>NC_079465.1:10114498-12614498 GCF_026250575.1 Diorhabda carinulata
ACAAAAAATACCGAGGAAAGACAAAATATTAGGTTCCAAACGGACCAACATGAGAATGTACAAAAAAGAGGTATTGAACTAAATACATCAACTAAAGATATTTTAGCTGTTGAGAATGTAAGTAAAGATATACCTCTTACATACAAGACATTTTCTAAATATAATCAAGCATTACCAATGATACCAAATCATAAAAATATCCAATGTGTTCCTGAGACAAATTCGCATCAATCTAGAGGACACACCCACATAGGAAATGCTCCCCATAAACGTAAACCAGAATATTACAGTCATTACACTCTATCGCCTTATGTTGATGAAAGACAATTCATTGATTTTCTGTCATCAAAACAAGAAGAGGCAAATAGCACTGAAGAAAAGTCTGAATCTTTTCAACAAAAGTCAAAAAGCTTACTCCATAGTTTCAGTACAAATTGTAATAAGGAACATGAAGAAAATCGGAGAAGATTAGACGGTGAAAATGGAGAAAAATCTTTATTTACGAATAATGAACATTCGAAAGTTCATCCAGTTCATGAACCAGAGAGACCAAATTCCATTGCAGCTGATAAGAAATCTAGGGAAGCTGCAGTCTCACCATACCCAGAGAAAAGTAAACCAATTTCCATAAAAGTGCACATAAAAACCCCATTCAAAGCAAGTTCATACACAGATATTCCTATTTCAATATCTGCATATAATGAAGAGCCAGGTTTCTGCGATATTTCGGAGGAATTATCAAGAAATTCACCATCTGATAACGTTGTAACTACAAATAATGAAGTTCCTATTGCTATAACTACCTTTAAAGAACCTACTATTTCTGTTGATGGAATAAAAGACTCTCCCATTGTTATCAATGATACAATTGAGGCCGTAGCTCCAATAAACGAAACACCTATGTCCATTGCAACTCATGGAAAAAAACCTCCGAGTCCTATTTCCTTATCTGTAAAAAAAGAAGCTCCCATTTCAATACCATCAACCAATGAAGCTCCAATTTCAATTACTACACATAAGGAGTCCCCAATCGAATCGTTTTCTCACGAAGAAAATTCAATGTTGAAACAAGCATATGAAAAAATACCCCTTTTACATAATGTACCTGAAAATACATTTTCAGTACAGGAATCTCCCATTTCGATATTATCAATAAAAGAAGCACCAATTGAAACTCCATTTGATAAGAAATTTGCGATTGAAACTAAGAAAGAGACATCAATGGATATAGATTCACTAAAAGAAGAACCAGATGGCAAGAAATCAACTTTGTACAGAGAAACTCCAATAGAAACACTAGCAAAAGTAGATGAGCCCATTTCAAATAATGAATTTAGAAAATCGTCTATATACACACAATTACAGGGCGATAATATTATTCCTTCCTGTCAAGAAGATTCCATTGGCAAAACAACCATGAAAGAATCATCGATACATTCAAATGTAATGAGAGAAAGTCCTATTTTTATATCTTCAATGAAGAAGGCAGCGTGTAATGAAGTACCTCTTTCAAATGATACATATAAAGAATCTGATAATATGGTACCTCCATGTGAAGAAACACCGAGTTCCAACCCACGCACACATGAGTATCCTCTCAGAACTACAGAGTTTGGAGAAATACCTATATCAATTGGTGCTTCCAAGAAATTCTCTAAATCTATATATGAAGAGCAACAACCTTATGGAAAAACGTGCGAAAAAGTTCCGATTAGTGTAACATCTGGCAAAGAATCCTCAATATCTATAGATACCATGGAGGAATCTCCTATATTTCTGCAGGAATCAAAAGTAACTCCTATATCAATATCAGTATTTAAAGAGATACCTCTATCAAATGATGTGCACAAAGAATCGCCATTACACAATCCGCATTGTGAACAGTTACCTCCATGCCATAGTAAAAAACTTTTCGATGACGAAGTTTCATACACCCCCGTTACATTAGATGCTTCTAAAAACGTACCGATAAGGAAAGATGAACCAATATCCATTTCTGCTTATGAAGAGCCTTCTATTGAATCATTTTTCTACCATGAATCTCCTAAATCGATGTTAGCACATAAAGAAATATTAATTTCGAATGATCCATATAAAGAATCCTTCATACATATTCCTTCATATGATGGACAACAATGTGACGTGAAGAGAGAACAACAAATAACTCGTACTGGGAAAAAAGAAGCTCCTGTTTCTTTAGAATCAATAGATGATATGCCAATTTCTATTTCAGCAATAAAAGAGATTCCCATTGAATCATCTACATATGAAGAAGCTCCGATCAATACAATAATCAACAAGGAAGCACCGATATCCCTAACAGCAAATAATGAGGTACCAATAACATCATCAACAATAAAAAAAGAAACGCCAATATCAATTTCTGCGTACAAAGAAGCTCCTATTGATATATCTTCCAACAAAGAAGTTTCTATATCTATATCAGCATATAAAGAAGCACCTCTTTCAAATGAAGCAAACAAAGAATCATCTATCTACACACCGTCATTTGAAGAGCTCTCTCAATCAGAAAATACTGTAGTGAATGAAGACGGTATATATTTGGTGAAAGAAAAGCCAATTTCCTTCTCAACACCTAGCGAAGCTCCTATTGAATCATCTAGACCTTTATGCCAAGAATCTTCTAATAATATGATTTCCAACGGAGAAATGGACATATCTAAAACTGCTTTAGAACAACACCCTATAATCTCACATGCAGTGAAAGACTTTAGAATCACCATTCCAATATATGAGGAATATGAGGAAACACCTATTGAATTTGATTTGTTCAAAAATACCCCTAAATTAATATCATCGTATGATCATTTGAGTAACGTAAATAAAGAATCAGCCATATACAAAATTCCTTGTGGGGAATCGGTTTTATGTGATAAAGATATAACTCCATACGAAGAAGCACTCATTGGTATGATGGGTCAGAAACCAACTGCAATGTCTAGTTTATCGCATGAGGAATGTGATAATTCAATACCTTCCTGCGAAGAAAGTTCTATCAGTATTAGTTCTCATAAAGAATCTCCTTTTTCAAGAGATAACATGAAAGAAACGTCAGCAGTAGCAAAAGAAACTCCGGTTTCTCTAACTATGATGAAGGAAGCATCGATTTCCATTCCAACAAACAAAGAAGCTCCATTCGAATCAACTTTTCACAAAGAAAGTTCTATATCGATAAATAATACAAAAGAAACTTCAATTTCCATTCCAGAGTATAAAGAAACTTCCATAGACTTACCATCCCAAAAAGAAGCTCCCATATCACTATTAGTAAATAAAGAAATGCCTTTTACAAATAGTGTTAAAAAAGAAGCAGCTATTCACATACCTCTCTTTGAAGATAAAGATTCACCAATATCATTACATCCAATAAATGAAAGTCCAATTTCAATAGATTCTGTAAAAGAAGCATCTATTTCCGTTTCAGCAACAAAAGAGTCTCCAATCGAGTCAACTTCCTACAAAGAAAGTCCTATATCAATAAATGCCAAGAAAGAAGCTCCAATTATAATTTCAGTCTACAAGGACACTCCTGTATCAATATTAGCGAATCAGGAAGTACCTATTGTAACTAGTGCCAACAAAGAATCGGCTATCTCCTTACCTTCTTGTGAAGAATTGTTACCATGTGATAATAAAATACCTTCATGCGATGAAGTTCCTATAACACATAAGGAAGGAATTCCCATATCAAAGAATAGCATGGAAGAGACGTTTATGTTAGATGCAACAAAAGAAACTCCAATTTCAATAAATTCTCTGAGAGAGGCAACGATTTCCACTTCAACAGATAAAGAATCTCCATTTGAGCCGAGTGCCTATAGAGAAAGTCCAATATCGATAGATACCACTAAAGAAGCTCCAATTTCAATTCCAGTATATAAGGAAACTCCTATTGGATCGTCTTCTGGCAAAGAATGTCTTGTACCAACATTAGCAGATGAAGCACCTATTCTAAATAGTGCTGACAAAGAATCGGCCATCTATATACCTCCATATGAAGAGTTTGGATCATGTGATTATCCAATACCTTTGTCCGATGAAGCTTTTATTAGTTGCTATGAAGTGATTCCCCTATCAATCGATAACGTGGAAGAGACGCCAATATCATTAGATGCAAAAAAAGAATCTCCAATTTCAATAAATTCTATGAAAGAGAAAACAATTTCCTTTGGAACAGATAAAAAATCTCCATTCGAGTCAGCTTCCTACAAAGAAAGTCCAATATCATATCATGAAGTACCTATCGCAACTAGTGTTGACAAAGCAACGACTATCTACTCACCATGTAAAGATATATTACCTTGTTATAATTCAATACCTGTATGCGAAGAAGTTACTGGAACAACCCAGGAAGAAATTCCCATACTAAGAGATATCATGGAAGAGACGCCAATATCGTTAGATGCACCAAAAGAAGCACCAATTTCAATAGAATCCATGGGAGAGGCAACAATTTCTATTGCAACAAATAAAGAATCTCCAATCAAAACATCCGCCTACAAAGAAAGTCCTGTATCGATATATGTCACCAAAGAGGCTCCAATTTCAATTTCAGTGTATAATGAAGCTCCTATTGGAACGTCTTCCGACAGAGAAGATTCTGTATTGATACTAACAGATCATGTACCTATTGCAAATAGTGCTGAAAAAGAATCGACTATCTACTTACCTCCATCTGAAAAGATATTACCATGTGATAATCTGATACCAGCATGCGATGAAGTTTCTAGAACATTCCATCAAGAAATTTCTATTTCAAGAAATGACATGAAAGAGACACCAATATTGTTAGATGCAACAAAAGAAGATCCAGTTTCAATACATTCTATGCGAGAGGCAACGATTTCCATCACAGCAAGTAAAGATGCTCCTGTAGAAGCAATTTCCTCTAAAGAATGTGCCACTAAAGAAGCTCCAATTTCAATTCAAGAGTATGAGGAAACTCCCATCATTATAAAAACCTATAAGGAACCTCCTATATCAATAGATGATATGAAAGAGACACCAATATCATTATCTGCAACAAAAGAAACTGGCATTTTAATGGATCCAAAGAAAGAAGCACCGATTTCTATTTCAGCAATTAAAGAGCCTCCTCTAGCAGCAACTACTTCGAAAGAAACTCCTATATCGATATGTGCCACTAAGGAAGCTCCAATTCTAATTTCAGGATATAAGGAAGCTCCTATCATCATAAAATCTTATAAGGAACCTCCTATATCAATAGAAGATATAAAAGATACACCAATATCATTATCTGCAACTAAAGAAACTGAAATTTCAATAGATCCAATGAAAGAAGCACCGGTATCTATTTCAGCAATTAAAGAACCTCCTCTAGAAACAACTACCTCGAAAGAAACTCCTATATCGATATGTGCCACTAAGGAAGCTCCAATTCTAATTTCAAGTTATAAAGAAGCTCCTATCATCATAAAATCTTATAAGGAACCTCCTATAACAATAGAAGATATAAAAGAGACACCAATATCATTATCTGCAACTAAAGAAACTGAAATTTTAATAGATACAATGAAAGAAACACCGATATCTATTTCAGCAATGAAAGAACCTCCTCTAGAAACAACTACCTCGAAAGAAACTCCTATATCGATATGTGCCACTAAGGAAGCTCCAATTCTAATTTCAAGTTATAAAGAAGCTCCTATCATCATAAAATCTTATAAGGAACCTCCTGTATCAATAGAAGATATAAAAGAGACACCAATATCATTATCTGCAACTAAAGAAACTGAAATTTTAATAGATACAATGAAAGAAACACCGATATCTATTTCAGCAATGAAAGAACCTCCTCTAGAAACAACTACCTCGAAAGAAACTCCTATATCGATATGTGCCACTAAGGAAGCTCCGATTCTAATTTCAGGTTATAAAGAAGCTCCTATCATTATAAAATCTTATAAGGAGCCTCCTATATCAGTAGATGACATAAAAGACACACCAATATCATTACTTGCAACAAAAGAAATTGAAATTTCAATAGATCCAAAGAAAGAAGCTCCGATCTCTATTTCAGAAAATGGAGAACCTTCTATTGAATCAACTTCCTACAAAGAAACTCCTATATCTGTTTGTATAATGAAAGATGCTCAAATTTCTGTTCCAACAAATGAAGGAACTTCTTCTTGCGAAGAAACTTCTACTAGAAAATTGTCTCAGAAAGAAGCTCCTATTTCTATAACTACCATGAAAGATTCTCCAGTTACTATAAGTGGAGAAAAAGAAGCTCCCATTTCGATATATTCGATTCGAGAAAGACCTATTACAGCTTCAGGAGAAGTGAACAGTAAAGAAATTCCTATAAATTCGTCTTGTAATGTGTCGTATCCTAAAGCAATAAAGGAAACTCCCATATCTGGAGTTGCTGCGAAAAAATCTCCTATTTCCATATCTCCAATGAGCGAAGAGCCAATCGTCATCACTTCCATTAAGGAATCCCCTATTATATCATACTTATGTAGAGATTCCCCTACATCAGTATCACCATATAAAGAAATACCAACTACCAATAATATGTATAAGGATTATGAGCAGATAACTCCTTGCTCTAGTGGAAATTATATAGAGACTGTTATATGTGATGAAAATCCAATTTCCATTGCAGCTTACAAAGACTTTCCTATATCTGAAACTCCATTAACAGTATCATCATCGATTGGTTCAAGTAGTGAAATGCCTTGTAGAAAAATGCCAACTTTATCTTCCAACGTATTCAATCTTTGCATACCTTTTACAGAATGTAACATTCGCAAAGAAACACCAATTTGTTTGTCAACTACTAATGAATCTCCTATTCGTATGATTCCTCACCAAGAGATACCAATTTATAAAAAACAAGTAAATTCAATACATACAGAGGCCCCTTTCAATATATTGTCTTACGAAAATACTTATATCCCAACATATAGTAAAAACTGTGTAGAACTTCCTGTATCGATATCATCTATTGTAAACGAAAAATGTGTTTTTGAAAAAAAATGCATTAATTTACCGGATTGTCATGCAGTACCTTGCGTAGGAACCAGTTCTTGTCAAGTAATGCCAATTTGTAAACCAACTGAGATGTGTAAAAATTATTTGTGCCCAGTGCATGATAATGCCAATTTGCCAGAAACAGATTATATATCAGTGAAAAAGGAATTACCTCTGTACACTTATTGGGGCGATAAAAAAGACTGGAGATATCGATTAGGAAAACCTTTTATTCAGAAATGCCAAACTTGTTCTGGTGATTACATATATCCCAAAAAACCTGTGGTGGTCAATTTGAAAACAATTGAACAAGAAAATGTAGGTGAACATTCTCGTCTTAATAAATTTGGTTACGATAATCAACATTCAATTCAACGAAATATTCTAAGAAAATGGTTGAATGATTCATTAATACCCTACGACTGTAAGGAATGCGGTAGAAAATTATTAGTATCATATCCAATTTCACAAGATGTTTTATCTGAAACACCGGACTCTAATGCTTATTCTGATATTCCAATTTTCAATACGAAGGTATCCAATGTAAATTGTCCTTGCTGTCAATTGAAAGGATACTGCGATTGCGTGAATTGTCAATGTGGACAGAACGCTCCCTATGGTAAAAGATTCAGTACTGATATGGATTCACTTTTAAAAATTGCACCATATAAACAAAAAATTTATACTCACCCTCAAACGTCACGGGATAAAATAAAAACAGCACTCAACTCCCCTTCATGCTCAATGTCTCCCCTTCCACTCTCTTATTCAACAGGTTATTCAACTTCTTTTAAATCAACTTCTTCTTACGTAAAGATCGGGGATAACGAACCAAATGTTGTTTATAATGGATTCACTTCAATGACAGGTGATGGTTTTTATACCGATTCTAATAATCATGTGTATTACAAGCAACCTACTGTGAAACAAATTGTTTCTAAATGTCATCCAAATGATCCAGAGCTCCAAATGAATTATTACGAGCCGCCGCAAATTTACGGCATAAATGCAAACCAGAGGTATGACAACCCACCTTACGCGCCGCATTATGTTAATGACAATGTCTATTATAATACTTACAACAATAAAAGATTTTGCTAATGACCATATCTTACAAGTGATTATATTGTTAAGTAATAAAAGGTCTCTTCGTTTCTCCAATTGTTGAGAACAATATTTACCTAAAACTAAAGTAGAAAGTAGAATTATTATTTCGTTGAAGTTTATTTATTTTAAATGTAGTTTATTTTTTATATGTTATTTTAATAATAAAATTTTTCTTTCAAAATTATTTATTTATTTTTTCACCGATTATATGTTTAAATAGTAAATAAATCGTTCTGACCAGTTCTTTACTTCCAAGATTTAATTCAATTTCTGCAAAATTAGAGGAAAAAGATTCTAATACCAAAAGAATTCATTATTTTTTTTTGACAGAGCTATGCTCTTTGTCATCTGATCTAAATTGCATGTTGAATTTGGATTGATCACCAATTATGTAATTTGGCTATTGAAATAAAGTATTCAATAGCTGAAAGAACTTACTGCAAAAAAATTGTTATTCTTCTTCTTCTTCTTCTTCTTACGTTAGGACTAGGTCCTGTATTTTCATCAAGGGTTTGCCAGGAGTAGTTGGGATGCTGAGGACCAGCTTTCATACCACCTTATAGGTGGTCGTCCAGGAGGTCGAGTAGTGTCTGGTTTCTTTTCCTTTGCAATTTTTGCTAACCGTTCATTTGGCATTCTGTCAACATGGTCTCTCCATTTTCTTCTGCGGCTCCTTGCCCATCTTACTACATCCTGAAAATCGCACATGTCCCTTATTTAAAAAATTGTTATTGAAATAGTTAATCAATTTGCAAGAAATGGTGAATCCAAAATATCAATTCTATAGCATACAGGGTGTTTTAAAAAAGGTGATCTCGTCTCTAGGATATATAGATATATAAAATAAAAATGTTGTATTAGATAAATATTTGTAAATTTGAAATCTGTAAAAAATATGTTTCAATTACAGAAGCGTGAATATAAAGATGAGTGAGGATTTGGAAGTGAGTTATTATCTTTCATAGGTATTAGCAAACTATCACCTCGTAACTCCTTCCCTTAGACGCGAACAGTGGAATCCGTTGGAAGTTATATTAAAGGCCGCTTGACTGATGTAATACAACATACTCAACTAATTTTCCTATGTTTTTTCGTCTAATTATCTAGCTAATCTGTCCATCAGACTCCAAAAGCAAAGCAGAGGCAGATATAATTATTGCCAGTGATGCATTGGTCACTTTCTTCTTGTTTACTCTAATTAGCTCTGTTATTTTCAATTTTAAACTGCCCACAAAATATTAAATAAAGTTTGAGGCTAGGAAATTGTTTACTTTTACTTTTGAAATTTTGATTAGTGGCAACCATGATGCAGTGGTAAGAGACTTGCATGTTGAATATCTATTGGTTGAGTAAGTTTTGCTGGAAGTGACTCACCACACAACAGCGCCGAATGAGTTTTTCCCAACAAAATACAGCGGCACGTTGTTTTGGTTTACCATCTTATTGCGTCGTATTAGGCTAATTTCCCATTACCCAGGCAGTTGATTTAACGACGCCGGGTAACCGACTGTTGGGATAAAGACTGTATCAGTATTAGATCATTCACATTTGGCTGACAAATGTCGCAGTCGTATACATAACAGCCAACAGCCGGGTGTCTACCGTAGGAAGCCGGCAGCTTCCACTGCGATGGACGGCTGTCGATGTTATGCAAAACTAGTCACGACAGGTAGTAAATATACAAAGTAATAGACAAGCACACATCTAGTCGGCATCTGACTTTAATCAATTTTATTTTGAATACTTTCTCGGGTATTGGGTACAGCCTGTCGTTTATTTACCACAATTTCTAATTACATTGGTACAGAATCCATACATTTTATGGAAACAGATATTATAACATTATAAGGACTGAATTGAAACCAGAGCGCATGGATTGAAGTTTTAAGTGAGTTAAATGAAGGATTCTCAGATATGGATAATAAAACAAGAAATGATTATGGTAAGTACAGTGCTATATATTAAATTGTAACAGATATTAAAAGTATTTCATGTTTTATGCTTTGTCAACTTGACAATTTAAATTTTTGAAAACTGCCATGCCAATGAGCCGGTAGGTGTAATACAATAATTTATCATCATTTTTCGTACATTATTTGCTAAAATTCCCCCACGTACGCAATCAATTCTCGGCATACTTTCAAGTTCTGTCATAAACAAAGTATCTTCTGCGTTGTAGCCCTCTCTTTCGATAACTAAGTTTTGCAAAACAACACAAGCCTTAACGATATCGTTGGCAAACTCTAGCTTCAGGTTTATAGTTCTATGGAAAATCTCCATTTATTGGACAGAATTCCGAATGAACATTCTATATACCTTCAAGCTCTAGAGAGGCGCTAGTTAAGAAATCTTTTTGAAATTGTCAATTGATGTTCACCGAATGGTCGGAGAAGGTGTTAGTGTAGCCCGAACGTTTCATTATCAATAAAAACATATGGAACGTTAGGACTTTTCGTAGTAGAAAGACATTTCTCGTCAGGAATAATCAATGTATGATCAAGCAGGGGTTTTCATAAGCAGCAAGACATCTCTGACTTTTAGTAATAGTAGAAATACCTAGTCAATAACTGTAGTGCAGATCTGTGAATGTACAACCACTAGCCAAATATGTAAAACAAATATTTCAATATTACTACCCATATTAGAAATATTTTTTTTCAGGTGCGCTTCTTATGAAAAAGTTGGCTAATATACGCTATTCATTGAACAGGAGTGAAAGAGTCTATCAATTTTCATTAAAGTAAGAAAGTGAAAGAAAACCACCAAAAACGTATATTTACGGTCAACAACTGATTTTTATGAAAAAAAAGCCATGAATGCACGCTCTACTAATGACAGTCTGTCGAATGATGAAGATGCTAAAGATATAGAAAACGGTAACGATAGTACTTTTCACTCTTTTCAATTATCTGAAAACGAGGTTGAAATGCAAACATCGTATAATACTAGGAAGCAGTTGCAGAGGCAAAACTCACGCCCATACAACCGTAGAAAAGAAAAGCAGATCCCGTTGTAATGTGAAATTAGCCTTAGTTATATTTTTTGTTAGAATGTCGAAGCCTGGACCGACAAAGGTTCATTATAAGTATTGTATTGTACCAAGATATACCAACGCCAATATTAGTATACCAAATAAAGTATTTTGAAGTATTCCTGAGGGAGAACATGAATATTGTTAAAGAAAAAAAGGCAGTTTTATTATTCACATTTAATATGGAGCAAATTTGACCTCTAGAGTATGTTTTGAAATAAAAAATAAAATCGGTCTTATTTTCATGATGAAATAGTCAAAATTCGGTACGAACATATTACTTTCTTATGAAAACTTTTATAAAACTACATTTTTTATGTAAGTTGGTTGACACATTTTGCTAATTATTAGTCATAAACTTAACTAAATTAAAAACAATATTATTTCCCTATTTCATTTCAATTGTTATGTAATGGAAATAAGACACTTTTTAATTGAACAACACGTCAAGAATCCTCTTGTTCGGATACTGGTCGGAATAAAATATATGTAGACTCCCAAACTTTGTTAATTTGTTGATACCATTCCCATCGATCGACTTGAAACAAACACCATAATTCTTGTAAAATTGAGTTGTTTTTATTTTCGTTAAATAAGAATCTACTTATTTGAATTTTCCAAGGTCATTGAGATATTTACTTCCTCCCTTCCTCCCAGCTTTTGTTACACGGAAATAACTCAGTCGAGTTATCTAACAATTGCCTGAAAAGTTTGAGGATAGATTTACTTATTTTTTGATTAGTGCCTATCAATTAACATGATGGTTAATGTTCATTTTCTTATTTCACTTTTATATTGAGAAGTGCATTTTTGGTTAGAATACTATGAGCTGAAAAAATGTCTGTTTGTTATTCCATTTGAAACAACATATCAAAATGAGAACAGGTGAGCTGATAATATTTACTAAATTAAAATAAATCAGATCATTTGCAAAAAGTTCTGATAGTCTATATACTATAATAACTTTCGTTTTTGGTTGTTTCAAATGAAAATTAAAAGTGATTATAATTATAATAGACAATATTAATACCTATCCTCATATCATTCATCTCTGGGTACTTTTACAACACTGCGTTAGTCTAAAGAACGTAGAATGTTTTCATCACATAATCTACATAGGGTGTGCAGTGTCGTAACAGCATTTTACTGCATTGACTTTTGTAAGGACTTACACGACAGTATAATAAGAAATAAGTTACATATGGGAATTGTTCTTATCTCCTAATGTTAATTAAATCAGAAATATGCATTGTAATTGTAATATTAACCTTTTACCACCATCGCGTCGTGAGGTAATAGAGAATGCTTCATATTTTCATAGGTTTATATTTTTTCCTACTCTTGTAAATAAAATTAGTGAAATAATACTCAGATGAAGATAAGTTGGATTGTTCTCCAGCTACATAAATTTGATTTCGTTAAGTCCCTGTACCAATATCGATGGTTCAATGCAGCATCCAAAGGTTCAACAGTCAACTGAGAAGGTTATGGTTTTTGTATTTTGGGATGCGCATGGAATATTCTTAATTGATTATCATCAAAAGGGAGAGTGATTACTGACCTCAAAAAATGCTCGGTAAGAAATTCAGCTCAAATCAAGAAGCATTTGCTGAAAATGAAGACTATTTTGAGGCAAAAGAAAAATGCTTCTACAAGTACGACATAAAGAATTTGGAGAGGCGTTAGAATTATAGTATTGCACTTGGAGGAGATCAAATCGATGAATAAAATCGATTTTTGACAAAAAAATGTTTGTCTAAGTTAGTCGTACGAGTTATTGATTGATGTCTTATGGTAATTATTATGTAATATGTAGATTTTATAGTTATACTCACATTTAAACCTCTTACGTTTCTAAACCTTCAATAGTTTAAAGCTTTCGTGATGGAAAATCATCTTGTTCTATTCAATTTGATCATAGTATATTTCATCCGATTTTACAATTGAAAAGGTGTGATGATACTTTAGAATTTGGAAAATAACGTAGTATTCACTCAACCTTATGCTCAATGATTATATAAGATGATTTCATGAGTTTTGAAAAATATGCTATTTCATGTCTGATCCTGATATAATCTTATGAGTTTTCATGACAATAAAATTGTGATCTTCTACTATATAAATTTACGCCTCTTGGTTTACAATGACCTCAACTCTAACAGCTACAACTACATACTAGCTCCTTCCATTTTCTAATACCTCGACATGAGAGAGAAAAAGGAAAGAAAGAAACCTACCGTCAATTAATCTTTGAACATTCGATAATCCAAGGACATTGGTACTTGTTTTATAACAGATTTTGAAAGATTGTTACTTGGAAACAGACCGACGCCGTAGGAGCAGGTCTGTTGCCTATAAGCAACAAACTATCAATGTATGAGGGTTTGTTTGCTAATTATTCGAAAAATACAGAGCAAAAAAAATTATTTAACGGTGCAATTAACAAAAGAACAATTAGAAAAGTTAAGTGAAGATTCAGTCTTGTTAGTTTCTACAACTGTTGAAAATGTTGATATTTTTGTAATTTTTTCTCCTTGATATTCAACAGACAGACGACTTTATCCAATTTCTTCCAATAGGTATATTGTGATATCAGTGATTATTTTCGGATTTCCAGTGACGATTCAGTCTTAGGAAAAATTTGTTGTTGTTGGGTTAATATTTGAGTCCCTATTAATATAACTTTTTCAAATAATCAGCCACGACAAAAGTTTTTGTCGTTGTTTCCTATTGAACATTTGCTTCCAGTACACATTCTTGAACCACCTTGGCAAGTGTTGATGAATACAGGGTTATATTCAACTTGAATTGTTATATCGTTGTTTGATTCGATACAAAAGTCAATCAAGCGAGCAGCAGCTTTCCCATCTCGCCAAGCTAATCTGCCGCCGCTATGTGAATTTTCATTGCAGCCCTTTAAGGGTATTTTCATTCCATAAATGAATCATTTTCGTTACTTCTACGGAACTTAATGCTGTGGAACTTTCTTCCCTGAAGTTTTTGGAGTTAGTTTTAGATTCGATATTCTTCCTACCATTCACAAACAACATTATGGAGTGAAAAATTGCTTTTTACGACTTCCCTTCCTTTTCTTTTCTGTGAGTGGTCGAGTGAATCTTAAATGGTTGATTTCATCCATAAAGAAACAGCAGCAGTATATCTATCTACAGGTATTACCCATTCAACCAATTTATTATTAGTATAATTTCACATTACAATAATTTCAATTGATCTAAGCTATGATGGAAAAATAATAGACCACAATCTCTAAGATTATTTATAATAGATAATAACACCGCTTCTAATTAAAGGTACAAAATTATTCATATTAGAAAAAAATATAGTTCATGCAATGTTTCTTGGAATAATTTTTCTCTTAGATAATATAAGATCATCTACAATAGGAATTGGAGCACTGGGTAGATTTTCTAAGAACTCTTCTACTTGGTCTTCAATTTCTTTCCTAACTTCACTTTGAGCCTTCACTCTGTTAACCATCATTTTCGATGATAAATAACTGGTATTCACTAATTTGTTTATAAAATTGAATATAGCGTCGTCCGCTGGCCTTAGGAACGCTAATCCACTATTGGGCCTACAAATTAGAAAAAAGAACAATTTAGTTTTACACTGAATGTTTATTGTTTGTATAATTAACTTTGTGGATTTCATATTCATAATATAAAAATGAGTTTCACTTGTAACAAGAATTTTAATCTCTTCCCTACTTCGTTAATATTATTGTTCATTAAGTTGGTACCTATTTAATTCTATCTTTATGCGATAGATAATTTATAAGCACAGTAAAACCAGCCTCCAAGTGATCTCACTTCAAGTTGGTGGAGATTTATTTAGTTATAATCCAATTTTAAAAATTGGAAATTTGTGTATGACCTTTAAAATTGTGTGGGTTGATTCTACTCCAATAATGTCAAATATGATGTTGACTTTACTATACTCACTTCCCTGGGTATCTTCGTGATTTTAGACAAGAATCATAAATTATTATTATATTGGAGGTGTTTTATAACATACAAAAAATTATCACCCCTTTTACCCCCTATCCTTGCAAGAGCAAGGGGGGTTATGCAAAACTTCGTTGGAGAGAGATTGAAAAGCAAAACTCAAAAATTTATCACACTCTGCTTTAATCTCAAATATTTGTTTGTCAATAACGAAATATTGGTTTAAGATTCACACTTTGTGATTAACAATATAAAAAAGTTACACTGGTTTTGCTCTAATTTTGGACAATCGATATAGCAAAAAGTATCTAATTTTTATTTTTAAAGGATTATACCGATTAATTTTTTCCCAATAAATATATTTGTATTTTTCGAACGTACCGTAGTTAGAACACTTTTTTAAAAAAATCTAGTTTTTGTGTCTTAGGTTTTAATAGGTGTCAAAAAACCAAGCTTTATCAATAATTGTTTGCAAATAATATTAACAAAAACAAAGTGAAATTAACAATTGAAATTTGCAGATCATACGATTGATCGATATTACTTTAGACTAATTGTTCGAAACTGGTTGTGTCAAAAACAAGAAACGAGATGGTAGTAAAAAGACATATGGTGATCCAGATCCACGACTGCAATATTGTGAAACTATGAATAATAATATTTCACAAGATCCAAATCACATATTTGTTTTTCCGATGAAGTAACATTCTATTTAAATCGTCATGTACATCGATAAAACGTCAGATATTCGTCTAACAAAAACCCTCGGCTGTTCCGAGAGAGACATACTCAATTCTCGAAATTAAATGTTTGGGATCATATTAAAGGACCTTTCTTCATCGATGGAAATTTAACAGAAGATACCTATTTTAACCTTAATATCAGTACTTAGAAAAAAATTGTACGAATTCAATCAGGATATTATTTTTCGACTGGATGGAACTCCATCATATTATGCAATATGAAATTGTTTAAATAACTTGTATCTGAGAATTTGGATTGGGAGTAGGGGATTCATTGAATGGCCACCAATCTGATTGATTTTTACTTATACGGTCATCTTAAAACCGAAGTGTTAGAACAATTTGACGGCACTTGCTGAACTCTGCAAAGAATGTTATAAGAATGATATTCATACCATACAAAAGGTTAGGGAGGTAACGAAACAAAGGATCTACTTCTGCCAGGAAGTAAGTGGAGAATATTTCGAGCATCTCCTGTAGTAGATCAAGTTTTCTTTAGAATAATTAGTCCAGTCCCTCCTGTTTTAAAGAATTGAAGTAATATATTATTTTTTGATAAGTTTCATAAATTAATTACTCCAACCAAAATTTGAAAATGATACATTTTTGAGTTCTGCTTTTCAAATCCTTTCCAACGACGTGTACCACGATTTCCATTGCTATTTAAAAATGACAATTTTTTATATGATATAAAACAACTTAATTCTTAATATTGTGCATATATTAGTTATCTTTCATAGTTGCAGTGTATATTTAGTGGAAGTGATAATTTACCTTCAGTGAGTCATGCAGTGGCTTTTTTTTAGTAATAATTATTATACAGTATGATGCAAATGAAAGGAATAAATTCGTTATTTCGTAAACCGGCGACTTTAAGGAAAATACTAAAACCCGTCGATTTTTATTTTAAAACGGGCTAAAACGTGATAATACCTTTTTATTTTTGACGTCATCTATGCAAGCGTGCTGACGTCATCACTAAAATTTTTAAATGAAAATGTGGATGTTGTAATACATTATTTAAAAGGTCTTTTAAATACCTAGTCAGCCATATCAATATGTAGGTACAGTAATTGATTTTTGTATTTGTTTGAAAAATTGATAAAATTTTATTATTACAATAAATATTTAATATGTATTACTCATTAAATACAACGAAACCTGAATTAACAGCTGAAATTGTTTACCTTCAGCTAAAATACAATGAGAAAGACGTGCCGCGAACTCTTCTCGAACCTTTTCTATAACTTCCGGAGTTATTTCTGCAATCTCAATACGTATCCTTTCTTTGAGTACATTGATATTTTGTAGTCTATTTTGGTACACTTTACTTTTTAAGTATCCCCATAATAAGAAATCACGAGGAGTCACATCAGGTGACCTAGGCCGCCATTCTATTGTTCCTCTTCGAACTATCTACCGATTTGGAACGACGTTGTTCAAATAGTTGCGCACCAATACAGCATAGTGTGGAGGCGCACTATCTTGCTGCAGCCATAAATCATTTCTGTTTGGAAGCAGCCGGTTCAGTTCAGGTAGCAAGAAGTTTTGAATAAATTCTAAATATCGAGGACCTGTTAAGGTTTCTTCGAAAAAATATGCCTAATAATATTATTATCTATTATTCCCGCACAAACATTAACTTTCTTTGGGTATTGAGTACGGTACTCTTGCATCCAGTGTGGATTTTCTGTAGCCCAGTACCGATAAGTTTGACGATTGACATCACCATTTAGTTGAAATGTAGCTTCATCCGACTCAATTCGTCTATCAAAATCATCTTCCATAAACTCTTGTACTAAACTTACTTTGTAGGGATGCCACTTTTCCTTCTTTAGGTTTCCAAGAACTGTTGAAAGGTCCATGTCATTATCTAATGCCTCTTGCCGTAAACTGGTGTTGGTTTTCTACTACCTTTAAGAGTAGTAGTCTTTGAGGAATAACGTACATACTTCTTTGCGTTTCACTCAGCTTCATGTGGATAGAAACAAAGACTTTTTGAATTCGTCTAATACAATAATACTATTAATCATTTAACAGAAAGTTAATTATGTCCAAGTGTTAATGTTGATGTTGATAAGGTACCTAGATAGAAAGGTAAAAAGTAGGTAGATAAGACATTTCATTACCAGTGACGGCCTTTACAAAATTTATTTTTGTGTGTCAATAAATACCAATACCATACCAATACTTAATCTGTTGAAATTTCATAAATAATATTTGTGACAATACGCAAATCAATTACTGTACATATTAATATGACTGAATAGGTATTTAGAAGACCATTCAAATAATGTATTACAGCACCCACATTTTCGTTAAAAAATTTTAGCGATGACGTCATCACGCTTATACAGATGACGTCAAAAATAGAAAGGTATCCTTACGAATAGCCTGTTTAAAAATAAAAATCGACGGGTTTCGACATTTTTCCTTAAAGTCGCCGGCTTACGAAATAACGAATTTATTCCTTTCATTTGCACCATACTGTATATGATTGCCGGTAGCTCTTAAGCAACGCAGTGTTGCCAAATCGTTTACGTTAAGTGATCCGTAACTGTAATTGTTAAGTATTTTTATATCTATGTATTATACATTTTTTATAACTAGTTACTTCTTTTATTTTATGATCCCCAGAAGGATTCGGTGGTCCTCCTATTTTTAATGGTTTAAATCGCGATTTGTTACCAGCATACAACATCGTTAATCGATTACACCTCGATTTAAATAGAAATTGACAGGTTCAAGGATTTTGATGTTTTGTAGTGAACTTGCACCATTATTTAAACGCTGACATTAATGTTCGCAAAATTGGAAACGTTTTTCAGTATCTTCCCGATTCTTCTCGTACAAAACGGAACTTATGCTTTTTAGCAAACCACTGAACACTAATTATGGATACATCAAATACAGGAGCGATTCTATTAATAAAAGCCTGTTATCAATTGGAAGATATTTCCAAAATTGCTGAAACTATTGATTTTATTCTTATTACAAACTGAATAATAAAATTCTGGAATCTATACTCTTATTTCTTCTAGTTGACTCTAACTACTACGTAATCCACTTGATCACTCTGCTATAACAAGATACAAGTTTTTTTAAATCTCAGCACTACTTGTTGATTTTCTGGCAGTTGCATGGCTTCAGAATTGTCATGGTAGATATAGTCCGGCTTCATGCTAACCAGGAAATCTTTTTATTTTGTCTTTAACTGTTGAGTTACTGTGAAGATTCTTGTTACGTAGGCATTATGGGGAAGTTTACTGTATTGCGTAATCCCTTTTTCGTAAAAGTTTGAATGTTCTTTATATTGGATTCGATAGAGCCACATCGATCTTAAGGCCGCTTGACATGATCCAATACAACGTGCAATGTAATGGAAGACGCAATATCACTCTGGAAACATTATCGATTTGGTGCAAGCTCAAGTTCTAGAGAGAAGTCTAGTTACTTTTCTTGTAATAACCAACATATCCATCAGACTCCAAAAGTGAGGCAGCAACCGATATCATTATTGCCAGTTATTCCCTGGCCACTTTTGTCTTGTTGATTTCACTTACCTTTGTTATTTTCATTTTTAAACCGGTCACGAAATATTAAATGAAATTTGACGTTAGGAATTTGTTCAATGTACTTATTGAATTTTTGTTAGGGGTAACCATGAGGCAGTGGTAATGTCAAACGACGTACAATGTTAATGCAAATTCTTGCACGTTGTCTTGCACCAATCTGCCTTTAGAATTTGATTATATTATGAAATTTGGTTATATATTGATAACTTGGACTAATAACCAATAATTATGCCTATTTTAAGTCTAGGTCTTGTTTAATCTTCAAAATCATGCCTAAATATTAGTTATATAATGTGTAATAAACAGCTCGGCAAATCTCAGTTTCTTCCTGATATGTGCTCGAGAGCCAAACTACTCATGGCATAGATAGCAGAATCGCCAATGTGTAGAATTCTGGAAATGGGAATGTTCTTTTTTCGAATCTATATATTGTTCATACTCAATAAGTAGAATATTATCCTGATCAAATGTGAAAAAACTCATATACATTTTTTGTGAATTTGTCAAAGGAGAATTGGGAAGATTCAAATGTCAGTAAAAGTCTAACGAAAATACACAGATACAATTTTTCAGTGAAGATTTAACTGAGCTTTTTGACCTTTGGTAAAAGTTTAGTCCACTTTGTTTCTCTCCACATTTTTTAAGTCTCAATTCGATGAAGATTCCAAATTGATAATGGGTATATAACCTGTGAGACTTTGTTTTTAGTGAAATGTTTGAGCAGGCATGCAGCCTGTTTCTATGTGGAGACAATAGAGTAACTAAATTGGAAGTTCTGGAACCGTTGGTGATATTCATACTGAGCACATTGTTTGCACTACCACTATACCAACACTCACAATTACACTGTCTGACGCGCGTTTCTATAACCAAGTTATTGTTTTCAGAGACTGACGGTAAGCTGTTTGCGAGTACACATGCCAGACAGTGTAATTGTGAGTAGAGAGGAGTTTAGTCGAGATAAGGACTTGGTAAAAAAAATTATGATAGATTAGATTGGACCGAATTAGGCCAGGTGAGATTATGTTAGGTTATGTCAGGTTGGGTTATGTTAGGTTAGGATAAGTTAGGTGGCTTTTCCATTCTTCTGTAGCATATGATGCGATTCTAATGAGTGAATTTATGAAAAAGAATATCTGCCACTTATTGTAAATATTCACTTTGATAATAATAATGGCATACATTCCTTTTATGTATTATTTTCTTTCTTCTTTTTCCATTTTCTATCAGATAGAAGATCGTATGTTTGGAAAAATCTATGATTACTAGTTCACAGTATTTAAAGAATATATTATCTAGGTATAGACAACAATACCTAATCAATCTCTTTTAGTTTCCAATTACTTTTTACTACAAATATGAGAAAGGGTGAATATTATCCAAGTCTAATCGACTCTGGTAGAAAATGTGTAATATCCGGATAATTGTGATTATAATGTATTTGGCTGTAAAACTCTGATTTTACCTTCTTGTGGATTTAACTGGAATTTCTATAGAATCATCTTCTTCCAGTTCTACAGGTGCAGAAATTATGACAGGTTCCTAAAAAGAGAAATTAATTGATATTTTAACAATTTATATTACTCGTTGCGAAAAAACCACAAAGCTTATGATAAAATAAACTATTTAATCTCAGAGAAAAATTGCATATAATTATAAGAAACTATAATCCTAATTCGATGGGATATAAATATAAACTATAAAAAAATGTTTGGAATTCTTCATTCCAGAAATGAAACATTCCACTAAGATTTGACAAATCATTATTTTAACATCTCTCCTCTATCATGAGTTGCTTTATACCAAAACTATAAGTTGCTTACAACATTTTCAGAATATTCAATTATGTAATTATATAGGCAGTTATAGGTGAAAGAAGAATAACATATCATGTTTCGATGTAGCCACCTTACACTATTCTCTTCTTCGAATCATTCCTCCTACCATAATTACAGCACCCCGACCACTTTTTCAGATGGTCTATTTCTATCTAAATACCCAAAGATCACAACGGATCCCCTTCAGAACTCATTTATTACGACATAGTAAATCGTCTTTTCAAACCAAAGGCATCTTGATTGTCGCTTCTAAGATCCAATAAAAAGTCCACTGTAGTCTCATGACACTACCGAAAAGGACCTTCTCAGATGTCTAAGCTGAAGACCTCTCCACACTCATATTCACCGATTCTGCTTGCAGCCAAACACAAAGTCCACAGTAGCGTAATCTTACTATCAAATAGGCCTCCAGCTGTATCTTTACCGGGCTTACTCATAATAGATGTTTCTAACTTCATGGCTCACATTATTTATTCAAAACAACGAATAGGAAAAATAAAATTTTTAGCAATTCACTTGAAATTCTCATTTATTAAAAACTTCTGTTAATGCTATCAACTTCCAGCTTCCTTTCGGAATATGAGAGTATTCGTAATTTCCGGTGGTTGCGTGGTCATATAGGCAAATAACAAATTAAAAGAGAAAGAAGCTCTGTTAATGTATTATTCCTTTTTTAGAGAGTGTAAATAGTTTTGCATACGAATCTCAAATTGTTTGAATTCCATGCCAACACTCAGATAAAATTTTTAGAAATGTAAAGCTAGCAGTAGCAGTTTAGAAATATCAACACAAAAATAACGACTCAGCTTATTTTCCAAAAAACGTCCCATATTTTCATTGTAAGTTTATTTTAGCATCAATTTGAAGGATTTATAATGAAATATTTCATCAAAACATATGTAGGAGAATTTTGCATAAAAACGTATAATTCGAAATTTCCTGTACTCACTTTCGACGTATTAAGTAAATAAATTTGCAGCATTAACGAATAGAATCTATTCTGTTTTATTATATTTTTGATTCAGTGTACAACAGTATTCCCCTTTCTTTCTAAAAATTCCGAGTTATCCTCACTTCCGTTTCTGTGCAAGGTAGGTTTTATATCTTTTGTATCACAAATTCCATTGTTGTAAGCAAATTCCGAGAAGTTTTGCTTTAAATCTTGATAATTGTGATTCTCTACTACAAGCAATTGATTTAACTTGATCATCTCAGTCTGAAGATCTCATAGAAAAGAGACAATTTGTCCGAATCAAAACAAATTGCCATAATTTCAACATCACTCTTATTCACTCTTCTAATATATTTTGACTACGGACTATAGACTATGGACCCTATGGAAACTATACATTGTTTCCGGCTGACCATTTTGACAAAACAATCTAGATCTTTCAAAAAATAATGAAGCTATATACTTTTCGGATTTTTCAAGGAATCTTTTCTTTGGAAAATATAAACTGTCCATAAACAATAAAAACCATCAGTACTTTGTACTTTCTACTCGAAATTCCAATCATATTTGAAAGAAGATATTGGACGTTAATTGAGAATTGACAAAAAATGAATTGTCACCATGTAGGGTAGTTCAGAAAAATAATTTGGTTGAAGAAAGAAAATTGTGACTTGAGAGAGTATCTTTGCTTTGTTTAAGAAAGCTAAGTTGACACATTTATGAAAATTGTTTCGAAGCATACAAAAATTTGTTCACTAGTACCTATTATTCTTAAAATAAAAATTTTCTTGTTAAAATTGTGGAATACGTGAAGCTAGAAGTCTGTGGTCTCAACATTGGAAAAACTCAAATTCAACAATTATTCTGTAAGCCAAATAAAATCAAAATATCAGCACACTCTATGATCTCACTGTATATTTAGTTTCATTTTCTGATGAGTTAGCTAAAGATTCCTATACAGAATATAATCATTCCAATGCTTCTCTATCTTCTCGATGCCGTGCTTGTTGAAAGATTTGTCTTTTATATCAAAATAGAGTTCAGTTTCAGCAATTGCCCCTTTATTTGAGCTGAATTTCATACCGGCAAGCATTTTTTTGAGATCAGCGAATAGCCAGTAGTCACTGGGGGCCAGATCTGGACTATACGGTAGATAAGGAAGCAATTTGAAGTGTTATTCGTTCAATTTAACCATCGTTGCAATCGACTTGTGAAACAGTTATTTTTTCTTCGACGTATGAGGTCGTGTTTTTTGATTTTTGCATTCAAACGATCCAACAACTCTGTGGTATTCGCTATTGATTGTCTCCCCTTTTGTAGATATTCCGTGCGCATTCCAAAATACTAAAGCCATAACCTTTCCAGCTGACTGTTGTACCTTTGGAAGCTTCGGATGTGGTTCATCGGCTGCAGTCCATTCAGATAATGATCGGTTTGATTCCGGAGTAAAGTTGTGTTTCAGGTTTCATCCATTTTCCCATATCGACGTAAAAAATCTGATTTATTACGTGTGAACATGGCCAAATACAGCTCTGATTCATTAACACGTTATTGTTTTTGATCCACTGTGAGTAAACACGGTATTCACTTTGAAAAAGCTTTCTCATGGTCAAATGTTCATGCATAGTTATAAACACGCAGCCTTCTGACATCTTTGCAATCTCAGCTATCTCACGCAAATTCAATTTACCCTAATATATAACCAATATATTTGATGTTTTCTGGAGTAACCACTTCAATTGTACTACCAGAACGTTCACCATCATCGGTGTCTATATAACCTCGTTTAATTTAAGTAAACCAATAACAAATGATTCTTTTCGATGGAGCAGAGGTTGGATAAAACTTTGGGAGCCATTGCTAAACTTGTACAGTATTTTTGCTATCAAAAAGCAATCATAAATTAACACGAAATTGTTTTGAGAATAACAAAAGTAGCTTGACTTGAATAGCTGTCACTTTTTTCTGATTAATCGAAATGTCATTCAATTTCACACATAGGCTTTTGAAAGTTGGTACTTGGTTACACGACTTATTGAGTGATGTAATTAATATGTTTCAATAAAATTAATTGAAAATTTGCAACTCTGCATTTGTTTCTTAATCAAATTTTGATATTTATTTCGTACACACAAATGAAACTCTGAATTTTGTTCATTTAATATAAGGTACAATAGACTTACATTCGGAAATGTATGTTTGCCTTTTGGTATTTATTTTCACTAAATTCACTTATCTCTATAACTACCCTTTCTGTCGCTAACAAAATTATACTTATAATCTATTACCTATTTTAAATTCATAATATTTACTTACTAGAAACACTGAAATGAACACAAGAATTAAGGCAAATTTTACCATTCTCACTTCTTAAAGAAATTATATATTAAACAATATGTTGCAATAAAAAATTCAGTATAATATTGTTTTATAAATTTCAATTTAGTTTACTTAGATATAACCTTGGTTGAATAAGCAATTATACAAATAAATATTGTCTTGTATTACATTAGTTCAATGTTATATGAAAATATATTGTAAAGTGATGGATTTTTTTATACACTCTTACTTACTAATGTTATTTTCATGTTTAATTTAGTAACTTACATAAATAATTATTTTCAAACATGGCACTAGGTCCAAAGAGTGGATAATTATCGAATTCATTATTTATCAGAAGACAATAAATTTTATAACGGATGGATGGATGCGGATCCAACACCAAGAGTTATCTCACTCGCTTGATAGGTCCATCTTGGTCTTCTAATTTATACGTTTCACTAACTCAAAAATAAGTGAAAAAGAGAGCTTACCAGCTCGGGCCTCATCACCTATTGATTTCTGTCCTTCAAATTCCCTAAACCACAGAAACACAGCTGCTTGTGAAGAACTAAATGCGCATTTAAATCGTTTAGGACTTTCTTGTCCAATTAAACCGACCTTGAAATCATAGTAAACATGCAAATGAAGAAGAAGCTAGTCAGTGTGTTCGGAGGCTGTGCATAATCATCTACAATCGCAAAATTTTGGGCAGCTTATTTCAACCGTGACCTATCAGGTTCAGGACACAAAAAACTGCGACAACCAGCAACATCATCGAAAAAATTTATTTAACTTCAGGTTATTGCTAAAGAGATAAAATACGTTATCGGTAAATTAAAAAAACGCATTTATCATAATAATTATTATTATGGATGCGTTGGATGCCGCGTTAGCTTACTTTGGACCAGAAGCACAGTTGAATGGGTATCTTCCTTGACGCGCTTTAGGCAAAATGAATCAGATTTTTTGCATCTATTCTCAAGCTGGATCCTTCACTGTACTCTTAAAACAAGAAAACTATCAAATCATTGGATTTTGAAGGACGAACCTGTTACGAAAAAAGCAATTTCATCAGACGGAAAAGTGATTGCGACCGTTTCTGGGATAGTCGAAACCTTATCACACGTAGGCTGTCACCACGCCATCTACTGTATTATTGCATTATTTGGATGAGTTGTAAAAGTACGAGCGTTGCTGGACTAAGTGTATAGACTTGGAAGTCGTAAAATAATAATTATTATGGAGAAAATATCTTATTTGTTTATTCAGTCAATATTCCAACCTTTTTTGTTAACTTGTTGATCGGGTATGAATTTTAAATTTTATTTGATTCCTTCAAAAAATGATATTTATTGTAACTATGTAGAAATCTAAATATAAATTACGGAAAATAAAGATCTTCCCATCTTAAACACACATTGTATAAAAAATTATTCAAGGTAATGTCATTTGATCATTTCCAACTCGATCACATTGGTACCATTGATATAATTTGCTGAAGCGTTGTTAGGTGATAATTAATTCTCCAATTATACATGATAAAGCGGATTTACGGAATTACGAATAAGAACTTTGATATTTTATTACAATCAATTTTAATTTTTTTCAATGATAGAAAGTATCAGTTGGATGGAAATCGGATTGGACTGTAAACTTACGAAGAAAAGATGGTACAGAGGTTAAAAAAGCTACAGTCAAAACCATGTGCAGCCTATCAAGTAAGCTGTTTCAAGAAAATATTGTAAAGAAATAAAAGTTATAATTGACCCATTCAAAAGTGTTTTATTCCAAAAAGCACGACCTGCAATTGTCTCAATGTAAAAGGAAATAATGTTCGACAGCATTGAATTCCGTAAAAACAATGAAAATTATAAATTTATAGAATGAAAATACCCCTGAACGGCTGCAACGGAAAAAATTACTAATCACTCCAATAGATTGACTTCGGTTAAACGACATCATATGATTAACATCATACGTATTGGAAATACATCTTCATCAGTTATAGAAACTAACACGTCTGGATCTGGAATTAGCTTTTCTAATTGTTCTCTGTATTTTTTCTAAAATTAGCAAAAAATTTTCTATCGAAATAACATTTGAACATTAAATAAATGCTTATAAATTTTATAACAACTCTCTCAAGCTTGTTGCTATGAAATAGACCTCCTCGTCATTGGTCTGATTCCAAGCAACTAGCTATCGAAATCTGTTTTAAAATATTTCTGAAAAATTATTAGTTTCCCTGGGTTATTACTAAGAACAATTCACAAAAATCCTCAAAATGTGTTCGATTTTGTAAATAATACCATTAGAAAATTCGATATTATTGTTAAAAATTGTTAACAATGTTGTAGTTAAACATGTTGTGTGATCCACCAGATATTGCATTAACTAAGTTGTACACAGAACGAAAGTCATTAATAGGTATGATATTTATTTCATACAAATTACTCATACAGAAATGTATCATCCGATCAACTGTCAGTGAATTCAGTATTTCAGTAAACAAATTAGAGAAACTGGTCATTTCAAAAATAAAAAGTTTTGAACGTCCTATATAGCATTATAGACGATGCAGAGTTGACAAGAAACTTGGCCAGCCTAGAGCATAGCAGAAAGATCGCTGACCTGACTATAAGGACAGATGCTCTTCCAAGCTGTCCAACATATTCTCATCTAGAGCAGTATTTGCAAGACCTACTCGATAAGCAGACGTGGCTCATGAACACCGAGTTCGCTTCAGATGCCCAGAACGTTATCGAGATCCTGTTTTTTTTTTGGAGAAGTACAAGAATATGGAGTCATCTACCAAGGCAGAAGACTACAATATACAGAAGCTCCAGATCAAAATTCACAGTCATCTCCACTTAGCAGGAACGACTCGAACTATTAGATTGTAATAGCATTCACCCACTTGTGCTTGTTTTTGGTATTAAAAATTTACGAGATTGTCCTAGCAACCACCACAACACACATCACGGAGGATGATGAAGTTGTTTCCAATGAAATGTTCTGATTAGGTTTTGAGTTAGATTGCTCTCTTGTGGAAACAGAACAATTCAAGTAGGTTGATGATTTTTACAGCAAAATTTCCACTCTCTAGAATTTTTTAATAAAATTTTCTTACTAAATCGTCAGCAATGACAACCATTAAGATTTCCTTTATATACATTGGAATGGCTATATTCAAACGCACTAATCCACATTTCAACCATTGCTTATGTAGTTTTTCGACATACTGCACAGATGTCATGGTAACAGATACAGTACGCATTGTGAAATTTCACTGGTTAATTGAGATATTTTGTATTATTTAGGATATGAAAGACTCACATATATTTCTGTTCGTTTTTGAATAGTATGAAATTTATTATTTTAACAAATTAAAATTCTATTACAGTAAAAAAATGATATTTCTTTGTTCGATAAGCTATAAAAGATATCTAATTTTCAAAACAATAACATTAATTCAGTATAATAAACCTTCGACTACCATTTAAATAAGAAGTAAATAAGTATTGTATAAACAGTTTCAAAGATTGATTTAATTAAATTGTTTACATATTAGTAATGGAAGTCTAATGACAAATTCATGTAATTTTTTTCCGTTATCGGGGATAAAAGACGTAAGAAAATATTTTCAGTTTTCGAACTCAATCTGGAAAATGTGCTTTTATTACATTTTCACTTCTCACATCACTGCATTTTCTCTATAAACGACCAGTTTTCTGATAACAAATTACTTAAAAATCACTCAAAAACTGAGTTTTAGAAGAGAATGGGATCAAAACACAATATTGAAAATCAACAGAAATGGTAAGGGTGGTTTCAAAACAGTAGACAGAATTGGAATAGAAGGTTTTGGGTCAGAAACACTCTCAGAGCTTGGTCAATGTATCGAGTATTTTTCAAGCAGGAATATATGCAATTGGAGAATGTGTTCAACCTATGAAGGAATTATTGCAAACAGATGATTATCATATTTTCTCATAGCTAAGTGGTCATTAGAGCTTTGAGCTCTAACGTAATAAGAGATAACCTAGTTGGTAATACCTGGAAAAGTTGAATGAACTAGAAAAAAAGAGCAAAGTTACCCTCCAATTGATTCCAACACAATAGAGTGGAGAAATGGAAATGGAATAGCAGATAGATTAAACTAAAATGGATGAGAATGAAAAAAAAATAGGAACTAGAATAATCCGAAACAGGCAAAGATACTTTTAAGAAAATATAACCAAAGGTTTATTGAATATATCAACCGGAGTAACAACAATCTACGAATACTAACAGAGGATGCAATGTTGAGATTCTGCTACGTTGAGGACAAAACCTTTATTCATATTCTCTTGACGTGCGGGAGACTATAAATTTCTAAAAAATGACACCTGAAGGCGTATAAAATATAAACGGAAGATCTTTGACAACTAGGACCTTCTCTCATCCTGGAATTAATAGATCGGCTATAAACACTGAGTATCACCCTAAATTACACAAATGTTCATATCATTTTAAAGTTTCTGATAAATTCATTATCTACTTCTGATTATTAGTAATATCAGTAATACATCCATCTATACTCTATTTATCTAAGAACAATAGTAAATCAAAACATATTCACACATAGTGCACGTGATTAGAGTGGAAAACACCAAAGCCCAGCATGTTTTTTGGCCATTTCATCAATAATGTATGCTGTTTGACAATTTCTAGAAGCTCTTAACCATCGTTTCATCAAAAAAGATATTTTCAGAAGTAAGCAATTCCTAAATACCTGCTTTCTTTGTTGACATTTTTGGAATTTTCTCAAGTTTCCTTCTGTAACACGAAGCATTGTCTAACACGACAACACAATTCTCTCTAAGTTTCGGTAGAGTTTTCGACTTTCTCGTGATAGTGTCCGGTTTTTTACGATTCAAATATCCATAAAGCATCTGGCAAAAAACCATCTTCGCTATCGATCAGACATATTATTAGTCTCTGTCCTTTTCATAAAATTAAATTTTCCTTATAAAACAAGGCACGTATACAACCAAATTTTAGGGAATATACAGCTCAAATAACTAGCATTTGGAATTAGACAATTTATTGAGATATTATAAATAAAGATATGGAAATTTATTCAGCTTTTATAGTTTTGGAGATAGCGTTTGATCAAAGAAAAGAAGATATAGTGCTGTAAGTTGATGTCAAAAAAAACTTTTTAGATTTGATTACACACAGACACGGGACACTAAATAAAAGCTTGTAAAATAGTTGTTTGAAATATTATCTACCTGAGGGGTTTTTCAATCCATTGGAGAGTCGATCCGAGAATGCTTGCTTTGAGGATTCTATGGAAGAGTCCACCCAAACCTTATACTTAGTCTATGCGGCGTTGACCCATGTTTCTTCCAGGTAGTAAATTTCTCTATTTTCTTCTTGAAGTTTATCAATTCTGTCATCATTCTCTTGCATTTCATTTTCATAAATATTCATTTGTTTTTCCCTAGCGTTAAAATAAAGCTTTTTAGCTCTTTTCTTAGGCGCAGTATAGCTAATGTCAACAACTTAATTATGCAACAGACAAATACAAACATTCTCACTGCAGGGATGTTCACGTGGTGAACATGCTCTGATCACTGTTTTGGTTTCTTATTTTTCTTCGATAAATAGATTGTAAGCTTTTTTCGATTTCAATTTATTATTTCCGCTTATCTAGAGGTAGTTGTTGGCAAGTCTCACATTTTGCAATCCATTCAATTATTACAAAATCATTTAAAAAATAAGCGCGAGAAATATTCGCTGCAACATTATCAAGCGGGAAAAACATAATACACTTGTGTAAAAAAGAATAAAAATAGTAAGGTAAAATGACATTCAGAAACAAGAATAAAATCTGAAGAATGCAAAGTTCTAATAATCTACAAATATTTATATGAATAATGATACCGGTGCCAATACTTCAAATAAAAAAAGTTATACAACAGTTTTGTTAATGATGACATTCGATATAATCTGTTTAGGGCTGGAGAAATAATAGAAATATGTTGATAATTCGAGATAATAACTAAAAATAGATCAATTAAGGTCAAAATGTCAAGATTGAATTAAATAGAAAGAAATTAATCAGCGAGAAGAAGCGTCGTATTTTTATAACTTATTTCATTTAAACTTTGCCGACATTTTGGAGACTGCGTCTTTCAAAGCTGTTTCATATACCAATGATGTTTATATATTGGTACTTCCAAGTAGAACAACATTTAAGTAGACCTCCTTTGAACTATTCGCGATTTTACATATTATATTAATCTACCTAAGTATATATATTGGAGTTGTTAGTTTTGAATGAGATAGGGAGTCTATGATATGATAATAAAAAATGTCTTTTATCAATGGAATTTGACGTTGACATCTTCCATAGTTCTGTGAATCTTCACTTCTACATGATTATCAAAATCAAATCTGCTATAACCATACTAAAGTTTTTTATACTTATATGATACAAATATATGAAAACTGTAACTAATGATTAGAGGGTTACCATTTTCTATAAAAAATTAATGATATACAAAAGAACGCAACACCTATTCTCATTTTCTAAGTAGTTGAATGCTGGTTTTCGTCTAAATCCTTTCAACCTTCTAGCGGAGACGGAAACAATTCCTAAATTCTCAAATGGATGTAAAATTGTATGTATCAAATGTTTTGCAGTAAAACTCAACACAAAACAATGAGAATTAATTTATTTTATTGAATTGTGTCTATTATTTGACATAACAGTCATCAAATCTTCCAAATTCCTCTCTAACATCTACCTGAAGCGATCTACATGCAGCGCTATTATTCTTCTCATAAAATATATCGAAAGTGTGTTAATTTAACAATCAATTTTGCCTGCCTCTAAAGAAATAAATCTAGAGACTCTAATTCGGGTGATTTTGGTAACATTTCTACAAGTACATTTATCATTTACCCTACCTACCTTACTGGTAGGAAGTGGTTTAGTCGAAATGGATAAGGATTTATTGGAAAATTATAAGTTGCTATCGACGGGTCTATTATTCCTTGAAGATAATTTAAATTGATTTTTCTCAATTAATAGAGGCACAGAATATTATTCTCAATAATACCAGCTCAAATGCTCAAGAATGTCTATTTCATTTAGGTGAAATTTATATAACTGTATTGCTTTCTTAATTGATTCTTCAAATATTCCTACTTGGAGTGAAAAACTGAAGAGGTTTTATGACTAAGGTGCCTTGAACTTCTATTCATCTTGTTGTATCCAAACTAAAGTGATTGTTTTGGAAAAAGCTAATATAAAAGTAGCGATGTCTATAGACTTAATCAACGCTTGGGGACTGATAGATGACGTATCAAGCTGAACTAAAACAAAACTGCTCGTGTAAACTTTACGAAGAAATATTGGAACCTGTTTAGACATATGGCATACAGCTTTTGACTGTGACATTAAAAGAAACATTCAAGTGATAAAATATTTTCAAAATAGTTTAAAGTTTAAATGAACATCGTTAATGCAGTTTGGTACTACTGTAATAGTGATCCACATGTGGAAACTAATGTAGAAACTATAGCCATGTTTTCCAGTAGCCATGAAAAACGGTTACTATAACATGGGAGCGTTGAGGTTATCTCCTCGACAATGCCAAACTAGTGAGAAGGCTTAATGGGATCAGTGAGCTACTTTAAATGACGGTGTTAATTAAAAGCAGAGTATTGTATGAATATAGCGTAATAGGTAAAGTGGTGGTGTTCCTAAAATTACAAAATACTAATGAGTATTAGTATACTTTCTTTGAACATTGTACGTGAATATGAATCTTCCTTCAAAATAATTGCGATGAGGCTTTACATATTTTTGAATTCTCTATCGAGACAAAAATATAGAGGGTGGCTCTTTTTCGAATTGTCTCCTCAACGGCACCTTTTTTAAAATTTATTAGATGCTTGAATAACAAATCGTTTGTTAACGAAAAGTTTAATTCTTTGATTAGCTGGATGGTTTATGTAGCACATGGAATGATTTTCTATAATTTTTTGTTTTATCTTGCATTTTTTTTTGTATTAGTAAGCAATAAACTAATTGTCAAATATAATTCATGCTTTAATAAAGTTGAATAGAAGTAGTGCCAGCCATATGACCACGCAGATATTAGACTTCATTAACTTATCATATTACTCAATCAAACCAATGCCAGCATGCTGTTTGTGAAAATAAACAACATTGGTAATATTATGCAACTGCAACAGTACTTAGTCGATTTTCACTGGATGAATCATAACAAAATCGAATAGAAACCATAGAGAAAATTGTAAAGATATATAAAGCAACGTATGGAAGTTTGTTGAAGTGAGCTCAAACGGTTGGCAGAGAGAGAAAGAACATCGGCACTCTCTACTCTATTTTGATTGGATCTAAATAACGAAGTAGTAGAGGGAGGTAGATAGTGGTAAGCCGATACTCTTTCTCTCTCTTGCATCAGAACAATTCCGCTTATATGCCACTCTCTCTATCTTCATTATTTTCTCTAGGCTAGAGACCCGTATGTATGTGGATTTCAAGAATCAGTCATCGTGGATAATCAGGAACTAAGCAATGAACATCTATAGGAGCTGAATTTAACTTGGCTTATACTTTTCTTTAGATCCAAATTTGGTAATAATGCTCTATGTTTTTATGATATCAAATCTCTTATATATAGATTGAATTGTGGTTTTCTACAGACATTTCAAACTTCCAATTAATGTCGATACTAAGTTTTGGCATTTTATTCTACAACAAGCATATGTTGTGAGAAAAAGAAGAGTTACTGTTCAGTAGAGAATCAGTAGCTCCTAATTGGATGTCTCGACCAACAATTGAGTTAACATGCTTTTATTAGGGGATCGCTGACTTTCAATTCTAAAAGTGGTGAATGTTTATATTGAAGAGCTCGCAACCATATTAAAGATACAGGTCTGTATGATTCACATATTTGTAATAATCACGAATATTCTTCAAGAGCAATCGCAATAAGTGTGGTGGCAAGTGAAAATTATACAAATTCCACTCACCTGCTCAAGAATTTGTGCTAAAATATGACAACACGGATGATCAGAAATGATTCTATATATGAAGTAGGAAGAGAGTGCCGACTGCGTCATCGGTAAGTGCCTAGCACTTACACGTGCAAGGTTCAATTACTTGGACGTGCCTGACAGTTTTGCCAGTAAAGTTAAAAGGCTTAAGACAGATTTTCTAATTGGGAGTACCTAGGCCTTTGGTAATTTGAAGAGAGGTATAATGGACTCATTAGCGCTACATGCCTATGTGCACAACAATTCCTGACCCTTCCTGGACTATGAACAGGAAATCTGATCACTGAGCCCTTTTTTTTTCAAACTTTGTATGGCGGTTATCAAGAGGAGTTTTGGTGACTGAGTGTTTGAATTGGAAATGGAATGAAAATGACGTGAATTCACTAATGAAGTCCGAATTAAATCAAGGCCACTTAGTCCTGGCAATCAACACCTATGCCACTCTTGTTTTGACGTCCTCTTTTGGAATCCTGAGGTGGACGAAAACAGAGCTAGATGGTATTCAAAAGTTGACACGAACAATGATGACGAAGAACAAAAACAACCACTCGGAATCATCCACTATTAGAACAACATTACTCCGAAAAGGGGATGGAAGAGGCTTGATCGACCTGGTTAACCTTCACTATCGACTGGTAATGAAACCTCATCCATACATCCCCCTTCAACCCGCATTGCCAGAATCTGACACTAGGAAGCTGGAACAATGGTCACGAAACGCACTACATGATAGACATCATCACGACCTCAACCAACCGCATATTGACAAAGAAGTCTTAAACAGATGAATTACTAGCGGAAATCTCTTTCATGGTGGTTATCCAGGATCAAGTATGTAGAAAGTGGCAACAAACAACAGAGACTATTGCACATATAACTTCTGTTTGTAGTGTGTTAGCTAATACCAACTAACTACACTGGCACAATCAAGTGTGCAACATCATCCACCAGAAATTGATCAACAAGTTTGGTTTTCTCTTCTACTTATACACCGTATTACAAGTAGCAGTAGCAGAAGGGGCTCGATACGGACAATTTTAGACTCTATTACGATAAGTTCACTATAACCTATAGACAGGTAACGAATAACAGACCGGACATCATGATGGTTTATAGAAGAGTTAATTTAATTATTCTTGCTCGATGTAGCCTTAGTGAACACTCATAACTTTCTCAGCAAACACCAGAAGAAACTGGTCACATACGTGGATTGATATTAAACAGATGTGGCAGAGCGAAATAGTTCCAGTTATTATATCAGCAAGCGGCGTCGCGCCTAAAACTTTGCCCAATACTATTTCCAAATTGTGATTACCAGAAAACACCTTCGCCGACATTCAGAAAACTGTAATTTTGTATACTTGTCACACAGTGCGCAAGTTTATTATTTGAACCGAACCTAATCCTATTGATTTTGTATTCGGGATAGGTAAATAATACCGGCTCTAAGTTAAGTAGTGTATAAGTCTTTCGCATGATAATAATAATGAAAACATGAATAAAGTCGAAAAACATTCTACTACTCATTTAATTTTTTGTTTCATTGATAATAGAAAGATTAGAATGTGACCTTGAAAATATAAAAAAGGTAGAAAAGAAAGAAAAAGTTTAGAATCACTGAGCTAATCGAACATTAATCAGTTACATGAACAAAGTTTAATCAAATCATTGGTTAAGCTACTTGTTCGAAAGATAGAAAACCATTCTATTAAAATATTTAACTTAAAACGATAGCTTACTAGCCTATAAAAGGCACTAGTATATACGAAGTCAGAGACACTACTTCATAGAGGACATATATCCAGGTAAGGAAATATAATAAATCACACAGTTACAGTTTGATATAAAAATGGTCAAACGTGTGATATCATAAGAGCTATAGTATTAAAAAAATTGTCAACCGCACAAAAAGAACATTCTCAAGTATGAAGAAAGTAGAAATTTAGCGGCTCATAATCATGAACTACAGAAATGAGATTTCACCCTAATGTAAAAAATAAAACCAGAATATATCAAAATGAATCATTAACAAATATAATACCAAAAATATGAATGGACAAAAGAAATAAACCGGTTGTAAAAGAAAAGACTTTATATAGACTCATTTTAGCTTTCTTCTTACACGCGAACAACGAGCACATAGGGAATAACTAAATAATTTAAAAATAAAAATTGAAACAAGTGCATGTGGAATATAATATATCCATACCAATACCTTTTATAATGATGGATAATAGAAAAATATATTTTTCATTCATTCTAGCTGTAGACTATCAACCAAGTACCCTTAATGTTATTGCGAAACAAAATGTTCTCACATTAATATGTGGCTTAATAGATAGAGACCAAAATTGCAGTCCGTCATTGTAGAGTAAGTGCTTGAATACGAAACTATACAACCGAATCTTAAAATGGCTCTTAAATTATCATTATTGTTTATGTTCTTCCTTGTAGTTGTTTGTGTAAGTATTTCAAATGTTTTTTTATTGATTCAATGAAGATATTTCATTTTTTATTACTCTCAAATACTTTCAAATTTCAGTATATTGTATGATTTGATATAAAGGAATTAATGTTTTAATTATATTAGATGTCAATAGTTTTTAAAACTATAATGTCAATAAAAATTATTCCAAAATACAGATTGAACTCATTCTCAGAATATAGTTTTCGGTCAAAAGGTTGACGATCAAAGTGAACGTCCGCATTAGTCCAAGAATAGGCATTTTTTTATATAGGTAAGTATGGCTATGGTTATACAAAATAAAACGAAATTCATTCGGTAACTAGGTACCAATTTATTAGACGGATTTTTTTTGAGGAGAATTGTAAATATGTTTAACTCTCATCCTCAAAAGTAGTGTATTGGATCGATGGCGTAGTGAGTTTAACGTGGTTCAATAATTTTTGAGTTTCCGCCCCAAACATCCGAAAACCATATAATATCATATGTAAAATATACTTACAAATCGGATTAATAAAATCATAGGGTCAAGCTAGGCTTTAAATTTTATTCAAAAAATGAAGTTGACTAGATTTTCAAATGTATATAATTATGTAAAATTAATTCTAAAGATATCTATTATTTAATTTATACATTTATGAAGAAATATTTTAAAAACACGCAGTTTTTTCAAGGAGATGCAAACATTTAATAGCAATGTGAATATTATACGGTATTAAACCTAATTACTATGTATAAATATGTTTTGCTTTCGAGAGATTAAATTTATAAATAATAGTCAATAATTTTTTTCTTTGTACATATAAAAATGCTAGACCACTAAAGTGATCTTATCCCATCGTTGATCGTATATATTTCAAAGTTGATTTGGATTGTAGATTATAAAAGTGGTTAATTAGAATTCTACGTCTTAATGTATCAATATCTAATTTTTTACTAAGATACTTCGCTTTTTCTAGTGCTCTTCACAGAACTTGTTCCGAATTTCAACTAGATCAGTTGCTACATTCTAGGATCTTGTGATATGAGTTGCACATGATCAATTCTCCTTAATATTCAATCAGAATTGTAGCTTCACATTTTGTGTGGATTTTATTAGTAGTGTTCTGTACTAATTATATTAATATTTCTACTATAGCATCGACGATACTTATCGCTTGTATTCTGGTGATCCATCGTGCTTCAGATTCATGCTACGCACTTTTTGTGCTGATGACAATTATGAAACAGTTTTTGGAGCTTGAGCACGTTTAAGATGATTTGCTAGTAGCGGCTCAAACTAAGCAGCAAGATAATAGATTTCGTACCTTTATACCATCTTGACGTGCTAAGACATGGCTAAGTGTAGGAAGATGTTGCCCAATTAAATACCTCATGCAAGCTAATATTCTTTATAACATATTTCACCACCGTTCTGTTTTGGACTGGAACATTCGCTTCTAATGTAACATCAATTATCGCTCTTAATACTAGTTCTATTCCAGTGCAAGTCGTGAGTGATTTCTGGTGATTTGGAATTCTTTCATTGATAATAAATTTACCTTTTTTATTTTGCGTACCATTCGGCACCCTTTTTTTGAGTAGCGCCTGGGGCATGATGCGCCCTCATTACGCCACTGTATTGATAGAATATTTCATGATATGAAAGAAAAAATTAACTTTTAAACCTCATTCAACTAAAGAGTCTGATTTATTCTATTAAAAAATATTGATGTTATCTTTGGCAAACGATATAATTCGAACCGATGCAAAATAAGCAAGTCCTTCTGGCTTTGGGGAAACACGCAAGCCGAAGTATTCTGTAAAGTTATGTGGTCAGGACTCAGGCTATACTTTGTCGACTCTAGAAGTAACTTCAATCTTCAAATTAGATAGAAGAGCTGCTAAAAAAGCTATAACAGCTAAACTGATATGCTCTAGACTGGATAGCAAAAAAGTCCTACAATAACTAGTGAGTACTATCTGCTGCACCTGTGAGAAGTCTCGGGAATAGATGGAAACACCTGGAATGAAATAATCCAAGGTACACCTAGATGTAGTTGGGCCTTCTATCCGTCTTAACATTCGAATGCTCCGCTTTAGAAAGCGCGATATATGGTGCCTATTTTTTTGAACGGGCACGATCATCTAAGACGCCACTTCTATGCTACAGGCATCATAGCTGATGATGAAACATGGCTGTCCACTGTCAGAACTATAAACTTTATCTTGGTACTCGAGTTTAAAATCTGCCGCAACTATGTGGTATCATTTGAATGATATGCAAAAATTTATATTCAGCATATAACCTTAATCATGAGTGTAAAATATAAACAGTGTTGCATAAATTTAGGTAGTCATATATTATTATAGAGTAATTCAAGTGATTCGACAAATATCTTTTCATAAATTTCATCTAAAATTTCCTTTAACCTTCAACAGAAACGAAGTCAGAAAAATTATTTCCCAACTGTTGCAAAATGTTATCTCAGAAGATATTATTATGAAAATTTTGAGGGGTTTTAGTCCGTAAATATCATTTATTCAGCAAATCAATGCTCATTATTAATTGATCATTCGGTTTTCCATAACAAAGATTAATTCATTTCACTCAATTTTATTTATCGTAGTTAATTGATAACAAACATTATGAGATACATTCAGTATAAACAAAAAAAGATAATGGTGTGGCCATGTACAATCAATGTAAATATTTTAGATAATATGAACTAAATAACATAAAGTTTTGTTTTTAAAATGATATCAATTATCTTTTTCATAAAGTGATCTTTCAATGACCGAACAAAAATGGAACATCAAGATGGTGCAGATATTAGAATCGACCTATTGTATGAAGATATGTAAATGAGTTTGTAAAAATTTGGACAAATGGTTAAATGATGAGATGAAAATATTTCTAATTGAGTGCTTCTGTTTCTGACATTTTTTCGAACACGCCATTATTGTTTAATCTGTATTTTCTTCAAATTGAATATTTATCAAATCCCGGCTAGTTCTTAATTTTATACACATTTTGATAATATACATAGTTTAAAACAAACATTTTTCACAATATAAGTATTACGATACCTTATGATACCATAAATATTTTTCCAAAAATTTCACACGTAATTTTCAAATTGAAATTCAACGAATGACTCATCATTCCCTATTTGCACGTATTCAGAACCGGAATGCTAAAACGAAATTCAACCAACACAGGTAGCTTCCGGATGGTTAGAAATGTTATGGTAGAACAAGCAATTTCAGATGAAATTGATGTAAAATTGGAAACAAGCACTAGATACATTTCCAACACTTTAAATATCAGCCATAAGTATAGCGAGTTTCAAAAGTGCATCAGTTATCTTCTCACCACATTTCACGAGCCATTAAATGGAATTTCTTACATCAGTTTTTTCCGAAATGATCTCCCTGAAATACTTGAAGGCATCGCATTCAATAACGGACAAAACATGTGGTTTCTGCATTATAGTGCTCCAGTGTACTAGAACGAACTGCTAGGCAACATTTAGGTGCAACATATCCTATTGGATTGATCGATGAGGGCTCCAACATTGGCCTCCTCGGTCTCCAAACTTAAATTCTTGTGATTTCTGTTAATGGGGATGTCTTAAATCGTTAGTCTACACGACACCCATAGTTGATATCAACGATTTGAAGAATCGGATTCAAATAGCGTGTGGCACCATAAGAAATACAACTCAAATCTTTGAACGTGTAGGACAATCCATGACACGTAGGCTGCGATCATGTATTTTTCCTAAAAGTGGTTATTCTCAGCATTTATTATATATCATAATACATTTTACATTTTTACTGTTTTCCACTCAATTTAATAAAAAAAATATGAATTATGGTGTTTATCTTTTTTATCTGCAGCTATTAGTTTTGGAGAAAAAAATAAGAATAGAAAATACTTTTAAATAATACAGAGATTTTAAGTTATAAATTTATTTTATGAAAATTCAATTTGAAAAAATTTTTTTAATATTAAATATGCCCAACTATCACACACTTTGAGCTTTTATGAAACTTGTTACTGTTGGGTTTTCATGAAGATTCTCTAGCATCCTTGAATATTAATTTTCTCCAAAAGATTTTTCTCAACATCTTCCTACTTCCCCATATAACCAGTTTTGTTTCCTTTGCCTTTGAAATCCACGTTTCTATTCCGAATGTTACTGTTGGTCGTATTATTGTTCAGTTTATTCTAATTTTTACTGTCCTAGATAATCCTCTGATCTTATCAATCCTCTTAATTTCCTTCATTTATTTATTTCATCTCTATCTTCGTTTTTATTTGTAAGTGTTTTTTATATTTTCTATCCTATCCTACTTTAATCTCTCCTACCTACCACATTTAGTTTTATCAAGATAATCTTCGTTTTCTCTTGGTTTATGGTTGATCTAAATATTTTTATAGCTTGTTTTAGTTTATAAACTACTTTATCAATTTTCTTTGCTCTGGTTACCAAAGATAAATAGTCTGTTATTTGCTGTTTATATCTTACTGATAGGTACTAATTTTTTCAATTCTAGATCAAAAACCATTGTCGATTCTGTTTTAGAAATATGTTTCAATCTAAAATTGAATTTCCTTGCTATAATTCTATCGCTCGTTACTGTGATTTATCTAATATCATCTTGACTAGCTTCACAATTTTTATTGGATCCCTCGTAGGTTCATATATTGTATTGTATTTATCAGTACAACAGCATTTGCCGGTAAAACTTGCGAGATCTCATTAGGTTATTTTCATTCATGTACTTGAGTTTTATCATAGAATGTAAAGTATTGTAAACCATTTTTATTATAGGATGGTTCACAAAAGGTGAATTCATTCTCCAAACAAATTCCTATAAAAGATATTTCTTACCCATTTCCATATTCTAATACTGTTTTCATAATTGAGAAGCTCATTTCCCAAAAATATTTGTGTTGTCTATTTAAGGCTTCTTTCCTTTCTGCAATCATTTTGTGCCAATGTGTATGACATCCCAATTTAAAATTTGTATCAAAACGTACCAAATCTGTTTTAACTAATAAACGATATTTATACAGTCATGTGACCTATTTGAATGAAAGAACATAACCTTATTTTTTCAAGTACTGTCTCTCACTTGATTATTGTTTTGTAAATATGTACTTGATCATTTAAAATATGACAGACATTGTTGAAGGAGAATTTTTCAAAGAAGTTCAATCCACTTCAAATCCAAGAAAGTCAAAAATAGATAAAAGTAAGTGGGAAAAGAATGTTGCTAAGAAAAACCGGTACGAATGCATGTCAATAGAAGAACCAAGTGTATCTTGCTCACGATTAGTGAAACCTAATGAAACATTTGAAATAACAGAGGCGAGATTGGTCCAGCCCTTTCTTATAGCTTACCTCCCCCACTTGTGATCACTTCTTAAGAGGAGCATCAAACTTGCAAACATTGAGGGAAGCTTAAAAGAGATCTTATGTTTAAATCGCATTAAAAATGAAAAAGAAACTAACGTCATCCATCTTTCTCGTTAAAAAAAATGGGTTGCGAAGTAGAAAACGCTTTGAAAAATATCCAAGACAACAACAACGAATATTCAGATTAAGCATTCTATATTATTATTACATAATGAAATATAGGTCCCATTTAAATTACAAGTAATAAAATGTTATTAGAGTCTTTTGAATTACAAGTAATAAGATGTTATTAGACTCTTTTAACTCCAACACTTACTGCAACCAAATTTTGTCTCAAAATGTACAAAATGCAAATACTTTTTCTTTGTAAAATTGATTCAAGTTATATTCTATGTGAAAAAAAACAAAATATTGTAATTAAACTGTCAGAAAAACCCAAGAAAAAAATTGATTCCTGAAAATTATCATTGAACGAATTTGGTACTTTTTGGAAACAAGCCTCTCAATTTTTCTAACGTATAATCAAACTAAAACAAAAAACAGTAACTTTTCCAATCTTCTTCGAACGTCTTTATTAGAAATTGTTCTCATTCAAGTATTAATTGTGAATCATTTACTTTTTCTAGATTGTACAAGCAGCCCCGGAAACAGAGAGAAATGCACAGGAAACTATCAATGATACGATCCAGAAGATATCATCCGGTTTCGATGAATTAGTTGATAAAATCAAGGTAATGCAGGTTTTTTGAAGCTATTGGGATGAAATTACTCATTTATTTAGTTCTAAATTTCGTAGAAAAACAAAGTTTCTCAAATGTCATGAGAAAGAATAATGTTTATTATTACATTGTCTTTTCTAAATTTATTTTTCATTACTTCGACCGAAGGTTATCAGCACTAAACAACGTGGTGTTATTCTACTCTACATTCATAGGCAGAGCTGTATCGGATAACTCGATGTCAATAAATACAAAAATGATCATCAAGTTCACTCCTAGCGTTGATATTTGATTTGTTGGATTTGTTGAGGAATACCACATATTTGTTGAATTGATATATAGCGCTGAGTGAATTGGAACAGATTCCGTATTTCGATTTCGAATTACTCATTAGGTAAACCAGAGTCAAATATACAGCGTATATTCCATCTGTGTATAGACTAAACTCTTGTGGTAGTCAGAATTTTTGGATACCATTCGACTCAATAGAATAAAGATATCTGCTGAATTTTATGTTTAAATTGCATATCTTCGAAATATGATACAAAAGGTGAAGTTCACCAGCAATAATATTGTACTCAGAGAAGATCCTTGGGGAATTCCGTTCTCTAGTTCCTGGTTAATAGATATTTCAGTATTTGTTCTTACTACAAAGTTAGGTTGTGTCAAAAATATTTCTATGAATGCCGTTAAATTCTCGATTATGATCTAATCTACTAGTTAGAGCAAGAGCCAGTGAACCCCAGACCTTCGTTATTTTATAAAGGCTGAAAACTTGTCAGCGCTGCTAAATTCATCAAATAATAAAGTGTGATTTTTTGGTATTACCTTAAAAATCATGTTATTAATTGCCAGACACTTAACATCGTGGCAACCCCTTGCCAGACACCCTTTTGTTCATGAAATTATAATTCCACTTACGTTGATAGTTCCAACCCCTTGCCAGATAAGCATGTAGGGTAGCTGTAGGAGCGAGCGCGGGACAGTTTATATGGGTGGGTGCGAGATAGATAGCGAGTTAGGTCTGCCGCGATCCCTACTTGCGCAGTTGTTATTACTAGTGCGCATGTATTGTTTAGTACTTAGTACATGTTTACACAGATATCATTTTTTCGTAAAATGATAAAAAAAGTTATATTGGAAAATATAAATTTTTTTTTTGGAATTTCTGAATTTCGCTTATAACTTTTTTAATTATAGTTCTACGACAACAAGTTACTGGACCAAAGTTGTAGAGAATTAAATTTGAAACAAAAAATGTTCACAATTTTTTCTATCAAATAAATAGTTTAAGAGGATTTTCTTCCGACCATACACGATAGTTACGAGTATTATTAATGTCATCACGGGTAAATGTAGCTTCATTCGTAAAGAGTATACTCGATACAACACGATGATTATTTTTCATCCACCGATAAAACTCCATACGGTTAGCGTAATCCTCTGGTTGTAGGTCCTGTACTCTCTGTACATGATAAGTATATAAACCTTGTTCGTGAAGTGGGTTTATCACCCTCTTTTGTGGAATTCCCAATTGAGTAGGAATTCTCCGTGAGCTAGTAGTTGCATCTTTTTCTACTAGATGCAGAATATTTTTTACTTCTACCAAACCTTGTAGGGTAGCGTATTCAAGTGATATGTTAGCACCACTGGGAAGCTTACCAGCCTCGCACAATTTGTTAAAAATTCTAATAAATTCGTTTTTATCAGGGTATTTTTGGTGTGGAAAACGTTGACTATATTCTTCATCAGCAGCTGTAGCATTTCCATTACAGATACCATAAACAAACACCATATTTGCATACTCTAAATTTGAATAAGTATCTGGCAAAATTAACAATCACATACATTCGAAATTAAACGTTCGGTTACTGTTCACTGTAAATGACAGTTCATCAAAACGTCAGAATTATCAAATGCCCTTGAGCCTCGAACATGGCATACTTTAATAATGTTAAAATTCACATATAAGTGGAAAAAACATTTTTAATTACTCCATAACTTGAAAACAAATGAAAATCGGATAAGAACATATGAGTTGTTTTACATTATTTTCACGTGTATAATACACTCCTAGAGTTTGGTGCGCTCCTCTCGACTCACCCTGTATATATATATATATATATATATATATATATATATATATATATATATATATATATATATAGAGTGTACAGAATCGGTTTTGCTGTGTCGTAAAAGGTACATTCGTTTTTTTTACTGTTTATGTTTCGTACACTGGTAATAATGAATTATGAACGTTGAACAGGGTTGGCGATAGAACAAATTCCTGTCGGTACCTTTTCAATTTTGATTTGCTGGGATAATTGTTATTCGTGCTATATCCTGACTGTGCAATTAGGTTAGGATATAGCAAAAATCGTATTGTTCTGCTATACTTATTTGATAGTCTGTACGGTTCCAATATTTGCCACATTACTTCTCTGTTTATCGAGTCAAATGCTTTTTCGAAGTCCATTTTGACTCAATGTGAATCTGGAATTTTCAATTTGCAAATTTTGTTTCTGCTATGTAGTATACGAGTGTTCCGGGACTTAATGAGAAAAATTAAGTAGTAAGTGGATGATGTGAAAATAATACTGTTACATAAAAAAAATTCGCATACAACCCTTCGTTTCTGAGTCTTAGGACTCATAGAATTTTTATTCCCTAAATTATATATTCGAACATTATGAAATTTTATTGAATGATTACGTATGTCCATGTAAAGTGGTTTGACGGAATAAATAATTCTACACTACTATTTGAAAGCCAGGGGTGGCTCATGTCCAATGGTTACCAATCTGTAACTTTTACAGGGACAACCTGTACAGTATAAAGATAACAAAATATAAAATTTTTCACCATAAAGACATAAACTGAAGAAAATTATCTTGAATTGTAATTGTTTATTGAAAATTCTTACAGGAGGTATTGAAATACAATGAAACATTTATAATTGAGCTCTATACTGTCGAACATCGTGTTATTTACATAAGGAAAAAATTGAAATCTGGAAGAATTTTGTCGGTTAGCCTACAACTTATAAAATAAAAACTATAATAAAAGTTCGAAATGGGTATCTTGCACTTCTACACACTTCCGGAGTCTACAGGTAATATGTCTTTGAGCTTGGAAGAGCATTCAAAGATTTTGCTTTATACCATCTATGAGGAAAAATCTTATCAAGATAATTTTTTATATCATTTAGGAAGTGAGGAGGGGCTTCATCGTGCATGAACCACCTATCTCTGCGAAGTTTTGGGGTGTGAAATCATTTTGTAGGAATTTTAAGTAACTATTCAGGATATTATCAAAAAAGGACCTACTTAATTATTACCTATTACTCCTGCCCACACATTAACACAAAATCGATGTTCATTCTTTGGTTGAATTGTAACGTGAGAATTTCCATCTGCCCATGGCATGAACTTTCTGGATGTGAAAGGAGGTGAAAAAGTTGCTCTTATAGAATCTTATAAATAGTTGCCGTTGATACGTTAAATTTTAGTGACATTTTGCGTATGATAGTTGTGCGCTTTACACTAAAGCTGGTATTCGTATAGTTTTTTATTAAATTTGGTTACATTTTTTTGGTAGGACACTTCCTAAAATATCATAACATAAAAAATAATAGAAACTAGTTTACTCAATTTATGTTGTCAAAGCTGTTTCCCGTAAGCTACAATCAACCCTAACAAAAGTTCTACAATCGGGTATAGTTCTGCACAGAAGGCGTTCAGTATACAACTTTCTGGCTTCTGACGAGTTACCAGAAGCCCAATCATAAATCAAATGCATATCGACATAATCACTAAAGGTAAATTCAACCATATTGAAACATTGATTGACAGCAAACTGATAAACAAATAAAGTAGATAGTACGATATAAATTACTAATCTCTTTCAAGTTTTTCCTTATGCCAGTAATATGATCTTCGATAGTATATAGTACAAATGTTTATTTATTTATTCATTAGTTGTCCAATAAATGTTTAATTGTGTTTTAATACCTCCTGTAAGTATTTTCAATAAATAATTACAATGCATGATAATTTCCTCAGAATATCTTTCTATGGTGTACAGTTTCCTTGGCATGTACAACGATATCTCCTAAACCATAAATTTTATCGAATTAAACGAAAAGTCCTTTTTGCTAAAAAATTTTTGCTTAGATTGTACAGATTGTCCCTGTAAAAGTTACGGATTGTTTATTCCATGACTAAATGCACCTACTTAATAATCCATTAAAAATTCATAATATTCCAATATATAATGTATAACTTAGAAAATAGACTTAAATGTAAGTTCTAATTTCGCAACTTTAAAAGCCTATAACTTATAAACGAGGGATCGTATGAGATTTTTTTATGTCATAGCATTATTTTCACTTCATCTACTCTCTCCCGAATTTTTTGCATAAAGGCCCGGAACACATTGTTTACCAGTGACCTACTCGATTCAGATTAACAACTCACAAAAAGTTTATGAAATTTGCGTCTCGAGAAAATACTTTCTGTAAGTTTTGTTGTTTTGTTTTGTCGAAATTGTAAGTCCTGGCCTGACTGGTAATATCACTTTCAGCCAGTATTGAAGGTTGGCTTCTGTTAATTAAAATGGTTTCTTTATCTTTTGTCCTTTCAACTTATTCAAATAAATTAAATTGTTTAATTTTAAAAATTATAAATAACAAAATATTTGTATTCACGGTTTAAAATTTTCCATTCTTCTTTCAAGATGATAATGGCCATAACTTTTATATTATAATTAAGTATATTAAAAAATCAATTTATTTGAGTTGATTTACTGGTTTCACGGTTTAAATCACACACAATCGCACGCGCTCAATCTATCAACCTCAAGTATATTGTATTATGTATTATTAGATATTATACGTATTAATTGTAGAAAAAAATATCTACCAGGTACTTCAATTCTAAGACGTATCATTGGAAACCATTAAAATTTATGTTAAATGAAAACTATTTCATCGTAAATTTAAATTGGAGTTCAGAACACTATATGAGAAGCGCTAATAGTTTCACACGAAACAGTTCCTATACGAAATCCGTCAAACTGTAATGAATAGCTTTCACCATTTAGTTATAGAGAATGACGTACTTCTCATTACAGAAATAATTGAGTTAGTAGTTACTAGTTATTCGAACAAATTAGGCTTAGTTGGATAGCGCGTTCAAACCCAAATGATCAGTTAATAATGAGCTAAAACTGTTTCTATAAATTTGTTAAACACTAGGAACATTAATAATGCAACAAACAGGATAGTTTATTACATAAAGAATACGCAGAAATCAGTGTCAAATATAGGAACATATTGTAATATAGATCAAACTGTTTTAACTGGAATTAAAGGTCTGATATTAACCTGTTACATACAACTAACATGAAATGTTAAAAATGTTAACACATTAGGGAGAACTTGTTTGCCAACAACCTACCGGGCGGTATTTTGCAAGTATATACAGAGCGTTGGGGTACTAGTCCTGTCATAAAATATTCAATACAAAATACTGCTGATAAGTAACATTCCGGTCAAAATAGACATTCAACTTAGACAAAATTCGCATAGAGCAGAAAATTGGCACAGACGTTGAATACATCATAAATGGAATGTCAAAAATCCCCTTCGATCCTACTTCTGCAAAAAATTTTATTCAAGATCAAAAGTTTTTTTCCATTATTCTCCAAAACAACAGATATTATCGTGAAAATAGGTTATACAATAGTTGTAGAACATACAAAAATGGTCCAATCACTTTTTCTCATACAACTCACCATTTTTTTATCATGATTTCCCCACTAGGTATACTCCACGATCTTTTGTATTCAAGAAAGTTTTATTAGATCGTATTGATAATTGTCCAATTCTACTTCGACAATTATTTTTTCGCCTTCATATTTTTCTTCTTGTAGAATTTCTGTTCGCTGTTCTAAGAAAAGGGATGCATCAATTGTCTCTTCATTAATATCATAAATATCTTCATCTGTTGTATTTGATTCAATATTATCGCAAGTCACAATTGATGCATACTGGCGAACAAAATAATCTTACTTATTGACAGCCTCAATTCTCACTACAATCCATCTTGCATTTACAAAAAATAGTATTAAGCAGCTTTTCTGGAGCAGGAGGGAGTAATGTTTTAATTGGCTCCTAATAGTTATCTGTTAATTTCCAACCCCATCCTTATGGGTCCAACTCATTACCTAGTCACAATTGAACTTGATAATATACACGATTCAAGTGTTGAGAGATAGAAGCAAATTTTCGAGTCAGACATGACAACTGTACTGTTTTATTATTCCATGCAGATTTGACAAATCTCAAATATCTATATTTGTCTATGGAATCAATTTTTTTGGAGCACTATACAATACAAGAAGAAAACGAATTCCATTTGTAACGATGTCGTGTTGAGAAGAGTCAATCTTTGTAAATACTTCTGCGTAATCAATTAAATCATTACGTTTTTCGAACAATTTAAATACTGATATCTTTTAAAAATTTCTGATGTAGTATCGCAACCAGTTATTGCTTGTAAAAATAAAATATGAGCTTGACTTTTCGGATATGCAGTCATGAATATATTGTTGATTGTACTTCAGCTTTCCCAGGTTTCAAAAAGTGAATAATTTTATCATTTGGAGTCCGCGCAGTCAGTAATATCAACAAATCAACATCTTCGCCAACAACGACAGTTGGATTTGAACTTTTCCATGGTTCTATTGCTGTTTCAATTTATAAGAATCAGCTTGTTTTATTGGAATATCATCAGCTGTAAATTCTTCAAACAACATTGAAATAAAGCGGGACTTATTGTGAGTATTTGCAAGAAATTGTTATTGGTTTGTTGGAACTTACATAGGTCGATCAAAAACGATATCAACAGATGAAGATGTTTTTGTTCTCCGACGACGTTGTTCTGCAGCTTCAATAAATTTCGTATGATTAGTATAACCATCAAATACAATCGTTTATGGTGTAATTAACACAAACCAATAGTTTCTTAGTTCCATTTACATATGACCTGCATTTTAGTGAATAACATTTTTTGCAGAAGTAGGATCGAAGGGGATTTTTGACATTGCATTTATAATTATGTATTCAATGTCTCTGCCAATTTTCAGCTCTATGCGAATTTTTGCTGAGTTATGACTTATTTTTGTCTTTTTGGACCGGATAAATTATTTCTATTTTTATATATTCCGTAATTAGAAAATTTGTTTACCAGTGATTGTATTATTTTCAGAACAGTGAAATCGTTCAAGAAACTGGTAGAGCTTTTAGTGATCTTGGAAAAAAAATTCAAGAAACAGGACAAGAAGCTTATGACAAACTAAAGGCACAAACTCCCTCAACATAAAAAAGTTATGAATCATTGTATGAGATCCATTTGTTGAATAAATAACTTCAAAGTTCTTCGGTTTATTAATTGATAGGTAAAGGAATATTCTGTAATTTTCTATTGATAAAAGCGCCACCTGATCCTGACATTTTTTCCCCAGCTGAAGACAATGGTTCATAGAACAATCGTTATCGGTTTAAAATAAAACCAAAGTTCAAATGGTAATAAGTCTGTTTTCCTTTCTAAACTACTAGACAGCACGTCGACACGTAGGAGCAAAACAGTCTGTTGTCCTAACCACCTATCTTATTGAATCACCTGCTTTTGTTCAAATCACCGTAGTTAAAAATACAGTTAATACGATGGTTAAGTTAAGTTAGGACATACCAACATCTCAATAGATTTTTGTGAACGTGGTAAAAGATAATATGGCTTTACGTTTACCTTCTATTTATGAATAGTTTTTTGAACTAATCGAAATCGTTATATGTATACATCGCAACGTACATTGCTCTCTTATATACTTCAAGTAAAATCGCTTTTTAGTGCCCAGTCACTAAAGTATTTGAACTTTCATCCGCTTTTTGTTCGACAACAGTCGATTACACATCAACCAGCTTACAACATTTTAACATTACGAGTTATTCAAACTTTTCTTTTCCTATTAGTATAAATAAATAAAAGAAATTTTCTCCAAATAGTTTGGATCTATCTCTTTTGTCTCTTTTTCTACTGCGAGCTTTTGCAGATTCATTGGGACTTGCACTATTATATCTTGGAGTCGGAGGCAAAGGAGCAGAGAGTCGACGAGCAATGGCAAAACTTGGTGAATAACCAGATGTAATTGGTAATAGTGTTTCAGCTCCAGGCTTTGATTCCGGGATATTCATAACTATTCACAGTGCTCTTTGGTGATTTTTTTCTTTGGCATTTGCAACTCGCCACTTCGATAATCTATGCTAACGTGGAGACATGCCTCTTACCGAGCGTTTATTTTTATGATATCTCTCACTTTCTTTCAGCTTCTGCTTCTTTTTCTGGATTTAGTTTACACTTCTCCCAATAGTCTCGCTGACATAACAACGAACAAAGCTTTGAACAGTTGAGTAATAACAAATCTGTTACCAGTCTACAACTCAGTTACAATATAGTAGTAACAGAGTTGTGCAGTAATTGAGTTGTAAATTTAACACTTCCCTTTTTTACAATTCAAACAAAATGCTATTGTGATAATAAATACATATAAAATAACTATTCCATAAGAGCAGCTTTGAAATAATAATTTTGTATAGAAATATAGATATACTTACTTAAAAATAGCCAACGGATAACTGGTTTATATACCTCCCTCCTCACTTGTAACAAAAATAAGTAACGATAGAACAATAAAATAATAACGCAACTGTTTCCGTTGGAAAAGTGAGGCCATCTCTTGCCGTTTTCCAAATGTTTGTGGTAACAGAGCGTACGTTAACTATTTATAATAAAGCGGTACAAAATTTAGAATAATTATAGGTAGATTAATAAATTGTATTTACTAGTTATGAAGTTATAAGATTTAAACAAAAAGATCAAAATTATTTTATAAAACGTTATCATAATTTCTATATATTGGTCTGCGGTCTGGGATACTACTTTTTGGTATGAAAATAAACTCTATTACCATGGATGACTATTCTGTTACATGGAAAAATTGGAAATTTATGAATATTTAATGCGTTAGCTTTGTGGAAAGTTATTAAATAATGTGTCCTTCAACTAATGATCGAATAAAGTTATGAAATGTTCCAAACATCTTAGCGAAAAGAAAATGTCATCCCTATCTTGAAGTGTATCCTATTTTTTCTACTACTAGCCAACTTTAAGGTAAAATTTAAAAATTGAACCTAATAATGAAACTTGAAAGTATAAGTAGGTAACAATGACTGAATGAGAGAATTAGCACCACAAGCTAGTGATGAACTATTGCCGGAAAAATCAAAAGTTTTTAATTTTTCATTTTTTAAAGCTCATTTTCAAAAATATGCAACAGACGAAAAAGCTCATTATTCGAAGTTGAGGGCCACGCTTTTGCGGAGAGAGAACATTGGCATAACCATTTTTAAGTTCAGTAAGTTATATTCACAAGCAAAACTCCAATTATAAGTATAGAAAGTCTTCTGTTTTGGCAATAGGAGTAGCCAGTGCTTGTCGTCATGATGAAGTATGTAACTTGTTGCTTTCCGATGTGATGACAGAAATATGACATAATTGCTATTACTATTAGAAAGAGCAGAAACAGCTCATTTCGGAAATTTGTAATTATGGTTTCTCTTTGATACAAAAAGTTGACATTTATTTAACAATTAACACTTTAACGATCATGTGCACCAAATTGGGGCACTTCAAAATTTTCTTCCAGACCGTGTGGTCATATTTGGGCACATATTATGCTGTTGTATTTTCGACTGTGGCGACGAGAGATGCGCAGATACATTGAAATAGCTCGGCGGAATGATCCGTCTGAGCCTGAGTAAATATTCAATTGCATCAGGTTATAACTTATTTGACATATAGAAGACTTTTGAGGTTATGAAAATATTTAGATTTTAACATTCCGTTGTAAGTTTTGTTTGATCTATACTATTAATTTCATTAATTTAACACAGAAAGAACTAGAAGAAATATTAGAAAATAGTGATTTTTATAGCGATGATAGTTTGTACGGTAGAAGTTATGACCCAGAAGAAGTGATATTGACTCTGATGACAGTGACTTGGTACATAAAAGGAAAGGAAAATATGTTTATTCAGGTGAACCTAAAAAAATAAAAATAGCAAATATAATACCATCAACAGAGCCAGTTCCGTCGACAAGTAGATATATTGAAGAAGAGGTTGTGCTCGATGGATAGTTATGTCGAATCAGATAATATTGACTCTGATTTAGCTGGTAATAATTCACGTAACACACCAGATGTAAACATTAAGTGGGAAATGACATATCGCCTTAAATTGAAAAAATTCACAAATAAACCGGAAGAAGATATTACTGTTACTACACGTCTAAGAACACTAACTACACCACTTGATTTTTATTATTCGTTGATCAAAATATTATAGACTGCTTGTTCAGGAATCAAATAAGTACTATAATCAAAATTTAGTTTGGGTATCATTGACGAAAAAATTACAAAACATTCTTTGATTGCTAATTGGAAAGATTTAACGTGTACAGAGCTAAAATGTTGTTTGGGGCTGACTTTTTGGATGGGTCTAGACAAGAAACCCAAATTACGCGACTATAGAAGCAATAACCTTTGCTATAAAAATGGTATTACTACCCTATGTGGAACGTGACCGCGTAAACCAAAAATGGACACATAATTGATTTGCAGAAAAATTTTTTAATTTATATTAAAAGTTTTTTTTTATGTTGTACACATATTACTAAAACAGTTTTTGAAATAAAATGTATCTGGTCCGTACGTAGTGTTTTGCCTTATTTACCCGGTCGTTAAGTGTTGAATAAAATGTAAATTTATTTAGGTTGTTCGTTGATATTAGTGAACTTTTTGGAAAGTCCAATGTGCAGAAGCATATAAGCACATGGACATTCCAACTACAATAGAGGATACACAGCACCAAGCAGTAGAATTTGACTAATTTCCTGATGTCCAGCGAAGAATGCCTACTCTTCACTTACTTTCTACTTCACTACTTAAAGCAGTGATGATTCCCATTATTTATCCAAAAATTTGTTCAATTTACTGAATACTAAAGTCATAGGAGAATAAGAAAATGCAATATTTGTTTATATTTTATTGAATACATTCAAGTAAAAATTCATACGATGTTAATTTATTTAGTTTTGGCATCGGATACTGCTTTTTTGAGGGTAGTTGCTGCTTCTTCAGCTTTAGTCAAAAAAGCGTTGAGGGCACCAAGAACGTCATTTTTGATTTCTGAAAATAAAGAATTTGTAATCAATTTCACATGAAATATTTTATGTACAACTACCATATAATTTATGCATCTCAAGTTTATAGTCAACACATGAGGCTTAAACCTAATATTGGGTACTTGATATACTAAACGGTTAACAAACCCATAATCACATACGCATCGCTTGTTTGTTGGCTGGACTCAACGACTTACTAAAACTGAACAAAATTCAAAGCTGATTTTTTTGGGTATTGAAGAGGCCATATCAACATGCCCTACTATAGCCTTAGAAGTGCTGCATCATTTAACGTCTAATTTAAATGGAGAAAACTAAGTCATAGAACTTGATAGGTTACCTAAAGTTTCTAGAATCGATGAAGCTAGAAACCAGTAATAAACCAAATGCGTCCCATTCGAAGTGGTAATTAATGACTGACGATCATATAACAATAAAGATCTTTCGTAAGTTCGAAATACATTTTTGTAGCATACAGATGGTCCGGAGATTGATTGGGTATTTCTCAATCGAAAGCACACTACTATAGCCAATGCCTTGAATACCCTAAAGGCAATTTAATGACGTCAAAGCTGGCGTAGGAGTGTGAAAAAACTCACAAAGTACTAGTTAACAAACGAAAAGTAAGTTTGATGCCGCTACCAGGAAATGAGGAAGCAGGTAGTCTTCACAATAAAGAAAAACGACTCCTTATTTTGAACCAGAGTCCTACTGTGTCCTGATAATACATTAACATCTTACGTTAAAAGATCAGATGGAGTCTTACTGGAGAAGTACTTTTACTGGATGAAATAGTCAATAAATACATAATAAATAATAAATACAGAATGGACAATAAACTGGTCTTGTCACAGGTCACTCTCCCGTGAGAAAATACTCAAATACAATAAGTATAGCAGATGACAACGACTGCAGATTCTGCGAGCAAGCCATAAAGGTGGGCAAATAATCTGCGAGTGTTCTGCCCATTTTAGCAGAAGGTTAAGGTATCTCGAATTAGTAGAACACCTAGGTAATTGCGACAGAAAACCGTGAAATATAGCTCTTTTAGTCTTTGAAATCTACGTATTTTGTAAGCAACTTTTTTTTAGGTATAACTAAATGAAAAGCGAAAACGACGCCCCAGACGATCTAATCTGATTTAATCACATAATCTGTGGATTACTAAGAGAATATTGACAATGACTACTATCGTCAATTGAATAATATTGTCTGATAATTGGATAGAATAATATCATTTAATGGCTAAGTCAAAAGTCACACTAAAATCAAATGATACTGCATTGTTTTGACAAAAGTAGATGAAAACTGCATTTCGTTGATCATCTGTAACTATTTGCGTGAGCGAGGATATGATGGTGAGATACCAGCTGTGAAAAAACTAGGAAGATGGAAATCAATTGCAAAAGGTTCCATCAACGTATAACGAAGAATAAAAATTATGAAAGTAATTAACAAGAATAACCACACCATACAAAGTGTTGACAATATTACAACTACCACCAGTAATACTCACAATACAACGGGTGAAGAAAATCCATCTCCTACTTGTAATAACTGTAGTAATATTATCATTTATGATAATTATCATTTATACAAAAATTGATAAGATATTGTGTTTGTTCTCTACGCTTATGGGAAAAAATCATCCTTATGAGTAATAGTCATTATTATTTGTTCAATGAATAATATACTATTTTCTACATCTACATGTAGATTACGGAAACTTACAGATACTACGAACTGGAGAATAACAAATGGGTTGCAGATCTATGGAAGGATTAAGTCTTCAATGTCAAGAGAAGAAATAGAGAAAATGATTAAATGAATCTAGAAAGCTCAAAATGAATATTTCATATCTGTAAAACCAGAGTAGAGAATTGTATTGAAATAATACATAAAAAAATTATGTATGTGAAGCAGAGCATTCATGATTCGACATGCCTATTCAACAATACAACTAATGTCATAGTCTTTTTTCATGGCTGTGTACTCCAGACACTGATGTGAGTTGGATTATATTGACCTGGCTCCCTCCCCAACTCACGGTACAACTCCGTGGTCAGTAGGAAGCCATTTGAATCGTCTCTCTGGGTACCACGACACGTCCAAAGAGATCCAATGATCCAACAAGCACGTTACGATATCTAATTAGCCATCGGATGATCGAATATAAATTTCTCTTAAACTAGAAATTTTGATACAAACTGATGTTTGATAAATTCACTTGACCTGCAGATTTGCGATTTTGTCAGTTTTTCTAGTAAACAACTTGTAGTATATTGATTATTAGGTAAATTGGAATGAGTCAAAGTTTTATTTTCATGGGATGACGTGGATTGAACTCAAGTTATGTAAGGCAAGGTTCTTATTGATCGAAAATTATGATAAAAAATTTCACTTACTGTCTGCTTCTGGTTTGATATTGCTGTTAAATTGATCAATTTTAGCTGCAACATCTTTAAGCTGTTGAGTTAAATTATCTTTGAGTTCGGCAGCTTTCTTTTCTCCATTTGGTCCCAAAACTTGTGCTTGAATTTTTTCATGTGCAGTATGCAAGTCAGTGGAAAGTTGTTGCAAAAAATTATCAATGGGCTCTCTGTTTTCAGATATCTGTAATTATTAAAGGGAAGATTAATTCTGTAAATTAGCACGTTAAAGTTCGATGTTACATGTGAAATATATTTTATTTTGATATAATAATGAATACTTCTTAATTCACACTTTTTAATATTCAACATAGTGAACTCACGTCGCTGATATTCTGACATGCCTACATATTGTATAGTAAAATACAGCTATAGTAATTATGAAATTCCATACAGGTTATCGCAATTTTCAGTGATAAACCTCAAATAAAAGATCAGTTAATTGGATTAATATGGTTATAACTGAGATTAAAATAACCACAAAAAGCAATATTGGATATAATGCGAACGCTTAATTTCAGGGTTGTTTCAACGACCTACGAACAAGTTTAAATATATTGGATATAAACCTAATATTGGGGACCACAAAAAATGAGTCAATTTTTCAATTTTAAGCATATATTATCATGAACTACATCATTTTGTAATGAATGGAAAATGAAAAAATCAATTTGAATGATTTTTTACAATTATTGAAACATTTAAGTAGTTGACTTGACGAATATTTGACATCAATTCATTACGAACATCAATAAACTACTAAAGACTGTTGGAAGACAATCTGATAATAAATTTGTTTTGTGATCCCTTTTGAAATTTTTGATAAAGTTTTTGTGTTTTTTTCTTTTATATCCTCCAGCCATATATCAATACGCTTTATACAAATGATCTGATAAATATTTTGCCACATTCTTTTCCTACATGAAGGTTTGTCATTCTAGACGAAAGTTTGTTTTCGCATTGTTATTCTTATTTTGATTTATTGTTGATGTCATTGTACTTTTCTACTTGTTTTACCTCAACATAACCGTTTGTGTTATTGAACTGCATACATTTTATTTTCCTGGTATGATCTCAAATTCATATGTATATATTTGCTAGGTATTACAACTTAACCTCGTTGAGAGATTGTTACCTTAACTATGTGATGCTTCGGGAAACTTCAGCCGAAAAATTTAATATTAATAAATATGCTACGATTATCAGAAGAATCAATAATATTGGTTAATCCAAACAAATCATATTTCATGTCGTTATGAAAATGGCTACTATTGAAGCTTTATCGTCACTGAAAAGTAAGCAGGAAAAACAATATAATAAAGTTTTTTTATGAAATTTTCTTATGTAGCTTTTTCCCAGTGAGGAGAATTGCAAAAAGGAAATAAAATTTTCATGTTAAACTATATATATTTGCTAGTTCAAAATTATACTTTTTTTTCAATTACCTTTTTCGTAATGGCAGCATTCAATTCTTTAATGCCACTAGCGACTTTTTCCCCGGTTTGTTCGATATTCGAAATAATTTGTTGAGAGTTAGGTACGGTTCCAGAGATAATTTCGTCAGCTTTTTTGATGAACTCTTGAGTTTTCTTTGATATCTCACCTTCTTCAACGGAATTTGCTGTATTTTTGGCTGCTGCTTTTGGTCTACATTCAATGGTCTATAAACAAATAAAAAACATGAGTTTTTTAAAATATTTTTTTTCGGTAAGATCTGCTTATTCATAGAAACATTCTAATAAATTATCTTAATTTTTAAGAAAAAAAAAATATATATATAAAGGGTCACAAAAGATTACTTATGAAATATTTAAAAAAATTTTACGTATGCTCTCTCTCTCTCGAAGTGTGAAACACAAAGGAACTCCAGAGCACTACATCTGAGAGCGTATGAAATAGAAGACGAAGATCTCTGGTAATTAAAGCTATCCCACATTCTACATTTTTTAATAGAAGTGGGATAGATAAATCAGCTGTAAACAATAGGCTCTTGAGTATCGCAGCAAATATGGGGACCCAATAGATCCTTTCGGTCGCAGTGTATACGAGACACCAAATCCATACATATATACATAACAGTTTTTTCTCTATACTTAAAAGGATACGTATATAGGCTTAAATTCCTATTCGTCCAAAAGTTATAAGCGATTTAGTGAGTGTCCTTTGGAAGTCATTCACATACAACCAGATATACATTTTAAAGAGGGGTAAGAAATATGGGCAGATATTCTTTTATTTTAATCGAATGGAAATTACTAGAAGCATTAGTGAATATATGTTTAGATTGTCGAATTCAAAATGCTAATGAAATTTTTAATTCAACTATTTGGCGTATGGCTCCAAAACATTAGCATTGCTATATAAAAACTATTGAAATCTAAAAGCACGAAAACAAAGTTGCAGCCCGAAGAAGATTTGCAATTTGGTGCTGGAGGAGCTGTTAATTGGTAAGTTCATTCAATTAGTTTAATACTGCTTCACATTCACTATTTCTGTCACACTTTTTTTGAACGCAATTTTCTTGAAACAAGTTTTTCCGAAGCAGTGCACACTCTAGCTTAAAAAATTCCAAACTAATCATCTTGAAATTTGGTTTATAATCTCCTTACGTTGTTGTGAACAATTTCAACTATTTTTTATAGTAAACAATATATAAAAAAATGATAAAAAGTAACGACTTTACAAATTTTCAACTTTTTTTTAAATTAAGGTCATATAGAAGATACACATAAGTAATTTCTCCGAGCCATTGAATTCAGATGAAAATTGTGGATTCAATCGTGTAAATCAACTACTCGACGGATGATAACCTACGATATACGAGTATATCCACTGATATCTCCGCTACTTTTGTTATTTTCTAAAATATGAAAAAAGGCTAATCAATATATGTAGAAAATAACCTGGTAGCTTCAATTTTTCAATTTGTCATTAGTTGGAAAAAGAAAATCAGTGTGAAGATTTTGTTTTAAACACTATATGGAACCAACAGCATTAAAATAAAGAAAATGGTGACAGAAATCATTTTCCAGCCTGAAGTCAGAAATATCAGTCTCATAAATTGATCACACACATCAAATTGAAACAATTCTTTAAAAATCTACATATTTTCCTTTACTGAATCTTCAAGTCGATAAAAGATATGGGTGATTCCGTTCTAACTGTGATTTTTTGTATTCAAAATTTCAAGATTTTAAAATTTAACTTTTCTAACTTTTTTATGCATATTATTCATCTATTTTACTGTAAAAATAAAACTCTAAGAGGAATTTACTACAACTTCAAAGTATCACGAGCAAGACACAAATGTCGGATTTTGAGTTCCACGGTACTGACTCATTTATCCACGGTACTGACATGGTAACTTAAGATATTAAACAACAAGTGCATCAATTTTCCTCAGTTTGATCATAAACATTAGAATTTATAAGGTAATTAGTTTAAATCATTTGTTACGACAAAAAAAATTAATAATTTATCGGTAAATTCTAGGAATGGACATGACACGGTACTGACATTCAAGTGATGTAGTATAAGTTTTCTTTAAGTGGCAAGTTATATTGTATAAAAATAATGTTTAAATATCTTAAGAATTATTCAATTAACACAAAATTTTTATTAATTGATTATTAATTAATGACTAGTACAAAAAACAATACAGGACATTGAATATCACAGTTATAATGGAATCACCCATATAACGGAAAATTCATTACCTTTATTGTCCATGCCAGAGAGTTCATTAAAGAAGTATTACGAGAAATAAAATTTTTCTGTACGTTCATTATCTATCAGTATGATTCTGGTAAATGATAAATTACGTCACAAATTCAATTTTTTATTTCTTAGACCTTCTGATATATTAATGCATCTAAATGTTCTTGATTTTAGGACTCTTCTGTTTTAAAATTAGTTTTTTTTGATAGTTTTTAAAAGAAAGATAAATTTTGACGTTTCGACTTTTCTTTAAGTCTTTATCAAAATATACTCACACTGACAATTTGCTTATTTATATTGATCTATAGATCACCTTCATCATGAATATCAAAATAAGGATAAAATCAACTGCTGATCTATAAATCAATATAAATAATACCGGAAATAAATATCCCAACTTCCGAACTTAAATCTAAACATTTTATATTGAAGCAAATTATAATAAAGTAACCTCAAAAAGATGCGAATTGGCAAAGTGTGACGTTAGATACGCATAAATATCACATACAAGGTAGCTCAAAATGTGAACATATTGAACATAGGTTAGTCTAAAAGTGCTCACAAAAAATAATTATTAAGTACAAAAGGAAAACTGTGGTAAGAGCATTTGTCTCTATCTATATATCTAATAAAAATTTTAGAATGGTACGGAATCCTAAAACTCCTTAAAATTCTACTCATAATAATTGAATCTGTATTCATTAAGTACATCATTTTCGAATTTTTTCGCTTGATCGGACTTGTTAAAAGCCAGTTTCCATCATGTTTCAGATTATTCTAGAATAATTCTTACTTTACTTGTAGTTTATCGAAGCCTGTGTGCATTTTACGGTGAAAAATTTGACTGCATTATTCATTATTTTAACGTAAAATGGCAGATAGGCCTATGATGCCGGATTTTTCTGTTCAGGTTGAAATAAGGCTTGAGATATTTATCTATAATTTTGGTGATTACAATGAATTGGAGAAAAGTGCTACAGTTGGAAGGGGGGCTTAATGTGGTAAAATTATAATATATAAAAACATTAAATAAATTATATATAATAATATAATAATTATATATAATAATAAAATTACAACCTACATTTTTGTCTTAAAATTTTGATTGAATTTGGCTTATAACTTATATTTCAAGTACGACTCTAGACTTGTTTTTATTAGTTGACTTTAGCTCAGTTTCTGATTAAATTGAAGTGAAAGCTTAAACGGGATATATGTAGACGGAAATCGTCAGCACTTCATATACCAGTTTTCAAACTTCATTGTGGGGCTTCAGCTCTCAAATATCCCTTTAGAGCTGTCCGCTTATGCTGCACTATGTGCATGCATTTTTCTACCTTCGACATTTCCAAGTTGTGCTGATATTTAGTAAAATATTCATTCGATAAGTCTTTAGTAATCGTTTCCAAATGATTCGATTTTGATTTCATTTATATTTCTGTTCAGAGGATTTTACTATGAACGCAAGAGAATTTCAAAGCACTGGAAACTCTTGGCACGATTGTCAAACGATTCTGTTACTATCTGAGGATGATTGACTAACAACAAATCTAGATTTTTTGGCGGTGTTTATTTTGGCGAGACTGCAATAGAATGCAATTCGCTGAAAGATAGGCATGGTCACGTATCTTTATTCTTTAAAAACGAAATAATATTTGAAATTTTTCTTATTAAAAACCTGTTGATTACAGTAATTTGTAATTGACAATTATAAAAATAGAATCTATTGAAATACATTTTTTTTATTTTTTGAAAGTTTTAATAGTGGATTATTCATAGTTTTGTATGAAAAACCTGAATGACAGGCTGAAAGAGGCGCATGCTATCAAATACTGATCTTAACTTTAAGGCTATTGCTTGGCCTTATAACGTGACTTATTATTTTCAAATATCTAAACTGAATCAAAATTTGGTATTTTTTTGTTTTTAATTGAGCAATACTCGGAAACATTTGTCCTCAATATTTTTTGTGCAATATTTTTGGAAAGAGTGATGTTAAACCTATGTTGGGGAAAATTTATGACCATATCATACATAGCATTAAAAAAATTTTATCAAAGAATTTTCTAAAGAGACTTGTTTTTCATTGAACGGTATTTACAGAATAAATATAAATAATAAATATATTTGATAATGTGAAAGGATTCAAAATCGTGTAGGTCTTATATAATTTGCCAATTTTTGAAATAGACATATTTTTTCCATTTACAGTGATTTTTTATCATAAAAATATGGATTATATTAAATAAATGATTACGTAAGTGATGAAACATTCTTTAACAGTGCTTGATTTACAAATAACAGATAAGACGTTGCAATGGTCAATGTCATATAAGACAATTTATATCACAGTTATGTTTTAAATTTCGTAAATGTGTCAATAACATCATAAATTCATAAACTATACGATAAATTATTAATTATACTTTAATATAAACTGTAAAAAGAAAATTTCGATATAGGTAACATGAAAAAAAGGAGATTGGAAATCCAAAAGCGACTTCGGAATAATAAAAAAGAAGATTTGATATGATTCAAATCATATATTATGACATTAATTACGAATACATTACAAATTTCTTCAAGGTCGTATAGAATTTTATAACTGAGCTAATTTCAAGTTTAATTGAATATATAATTGTATAATTAAAGTAATTTCCAATAGTTTGCATTTTGATTAATCTAACAAAAAGAGATTGGAAAAGGCAGAAGCTAAAGACTGTTTTGGATGGCTAACTAATTTTAAATTACCAAGCATGTACATATTTACAAATTAGCAGGTAGAAACAAATTTTCATACGATTTAGTTTATATTGATGTAATCATTCGAGTATAGCATTATTTTAACCAATATTACACTAAAATATCACTAAAAATAAATAAAGTGAATTCTTAGTCAATTCCTATTTATAATTACAATTAACTTACCTGAATGGCAAGGAAGCCAATAAGGACGAAAACAAAAGCTTTGTTCATTTTGAAAAATTTATGATTGTCAAAGTCAACTAAACTACAACTGAAGAATAATTTGTATGCTAGTGACCTTATATACGGGATTATTCATTTAATCAAGATATCTACTAATGAACTATTGAACTTTCTTATCACTGGTATTTACTAAGAAACTGCTTGTTGATCATGTCTTAGAAATTTTTAAGATAACATAGGAATATTTGGGGTATTAATTGATTTATTATTAATGTGAATATAATTATTTAATGTTTCATGCATTTTTCGAAAGCTTTATTGTTAATAATTTTGATAATGGGATATGAAGCGAATAGTTATTAATTAAAACAATTGTTTTAATTTGGACACACGGAATTTCAAACGACATTCTCAAATTTATAAGGTTCGTTCCGGATACTCATGAAATAGTTAGGTGTTATTTGAGGACGTGTCATTACTATCCATCACCTTTTGCCTTTTTTTTTGTGTAATTTCATAATTCTATTTTGGTTTAGTATGAGGAAACTTGGCGACATGATTTTTGATGTTCCTTGTATTGCTCAATTTCTATAGAAAAAATTTTGTGAACACCGAAAAAAATGAAAATCAGACGGTGCAATATGCTGTATGTACTGTGGATGCGAAATAAATATCCGACCAAGTATAGCCTAACGATGTCGTGGTAAAACAGAACGCCTGTTCTATTGACAAATTCCAAGCACTTCTTATGAATTTCCTTTTGGAATCTGGTTTTACTTATATAGTCTTAAATTTACTGCTTGATGAGTTTCTAGATTTGATAATATACTATTCCATTCCAGTCGACTCCTGTGACAACAAAATATTTTGGTATATCCAGGTTTTTAGTCGAATTTTTCAAGAAAAATTAGATTATTACGGTAGGCATGACTAGAAGAAAAATGGGGGGCACATCATTTTTCCCAAGTTTTGAGACCTCCTGAACACGATTATGATGGTTTTTCGAATGTCTGTAGTTTATATATATATATATATATATATATATATATATATATATATATATATATATATATATATATATATATATATATATATATATATATATATATATATATATATATCTGTTGAAAACAAATGAATATTTCGAGGGGTCGCAGTGCAAAAAAAGTGGTTTTTGACCTTTGCTCACTTCTGCACGTCAAACGAAAAGCGACTGAAAAATGAAATTTCACATGTAGGTTCAATTAGTTACGAGATGATTTCCTGTCTAATGTCGAAACTTTCCATCTCCACCCCTCTCCATTTTATAGTCATTTTTGTTATATTTTCTTATTTTTTGGCCAGAAAAAGTTTAACTAGAGGATTCGAACTTCGCATGCAAGTAGGGGTGATGTTGAAGAATTGTCTTTCTCAAGTTCAAAGTTTTCTTCTTCAGTTCTTCTAGCACAAAACGCCCGAAATCATTTTGATCGTTGTAATTGTTGAACTGGACCGCCTCCTATTTAATGAATAATACGAGTATGATCGTTGCTAGGGTGATTTTTTTTTACTTCCCATTTTCGAAATTTCTTGTCATTATGACAATTTTTTCTTTGTTGTCAATTGGAATTGAACAAGAGGGTTCGAGACCACCGAGTCTATTGAAATTATGAATTTTCATTCGAGAGAGAAAGTTAACTTGTGAAATTTAAAGTTATTGAGGAATAGCAAATTTTCCAAATAAAGAAATAAGATTGAGAATTGATATCATTTCCAAGAAATTCATTTTATGGAAAGATTTGTTTGTGTATTAGTTAAATTCTTCATTCGACGACTTTCGTGATGGAGCTCTGTTGCTCACGGCTTTTTATTTCAATTTCTTTAAACTGTTTAATGGTTGATTACTCGTGCATCAGCCATGTTTTGATAGTTTACATATCGATCTATCTCGATTAGTTGTGATACTTCATTGGTTTTTCAGTAACAAAACAAATATCTTGTTGAGATACGTTTCAGACTAATCTGTAGTGATGAAGCATCATAAGGCCTATGTTACAAAAATTATACTTATTTTCACTTTTTATAGCTATTAACAGAAATACATACGGACAAAATTATGAATATGAGATCTAAAATGCCATTTATGAAATATGTATCAATCAATCAATTGAACAATCTTATTAGTAGCAATAAATAAAAGTAGTGATTGTAAAAAACAGGATTAGATCAAACACTGAACATAAAAATAAAATAATTGCCCCGCCAACTCCATATAAACAAAACATGAAAAGATGAATTCCACCCTAATAGTATTACCACTAAGTACCTAAGAGTTATTATATAAATATATTCACAATATCACAAGACATGGCCAAAATTTTTTACCGGCTTATTCGTAGTAATTTGCTCCCCCAATTAATGCTGTAAAAATGTAAAATGTAAAAGTTAACAAAACTGTACCAAATCCTTTTGTTATTACGCTTATTGCAATCATTTTAACCACAGTTTATAATTATTAATTTTCTGAAAAATATGGGAGAATAATGACTACTTTGTGATGGTGAGTCATAATTGATCCACAAATTTCAAAGAACAAAATTGGGGCATATCTATCCTATACTACTTTTGTTTTCTACTCATCGCAATAAATCATAAAAATTGAATTTTTTAATAAAGGTACATTAGAATTCTCATAAAAGAAAATGGGGAAAGCTTAGAATATGCGATAAATGTTACAACTTAGTTTACTTGTCCAATATCGCTCATTTAACAAATGATTTTTATTCACATATCTTCAATATCTTGGCACTCTTTTTGAAGACTCGATTATCATAAGTAAATCAATATTTTTTTCATCAAACCATCTTTTGTCGACAGCTTTCCAGAACTAACAAAGGTGTATTCTTTTGCGAACGAAGCAGGCCATTGAAAATAACTCAACTATTAACTACTGGTATCATTATAATGCGGTAAAATATCTTTTGTCACCACACATATAGGTAAATACCGATCATCCTATTTGCACAATCTACTTCACTCATCTTTTAATTTTAAAAACTAATTACCGTAGGAGATAAAATAAATATTTTACTTTGAATTGTGTCTTTTCGCTTTTAAATTTTAACCCTTTACTATAGTGGTGAAAAATTCTTACGTTTCTATAGTCGTGGTCCCAATGGAGCCATGTATTTTAAAATGTCCACAATATTAAATTATACATATTTTTTCAAGTTATTTTAAATAAAACAAATATTTTGTTCTACAAGGAATCTATATTTATCAAAATCAACAATAGGAACTTTGATTTCTTATTTTAATGGCACTTACAAAATCAGTCGTTTTTTCTTAGCATCAAAATAAGTTGACTTATAAAAATCTAAATAAAAATAAAAAAAAAAATAAGTCTCACATTTTGTATATTTTTCTCCCTACTGAATAAAGTATCTTTTTTCATAAAACAAAGAAAAAAATATTCAAACTTTTTTTTTTGAAAATCTGACAATTACTTGCATGAATTACAGACGAAATTTGCACAAGTCATACGTATGGACTGCGTGCACTTAGTGCATTAATGGACAGTCTTAGCTCTTTTCCCACGCAAACAGAATGAACATCGCGCTCTTTTCTTTCTATCTAATTTTATGGTCCCATTCAGAAGGTCCCGCTTCAGTCAACTCTATTTTTAGAGCTGCAGCAATGCTCATTCGCAGTTTTGTGGGCAGTCTTGTAGCATTATAATTTCATATAAGGTTCACATAAAGACTGAGCAAGGCCTTTCAAGAACATCATACGTGACATTTTAGGTTTTCTTTCATGACTCTGTTGAATGATTAAAGTGTTCAATGCACTCATATCCAATAGTCTATACAGAAGTCTATCTCTAGTACTGGGTCCAACGGACCCGCGTAATAGCTAATACGCACCTATGCAGTGGAGAGCGAAACGCGTTCGTCCCACGGTGTGCGCTCTGGAGTACTGGATGAAGGTACTGAGAAGCGGAAACGAGTATGTTGTTCGGCGCGGCGTATACTGGACTTTGAAAATTCAACTTGGTTCCATTGGACCCACAACTATAGTTAAGAGTTGAGCTAACATCAAATATTCACAATTTTTAGTACTGGTTCATTTTCTTTTTCTCTAAAAACTTTTTGCGAATATTTAAGTGGGAATTCCATATACATCTGGGAATACTGAAGCTCATCCAGTAGATTAACTGAGTTAAAAAATCTATCAAATTAAAAAACCACATTAAGATTTTATATGCTCTTACCACGGCCTTCTTTTCACTGTGTGCTTCTTTTCATGGCATCCTGGCTTCAATTAATCTCTATGTATAGGTATACCCTATTTTGTCGTCAGTTCAACATAAGAGGTGGAACCTCTTTAGAGGTGTTTGTGGCATAAGTTCAGTTTTACTATACTTTTATCAATACTTTGCCTGGTACATAATTTTCCATAGATATTCAAGATGACTAGTAATAGCGAAAGTTTATGGTAACATAGTTACAAGATATAAATGACGCTTGGCATTATTTTTCCAGCATTAGTAAGCTTTGCAGACGTTTGTCGCTGTTGTACTTTTTTATTCTTTGGGTTATACAATCATGCTAAACCAATGAAATCCATACCAAGCGGTATTAGATAAATATATTTGCTTAGTTGCATGTTATTCACCATAATAGATTAAATCATAGAAAAGGTACGGCTAGGCAAAGGTTACGGAATGAGAAAATCATATGCTTGACAAGACAAAAAAGAGTCCATTATATGTGGATTAGAACTAAAAGAGGATAATGAGAATAAATTACAAGTACGTTGGAATTAATATATGTTATGGAGACGTAGAAGATGAGGTGAGAGGACAAGTAGCCAGAGCAAATATTGTACACAATAAATATTGAGTCAAATTAACATTGAGTGTCCAAGTGTATTATAAATTTGGTTATATCATCATTTATGATAGCCGACTACATTATATTTCCTGCAAGGATACGAGTACGATTTTCATCGTACTTTCCTTTAGAATCAACATCAGTGTTAACTAGATTTTCAAGAGGCAGCTCTTATTGTTCACTGTCAGTACTATTACTGCCACTATCATTATTATGAAGAGTATTGTCGTCTTTCAATAAGAAAAATGGAAGAATGGTGGAAAATAAAAGTGTTGTTTACATAGATTATTTTAATGCTTATATAAGGAAGGTTGCTTTTGTTGTTAAGTAGATATGAATAGAAAATACATTTGATACAATTGAAAAAACTTCTTTCTTATTCATTAGAACGTTTTCTATGTTTATTTAACTAAATTGTCTTGATTTAAGGTCTCTTCCGATTGAAAAACAGGTAAAAAATTGACGTTTCGATTTACGAGTATATTAATCAATAAATCACCTCTACAACATGAATATCAAAATGAAGTGAAATATAGTTCTTGTGAATATAGTAAAGAATAATGTTTTATGATTTGATGTTTATTTTATTGATTATAGTATCTGCTTATCCTTTGCTTGAATATGATATTCACCTTTAGTTTCAGGATAATTATTTTATTTTAATGCAATTTCTGCTTTTTGAATAGCTAAACATCTAAATTCCAGACATGATAGTTGGATAGCTCAATCAGTCAAACTCATAATCACTGAACTTTCCTGTCACAAGGGATGATATAAATAGATGTTAAAATATCTTGAAGACCAAGTTGGTTTTGTTTACCTTTCTGATTTCACGTTATTGTTAATTTTATATAATATGCTATCAAGAAAATAAATTTTATTATTTTGTTCCATTTCGATTTGGAATTGGAAGTTATTCTTGATAAGAATTGTGGACCAACCAGCAACAACAATCAGTTTGTAAATATTATGTTCTAAGTGCTTGGTTCTATGGAATGATTTGTAGTAGGTAATCGGGTTGTGAAAGTGAGGATCACAGATTTTGAGTAGCCATCATGTACTGTTTCTACTCCGGAAAAGGCTAATAAAATCTCTTGTACTTATTATTCGATGAAAAAAATAATAGATGAGATAGCTTATGGAGTGAATATTTCAACTGAGCAGGTAAGCAGTAATTTTCACTAACATAATCTCATTAAAATTCGAAAGTACGTTAGGATATCTCCAAACGTAATTCACCGAATTTTGTCCGTTGATTTATCATAGTAGATGAAACTTAGACTCACCATTATAACCAAACAAAAATAAACTGGAAACGATGGACTTTATACGAGCAGCGTGCTCTCAAGAAAGCAAAAACTATTGTTTCTTCTTACAACAAAATTCTTATTCTTCTTCCTGCTGTGTATAAGCATCATTGCCTGTATGTCTTCACATCATTGCTTCTGCTTAGTCACCTGGTAGGTTGTCACTCCATCTTTTCCTAGGTCTTCCAAGTCTTCTTTGTCCTGCTGGAGATTTGTCCCTTGATATTTTCACAATTCGTTCTTCCGTCATGCGGTCAATGTGCTCATCCCATTTTATCTTTCTATCCAGTACCCAGTCATTGATGTTATCTATCCCGCATGTTTGTCTTATGTTTTCACTTCTTTCTCTATCCATTAGTGTTCTTCCCGCTATTCTTCGAACTATTTTAATTTCTGTAGTCTCCAATATCCGTTTCGTTTTAGAGGTCTCAGGTCGAGTCTCTGATGCATAGGATAATCTAGGTCTGATTGCGGTCTTGTATATGCGGGCTTTTGCTTCAGTTCGAATGTATTTATTTCGCCAGATTGTGTCATTCAGGTATGCTGCTGCTCTTTAGGCTCTTGAAGCTTGGTTTCTTACTTCTGTCTCCACGTCCCCGTGTCCAGATATTTCGATTCCCAGATATTTAAATTTCATTTCCTGGTGTATTATTTTGTTATCAACCACAAGCTTACATCTGATCGGTGTCTTGGAAGTAACCATTGATTTTGTCTTTGCCACTGATATTATCATATTGAACTTTTTTGCTGTTTTGTTAAATTGGTACAGTAGCCTTTGCAGAACAAAATTCAATAGTTAAAATATTTTCAAATATGAATAAAATATATGGTCATGCCATGGAAATACGAAGGAAGCTAATTGTGTATTTAGTTAATAGAAAAGAGGGAAACATAAAAGAAAAACTGAATAATCTGAGAATAAGGATTTTTTTGACATTTATGCAAAGAAATTTTACAAAGCAGTCTCAAGTTTGTTGATATGATATAACTTTTGTTACATGATGTAACTCCAATGGAAAATTGAGAAATTTGTATTTATGAGTCATGTTTGGCACATTATCAGAACAATAATTTTTGGTCAAGCAATTATCGACTTACTTACTAAATATTTAACAATATATTTAAATTATAAACAAATTAGATTCCGTTTTGTGCTACGATAAATAAAATATTATTTTTGTTTGGTATAATATCCAAAGTTTCTTATTTCAAGTGTGGCTTTTCAAATTGGTATATGGAATTGGGATTTTACGCAAAGAACTCATTTTTTATTAATAATATTACTTGATTCATCTATATAAAATGGAGCCTATGTTTGAAGTACTGTAAATGTAACGATTATTTTTCAATTTTTCAACGTATCATCTCAAATAGCGTCTATATTTACATAAATGGACGAAGTTTCGTAATTTAATAGCAAAACACAATTTCAATATATTTCATTATTCAATCTACTTTCCCTAAACTCCAACACTCTTCACCAGTGATGTTTTAATTTATGGATTTAATCTGTGGAAAAAAATATGGAAAGTCGAAATACATTTTTTCGACAGTTAGTAGTAGTTCGATGGCAATTGTTTTCCATTCTCAATTTTTTAAGATCTAATAACAGCTAAAAGTCTAAGGCAGCCACCCAAACGAATTGAGTGGTTTTTTTACAACTGGGCTATCCAAAAATTGCAATAATACTTTGTGTTCATTTTTTACCACGTGGAGGTAACTTACATGTAAAGTCACTTTGGCATCAGTAAAAACTCGCTTTCTGGAACTTAACTCGCTCTGGAGCCAAACTATTGGGTATCCATCACTTTCTCTCAGCCTCTTGTTCTAATTCAGAATCATGGTGGTAGATCCAAGTGATTACATTAGGCTGGGCAAAATAAGATGACTATTTTTTTTTCATTAGTTACCTTAAAAAAATTGTACAAGACGAGGAGAAAAAATCTGAGGAAATTTGATATTAACAGGTGCCTATTCACAAATTTCTATTTCCTATTTAAATAATATGGGTATATTTTTAGATTTACAATATAATATTCCTTGGTTAGTTTATAAATGACGCAGAATCAATACGCTTAATATTTCTATCAAGCGTTAATTTGAATAACGAATTCTGAAGTTGTCGAATCTGATGTTTTTAGGAGATATAACAAAATTTATCATACTGCAATTCTTAACTAATTGATGTAAGTAATTTTCATTATTGTTCTACTTTCACACATATTTTTATATTGTAGTGACCATATTTTCAGTCTCAGATGAATATATAAGTATTCGAAAGCTCGGAATATATTAAAGTTAGTCCACTTTGGTGTTTAATTTATATATATATATATTTATATATAATTATATATATATATATATATATATAATATTGCATCTAAATGTTCTTGATTTTAAGTCTCTTCTGTTTTAAAATTAGTTTTTTTTTTCAATAATTTTTAAAAGAAACATGAATTTTGACGTTTCGACATTTCTTTAAGTTTTTAACAAAATATGATATTGACACTGGCACTTGACAAATATGTATATATATATATATATATATATATATATATATATATACATATATAATACAAAATCACGAAAAACAATGCCTACAATACAAATTTTGTGAAATTTTTTGTACTATACAAAGCCTTTTAACGACTTTTATCCATTTTCAGGGCTGTAATAAATTCCAAAAGAAACTTGTTCATTAAATATTAATTTTGTAGATTATTAAAACTTACATGTATATTAAGATAATTAGAAAAAACTAATATTGCGAGTTTTCACAGGAATACACATAATTTTAATTTTCTTGTGAACTATATTATCTTTATAGCAAATTTGGTTTGGAATGAAAATTTTTTCCTTTTGAGGAATTTCATAAAAATTAATTTTACTAGTTTATTACTGTCGGTTTATTACAAACTTTTTTGAGTTGATTCTAGTATAAAGACGTGGAAGTTTGATGAAAAAATTGTTTTTACCTTCGTTTTCAAATTGAAACGCCCATTGAATCCAAACAAAAAGCTTAAAAAATTACTATTGTTTTTCATATTTTATTAACGACAGCTGCCACATGTCACTTTTGTAAAATTGAGAAAATGGGATGACGAAATGAGTCAAAAGTCAGCTGTTTTCGGAACCTTTCACGTCCATTATTCTTGGGCTATAAACCCATCCCAGCATAATTATTGTAATTGAAGCAAACAAGTGTGCAAAATTCAGCAACCGGTTCTAATGATGTCCATATGATTTGGAATTGGTTGTTATTGTGAATATATGATCAAAAAGAAAAATTGTAAAGATAAAACCAAATGAACTTAATCTCTCACCTTAAGTTATCACCGCTCAATAACTCAACAACCTCAATTACTATTCATTGGCAGAATGGACGTTTTTGTCGTGTAATGAAAAGGTATATATTTTGCTAAATGATTCAATATCAGATCTTTCATTTATTGGTTCCTAGATCTGGTTCATATGATACATCTTCAAGAATTTTCTATTATTAGAATTTCTTTCTTAGTTAGTATGAGAAAAAATGGAGTCTTCAAGGTTTATTTCCATGAATTTATTCTCAACAGATGGGGCTTTAATCGATAAGTAAGTTTCCATTGAAGATCCGAGAATGGAGTTAATTTTAATTATCTTTTTCCTGTAATAAATATCGATTTGATACTGTCTTTTTTTTACTTCGATTCGGGAATAAAGAAATCTTGATTATTCAAAATTAAATCAATGATTAAAAAAAAGCTTTCATAAAATAAGATATTTTCAAATTATAATTTTGAAGTTGATTAAAAAAGGACAAAATTATCAATACACTATTTGAGGTTATATATCAACCTCAAATAACTTTGAAACGACTAGAGTCATAAGAAACTTTTTCTGTAGATGGTCCAAAACAGAAATGAATATCTCTCCTAACAATTTGTAGATTGATTTTTGACTGGGACATAGGAATTTCCAAAGAGGCACCTGTTAATACTATTATTAAGTGCTTAAATTTTCACAGAATTTTCCATCATCTTTAACAATATTTTTAATATAACTAATATAAAAATAGTCGGCTTATCTGGCCTATTCTAATATTCAGTTATGAAATCTTTCTGTCCAGCCACAATATTGCTTACGCTGCATAATGTGTTACATGTGTATAAATTTCTTCTAGTTTTTCGTTAATCTCTCATTATTACATCCGATATTTTTGGTATTTTTGGATTTTATGCACTTTTTGTAATTGTATTAATACACAATTTTCGTTTAACTATTGTAAAAAAGAACTGTGAAGCGTCAACTTTGAACTACATAACACTACTAAAACTACATAAAACTTCAAATGTATTCATAAAGGCTTTGTACCACTTTAAGTAAACTAAAAAGCTTTTCTTCGAAATTCTGCACAGTAAGTAGACAATTCATTGACCCATGCAATTTTTATGATTTTATTCAACCAGAGTATTCAAATTAAAATAATTTTCTTAAATTCGCTTAGTTGAACAGTGCGGCATCGGTTAATTTTTGTTGAGTTTCTTATTAGCAGGATCATTGGCATGTGCAGAAACTTTTCAGATACAAAAATCAAATTATTTTCAAAACATTGAGTGACGAATTCACTTATTCATATATAAATCACCTCTTGTATCTCGACACTAAAAAATATAAACTAGCTTATTGGTTATCTAGCTTATCGACGGTTACAATTGCCAGTTTTTGTTCTTAGTTCAACAATAATAATAACGTGAGCAATTTCGTACCTTTCGTTTAAATATAGAATACAACCAGCACGAATAGACGTACCGTAGTGGTACCACTAAGATGGATGTCATAGTCTTCCGGCTGTTATGTAATATCTCCAAGGCACATTTCCTAACCACAAACAATTGTACAATCAATTGGAGGTTTTTTAAAAATAATGCTAGTCTGAAAAATTATGAATATTATGTTTTCTATGCGCTATGAAATCGATGTCGAAAAGGCTCAGCTGGAGTAATTGTTAAGACAGTCGGGAGAAGTTTTGAAGTCTGAATTCAAAAGCTATATAGACGATATGTCAAGATATTGCGGAAAATTATATTTAAATTTGGCTTTCAGTTAAAAATAAAATTAATGCTGCTCATTTTTATTATATAAAAATAGTATGTTCTTGGTATCGTATACAAAAATGTATTGGAAATTAGATTCTCATAGTGAAGTCATGCTGTTAATGTCAATACATGCGGTTTTACTTGAGCAATGACTAATACACAAATATCCTTGAACTCTGTTAGTATTCCAAACATAATGTAATGTTCTGATAATGGGAAATTTTGGAGAAAGTTATCAAATTCCTAATAAAACTTCATGATATTAGAATATTGAACTAAATCTATTAACTATGTCCTATATTTGAAATAATTTGGATGGAAATGTATTGTTAAACGAAACAAAACTTATCTTATAAATGTATCAATCAATAGGAAATGAATTAATTCTGAATTATCCAACCAAGAAATTTATTCAAAGTAAAAAGCAATCGTTAACACTCCTTCATGTCATTGGAATTTCAGATAATGTTCTCTTTAATTTCTTATTGCTTAGACCATTTGATATGTTGATGATTATAAATTGAAGAATATACAGAAATACCCTAAAACGAATTTAAAAAAGTTACAGAACTTACAACAACATACTTCAAATATGAAAATGGAATATAAATTGATTATTATAAAAAACTTCAAGTCACAATCGAAATCCAACAAAATAATACAATCAATTTTCTTGATGTCACATTATATAAAATTAACAATAACATAAGAACAAAATAGTACACGAAACCAACTTAGTTCTCAAGATATTTGAAATTCAATTTGTGTCATCCTCTTTCACAAAAAAAGATCAGTGATAACAAGTTTGGCTGATCCTGAATTTGGATGCTTAACTATTCAAAACGCAAAAACTGTAAAAGAAAATAATTATCCAGAAAAAATGATAAATAACATATTCAAGAAAAGGATAAACATATATTACAATCAATTAAAAAACAAAACGGAAACGAAACATCAGAATATATAACATTTCTCCTTACCGTATGTACAAGGGCTTTCTCGACAACTATCGCATTATTTCAATAAATATGATATTAGTATAAATCATAGAGGACATAATACATTATCCAAATATTCCACTTATTTAAAATCTGAAATACCAAAAAACAAAGAAGTAATATTATTTATCAAGTATTTTGTACTAATTGTGATGTTGTCTACATAGGGCAGATATCTCAGTATTTAGAAAATAGACTAAGAGATCATCAATACGATAAAAAATTAAACTGTATTCACGAACGCACAATATGAAAAAAACATACATTCAATGATAAAGATTTAAAAATTCTTGGAACGGAGTCTAATAAATGAAAAAGTGAATTCTTAGAAGTGGTTCACATTCATAAGAACGAAAAAGCTATGAAACAAAAGACCTGAATAATTTAAATAAAATTTCATAGTTCCATTTTGTAAATTCTAATACAACCACTAATAATTTAATTGATGACTGATACGTATTTGAGCTGTAAAAACTAAGGAAAAATTCATCTTTCTTGTTAATTCAAATTGCTATTTTGATTTTATTCTTATTTTGATATTCATGATGTAGGTGATCGATCTATTGATTTAAATACGCAAATTGTCAGTGGCCCTATCATATTAAGATAAAGACTAAAAATCGAAAATTATAAAGGAACATTTAGTAGTATAAAAATAATATTTTGAGTATATTGAATATATAAGAACATTCAGTCAGTAGTTACTTTAGTTAGTTCGTTCTAATAAATATGTGGAACGTGCTTGTAGCAACTTAATCTAATTTGATAGGTAATTCCAAACGAGAGGTACAGTTAAGTGCATAGGATATTTTACAATACTTATAAATTTAATATTCTTAAGTAAATTATACTCTTCTGGAATGGGATTTAGTTCTACTTCACTTTCCACAAATATTTAGAAATCAACTTCTGAATTCCACCTCAAAGACTTCTGTCGCTCATCTTGAGAACCACTCCAAATCCTAGATGGAGATTGTGAAGAGGATGATCAACTTGTTTCTCTCTCTCGAAATACAGAATCCATTGTCATTATCTCCTTCCAGTATTAAAAAAAATATGCGAATTTTTCGGGCTGACAATAGATTTACTAAAATTTGATTATTTTGTCGAGTGTGGTCATTCCATAGTGTGTTGGTTCGAACCCATTCTTCGTCATGCCAAAAAAAAAGTGAAGAGCTGCCCAAATCCTTTCTGGTCCTTTTCAAGTACAAACGTGAGACATGGAAGTGTCTGTTCTGTTACATTTTCCCCATCAAATCTTGTGTAATAACAAAATTATATTTCCAAATGAGCCATTTATTAAGCCCCATTCTATCGCTTATAATAATCTTTTCATAAACTTAAAAAATTTCATGATGGATATTGTTTCCTTTCAGCCCTTTATTAAACAGAGGGAAGAAAGTGAGAGTTTCGTTGGATTGTTTTTATTTGTAAATTTGGATTAATTTCGTGTGGAATAAGGTTTATTTCTGCAAAGACCCTGACAGAATAATTTTTTCTTCTACAAGGTTGATTGTGTATATTTTGTAGGAGTTTTTTATGGAGTGGTGTCGCTTCTGAAGGTAAAAAAGTGGGTCGACGCAGTAAATGTCTTTTTTGAGAATATTGGAGAATTTTGAGAATAAGTGCGGGTACAGCTCCGGCAGTATTGTTTCCTATCGTCAGTTATTTGGCTAATGAACGGGTTCATTGGGTTACAGGAATATAAAAGACAATTTTCAACACTGACACAAATATTATACCGATTTTGCAGTCAGCCTCTCCATTGGAGTGTATACTTTTCTTGCGGATGTACATGGCACATATGCTTGAAACGCTTCAAAACAGACAGGAAATGTCTAAAACTTCCTCAGAAACATTCCAGTAATTCATTAAAATTATCTTTAGAGAGATTTTTCCAAAGTAATGATGCCCCAGTATCTTATAATTTCTGTTTAGATTTTGTTACATAAAAATCGTTAAATCAATTTTGTAGGTATTTTTATATTTTATTCGGTAATTAAATTCTATTCATATTTCAATAAATGAGCATATGGAATTTTTCTATGTAAAATGTTATGTAAAGCGGTAAACAGAATGAGCGCGAGCACGACGCGCTCTAGACGTTCATAAAAGTCAAAGATAATTTAACTTAAGTTACTGCAGAGATTATATACACGATAGATATGCCACTCTGTATAAAAATTTTGACGAAAAAGTTCGATCCTAGCGACATCTATCCGACTGGCTCCGTACCAAGAAAAAAAGATTTCTATAATCAAAGATTTGATCTAAGGTTCATATCCATGCTAATTTCGTGGGAAATTTGAAAATAACTCGAGTAATTTTGAATGCTCGAAGCTAGTTGTCGCATTAAATTGTGAATGAAACAAAAGTATTATGCAAAATACTTTCATTTTGCTAACATTTCAAATTCAAATATTGTTGTTTACAAGAAAATATAAATACCTGAAATTAAAATGCTATTTAAATGAAGTATTTTGTCAAATATTTTGGTTTCATTTATAATTTATGTGACAACCGGGTCCGACCATCTAAATTTGACAATTAAATGGTTTATATAAGATATAGGTAGATGGAATATTGAAACACAGGATGATTAATATAATTTTTATTTTGTTTTTGACATTTTATAACTATATCATACATTTGTACATTGTACATACAATGGTATATGAAAAACTGATTTTATAACAATGGATAATTAACGATTACCGTTGTCTTTCTTGCAGCTTTCCCTATATTTAACATATGCCATAATCATGACAGCATCGTATTCTTTATATTGTTGATCTTTGCACTTCAAAATTTTATTAATAATACCTATGTAATGAAAGATGCATATGTTAAAACTAATATTTACAAACATATTTACATAATCCTGATGATCTGAACAAAATATTGAGGAAATGTCTGTCAAATCCTCCAAACCAAATATTTGTTTCTTTATGCCTAACGAATTGATTAACTGGGGCAATCTTTCGAAAATTTTATCAGAAAAACTTTTAAAAATATCACAGAATTTTGCTGAAGGCGCACATAAAACATTTTTTTTGTTCCCTCAGTAAGCAAAAATAAACAATTGGACAACTACATTGAAGAAAATATACAACAACATTCATCTTTCACCTAAATTATTATTGAATATTACTGAATAATCCTTTTGGTTATTAATATGAAATAAAAACATGAAGCCTGTTCCGCAGATGTTAAACACATCAATCCATTTCTCTTTGTTTTTAAACAACTACTTGCTTATAACTGCCATAAATGGTTGAGTCATGCCTATACCCAAAATGTACAATGATTCAAACAATTTAGCATCTTGATTACATGACTAGAAGAATTAACAGGTAGATTTTTCAGCTTTTTTGGATTTGAAAATGAAGATGGTTGCTCTTGTACCCAAAAAATATCATTTTCACCTTTCACCTACAAACAAAAATAGCAATTCTTTTCCTCTGCATAACTTTTCACTAGGATTCATAAGAGGTTTATTGTCACAGTAAATATAAGTACTTACCAGGTAAATGTAGAGTTGGCAGTGTAACTTTTTTTAACCTGCCATTGAGGTTTCTACAAATTGGTTCAAAATGAATGTTTAAGGATTAACTTGGGGTTATTTATTTTTTGCAACCAAATTCTGCAAACGTCTTCATTCGTAGGAATGGAATGTCTACAAAAAGTGAAATAAGGATAAAATCATTCAACATATTTAACCATTCAGCAAAATGATTTCCTAAATACAAATCAATGAAGTTAGGAAGAAAAAAGTTATTCTCGTATAGATATGAACTTGATTTCAATATATATATTTTTATGTTGATAAATAGTAAATATTACTCTCACCTTATCGCTTGCTTATTCGTGCATCCTGGTACACTACAGGCCTTTACTCGTTTACTCATATTGAGTAAGTAAATACAACAGCAAAATTCGCAACAAATAATAACTTTAAATGCACAAAAATGCAAATAGCTAATAAATAAACAATATCAAACAAGATGGACGTTGTTCAATCAATAATCTTGGTTGTCTCTCGATACATGATTGCAACATTATTTCAGAATCCAGATTGACAAACATTCAAAAATAAGTTATCAAAAAGTAAGCTTCTAGATGTGAGCCAGTCACAGAGATGGCGTTAAAAATCGTCCTGAACTTCTCATACTCATACGTGCACAGTTACTGTGAAAACGCATACAAAGGTCGCGCTTGTTTGTACGCGCTCTTGCTTATGAGTCAACAGTCGGCTGGATACAAGAAAAATAAAATTTGACAGAATATAGGGAATAATTTTCTCAAAACCTCTTGATCTTATCGACAATCAGGTTCTTATTGAATTTTTTGTTGAGTCTCTGCTCAATAAGTTCAAAAGTTGATCATATACACCCCGATCCATTCTACTATATTTAAAAAAATCTTCTGGATCTATTTAGTTCATTTTAAAATAGGTTGTAGTAAAGTGACTGTAGATATTTCTAATCAAATTGAGGGGTCACATCCACAAACTCCGAGTAAAATGACGCTTTATATATATTTCTCCACACATTTCATACAGTAAATATAATACATTATAAATAATTCAAAGTCATCCATGACCGCTCAAAAATCTATGTCATCTTTACATACATGCACTTTTAAGTTAATGTTTACAAGCAAACCAGCGTCATGTTCGCGTTCATTCTGTCTACTGCGTAAGGAGAACAGAAAAACAAAATAAATTCATTATTGAAGTATGATCCTATTACTATTTGCTATACTATTTCCAAATTACTTATTTCAGTATAGTGTCGGTTTGCAGGTAATGCGTCAACAAAATATATTGGAACGAAGGTGCGATTTATTCATTTTCAAATGCAACTATTTTTCATTTCAAAATGTAAGCACATAACAAGTTTTGCTTTGATTGTAGTATCATAAGTCAAACTTACGAATCAGTTACTAGCCAGATAAATAAAGAGACTCTGTGAATAGGGAAATTTTCCATTTTATTCAATTTTAATCCGAAAGAAACCAGGGCGAGTAACTTTTGGGTGATGACCTTGAAAATAATTTGTTTTATAAAACAATACTTGGAATGTATCACTAATTCATTAAAATTGCTGCATGGGGACAAAAACTTAAAATTGTTTATTATAATATTGTGTATATCTACTTTTAAACGTTATGTAGAGCTCTGTTTTAAGCTGGTATAGTATTTCTTAAGGTCTGTTTTTCAATTTGGCATAAAAACTATTGTTAATAAAAATTCCGTATTTGTAATCAAATTTCTTATATACCTGGTTACACAACAAAGTTAGGTAGACCTAAGCTTGATGTACCTACATATTCTTCTGTAATTTAGATTTGGATAATTTTTGGAATAAAATATATGTAAATAGTAGAAAAGGCAGCTAGATCATACGATATAACAACATCAGATATATTTAGGTTTATATCTGAATTGAAATTTCTGGCACCGCTGGAGATATTCATTGTGAACAAATTATTTACTAGTATTACCATACCCACACTCACAATTACACTGTCTGACGAATGTTTTAATTGACGAATGTTTCAATTACTTTCAGAGATCGAAGATCATTTGCTAACATTTGGTCTTTGAAGATTATTACGATTAAGATATGATTTCCTAGGCAATGGAATTGCAAATTCTCCAATTTTCTGGATTTTTTTCTGTTGTATTATTCTAATAACAAAACCGACTTGGGCTTCTAATCAAGCTGGCGATGGAGCGGGGGATTTACGACGACCCGATAAATAGTAGAAATTTTGGGGAATCACGTCCTTCCATACACCAGTTTCATCGGAGAAAATTCCATCCTGATTTAGGACAATGCCCGCCAAACACTGCAGGGTTTCGTGTGGTATTACTTACAGGATGCGGATATTGACCAGTGCGAAGCCGGATGAATATCCTATCGAACTTTTATGAGATAAACTTGAGAAATACTAGAAATCCTCCACCAGGCACGAAATTGAATCTCAAAATGGCGCTCTCTGCGGAATGGGATAGAATCGAACAATATCGGTAAAGGAACTTATTTGATCCATGAAAAAATGATTGAAAGCTGCCAAGGGAGAGAATCCTAAATATTGATAGGTTAATTTGAAAAACATCATTATTCTGAGGAATTTAAACTTGTATTTTCTTCACTGTTAATCATAACCCTTTCTCATTGTTTAAAATTCTTTTTTGTTCAATATTTTTCTTCTTAAAAAATTATTCAATAACAACGTAGACTACAAATTTGTCTCCTGTTGTTCAGTTTAGGGATATCCATTATCAACTTGGATATGATCGGATTTAATCCTGAAATTTCACAGTATAAAAATTTTAGTATTTAGAACATAAAGAGTGATTGAATTCCTCCGAAATTAATAATTATTGTAAAAATGAGCACTTTATAATTTAGCATATTTTTGTGATCTCGACATGTTATCTTTAAATTACCCATGTAGAATTTCCTGCATTTGATAAAAAATATTTATTTTGGTATCGTTTATGGATTCATATCACTCAAATGAGTACTTTTATCAAGTTTTTGACACTATATGATAGAAAAAAGCATGTTTATATTTTTTATAGTGTTTCAAGAAATAACTAAATATTTATTTATTTATTTGGAGTTATATACAAAATACTAGACTGACATTACAATATATTTATATCTATTCAATTCATAAGTTGAACTTAATTCTAATATAAATTACATATATTTATGTGGATATTTACAAAAAAAACTTCTACCACGACTCCCAATTTCTATCATTCCTATAATTCCTTTGATTTGGTACATTGGAATAGAAGTATCCAGCTTCTGGTGTCAACCATTTCGATTTTATTGCATCGGATCCTTTCTCAGCTATCATTATACAAGGAGCGTTTGTGTTGCCCGACGTTACTTTGGGCATTATGCTAGCGTCAATCACTCGTAGTCCATCTATGCCGTGCACCTGAAATCAAAAATATATTTATGAAAAAATTGAAACTAATATTATATATCTATATACATATGTATGAAGTGAATTTAGCGTTATTAGGTACTATGTGAAAAAGACCTTGAACAGGTCGATTTTTACTCTTAAATTGACAATTTACTGTATGAAATATCATCCCCCTTCTGGGTTATAAGCACCCCCTAGAAAATTTTAACCAAGAAAAGGGGTCGTGTGGCACCTTGTTAGGGAGGGATTTCAGTCCTCTATCCAGCAATATAATTTGGTTAGGTTTTAAATTTAAATTTGCTGCAATCCTAACTGAAAAAATTAATTTCCAAGATTTGGATAATGTCTCTATCACAAAACTTTACTTTAAAGTCGCATAATATTTAAAATATATTTTTCAATGTACTTTAAAATTGAAATAAATTCCTGACAATGACTGAGGCGAATTTAGAATTCTCGAACAACATTTTGTATGATCTAAAGGAGTCAAATCGGGGGATCTAGATGACCATTCGACGTTCCACAGCTTCCAATCCACCTATTGGAAAAATCCTCGTTTAAATAATTTCTAACTGTCCGTGGAAAATGCTGTGGAGCTCCATCTTATTGGTAGTAAATAAATCAATCTATCTCAGAAGTTAATAAAAAAACCTAGATGAACCTCACCATTAACTGTGCCCGCAAAAAATAGGGTCCCATAATTTTATTGTTAATGATACCAGCCCAAGCGTTCATTTTTTAAGTATACTGAGTGTGAGCCTCACGTATCCAGTGAATACATTATCTGCTCCAATATTTACAGTTTTGTTTGTTAACCGTTACGATTAAATAAAACGTTACTTTATCAGAAAAAACTATTTTACTTATGAAATGCAAATCTGCGTTTATTCTGTCCATCTTCAATTCACTGAACTCTTGCTTTTCATCAGGATCATTTTCATTCTGAACTAACTGAACTTTGTAAGGGTGGCATTTTTCTTTATGCAAAACTCTCAGAATAGATTATTCACTTACATCATTGTCGGAGGCAAGTTCTCGAGTTGTCTTATGCGAAATTTCCTCAATCTCTAGAAGTATATCGAACTTCTTTCTTCAGGAAATTCAACATTTCTACCTTGTTTTTCAATATTTTCCACATATCCAGTTTCACGAAATTGCTTTCCAATTTTGCTAACTGTGGGCTGCGAAACGTGTTAACCAGGATATTTATTATTAAAAATTTCACAAACCTCCTTTTAAGTTCTTGTTTTATTAATACAACCAATCGTACAAATGAGCAATAATTTAATTTAGTAAGCGCAAAAATATTATACTGACGTCTTTTAGTAACTTTGAATACTTAAATGACAGCAGCCTACTAGATTCAGATCAATTGTTATTTAGCTTTTTGACTAATATTTTAGTATCCTCAAAGATTTTTTCTAATGTTTAGCAGAACAGATACGAAAATACCTGATTTTTTCTAAAGTATATTTTAATAGACCAGACAATATTGCTGATTTAAAAGTACTTAAGGATAACGGAAGAATTTAACAAAATAACCCCTTAGGTCATACAAAATGTACGAGAATCCAAAATCGCTTCAGTTATTGTTAAGAAGTGAATGGTGGTCATTTTTATCATTTAATTCATTTGTAAAGTACATTGTTAAATACATTCTAAATATTATGCGACATTATCATCTTCATTCTACGTAAAGTTTGGTGACGGATAAAAATTTAACATCGTAAAAAATTAATTTTCTCAGTTATGATTGCACCAAATTTGAAAAACTTTATATTGCTGAACAGAGGACTAAAATCCTTATGCATAAGGTGCGAGGCTGATAATATTTTCATACTGTAAATTGTCAATTTAAGAGTAAAAATTGTCTCATGTTTTTTTCACGTAGTACACAATCATGCTAAAATTGAATTTATTCCATACATATGGATCGCATTGTATAATGATAAATTCACCCAGATGACTTTAACATATATATGTTTAAAGATATCTTCTTCTTCGGTATATGTTTGAAAGGTCTGAAATTAGGAAGAAGAAGTGAAATCATGCTGCACAATTTTGTATAATAGGAGTTACGAGTATATCAAATACGGAAAAATGTGACTCTTTTTCTTGCATTAAAAGCCTAAATAACTAGAAATCCTCGATTCATTGGTTGATTATTTGCATAGGAAAAAAATTGAAATTAAATTAAAGTAATTATGCACAGACCTGCAAAGAAGGATTGACAACAGCTAATGGATCGGTAGATGGCCCCATTTTACAACTCCCGGCTTGATGATTCTCTGGTCCTGTTTGTTGCTTAGCAGCACATTCCCAATAATTATCAGATCCAAATGTCAACCTTTCACATCCTCGTACAGGAGTTCTATCCAATTGTATACCATATCTTCCCAAAGCTAGAGAAATTAAAATAAAATTTGTCACTCACTATCATATCGGGTGTTTCATAATTGATTCAGTAATAATAATGTACCCTAATCTTTATTACATTGAAATTATAGTTATAAATGATATACTAAAGGAAAGAGCAAATCAAGTAATTTCACAAAAAATTCATAAGTATTCAATATCATTATGACGCAAACGTCAAGTCGATATACTCCTAATCTCTGATGTCTCTCATTGTTGTAACAACTGTTGCGCTAGTCAGCTGGTAAAGGAGGCAGATACATACAAGTATGTATTACATGTGCCCCTAAAGATAGATATCACATGGTCTCAACTTGAGTTACCATGAAAAATAGCATTTTAATTAGGTCCCTTGTGGCCAATTCAGCAGACGAGTACATAAAGTGCAGCCAATCTTCGTAACTCCCAAACGGATAACCATCTTGCTGAAAATTTATCTTCTCTGGTTCATTTCCCTTCAACCGAGTAACCGCCAATAGCTGTAGTGCATCAAGAAATGTTAGTTACAGATGCATGACCAAAAAAAAGCCCATAAACATTCCTCGAGGATAAGAAAAAACATTGAATTTAGGATAGTATCTATGAACTTGTACCATCACGAATGCTTTTAATGAGCGTCATATTCGCACTTTATGTTTGTTTACATTTTTACTAAGGTATACCTTTCTGTTAATTTCCTCAAATAGGAATTGCTGATTTATGACTATCCTTTCAGCATAATCCCTTAGACTATGCGGTCACCACGTACTCCTTCCTTTATCTTCATACCATCTTTTATCCTCTGGAGAATCACAGTTGAATTTTACGTACCATTTCCTGTAGATTCCGTTGTTGCACGTGCCAAGACACAGAGCTGTTTAAGTTTATATTCATTTGCATTATCATTTATATTTATAATTGAGTTCATAATAATGAGTATTATAGGCTTTAAACCCTCGTAACTTATTTGGAAGTACACGGTATTATAATTGTAAATGTAATTTTTGACTGAAGAGGATAAGGATGATAAAAATACCTTTGGTTTCTGATAACCTCAATGCCACTTTAATTCCTTCTATCATAACTTTCACATCATCTGGATGCGTGAAGTAGTTGGCGAAAATAAGAGGTGGACTCAAAGGATTGTTATCTCTCAATCGTAGTGAACCTGTCGAATGAATAAAAAATATCAGTTATGTATATATATATATATATATATATATATATATATATATATATATATATATATATATATATTTAACAATGAAAATCACTCTGTCTATTGAAGGAAGCACCTCGCTTATTAGGCTTTTGTATACGATAAGCAATTTTATATTCTATACAGATATGTTATACTCTATAGAAAATACCGTGGCTGATATTTTATTATTTCTGGCTTAAGGTTTCTCATTTAGATATATTTTATTGAAATATGTTTTTTCTCGAAATAAGATCTGGAAATTATGATTTTGATGCTTTTAATTTGCTGGTTACAGAAATGAAGGGGCAAAGCCATAACAATTCTTCTCAATTTAAGTTTGTCTTTTCGCTAACTTTTTTAACAATCACAGGGATCAACGAAGTTGCTTTTAATTTATAAAAGCTAATCTCTGAAGTTTGATGAAATGAATTTCGATTTATACAAACCTTCCATTCCTCATATCTTTACAATTATAAAAAAAATGGTGAAGATGGGCCTTCAACAGTTGCATTTTTTGATAGTCTTCTCAGGATTCCCTATGATCTCACATGGAATTGATTTTTAGTTTGGGGATATATTAAAAATCGTTTGATTATGTTGCATAGCGTTCAAATGATCTAATAATATTAGGAAGAAGAGGAATCTGGAACGATCTGTGAAGATTAGATATTGTTATTTAGCTAGACAATTTGGAAAAAATAAAAGGTGGATTCATCAAATAAGAGAGAATGTGAAAAATGTATGGGTATGGAAAAGGCACAAGGAAAAATATATTTAAGTTTATTGGTGGTAATGGTAGGATTCAAGTTCTTATAAATGGTTGTAGATCTAGTATATGTTTGATTTTCATGATGCCGAATCAAAATAAGAAAATGTTTATCTAAATAGATTTGCTTGAGTGAGTTGCGTTGGTGAGTTGGAGATAGGTACTCTGTGAGCTTTCCAAATGAGTATTGTGAAATTAAAGAAGTCTTTTTTTAAAATATAAAAAAACTTTTGATTTAGATGTACTACAAATGTTGATTTTCTATAACAAATTTTCTACTAATCAGTTAAGTCTCAAAAATACATATGCTGTTTTTTTTTACTTTCAAACGAGCCAATAATTTTGAATTATACCGAAATAATATACGAGTACTAACCTCTACTTTTCGGATGTAGAACAGCGGGAATAATTTGTATAGACCTAGAATTATTATCTAGTCGCTCTCCTACTTGTCCCGTTCGGGCACAGTTTGCTAAAAATCCTCCAAAGAAAAATTGTATATCAGGGTGATCTTCCATTGGATCTTGATATTTTGTATTAATGAATCCAGTTACCTCAGATATTCCTTGAAAAAAAAATATAATTTATTGAACAAATTCCATATTTTTGAAATGAATGCTTAAATGCTTAAATGCTTAAAGAATAATTTGAATGGATTAGACCAGTGAATGTATTTTGAAGAAGTCGATTGAGTAATTGTGGTAAAATGAGGTCAGAAATTATTTAATAGGAAATTTTTCATATGAAACATAATTATTATTGCTTTATACTTTATGCACCTATATTTAACTTAATTATTCTAACCTGGATCTTTTACGACTGTTTGTTACAACAGTGCTGTATAATCAGAAAGGTTTGAATGTTTTCAATTTGTAATAAGTTCATACTTCTTTCATTTAAAACATTTTAAAAAACAAATAAAAATGAATATTTGTTGCTAATGGATTTAATTCAGGGTAATCGTACAGCATCGAATTGGAGCGTTATAAGAAGTTTAAATCTTTTATAATAACATATGATGGCGGTTCAATAAATCAAAAAGTGTTTGAGTGAATTTTGTCAATGTTATTGTTTTTGTCTTTTGACCAAGAATTTTCGCCAGTAGAAAATGAAACTATTCCGTATTTTGCAACTGCCTAGGACTTGATAGTAATTCGATGAATCTAATACAAAGAGCAGCTGATACACGTTCATCGATCTAAAATAAATATTCAACTTTGTTCTTATATAGGTACAATATTTTTGATACATTGGACCTTACTTTGAACTGAAGTAATAAAATTCTTCACTCAGGTGATCTTGTATTGCTTCTTCCTTCAAAAATTTTATTAAATTTCTGGGACACGGCATTGGCCACTTAAACTTTATTATGAAAGCTATAAATAATAAATTCCCAATTTATAATAGAACAAATACTATAGAATTTGTACAATATTAACAATAAAAAGCACAAACAGTATAGTCAAAAAAAGAGTGCAACTTGTTAGAGTGTACTGTAGTATATTTCAATTTCTTTGTTCATTTCACCAACTTTCTAATCAGAATAAGAATATTTCCTAGTTTCTCTTGATATCAGCTTAAACACTAACATATCTACAGTTCAAATATATTCAAATAATCGCCCAGCATTCAATATATTAGAATAAAATTATATGAATATCATAAGAATTCTTGGACCCGAATTTTTCACCTCACTCAAAGAAAAAAATGCATAATTCGACCAAAATATATCTTTGTAATTTCGATAATCATTGGTATATTAGAAAAAATATTGACCAAATAATCTGTGCGTGTAATAGTTTGTTCTAATGCTTACCAGTTCCACTCATCAACCCATCCCTGAAGAGTAAATATTCCATTGCGGTAGCCCAATTCAAAACTGCTGTATTAGTATCATTAATGAAGAAATTCACATTGAATGCCACGTGATTTTGAAGATTCTTACCAACTCCTGGTAAGTCATGAATAACAGGAATTTTAACTGCCTCAAGTTCTTCCTTAGGTCCAATACCAGATAGTAAAAGAAGTTGTGGTGAATTTACAGCTCCTAAAAACAAAAAAATATTGTATTTTCAAATAATTTTCAAAAGTCCAACGCATTTCAACCCGTGAGTCCAGTTCTTTTTCTTTTGTTGTTATGTATATATATATATATATATATATATATATATATATATATATATATATATATATATATCCTTCTATCCTTCCTTATTAAAATATTATAAATGTGAAAGCGTGGATGTTTGTTTTGCTTTCACGCAAAAACTACTTGACGAATCATGAAACTTTTTACACATACTCTGGGAGGTACTAGAAGTAACATAGTATACTTTTTATTGATAAAAATACTTTTTACACAAATTCAAAAAAATTGTCAACAAATATCAACATTTTGCTACTTCAGCGCCATCTAACATACAGTAATGAACTTCAAACCCTAAATACTATATTATCGACGGAAAATATTACCGACGGTCAAGTCATTATCTATTTAATCTATACATCCAATTCAATTGACTATAGTTTCAGCTGTTTGGAATTTTTGAGGTTAAGTACAATGGTACCTTCGGTGACTGTCACTGAAAGCGTATGTCTAAAACATGCCTCGGAAGCGTAAATCTACATTATCTAAAAATTCTTCGCGGGCCTTAGCACCAAAAAATGAAGTGGTTAATAAGATTAACACTGGACATTTCAAAAGATGTGCAAGGAGAAATGAAGGAATATTTTTCGATGGACAATTATGGATACGGAACTAAGTACGGCAAGGGAGAAAGTGTTATCATACCTCGGATTCCAATTATTCCAACTGACCTTCCTTTTCAATTTAAAAGAGTTCAGTTTCCAGTCAAGCTTAGCTTTGCTATTACTATAAACAAAGCACAAGGGCAGACTTTACAGGTAACAGGAGTGAATTTAGAAAAGCCATGCTTCTCTCATGGACAACTATATGTAGCGTGTTCACGTGTATGTAATGCCCGGAATTTACTCATATTTGCACCCAAAGAAAAAACTTATAATATAGTCTACAAAAATATTCTAGATTAATATTCATCATTTTATCTTTTTAATTGTTAGAATTCAAAACTATTTATTTTTGTTACAGGAAAATATATTTTAACCTTTGTTATTGTATTTCAATAAAGCATGTTTTGAAACTTAATTGTATCTAGTAATTTTTAAAAGTCGATAATACTACCCAAGCAATAAAATAAAGTTCATATTGATATATTTCTATTATAATGATTTCTGATACGCGAAACCGCGGGTAAAAGCTAGTATATATATATATATATATAAATTTCTTCAATTTCTTATTTTTGATAAACGCTTAAAGGAAAGTCGAAACGTCAAAATTTATCTTTCTTTTAAAAACTATCAAAATCAAAATTTTGAAACAAAAGAGACCTAAAATAAAGAACATCAATCAACAGTATATCTCAATAAAATCATTCTCCTGCTACATAATAGCTTGTAAAAGAATGATACATTGTTGCCGTTTTAAACAGCCACAACGCGTTGTGGGTCTCCGGTGTAGCTGTTTTGGAAGAGTTGCTACACGAACTATATACATTTAAATTAGAATAAAATATCAACCACTACCTAACGTAACCCAACTCTACCTACCTACCAATTTTTGATAATCTGACTAATGTCGTCAGGTATAGGTTAGGTTAGGTTCCGTGCTCGGGGAATCGGATGTAGGAGGCTGAAATAATTCCCCAAAATTCTATATGCGAGGTAGGGGTTTGGTTTACCTGATACAGCGAGTCCCAATAGCTCATAGGGGGTCTTTAGTCGTGGGTCTCTCTCCTCATTGTAGAGGGACGAATGATCGACCGACCAACAAACAGGTTATGTGATTAATGGAGGAACGAATGTTTTTCCTCAATAGTCACGGTTCACAAAGAGCTTGAGAAGTAAACCTCGATAAAAGAATTCGCAATCTTATATTTTTAGCAGCCGTGACTAGAGAAGGAATGAATATGTGTTAGTCCGTATGGTACTTCTAGGATACCTGGTGACCTTTCGGAGTATTTTGTCTTAATAAGGTGAGATTGGGTTAGGTTAGGTACTGGCTAATATTTCATTTAAATTTCAATTCATTTAATTCTAGCAATGTTTATGCCAAAACAGCAACACTGTATTATGAAAAACTTTAAACGCTCCAAACACATTGTGGTTTCTTTAGAATGTCCATTATGGATGTATTAACAAATGTGCAGCACGTTTAATATCAATACATTTTTCTCTAGCTTCACATTAAGTAACTCACCTCCCGATACAATAACTTCTTTGGTAACATATATAGAGTTTCGGGTATTTCCACGTAGTATTTCTACTCCATAAGCTTGTTTTGATGTAGAATTAATAAGTACTTTCGTCACAGTTGTATTCAATAGAATATGAAGATTGCTTCTCTGGATGAACGGTCTCAAGAATGCCTTCGCTGTACTCAATCGAGAACCATTTCTATTTGTAGTCTGAGCTATATTGAATCCGGTGTGATACCTGCCATTTAGATCTCGGATGGGATAACCTGCGGAATAATAATATATATATGGCGTAGGTAGAGATATAAAGATTTGATAACAAATTATTGTTCAGGGAATACAGTTACAGCTTAATTTTGGATGGTAATTGTACATAACAATGAAATTGAAATAAAAGGTGTGACCTAGAGTGTGTTATGATCAATATTGATTGGAAAATTTAGGATTCTTACGAATTATAGAATTTTGAAAAAGTCAGAAAGAGACGATGTTTTTTCAAATTTAAATTTAAATTTAAAAATTATACATTTATTTTGTAGATAGTGTGGAATCTAGAATTAGTTTTTTCTATTCTTTTCTTCATCCTGCTAATCATGTGCTTTCATTATAGTGAATGTCTTGCGTTTCGACCCATTGAAAACTTGATATATGAATAAATAGATCAGCCACCATATCATCAACAAAATACAAACTTTCTTAACCTGACATAAATTTTATGACCCTAATTGTTAAAAATCAAATTTTAATTCATAAAAAACAGGTTTCAATTTAAATTCAAATATATTTATTATTTTTTTAATATTTAATTAAATCATTAATTTAATTAATAAACCTAACCTAACCACTTCTGTTCTTATTTTCTATTTGAATCTGTCTTAAGAATTTTTATCACTTCATTAATGATATTTTAAAGTTTGTTTTTTCCTTAATCCATGGTTTGTTGATGCAGTTTATTTTTTTATAGTAGTCTTATACGCAGGGTTGCCTTTAAATAGATTGTTTCGGGAGTCGTTTTGGCTTCTCACTCACTCTGCACCTATACCTGGAAGATAGTTTATACAAGACTCTACATTCCATTGATCTGCTTAGAAAATATGTTATTTTTCTGTGTTTCTGGACACCACAAGAAGTTCCTCAGAGTTCTCAACTGATATGGTTATGAATCTTCTGAATAGTCTTTGACTTGCAGTGTTTCTCCGAATTCATCTGATTTTTTAGCCATTCATTCAGTTATTGATGTGAAGCTCTCTACTTTCTTATTCTCTCGTTTACCCTGGTAGCGTAGTAGCCATATTAGGGTTACTTCTTTGTGTTAACTATTATTTCAGAGTTTGCTCAAACTCCCACGCCAGCAATATCTTAATAAATCCCACTAAATTACGAAGCACACCCAGAAAGTAGGTTTCCCGATGTTTTCTCCTCTAAACAAAACGTATTTAGCCATACCCATTGCGCTTGCGTATCATATCTATGGCTTGCTACATGACAGTGGCGGTTGTTGTCGAGCTTGTACGTGGTGGAGAACCGTCGCTTCTCAATTACCCATTCAGTTATTTTTAGCAAGGATGTACACCCTGAATAGACAGTTCTTCGAGTTGTTTAATAAGGAAACTTTATCAGTGCTACTTATGCTCTCATTATGGATAAACATACAAAAAAAGGGTTATTTCTACACTAAGAAGGTTATATCTAGGTTCAACGGTTAATTGTTGGCACATTGGCGTTCATCTAGGATCAGTATCACTCCTATAAATATGATTTTGTTCCTCTTCACCATGTAATCCACCGTTCCACGGATGGATAACAATCACACGGCTGGAGTCTATGAGGAACACATCTGAATTGATCATTGGTAAAACTATCAGTTGTGTACTAGGTAGGTATTTCCAACAATTTTCGTTTTGAAGGATATTTTAGATAAATACATTCAAACAGCAGTTTTTACTATTTTTCACCCAGCCGGAATTTACTACATCGTGACATTCAAACCATATTTCACCTAGATAAATTATGTGTCTATTAAAACTTCGGTAGTCTTTTATCTGATGCAAATAATCTTGTCGCCATCGAATGATCCTTTACGATTCGGTTATTGCAATCTGTTTATTCAGTTTTTTGTGTTTAAAACCAAATACTGATGAAACTTGACGCAATGTTTCTAAACTGGTATAATTGTATTCTGGATAATCTGCTACCTTTATATAAACTATAAATTGTCCTACGAATAAAGTCTTGAGTAGCATTGACAACTGATTCAGCTTTTCTTTACATGTTTTTTGGTTATGTGAATGATCCACAGAAACTCCTTTCGTGACTTCTCAATAAATGGAAAATTTATTTACTCTAGTTTAATTCAGCAATTCTTATTATGATTGCATTATCAGATTTTTGAATATTTTGATTTTTTGAACAATTGAATCTACTTAAAATCATTTACTGTGTTTGTATATCTAAATCTTTATTATTAAATTCATACCTGTCTTCATTCTCACTACACTGTGCAATTTCATTGTCTTCATGCGCTCATGGTCTAAAGTTAATCTAAAATTAATCTCACCAAGCCACGCCACTGATTATCGGCTCCCGACAGCTTCAGCCAATAGAAATGCATTTATGTTTACGATTCAATGTTTTTATTGGTATATAGTGGAGATGATGAGTCCACGTGGACTGACGATTTGTTTAGCTGTTTACCGAATTTTATACAGGGAGTAAACATTAATTTTCATTTATTAATTTGTTATGAGTAGCATACGTATTTATGAAATATTGGTTGTTCCTCGCATAACTGTCTTCTGCAATTGATATTGGAAGAACTGTACTCGCTCATATGTTCAATATATAAGATATATGATAACTTGCTCTTAATGGAGTTCTTGTTTTTTTCTTTCAGCATCTGGTAGCTCTAATAATACATTATTAATCATTGATCTTCTGAATATCGATTGTGAATTGAATTTTTTCATGATAAAACTTGAAAATTTTGCTTATTTTTTATTGTGTTATTATAGCGTTAATATAGCGTTAATATAGCGTTATTGTGCTGCTCTAATAATAAATATGGATGCGCAAGGACTTTCTAAACTAGTAAGTACATATGAAGCTACAATATTTTGAGGGGCATTTTGAGAACATTTCAGACCTATTTCAGTAGTCTAAAATTTAGAAAACCTCAAGAAATTAGGAATAATTTTATATATAAAGCTTTAATGTTATTATGTAGTAAACCAAATGTGCACATACAAACAATAATCGAAGTGTTTATTCTTTCTATATTCTTAATAATTTTTAATCAGTGAAGCTGATAATTCTCAACCAACTTTTCATCTGTCATAATTAATCAAATTATACCTATTTGGATAATTTCTCCATGGGTAGTCATAAAATCAATTTAATCTCAACAAAACACAAAAAAAAAATGTCAGATATCACTAAAAAATTTGTAGAAATTAACTTTTCTCTTTTACCTAGTTCTTGAGCAGCTTTCAAAATAGACTTTGATAGAGGTGGATGATAAGGGAATTGCGAAACTGATAAAAGACCACCTTTCGAATGGTAACCAATGTCAACTTGATCCATTTGTTTATTATCCTCACTTTTCAGAAAATGCGGTAATACTTCATTGTAGCTCCATCCTTCGTTACCCATTGCAGCCCAATCATCGTAGTCTTTTCTTGATCCTCTCATATACATCATTCCATTGAGTACAGATGTTCCACCAAGAACCTTAAGAAACATTAGAAGTTAAGAGAAACGTTAAGATTTTTCAAGCAATAAAAATTAATATTTCGGTAATGTTTTTAATAAAAACGGAAATGTTTTTATAAAGAAATTGAAAGAATGATCACTTAGTTGAAAATATCTTTAACTTTTTGATATGATATGATACAAGAGATTTCGTGACTTGTTATAAGTTTTTCACTGCCTGTCTCCGGCTTCTACCTGGGAATCAACCTATTGAGTAAGCAACCATCCATTCCATCACCAAACGACAATCGATTTTCCGTATGTACCTGTGTTAGCTTCCTTTAGTTTTTTCCAATAGTAAGAGTTGTTTTGTATTGATTTTGTGTTCTATGATTTTAAGTGGACTCCATAGATACTTTTTAGATCAGATTCTGTGTAAATAATGCAGTCGAAATTGAGTAATTTTTCAATTTCTTCACTCAGTCTACAAGTCAGCAAATTCTCAATCAGTTTACAAAATTCAGAAAACTTGTATCTATTCTGTTTTAACGGGAATTTTCTGAACAACAAGTTAAACAACTGGTGGTGTCCAATTTAATATTAATTGTTTAAACCATCTGAGTTCCAGTTATTTATATACTATGGCCGAATGCCACTTCCTGAGAAAGATTCTTCTGCTGGGGAATTTAATGTTATAAAGAAATTATCATATACATCTAAAAATGCGATTCAACTCCTTCCTTTTTTAGTGTGGTATTAACAAATTGAGGCCCTTATCAAGGAACAAGCTTCTAAACTCTTGCTTGCGATTTTACGCGCAGCTGCTCCTTGTCAGAATATTAGATTACCAGGCAGCTCTTCATTCTTCCAAACATTAAAATTCACTACCTAGGTGTAAGATTGTAACTATATTAAGGTGTTCTTGAACACCTTAATATAGTTACACCTTTCTCGATGCTGTTTTGAACTGCTCTTCTAAAATAGTGAAAAGTTTAACTTTTAGAATTTATTATGAAACCATTTGTAAATTTATAGGTATAAATATTTTTTATTTAACTTCTAAATCTATTCAAGATCAATATTTTGTTTAAATGATAACTAATTTTGGAAAGCCAGATTCACATGTGTAGTCACAAAGTCACTATAATTTTTCCGTTGCTTCTCAAGGTGGCTTATTCACTTCCATTGGTTAACCAGAAGTCTAATTTTTCGTGAAGCTTTCAATAAAATTCAAAAAATAGTGTTTCAAATGATAAGAAATATATATATTATCTTTGTTAGTAAATTCTGAAAAAAGAACATGTGCGTGTTGTTGTTCATTTTCCCAACACAACTATTAATTTTTAAAAACTATCTCAAAACTAAAAAGTAAGCACTTGAGCGCTTATAGCTTACTATATGATGTTTTGTTTAACACATTCAATTTAGAATAAATATAAATGAATTGAACATAGATTTCCGTATAAATCCCTATAAGAATATAGCTGCAATATCCGATTTGGTATTGTTAAGAATTCCTCACGACGATCAAGTGTCTAAGGTAGATCGATGCAAAGGGTATAACAATGAGTATAACAATTAGGGATGAATCGATTCTCGATACCGATTCTCGATACCATCGATTCTTGGACATTTGTATCGGTATCGAAAATCGATCGCAAAAAGTCGATACCGATACCGAGTAGTAAATGGACGAAAAAATTATTTTGTTTATATTGTTATCAAAATGAAAATATCATATTTTGAAAAATCATTTGTTAAAATATGTGTCTTTGTTTAAACAACAGGCAGTCTCGGTACATTTTTTGCGCCGACAAAGTAGTTCCATATCGTCTTTGATAATATTAAGTGTAGAGAGTAGAAAAATCCTGCTTTCAAAATAACTTGGATAATGATTTTGATTTTTGTAACAATAACCAAAAAACCAAAGAGCTAAACTTTTTAATGATGATATGATAAGATATAACTTCATACAATTAAAAACGAGAATGTTGCCTTTAATCGGCGACAATTATGTCCGCCTCTGCTGTGCCTTCCTTACGCAAGATAAAGTATATCCACATTTATTCGTGATATTTATTTTATTTAATAATTTCGACAACTTAACCTTTGCGGACCTATGGCTTACATTTTTAATCATTAGAAATTTCATCGTTGAAATAAATTTTTAAATGCAAACGTGTCGTTAACCTAAATTACCTAACCTAACCTAACCATATTTTTCCATCTGTTAAGGATTGATCCAATCCCCCTTTTTACAAGGGGCTATTATACATCGATGGTATCGGTATCGAGAATCGAGAATCGATTTTTTAGGTATTGGTCTCGAAATGTTGGTATCGACACATTTCTCATATAATTTTTACATATATGAAAACACAATTTAATGTGTCAAGTTTGTTAACGAATAATTGCCTCTACAATACAGAAATATATGTTTTTTTATTTTAATTTGGTAATTCTTACAACTTTCCGCGGTTTGCTACAAATTTACGAATTTTGATAGTAGCGCCATTTTAAAATTTCGCAATGGTAAAGACACTTTTTGCACAGAGATAGTTCTCCTTAATTTTACCCTCCATTAGTATAATACAGCCTGATAATATCGCGGTGAGCGTCGGTCGCATTGCTTAATAATTAAATAGTGAATCAGCGTTTATAGCAGTCAGTTAACATGCTTATATTTGATATGGGGAGAAGTGAACATCCGTTACCGGAGATTACTATGAATGGTAGAGATGTCTTAAACCCCTGATTAGCACAATATTGCAACAGATTATATATATTATTTTATATGTTTAAAAGACATCTATTATCCGAATATCTCTTATCTCTGTAGATAACTGTATATAAAACTAATAAATGAATCTAGTAACTATATAAAGATAAATAATTTATTTACTGTAGAGTCACAATGACCCAAGCAATATAAATATATCCTGCATCAAAACAGGGTTAACTACTTACAAATATAGAGATTGTCTAATAAATAATGTCGATTTCCAATGCTCATTTTATTTATTAACTAATTATCTGAAAGAAAGCCTTAATTTTTGCAGTATAGCCATTTGGCAAGTTCTTTGAATCTTTGATAGAATCACTCTATTGGATGTGGTGGAAGTTCTCTATCACCAAGCTCTTATTCTGCATAACTCTCGCAGTGTAAGATTTAGCATTGTCTTGTTATGAGAGATCTCGCTTAAGGTTATCTGTATCTGGATATTTCTCCAATAAAACCCAATATAATCGCTTCAGCAGTCAACTAAATAACTCGGCATTAATAACTCGACTATCTGGAATAATTTCAATGTAAACTAAACCGTCGTAACTCCACCAGATAAACAACAAACAGGACTGTCCATTTAAATCGACTTCTCTTTGACACGGGCTCCTGTAATTTTTTTCTATCTATCCACTGATTTTCAATGTTTGGGTTGTTTGGATAAATCCATTTTTCATCACAAGTAACAGAGCAATTATTTTACGGTATATATACTGGAAGTTTCGTTATTATAAAAACGCTCTATGTCGTCAATGAACAAAGATTAATTTGAAGAAAGTAAAGCAATTGTATTCTTTTAACAAGTTATGGCATATTAAATTTCAAATATGAAAACTCACCTTATTTATGAGATAACCTAGCCCAATGTACTTAACCTAGAGCATACTAGATGTAACGGGAGACCGAAAAGTTATGTCGTTTCTGCGTATGTTGAAATTTGATAGTCCTTCATTAATTCATTGTATACTTCTTGTGTTGTTAAAGATATTTTAATCTTATTATGACTTGTTCATTTATAAATAATTACATATTAGACTTCGCAATTTGCGTTAAAATGGACCAAATACAAAAAAGCTTCACTTGCGGCCAAAATCATTTGAGATATTTACAGTTCATTAGATGTTCCCAAATGCCACATATGGTTCTATGGTTCTTCAGTTTCAGATTTCCGTAATTTGCATTTCGCTGACTTCTATCAATTAAGAAGACTAACAACATTGGACAAAGACATGCTTTAAGCAGTAATGAAATTGAAGTTATGCCAGATATTTAATACACTGATAAATACCCTTAACTAATCTTGGTTGACAATCCAAGAACATTTGCAAAGGATGGGAAACATCAGGAAAACAGATTTTGGGCCCTCCATACTTTCCTTTAAAAAAACTAAGCAAACTGATCCATCATTTGTTTCTGTAGCATCATAAAGAACCGTTTTTGCAGGCTTCATCATTGAAAATGATAAATGAGTCTTATATGATAACCCAAAAGTGAATCTCTCCACGTGTCTGGAGAGTAAATTAAGTTGTACATTTCGATGTACTGAAACCTGGATAAACTGTTAATAGAACAGAATTATTAACAACAAAAAATGCGTTATTCTATATTACGACAATGCAAAAACGTACTGTGTATTCAAACCTTGGAAAAATTTATTAATTGGGATGATAGGTACTACCTCATTCATCAAACTCACCGGATATCGCACCCTCAGATTTTTATTTCTTCCGATCGCTACGATATTATCTTGATGACAAAAAATTTTTATGATGGAGAAAATGACATCTCTAGTAGTTTAACTTGAAAAATCATTTGATTTTTACTGGCTTGGTATTATATATTCGTCCACTAGATGACATATTGTTTTGATAACTAGGGTGGTTACGCAATTAATTAAAAATAAAAACAATTGATTTGAATTGAGTTCAAGTGAGTGACTTGATTTTCCGGTCCCCCTCTGTAATTTTATGTAGTTATAATAATATAGAAACTAAAAAAATGCAAATACTCACTTTTCCACGAGGCCAGGAACATCTTCGTTCGTTTTCGTTAAGACAAGCTTGAGTTTCTGGTTCAGTACGGTATCCCCAATCAATGTTGGTTCCGATAAAATTAAAAAACATTGATGGAACTTGAGTTCCTGTCGGCTCGTCTTGACCTGTAATGGTTTTATTATTAATATTAGGATAAAGTAACATATTCAAGGAATCTATTCAGTACCATTGAGTAACTTATTTTTATCCCTATATACGAGTTGTAAGATACCAATGAATAAATATGGAAAATTTATTCACGCTGCATCTATTTTAAGAAGTCACATCAAGAAATCTTGTATCTCGTGGAACATGGGTTTTGAATATCGTATTTGTGTTACTAGTTTTCTTTTAAGTTGGAGAAAGTGCGAAAAAGATATTGTACATGTGTCTATGTATGACATGGGTTATGATAACTATTAAAAAAAAATGTAAAAATACGTCGAACAGTTTTTTTTATGTGTGTGTTTTGACATGAGTCGAAAAATAATAACATCAAATTTGTGAAAAGTGTGACTTTATTTTGTTAAGTAGGAGTTGTTATATTAATTGATAAAGTTTGTTTTTCTGCGTTATAATAAAAAGATAAACTTAATTCAGTAATATCTTTTAAATTGACTAAATCATCCAGAGTTGTTGAAGACCTGATTTAGGGAGTTATAGGAATCAATCCTTCCATTAAGTCTTTTAAATTTTCTGATCGGTTAACGTAAACCAGACTTTTTGAATGATTTCCGATGATTAATTAATTATTGTAAGTAAAATTCTATCATTGTTATATATTTATACATATTTCTTATATTGTATTTGACCACAATTTCAGTCCTAGACGATGAATACATAAGTATTGGAAAGCTCGGATAATATATTGAAGTTAGTCCACTTTGGTGTTTCCTTTCCAATAAAAAAAATTTTTTTTCTAGCCAGACTGTTATTGTTATCTACAAGAGAAACAAACTAGTTGTTGCTATCACCTTAACGCCAGTTTTCGAATTCTTATAATAATTTTATTCAAATATTGTGAAAATGCTTATCTACTGTAAATAGTGATTTGCTAATTCTTCGATCAATTTTAGTAATTACCTTCATAAAGCATGTCACATTTTTTAAATATTGCTAAAATTGAACGTAGTTTAAAAATATGTATTTTTAAATGAAAATTCACATATGAAAGTGATTAAAATTGCAATATTATATTACAAATATGGGGCGCTTTAAATATCAATGAAAATATTGTGATTAATACTTTATGTTAATGGTTACGAAAAGCAATAGATTATATCTATTCTCAAAATATTATTCGTAAAACATGTTATCACTTCAGCGGTAATGGGATTAATTATCCAGACAATTTATAAATAATAAAATTACTTACTTCAGTGTCAAATTCACCAGATTGATGTCCATTTTTAAAGATAAAAGAATAGTATATGCAGACAATATTGTTATAGTAGCGGAAACATTCAAGAAAATAGAAGAGTAGACTCATATATAGAGAAAATAGAAGACATGAGAGTGAAAATAATAATCAAGAAATAAAAAGATGGTAAAAAACTAAAAAACAAGGAGCAGGAAGATGATCTAGTGATACTAGTACCAGAATAGATAGAGTGATATTTGAATAGCTGGAAATCATTTTAGAGATAGCGACAAAGTTAGAAGAGCGATTCAAATAAATAAGTTGATATTCGAGAAGAGAGTGAAGACATAACAATTGTTTTCTGGTTTCTTCCATCTCTATTCTTTTAACCCTAAGCTAAGTACCCAAGTAGTATTTTGTGTTAGCTGATCACATCGCAAGGAATCAGTTGTGGGAGGGTACTGAATACACTGTTCACACCACCACACACCAACACTCACAATTACACTGTCTGACGCGCGTCAGACAGTGATATCATCTTCAGAGACTGAAGGTGAACTTAATGAACTTCACCTGAAGACGATAACTTGGTTATCGAAACGCGCGTCAGACAGTGTATTTGTGAGTGTTGGTGTAGTGGTGGTGTGAATAGTGTATTCGGTATGAATATTGTCAGCGGTTCCAGAAATTCCAACTTAGTTGTAAGTAGAATCATACAATATAATAATTAGCCGAAAAGCGCGCGAGTCAGTTGCTTAAAAGACGTAAGCATTGAGGTTTACGATATTCTGTAAATCTGAAAGATGTACGGTTGCAAGAAAAGACTTAGAAGATGTGAAGACGACGGATCGCTTAAATCTCAGACGTAGACGTGTAGATGAAAAATAATTTTAGTTCGTTACGTTTATATTACGTTTTGTTTAAAACTTTATATCGTTACTGTTTTTGTAAATATGAAATTCACATCTAACATACTGACTATTCCGTTTTCAATAATACCCTAGACAATACGAACTAAATTAGAACCCTACACATTTAAGTTATACGACTCGTTTACAGTACCTCATTGATAAATAGGAGTAAAACCTTGCTATTAAATAAAAAGACAGAATAAAATAACAGCAGCAGAGATTAGGCAACTCAAGAAAATAGCATGGAAAACGAAGAATGAAGTAATTACACAAAAGCTCAAACAGGAACCAACAGGAAACATAATAGTTGAAAGATGTTTAATACATTTTGGAAGAAGAGCACTACAAAGCCTAATAAAAAAAGCATTGAAGCAAACGATTCCGAGGATGGTTCCAGAAGTACCTGGCCTGACCTAGAGTTGGCGGTAGTTGCTTGGTCATCATTATGTGATTAAATACTCTATTTTCAGGTATAAGCCCAACCAATATAGAAGCTGAAGAAGATTCTACTCTGGGTAAGTCTGCTCCTTCGTTATTAATGGTAAAATATTCAGCATCGTAGTGGTCAATCAAATGAGGTTACGACTCCAGAAATGTTGAAGAAAATCCACAAAGCGTTACTGGATGATCGTTGACTGAAAATGCACGAGTTAGCAGAAATAGTAACCATTTCAAAGAGTGTGGTACATTGCATATGAAATGAAAATTTGGAGATGAGAAAGCTACGTGTAAGTTAAGTGCGGCCTTTGCTCACAAGGAAGCAAAAACAGCGTCATATCCATGGATGAAACGTGAGTTTATCACTCCACACCCGAAACAATAGACTGAAAAGGGAGAATCGACTACAAAGAAAGGCCAAGACCGTTCCCTCTGCAGAAAAGGTCATGACGTCGGTTTATTGGAATGCGCATGGGATAATTTTCATTGCCTATCTTGAAAAAGAAAAAACTATGAACAGCGGGTATTATGCGAACTTATTACTACGTTTGAGCGAAGAGATCAAGCAAAAACGTTTGCATTTGGCTAAGAAGGAAGTGTTGTTTCATCAAGACAATGCACCAGCTCACACATTCGTTATCACAATGGCCAAAATTGATTAATTGAAGCTCAAATTACTACCTCATGCACCCTATTCGCCAGATCTGGCTCCCTGGCTCGAGTATTTTCTATTCCCAGACTTGAAAAAATGGTTCGGTGGTCAAAGATTTTCCAAGAATGAAGAGGTGATGTCTATTTTGACGACCTTGACGATTCTTATTATACAAAGGAAACAGTGTATGGAGCTCGAAGGAGATTACGTTGAAAAATAAAAATGATTCTCTCCAAATTTTTGGTGATTTTTACTGTACATTTTGAAAATGCTAGAAACTACTGTCCAGTTATTAATAGTTATTAATTAATTGAAGTGTATATCTACATAATAGTTTTTTTTTGGAATTGTATCAAATTTATAATGATCCAACGTAATATAACATTCAGTAAAAATACATTTTCGACATAAAAATTATCCAAAAAACATTTTTAAAGTGTAAATATACAATGGTATATAGTAGGGATTTCTGAAAATAATTTTCTATATAGTCAAAAATAAACGCATTTTACGCATTTTAGGTTTCAAACTTACTCAGGCACACTGTATAGACACATACACAAATGGCTTTTCTGCTAATTTTATTACATAAATCTTTATAATTGAGTCACAAACAAAATATGTCGAAATTACATCTCTCATTTTGATTGAAACTATATAATAAATTGTTCGAAAAATGAATTCTTTTTTTTAAATGCTTCATAATATAATAGATAAATGCTTATTTTACAGAATAAAAATATTTATGTTAACAGGAAATTCGATTGCAATAGTTTGGTTTTTTTTTCTGTTTGTTTTGTTTTTATTTGGTACTACGTAAAAGCACTGTGTTCGTTCAACTTTCGAGTCTTAAAGTTGGATTTTCACGAGGTCTTTTCGGAAACTAAAATTTGGTTAATCCGATCATGATCTGAATGTTCGAAAACTGACGCGGATTACGTTCATTATTGATGAGTTAAACGGATGGTAGTCATATGATATGATCCTTTCTACCCTGATAGACTGATGTATAAATGCGAAAAGCTCACGAGTTGTTTCATTTATCTATGGTTTTTTCAACTAAAAATTGTTCATTCACCATAATTCTCCATTGTGATTTTCATGCTTCTCCATATGTCTTCGTAAAAATAGCTCATAAGTATCAAAATATAGGGCAAAATCCGTAGGAGGGGGTGAATCGTTGATAACTGCTTAATAACAATTTCTAGAAACTGGAATCATGGAGAAAAACTGGTTAAAAATCAAGTGCGACCTACGAACCATCGGCTGTGTAACAGGGTCGCCTTAGGCATGATCATATATATTACCTGCATACATATTTTTATGTAATATCAGTTGATGTTGAATAAATACTCGTTTTTTTTATTATATACTTCTATACTATATTATATTTTTGTTTGGAGTGTGAAGATTGAAATATGCCAAAGTCAAGATTCAAAAAGGGAAAAAGATTCTGAAACATACTAGAAACAACACAAAGTCCGGTACCCAAAAAATCCTGAGACTCATACGACAAAGAATATGACAAATTTTTGAAGTGGATATAAGGCAATGCTTTAGATTACATAACGAAACGGGGCTACTCCAATAATTTATCGGAAAAAATTTACTCCAGTTGTGGGCTAAATATTCAATATAAAGAAGATTTTGATAGTAAATAATGGAATAGATATCTGTATATTTTGTTATATTATGTGAGTGTTTCATCAAAAGGCCAAAAAAATTCTGTTGATCCTGCATTTCTTTACAGAAACTATAAACTCAGACTATGAACCATGCGTCAACCTTCAAAAATTGCCAATTGTATGTAAAAAATACAATCAAATAATATATTTACAGTAATTTATATTTTTTCTTAAAGAATAAGTTAATTGAAAACTATTTTGAGCGCTTTAATTTCTGCGTGGGTTATAATTTGTACTTCATGCCCGCATAGTATCTGAGGTATATTAACACAATAGTGCGCTGTATGACAAAAAATAATAAATTCCCCTTGAATTGAATTGAAATTTTTTATTAATTATTGTAGTTGAACTGAGCTTGAATAATCGAAAAGGCTTCAAGCTGGATAAAGATTTTTGATTTAACGAGATTGCAGATTCCCTCACAAACAAATGATGGAGCAGAGAAAGAGAGAAAATAATTAAACGAAGGGTGAATACTGTCTATATGAAATGAGGTTTCATAGACAACTTCATTTCACTTAAATTAAGCAAGGAGTACGTACTGTTGTGGTGCTTTTATTATATCGCTTACTTGACAATGAAAAAATGGCGCAGATGTAATTCTAGGATCAATACACAGGGTGTCTAGTATCAATATACAAGGTGATTCATTAAGAATGTCCGATCTCTGAACTGTAGATTCTAGACCTCAAAATATAATGATTCTGTTCAACATGTCTTGTGCAAATATTGCTAGTTTCCGAGATACGGGGTGTTCAAAATTTAAATTTAAATTTTGATTTTTGCAATAATTTTTTATGTTTTCATAATTTCATAATTTGTACTCTAATTTAACATTGCTAATAGAGGACGCTAGTTACACTTGTTTGTGTTAATTAAATTGAAGTAAACTTACAACTAAAATAATAAAAAAATATTAAAAAGCGTTCATCATCTATCAGCCATCCACTGCTGGATATAGGCCTCCTCTAGTTTAAACCATCTATCTCTATCTTGAGCTGTATGTATCCAATTTCCTACAATTTTCTTTACATCGTCACTCCATCTTGTTGGCGGCCTGCCTCTACTTCTCTTATCCATTCTTGGCCTCCACTCCAATATTCTTTTCGTCCATCTATTATCTGTCATTCGGGCTACATGGCCTGCCCATTTCCATTTCTTTTGGGCTATAATTTCAATAATGTCCTTAACGTTTGTTCTTCTTCTTATGTTCTCATTTGTAATTCTATCCCTTCTCGTAATTCCCAACATTGCCCTTTCCATTGCTTGTTGCGCCACTCTCATCTTTCCTGCAGTTTGTCTCGTGAGGGTAAGCGTCTCTGCCCCATAGGACATCACAGGTATAACACACTGCTCATATACTTTTCTCTTTAGGCTTATTGGTAAGTCTGATTTCAAGGTACTACTCAACTTGCCAAAAGCTATCCATCCTAACTGTATTCGACGTTTTATCTCACACGTTTGGTTATCTCTTCCTATCCTCACTTCATAAAAAGCGTTAAATTCTACAAAAAAAAGTTACTCTTTTTTTATTCGCGTGACTCAATTGGTTATCGAGTTATTTGCTTCTAAAAAGTTCAATAAATTTTAATTTTTTCATAAAAAAAACTTATTATTCCTTAAATATGTAAAAATAACAGATTTGTAAACAAAAATAAAAAACTTCAATGCAAAATGCCCACTATTAACTTCAATACACTTTATGATCTGCTTTCGTTAAGATCTCCTTATATCAAATAATCCTTGTCTATTATTTTTAATTACATCCGCGGCTACCCCTATTTTCCGTCGCAGTTGTGGAAGAGAAGTAATTTTTTCTTTGTAAACTAATGCCTTCATTTTCGACTAAATTGAAAAATCCAAAGGATTTAAATCAGGGCCTCTTGGTGGACAAGCAAACTCACTTCCACGACCAATCCATCGATGCGAAAACTGTTCGTTTAAGTATTGACAAACTTGTAAAGAATAATGTGGTGGTGCTCCTTCGTGCAAAAAGCACATATTTTGTCTTAAAGCGAGAGGTATATCCTCTAGTAATTCGTGTAAATGTTCTTGAAGAAAATCTAAATAAAGATGTCCATTTAAATTAGTTGGCAGTTTAAAAGGACCTATTAAATACCCATATATTACACCTCATCAAATGTTAACCTTAAACTCGTGCTGAAAATGTGTTTCCCTCATAGCATTGTGATTATTTTTATAATTAAATATTCTTCGTCTGGTAAATGTTGCCTCATCAGTAAAAAGAATTGTATTCGGAAAATCTGGGTTAACATTTTGTTTATCTCCCTCTTCAGTATTCTAAAAATAGATGATTGGCTTATACCTGTTTGCAGACTTAATCGGCGAGTACTGATATCTGGATTCTCCATAACACAAATTAAGATTTCATCTTCTTTATCGGCACTGATTTTTTTTGTAGCACCGTGCTCAGTTTTAGACCGTAAAAACCCCGTTTCACCTAAGCGGTTGTAAAGATTTCGGCACTGTTTGTAATTGAGTTGCCTTCGATTTGGGTATAATTGTGAATATCATCGAGTCGCAGCTGGACCAATATAATTTGACTGAGCAAACACACAAATCATATCGTGCATCTCATTATTGAAATGTATTACTTATTCTTATTATTATCCAATTTTTGTTTCTACACAAACTGTCTAAAAGTGACAGAAGCCTACTTAAAAAAACGAAAAATTAAACTCTACAAACTGTCTAATAGCGATACAAGTCTACTTGAAAAGAAAACGAAAAATTAAACCACAGCTTAATTCACGAATTTTGATATTAAGAGATCTTTACGAAAGCGGATCATAAAGTGTATTGAAGTAAATGGTGGGCATTCTCAGTATTAGCGTTGAAGTCTTTTATTTTTCTTTACAAATTTGTTATTGTTACATATTTAAGGAATAATAAAATTTTTTTATGAAAAAATTAAAATTTATTGAACTTTTTAGAAGCAAGTAACTCGATAACCGATTGAGTTACACGAATCAAAGAAGAGTAACTTTTTTTGTAGAATTTAACGCTTTTTTTATTATTTTAGTTGTAGTTTCAGCCCAAAACAAGTTTACTTTGATTTAATTAACACAAACAAGTGTAACTAGCGCCCTCTATTAACAATGTTAGATTAGTGTGCAAATTATGATTCCTCATGCCAAAAAACGTGAAATTACCAATTTTCAAAGAGAAATTGTGAGAATATAAATTTTTGCAGAAATCAAAATTTGAACTTTGAATCTCGGAAACTAGCAAAATTTGCATAAGGCATGTTGAATAGAATCATCATATTTTGAGGTCTAGAATCTACAGTTCTTAATGAATTCTACATTCTTAATGAATTACCCTGTATTTCTTCGACCACTTTTCCGGTAAATGATCTATAAAAACTGAGTCAAATCATAGCGATAAGTGATGATCTATTTGTTCTCACGTTCTGATAAGCGAAAATACCGTGTAAGCCTGGCTTCACAGTCCATTTGGGTTTCATGTTTGTCCAGAAGATAGATGGAATTTTTGTTTGTTAGGGCTATGGTTGTTTTCATTGTTGAAATTTAGAACGTGTAATAAGGTTATACTCCTGACCTCCTTTTTGTTACATATGTAAATTGTCAGAAAATAAGACATCGCCATCTACTTATTGGATCTTATTTGAGCAAGTATATGATAAAGAAAATTGAGAATTTGTGTCAAAATTGGAATTCTAAAACTCCTCTATAGGTCGACAAATGCCATATTTATATTCTTTATTAAAATAATTTCGTCCAGAGATGTCTAAAAAAGTTACATTACAAAGATCACATTAGCATTTATTCAATCTCGTACCATACGCATATGACAAAAAATAAAAAAAGAAGATATGAATTATGAGTATTGTTATTTCATTAGAATATAAATAACTGTATAAATTCTATAAACTGCAAAATCTGTAGAAAAAATCACTTTACTTTTGATAGCGGAATGAAGTGATTTACCCACCAAGTTCATTTACACATATCAATGCAAAAATCTGATTTATCACGTGTAAACGTGGCACCCACTTTGAAAACAGCTTTTCCATGGTCAAATGATCATGCATAATTGTACACACACCGCATTCTGATATCTTCACGGCCTCGGCTATCTCACGCAATTTCCATTTATGATTAGATATAACCAATTCGTGGACTTTTTTGATGTTTTCTGGAGTAACCAATTCATTTGGACGATCAGAACGTTTACCATCATCGGTGCATATACGACCACGTTTAAATTTAGCAAACAAATGGTTCTTTTCGATAGAGCAGAGTCCGGATAACACTTTTGAAGCAATTGCTGAGCCTGTACAGTGTTTTTTAATCAAGAAGCAATGATAAATAGACACATTAAATTATTATAATCCATTGTTTTCCAAATAACAATAGTTAAATGGTCTTTGAAAGTCTTTACTTTGTTGAAGGTTGAAGTTCATTTGGATTTGGATTTGACAATGGTAGCGCCATCTGTGTGTCAGTCACACGACTTTGAGTGATGATATAGCTACCAATAACTCATTTACACAAATGCAAATAGGACTCGATTATTTCTACAAATTAACAAACCTGCTTCTATCAATAAAACGTTCCATTCTGGAATTTCAGATAATCTACTAGCTACTACTGCACCCGAGCTTCCACCTCCTACGACAATAAAATCATATTCGTGAAATAAAGGAGGAGGTTTTGCTCTATTACAGGGATCTTCTATATCACATTGAGATCGGAGGAAGACTTCCAGCAAGCCCATAAAGAGCATGAATTGGGCACCACCACATGTCGCTGCCAAAGTTGGGCCTGGTTGAGTAAGCGGACAGTCACAGGACATCTGAAACAATATTATCATATAGTACATGCATGCATGTTGCACAAATGCTGTCAAATAATTGATATCAAATTAATTTAGAAATTATTATAGTTTATTTATTTGTGCCCACTCAATTTGGATGCTTGAGTTTATTGATACTGAAATAGCGGATATGGATTTTTGTATGAATTAGGTTCAAAGGTTAAACGTATGTATTCTCAATTCAGCACTCATAATCTCTAGAGCAGTTATTAATCTCTATTGACAAAAAATTATTTCTATCATTGGATAACCTAAAGTTTTGAGACCACTACCACTGAAATATTACAAAAACACATTCTGCTAACTCAGCAACTAAAATCAAATTGCTTCCAAATCAGAGGCCAGTTTTTGAAACTGTTTCTAGTTTTCGAAATATTGAGAAAACTCATTATTTCACTACTTTTTATTATTTTATGGAAATAAAAAGTGAAAATTCAACTGAATCTTTTATAGTCTTCAGAAGCTGCTTCGTGTATCACAGTATCCAACAGTAGTTGTTCATCATGTTTGCGCCACTAAATTCTATTGTCGGCTTTAAATTTTTGCTAATCTATGTATAGCCGCTAGCATTGCTCGTCGCTCGTGATACACAGCTTTCTTGGAAAAGCAAAATTTTTTTAGAAAAACAAAATGTGAATGCTGAAAATATATGTGGAAAGTCAATACCACTTTAATTTTGATCCTAATTTTGAATAAAAATGTCTATTACATCCGTTTAATTCATTAAAAAAAAACTAATTTAAAACAGAAGAGAACTAATATCAAGAACATTTGGATTCATTAATATATCAAAAGGTCTAAGAAATAAAGAAAGTTATAAAATTGTATCTATTATACCGCTTTATTTGGCATTGAACATTCTGTATGTTTGTATGTGTCATCTATTGGTTTACAAATATAGGTTCCAATAAATATTCCTTATTTTGTTCATGGCAATTTTGGAAAGAGTTTTATCAAGTATTGTAAAGGTGATCCTTCCAAAATGACCGTATTGACAGAGTTATTATTAAGGCCACTCAGATGAGAACACATTTTTTTAAGCTGTCTCATAGTAGGTTTAACACGACTACATTATTCTCATACATATGCATATGCAATTTTCTCTAAAGAGAGATTTAGAGGCACTGTAAAAGTGGAAGGAGCAGTGCGTCCACCTGCTAATAAAGTGGCAGCGATTCTTAAGGAAGCTATTGCCAAAGCTAGTTTTTCCTGAGACCTTACTTTTGCTAATATCAAATTAGTAATTAAAGTCTTGTCGTTCCACCTGGAGCATCCAAAAAAATATATTTTCCGTCATTAAAACGAATACTGAGCATAACACGATTGTAAGCCGTAACTTATTTTGGTTCACTTTCAATAATATACTCTTTTGATTAATATTCATCAGATCAAGCTCGAAATCAGTTAATGATTTATCGCCAATCTTATGAATCTTCAATTATGATAAGTTCATCATTGTATATATCATCACTATATGCTAATTTCATATCCTGATTCTCATTACGCATTCTGTTTAATTTATATTCACATAAATCATTACGAAATTTATTCCATAACATATAAGGGGTCAGATGGCTGGCAAAACATGAAAATGATGGTAAATAATTCGCTTAATTTTGTGGCACAGATCTGATATGATATTTTGCCAATGTTCATTTCCCTCCAGTAAAACCAATTCCTTGCAAGCGCCTTGCTTTCGAAATAACACCATTAACGGTCTTTAGATGTTCAAAGGACATTGGACCGCGAACATGTTGAAGTAACATTCTTAAATAATAAAATTAAGTTTGTGATGAATGCTTAGATACGGCGTGAAGTTGTGTCTTTCTTACACCGGGATATCCATCAACATCTTTCTCACGTCTTTTAGAAAATTTATGTTTTACGGTTCTTGTAAAACCGTTTGTTTTGCAAAGATCAAAGAACACTGTTGTTTATGAAGGATTGTTTTCGTCTTTGTATTTCCTGGCACAAAACACGATTTATATAGCATTTTTCGGATTATTCAAAGTTTAATAATAACGATTATTTTAGAATGACCGAGACAATAACTATCGTATTTACTTTGTATTATATGTCAGTGTTGATTTTATACCTATGACGTAACGCAATGTTTAAACTACCTATACAATTTTTGAATTTAATTAAATTCAAATTAAAGCCAAAAATTTATCTTCTACGAGATTTTTTACAAATACTTTTATCGGTAAATACTATTCATTTGTAAATCAAATCAGCATTAACTATTAGGACAATAATATTGATGATTGTAATTTATTAATTTCCACTATAATTTTTAGGAATAAACTAATAATAATTCATTTTGGCATGTATTATCTAGTATAAAATGCTACACTGTGTTCCTTTTCATATTTTTGTCCTGATATAATTGGTGGCAAATTATTTTACAAACATGGATACTTTTGAACGATATCTGGAGGTGTATTTTCAAACTCTAAATATTCGTATTTCATTACAAGCAATATTTAACTAATCTAGGATGTGTAATTATAACAAATAACAATTGAAATTTTGCCGCTTGGAAAGTTGACTGTAATAATAATGATGCAGTGCTTTGGTCGTGTTGTTATGGAAACGTCGGCATATGCTTCCATAACCTAAGTAAATATTGTGCGTTAATCTTCGGCGTTGCGTTTTAAACATACAAAAAATCTATTCAAGTTATATCCAACTTTTAATTCTAATTAGCCTTTGACGAGATTCTCAACTTTCCCGGAATTTACTTTCCTAGAATCAATTAAAGTAAACGCTTATAATCAGGATGAGATAATATGAGGCTGTAATACTATTTGCGCAAATTCCATATTGAGCACTATAGAGAGCGTTGTATTTATCATCTATAAATGTACCGTTTTTTTATTATTTATATCACCATATTATTGCTATTTTTACAATAATAAAAACAGTGAACTCCAAAAACATCGTAAGACTTTTAAAGCATATACTCAAATTAGAGGACGCATTACGTCAACAATATCAACTACGTTAAAATCACCCTAAATCCAAATATTTATAAATATTTCATAAACACACTCGACAATGTCTTTTGACCTACTTCAAATATGATAAATCGAAGAGTTCATGGTATTCTGATCAATTTATTGAAAGAAAAATAATAGCGTTTATAAAATCAAATATATTTTCTTATGTAATAAGAATCACGATGTAACATTGACCTTTTGAATCATCGGATGTTGAGCAAACTAGGTTAAATGCTAGAGTCTTCCTCGATAAAATGTTATATTTTTATTAGCAAGGTATAATTAAATTTCGAAGTGGAGAAGGAACTGTTACATTATACGTTCAAACGTAAAAACCAGTCCAAAAAGCAAATTACATAATAGATCATTCAGAAGATTGATCTAAGAGAAATTCTGCTAAACCCTAGGGAAATATATTGACAATGAATGATTTGGTAAAGTGAAGAAATATATGAACATTATGTATTTGAATATCATAATTATAAATTGAAATTATGCGTTTTATTATAGTGATTTATGATCCATTGATTACGATTGTATATCTACTAAGTTTCTTCACATTAAAATATTTTTTTGAATTGTTGTATATAGCAATCATCTGTTTGTATCGGTACTTATCAAAGTTATCATATGGGTACTTTAATTAAAATTCAAACACAAATCAAGACTCCGTTATTGTTAGGATTATAATCCTATCCGGAAACTGAATATATTTTGTAGGCAATCATTTATAGTAATCATTGTAATCAATCACTTTTTCATTTGTTATGTAATCATCAATCAATCACATCTCGTCCGCATTATAACTTTTTAAATATTTAGAATCTTTACTTAGTCCATAATTGATTTTGAGACCCAAAGGATTTCTAACTTTTAAAAAGTCTAGATTGTGGGATGGCTGTAATTTCCAGTGATCTTCACACTTATATACTCCATAATTTCTTTCTAAAAACGTTTACATCGATCCTTTCAATTCTTAAACTTGGAAGAGCATTAAATTAAATTAAGAATGGTAAATATAGTGAACAAAATGATAAATGGCTAAATGATAGTATGGGCAACTTGGAAAATGACATAGAAATAATGTAAAATTATATCAACATATAAAGAAACAATATAGAAATATTAATACAAGAGAATTATTAACGGAAGATGACAGTGAATAAGTGACAAATGTACCGTACTAGAAACTGAAGAAAAACCGACGGAAGCGGAATGTAATGACATAATCAACACACTGAAACACAATAAAACAGGAGGACCAGACAAAATAGTGAATGAACTATGGGGGAGATAACCTAAGGTACAAAATATTCAAGATCATAGAAAGAGTATGAGAAACAGAAGCAATACCAAGAGAGTGGTCTACTAGATTGATTATACCAATACAGAAGGAGGAGATCCTTCCATATGTAGTAATTATAGAGGTACTAGTTTGCTTAATACAGTATACAAAACAACAATAATAAATGATAGACTGAAAAAGGTAGTGGAACTTCTAGTCCCATAGGGGAATATCAAAAAGGTTTCAGACAATCAATAGTAGAAGCCATACATTCTATAAAACAAGTGATCGAAAAAAGCTATGAGCATATGCAAATGCTATTCATCTACTTCAAACAAGCATTCGACAGTCTGAAAAGGAGGACGATTATAAAGGACATGGAAAAACTAAAAGTACCCGAAAAGTTGATAAGATTGGTGAAAATGATTATGCTAAATTCTAGGGCAAGGGTAATAACAAAAAACGGACCAGCTGAGGAATTTGAAATAAATGCTGCGGTAAGGTAGAGTGACGGACTCTCAGCGGTATTGTTTAACATTGCAGTTGTAGGCATAATAAGGGAATGTAATATCGTTGGAAATGTCATTAATAAAAGTTATAGCATATACTGATGATTTATCTCTATTAGCAAGAGACCGCAAGAGTCTAGAAAACACATTAGACAAAATTGTAAGAGAGGCAGGAAAAAGAGGATTGAAAATAAATCATGAAAAAACAAAATATATGGAAATTGGAAGAAAGAAGGAATTTCGCAAACAAGAAACATTGAAGATAAATGACCTCATCTTCAAAGTAGTCGACACCTTTAAGTACTTAGAGACAATGATAAGCAACCAAATGACACAGAAAACGAGACAAAACTATAATGCAAAGCAAAAGAATTAACACAACAACCAAATTCAAATTAAGAATCTACAAGACTGCGATAAGACCAGTAGTTACATACACCGCTAAAATAATGAGACTAACAAATATAGACAAACAACAACTGAGAATATACGAGAGGAGAATAAGTAGGAAAACTCATGGAGCAGTGAAAGCTGGAAATAATAAGTATAGAGGACTTATGTACTATGAAATTAAGAATATATTAGAGAGAATACAATGGTATGAACACATTGAAAGAATGGTAGGGTATAAGAAAAATCATACAATGGAGAGCGAACGAGAATAGATTGCCTGGTAGACCAAAAAAGAGATAAGAAGATCAGACTGGAACAAACAGAGGGTTGCAGGACAGAGAAGAATGGGGAACAATAGTGAAGGCTGCAAAAATATTTGATAAGATGTAAATAAATAGGAAAGAAATGTGGGCTGACCATCTACCAAAAAATAGAGGGTCAAAAGAGCTCCATTTAAGCGGCTACGTCAAAATTTATCTTTCTTTTAAAAACTATAAGAAAAACTAAAACTAATTTTAAAACAGAAGAGACCCAAAATCAAGAACATATCATTGATAATCTAACCAAATTAAAATAATGAAAATTCATAAAGTAACTAGAATCAATATTTCAACTAATGAATATTTCTATCAACGTCAACTTGCATATTGAATTGTGAATTCGATACCTCGGAAAATATATTAAATTTAATTCACTTTGGTGCTTAGTTGCTACGTTCCCAATAAGAAACCGCTCATTTGTTTATGTTTCTGAATCTTTTTAATTTTAGGTTTCTTCTGATAAAGACTTAAAGAAAAGTCGAAACATCAATTTAATCTATCTTTGAAGAATTATTAAGAACAGAAAAGTCCTAAAATCAAGAAGATTTAGAAATATATATAATGTAGTATATATATATATACAATAATATATATAATAATGTATTCCGCCGTTCCTCAAAGGGGAAAACAACTACTTTCCTACATCTTTATCAAAATAAATACTGAAGTTAAGTCGAAACTTCAATTTATATCTATCTTTTGAAAATTATAAAGATAAACTAATTTTGACACAAAGGCACCTAAAATCAAGAACATCTAGAATCATAAATTTATTTATATCTACACATTTTCATTGTTATCATATTATTGCTGTATAGTATCACAAACATCGCAAGAAATTATGTGTTTATTAGAGAGTGCGTAAACAAAAAAATTGTTTTATTTGAAATGAAGCTGGTTTCACTTCATCCATATGTGTGTACGCGTTAATCACATATTACTTTCATAAATTATAGTTTAGTTCATGAAACAAAACTATTGAAAAATAATTATTTATATCAAATGATTATGTTGATTTATTTGAACCAATTAACTATATCTGTCCTCTTTAATATACGAGTATACGAGTACATACAATTAATAAAACGTAAATCACGAGCAATAAAATAATAATTGTTGTAAATTATTTCCGTAGTACTGGTGCGTAATCGAAAAAAATTTTGTTTTCTATATACTTTGCCGCGCCTTTTTGTTATATTAAAGATAATATATAATGAACAATCTTTGGTATATTTATCAACAAAATTAAATAAAAAAACGATAAATAATTCACTTATATTAAATTAATCCTAATGTAAATTTGGAAATTTCGATATATGTTTCTCATTCACCTGAGAACAGATTTTAACGAAACTTGACTCGTAGATAGTTCATCAATGGGACTCAAATGAAAATATATATTTAGTTTCATGGAAATATCAAATCACGATCTTGAGTGAAGTGTCTTCATCGTCCGATCGACTTAAGATTTGGATTATGTTTTTAAATTCCCACAGTAACTGTATTTTTTTTCGCAGCAATCATTTCTTGACTACCACATTTTCATATGATGTCTATGTTCGATTCGTGATAGTAACAGCTATGTATAAATTCACTAGGTCTATTATAGCAGACATAAAAGTGGTAGATTTTATACTATACAGTGTGTATCGTATACAAAAATGTTTTTAAATAGTCATACTCAACATTTTTGAAGTCAGAAGCTTGCCGAAAACTATCTCGCCTTCCTTAGTGATACCATAACCAAATCATTCACACTACTACTCAGTGTTCTCCTGTGACCTGGTTAAACTGTTGATCAGCCAAATGGCGGACTATACGAAATAGAGCAGACTCTTTTCTTTCGATGTACCATATAAATGTACCATCGGGATCCTACACACAAACACAAAAGAGGCAGACTCGAAACAATCTTATGAAAGCGGTCATCCAAAATCGTCACAATCTATCATCAAAAAACTCTTAAGCTAATAAAAAACAAACCGCAATAATCATCTCTCCATCTATGCTCCTGATAACAAAAATATTTTTCTGAACAATTCTACTTCCTTTCAAATTCTTATTTTCAACTATAACAAAAAGCCATAGTCTGTAATAAAAAAAAATAAAATGATCTTCAGTCGAGAATAAGTGTTTTTGGGTCTTTAGTATTACACAAGAATAGTTACGGTTGTCGGAGATAGAGGTTAACTTTGATTGTTGTTTAATGTTTCTTTAGTATATACACAATCACTGGTGTGTGAAGATGTTCACCGTTTAAGATCGATATTGAATGGAATGTGGAGGTACTGTCTGCAAAGAGAATACTTACATCGATAAAAATCAAATATTATGTAATCTTCATAAATAGATATAAAAAGAAAAAGTTTCAACGAGTTACTTCTATAGTTGAGAGCTAATATTATTTTTTCAACTATTCCTTGTACCATGCTACATATAAAATTCTCAAATTTGCCATATGATCTTACAACTGCCAATGGTGTTCTTATCTTATCTTTCTAGTAAAAGTTAAAGTTCGAAATGGAAGTGCATTTTTATCGCACCAATCACAAATTTTATCTATATCAGATTGAAATAAGTGGCAGTTATCAATGTTCGATATGGAATTATACAGCTTCAGATTATCAGCATGAAGGAGAACATTAGAATTCAATCCATCCTGAGACAATGTTATTTCTAAATATTAAAATTAGCAGTGGTCCAAGTACTGAGCCCTGGGGCCTCCAGAAGAAGCATTAAATTGTATGGAGTTGGAACCATCGTAAGTAACTGTTTGCTATCCGTAGTATGACATAAAAAAGTTGGATAAAAGTTTGGATAGCTTAGTCAGAAGAATGCCATGATCCCAGCGATCAAAAGCTTTGGAAAAACTGTATAGATGACATCAACCTGACCACCGCTATTCAAGTGTGATTGCGTGAAGCACATTAAATTCAAGACCGTAGATTTACCGCGATTGAAACCATGCTGTTTGTTCATTTCATATGGACACTTTCAAGTAATGGAAAAGAAATTCTTGAAGAAGAGTTTCATAAACCTTAGAAAAGTTGGAAATAATTGTGATGGGTCGATAGTTATCAATAACAACCTCATCTTAACATTATATTTTTTAAAAATAGGACAACTTTGTCCAGTTTCCCATATCAATTAAAATTTACGAAATTTTAACGAGAGATTAAAGAGGAACATAATGGTTTTGCAAGAACAGTCGCACAGTCTCGTAACTGAAAGGCTGGTAACCCTTCGGGACCAGATAAAAAGTTTGAGGCTAGTTAAAACTTCTCAGTAAAATAGAGAGTAGCACGAGACAAAGAATTTATACGTGTTCCACTATGGTGAAAATAATGTGTAGATGAGGTAATATATCCTGACTGATAATAATCAGCGAAGCATTTACAATGTCATTTGGTTGGTTGGTAGGCTCGTTTTTAATGAATATGCTATTATGTATGAAAGCAATGAAATTAGAAGAATGTGTGTCGTTCCGGATATATTGAGATGGGCCAGAACTAGAAGAAGAGCATGGAAAGATCATCTCAATAGAATGGACGACGATCGACTGGTGAAAATGGTCCTCGGAGTCACAACTTAGGCTGCCTCTTTGAAAACACAAGACATAGTCTTAAAATAAGAAGAGCTATTATGTATGCTAGTAATTTTCCTATTGGCATTTATATAGGACCAAAACTTCTTAGGATCATTTGTTAACTGTTGCTCTACATTTCTCATAATAAAGTTATAATTATACTGACACAGATCTTTCTGAGTTTTGGCTCGCAGATTACTAAATTCAATGTAGTCATCATTATTATTGATACTCTTACATTTTTGTAACATACGATGTTTCTCCTAAATGTTACAAATAATGTCGTTGGTATAGTCTATATCAGAAGTATATAGAGTAATAAAATGGAGAATTCCATCCAGTTCGGCTCAATTTCGCTCTCGGCCATAGGTGTAGGTAGTAGATTATAAATTTTGCGGTCAACAGGTACCTCGGCATAACCATGCGCCGTAAGGGCAATGGTGGCTTACGCAGACCAGTCTTTGATGAGGACACCAAAAGTGTAATTCGAAGAAAAGTTTACTCTTTTTATTTTAGAAAAGAAACACCCACCCTAGGTAGGATTTTAATGGAGCATGGCCAAGATGCTAGTATTCCGTTGATAACTAAAAAACTTTTATGGATCACTTTGTGAAATATGGATTTTACCTAGGAGGAGCATAACCGTGAATAACTTTCACTGGAAAGCGATGAAATTGTTTGCTGGCGACGAAAATACTTAAGAAGTATAAAGCAGTACAGAACAGAGCAGAAGAAAATCTTTAATTCTGATGTGACGTGGATTAATGAAGGTTATACAGTACCAAAAATGTGGCAAGACAAAAATATAACCAGTGCTCGCCAAGCTTTCATGGAAGGACTGTCAACGGTATTAACGGGTATTAAGGTGCCTTCAGGCAAAGGGAAAAGACTAATAATCGTCCATATTGGAAGCGAAGAGGGATTTTTAAAAGTAAGGTTTGCTAACCTTTCAGTCGTGCCATACGGGAGATTACCACGAGGACATGGATTCGCATGTTTTTGAAGATTATTTTGGTGAAATGATAAAATATCTTCTGGCTGATTCAGTAGTAGTAATGGATCATTCTCGACGCATAGAGAAGACTCTAACTTCATCTTGACAACAAGAAATTATTGACTGGTTATCTGCCAAAATTATTGAATTTGAAGTTAATTTGACAAAAAAGAACTATTAGCTATAGCAAATTTACAAAAACATCGTTTTATGGAATACGCTGTGGAAGATATAACAGAAAAACATAGTGTAACTGTTGCAAACTAAATCCTATAGAACTTATATGGACGCAAGTGAAAGGATTAAGCCATTAAGAAGGTGAATTGGCGAAAAGCAGTCCAGCCTGTCATTAAAGAAGAGGAAAAAATGTGGGATCTTGACTACTTAATCGATCGGATCGTCGACCCGTTAATTATAACGTCAAGAGGAGATGACAGTTCCTCAGATGACGGAGAATATTATGATTTTTTATAATTTGATTTCTGTATAATGTATTTTTTGTATAATTGTATAAATGTATAAGTGTACCTATTACTATGTACATAATGCCTAATTTTTATTGTGTGAAAATAAAATTTTTTCCCTTCTACGAGTATCCTACCGGCACGCCTTTGGCACAAAATTTTCCCTGTTTGTGAACGGATAACAATAGGCTAAACCCATAAATTGACTCCAACCCGGGTGGTACTACCTGCACTTGATTAAAAAAAAAAAAATTACAATGAAATCAATGCCAAACTATGGAAGTGGCTTAAATATTCGTTGGGTAACTCTGTGGTCCCTTCGCATACGTAATAAGATTTTATTGCTCCTCACCTTTCTGAAATAAACTTATAAACCATAAGGGTTTTTTTTTAAGATCTGGGAATTATTTTGGGAGCACTAGCAGATACTGCTTCTTGAATTTAACTGTAAAAATATTCACAGGCAATGTCAACGTTGTTTTGAACCAATAATTGGTTCCAATTGATATGGAGCAAGTCGCTGTAGAGCTGGGGGAAAATTAGCCCTTCGAACGTAGTTGATTCCGACAGTAAACTAAAACAATTGTACGATTGTACGATTGTGTTAATAACTTCAATTGTGTAACATTGAGAAATTTGGTGAAGTTGTTTAATGAAGTCAGAAACCTATTATCATCAGTTGAGTCAGCATGCATCCATATGGTAGTGAGGATTATTAAAATCGGTAATAATAACAACCCCATCATATTTCAACGAGTGAACACAGCTTGTGAGAGTATTATAGAATATGTCATACACATCTGAGGTCAAATTTGAAGAAACAAAATTAGCACAAAATACCAAACCTTTCCCAACAAAACAGTACAATAACATCAACCGTAGGAAGTGAGTTAGTTATATCCGACAGGTCGAAAGTGTTGGCACTGTAGTGCTTTCTCAATGCAAACAAAACTCCACCACCACTTTTCGTATTAGTTGATTCAAATTTACGATCTGACCTGAGTATTACGAAATCTTCGGTAAAAAGTTCAGATCAAGGATGGAGGGATTGTGCTGGAACTGTTAAGTTTAAGTTGGTATCATAAACTAAAAGAATTATGTTGGTATCATAATCTAAAAGAATTATGTTGGTATCATAAACTAAAAGAATTATGTTGACCAAACTACTCATCAATAAAATCCGTCTGTGTCCATGTCAATCATTTTCTAAGAAATATTTGGAAGATTCAATGAAAATAAGAAGAAAACATCACTGAAATTAACATACACATAAAATCGCCACAGATTCAAACAGGTTTCATAATAGCGATTGAGTCGAAGGAACAGTCTATAGGAGCATTTCGAATATCAGGAAGTTAAGTATTCATGCCTCGAACATTTTGATAGTAGATGGTGAACTGTATTTATTTTTTTTTAGGGGGAAAGCTGAATAGTTGTGTCCAGTTATAAGCAGAGCCTCAGCTGGAGTCTATAGGACCATTCAAATCCGGTCGTAGTTGCTATTTGATGTCAAACATATCAGATTAAAATTTTTGAGTTTATCTATGAAACATGGACATTGGGAGTCCCACAATACATGACTTTTATTTGACAGACCATTGGAAATACAATTAAAACAATCAAATGATGTTGAGTCTGATACATTACATTCACTAATTTTGTGATCACTAGCTTATTTGGGATATTTTAGCGGTTTATTGTATTTATTAGCGAAATGCACAAAACCAAACACTTGAAACACATCTTTAACCGACATTATCTGACCAGCAATCTACCTTCATGCATATCCTTCTTGTAGGAGTTAACATCCAGAGATAGTTTTTCTTGAAAGATCTATTTTTTTAAAGGAGAGATGTTTATTACATCAATAATAGAATTCTCCAAGAAAACGTTCCGATTTTGCTTTATTAGAAAACTTGTAAACAAAGAAAATAAAAGGAACTAACTGATACATACTAATTCCCCTACACTTTCATGTATCCTGTGCTATAGTATATCCGTTTAGTAGACCTTACTAAAAGCGATAGCAACAAAGCACCAAATATGTATGTAATGTATGTAATGCACAGTCCCTGCCGCCCTCCAACCAAACTATGGCCGTTATATAGTGTTCTGGTATATCACGAATCTCTAACATTACTGTTTTATAAATAATACAATCACGGAGTATTCAGATATAATGTTCGTTAATTTTTCCACCTTATTCAGAAAAAACCTAATTTGAAGTGCGACTTCTCGTAAAAATGGAGAGCAACTTTCGTGGATTTTGCAAGTTAGCTGTCACATCACAAACAAGCTGAGTTGAATGATAATTTATTGGATTGTAGCAAAAATAAATTTATGAGTAATTAGATTGGTAGAAAAAACGTTTCTAGCTTTTATTGAAATTACGTCGAATTCTTCTACTAAATCGGATTCGGCTTAAATTAATTAAATTAGTGGATATAGCTGGCCATTCCATAAACCGTTTTCTTTTAATACATTATAGACACACACACACACACCATTCACGTCACTGCTACACCAAAACTTACAATTACTCTGTGTAGCTCACGTTTCGTAAAACAAGTTATCGTCTTCAGAGAATGAATGTTCACCTTAACCCGTCGGACAGGGTAATTGTGTATTGAAATCGTGGTAGCGGAATTAATGTGCTCAGATGAATATCAACAACGGTTCCAGAAACTCCAACATCATTTCCTAGGAAATAGTTACATAAATGTCTTCTCGCTTCAAGTTACACATACACTGGTATTCTGACTTGTCGATTCAAATTTGACACTTCTCGAGCATGACGTAACGCTGGAATCAGGATGTTTTCTTGTCCATTAAGATTAGATTGAGGTTGTACGTATATACTGGGTTTTTGTGTGTCCGTGATATTTTTATTTGGCATATTGTTAACCTAACTATTTTCTTTTAAAATATTGTACTTTCTATTATGAAAACGCTAATCTAAATACCAAAAAAACAAGTATTAAATACTTGATTTCTAAAAAAAAAAAGAGTTGGCGAGGCAGTGGAGAGGATCCTATGTTCGAGAGGATAGAATTATTTTGAAATATGCTAAATGAATGTCGTGAATCGCAAAATAAAACACACACAGTTCCTATTTTTTTTGATAATCATACTTATTGTAAGTTGTTTTCGCTTCACTTATAGAATTATTATCAAAAACGATTTAAGTCTGATTGGAAATATTTAGATAAATTTACCTCTTATATATGTGTATATTTATTTCAACGCGTGTTTGTTTCATTCGAAGATGATAGTTCCATATAATACAAAATGTCTGTGTTTAAAACAATGTTTATTCAACTTCATCTATATGATTCGCTCAAAGAAATAAATGGAATGTACCCATAACATATCGGAAACAATATTATTAAATTCAATAATTTTATAATTTTGCTAATCATATTTTAAATAGTCTCTCATTTCCCGGATTAAGCAGGGAATTATATTTCTTGTAAACTGCACGTGGCTTTAAGAAAATGAAATTTAACTGGTAAATTCAATAACCATCTGAATAATACACATATAAACATGCCTTTGCATCAAATATTACTATTGGAATCACAATAAAACTTTATAACAGGTATACGTCATACATCATACTTAAAATTTTGATTCCAATGTGACGTCACATTGTACGAGAGATGTCGCGTGTCTGCGCATAAGCATACCGGTGTATACGTGTTGTGTTCTCGCTTTACTGTAATGTAGAAAAAGCAGAAAAAAGATTTCGAGTTCCGATTAAATCTGTGAGAGTCCAATTTTTTGTGAATTAGGTACGTATTACACAGTTAGAATGAATTAAATTAAAATTATTTTATCAATACTTCGACTAAATTGACCAATATCTATTTGTTTCTTGAAGCAGGCGTTTTTTATTTGTTTTTTGTTGTTATTACTTTGACAAATCAATAATCAATAGAATTACCTTCATAAAATAAGTCTTCAGCAAGTTTACATATGTCAGGGTGAAATTTTCTGTCTCTTTTGTGAGATGATTTTCTTCTTAAAAATGATTGGTTTCATATAATAATTATTATATTTTATCCTATATTATATATAATAAATCTACATATTTTTATTTTGTATGAAAGAGGATGTGTAATCATTATTGACATAATTTCAATTGAATTAAACTTATAGTAATTACGGGTTTAATAATAAATTTAAAGCCCATTGGTAGAAACTGTTAAATATCTTGTATTTGAAATATTTTCAATGTAATTTTCTTAAACAACTTGAATGATAGGTTAATAAGTTTATTTTTTTGCCTACTCCTAATAAGATGAGATTTCTGCAATTTCACATGTTATTTAGTGATTGTTATGGATATGGCTAAGATTGTTAATTTCAGTTGATTAATTAATTGATTAAACTCTACCACGAGACTTATTGTGCGTTTATGTTTGAGCTGCCACACCTATAAAAGCAGTTGTAAGAGCAGCGACAAAAGCTGCTCAAAATTCGTTTCTATGATATGCATTTTATAGTGAAGCTTCAAAAATAACGACGATCTCTCACGAGAGGACACTGAGAGATTGATTAAACCAATCGATAGAAAATATTTTTTTTTAATGAATGATTTTGAAGAAAAAATAGTCTAAGATTCAAATGCAGCTGAATATTATATTGATAAAAGAGCATAAAAAAATACAAATTCTGTTCATACCTTATAAATACAAGAAGGTATATCTTTATAAAAAAATTAAAGTTGAAAGAATGAAAATAGAGACCTTTGACTGCATACATTCGCACATCTACGTTAGAGTTGAAAACATATTGAGAAATTGTCATAGTAGACCAATTATATCTGAAGAACAAACGTATTGTAGGGAATTTCATTTTTTTTGTCCCACAAGGGGAGTCTTACAAACATTTCACTGATTAAACCATGATATCCATGCCGACCAAACTTGATATAAAAACAGAAAAAGATAGACTGAACAATTAGGGCCGCTCTTATCGTCTCAACGCGTCGCTCCCGTATAAACACCTGCTTATAAAATGATGAAATCATTCTCTTTGCTTCTCTTGGATCGCCGCTCTTATGATTTATCGCAGTTCCAAAATAAACACATCCTTAGAGTTTGCGATAATAAAATGCTGATAAGTATGTGTGAATATTAAAAAACTAATAGTTTTTCCAATATTTCATATAATATATTTGGAACAATTTATAGTATTGTATGCTTAACAATATTCATACGGTTATTATAGATAGAAATTTTAAGTGTTGCTTCAATTTCTTGAAAATAGTAGATAAAAATAAACAAACAAGCAGTTGGTATTACCACAATATCATAATTGAACAATTTCGTATATTGTGAAATCTTTTTGGCAATTTATCTCTTGCAGTAAGATACGGTTTTGGTATAGAAACATATTTCAATATACACACAACCAATCTTATAAAATTTGTATAAAGGGTTAGTGGATCACCTATATTCAAACGCAAGGGGTGAAATTTAAAAAAAAAATTCTCATAGCAATGTGGATCAATTACCTTGGCTACTATATAAAATTATTTCCAGCCTTACAGGACCTCTAAACATTAAACCTTCAACTACACCCGCTGGTGTAAAAAATACACCATTTACAGAAAATAGAATGTAAATTACATCCCCTGCTCCCCTCATGGTACGTTCGCATCTAACCTATCATTGAAGTTTCCTCAACATGCTTTGTCAGTCTTTTTTTTGCATTGGCATGGATAGGTTGATCACAGATAAAACTGTTTTGTGACAAAGTACACCACGCGTGTAGTTATGTAAGTATATTTTGCTAGTAGAAAATAATTTTTTTGGCATTTTAGGTTTATAATAGTATATCTAGATATTTTTACAATTTTTAGGAATCGCGTACCCGTGATAACCCAAATCGTCTTACCCAAGATGAGATTCGAGAAATGGTTCAGGCTACGAACCTGAGGATGAAAATGAAGTTATAAGATCAGATGCCTCTGACAATGAGCTTATACAAGTGATCATGACACAGAATCAAATATTGTCGAATACACAAATATGGGAATCGAAAAGTTCAGAGTAAATTACGATTGACCTCAAAGTGCAAAAAATACAATAACGAATAAAGTGTTGACTTTCCTAGGAAATAGTTATTTTCCTAACAAGTGCGGAAAGTGATACTTTCCCGCACGCGACTGCAGTTGTCCCGAACGACGCGGAGCGGAGTTCGGGCAAGCAGTCAAGTGCGGAAAGACACTTTACGCATTAGTTAGGAACATTATTTTTTCTACGACCATATATACAACGACACATTTTTCAAAAATTATTTTATTCTAACAAACATAATAATATACAAAACTTTAGCTAAAAACTACTAAGTATTATAAATCTTAATATTGAAAACACAATTTGTTGCATTCTGTAGACTAGTAATTGCCGGTCCAATGGAGTTATTTGGTTTAATGTGGTTTAATTTAGAAGAAGATTGTACTTATTCGGTCACTTCCCAGACATTTTGAACAACTTTGACGTTTTAGTAACAATTACACGCCTGGGTTGTCATAGCAACTGCTATCAAACACGGGTGGCTAGAGCTAAAAAGCGAAACCATATACATTTTCTTGAGATTTGAAAAAGAAATGACACAGGATCAAAAATCTTTAGAAGTTGCATGAATGCAATCGTTTTCTATTTTTATTGTCTACCATTAGATAGAAAAGGAAGACAATTAACCGACAAGTCTGCTGCAATCAGATTCACACTGCAAAACTGCAGAAATAATTATAGTTTAGGCGCATACGCAGACAATAGATGAAATACAGATTCCTTTTGAAGAATGATGCAGTTTTATTCAGTACATACCGAATAAACCGATGAAGTAGTATGGCCTAAAAGTGTTCGTATCGTGTGACTCTAGAACTTTTTATGTATGTAATTTGGACGTTTATTTTGGTCAACAACCAGAAGGTTCATATAAGAAATCAAACACATCAGATAATATAACGCATCGTTGGCTGCAACCATGGAGAAGAAAGAATAGAAATTTGACATTCGACAATTGGGAAATAAACTAATCTACACCCGTGAATTTTTTAAAAGGTAGAACAACAATTGTTGGAACAATGAGAGAAATTAAAAGGGAACTGCAATCAGAGTTTTACCCAGTAAAACTAAAGAAGTCCGCTCGTCTATCTTTGAGTTTTAAAAACACGTCACCAATTAATCTTGAAACAAAGGTTCAGATTATCAAGACTACAATTTCAATAAAAAAGAGGTGGATACATTGGATAAACTGTTTAGTACGTATTTTGTCAATCATAGCTGGAATAAACAGTCAAATTATATATAACGTGATGCACCTTAATGAGGCTCAAAAATTAAGAACACTTTTGCTAAAAAAAGAAGAAGAGCAGAGATGAAGATATTACCACCCGATATTCGTCTTTTTCTAAGCAGATATAAAAGACCTCAAAAAGAGCAGCTTGAGCCGCCAACAAAAATACGGAGAAGGTATTTTTCCTGAGGAAGAAACGATGAAATTTGTTATAGATCAGTGTACAAAAAACACGTTAATTCTTTATTTAGAATGCAACAATAAGGGAGACATCACAGATGAAATTTAGGGAGTAGATGTAATAAAGTATACTTCGTAAGGTAAAATTTGAGTAAAAATGCATTTTGTAGTTTTTTCCATTTATTCAAAGATTTTTAATTAGTTTTTATGAAAAGTTCTGATGAATTAAACTTATAGCATAGATATTTGCTCTTATTTATCTTATTTTCATTTATTGTTTTGGTGGTGTACAAAGTACACCTCGCGTGTACTTTTGTTAAAATCTTGAGCGTGTGTGGTTAAATAGACAACTTTTGAAATTTTTGATATATATATATATATATATATATATATATATATATATATATATATATATATATATATATATATTTATTCACATTTCCTAATTTTACGTGGATGTACTTGAAATATTAAATTTTTTGTAGAAATGATGATTTGGCATGGAAGTTTCATCCCGATGAATCAATTTAAATTAGGCAAGGGAAGTTTCAACAGTGAATAAGGATAATATAAATGATAATTTTTTGATAGGGCATTGAAATAATGGAGGTCATGTTGGTCTAATTTAGATATTAATTCCAAAGATCACTGGTTTTTTACTATACTTCATAAGGGCTTCCTATATTCTATTCGTTACTATTCTGTAGAATGGTATTTTTGTTATTACGAGATTTTTATGAAAAGTTTGCGATATAACAAAGAAATGAAATATTCTTCTGCTCAACATTTCAAAGTCTACATAATTAGTCCAGAAATGCTATAATTTTTTTAATTTTTCCAAATAATGATTCTTTTTCATTTACGTATGCGATAAGGTCTTCGCCTGATAAAAATCACTATACTGCAAGTGAAACTAATGAGTTAGGTAGTAATAAAAAATCGTTATAGTAAGATCTGATCAACCAATTCGAAGTGCAGGTAATGAATTTCTGACCTGGTATAATAATACCATAATAATAACCAAATTGCAAAAAAGTTGCTTTATTCAACTTATTTACTATATCAAACAATGAAGTACTCTCCTGTGTTGTACTACTTATATGAAGATAGTCGATGAATACAATTCCACGATTATCTCAATAGCAAAGTCGTAATCACTTTTGCGGCCGATTAAACTTCGTCCAAACTACAGCCAGCAGCACAGACATCGATCGCCAACACATGCATAAATGTAAATGTATTCTTTGCATAAGCCGATAGCCTTTTATTTCTTTCTAAACTTAACCCGACAGTCTTCCAGTACAATTAATTGGACTGTTTTCGATGGAAAGAGAGATATATAAGCTTTATTTTCATGACAAATTTTACAATTTCATGGACAAAGCCACAAAATAAGAATTGGCTTAATAATAATTATAATACAATATTAATGTCTTATTCCATACTAAATACTGAATTATACCAGTCTATGGTATATTGTAGAATTCTACCACAAAATATTGAGATCTAAGCAGGAATGTCAATTTTCAGAAATTATATAATTGCTATTTTTAGTTCTGAAGGTAGCTGATTTGATAATTTTTTGGCGTTGAAGTTGATGGTATTTTTTACCAAATCAGAGGTAGGTAGTGAAACCAAATTGTTGAGCTTTTAGATTTTATATTTGGAAAGAAAGGGCAATAGATGGCTTTTCATAAGTCTTTCAATTATCTTCGATAAGATTGGTAAAAATATAATAGGACGATAGTTACTAGTGTTGTTTTTTTCGCCATCCTTATGCAGGGGAACAATGAAAGCTGTTTTTAGGGAGCTAGAGAAAAGCCCTTTTTAAAGTATTCGTTGATTACAGAATATAAAACTTTAATCATCTCTTCTGGAAAATTTAAGAATAACTTAGCTTATAACCTATCAATGCTACAGGAAGTCTTGTTTTGAATGCTGAGTACGGTCTACACTAGCTCAAATGTATCTACAGGTCTAAGGAAGAGACTGTCAGAGATTCTTTTAGACGGAACGAGAAAAGACAGAGCATCACGACTTCATATCGTTTTAGAGTTAATATTCTGGGTCTAAGTCAATAGAGTTTGATAAACCCCTCTGGTTTCTGAAATCATTGATATAGACCAAGCTTCTTTCGAGAAATTTTCAGCTCTATGAATGATATCCCTGGTTGTCGTAGTTTTTGGCTATCCGAAAGCTCGTCGGCAGTTAAGGTAATAATTATCCATTACGGTCATAAATGATGCTTCAGAGTCTCCGTAAGCAGCTTGTTTTCATTTTTATCCATTTTCCGGGAATTCTTCACAACGACTCACTTATACGATTCTCTAACAGAATATAGGTGGCCATATGACTGAAATTTCAGTGAGAATCTCTCAACACATGTGCGAATATATTTCGCAGCTTTGATAATTAATTGAAAAATTAGAAACGGTGTTGGCAGGATTTTTTGCTATAAATAGTGTTGTTCACACGAAGCAAAAGATATCAGTGAGTTCTTGGTGCTAGAATCAGTAGTTGGGAATCTGAGCACAAGCACCCAAAGGATTAACAGTTATGACGCAATCCAGTGTTGCTAGTGCCTTTATAAATTTGTGTTATGTGCAGACGAAACTTCTTTTCACAATAATGGTTTAATGAATAGTCATAGCCACCATTATGACAATGAAAATATGGTTGAGAATTTTGAAAATCAATGGAGTTTTGTGATCTTGTAAATATCAGAACAAAGATGCAGCTTCAGTTAGATGGCGCACCGAGGCCTTTTTAATTCGCTGAGAGAAATTATCTTAATTGAGAATTAGCTTATAGATGAATAGAAAAGGGAGATCTATGCAGTTTAATGCACGGATCCCTAGATGTGATGTCCCCAGATATGACTTTGATAGATTTCTTTTTATGGGCACATGTGAAAAATATTTGTATCTAGATCCTACAAACTATATAAGGGTGATTCCATTATAACTGTGATATTCAATGTCCTGTATTGTTTTTTTGTACTAGTCATTAATTAATAATCAATTAATAAAAATTTTGTGTTAATTGAATAATTCTTAAGATATTTAAACATTATTTTTATACAATATAACTTGCCACTTAAAGAAAACTTATACTACATCACTTGAATGTCAGTACCGTGTCATGTCCATTCCTAGAATTTACCGATAAATTATTAATTTTTTTTGTCGTAACAAATGATTTAAAGTAATTACCTTATAAATTCTAATGTTTATGATCAAACTGAGGAAAATTGATGCACTTGTTGTTTAATATCTTAAGTTACCATGTCAGTACCGTGTCATGTCCATTCCTAGAATTTACCGATAAATTATTAATTTTTTTTGTCGTAACAAATGATTTAAACTAATTACCTTATAAATTCTAATGTTTATGATCAAACTGAGGAAAATTGATGCACTTGTTGTTTAATATCTTAAGTTACCATGTCAGTACCGTGGATAAATGAGTCAGTACCGTGGAACTCAAAATCCGACATTTGTGTCTTGCTCGTGATACTTTGAAGTTGTAGTAAATTCCTCTTAGAGTTTTATTTTTACAGTAAAATAGATGAATAATATGCATAAAAAAGTTAGAAAAGTTAAATTTTAAAATCTTGAAATTTTGAATACAAAAAATCACAGTTAGAACGGAATCACCCATAAAAATTCTAATTAAGAATATGTTTTCGCAGCTACACAGGATATTTTGAGAAATTTTAGACTATCTTCGGAGTTGTATGATATAAATAAGCATATTATCATAGAATTTGGTCTTTTTAATTGAAATGATCCAATAAATGTGCATATGAGAAAAATTGATGCTTTTATCAATTTAAAGAGACGTAGTAGATATAGTAATGGTTTCATGGAGTGGTTTATAGAGAAAAAATTCATGGAAATTGTAATTAGGACGACAAACATAGTAAGCAGGCATAGGTATGAATGATACCGTTCTAAAAAAACTGTGTTTGAGGGATGTGTAGTATAATACGAGTCCCTGAGTTTCCACAGAAAAATAATCACATTTACATTTATGCATAAAAAGCACCATCCCATAATAAAGAAGTACAGAAAATCGTCAAAATGAATGTGAAAAATTATTTATTCAGCGAGCTTGAGAAAAATCAGGAAACATTCCAAGAAAAAATTAGTTTTAAGTATTTCAGGTGATTTTAAGAAGACATAGAGGCTAGAAGACGAAATACAGTTAACTTAAATCGCCTCTTCTTAAATACAAATATTCTGAGAAGACATAGATCGGAAGAAACGCATCCACGCAGAAAAAAATATATTGTCATGCCATTTTTATCGTAAAAAGTACTGTAAGTAGACTTGAATAGAAATTTGGGAAAACTGGCATGTTCGCAAAACAAGTTTTTATCGTTAAACTGGCCCTATTGAAGATATCAAAATGAATATACTATTATTTGTACAAAGAATTTTATGTCTGTACGTGGCAGATCTCTAATAAAACGATAGCTAGTTAGTGGTTACGAATTTTCAAAAAACGGATTCCATCCTCATAACATTTTAATTACAATTTTTCAGGATTAGCTGGAAGATGATTCTGTACTGAATATACTGTTTACACCACCACTACACCAACACTCACAATTACATTGTCTACCGCGCGTTTCGATAAGTTATCGTCTTCAGAAACTTTCAGTTTCTGAAAGGTTCACCTTGTAATATTCGACGCTAAAAAATAAGGGCATGTTTTAAGTGGGAGAGAGTTATTGTAAGAAATCAATAGCTTTTGACAAAACTTTCAGTGAAGAACAGAAAGACTTAGTGTCGAAATTATCTAATTTGTTTCCTAGCTCCCTTCATGCTAATTTCTCGATTAGGGATTTTGGTTTGAATAAGATTGTTGCACTTCCTCATTTCATAAGTTAATTTCAGTATCTCGTATTAAGCGGTCCAGATCACAAGAAATCCCTATGTCTCTACCAACAGATATCTGATATTATTACCAGCCAATCGTCATTTACAGATAATCTACATCCACATGAAGCTCATATGTTCTAGAATTGACTGGAAGCTAATTCTATTGTAAAATATTCGTCTTCTGATGATTTCACTTGAACCAAAAATCTTTTCTATATTGTTGGACTACGTATGAGGAGATGTCATATTCGATGCACAGAAAAAGTGTGTGTTTGGAAAGGAACAGTAAGAAATCAATAAAAGAACCAATATTTTTTGACCAAACTTCGTATAGAATTTAGATGATTTGTTTTCTAGCTCTATACATCCCAATATCTCAAATGGAAAATTTCCTCATCACATTAGAAAATTTCAGTATCCAAGTTCTCAGATCACAATTCTTTTCAATAACATAGTTTTTGAGACCAAACCTAGGAATGTTAAGTAGCTGATAGTATGAATAAAAGAAATGTGGATAAGTCACCTTAATCATCAGAAATTGCAGAATATTATCAAATAGTTGATAAATGAGCATGTGCTTAATTAAAATCTTCATACTTATATTTGTTTAGAAATGAAAATGTTTGGTAACTATGTACAAATTCACACGTTGAAATAAAATCCCAGTATTGACAACTAACAAAATCTAGTTTGAAATCATATTTCTAAATGTAAATACAAATCGACAGGTCAAGGATTTTTTCTAAAAATTAGCATATTAACTATTAAATTTATTCCAAATAACAAACCCTCTCGGTATATTTAACGTATATTAGGCAATTTCGTATAAATTTGATTGTGTACACAATTGGGACGCAATGAAGTGTACCGTAATTTACGTTAGTTCACAATTAAATATTATGATGCAATGCCCACGGATAAATAAAATTACTGTCTCTTTAACGGAATATTTACGTTTTGTCAATCCTTCCGTAGAAATATATTTTCATATTATATAATATTTATTCATCCATTATCACTAAATATGTCAATTATTTAAACTTACTCTTGAAAAAATATACTTCTGGAAGTAGGAGATATACGATTTTTTATCCTTTAGGATGATTAAATTATTTTGTAAGATATTTTATCAATTAGGTTAATGCTATTTCAACTTATCCTTTAGACTAAGTAATTGGTTGCAGATACATCCAATTTTTAAACTGTTCGATATGTACAATGACACTTTACTTTAGGAAATTTTTCGATGAAAACAAAATAATGCCGAAATGTAACCAAATGTGCTACCACGTGCCGATAATACTGAAGACTTTTCTTATTAAAATAATAAGGAACAAAAAGTGAAGTAAGCTTACCTATATTTGCTGAAAGCTAGTGACTTAATGAAGCTTGGAATTATCATACTATGTGTGAAATGGCAAGAATCAGCTTTTGGAAAAACAAGCAATACAAGTAAAGAGAACTTCTAAACTGAAGTTTAGAACAAGGAAATTTTGAGAATCAGTAAAATTCCCGGGTGTCGGATGTATAAAAAGCAAATAATAGGAGAAAGTATCTGCTTTAAGTGCTTTTATTTGATGCATTTTTATTTTTAACGATATTATGTATTATGTGAGACAATATTGCTGATTCAATAATTGGCATAATGGAAGAAATCAACAAAATAACCCCTGAGGTCATACAAAATGTTGTATGAGAATTCCAAAATCGCCTCGGTTATTGTCAAGAATTGAATGGTGGTTATTTTTAACATTTAATTTAATTGTAAAGTGAATTGAAAAATACATTCCAAATAATATGCGACATTATTACCTTCATTCTACGTAAATTTTGTGATAGAGACATTATCAAAATTTTGGATACCTTTTTTCAAATAAAATTGATTAAGTTTCTTCTAGCTACAAAAAAATAATTCACAATAAACAATAATAGCCAATGATGAAGCGTTCTTATGTTCGACTATTAAAAATGCTATCAGTTTTTGCCGCTAAATCAAATATTCTTGATTCCTTATGATTGAATTCAAACTGAATTTATGGTAAAAAATCAATTGAATATGTAAGCACGTGTACAAATGACATTGAAAGTAACGATTCGTTCATTGGTAGAATAGTTATTTTTACGTAAAAAGGACAGTTAGCTATGTAATTGCATACTTATTATCTGATATTTTATTTTCAATAGGATACTTTTGTTTGTTCTATGACCAACCAGAATTATTCTGCTTATCAATACGGAATCTTCAATCAACTTCCTGACAATATTCAAGACGAATGAAATTTATCCAATTGACGTACTGGAAAAAAGTGTTCAGACATTCCTTTTTTGTGTGGTGTTATTTATGATTCCAGATTTCGCGATATAGCCAATGGAATTATTAATGAGCATCCCATGCTATTAAACAGTCACATTATTCATCGTTATTATTATTAATAATGATTTGTTTCCCTATACGTGTTTTTTAGTTATTTTGAATTGTAATTAATATACAGTTACTTTTCTTATTTTATTATTTTCATTAATATCTTTCTGAATTCTCTTTATAATGACGTTATAATCATAAGAAAAGTAAAAATATTCAAGTTCACATTACGATTTATTATTATATTGATTATCTTTATTGATTTGTGCCTATTCAGAGTTTGAAAAAAATTTACAACTGAGATATTTATTTGATTTTGGTTATATTGTTCAGATATCATATATCTTCTCACCTATATTTCGTATAAAATTTTCTTACTATACCAATACGAACTCTCTTCTTTTCAAGGACTACATATTTCTCATATCTATTGCCATTCGCAAGGAAATATATCGTGAGTTGAAAGAAAAATGTATATGCATAGAGATTTAACGTGAGTACACATCATAATTTCAATTGATTTTACCTTTTGAACCCACAATAGAAGTCTATTCACGATCATTTTTACAGAAATATACCTATTTGCTGAATATGGAGTTAATGGAACATAGATGTAAGTCGACGGCTAGTGACCTAGATCTTTGATATTTCTCACAAATGACTAACGTTATTTTTATTTACCACGTTACCACTATTTTTTCTTCACGAATAATGTCTTTTAAATCTAAAAGGGTGTCTGGACTATCCGCAAAATCGCGGCATTTCAAAACACGTTACGAAAATTACTTTGAAACTGGAAGAGACAAACTAGAGGTGGATGATTTATATACTTCAAAATAAATTCATTCCTCAATTACTTTGGTTTAATTCTCAAAAGAAAACTGGAATATTCTGTTTAAATTAACACGGTCGATAACCTATAATTCTATGTGTCCCCTAGGATAATAACGAACTACTAAGATCAGCTTGAAAATAATGGCAGGCTTTTTGGAAACTATGATCGAGTCAACACGATCAATATCCGATTGTTGAAAAAGTAGACCACATCACGTAATCCGCTGACGGGTTGTTATGTTTTCTTTTAAATTTTAAAATTAATAAATTCCTCCCACATGATTACTAATGATTAATTCTTATGTGCAGCAAAATTAAGAGGTTATTATGACTTCCTGGTGTGAAGCTTATTGGTACAAGTAAAGCCGCGTGTGTGGCAAATCGCTGATAGCAAATTCATGATAATCATTGAAGCACTTAAAATCTATTACACATACACAAAAATCTATAAACAAAGAAAAACTATTATTTAACACACGAAACAAAGATAAAAAAAAATAAACTGTTTTTGTAGGTTATTTCAAATTTGAAATTTTCATGAAAAGTAGAACACGGCGTTCAGTTCAATATCTCATTTTAGGTTGGGATCTACAGTCAGTTTCATGTAGTCTTGAATTCAGAATCATAGGTTTTAAATTGAACTGATATGTGATTCAGTAGTTCGGAATAAATATAACATTTAAAAAAAACAGAGAATTTTTCAAAGAGCTTGGAAAACCCCATTAATCAAAATATTTAACATACATAAGAAATCGTGAAAAAATTTATGAATTGAAGAGAAAGTGACACAAATTGTAGGGATTAGCGAGATGTGAATTTCGTAAATCAAAAAATTAGTACGAGAAATACATTATATGGAAACATGTCAATTCAATGGATAATGTAGTCTCTCCTCCACGAATATGTAATATACACATTTCTATTAGTCATTGAATCGAAGCATTTTAAATTCTATGGATTTCATTTCGGAATCGCCTACTCCATATTTTTTAAACAACGAATTTTGCTCGAGCGTCAGAATAAGATTGTATTGCAACTAGGAAGTCACAACAGCTAAACAAGCTACAATTTGAAACGTCAAATATCAATTACTGATACCACGTATTATAATAAATTTGTTTATTTTCTTTTTAAAATGAATTCAGTAATAATAATTATGAAGATGCCTCCACAAATTGTGGAAAGTGCAAAAGCAACATTTATCACTCGAAACATCAAAGAAACACTACAATACTACAAATATCTATGAAATAACTTCTTTTTATGAAAACGTTCTCTTGGCCTATTTTTACAAAACTTTCGGGAAACTATAAACCTTCGTGATTGTGAAAGATGAACTCAACGATGGAATTAAATAATGAAATAGATATGGGAGAAAATTCGAAACTAACTGATTGCTATTCTCACACGAAAAGGAAACCGAAAAATCGAAACAAATAAATTCATTCATAAATTCATCACAGAAGCTCCAGATGATTTGTAGCTCACATCCAAATTAACAAATACATATCTCACGTAAAAATTACAACGTTAACGAATTTTTTTCAAGGTTGCATTGATCATGGGTGTAATGGCTTGAATTAGTACTCGTAAATGCACTCCATAACATGGAAAGACATTCAAGTCCTTGAATTCGCCTTCCTAATTACCATACCCAACACTAAAACAAAAAAAAAACATTCACTCTCACAAAATATGCAAAAATTATGCTGACCTTCGTCCGGCTAATGTGACAGAATAGAAGATTGGTATTAATGAATTTGTATATATGGGAAACTAAATACCTACTTAAAATTGCAAAATTCAAATCTATACAGTGGAAATAGTTTTCGTAGGTCTTTTATTACCTTGATGGTAGATGCAGGTGGAGGTAGCTTGGCTTCTTCACAACAGAAACGAACAAGTTCGAAACCAATTGTTTTATTGCTCTTGGAAATATCAGTCCTTAAAATCTATACATTTTTTCATACTCTCAATTCTGGAAACATGTTTCCCACTCTGAAGCTGATATCATAGACATATGACTTTCAAAGTCTTCAACAGCTTTTTATGGTAATGAGAATCGCTGTTCAAGTATTTTTTGTTTGATGGTGGAGAACAGAAAATTTAATTAGGACACAAATCGGGTGAATTATGTATTTCGAGGCTCTTGTTCTTCAAATATTCACTTTCTTTACGTGCTCTATGGGATGTTGCGTACAGCATCGATGTTTTTCGGATGACAACCGATTTTCACTGACCTCCAGGACATTTATCACTGACGAATGCACGACCATGACAAAATTCTGCAAACCCATTGTAATTTGTCTGAATGTGCCTTATTCCAAAAAGTTCCAGAAAGCGATTCTATGCATTTTTGTTGAGTAAAGACTTTTTTAAAATCTTGAAAAATTGTTCAACATAAACCTCTACGGTTGATTTCCTTTTTTACAAAAACTTGCTTCTTTTAAACGTTCACTCTTAACAACTTAGTCAAATTTTAAATTGCCACTGGCTCTTGAATAACAAATGTCAATGTTCACTAATACGGTAGTGCGCCTTAATGGTTAACCCTTGTATTACTGCTTTTAAGCGACAAGGGACTGGAAAGGCACATAAATCATTGGTAGCAAAAAGCTATGTGGATGATAACATGACGAACATAATGAATACGGCAAATAAAATACTCTGTAGAAAAAAATCAAAGACCTGTATATAATATTCAACAAACATGAAACAAGAGACACCATAATAAAATATAACTAACTACACATGACATGAAATGAGCATGACTTGAACCTGGGACCTCCCGCATGTGAACCTTATAATCTAGCCACTACGCTTGGAAGACCTTAATAATAATTTTCTTTACGCACTACTGCTTGAAGTATGTTTCTTCACCCATTAGTGCGTAAAGTGAAATTTAACGCATTCGAGAGTGTGTCTAAAGTACGTACTTTAGGCACGGTAGTAGAAAAATATTTTTCTTTAAACCGTTTATTCGCTGTCGCGTCATATCGACCCGAAAAATATAAATATACAGTTTATAAGAACAGAAGGTTAAGGATTAGCAATATCTGGAGCATTTGTCAGAACAATAATAAAATTATTAACATTTTTCATTAAACATTGTTATAGATTTAAGTTTGTTGACAGCGGAAATGACTAAAGCTTGATACCGTTCACTGTTTTCACGTTATTTTTTATACTATTACGCATCAAAGCTTTCTTTACTGATAAAGTATCTTTTCCTTATTTTTCTTATTATAATAACTGAATTATTTGAGGAAATCGCCCATAAATCTGCAGTCTTTTTAAAATTCCTTTTAAATTTTATCTCCTAATTAACGATAATTGTGAAATTAAATCAACTAAATTGAATAATTATGTGTTATCAATAAGAAAGCAGCGATTCCACGAATCAGGTAAGCGTTGTTACACTTAATGACAACGGTGAATTAGAACATATTTTCATTAAAGGATTAAGAAAAATATACTTTCTTTCAAAATACATGTTTTGAAATGACAATTTAATTATATATTCAATTAATTCTCGCGTTTAATAACACTATCACGCTATTTCGTTACAAAAAGAGGTACTAAGTATTTGTGAAGTTTTATGTAGATTCTAAAAAACTTTAATTGAAATTCTGATGTGTGATAAAATTCTGGAAAGTGTAGTACCAAAACACCACCACCAAACCACGATTGATAAAAGTTACCACCTCGAATTTGATAAAAGCTGCGGCAGATAAAAGTGGTCATATGAATTTTGAACACATTTTGCCTGAGGAAGGTACAACAACAAGTCAGATATATAATAAGTGCTTTATTCATATGCTACTTTCTCAATCAACATTAGAGTGTTTTAAAAAGGATAAAAAGGATTATGTGCGCAGTTTTATGAAGTGGAAGAGATTAGGATCTACAACAATGATTCTGAATCGAAACAAGATGCTATTCTGGCATCATCTTCTTTTTCCCAGAGACGTATTAATAATAAGCAGAATAAACCCTCATTCACTGAAGGTTCACGTATATCTGCAAAGAATATATTAAGACAATAAAAGCCGCCAAGGATATTTATTATAATAAGAGACTTGATAATTCTCGTAATGTTGAGAAAGTAACATGGTCTATTGTAATTGATCTAAGGAATAAAGCTTCTTCGTCGAGTACATTCTATACTTCACCTGGATAACCTTGATAATTACTCCGTGAATGTAGCCAAAATTTTAAATAATTCTATAACTCCTTCTCCTGATCCACTTTCATATCTCCCTGATGCTAATGTGAGTTAACATTGTTTCTTCTTTAGTCCCAAAACAGATAAAATAAATCCTCCTCTGCTACTGAAGAGCCTACATTAAAAATGTTTTCAATTCTGCCGGAATCCAGTAAGGTGATTTAAAAATGAATCACCTTATCACTTTACTTAATATTATCATTTCAAAATGACACTTTTCCAAATAAATGTCTTCAGGCAGTAAATTATTATACCTCTGAGTAAGGCAGGAGATAAAGATTAAGCATCGAACTATCACTCAATTACACTTCTTCCCACGTTATCAATATTTACAAATTACAGTATTACGGTTTCAAGGGAACATCACTTGCATGGTTCAAATTATACCTTACCAAGAGAAGCCAGCTTGTAAGGATTGTTTCAACGATACCTTTAATAGAATGTGAGGTGTCTCAAGACTAAGTATTGGGCTCTATTTTGTTTCTGATAATCACGACATTGTTTATCTAGTGGTGAAATATTTTTTTTACATATGATACTAGTTTCTCTTGAAGCAACCCTGATCTCACAGCACTTTATAGGACCATATCTAGTGACATAATCACCATTAAATAATGGTGCAATTCTAAACTTCTGTGACTCCTCGTTTCTAAAATTATAGCAAATAGGACATGTTGTAGACATTTCTTGAAATTATTGTCGCTTTACCTAAAAAATTAAGTTCTGCCTGTTTTGCAGAAGAACAGTTTACAAGGAACTGAACTTATTCCCCTCTATAACAGTTTATAAAGCTCTTATTGAATCGCATCTTCGATATGCCCTTTCTTTCTGGGGTACGTGGGGTGCGATTGAATTTGACGAATTTTTCAACTACAAAATAAAGCTGTAAGATATTTACTCAAAATAAATAGCAGGCTCACCCGGGAGTTCTTTAAAACATTCAAAATATTAACTTTTCATTCCTCATTTATCTTTGAATCCGTTTGCCCTATTCATAAGCACGCTTCTCCAACTTTAGATCATTGCCCTGCAATCCACTTAGGAACGCGGAGCAAGACCTTCATCCACCTACTTCACGTCCAGAATTAGTTAAGTACTCAATACTTTACAATGCAAAAAAAATCTCTCATTTCACAATCATTTGAGGGCATATTTATTGGAAAGTGCCTTTTACTCTATAAACGGCTTAGATTCTATTAACAATATTAAATTGGAAGCATGCTACACACTGTTTTGATGTTAGTATTGATTTTTAATACAAATTATTACCTATTTTCACGATTACGGTATAGTTTTATCATCTGATTTGATCTGGACAATGTATACATGTATATTACATGTAAAATTTTTGACATATATGTTTATTTTAAAAGATAATTCGTTATTTCGTTATTCATTGTAGTTTTCTTGTGTATACTTTATATTTAGATTTTATTTGATTTGTGTCTTCATTTAGTTGTTGTATTGATTTCTCAATTTTTTTGCAAGATTTTGTCTTCAAATTGAAAAGAATTTCTTGAAAATGAAGCATTTCATTCTTCTCATCAGTTTTTTGGGATGCGAAAGAAGTTTTTTTTTTGAGAATTACTTCTTCCACATTTAAGTGATGAACCCAGAAATCCCTATAATATTTTGTAACGAATGAATGATGAAAATTGTAAAAAATGTGGAAAAAACATATTCATCAAGATTTATGCACCCCTCACATGAATATCAGTTAATTAAAATGCTGCAGCATCCTCCTTATTCTTCAGACATAGTTCCTTCAACTTCTATCAATATTCATATTACATGCGTGATAAACGAGTTCTATCAAATGAACGAGTAAAAGCGAAGATGTTGATTACTTTTTGTAAATCGGGTCCTACGTATATCGGATTTCCAATTTTTGTATTACATTGATACATCCTACACTACCTATTGACACGATCATTCAATTTGTCTAATTACTATTCTTTTGCGGGAAACTTGTGCTATTTGTTGAGATGAAAAAATCGAATAATCGCCAACAACGTATAAACCATGACATTTTTTATGTATAAGTACCTTGGATGAAAAAAACATCTTTAAGTTAGTATATAGTAAGTAGGATACTGATCTTCAAAGCAGTTCTACAACTAAACTTTGCACAACTATCATATCAATACTACAGAGAGTGCCATCCATTCGTTTTTGTAATACAGAGTGGTAAACATAATGTTATAATGAAATTTCCCTATGTTTCAATGCTTCAGTTTCATTCTTGAAATATGATGCCTTTTAAGAATATTTATAATTATAGAATGCCGTACACTTTAGGTATTTGACTTGAATAAATATATGAAATAAAATGAATAAAACAAAACATTAATAATTACAAAATTTGTGAAAGGTCGATCGGAAAGTTCGTTGTGAGATAACTTAAAATTTTAATCATAAGATGTTTAATTTTATAGATTTTATCAAATTTTTGATAAAATCGCTCTCAATATTAATAAGTGATGCAAGCAATCATTTTTATGTTCTGAATTAGCATGCATTCAATTCAATACGAGAGTTGTCTGAAATTTCCGACTTTAAAAAACAACACATTTTTTCATAATTATTTTCAATTTTCGTTTGTCTATATGCTCTTTGCAATAATAATTTAACCCCCTCATCCCTTCCATATTATAGTTCTCGTTTTACTTTCCCAAAAAGGAGTTCAGTTAGATTAGAAAACAGGACAGAGTCCTTAAGATGGCATATCTGCTGAATATGAAAGGTAGTTAATTACAGGTATGGGGAGAACCTTAATGTGAGATGATGAAGAAAAGCACTTTTTTTTTCTCAGGTGCGGTGGCAGTTTTAGAATTTTCCATTAACCTTATCAACGTAATACTCTCCTGTATTATTTCACCTCATTGGAGTTGAGCACAATATTATCACTATCCTGGTCACTTTTCCGGCCGATATAATAGTTTTTACCTTTTTGAGTTTGCCTTTTGTGAGGTTTTATCTACGGTTATCAATCGATGTGAAAAATTCGATGTATCTTGCCTAAATCGTGTTAATTTCATTTGTTCATTTGAATGCGCTTGTGGTCCGAAGTGAGAAAACTTTCATCCGCAAAAAATTTTACGGTCGCATATATGATGGTGCAGAATCTCCGTACTCAGTGTAAAATTCCTCTATCATTTTAGTATGCGTCTTTCAACAACAAATATTCAATTACCGCTCAATACTTAATATTGTCAAACAAGAGCGTCCAAAATGACTGAAATTTAATTGAGAATCTCTCAAAGCATGTGCGAATATATTTGCTAACTTAAATTGATAAGTGCTAGCATTTTCAGGTTGAGGTTGGAAACTTTTCAGACCGACTTCCAGGAACTAAGACGTTATTTGCTTTTGATAACTTTAACAGATATGTCTCTGTCCCAATTTCACTTACAATGAATAATTGACGATAATAACATTTTAATTATCCAGGAAAGTCTTCAGTAAGATCAGGACATTCTCATCGATGTTCTAGCGTTTTTATTTAATCTCGAAAAAATGATTTCCCATCTACTGTTTCAGTGTCAATTCATAACTTTATTATTTTCATAATTTATTGCTTAATGACATAACATTTGACTTAATATCCACAACATACGTATACTTACCACATAATTAAATGAGCTAATAATATAACCGAGACATAGGAAGAGTCAATTCTAACTGAAAAATACAATTTTCCACTAATATACGAGGGTTGCTACTCAAGTTTTGAGATATGGCAGTACTGATGTGATGATATCGAATCAGATACGGACATGGATTAAACCAACAGCATTGTGCCGATCAACATGCTTCGATTTTCTGATTTTAATCGTGGTCGCACTTCACTACAAGATTAATTTCGTCGTCAACAATAGGCTGTTGTATCAGAAAACATCTATTTCTTCCAGGATAACTGGACATGTCGCAACTGTTCCATTAAGGCAAGTAGAACGATTAATTCTAAATACCACACCGGCATTGCCAGAAAATAACGCAGAAAACGAATCATTCTCCATTATGAAAATATGAGCTCTTACATATCAGTACAAACAAAAATGTTTTTAAACATTCAAAACATCGAATACACACCTGAAAAAGCGGTTGCTGCGTCAAATCACATGTTCTAAAGGTAATTGAGAAAATGTGTATGCAATTGGTTCAAACGAATGCAAAAGTGTATTGATCTTAATCATTAAAAAAAAACAATGAAGCCATATCCAATCATTAATATTTGTTTTAATTCGTCTATCTCCAAATTTTGAGTAGCAGCCCTCGTATATATGAATAAATTGAACTGATAATATGAATATTTTTATTATCTCATTGTTAATATTATGTTTGTTTAGAATAATTTGAGGTTGATCGATATACCTTTTGTTAATAAAGTAAACTCATTATTTTCTCGATCTAAAGACATATTCACCATTTTTCTTTAAAATAGTTTTTAAAGCATACTTTCAACTTATTAATATATTCCTAATCTAAGAAATTGAATTATCCTTTTCAAATGTATAGAATTTTTATATAACCTGAACGAAATAAAAATCGATGAATTAATGCACTTGTATTCATTCCACTTTTACTTCTTCAATGTATTCTTCCATATATAATTAAAACAAATGAGCATGTTGACATAGATCCACTGAAACGAATAAATAATTGATGAGACCTATAAATGGCATTATGCATTCAACTAGATAGGAAATAAACGTTTTAGCAACTGTACATCCTCCGATGGCCTTAACATCATAGCAAGCCGTAGAATCCCATCTAATCGGTGATATAGTGAAAGTATATGCTGTGAAGCCGTCTATCTGAGGTACAGATCCGCATTTCAATTAATTTAGACACGACTTGATATATAAAAAAACAGTTTTCGCTAACAATTTATGTCATAAGAAAATATAGAATTTGAAAAAGTTATAGACAATAAATCAAATGCTGAGAAAATGGCCTATAGGGATAGAAATGAAATGTGAACAATTCATTTGAGGCTTAACAAAATAAAAAAGCTCCTTTGAATATTCTCTTATTACTTAATAAATGGAAAATTAACAGAAGTCACTGAAGTAACATTGTAAACAAAGGTAGACATATTGAATACCGTTAAGTTAATTTTACAGTACAATAGGAAAAAAATGTGTGCTATATTAGTGCCTAAAATTTTCTAGTTTGAAGATGGAGAAAAATGTGGAAATGTTGATACTGATACTTTGATTTTTATTAAAATTATACCGTACGAATTATGGTTACTAAACGAAGTGCCAATCTATATAATGGAAGCGCCCATTTTCACCAGAAACCAAAAAATGTTCTAATAAGCTAATTATGACTCCTTTTTATATCTACGTGGGGTCGTGTAAGTCAAATGAGGAACTTAAATCAACGCTTTGATTCGTGAAAAATAAAGAAAGCATAAACATAGGTTCTTCAGCCTAACAAACACCAGTATATTCCACATTTTCAATAGTCTTATGCCAAATGCATTTAAGTCTCTCCATTGAACACTTTTTTTATTTTTGCTTCAGTTGGAATTTCTGGAACCGTTAGTGATAACTCGGTTATCGAAACGCGCATCAAATAGTGTAATCGTGAGTGTTGGTGTAGTTGTGGTATCAACAGTGTATTCAGTATTTATTTTTGCTTGTTAGACAGAATGTATGTTATTATTTTATTTACTAGCAATCCCTATCCTATAGCTCAATACAAATTATTTTCCTGCTTTTAATTTCTTTAAATTTAATTTTTCTGGGCGCTGTTGAATGTAACTATTCTATTGACTGTTATGCTTGTATAAAGTAGGTCAGCCATGTTTCATTTATTGTGAATTTGTGCCTCATTATAGCATCGTCTTCTGTGTTGTACCCCAAAAGAAAATTAAATTGAGAATTTATCTCATATGAATCATGAAAATATGTATAATGTGTAACAAATATACAAAATTGAGGAAATACCAAAAAATTATGCTTTTCGTGAAAAAATAGAGCTCAAAAAAGATCACAAGTAACGATGTGTGCCGTCACGTGATAGATTTCGAGCGTGTACGTCGCACTCTGACACTGTTTAGACGCAATGGAGTTCAATAATACCGCAACCGGATACAACGTCTGCAACATTCATTTTCTAGAACTCAAGAGTTGTTTGGATTCATAACTTGTTATTTCAGGTTTGCCTTTCTTCAAGAGACCTAGCTATGAACTATGTAATATCACACGTAGTGGGTAATATTCAGCCCACGATTTGCCAGATAACACGTTAATTTAACTGACGAACAATGGGGCAAAATGTGCTTACATAGTAGCGATAGAAGAGAACGAGTCTATAGAAGACATGGAGAAAGATTCGCGCAGTGTTGCATAAAAGAAGACGTGGCTATTGGAGAAGGATCCTGGATGGTTTGGGCGAGCATCTCTATACGTAACTCGGACTTAAATTCTATCGAGCATTTATGGGATGGGTGTGGGATAGAAACTAAACTCACTTATGAATGAGATAGCATCGAACAAGATTGTGAGCAGGAATTCATTTGATCCATAAAAAGGGATTGGAAGCTGGAGGCTAGGGCAAGGAATACTAAATGTTCATAGACTCATTCCAAAGAAATCATCCTTTTGACGAATTCAGCTTATATTTTCTTTACTGTTAATTTTAACTCTTTTTTTGTTCGATAACCACTCATTGTAACTCTAAGATTAATGGTTTTAAGTTACTGAAATCAAAAAATAATGGAAGCTACAGAGCATTTGCTGGAGACTTGATCGCGAGCGTGTGACTTGAGTCGATTGTTTTGCTCATGGGTGTATTTGGCTTATTTCAGATTAATTAAATACATTAAGACTCTCGAGTTTGTTTAATTTTCCCAAATTACTTTTTATTTCGTTTGTTATAATACGTTTATTAAATTGATAAATAAATTTTTAATCGCATTTATGAAACGATGATAAACTAAATGAGAGTTTTTTCAAATTACCTTGAAGATTCCTGACCTGCGTTTGATTGTTATCTGATGCTGTTACATCGAGATTTAAATACGTAACGACAACCTCATTGTTTTCTATTGTACAATAACATTGTTCTCATTGGATTTGCTCTTACTTTTGGGTTAATGCTAGAACAATTGCTATTATTTGAATAATTGGAAAAAAACTCTATTTTGATCCCTATCTTTTCTGTGGTCTGTGTTAAATATGTATAAAAATAATGCATATGAGACGTTTATTATATAAATATATCATTTTTCATATATAATGGAAAAATTATATCCAAGACATTGTTTTATAGTTAAAATGAGATTTTCCAAACGATAATTTTTCCTATTAATTTAGCACCATATCATAGCAATAGATATTTGTCGAAATACTTATTTATTCACTTTTTCTTTATAGAAAACTCCATTTCTCCTCAGAATAATTTTTTCAGCTTATGATTCTGATAAGGATTATGAGCAAAATCATTAAATTAGTAACCTGCCGTTTATGTACATATTGTCTTTACATTAGTCCTTGATATGTTTGCTAACTTTCAACTCAATCACATTTCGTGAAAGGGGTGAAAAATCACGTTAAAAAATACTGTTCCATATTGGTTATTCTATGACAAGCTAATATATATAATTATAGGTTCCGTATAATGATGATTAAGTTGGCAACGCATATTTGTTAGAATGAAAAACACTCTTATTGATTGATTAAAACAACAATTATTCTATGATTCAGGGCACTTGCTAGGTTATGTGTTAAGGCGCAATGAAAACGTTTATTTTCTATCGATAAATGAACAGGACAACTTGGATTTGCCGCTATAAACCTAAAACTAAATGTCTAACAAAGTTATCGACTGTTTGGGAAACAATTAAAAGTGACCCTCAATGTTTTTCATTCGACAGTCTGAGTAATGAATGCAGAAAAAAAAATAAACTAATTTAATGCATTGAATGTCGAATTGCTTTCGTATCCACATTGTCAAGATCCAGCCCTCAATGACTACTGGCTATTTTTAAAGCTCAAAACTAAATCAAATCATCACTTCTTTATTGAAATAGAAGCCTATTTTGAAATTTAAGAAAATTGTTATCTACAAACCTTAATCTATTTTTTGTTTATTATAATGAGGACTTATAGATATCGACAGCTAAGTTAAACTTTCCAGAACGGTTGGGGAGATTCATACTGAACACACTTTATGCTACCTGTACATAAACACTCACAATTACACACATTTTGAGAATCAAGTTATCTCAATGGTTTTGTTGGATTTGAAAGAAAACTTTTTTTTCATGGAAATTGTGGTTAAATATTTTAGTGAAATCTATTTTTTTACTTCCTCATACTTTCTCTTCAAACTTTTGTTGTCATTACGTTTTTATGTTTTTATAATTCATGCATAAATCTATAAAAATTGTGAGAACATTTCTTACAAAACCCGAATTCCATTATAAAACCGAGAGTGCACAATACAACTATCGTGATAAAAAAATAACGCAATCGTATAAATTGCGAAAACAATCCTAATTATTTTCATTTGCTCTCCCAAACGTAATTAGTCGCTTAATTCTCTTTAGAACCAGACAGCAAAAATATGATTTCATTATATTTCAAGTACAGAGTTAATTTTTCTAAAGAATGTGGTTTGTTTGAATTTTAATGAAAGTAAAATTATTGGACAAGGGCAAATAAGACATCAATCAAATTTGTTCTATAATCAATCAATTAATCAAACTCTCATTTTCTTTTATGTTATAACTTCACTTGAATGAGCATTTTTGCAAATTGAAATTTTCTCTTAATATGAAATAGAAAATTTAAGAAATTGCAACTGCCCATCATACATAGAAAGAAACACTTCGAAATAATGGAAACAAGATTCAGTCTCAGGTTATAATATTTTTTTGTGAAATTAATTTTTTTTATTACAACTTGTGATTGGGAGCTTATACAGATTTGACAAATTCTAAATGCAAGAGATGAAGATTTTGGTCAATTTTTCACAATTCAAATTTGAAAAATTGAATTGGGTTCCTAATCAAATAAGATACCGAAACTTCAAATTTTCATAATTCCAATCTCTAAAATTTATTGTCTCGAGTGTACAGTGAATTTTCATTTTCTGCATACCATTGGAGTTATGCCGAGAGAAAGTTTGTCAAGAAAATTGTTTGTTTTTGACGATGTTTTCAAACGCTGCTGTATGCCGCTTAGACAATGTGTGATATTTTTCATACGTTATCTTACCTTCACGTATGATATGATGGTATTAAAGGGTACAATACGATTTTATAGATGGAAAATTAGAAAAAAGTTTTTTCTTTTTATCTTGTTTTGTTTGAGCTTCATCACTGTTTTCTTAGCTCAATTAGGGGCAGCATTGTTGACTGAAATATAACCACAAATTTTTGAGTTGATATCAATAACTAGAAACATCCATTTATTTTTGGGTATCCTCCATAAAAACCTGCTCCAGCCAACTCATCATGGAGCAATTTTTGTGACTCCATTATTCACTTGTTTAGGCTTAGGGTCTACCGGTCACTGTTCTCTGTCAGTGAATCCAACCCTATCAAAGGATTAGATAATCCACTGCGTCCAGATTTTCGCATGACTCGTTTTCCCAGACTGCAAATCGTTGATGATATTCAGCGTCTACTCTCTGTCCTTAAGTCCTTAAGACAAAATCAGACAATATAAGAAACAATTTTCTTGATAAACTATATATATATATATATATATATATATATATATATATATATATATATATATATATATATATATATGAATGTATCTAAATGTCCTTGATTTTAGGTCCCTTCTGTTTAAAAATTAGTTTTTTTTTGATAGTTTTTGAAAGAGAGATAAATTTTGACGTTTGTTCCAATAAGAAAAATAAAAATAATTTTTTTTTTTTGGTTTTCACATCTCAAATTAAAGTGAATTTATTAGAATTTCCAAAATAGAGCTATAAATTTTACTTGAATTATTTAGGTCTTTTTTATCATTTATAGTTTTATCGTTCTTATGAATGTGAACCATTTCTAAAAATTCCCTTTTTTGTGTATTAGATTCCGTTTCCAAAATTGTAAATAGCATAACAATTAGTACAAGGCACTTGATATATAATATTACTTCTTTTGTTTTTTGGTATTTTAGATTTTGATTTAGTGAAATATTTGAATAATGTATTATGTCCTCTATGACTTATAATGTATGACTATACTACTCATGTTTATTGAAATAATTCGATAATTGTTGAGAAAGTCCTTGTACATATGGTAAGGAAAATGTTTTATGTTATGATGTTTCGTTTCTGTTCTGTTTTTAAATTGATTGTAGTATCTGTTTATCCTTTTCTTGAATATGTTATTTATCTTTTTTTTGGAATAATTATTTTCCTTCAATGCAGTTTTTGCTTTTTGAATAGCTAAGCATCTAAATTCAGGATCTGATATTTGAACAGATTTATCAACCAAACTTATTATCACTGATATTTTTTGTGACATATGTTCTTATGTTATTGTTAATTTTATATAATGTAACAACAAGAAAATTGATTCAATTTTTTTGCTCAAACTTTAAAAAAAGTCACTCTATTCTTTTGGATCTTATTATTTTCCAAGTTCTGCTACCCCAAATGTATTCCTTATTTCATTATTTGTTCTTCTCAGTCATAAATTTGGGTTGTTGGTGTTGTTAATCTCCACTATTACTATTATTGGAATATTCAAGTTGCATGCAAGAAGTCAATTTTCTTGTGAATATTATACCAGAATAACTCGATATCATTTTCCTTGATGAAAGTCAAATAATGTGGTAACAGAAAGGTGGTTCATTATTTTGGATAAGTAAGAAAATGGATTATCGAAATAGTGAGATTCTAAGACCTCTCCATGATGATTTGAAGTCGTAACAGACCGTAAGAAATAAAACGATTCCCGAAGCATAAGTACAAGAAATTAATATTAATAATGTTAAGGTTTAAATATTGTATTTTTGTACTTGTTCATACATTCACTGGCCGATATAATCAATACTGTACACTTCTGTTCAATGAAAAAGCATATACTGTGTAAATCAGAGTTTCTACCTATTGGCATTGTTATTGTCAGTGATAGATAATTCAATAATTAATTTGAAATCAGTTGAAGTAAAAGTATAATGGATGCCTCCTCAGTTAACTGGAACTAAGAAAACTGACATTATTTTCAAATTGGAAGATGACTGAACTGATAACTTATATTGGTAAACTTGGCAACTGATGACAAGTAAATTTACATAGGTAAAAACTGAAAAAATCTGTTACAAGACTTGTATGCTACGGTGTACAGGGTCCTTCACGACGAGCTGAATCGATATGTATATGGGAAAGTACTGCGACTAGTGTTCTGAAAATTTGCTTGCATGTGTTTTCCGAAATGCTCGTTTCGGTTTTCTGAAACGTCCGGTTATATTGGTAGTGGACCCAAACTTCGTCATTTTAATTCAATTTTAGCTAAAACAAGCATTTCGGAAAACCCATGCAAGCAAATTTTCAAAACACTAGTCCCAGTACTTTCCCAAATGCATATAGATTCAGCTCGTTGGGAAGGATCCTGTACAATAGAATTGTACAATAGAAAAAATTATTGATGTCTTGTTGCCAGAAAAATAATCGAAAAAGGGATATTCTAATGTTAAATAACAACAGATTCAACTGTTTATGACTGCGAAATTCCACACATCCATTTTATTATCATTATGAAACGTACACCAAGCAAATTTTTCAGCTAACCTTCCGTTGTGGGTCTGAGAAAAAGTGGACTAAAATGTTTCCACTGATTTAAATGTTGTAGCGTCAACAATGATGAAAAGATCATTAATATTGGCAACTCCTTCTCCAATTATTGCAGTTGCTGCTTTTCAGATGAGCGCATAATGCATCTACAGGTGTCATAGAACAATGAAATTACAAAAAAGAGTCAGGGATGGGTGAAGGAGAGTATTTAATAAAAATATGCTAAATCTTTTCACTGGATTTCTCACTGAACTCTACTGCCTCTGGGAGCACTTTATTAGACTAATTTTATCGTGAAATAAAAAATTCAGGTTCTGTGAGAAAATCTCATAATCCCATACACTGGAATTCGTTGGAATCGAGCAACGGCGGCAGATCATGTAATAAGTTGCAGAAGAACTGGAAGGTTAGATGAGTAGTTATAATAGGACTGTGGACACACTGTATATTTTGAACTTGAACTTACATATTCCAAAAATTATTAGGCTACTAATTGCACATATGAATTCTCAATTAAAAATACCGAAGATTTAACTATCGATTTAAGTTGATTTTATTTGTATTCGCTATACTTACTGGTAGATTTATGTATATATATATTCACCGACAATGACTGCGAACTTTGAATTATTTAGTGAATCAATATAACGATTTTATAAACTATTTTTGATTAATAATTGTTTTATTCATTATTGATCTGTGAAATTTTCATCATATTATATACAGGTTAACATAATTTGTGTCAAGAATCAGAAACGAGGATAAATTTCTTAAACTGATCATATCTAATTAGACTATATCTTGGATAATTGGTGTCAAGATTTCAGTAGAAATGAACAACAATAGGCCGCAGCATTAGTATTGTCTTATTGAATTTGAACCAAATGTGTTGCCGATTTGTATACGTCTCAGTAAAAAAAATTTGATCTATAGATACAATTTAATTAGTTACTTCTTAAATATGTCGTTATGAGCAATTATTTTCCTTAATTTTCGTGGACTATATCTACTAAAATGTGTGAAAAGGAATCACATTTCCTTCAAAGTTAGTTCGGTTTAAAAAAAACCTTGTACAACTACTAATAATCCAAATACTCCTTTAAAACTTAAAATTTGAACAAACTTATAACAAGCTATATTTGTTGGGTCGTAGAAAAAAATCATTCATAAACGCGAATTGAAAACGTAACAACAGCATATCAGGCATCAACTAGCCAGCCTGGTTAACCGTTATCCTGGTTTTTCATGGAGTCACTTCGTGAACGGCGATTTCCTTCAGAAGATTTGAGTGAATATTGAATTACTAAGAACGTTGGGAAAATAAGTTTAGCTAAGACTTCTTGGGAGCGTTATTTTGAATACCATGAGACTCATAATAAAGTATTAGAAATCCTAAATAGATCTGAATGTTGTTGCAGTTGACTGACGATTCTCTGGTTTATTATGTGTACTAAAGAAGAAAAAGTTAAAAAATGATGATCATGACTCGAAATTTTCCACATCTTAATTTATATATGGATGAAAAGTGTAGCTCTAAGCGTTATAGAGTGAGAGCAGAACGATAATTGAGGCTTCTAACGCTGTTCATTCGAAAATAAAGATGCCGCTAGCTAGCGTCTGATGGAGAACGTTCAACTACAGAAACCAAATAAAAGTGCTTGCTGTTGTGTTATCTGTGCCAAGAGAAGATACCAACGATATTAAACCATTTGTTGATAATATTGACTCATATTTCCTGTAAGTACGGCATAAGAGTAACTGAAAGAGGAAATCAATTTGGGAGATAGAGTCGTGAACACTAGAATACATACAAAAGCTGGAATTATCGATATAAATAGCAAAGTTCAGGTGAAATCAAATGATAAACAAAATACTCAGGATGAGCCAAACGGGGTAACAAAAGAAGCGCAGAAAGATCATGAAAAAGATTGATAGAAGATATTGCCGCTATTTGGAAACCGTCGATGGGAACAACTGAAAAGAAGAATGAGAAACGAAAGAAGAGGACTCCATCGAATACAGTGAAAGATTAATAGAGTAAAATAAAGTACTTCTCTTTCTTCAAGTTCTAATCTTTCTCAGAAAATAATTTTCCAATACTGCTTAATCCGTTTGTATGGTACATATAAACAATTGATGCTAAAAATGTACCTGTGAATTGTACTATCACTTACATAACTCAAATATGGAAAAATATTGATTACAAAATTGGAATGCTTTTCGGTAACTAACTCCCGGATCCTAACTTTAAATTTTTATCGGTTTCTGTCGTGTTAAAAAAATCTTTCATGTTTATCATTTTTATTCCTTTCGTTAAATTGAATACAATATAGGTTTTCTGTGTTCAAAGACTTTTATTAAGATACATAATAGATTATCAGCTAATTAACACACACCAATTCCACTCCGGAGTTTGATAATAACCAGACGTTTTTAATGTCCTAAAGCCAAAAAGAATAAACATCGAAGCCTCAGTAAACTGTAAATTAAGCTGCTCATAAAATTACTTCGAGAAGGAGAACCAATAACTTTTAAAATTCAAAATATCAAGAACGCATTGTGCAACCCGTCAGCTGATCGTATTTCGCCACTGGCATACTCTGATAGAAACGATCTCATCATTTGGCTTGTTCAGCTCGTTCAGTTTTCGAACGACAGTGAACGTGATACGAATAACTTCTTCAGTCTAAATGAAATGTAGTACCATTTATCATTCTTTCATTCGATCATTCAATTAATATGACAAATCATTTAATTCATACTAATTACTGGAGGAGATGAAAAAACATTTCTATGGCATATCTAAATAAACAATGTAGTTTCATATCAAGGTAGAAACGTTCAAGGTACTTATACCGTTCAATTAAAGAAACAACGTTTTGTGATATATCGTATATATGTTCGAACAATTGTTTCTCATCATTTATCTCTTTGTACCTGCATCATACTGGAATTATTTGGGCAAACTTGAGGTATATCAAAATAAATGAATGGTTGTTTCAACGACAATATCCAATATAGTATATGATATTTATTTGATCAGGTGTTTATCATCTTTTTGTACTGCTTTCAATTTTTCCTTTTCTAGAATATTTTAAACGTGATCTCCTAAATTGTAAATTGATCCAGGGAATCATTTGGGTCTTACATCTTATTGTTCTGCTTCCAAAATACTCCTCCCAAAGAAAGCTATTATTTTGTGATCAGGACATTCGCAGAGTAGATGCTCTGCATTTTCCATGATCTGCTCGCATAATCTGCAATTGTCGTCCTCTGTCATGTCCATCATCTTAAGGTGGTATTGGTGGACCACCAGCTTTATGTTGTTTCTGGTCATCACGTGAAGTGTTTTGGGCTTCTCAGCTGATATGTTTCTGAATATTCTGGATTGGCTTGTGCCTGGAGAGTTTCTTCAGTAAAACTCCATCTAATTTTTACTAAGTGATCTCTAATGAAATTATTTTTATGAAGAGCATTGGTGAGATAAATCTAAATTGAAACTTTTCCTCAAACCTCTAAAGCAAAGCAACCGTTAATTCCTCACATAGCACTTTCAACACGGTCAATATATCAGTTGGTGTTAAAAGTTTTACACATTAGTCAAATATGAAATATTGGAAAATAGAAATTTAATATAATTTTATATAGGAAATTATATTGGCCACAATATGTATTGAGGCAGAAGAAGGAAAAAGAAGGAGATATTGTGTAACGATAGAACCAGACAGTTTCATTCTCTGTTTCCCAATCTTTTGGGTCAAATTTCATCAAGGAACGACTCTCACAGTCTAAAGTACATTGGAATATACTAGTACAGCGTCGACACTACCAGCGAATTTGTCCTTTCAAGAATATGCAACCGAATTTTCAATTCAATGGGTTCTGTCTCGTTATACCAAAGGAGAGGGCGTATTTACCATTTATAACCTAACAGCAAGTTTTATTTGATTTTATTTAGTTTCTTTGAGACATATAAGATGTAATAGAACTTTTTTCTTTATATATATAGCTCTGTGAGCTAGATGATCATCCTGTCGCCTCTATACCAATTCTAATTGATAGTTTGATCTAATAAATGATGAAATAATCTTGTGTATATTTTGTTTCAAAATTGTCACATATATTTAGAAAAGTCATTTTCACAGAAGACGGAAAAATAGATATAGAGATAGAGAACAGAGTACGAGAGCAAAGGATCGGAAAGAGTGGAGAGGTAGAGAAAAGTTGAATGAAAACCATAATCCCAATACTTTGACGCATGACAGAGCACAGAGAAGAAATCCCATATATTTTTTAAAAATACTAATCTCAGGATATAAATCTTATTTATCAAGCGAAGAAAGAGCACCGTGTCTACAATGCCGATATGGAATAGCTACGTACTGAAATGGAAGAAACAATTGAGTGGTCTGATTAAATATTTTGCATTGCCACAAACTCAGTTGGTTAGCTATCTATACGGTCCACTATGTCAATAAATTCATTGATGAGTTAATTGAGTTTCACCAGCGGCGTCGTGACTTTTTCTTATTATTTGTATATATTAGTATAGCCTTATGGACACCATTTGAAACATTTCGGGATTACCTTCCGCGGGAATCTTTTGCGTTGGCCCTAAGGTCGAACAAATTGACAATAATTATACTGATGGTAGAGTCGTACATGAAAAATAGGATTTATCAAAAATTGTTTGTTTGTGGGCTTAGTGCTGTTTTGTATTGAATATTAATGAACAAAATTTAAATATAAGAGAATCCAACTGTAATATAGGCATGATATTGTTAAGTACCGTTGTATTCTCGACAGAAAAAAATATTTTCTAAATACGAAGTGTTCTAGAAGAAAACTTGTAAGCGCGAAAAGTGAAGATGGTTTTATAATTTTACTTTCGTATCGATCAAAAATATACTGAAGACTCTTATCGATCATCACCAAGATATGATGATAGATTTGAATAAAATTTGTATTTTTTCACCAACCTCTGTTTAATATTTCGTTGATGTTGTGTGGATAATACGTACATTAGCAAGCAAAGAAACAATATTCCAGAATTTATGAAAACTACAAACACCAGTATTTCATTCAGAGAATCCAAACTATGAAATGTCATAATCATCAAAAAGAGCAATACTATTTGCGATCTAGCCGATCATACCTTTACGATTACCTCAATACTGAATCTTCAATTTAAATGAATGAGTTTAGAGTCGTTTATGAAGATACATCAAGTCAGAATCTTTGAACTCAGTTCTCCTGCACAATATTCAGCACATAACTGTAACGATTTTAGCAATGTATGTATAGTGTGTACCTATATAATAAGAAGATTCTAGAAATCAGTTTTCTTTAGATATATCAAAAACGTATTTTTTAATTCGAATCAATGAAATATAAAAAATAACAAAAATGTGCATAGAATTGGAACAAAAAAAAAAACAAATCTACGTTCTTGTTAGATGATCGACTCAATCTTCTTCCTAGCAAGAAAAGCTCATACTTCTCATGGTTATTTACGTACAGGTTATTATTTCCAATGTAATTGACTTAACGCATTAATCATAGAAAGTCATCAGCAATATCGCTATTTTCGTATGCACTAAATTTTCAACAACCTAGAAATCATAAAAGATATATGCATGCCTTTAACTGGCACTATCAACAGGATTAAAATATTTTTCTTCAAATTGACCATAGACCATAGACCAAAACACTTTTTAGAGTTTATCTAAATTTGTATTTCCCTATGAAACAATTAATTGATTCTACTTCTCTCAAGCGATGTTTAAATTCAGTAATTACATGTGAATAACCAACGTTTGATATTTTCTATGCTGTATTTCAGTTTTTTGTGATTTCTTCAATGTATGTGGAGAGTAAACAAACAGAATTTACCATGAAATCAGAAAGTGAAAAACTGGAAACCATTGAAATTTGAAAACTGAATGAGAAGGGTCGAAAATTTCCATAATAGTGTTGGTAAGTGACTTATTCATCAAAAATCACATCACAAAGTGATTGCACTTCTTAGATACTGAGAAAACCTATTCAGTTTAAATTTAAATATTTCATATTATTCACAGATAGAAGAATCTCTTACTATAAGCCTGAAGAGAGTTGCACTCACTTCTTGGAAGTGAAATATTCTATCCCAAAACTCTCATAGTACTTTTTCAAAATCACTGGTGTTGTATGACATATACAGCGCGAACATCCCAAAAACCGAGAACACCATGACAGAGGCTATAGGGTGCGTGAAGATGAAAAACTTCACAAGAAGATTCCAAAACGCTGCCAACGTGATAGACATGGAAAATAGAAGTAAACTTCGAGAAATGCCAAGTTGTTTTCTACAGGAAAGCAAGGAGCCACCTATCCGACAGGAAAATAAAAATCAACGACGAAAAAATACAGTCAGCAAAACAGGCCAAATACCTATGCTTACGTTGGATAAAGGTCTCACTTTCGACGAATACGTGAAAAACATTGTTAATAAAGTGAAACAAACATAACGAATTAAGCATCAAATGTCCAGGGGAGCGCAAAAAGTATTAGACATCATGGACTACAGGGCAGAAAAGCTTTTCGAGGAACTGTCAATGCATTCTAACAAGGAAGGTTAAGTCAGGGTAGTAAGAAACAAAAAAAATACAAAAAAAGCATAAGAATAAAAACAAAAAAAATAATAAAAAAAAATTCCAAGTCAACCTACAAGGGAACACCCCCTACACGGTAACTCCACACTTCATAAGCAAATGCCGAGTTATACATCGGAGACATGTAAAGAAGACAAAAGACTACTCGGATTGAATCTCTCTTGCCGAAGAAGGTTAAAAAGGGTATACCTGAGGCAGCATCGGCATTAAGACGGCCAGACAAGGAGATAAGAGTGTATAGCCAAAAGGCTTAACAAAAAGTTAAGACTTCCCATTATCTTCCATAGAACTGAGGAGGAGGAAAGAGACTACGCGAGGAAATGTGATGCGAACGAGGATAAGACAATATTGAAATGTCAGGGGGTTGTTGTGTGTGTGTGTGTGGATTAGAGGCGTAGCTGAAATTGCTAAAAGCTCCACAGGATGTAGACATTCTATTAGTTACAGTAAGTGAAAAAATCATTATATATAATCCATTAAGATAAAAATATGAAATTATTTGTTTTGTTATAAAGTACCGTAACCATTTAAATGTTGTTTATACATTTTGGTTAATGACCTCAAGACTATGCTAGTATTTACATTGAACGCTTTTCTACTCATTTTGTATCGATTATCTCTAGATATGGTGAATAAAAATTTCAATTTCCTTTATTTAATTTATTGAATAATTGAAACTTGTTTACGTGTCTTTTGTTCATATTTTGCTTGCTGTATAATCGTGAATTGAATATTTTATGTACTTTGCAACAAATCAATAATTGTGAATGAAATAAAGGTTAATCAAACTGGTGAGTCATGAAAAAAGTTACGGAAAATTTATTCCGCTGAATATGATTTTTAAGCGGTGAAAAATAAATAATTCTTGTATAATCCTTATATTCTATCTAAAAGAACTAAGAAATAATTATTTTATTCAAAGAAAAATAGCATGGTCTTAATAAACAAAAAATCTCAAAACTCTATCATGAATCTCATACGGACTAGAAACAATGTCAAAGATAGGACTCCTAAGATATCACAAAAATATTAGAATATATTTGTTACTATTTTGGGTTTGCTTTTTTCAACAATTCTTGAATAATAAATAATAGTTATAGAGTGCTCTAGTAACTTGATGCGTAGTTAAAAAAAATCAAAAATATCTGAGATAGTGTCGTAGATTAGAATTGAATCAATCGTTGTCAATTATCCTCACGGTCTTGCCACAAGTTCGTCCATTTAATATTTCTGCTTAATGTGTCTCTCACCTACTAAACTTGAACCCACATTTCACTTCAAAATTGTACCACGTGAGCTGTTCTTCACAAGGTTTGGTTCATAATATCCGAGCTTAGACAATCCAAATTTGGAAAATTTTATGACGTTTTGTCCCCTAAAACAGCGATTATTTTCCCATCCAGAATTGATAGATGCATTCAGAAGGCTATCACAGAAAATTTCTAGGCTTATCATGATTCTGCTTGTTTTCTCTTTGGTATAAATTTCCACATTCTCAACATCTAGATGATCTTCATAACTAGGTATTCGGGCAATGATAAAGGTGTTGAAGATGCAGAGCAGGTTCACTGTTCCTGATAACTTAATATTCTGGAAATTCATCACTTTCAGAGACGCTTGATTATTCATGTAAATGACGATGTGTTTAGTGAAGGTAATGCATCGGTCATCCATATCTACCTATGGGTTAATTGAAAGAATTTATTCATATGCAAGACCATAGACCAATGGTACAAATTGTGTTAGAAGTAGCAACTGTGCAAAGACTATTTTGGCCTACAAACTGACTGGATATAAATCTCACTGAGAATGTATGGAATATATAGAAGCTGGTGAGATCTAACCCACTGATCACTCATCAGAGACTGATTATAGTTGTAGTAAAGTTGTTAAGAATGTAAAAATATTCCAAAAAATCTTACTGATAATTTATATTTCCCAATTTCCTTTTCCAGACTAGAGGAGGACATAACTAGGTTATAAAGTTGCCATACTTTTATGAACTGTACATTTTTTATACAAAATTTCACTTTCCATGATGACAATCAAACAAATAATAATATACAAGAAACATTACAATAGAGTAAAGAGGTCAAAAAAATTATTGAAAGTTGTCTCTCATTTTGACCTATACATTTATTGTGTAGTCCGTAACTCCTCAGCTTGTCTTTATTCAATGAAAAAACCTTTTTCGACCAGTTGGTGGCACAGGAAAGAAATATTCTCAATTGTTTTAGACCTGGGGTCTTATTCGATGTTTCTGATTTCTTCTCGTTTTCCTACATCTTTATGACCATTACTTCATGTTTTCTTGGGAATCTATGTAAGGTTGTGGTCCCATGAAAGGAATTGACCCGCCTTTTCCCCTCAGATGATCGACTTGTTTATGAATGTTTGTCCTAGGGCTGGTACAGAACATGGGATTCAAGAATTTCACTTGCGAGTATTTCAAATTGGATATAGACCATTTTTCGACACAATTAATTTTATTTGTTTTATTCAGATTTTGTAGCTGCGTTCTTATTTATAAAATGATTCATATATCGTGATCTATAATGATATAATGATTGGTATTTCAAGTACAAACTATTCTTAGTTTACATTCCACCAAAACCATTGAAATGTTATAAAAAAAAACAAAATAGACTGTGTGTATGATGCGCTCATGTTTCCCTGCTCTGGATACACTCAGAAGTCTATGAATCCGCTCATCTATACTGAATTATCATCTCGTTTTTGAGAAAATTCCAGCAAATATACATTCTGTCCACTTAAGTTTGCACCATATGAGAAACTTTTTTATAGTTAATGTTACGAAAAGAAGTTACGTAAAAAGTTCTACATGGTTTTAAAATTAAAATATAACTAATAGATTTTAGAATTTTTCTGTCCTATACGAAGTATGATAAAAGATTATGAACTTCGCTCAAAAGCAAAGTAACGAAAATTACCTGATTTGTTTTGTTGATGTTTTAAAATAATTGATACACATAACAAAATTTATTATTTTACTACTTAACACGAATAAAATGCTGAATAATAATTATGAAATTATTTATTAGTAATACAAAAAATGATCATAGCTTTTATTCTATCAAACCATAATTGCCCCAACGTACCCACTTACTCTTTCAATAAATGTTTTTGTTCTACGACAAAATTCTCTTAACATATTTCTAATCATGTTGGGAGTAACAAGTTTGAATGGTTTCCAACGTACTACGACAAGTTGCTTCGTCCGCGTCCGGCTGCTACCAAATTTGTTGCCGTTGATGTATTGGTAGGTCATCAATGAAATCATACAATTAAGTTTGTAACAAACGTAGATATCTTGTGAGGTCATTGAATCCCGAGAAAAAAGGAGCCGATTATTTTATCTTTTCCATAATCCTCATTGTTGCTGTATGGTGTATATTGTTTCCTCTTATTAAATAGTTTAGTTGCTTCTCGATGCGTGTCATAATTATCACCTACAATTAACATAATTTCTATTTTTTCCTCTGAATTCAATACAAAATCATCGTTTTTTCACTTTTCGTAACTTGCTGTATATTTAAACATAGTTTACAATAATAAATAATTTTTTTCATTTTAATTTTCGATAATATGAAACTTGAAGGTACCTTGCTTGTTCTATCTTGGAACTAGAAATAGTTACCGAATTACAGTTGACATGATTTATTGCTTCAAGATGGTCGCATACTCTTATTTCCACTTATCACGTCGTCGATAAACTTTTGGCATTAGTAGTGACGTCACATCGCTATTTTTAAATGTAGTAAAGTTCCAACTTAAACAGGCTTCTTTTTCAATTAAACTCCCTCGGGAGAATAGATCTCTTGCGCTTACCTCGTTTCAAAGGAGGATTTAAAATCATCTCTTGAAGATATATCACTATTTGTTAAAATCGAATCACTAATCACTAATGTGCCGTATGATGATGCACAATCTCACCATCTATTATAGGAGGGAAATATGGAAAGTAGCTTACATTCATCGCTACTAAAAACAAACAAAAAAAAATATTCCCATTTCAAAGGTACAATATTTCTACAAACTACTCACCATTATTCAAGCTCCTATCGTATCGTTTTATCAATTTACCCGTTATTTTGTATAAAAGCAGCCACCTACGAGTCTGACCAATTTCTCAAAGTTTTCTCAAGCTCATCATCGTCAGTGAAATACAGTCATCCAACTCACTTATTCATACCTCAAAGATTGAATAATCAGGTGCCAGATCCAGGATACAGGTAATATGTTGAGACACATCTCGTTTGGATTTGCGTAAAGCTTTTCCTGTTCTTCCAGTACAGTTATTGTGAAGGAACACAACCACAGAATTCAAGAGGCTATGACGATTTAGGAATCCATTGAATTCCCACGAGTCATGAATTCGAAGAGCAAGATTTTCTGTGCATCCATCAGCTCCTTTGCTGACAAAGTTCAATAGGATTTCTTCATTCGATCTTTAAAACCGGTATTTAGCAATAGTTTATTATCTCATTCTGGGCGTCTGCAATCGAGCTTGGTATTCATGAGCTATGTCTGCCTATCGAATAGGTCTAGCAATTACTGCTCTAGGCGGTATTATGTTGAATAAGTCGGAAAAATATCTACCGCTGAAGAATCGATAAAACAGAGTTAGGTCCTCCTTTGCTCTAAGCTGACCGAGTTTCTGGTCAACTCTGGATCGCTATGAGTCGAATGGGTCTCTTCTGTATTGAGTCGAGCAACCTCAGATTATGCTTGGAAGCCGAGTACCAAATCTGTGAGCAAAACTCCAAAGATGAAGGAATCTGTTCCTTGTAGAGGATTAGAAGCTATTGCGGGGTGATAGCCTTTTGGTATTTAAGAGGACTCCAAATTTTTGTGAAGCTCTCTAGCTAATTTGTCCACGTGACTATGCCAAAATATATTGCTCCCAATTTCAACACCAAACAGTCGAATTTCCGGTACTGTTGATATTTTCTGAATCGTGTTATACTATAAAATGAATTTTATTTTCGGAACTCATCCGTTGCTATGACTCTCTCATACAAATGGCTCTAAAATTTTTGGAACGTATTTAGAAAGCTGATAAATTAGGGAATACGGACCTAACGAATATTTTTATCGATTCCGTTGATGGGATCAGCATACAGGACAGACTTCCTCTGTAAATCGTCAGGCATAGATTAGCATTCTGGAAAAAGCGTATTACAACTTTACTCATGATGTTTGGCCCGTATATAGCGCACAACTCACGATTTAATTCGGTAACTTAATACTCATTAAACGTCACATTTCGTGGGATTTTCTTTGATGGTATACATTTTATGCTATTCTACCTCGACCTCGGGCGCACTAGAGCACTTCAAGACTCATGGCACGTTCCGAGCTTTGTAAATTATGAACCGTATGTTTTCTTATATTGCCATAATCAGTTTTTCAAGATTTCTTTTTAAAATAGTTTTATCTAATGAGGGACAAGGAACTAAGAGAAACTAGGTGATAATTTTCTCCAGTTTTCTCATGTTTTTTATATTTTATATAGATTTTCAGACAAAACTTCACAATTTTCGAAAATACAAATAATAATTATTCAATTAGCTTAAGTGTGTTAAATAATGAACACATTTTATAGATCCAACTAGACAATCGTTATAAAAAATTTTTGGAATGAATATGACAGAAAATTACAGGATAATGTAAATGTAATACAATTTCATTTCTAGCATATTATTTAGAAATGTGATTTGAAAACAAGATATTGAAAAATGTGGGATAAAGAAGTCATGGGAACAAGGTATGAAAGGGAAATTATTGTTACTAATTTTAATCGATTTTGAAACTCATTATATTCCGAAGTTAATTTATGAGAAAAAGTGTTGTCGTTTTTTGTTCATATATATTTGAAACTACATTCTATCAAGATAGAATGAAACCATTTTTAATAATGCATTCGTTAATGTTACCGTTATAATCCGATTATGGAAATTGAATAATTGGTGTGCGTTTGGAAACTATAATAGCTTCATAAAAAGTAAAACGAATTATTTTTAATCATAAGTATTTATCATTTGGTGGAAAAATTCTCTCAAACCGTCAAATAGTTGAATGAATTATAACTGTTGGTTGATACAAATGTGATTTTTTTATCGACAGTATGGTTGTTGTTACGTAAATATCCTGTTTTTATTGACCTCACCTAGAATAATAGTTTGAAAAAAGTTTATATAATTAACAGTAATTAATACAACAGGTACAGGAAAAACCGAAATGCACATATCATTTATAATTATTAGATAAAAATATGGGTTTCAACTAATTTCAAATATCGATTAATTCCAATTACAGGTTTCAACCACATGGAAATGATGTGACGAATTTGATATATTTGTAGGATTTTGTTGTATATATTGTTGTATACCAGCCGTAAGACCCTACAATTCACCTCCTTGAGAAATCTACATCGCAGGAGTGGTCGAGTGATACTTCTCTTGAAAAATATTTAAATACAATTATTTATTTTAATGAAATCTCAATGGATATGTGAGAATTGTTCCAATAATTTTGAAATATAAATACGAATACAACACATTGTATATTCTACTCACTAATTGATATCAAATTAAAATATTTTTCTTCAATTTTTCACTTCTTAGACATTTTTGATACATATTTCGAGATGATTTGTCTAAAATTTAGGTCAAGTCTTCTTTATAGAAATTTTATTTAGAAATAGATAAAATCTGAACATTTCAACCATTTTTGACATCTCTATGCAACTATGAATAATTTAATTGATGACTAATAATAATAATTTTTTTTTGTTAAAACAGATTTCTATTTTGATTTTATTTTAATATTTATGATGTATTGTTTGTTATAATTGTGCAGGTTGGCAGTGTTAGATCGTATTTTGATAAAGACCGAAGTAGATGGAAACGTTAAGATTTTATCCATTTTTAAACGAAACAAATCAACACGAAATATTGAAATTTCATTATATGCAAGATATTACTCATATTTTTGGTTTGGCCGACCATTAAAACACTATTATTTTCAAGATTTCACATTCATATCGTTGTTAGTATGGTATATAACGTTCAGGAAATAATAGAAATTGTGGGACATTAGTGTAATATTTTTCTTATTTATTTACACTATTAATATCGGTACCTATTTGATTTTTTTAAGCACTTTACACTACACTTAACTTACCCACTCAATTTATTTAAATGTTCCGGCTACTTTTCTATTTCGTTCCGTTCACTTTGACTATTTATTATAAACCTAACTGAACTTTGCCAAACATGCTCATTTATATATCCAAAACGAAGTTTTCAAAAATTTCAGAAAATAAAGAAACAAAACAAATAAGTAACAAGACCTTTCTCGAAATTAGTTCAAAACAAACAATGTAAATAAACATCAAACCAATTCCGCGGTTTAAGAAAAAAAGTATATCAAACGTGCCATGTCTCCGCCGGATTTTAGCCGGACAGGTCTGGGTTCATGACGAGCATGTAACATTATTTTAGAAATAAAAATATCGATATTTAAATTAACTACATTGATAAAGTCATAAAAATGTGTTCAGTGTAACACATATGACCTCAGCGAACAATTAGAAATGAGAAGTACTCAAATGATTAGTTTAGAGTTAGTAATTAGGATTAGCAGTTGTATAATACCCAGTCGATGAGTAAAGTAACACAAGCGTTGGATATACTGCGCAGTAGTTTTCCACAAATTTTGTCCATACATTGAGACAAAAAGTAAATGTGTACAGGATAATGCTAATCCGTTGGACTATAAAGACAGTGTTATACAACAACCGTTTGAGCTACAATTGGTTAGATTTTGAGTTAATTAATATAAAATATTGAACAAATTTTAAGAATTCGGATTTCCACAAGGCGATTTCCACAAGTTTTCGTCCTGTTCCTGCCTTATACGAGAATGGTCCCAGTACCTGGCCCAACAAAAAAAACTTAAATTTTGGGAAAAAATGTATTTAATTTTCAACGTAATATCCTTTCATCTACATACACTGTTCCAGCGATGTTCAATAAGATCGATAACTTTTTTATAATAAGAATTGTCTAGCTCCTCAAAACAGCCATTAACTGATTTATTGTTGGAAAATCTTTTACTACCGAGCCATATTTTCAAGTCTGGGAAAAGAAAATAATAAGGTAGCAATTCAAACTTTGATTTCATTCATTAATTTTGGCTATTGCAATAGCGATTGTGTGAGCTGGTGCATTGTCTTGATGAAACAAAACTTTCTTCTAAGCCAAATGCGGCCAATACTATTTTAAATTTTATTTCTGGCCCTAATTATTGCTCGGGCACAAACTAGTTCTCGACTATATCCCTTTTAGTAAATATAAGTAATATATAATGTAAACCAAATTCAATTCGATATAGTTTTTTGTAAAACGTTTGTAAAAATTATATTTCGTATCACGAGGATCATAAATTTCAATTTACACTATAATTCCTTAATCGATAAGAACAACGGTATACTCACTACATAGTGCGTAGTGTGGTTATTTTTAATATATCCTCCCTCCATTTCGACAAACTTTTCGAAATATCTGAAAAAAGCTTTGATGCCACTATAAAAATATGATGTATCTCAACAGTCAAAACGTTCGTGCACCGCCAGTTTAATTTCATCGTAGCTGTTATATCTTTTATTCCTTAACTTGGTCTCTAACTTTGGGAACTAAAAATTGTCAGATGGGGCCAAATTAGGGCTATATGGTGAGTGTTCAATCTATATATCCACATTTGCGTCCCATATCCTTGGAAATTCAAGCAGTGTGGAATGGAGCGTTGTCCTGTAGCAAGCGCACACCTCGGTTGATTTTGCTGCCCCTTTTTTCGATAATTTTTTGATGTAACTGCTTCGGTAAGTCAAAGTAATATACCGCGTCTACGCTTGTTCTTAATTCCTTGAAATGATTTATAAGACTACACTCGCAGTCTTAAAATATTGTAACCATTACTTTATTAAAGCTTCTCAAGATCTCCATTTTGGCACGAACTAACGATGGAATTATTTTTGGATGTCGCATCATAGTTTCATTATTCATTACAACTGTTTGAGTTACACTTTCTTTGTCCTTGCGGCAAAGTTCTAGAAATCGCTTACAACATTCTACTGTACTCTGCTTTTGCACTGCACAAAGAATTCGAAGCACACACCTCGCATTAATTTTTGTCTTGTGTTAATACTCATCTAGGATCCTTGTGTTGGAAATTCTGCCGTATAAACCTCCATTCTGTTTTTGATTTTTGTTGGTGTTAATTCTTCTTCAATCAAAAATTTTATAACAGCACGAAACACAATTTGAAATATTTCTCAAAACAACTAAGTGGTCGTCGTCCGAGCTCTATTATAATAAATGGATCGAAGCTGCAAGCTGAAACTCTAATTACTATTTGAGGCCAAGAACTTCGTTGATCGCACTACGTATTTCAGTAAAATATTCCGTTACACTCATTTGTTACATGCGGATAATACAATTTTCTAACAATTTTTTTTGTACAAAATTATCTAATGTATTATGCGGCAAAGGAAATTACTGTTATCATTTAGTTGGTTTTATTAAAACAAGTGAATTTGTTTTCAGTAGATGCTTTCACGACCTGAAACAATAAATAGATTCCATAATATTCCGTTGTGATATAAAAAAAGACACATTTACCAGCATTTTGCTCCACTGATGAAAGATTTAGAACATCCACGTGACTAACGAACTTTTACACAATAATCTGTTCCAAAAGTCACGATCCTGTCTTTGAAACTTTCCCTTGTTTGCGTACTGAGTTGACTATTATTTTCGAAACTCGATTATGTGTATTGATGGAATTTAACAAATATTTCTTTGAAATTGTAAAGGTGAATACACTAATGTGGCAATTTATTTTCAAAGAATTTGTCAATTGCACAAATAGGATTTTCATTGATGAGAACAATAAAAATATATATTCAGTTATTTCATATTATTCATTAAGGACTATGTCGAATAATACAAACTATTTTATTATTTTCGAAAACAAAATAAATAAAAATAATACTAATTATATATAAACAAACTTCAGACAACTATTTGCAATTAATGCTGAAGAAGAGAAAATAGACGTAACAAGCGTGGCAGATTAATATACAGGGGAATTCTTTTTACCTAGTTAACTAGTTAAAGAAAGAAAGGATAAAGAATCAGGTTAGTAAAAAAAAAAGAATTATCAGAAATTCTAGTGTCAGATTAAGGTAAGGTGAGTTAATTACATCCTAAGTATATTCCAGTAATCTGACAATTTGGAAGTGACATAAAGAAAGAGGAAGGCTGTAAAGCTGTGAAAAACGTCATCTCTACATTCTCGAGCGTGGTTGAATTTTTATTTTTTATTTTATTTTAAAGGAAATAATTCAAGAATGATGAAAAATATATTATCTGACGAATTTTACTAGTCGCAGTAACAAAAATAACGATTAATCTATTACTCTCTAACTCTGTCCTCACTCCGATTTCTGTAGCCATGGCATCATAACAGATGATCACACAGTTCGTTTGTGGAATAATATTATTTACAATGTATTATTTACTAGCTTTTTGGCTTATTTTGTTATTTAAATATAACTTATGTGCATTAAAGTTGAAAAATATTAACTATGAGTGATGTCAGAATAAAGTGTGTATTTTCTGGTGAAACTACTTTATAAAAAAAAAACAATTATATTTAATTTAGAAACGCTACAAAAATGTATAAATGTTTTAGAATATCATCGGAGCGAACCAGTTTTCCGAAAAATCCGAACAAAATATATTAAAAACAAAATTATCAGATTAGATCCATTCCTTCATCAGATCGTAAGACAGCACGTCTAGAACATAAAGATACGACATATATATTTTAATCTGACGTGCTGGAGTATTTCAAAATTGCGAATTTTTTTGCATAATCTATTGATGGCCGCGAGTTTGCGTCAGATCCAAATGGTCAGATTATTATATGAAAGCTGTTTTTAGGGTCATTCAACATCCCCTTATAAAATACGTAGGATGCTATTAATATCTGACACGGTCGAGTATGTACATTTTTTTTAAATTTTTGAGAATCTGTAGTAACTCCCCCCACCGATGAAAATATAACATTTTTTCATTTAATCATCCAAGCTTCGCAACTCTTTAACGCTCGAGTTTGATTATAATCGTAATACGTACTTAAAGGCGAAGGTAATAAGCGGTATTTGTTTGCTTAAATACCGTAAAACCTGAGAAAGCTGACATTACTATTACAGTTGTTTCCTAATGTTTTGTCTGTATCTATTTCAACCAAATGTTAGTCATTAAATATATATTAAAAAGTGATGTAGACATTAAAAATTGAGATTGATATAAAATGTTCTATTGTGATGAAATTTCTATTATTAATTCATAAATCCTGACCTGTCAGATTAACCTAACTAACTTATCTTTGTTTTCACTGCCAAATTTGAAAGTAGAGTTAAAAAAGAAACATATTATTTAAATTAAAAATTGTTAATAAAGGAATAATTAACTTTTGAATGGTTGCGACATGCCAACAATATTCTTAATAATATTAGTAGTAAGTTCGATAGGAGCGCCGAAATCTATATTTTAGAGGGATACTAGTGCACTTGTTTAAACTCTTGTTGACAAGATTGAAATATTAAGGATGTAACTGATACTTTTCGAAAATACTATATTTCTATGGAGGGAGAAGCTCGTTATGATTTTTGAAGCGTATAGGGAACTTTAATGTAGGATATGGCCCTGATATAAGAAAAAAATTTTTTTACAGTGCTGGGGAGTGAGTGATGGGTTTCTTCTTATGTGAAACTTAGTGTGCATGTGGCCGCTATTTATAGCGACTGTATTATTCCCTGTTCCATTTGGCTTGTGAACGAGTTCACAGGGTTGCAGGATAACTCTCAAAAACTTGTAAAACAAACTAGTGATGAGATGGGGTTTAAAGAATTGGATTCACTAGTTTCTAGAGGAACATTTCTTTTGGGTTTTGTATAAATGGGCTATCTAGAAGTAGTCCTAGGGGTAAGAAGAGTGTTGCTAGCAATTGTATCACTTGATTTCAAATTGCGAATGATGTATTGGGTTTATAGGTCATTTAGACATTAGCAGTATTTGAGAATGTATTGCTTAAGAAGCAGAAGAAGGGTGCAGTGAGCTGTGCTCTACATTCGATTATGGGGCGGATGTAGATTTTATACGTATGGATTAAGGGGTATGGGTTTTTCCAAATACTACTTGTTGCGACCGATTTGCCTCTGTATCCCATATTAAATTTATTCTCTCGTTTGAGCAAGGTGATGTACTATGCTATCTTACTGCCGAACATGGGATAACGAGGTGATTTTTTCAAATAATTAACAAAAAAGACAGTAAACTTTCTATTAATTGTTATTATTTTTAGTCTAGATATGTAACAACCAATTTTCAGCACGTGATTTCCAAAAATATTAACGAAAATCGTGTCATTGTGAACGTATAGTCTAAATTTAAACTTTATATTACAACAGGGGCTCTACTCTGAAGTGAAAGAGCCCCTTCGTTATTTATAAATAGAAGATGAAGTTTGAGATTATGTCGAGTGTAAATCAGTACTGACCAGTACTGCAAACGTATTAAGGAATTCCTATCGCCCCCGGCAGGAGCTGCTTCACTCCGGAAAGAGATGTGATGTTTATGTTTACCTCCCCGGTAAAGGGAGCCTTCATATCAATAATTTATAACACATGTTATAATGGGTGTATCTTAGTACTAACTACATAGTACATAGTATAGATCATTAAATCTATACTTGGTTGGAGTTGAAATAAAAAATAATATTGACCTAACTTAACCTAACCTAACCCAACTTAACTTCCTCAACAGTACGGCGAACAAACGAACATTCCGCGTCAAAGTGTTTTCAACTGTTTGTCAAAATTTCGGGCTATACAGTGATTTCAAAAAACGTCAATTAGTTAAATAAAAATGAAAATATCAAACTGAATTGAGGCATGGAATCGTAACCATAATAGTATTTTTGAGAAAACGCTATATATGACACAATAGAAAATGGAATTTCAATAAAGTTACGTTACGCTTCACATAAAATTGAAAAACACACATGATTTCTCAATGATTTCTCAAAAGCTATTTATCTCCGCAATATAAAATTTCGTACATTATTTTCGTACCTCATGGACTATTTGACATAAAAATATAAATATCCAATTCACAGTCTATAATCTAAACTTAAACTGCTACATTATTAAAATATGTTTCCCCACGCCACGCTACTGAACTTTGAAATTGATTGAATTTCTCAAGGTCTCAAACTTGACATTTTCACATCTAATCTATTATATATCGATTAAGAAATTGAAGATGAAGTAACAATTGATCGTAAAAGTGACCTATTAAATATTCAATCATGCTTTCAATGCGAACAAAAAACATTTCCAAATCATGTCTTTATGATCAATCAGCTAGACTTTTTGGTAAAAAATTAAGCCGTGCATGTTTATGGTATTAGTATTTGTTGATGGTCTACATTCAAAATTTCATCATATTTGTGGTCTATGAATAAGTGATGAAATTTTGCAATTATAATTGATTGAATTATAGATAAAATAGTTAACGTATACGTAATAAAAGAATTCATGGTAGAATAAAAAGTATGAAGTTTATTTTTCGCAAATTACACTACCCGCTTAGAATGATTTGAATGTAATGGAACTATTAACTGTCCAAATTCAATCCCACTGATTTATTTCTGGGCCATTTTTCAAATTTTATCGTTTAAATATCTAACTTGTATATAGAGATTTTAATTCTCGATTTTTGTTGTATTTACTACAACATTTTTATTGTTTCAAAGGGAACTTTACAGTCGTAGTCACTGCGGACTTCATCAAGTAAAATTTTGTTGAGAATATTTCGATTTAACAATGTAAAAATATTCGCATAGCTGGGTGCTAGTTCAATTAATCTATTCGTAAAAGCTTCATTGTGCTAAGCATTGAAATAAGAAGAAAAGGAGTAGATATTTTTGAATAATTTCATTTTTAGATCAAAGTATGTAATTTAATCTACATGTCAAGATATTAAGGCACTTTAGTTTGCCTTGACATCCACTCCAACACATCGTCATCATTGTGTGGCACACCTCGACCAAAAGTTTCACCAACTATACATCGCCATCATATTGGAACAAAAAGGATTATCGAGAGTCACCACGAGGCAGAAATTACACCAGGATTCTTATCTTGTCCCAGACACGCGCTGACAATGTTTGTTTGAACTTTCATGGGTGGTGTTCTTTTTTTCTATAATCTGCATTTTATCTTATTACTTATTATTATTACATTTTCCACTTTAGTGATTTTGATAATGTTTCCGAGATTTCTACCGAACTGTATATTAAATATAATTCAAATGCAATTTTTGCTCGATTGTTTAAGTTTTCTCTTTTGTGGTATGGCTTCTAGATTTGTTTGTTCACTGTTAAATTCCAATTTGTTTGCCCATGTTCACGACGAGCGGTTTATAGCATTCACAGAATCAAATAACATATACAGGGTTTTTCCAAAGTAATCTGAAATATTGCTGACAATTGTTCGATGCTTAAATTCAAGAGAGAAAATTTTCATAAAAAGTCTTGCTGCTAATGAACGTGAACTTTCAACTATAATTGCATGTAGTTGAACTTCTCAGTGACGCTGATGGTTTTCATAAACAGATGTGTTTGTTCTAGATGATTACCTCTCAAAATGTTTTTATCACACTAATTTCGACGCAGTTCATAACTCGATAGGTTAAAAAGAATGGCTGCATTTGCAATGCTAAAATGATACTGTCTTAAAAAATGCATAATAAAAGAGTGACCAGATTCTTATTGACTTTTATTGAGACTTGCTCAACAATAGAATTCATCAAATTGATTCTAAAGGTAAATTCATATTATCTATTACGTTCAACTTCTTCAAAATTCGCTACCTAATGATTATCAGCTCCATATGTAGTATTATCAAAAAAATTTCAAATAAAATTGCCAAAATACCCAATATTATTGTCGATATTCTGTTCACAGGAAAAACTTCTCAAGATTTGACATTGTAGATTTCAAAATATACATAATAGTTTTTCTCCTCAAAACAGGCGTTAGCTTATGGGATAACGTCCTCATCTGATTAAAATCTCTTTCCCGTGAGTAAAAATTTGAGAAACAGGAAAAAGTCGTTGGTTGCTAGAAGTAAATCAATTCAATCAATTCAATTCACTTTTCCAGTCGATGTAACCGTCTTTGCTTTTTTCGGAGCAAGTTCGCAATCTGTTCGCACTGTTTGACTGCTTTCTCTTCACATAAATGTAGTGGTGTATCCAGGTATAAAGTTATGAATCTATCCTTCTGATTCAAAGTGAGCAAACGCACAGATAGCTCACTCAGGCATTCTTTTCAGATGCTGATAGCCTTTCCTATCTCTTCAACCTCAGCCGATACACTCAGTACCATTTGGCGAAGTTTTTCACCGTTTCAAACTGTACATCACTTCTTTTTCATTTACGTTCAAAACCAAAGATTTATGACATTTCGATAATAATTTTTTTCCATTTCCAGGAAAATCTTCACAACGACGATTGTCAACCAGAAAATTAGCGTCCAAAATGGTTAACATTCTAATGGGAATAATTCAAGACATGTGCACATATATTTCCCAACAATATTGTGTATAAGTGCCAATATCTTCATGATGAGGTTGGAAACTTTTCAGACAACCGTCGTATAATATGAGGCCATATTCCTCACATGTAACATTACTTTAACCAACTTTTTTCTTCAATTTATTTCCGGAGTTCAGTATTATTGGAATTATTCTATATAATAACATTTTAAATATTATTCCATATCAAATTAACAATAAAAGACCGTTTATAATGCATGCAATGATTCGTTGCATTTCATTCATTTTTGCAATAACCTGAAAACATTTGACACCGATTTTTAGCAGAATTATTAATGTATTACCAAATACATTTGAACTAGAATATCTTATGCAATTATTATAGGAATATCCATTTTTAGAGCAGTGATATTTCTTCACAGGAAGCATGTTGCGAGCTCGGGTTTTTTGCATTCAATTGCTGTATAGCTGAAGATGTGTCTAAACTACCACTGAATTTAGAAATTCTTTGAAAATAACATATAACATCAAGTTAGTATCTCCAAGAAAAGCCACACCAAACGCACACACAACAATCTATGAATTAAGTGCTTACAAAATTGAAACTTTTGAAACTTACATAAAATTCAAATAACTGATTCAACTGACATGTATTGTTTATTTAAAACCCTGTTTCTTCTTGTTGGTGTTAAAAACTATATTGTTACTTGAATATTTAAGGTTTTGAGAATATAGAGCTCATTGTTATCATTATAAACGACTATCTATTATGGGTTTTTTATAGCTTCAGTGTCATTCCGCCATAAGAAATTTATTCACAGCCCAGTAAAAACTCACTGGTATAAAAACTTAATGTGTAAATATAGTAGGGGCCGCTGATCTGAACTGCCATTTTGGTGAAATGATGTTGGAAATTATTTACTATTCTACAGTGAAACTCTAATCAATACACGGAGGAAAATCTGAGGATTTGAATGAGTGGAAAACTTTTGCTTCAAAACAATCGCTGTGGGAAGAAATTTCCAGTTATTGAAAGTCTTCATGGACTTAATTGAATTGAAGATAATGCAACCCAGTTTCAGTATAGGTATTATACTGATAAAAGATATGAACTTTCTAATGTCTTGGCCAATTTTTATGCTTATGAAATATAGTAAAATATCAAAACTAGATCTTTATCAACTTGACAAACAATACTTGCAGTTTATTTTTGAAACGAAAGTATTACATAAAGAAAAGAGAGTTTTTGGCCTAAATTTGAAAATTTTACCATTTAAAAATATAACACATTCACGTATGTGTTGAGAGATTTCCATTATTAATTTAGTCTTTTTGAACTATTAGACAGAGAGAGAATTTGCAAAAAAGTTTCACATCTGCATCAAACGGAAACTTACCAACAGCCGTCGTATATAAAGTTTTTGTGGTAATTTCGAATTAAAAAAGGAGGGAGTACACCCGTTTTGATTCAAATATTATATTTCAATCTGTGAATTTTTTTTTATTGAAATAATCGTCTTTTTTCTTCAATTCAATTGAATATGGTATATTGTTAACTGCACTCTGCTCACTGCATTGCAAAAATAATTAGAGCAGTAAACTATTTCAATGATTGTAATTGTTACACTATAACCTAACCGATTTAGTTCATTGATGACTATTCGATTTTCGAAATGTCAGCCACAAAAATAGAATTTAAACAGGAAAATCAACAAACTATTTTGGACAAATTGAAGGTTTGTGGTATTTCAAGGTAATTTTGTATATCTCTAGTGAATACGTCACATTATTTTCAAACACTTCATAGCTATCTATGTATCATATCACAATGGAATGTATTAGAAATATCAAATACATTTTACATTCCAGAACATATCGTAATTTCACAATCACAATAAAAATTACAAAATAGTCAGTGACATAAGAAGTGTTTCATTTAGAAGAATAAAATTTATTGGCCTCGAACTTTTCATAATGTGATAGTCTTGCATGAAAAATTTAATGATATTTGCTTGTAAACTTATTGAAATGTATTTGGGGGCTCCGAGACTCATTTCAGCATCGTCAAAACGACATGGTTAATATCTGCTTATGGCAATTAACTCCAAGCAGCCTAAATTTAAAAAGACACAGACTTAATCACAATAATTAGCGATTTTCTATGATATCGTATACTTAGACAAACTTATAAAATAAGTCATAACTTCTCGGCACGGTGTACATTTAGAATTTTTACCACTACATTATCACCTGTATTGTTCAACTAATTTTCTGATGTCTCAAATATATTGTCTATTTTTATGGAAAGAGTGTACTGTTTCTTCGTCATTTTGTGTTATATTTTCTTAGTTGTATGTCTCTCCATCAGGTTTTCCTGTCATCTAAGTTGTTTAAATTGTTTAAAATTGTAGTATCGCTTGTTTTCATAAATTAGATAACACGTAATACTTGAAAAAATTTGCTCGTCTTGTTGAATTTTATCACCTAGTCTTACTCCTGTGGTTATAAAAGCCTCTGAAATTGAGTTTTCACTAATAACATGGTTCACATTCCTTTAATATAAGCTCATAATGCATTTCCTTCCAGCATCTATTTTTCTTTTTTCTAATCTTTCCCATGTTCTTTCTCTCGGTCTCTATCGAAAGCTTCCTCCATATCACTAAATCCAAATAATTCATCAGTATCTCGGCGAACAGCTCTATCTATAATTGGTTTGATGGTAAATATGTGATTTTGTACACTTCTACTTTTGTGGAATCCGCTTTGTGCATCATTTAGAGTATTTTCTACGTTTGATCTTAATTTGTTATCTAGGATTTTTTCGTCAAATTTCCTCTATAGTAGTTGCATTGCTTATTATCCCCTCACTTATAAATGGGTAATCACAATGCTATTTCCAAATGTTGTGGTATCTTTGCCGTATTCTATTACAAGCTATGCTACATATTTTTGTTAACAAGTGTATATAACTCTCTCCCATAGCTTTCAGCATTTCAGGTGTTATTCTACTATTTTCAACCTTACGTATATTTCATCTTGTTCCTTACACTTTTATAAAGTTTTAATTGTTTCTTAAGCTTTTTGAATTTTTTGTTTCATATTTAACAAATTCGAGCGGAAGGCTTTAATTTTCTCAGTCTCTTTGGCGCCCTCTATAAAATTATGTTGAAGAAAAAAAGGTTAACAATTTTTTTTTTCACTTTATTATCAGAAACTAATGAACAAAAGTCGTATATGGAATTATAATGGAGAAAACGAGAAAAAAAATATTTAATTGTGCATCATTTTTTACCCTCATAACCGGTACTAGTCCCACAAGCCGGCAACACCGTAATTAATTTTGTTCTAGTTCTGTTAATTACTATAAGCTTATCACTTGAAAATTTCTTTTTATCTGTTTATTATTTACTTGTAATTGCAATAATGATCACTTTTCCCACGATTTTGATGTTTGTATATGCAAAATCTCAGAGCACATCTCAATTTTCAGGTAAATTGTATATGAGAAATAAAAACCACGTTGCCATTTTTCCCTTATAAAGATATTTATGTAGTTATGAACCAAATTATTATTTTCAGAAACTATGTTTTAAACAAACTGCACTCTGGAGAGAGAGAGAGAGAGGGAGAGAGAGAGAGAGAGAGAGTGAGAGATAGAGAGAGAGAGAGAACTAACAATCAAAACAACTCCTATAAAGTTTACTTGAACTAAACTATATTATAGAAGATTTCTAAAATACTTGAAATAACAATATACAGTCAAAATAATAAAAACTAACTTTCCATGATATTCAACACAAAAAAATTATGATAAATATGTATGAAATAAATTACACTATCTGTCGTTCGTGGTTTTTCTTTATTATTTTAGTCATCGTAAAGGATTACAATGGTGTGCTTACTTGCAAATTTTCACTAGTGTAATGTCATACCTTTGTACCTGAAAAACAAAAGCGTCGCTCAGATTTCTGGGTATAGACTGGACTCAAACGTACTTGATACATCCCCAATTTTTTACGTGTAAGTCATCCTGGTTTTCTTGAACAGCTTCATACTCTTACAAAGAATTGAACACAAGTAGAAATGTTTGTTTTTAGATATAGAATGACATACTGCAAATCCAAAAAAAAACGTTCACCAGGATTAATTTCATATTTTCAGTGCCATATACGCAGGAATTAGTTGTTGGCTAGTGCAGTTGCGTCTAAAGATTCCCAACGTTTTATCAGTTTCCAAACTGCGGAGACAGAATTTCGGAAAATTCATTGTTTATGAAGTTTCCCTAATTTTCCCTTTGTTTAAAATTTTCCTTAGAAAACTGATATCCCTCATATGAAAAAACCCTTTGTTAGGATCAGAATTTGTTTTGCTAATTCCATATCATTTGATTTGTTGAATTTTATTTTAAGAGTTTGATGTTTTATAATTCGCCTCGTATAATTATGAAAAAGTAGATATATTTTTTCGATGATAGTATCTATGTTTTTATTTCATTTTTTTCACAAAACAACGTATAAAATTGGAGAAATGCAATATTAAGTAAAGTACACATTTTGTATAAATTTAATTACCCCAATTTTCAAATTGAACAGCTTTCTAAGATTGATATTCACTGGATTCTTAATTGTATCAATAGTTACCAAATCAAATATTTCATGAAATATTCTATAAATGAAATGAAACAAAGATAGAGAAAAAAAAACATTTTTTTCACGTATTTTGCGCGTACTCAATACCCTTATTTGAAAAAATTTCTGTCTATAATCCGTAGAAAAATGTGTTAAAAATTTTTTGTCGGTGATAAAATAAGAACAACAAACGCAAGTTTGTTTTTTGAGAAAAATAATATTTACAGCTACTCACCTTTCTGAGAAAGTAGACGCAAAAAATGAAAACAATAACACTAAGTATAATCACTAAATTAGCGAGCACGTGCCACCAATAATACTGCCGGTATTGTACCGCGTGTCAGAACGCGCAGTATTCGAATTGAATGAAAGGAATATGAACGAAGAATTTGTTACGTTCTCGTACCAATTCTGGTGGTACCTTTATCTGGTGGGATTATTTTTCTCACGCTTACGGAACACTATTAAATGACAGTAATTTACGAATTGGATATACACTTATAATTAATGAAACATATTTAATTATTTATCGGTAATATTTAATATTTTATAATTATGACTTATAGTTGGATTAGGCAAGGCGCAAATTGGAACACGTATTGCACGTGTAAGGTGACGCAGCTCAGCACTTAATTTTGTACGTGTCCGGACGTGTCCTACTGTAGCTCATATACAGTTTGCTTTGCCACACGTGTGGGTAAATAGCAAGTCTTTCCTTAATTTTTTTACGAAAAAATGACAGAAGAAAAGTTAAGGTGGTAAGGAATAACAGAGAGCTTCACGACACAACAAATGGTAATTATATGGAAATAAAACTGAAGAATCTGATTCTGATTCAGAATTCAATAACAGCAATTGTTTCCTTCGATTGTCATAAATGTCAGACATTTTTTGATGCCGGCTAGTCGCGAACTACCAAACAAATCCAAATCTCACCGTTTCCTATTTGAAAACGCGTGTCTCAATATGCGGATCACCAAGCAGCACGTATGGCATGTAAGAGTCGTGTCTCTAGTGTCACGCTACCTCACACGTACTATAAGTGTCCCAAATTGCGCCTTGTGTTTGATACAATATATTATTAGTCAAAAGATGTGCTATCACCAAGTGAAATAATATATTTATTCACAACCATAATGTAGGCAATGCTGCCATTAATAACGACATTGAAGGTTAGAAAGCGTTATAATATACATCTCTACTTACCGCCCTCATTTCCCGTTCGCACTTCCCGCCCTCTAAAATATTGTGTTCGTTAAAATTTTTCTCAACTATTCCAAATGAATATTTTTTATATTTAAAAATATAACACATTGATAAATATTATAATACCTATTTAATGGCAAACAATAAAAAAGAACAATGAAATATAATACAACAAACTACTTATTGAAATGAAGCCCACATTTTGTCGTTCTAGGAAGGCCAACAGTTTCCTATGTATCGAAATATGAGTTTTTTCTTCAATTTGTAGCATCCTTCGAATCATACTGTACATTGCCCACAAAGTGGACGGCTTCTTTTATCTGATTTGTTTTACAAAGTATGTTAAGAGTCTTTCGGAACTAGTATTCTTCACCATTTTTTCTTCGCTTCACTTGATTATTCTGAGAAAAACGCCTGGTAATTTTTTGTTAAATGTAATATTTTAGGTATGTTTAGAACGAAACAAAGATTAATTGATTTTGATCGAAAGATGATGGTTATAAATAAAGTAGTATACAAACCTCGGTAGCAAGTTCCATTCCTGTTTCGAGATCATACCTAACGACGATTCCCCTTTTTTTGTTAACTATATCTATACTCTCGACAATAATGAAATTCTTCCCACCTCGGTGTGTAATATACTATTATCTACGACCACCATTAGAAACCCAAATAAATACGTGAAATGACTTATACATACGTCTAAAAGCGTGCAAAAAATCATATAATAATCATTATAAACTTTTTTTTGTATACTTATTAAGTTACCTTAGATAATTTTGTGATGTGTGTTCTTCAAAAGTTCTGTAATTGTAATAATTTTGTACTTTTATTGAGAAGTGTCAAACGTCATCGTCTTTTTGCAAAATATTTTTCAAATTTTCATTGATTGAGCTAAATAAACATTTCTAGGAGAAGTCAAGCCAATCTCAATGTAAATCATCATCGTTATGGTCCCATTATTAAATGTTGAAAACTATCATAAATTTGACTTCAAACATTGATATGAGTAAAATTCATAAACACACTACCTTCATAAAACGACAAACAGAGAACCATAAATTAAGTTTCTTAGATATTTACAGAAAATAAGTGTCTTTGCGACCTTGTTTTTTTGACATATCGCAAGAATAATTATACCAAACAGCCTGTTAGTATTAACTAGATTGAAAAGATTCTATCCATTATAGCACAATATTTGAATTTGCCCAACTCCAAGGACTAAACAGGTACTCGCCGATTCAGGAATATATCTATTAACAGTTAAATGATACGCAAGGTGTAAATCTTCTAGCTTCGCAGAAGGCTACATCGAAACTTTTCCCAATAATAAGAAAGAGACTTCCAAAAAAATTTCTAATGTCGAATTTATTCTCTATTATTTATTTTCTACTCTCTCCGTTCACTTAATGGATTCACATAATGTCCTTTTCAGAATCAGTTTTTATATCATTTTTTGGCTCTTCCGTAAAATTTTCTATTTGTATTATTATTCTATTTTGTCGTACGTAAAATTTTTATGATACTAGGAATTTTGCGCACTTGTATCATGAATAATAACTTGATTATCTCTAATTTTGTACGTTTTTTCATTATTACTCTGTATCAATTCATTTTTTCCTTCCACAAAACATAAAAATCACAAAAATGACGATTACATAGCTTTCACAGTACATGAGTTCGAGAAACTCCAAGACTTTTCCCGAACGGTTGGGATCAGATTAAAGTGCTGGTACGTAGTATATGTTTGGCGAGAATATGCTTGACGGATATAGGAACGTGACGATTTTGAGGACGGGTCTACTTTTTAGATACCAAATAACGGGGAGTAAGTTTGGTAGGCTTAACCCTATAACTGTATGGTAGAAATTTTTCAAATACCTGTGAGGTCGATTTTGGTTTTACAATGCAAAAACTTACTTTTAAGAGAGGCAATTTTTTGTAAAAAGAAACATTAGGTATTAATACCTTCTTTTCTTCATGAAGGCACTGTATTAAGGCACTATGTTAGAAATTAACTATGAAACAAGTCTATATTTCAGATTTTTGAACAAAAATAACAATCAAATATTCAAGTCAGGTCCATCACATTCGATAATTAATAAGCTATCAAACTATCCATGGAATTTATTCAAGAACGTTTCGCAAATAATGAACGCGTTTTATATATACACAAAGTGGGCTCATTTTTAACAGTTATATAAAGTCTTCCTGCCTACATTTCGAAGTCCTACGATAAGACACATCTTCTTGAAAATCTATGCTTTTAGATTCAAGGCTTTCCTCATGATCTGCCATTAAATCGTATGCAATTTTTCCTTTGGTTTTTTGGGTATTAGTGAAAGGGAATTAATCTTAAAATAACATCTGTTGCCTTGTTACTTACGACCAAAGGTTCGTCAGATTAGGTTTCTGTATATATCTCCATGTTGAGGATTAATATGACTTTGCGTCAACTAAATCGAAACGGACAGCGCCCTTCAATAATCTCTGCTTCTCATAAACGATAAAATTCTCACTTATACGTTTATACATTTGTTCTTGGTAGCTGTGCTGGAACTGTACTAAACTGGACCAGTGCAGGCCAGTTAATGAGTGCATAAAATTAGTTCGGATACAAAGAACGATATAGTGCAGAGCAGTGCAGAGAGCAATGGGGCATTTGTTGATTGTTGTAATTGTGATTATTTGATGTGATTCGGACCTTGTATTATTAACAATAATGGAAAACGATTTAGTACTTTTTGATATTTTTCATTCTTCCGATGCCACCGCATCACACACAGCACATCAAAGCTGCCAACTATATAGAAAATATAGCTAGAAATTACATTGAAAAAATTTTTTGATTACATTCATTGTGCAGTCTTGCACTGCACTGGCAGAACTGATTCTAGATCCAGTGCAAGCAGTACAGTGAACTTGGTGAACTAGTTCTCTTGCTCTGCTACTTGCGCTGGTTCTGCTACAAAAAATGCTTTAGTGTACACGTCCTGAACTAGTTCTGCCAGTATAGGTACCAAGAACAAATCTATGGCTCAAATACTGCTCTAGTTTCAGCAAGCAGTTTCCCGAACTACGTACTTATGATCCTCATTGTAAGCTTTTGGCTTTAGTCGTAATATAACTCAATTTTACAATATTGTTCCGTAGTTTATTATCAAATGATAATTCAAAAAATTTCAGTATAGGTTTAGCATTCTGTCGATGCAATGTTATACTTAGTAAGTGAGCGATAATGTTTTTTCTTATAATTCGTAGGTTTTCAAGAAAACTTTCATTAGATCATTTTCTTGCAATATGATATAGGTTTATTTTATGTATTTTGGTATTAATTTAGGATATTAAGACAAACAGTGGGCTCTCTATATGTGCTAGGTGAGCTGTACCCTGCCATTTGTTCAATGGGAATAAAAGAGGTATGCATTTTGCATTCTAATGTTATGGCGATAACCTTCCGACAATTTCAATTGTCGCTATTTTTGTTCGACGAAGCTTCCAAAAGAAAATGGAAGATTGTGTATACTTAGACATCTTGTTCCTCACAATGCAGACTTAGCGGTACCGACGGCGACTTTTGATTGATAAGCTATTATTTTGTATATAATAAAGAGATAACGTTTTTTCAGGAAACCTTGAGGAACAGTCTACTGATTCCATATTCTCAGCTGATTCCAGTTCTGTCCAGACATAATTGATTTGTTCAAAAACTTGAATGTTTTAGTACTTGATTTAGGGTTGTCAAAGAAACAGGCACTTTCTGGTTACCGTTTTGGGGAGGGCCGTGTTTATTATAAACTACATTATAGAAATTCTGTGTCTGTACTGATGTAGATGATTTAATGCAGGAACTCAATATCAAGAATTCTCCTTATGGATGGCGTTTGTTCATAGAATCATCCCAATATACAATGCGGTCCCTATGTATGGAATGTACTCAATTTTATCGTTATTATGTACTACGTGAAAAAACCTGGAACAGGTTGATTTTTATTCTTAAATTGACAATTTACAATATGAAAATACTATCCCTTTCCAGCACCACCTCTGAAGCACCCCCACGAAAATTTGAAATAAGACACCTTGTTGGAAAGGGATTTTACTCCTCTGCTCAGTAATATGAAGTTTTTTCTAAATTTGGTATAATCATAACTGAGATGTATTTTCCTATGTACTTTACAATTAAATTAAATGTTCGAAATTATCACCATTCACTTCTTGACAATAGTCGATGCGATTTTGGAATTCTCGTCAACATTTTGTATGACCTCAGGGGTTATTTTGTTAAGTTTTTCTGTTATCCCAACTTTTAAATCAGCAATATTTTCTGGTCGATTGAAACAGCACTAAATTTAAAAAAAATCTATATTGCCAAACAGAGAACTAAAATCACTCTCCAAAAAGTGCCACATGACTTCATTTCTTATTTAAAATTTTCAAGTGGGGCTTACAATTCAGAGGGGATGCTGGAGAAGGGGATATATTTTCATAATATGAATTGTCCATTTAAGAATAAAAATCGACCTGATAAAATTCAAAGTTTTCCTTTCATATGAAGCGCATTGGTCATTAAAAGTTGTGCTATCACTTAATGGCAATGGAAAAGTATCTAAACAAATTTTCCATTCAGTGGTATTGGAAGAAATCTATCATAATATGCGCCTCTTATGAATTCTTAGCAGCGCCATTATATACTAAGGCGATGACAGTTATTTCCGTTTATTTTTCCAATCTCTTACAATTACTCTAATTTAATAGCAGTTCCATAAACTACATTCTTTGACTCCTTAATAAATATGGATTTATTCATGTTTATAAATGTTCTTGATTTAAGGTCGACTAATTTTAAGTCTTTATCAAAATATGATATTGACACTGAAAAATTGCGTATTTATATTTTCGGTTTTTCAGTTTTGCAATTTTATGGAAGATATTTGCAAAATTTTTCAGACTCTCTTTGGCTTCAGTTCCATATATAAGTTCAACGTTATGGTAGGTAGGCATTATTTTACTCAGCCGGTAAAAATTTCTTTAATTTCTTATTTCTTGGACCTTTTGATATGTTCATGTTTCTATACGTTTTTGATTTTATGTCTCTTCTGTTTCAAAATTGCTTAGTTCTTTTAAAAAGTAAGTGAAAATTATTGATGTTTCGATTAAAAAAGACCTAAATAATTTAGAAGAGACCTAAAATCAAGAACATTTAGATGCAATAATAGATCAAAAGGTCTAAGAAATATGAAATTAAAGAAATTTATAGATATTATATGAATCTTGCACCTTTCCAAATAAAAAATTTTTTCATGTCTCATTAGGTTTGTTTCAACCTGCTAGTTTGGACCGTTCCTGGAACGGTTATTGGAAGCGTTTAAATGATAATTGTTAGTACTTGCTATTAACCAAGTATCGACTAGACCGTCCCGGGAATGGTTCACAAACAATCGGTTAGTCGGTTGGAACACAAAACAGAATCGTTCGTATAACAGTAACTGCCCGGTTGGAATACGTAATCTCTATTACGCAGAAATATTGCGTACCCTAGACAGTTTTTTGATGGGTTGGAACGAATCTATTATCACCCTCAATAGGAATCTAAAATTGATAAGGTATATAAGGGACTCCTTATGAAAGGAAATAGGAAGCTTTGGGATAGAAAAAAAGCGTGTGGTTCTCGATACTAGATTTGAGGAATCAATGACAAAAGAGTACATGATAGATCAGGATTTTGTGGATACCTGCAAAATATATAACAAAGTCCAGTCCTGATTTTATCAGCAGTGGGCTTTCCTTCCCTGAATATGTCTTAATAATTGCAAAATTCATAAGTTACTGACAAGCTAACTATCATTGTGTAGGTAATGGAAGGCATATACATTGATATCACAGTTGAGAAATAGAAATTGTTAGCAGATGGAAATCAACTAAGATGCTTCAAAAACAATGTGAATATAATTGCATAATAGTTAGCAATTGACATGAAAATACACTTTGTCAATTTTGTGAGTAGTACGATTTTTCGTCTTAAATTTACACAATCAGAATTTGGAACAAAGCAAGGTCTATATTAAGAAGTTACTGAATAGATTGTAAGTGATATGATCTATTCAATTTACGAACAATGCATATTTAATTATTAACGATCATCCTCTATGAGATGTATCATCATAAATCTTTTTTATGATAAACGGAAAACGTGTTTAGAAATTTCTTTTGGCAGAAGGTCATTACAAAATAATACTGATCATGAGAATCAATAAATAAACACATTTTAATTGGTTCCCGATGAGAGTGCATGAATAATATTGTGTTTTGCTGGCGTATACATATAATAACTTAATATTTCAATTCAAGGGTTTCCGATCTCACCCTAAGGATGTCAGATTTAATAATAATACATAATAAAATCCCAATATAAATTGAGATATATAATTGACATGAGTTGAAAGATTATATGTTTTTGAAAAACAGTTCGCATTCGCAAATAAAATTATTTATAAACGTAAAATTTTGAACAGCTGAATTGAAACATGACCGTATCAGTGATTGATGACCTAACCAAACCTAACTAAAAACGCACGTGAAATAACATTTCGCATTCCTTATTTTTATTAGCGCAGTTCAAGCAAAATTATTCACATTTTTTTAAATAGATTCCTAATTGTAGATTAACTATTAACATAGTATTTACATAGGTAAAAGTAAATTAATCACAGGCTACTATTAGGCATCGTTGCTTACCAAGAAGAGACCGCATTTAAGAAAAAAAGGGTTCATTTCTAGACCACGCATATTCTCACACTTAGGAAGTCGTCATGGCTAAAATTAATGAATTCATAACTACTCACCGTATGGCCTCCAATAACATATTCCTGTTACCTAATATCAAAGTTTCACTCACAGAAGAAAGATTTTCATCAGACGAGGACATCAATGTCTTTTTTGAGGAAAAAGACGGTAACTATTATTTGCAAGGGTACACTATGTATACAGACTTAGAAAGAGACTATATTGAGAATTGAGAATGATTATGGAAAACATTATTTTGTATCTTTCTTAGGTCGGGAAATTATCAGACCACAATCGTATAACCATATAACAATTTCTAGCAGAAAATATGTTGAATGAAAGTTTCTGAAAAATAAGGGTATCTACATAAGTCAAATAGGAGTATGGAGAATACACCTTTACTACAAAATTACTTATGAACAAATTTCTCGCAATTAGACCTGCAATGAATGCTTAATTCTACAAACAATAGTTCAAATGTTCAAATATTCGAAATTATAGGAAAAAAGTATTTTTGTCATGGAAAACCACAAATCAGCATTCAGAAACAAGCTAGTGATTATTAAGGAGAAATAGGAATGTACGTCGAGTGCTTACCAAAACTTTGAATAAGACACAATATTAAGTGTACCCTGTAAAAAAAAATTGCATTCCGAATAGTTAAAAAGCAATGTAAAGTAAGCTATTCAGTTTAAATAACAATATTAGAATTATTATTTCAATGGATCTACTATACTTGCCCATTCGCCATTACTTTGAAATTGAAGTTTCGTATTTTGAAATTCATATGAAACATTTCAAACATAAGAAATTGAATTATGTGATAGTCAGAAGGCTTCTAATATCTTGTTATGATATTCAAAAGGCTTAGATTTCCTGAATAGACCAAAAAATCTTAAGAAAAAAACAAATACGTTCATTAAATTTTATGATCTTGTGATCACAACCAAAGTTAAACAATCTAGGAATACGTATGATTGATACAAACACACAAACATCATTATATACATAAGGATTTTTTCCGTATTTCATGAAACTATTTCTCAATTCTTTCCAGCATATACTTTATCTTAAACATCACATCTTTTTTTTTAATGATACTTTTTTTGATCTATCATTAAATCTAGTTCTAAGGGGATATATTTCGGTTAGATTATTAGAAAAATCGCACTGTTCCTTCTAATTTGAAATTTCAGTAATTATTTCTCAAAAATAAATGAAGGCTTTCAATTGAATTTTTGTAGTTGCATTGCTATTTATGTTATAGGTGTTCTATTAATCAATATTATTTTGCAAGTAGTAAATGTCAAGTGAAATTTGATATAGACTGCAACAGGTCGAAACGTCGAATGTTTTATAAGAACTTACTATTATGATTTGAAATTTGTTAATTGTTTTACAAAATTGATTGGAAAAAGCGCTGGTTCCGTAAATGGCTTGTACTTTTTGAAAATAAATTAAATTATAATAATATGAGAGTGACTGAATGAATCCTTGATTAGCTTGATTAGGATCGAAAGTGCCACAATAACTGTAGATATAACAGATCACCCCCATTAATATGAACGCTGAACAAAATATCTTTATTGGGTATAATCTCTGAGGTAGCCTGAGCTCTTTTAGTGTATGTAGAATAGAGTATATTGTGGTTCCAGCGTCGTAGGAAGCGGCTGCTCTTTAAGTTCTTTTTTTTGGGTTGCTAGCTGCTGCTGAAACGGCAATTGAACTGGACTATGGAATAGAGTTTTGAGGACGAGCTTAAAGAATGCCAAATATAATTAGAGGTGGACGACTGTCGTTTCTTCCATCTTTCAGTTTTAGATGAACAAACACATGTTCAGCATCTAGTTTCGCTATGTAATAGAGGGAACCAAGGCACTCAGTTATAACATCATATTGCAAGTTTCTTTATTATTGAAGTAAAGGAGCACCTGGCATTTCTCTCCACTGAACGTTAAGGCAGTGTATCTGATATGAATTTTGACTCCTTTGGCGGAATAATGGAACACAACTTTCATAACTTTCTCAACCAATGACAGTTTTTCTTCAGGAGTCGACCTCATTCGAACGCTGACTGGGTGACCAGGTGCAATAATTTTTGTGAAATTACGTAAGATGTATGTAGGATTGGAGCTTGCAGCTTACAAATATCGTGGCATTATGCGAAACAATAATATATTATATTGTGTTTGTCGGGTGATCAATATATGTTCACTTTGCTTCATCCTTGTCGCCAATTTATTATAACAAGTTGATTGAAATAGATGCTGGCTGTGTAAACGGTTTGTACTTGTTGAAAGCAAATCGAATTATAACAATATGACAGTTATAGAATGCATGATTGCTTGATTATCTTGATCAGAATCAGGAGTGCCACGATAATAAATTTGAGAGATATGAATATAGGTTATGTCTCTTCTTTTTTTAACAGTTTTTTGACGGATTTCTCGTTTGTCTTACTCGAATTTTGGAGTTGATGAACTTTTTGCTTTTGTAAGTCAAAAATTCCATCGTTAATTGGAGAAGATGGCAGTGACTGCAAAAGAGAAGGCGGACTTGTTGGATAGCATGATCGTTTCAAATTCAACTCTTGATTCGTGGGAAAACTACTACCCAGCTTGTCTAGTGTTTGTACATCTATCATAGAAATAGAGATAAGAAAAAAACTTCTCAAAGGCTTGAACATCAATATGGATAGCTATTGTGAAACATAGATGATTCACACTAACTACCGACCGATTGCTTTAGTTCAGCCATAGCCAAGGTCGTTCAGAAAGTCATTAACCAACAAATATTGATCTTCAGTCTGCTGACATCATCAGCGACTATCAATACGGCTTCCGTATTGATAGTCAACCGGGAACCTATGTCACTAACGTATGGACTGAAACAATAGAGAAAAATGGGGATTTTAGAGCAATCACACTTGATATATCGACGGCTTTTTACAGGGATTGATATGACAACCTTCTAAATAAATTAAAATCGTACGATTTGTCGCCCTCACTCATCAGCTAGCTTAGCAGCTTTTTTAAAAACCTATCCATCCAAGCTGCTATCGATGGACATACCTCAGAAAGGTTTGAGGTGAACGCTGGTGCTTCCCAGATGTATATTATCACTTTCTTTCTCCTGTACATCAACGATCTACTTTACAACTAGAAATCCGTAGGCAGAAACAGATCATACCATCAGTACCGATCTTGAAAACAATCTGGGATTGAGTGGAAGCAATCTGATAGAGTTTAATGCAGCAAAGACCCATATTGCTACTTTTACAAAGAAGTCTGGCTTTGTAGCTCAGGATTTGCTCCTTTCTGGACATAAAATATCGCCGTCATTACAATTTTGCTTCTTGGGTGTTTAGGTTGGAAGCAACATGCCCCGGCATAGTCACGAGACAAATTCAGTCAAAGCAGCTTCACAAAAACTTGGAGTACTCTTTAAGACCAAAAAGCTATATACCGCGCAACAGCTTCTAATATTTCACAAGTCTCAGATTCGTCCATCTTTAGAATATTGCTCGCACATTTGGATCTCGGCTCTCAAGCGTATTCTGAAGATACTCGACTTAAAACAGAAGAGAGCAGTTCGACTTATAGGTTATTCAGAGAACATAGAAGAAAGGTAGACCTGACTCTATTTTTACCGATACTTCTACAGCAAATTCTCTTCCGAACTGTCTAACATGATCCCAACTCGAGCAGTTTTTGCCAGACCCATTCAACAGGCAGAGCACTACAGCCTACAGAAGTTCAAGATTAATATCCGGAGGTATCTCCACAAGGCAGACAGGCATCACTGGAATTACTTAAGTGGGTTTACCCTTTTGTGCTCGCTTTTTACTTAGAAAAAAACATGATTACTTGATTACGAGCTTCAAGCCAATTGAAAATCACAGTCGTAGACTTCGTCAGTGGTTCAGGTATGAAAATATCAATAATGCCATTTGGACACAAGGTAATGAAAGATGTTAATTATAAAATATATAATAATGCCAAAATACGAATAGAGTATATTTTCACTACTTTGGAAATTGGAATAAATAAAAACAAAATGGATTCTCAAATCTTTATTTTCGTACTTGGTATTCCATCAAAATTTCTTGAATTTCTACCACACTTTTACCTTTTGTGTCTGGTAGTATGAAGGCAAAAAGTATGGTATTGAGAAAACACGAAAATCCGAATATCCACAAAGAATGATGTATCCCAATGTTCTGGATAAGTAAAGAAAATGTCGTTGTGTATATTGTTAGTAACAGACCAATAGTTATTGAGATAAATGAGAGAGCAGTTACTCTGAGTTGCGGACAAAATAGTTCGCTCATTGTAGCCATAGGTATCGGGCCAAGTCCAAAAGAATAAAAAACTCTATAAATCACAACGCATATAACTGGTAACCAATGGAAATTATCCGTTAAAGGGTAACCATGATCTTCCAAATAAAAATAAACTCCTATTATTGATACCATAATACCAGCTCCCATTGAAGATACCATCAGCAGAGGTTTCCTACCAGTTTTTTGTATTATTAAAGTGGTGATAGTAAAAGTAATAACTTCAATTATACCAACAATTGATGTCACAGTATCAGCAGATACCTTGGAACTTGGTTTATTGAAAGTTGGTGCTAATTGAGGCATTATAACAAAAACACCAGAAAAATACTGTGCATAAAGTGGCAAACTAGCCAAAATTAAACCAATTCGACCCTCTCTCCGTTTGAGAAGTTTTACTAGACCTATACTTTCTGTTAACTTATTATTTCTTGTATCTAGCAAACTTCGTCCAATTTCATTCAAATCTTGTCTTATTTCATTTTCAGTCTTGTTACTTCGTAACATCTTCAAGACTATAATACACTCTTCTTCTTTCTTATTTAGTAATAAGTACACTGGACTTTCAGGTATAAAAAAGAAACATACAAGACAAGGAATTAGCGGTGCAGCTAGAACTAAAGAATAGGTTCTCAAACTGGGAAATAACTTCATTACATTACCATACAATTGACCCAAAGGTGTGAAAACTGACATAAGGCAACCATACTTGATCCTGTTGTGATCTTCACAAATCTCTGTTATGTATACTGGCAGAATTCCCCAAATACCAGAAGATATTGTTTGAATGATGGTATAAAATATTATTATTGAATATATGTGATTGCTGAGAGTCAATCCTATAGAACTGATTAGCATTGCAATACCCAGAACGTGTAAGCTATTTTTTCTACCTATTTCGTCAGCCAAGTTCGAAAGTACGCTACCAACAATTGAAGAGAAGTATAAAGGTATACCACATAATAGAGAGGCTTCCATAGGAGTTATTTCTCTATCAAGAAGGTTGATATTTGCATCATTCGATTTCATTCTGATCATAGCTGTTGAAATCCATACCCAAAATGCTGAACACTCTAGCTGCAGCAATATTCCTAAAAATGTATCGTCTATTTTATAAATCATGGAAAAATAGCGAGAAAATAAATTTTTAAAATGATTTTATAACAAAAAAAATAATAAATGAAAATACATATGTATTGTGGAATGAAATGAAATTTTCTTTCATATTTATAGGGAAATACGACTGGATACCTGGTTAATGGTTCGCAATTGGAGAAGATAACGCCATTTAGCATCTACTGGTTTGTACAGAGTCGTTATTGTCTGATTATAGACTTCTAACGATTCTCTATTCTGACGATATCCGTGCAGGTCGGTAGACAGATCACGTTTTCTCCTTGCAACTGCGAGCCACTAGTCTACAAGAATAAGTTCATCAACGGCATGTTTTTCGATAGCAATATAATCAGAATTTTTACTATAAATTACCGTCTTCATCAAAAACTGTAGATTTCATCTGAAAATATATTGGAAAAACCTCGTTTTTTATTATGAAAAGTATCATAATTGATTATAGTTTATTAACGTCACCTCACCCTTTTATCTTTAAGTCCTCTCAACATCGATGTGTCATCTTCAGCTGATATTCCTGTTTTCCATAACCAGATGTTGATCGACAAATAAGCTTTTTTTTCAAGATTTCACTCCAATAATCCGAAAAAGTCTCAAAATGTCATCCAAGATCTCACTGGATAGATACATAACATTGTACTAGGTTATTGTTAACATTTAGTTATCTCACTACTAACGTCAGCTATATCTCAGATATGGACGTGTTTCAAAGATTTCATGAATTATTCAGAGGTATGCAAGGCTTTTATCAAAATTTGTAGTGCTTTTATTTAATGATAAAAAGCGTTTTTTTCTACGTTATTGCAAAAAACAAACATCTACTGAATTCATTAAGAGCAATACTAATTTCATTCTACAATAGCGTTTCGTTATCTTGACAAACATAAACATTCGAATCCACGCTAAATATTTAGTATAATTTTCTGTTATATTGTATTAAATTGCGAACAAATACAAGATTTGAAATATTTCTATTATTTTCATTATTTACTATATATCTAAATTACAAAAAAAATAGATTATTATTTGAATAATGCAAAGCAATCGCAGTTAGAAACATCTTAGTCAAAGATAAATTTTGACGATTTGAAGTTTTGATTCGAAAAAATAGGTTATAGTGATGAGGAAAATTCGTTGGGATTCCAGCGTGAGTCAGTGAATTAGCCAAAATCACCAAAATTATCTCTTATTGAATCAAGGAAATAGAATTAAATGGGTTCGAAAGATTGGTGCTCCGATGGAAAAGTTAAGTTGACAGAAAATAATCACTTAAGTTAAATAATCGATGCGTTTTTCTTCGAAATTATGATACTAATTGATACAATAAGATGGCATTCGTAAAACATAAATCAATAGGAATTTTTTCCAAAAGCATAAAAAATATTGTACATTTATAAGTTGGAAATTTTAAGCGTTGTAAGTGATACATTTGGTATGTCGTAGAGATAAGCTCTAAAATTGAATCAAATGTGTCACTATTGGAGCTGACAAAGAAATAAGTTCCATTATCACAATAAGGTGGAACGTGCATCGAATTTGTTATGGAGACAGACCGATAAATACTTGGCCTATCCGTCCGATTGCGCCAGTATTGCCAAAGCAATTTACTATCGTGTAGACTATTCTTTTATACCGTCGAAATTTTGGTCGAATCCGACCGTTTTGTGTTGAAATATTTTATGAAAATGGAAAAAGAGCAATACCGATCAGTGAATCGATTTTTTTCTTTTTGGAATGGAAATCGCTTAGCTAAATCGAAGAAAATTTGGATGTCCTATATGGTACTCTTCTTTTCCGATGGCGACAGTCAAAAATTTGATAAAGGAATTTTAATGTGGTCGCATGTTAATAACCTATGTCTGGGTGTCCTAAAAACGGTCTTCACGGCCACGGAGGATAACATGACAAAAATACAAGATTATGTTGGGAAGAAGCTGATTCAAAGTGATATAGCTGAGACATGGTAATTTGAAAGTTTTCTGCATGAATTTTGAGCATTAAAAAGATCACGAACTAATGCGTTGGCATATTCCCAACAGCAACCGTTACCATGAGATCACTTAAGAGCTGTTTGAGACCCACTTTCAACGTATTTCCCAGATTAGGTAACTATTTTTGTTGCCAATTTCAGAAAGGTGATTCACACAGAAATTTGAGATGATAAGGAGGACATCGCTACCATGTAGGTCTTCTTCTACTACTTTACCAAACATAATGGTATATATTATCATCATAATAATTATAAACGTTTTTCTTCATTTATCACCTTAAATTCTCGTTTGTAATTATGTAGATATCGGAGCGTCTTACAGATATTGGATTAGCTATATTATCGCCGAATGTAGCTGTGCAATCACTTCTCAACAAACTCAATGTTGGCATACAAATGTTTTAGACTTAAGAAACGAACTATGTATGAACACTAAATGCTAATACGTTCAGAAAAGTAACAAATCAAGGGACATAATCAATTCACTAAGAATTAGTTATACTTGCACAACTTGTACATTTACTTTCAATATTAATTATAAAACATTGAATTAAACATTTATTTTTTGCACGAATGTAGAAAAATCGTTGTTTATTGCACTCAATATTTTTCTAACTTGGCCAAATTCACGTCGTGAGGAGTGAGCAATTACTTTTTGTACTTGTTGCGTATTCATAATCGATCACTATGATTTTTAAGCAATCATTTTAGATTTTGTCGCCTTTATAAGTAGCAATTTCATTGCTCCGTAATTCCAGAAAATCGCTATCTATCATCAACAAAGTATTTTCCGCTTTTCTTTGTTTGACAAAAGCTTTGTCGGTAGTATTCTTTATCTGCCATTTTTTGACAGAAACTTTATGGAACAGGTACAAAATATAATCAAACATCCCAATTCTGACAGTCCAAAATCTAGTGAGTCTGCATCATCATTACGTTCCGGTCATTGAACTGTTTAGCAGTTGCCCTACAGATGTAACATCTCATTTTTGGTTTTTGACCGGCTCTCTATGTGCGACGGTTTCCTGTATCGAGGCAACGTGTGGCATGGGTTATGCTCGCATTTAGCATATTGAATTATATTGTTTCATACTACTTTTCGAGTGGAATTTTGTTTGAGTAAATTGCTGGATAAGCAAATACTAAGACATGTCTTAGTAGTGTGGTTTCTATACAATATTCTTTCCAAACCAAATTTAGAATTTCACGTTACTCGCCTTATCAGCAGCTAATTAGAAGGTTGGTGTATTATTAATTCTTTACTCTGAATCTTGTAGTACTTGTGTTCCATATCAAGTCACAATGCATTTCTCTCAATCTCCAATTATGAGAATTAAGTATTTCATGATGCAATAACAATAAGAGTTTTTAGAGTTCGAAAAATATCTAATACAATTATAGAATGTTCAAAGAAAAAATTTTTCTGGCATGTTGAAACATCCCCAGAGAACAACTGATAGTATATCTTCGACATTCATCGAAGTTACTCACAAATAAGGTTATATCCAAGGTGGTAGATGTTCGAGATCCCTGCAATGAATCACAGTTTAATCTCACTCCATTCCATTTCACTAACATCAATTTGATTTTTCTTCGATGTAATCTACTTCATTGTACTAACAAAAACTGATAAAGATGAATACTAGATAAGCCTAATGATAAGATCGAGGAGCTATTCGTAGATGTCGTCTTCATGGTAAGTAGTCTAGTAGTCAAGCAATGAAATGTGAATGGTGTTCTGAAACATCAAAAAGATATTTCACCAATAAAACAAGGTTTGGCATAAGATATAGAGATGATGCATTCGCATATAGGACAACATTCTGTCCTATCACCCTAAAATAAAAGCAAGTGGAATACAATAACAGAACAATCTGACTCAGAGGTGAATAACATAGCAGCTTTAACACTTTTCAAATAACTTTACGTAAAATTTGATTATAAACTGATCTAGATCTAGATCCAATTGTCGCTTCCCAACCGAAACTAATAAAAAAGTGTATGAGAGAAATTCAATAATTTCGATCGGAAATAGTTCTTGAAGAACATGGATGAATTCACAAAATTCACAAAATGCAAGAAATACGCTTAAACCGTACAACAATCACCGTGTTTCGCAGGTTTTTTAATTTAATCACGGTTGCCCTTCGCTACAGGATGAATTTCGTGTCATCCAAAATCGGCTTTTATGCCAGAAAACATCGATGCTGTGCGCGAGAGCAGATACTACAAGATCGTCATTTGACATACCGTGAGATTAAGGCATACTTGGGCATTAGTTCCATTGGCATACGTTCAATATCTCATGAATATTTGGCTATTAAAAAGATTTGTTCGCGTTTGATACCGCATAATTTGATAATCGCTCAAAAAAAAATCGTGTCGATTGGTGCTAGGAAATGCTAAGAAGTTTAAATGACTTTAAAAGTCATCTATAAGATCATTACAAACCACGAATCATGGATCCATGCATATGATCCCGAAATCAAACAACAATCCACTGTATGGGTCTTCTAAGACGAGTCAAATTCGACAAAAGGTATTCGCGCACAAAACACTTTCAAGTAAATGGTCGCCCGTTTAACCTGAATAGAAAAAAATGCTTGGACAATAGGTTCAAACGCATGAAAAATTGTATTGACTTAAGTAGTATTCATCAGTCGAATTTTCACTCTAAGAATAGTTGTCCAATAATAGTATTTCGGAAAATATCAGCCCGAAGAGTCACTTTCTTTGTATAATCTTCGAGGATATCCGAAATAATCCAGTAAAGGGATTATATTGATAGTCATTAGTCGAACAAGAATAACAAATCACCAAAGAATAAAGTTAATTATTCATACTTCCAGAAAACATAGTATTTTCTACAAAATGTAATGTAATGCATTTTTATACAGTTAATATTCAATACAAATGAACTCATATTTTACACATGAGTGCCGTCTGTTTTGCGGTTGTGAGAGACAGCATACTAACTCCCCTATGCTACACATGTTTATGTATTAGCTTTATATTCGTTCTCAACGAAAAAGGGAATAAGTTAAGATATTCGGAATTGGAAAAAGCTATAGTAGCAGAGAATACACTCATTAAAGGAGTAAATACTGTTTTGAATTCAATGGGTTTATAATAGTTATTGTTCCACAAAATTCAGTCAATCTTGGAAACTTTATCGAAAAATGTTGAAAAATTAGCTTTTTATACCAGCAAAATTTATATAATTCTTAATATTTGGTGAGTTAGACTACACATTTACACTACAAAACTTTTATTTCTGCTCCATCCATAATACGGCGATAATTTTTTATTTTTTGGTAATAACACAACGATTTCCAGTAAATATCGTTCATAATATTTATGATATATTTGTTGACTTTCTTTCACGCATCTTTTTCATTCCTTGAAGTAAAAGTGTGTTGAAAACTAATTTTACAGTAAACGGCAACCAATGAAAATGCGTTGATACTTTTTTCACGTTATTACCTGAAGGCCAAAAGAAAGTTCTAATTTAGGTGAATTATTGTCTAATAATCATTTTCAACCAAATATTGTGCTTCTCCATTAATCCTTTCACAACTGAAGAGAATTAAGACATCTATTGTTATGTAAGACGATTTCATTTCATCAAAATATTAATACGTATTTCTTAAACCTAAAACTTGTTTACCGTTCTCACATTTTACGAGCTGCTAAAAAAGTACGAGTACGAGATAATTTTAAAAAGTTAAAGTAGTCTCAAAATCAAAACCAGCCTACAAACTGTCCCATATAAAAATAAATGTGACGTGGCTTTGTATATTTTTGTGTTTCCTATAGGATACAAGAATCCAAATATTGTATATTTTCGAACAGACCCTTGTATGAGACCACAATTTAAAATATAGAAAAATTTTCATCGATAAATTTGGACTTTTAAGGTCTTTTTAACGTTTTCGCCTGTGTACAGTATAAAGTGTCATCAATCATATATGATTTTCCCAAATTGATTTTTGGCTTCAAATATCAATTTCTCATTTCATGGAGAAGTAGCTTTCGCTCCTTTACAAAGAGCGCATCTGGGATTAGAATATATTTGTATGTAACACACAACAACGCTAATCTCAAGATGTGTAGAATTTCATATGCTTCCAGATAACTTACCTGTGATAACTGCAAATTGTAGAAAAAGTGTATCAGTTTTCTTATCTTCATTTTTTGCCTTCAATCTTGTGGTACTGTATTCATAATTTGTTGGAACATAATTTACTTCTTTCAAGTTAGAATTTTCCATGATGATAACGTGTACTTTTCGACGCACTTCAAATATACAATGTAAATAGTAGTCGATAAGAGTTGAATATAAGGACTAAAACTCCGTTATCAGAATTTCAAACAAATGTAATACTAATATAAATAATTTCGAATTAATTAATTTTTTGTGGTTGGATTAATAGTAAGATCGTACGATCAGGTGCGTTCTACTGTTACAATAGTATATTAAAAATAGGTAATATTTCTCGTCAACGATGGATCTGAAATGAATCGTAAGAATAAAGGAAGACGGCTGCTCTTGTTTCTTCACTATAACGGACATGTCCTTGTATACAAATGAAATATCATTATCTTCATATTAACATGTGTAGTTTCCTTGCGAAATATATTGAAATCGGTTTATTTGCGGTGTCTTCATTCTTGTTTTTACTAATAATTGTTCAAAAACTTGAAATCCACTTTCCGAATTCGGAAGCAAAGCATTATTTGAATAAAGCACTAAGCACTATTTTTATAGTATATCGTATAACTGCATGCATACATAATTCAAATCAAGCGGCTGCTTGTATCTCAAGTTTATATTTTTAACCAAATGCCTAAGAGGGTTGTTTTAAGTGTACATTTCCAATACAATTAGAGGGCAAAATAGAAACACAATACATATGATTGCCATACAAGAAACCATGTTAGCATTTCTAATGCAATACAATGCTAAAAACTGTATGACACGGTCCACAGAGGCTGCAAGTCCAAGCTGGTGCATTTCGTGTCGTGCATAACATATGCGCACTAGGTCAAATTGTCACACTTCGCTTTTTGATTCCAAATAAACTGAAGTAGTGTTTCTGGAGAAGAAATGGTTTATTTTTAACTCCATATTAAAGCAGAGTACAGAATGAAAGTGACCATGATGCGATCTACACGTTCATGAACGTTAAAAATACACCCCAAATTTAAAGGTGCATATAATGAAAACGAACCTTACGCTGGTTCGCTAATTTGAAAGTTAATTTTCAGCAATGTGTTTGTTTTTGTGGGTATTCTAGTTATTACAGAGCATGTAGGATCTAAGTCTATTGAAGTAATCCCCAAGGATTAGTAAATAATTAGATGAAACTCAGATTTGATTTATTTGTCTTGAAATTGATTTCACTGATTTTCGGAACTATTCTAAGCTGTAAGTAGTTTTTCGCACATTTAAACCTTTAATTTATTGACTAAGCTTTTTGGTTGGCCAGAGAAGGCCGAAACTTACGATACATTGCCGAAACGCTTGGGGTGGCGAAATCACTATGAATTCCGGCGTCTCCGGGAAACTGGTAGCTAAGATTGGAGGGCCGGCAGTGGGCGACCAAGAGCAACAACGGCGGTAGGTGATCGATTTATTACGCTGTCGGTATTGAAAGACCGACATTTAACCGTTTCTGAGGTTCGAAAAAGACTTGAAGTGGTTTGAAATACACGTGAGAGTGCAGATATAGTACGGTGGAGATTGAGGAAGCAAGAAGGCGACCCGTGACAGGTCCCCAAGTCCTGGAAAGGCATCGAAGAAAAAGGTGATTATTTGCCGATTAGTATTTTGAGTCTGGACCAATGGGGTTTTATTCAAGCATGAGTCTAGATTTGGTCTAGACCACTCAGACGAAGCGATTTGCTTAATGTACTATACATGAATCACGGCCGTTTGGGATGGAATTAATTTCCACGCCCGGACTGAACTGATTTTTATAAATAATGGTACTTTGACTGCTCGGAGATACATCGAGGAAGTCCTTCTAGAGGCTAAGATCCCATTTGCTCCATTTATTAAAGAGCAATTCATTTTAATGCAGGATAATGCTCGACCACATACCGCCAGAATTGTTATCGAATATTTGGATCAAGTGGGAATCACAGTTCTGGCCTGGCCTGCACGTACACCGAAATTAATCCCATAGTGTATTTCCTCCTCCTTGTGACTTAAAACAGCTCAAAATTGCTCTTTGAGTAGAATGGGATGCTATGCCTGTGGAGTACGTGTAGAATTTAATTTCTTCGATGCTTGATAGGGTTGGAGCCGTTCTCCGTCGCAGAGGGAGTAATACCCGCTATTAGAATTACATAATTACCTAATAAAAATGAATAATAATATTTTTTTAAAAATTTGTTAATTTATCATTTTTTCTTTATGTTGTATTTTTTAGTAAATTATCAATAAAAATCATTAACTTTTGAAGATTTTTTTTGAATAACTTATAAATTAACGAATTCTTACCATAAATTGAGAAGATGAATATATTTAACAAAATTATAAGACCAAATCTAAGGGTCTGGTTTTTTTGCTGTTGAGTTTCTACTTACTTTACTGTGAGAAATGTGTAGAGAATTTTATTCAAAGCAACATTTGACACGGCGTTGGTGGGTGATAGTGATAGTGGGTGATCTCAATTTGAATAGAAATATCTGGAGTTACTTTACTATGACATATTTAAAATGAACGAAATAGAATCAGACGAATTTTTTAAACGTAGACGTATGAAATTATATGATCAAACTTTACTCATTGAGAAGAGACTTAACAAAACATGCAATAAGAAAACCTTATTACCCTCCAGTCAGTCATTTTTCAGGGTATGTGCAACTACAAACTACACTAGAAAAGTGAGATTACGTTGTTGACGTCCAGTGACGATGAGCGCGTAAAAATTTATTGAACGCGTACAAGCGCTAACATTGTGTACGTTATCACAGTTTCTTAACAAGTTATCCTTCGTGTCTCGTACTTCGAGATTACTTTCATGTCAATAACCACTAGTTCAGAGCTAAAAATAAAGAAAGCCTCTAGGTTACTACGGCACTTTCTTATAGTTGTTTACTCATTCGTTTCTTTTGTGTCAGACAAACCACACGTCAGTGCATAGAGTAAACATTTTTAAATATTATTTTTATAATAAATTGTAAGTAATGGGTGGTCATAAGAAGATCATTCGACCGAAAGGACGTCTAAAAGAAAATTAGAGGACAGGATGGAAGAAATCGCAACGGGTTTTGCTGTGATAAAAGAAGCCATTCTAACACGAGAGGCTCCATTGTCGGTTACGCCTGATACAGACACACCAATTATTGAAGGTAAATTGAAGTGTATTATGGCTATGGTTAAACGTTAGCACGAAATATTAATGTTTTTTCTTTATGCAATAAATATGCCTTCATGCCCGTTAAACGAGTGATAATATTCAAACTAGAATATTTATACATGTTTTTATGAGTGATTTGCTTTGCCCATGAGGTTTGTTTATAACAAATTAAACAAATGAAATGCGATTGGTTTCGAAATTGATTTGTTTCAATTTATGTGCAGAGACCAATGAGCCGGAGCAGGATCCTGCGGCAAGTCAACATTTTGATTCGGAGAAAATCCAGGTTATAGATCAGGAAACTGAGATTCAAAAAAATGCATCTACAGCAGTAGGTGATCCTTCTACGGGAAATGTAAAAAATTGTGCTACACCGGCTGTAGACAAGACTCCATGGGAACTAGATGCGGATGCTCTTCGTATCTTTGATAAGGATCCCGCACAAAAGAGCCTGAGCTGATTTTGCACTCTAGTGTCGCTATGCGTGGGAAAAATATTTGTCAGAGAGCCTTAAAAAAGAAGTGAAGGATTCCCTCATGGAAAGATAAGCTTTCGTTCGAACCACCGATTCTAAATGATGAGGTGGCGGTAAATCTGAAAAAATCGGTTCTGATAAGAGACATATTTTGAAGCAACACAGAAATTGACACGATCTGCTTTGGCAGCGTTGGCTCCGGCGATCGAGTCGTTGGGATCACTGAGGGATACAGAAAGTGTGAAAAGATTAGAGTAGATCTGGGACGCTGCTAAATTGCTTATTGAAATTCACAGATATCAAAGAGTGACACGCAAGGCTTGCATCTTGCCTACTTTATCCAAGCGATAGGCAACTGCATTTGAAAAACGAGCAACAGATAGTACTTGTTTGGAGAGAAGCTGGTGAATAAAGTGGAAGAGATTAAGGCTATTGGAAAGATTGGCGAGGAGATGAGGTCAGCTGCAGCTAAGAAAACTTTTATATCCTTTAAACGCGAAGGGCTCGTCGAATCAAAAGAAGTCAGTGACACAGGCGGGCGGCAGTCATGAAAAAACCACTGATTTCCAGATTTCCCAACATGAGTTGGCATGTAAGCTATGGAATTGGTGCGAAGTCTGTTGATCATGAGTCCACCCTACTTATACTCCTTTAGAGAAAAATTTCGAAGCTAATCCGTATGCTGTCTTAGTACGCTAAAGTCTTCTAGAGCGACACTTTCATTAATATCAGCAGAGGATGTCACAAATAATCAACTGATAAGTCGATTCATCAAATGATCTTCAAAGATAAGGCACATCTTACCCAAATACAAGTCCACATATGATGTGGATCCAGCGACGTGATTTCCTTTCGAGAAGTTATCTTTAAAAAATGAACGAAAAAATTATTGTTGTTATCAGACTTTGGTAACGCCCATCACTCTCAAATGTTTTCGTTAGTTACAAGTTCCAATAGTCCCTTAAAAAGAAAAATTGAAGTACGTATTTCGCATAGAAATAATACTTCTTGGCCGGGGGTTCCCCAACCAGTATTGAAGATAGATCCTTTTTTTCTGTGATAAACCTGAGCTGTGTATTGCACAAACTTTAAGCCAGTACCTAGTGATGACAGAAATCCGTCGAGGAAACATTATTTGTTTAACAACCCGCATAAAGCAGTTAAAACTGAAGCAATCAGTCGTTGGATCAGATCGACGATGGTCACTTTAAGAGTGGATAAGAGATTCAATGCGCATTCTACGCGACATTCCTCGACATCGAAAGCATGTGCAAGAGGTGTTTTTATCATCAGCCAATAATTATTGAAAATAATTTATTCGCTGTTTTATCACGCAGTATATTAAGTTAGTTACATTGAGTTATATTTTCTATTTCATAATTTTGAGTTGAATGGTTATTATTGTCATAAAAAATTTGTTTGTTAATAGTTACAATTAATTCATTCTCCATTTCCTTTTGTATTATTTAAATAACTAAATATTTATATACAGAGAATTCTTGCTCTAAACAGCTACCTTACTAAACTCGAATTGCGAGACACGAAAAATAATTGAAAGATCTTACGAGCCGGTGAAATTTGATCAAAGTGTCACGCACGAGAGATTCCCACCCACATATACTAATAAAACTTTACCCACCCTTTTACAGGTAAAATAAAAAATAAATTTTCTCCAGTCATTACGTCGGAAAAATCGGCAAATGAACCGAGAAAGCCAAATTTTGGATATTACGTGGGGGGAGGGTTAGAAAAGCTTAAGTTCAAACTGTCGATCAAAGTAACCTTGTGTGTTTTCTGCCATCTTGAAAAAAGGGTTAAATTCAGTTTTTCATCGTAACTCGGTTCCCAGTTTAGGTATGAAAATTTTTATGCAATACTTTTTTGTTGCTCTTTGAACTATCTACAATTGATCTACATTTTTCCGTAACGATCATAGTTGTCGAGATATAGATGAAAGAAAGCCATAATTTTTTTTTTTTTCGAAAAATATATAATATGAAACTTGTAGAGCGTGTTCAAAACTACAAATACATTTTTTTATTTTTTATTTTCCACAAGAATTACGACCTCTATGGCGCCACAAAATCTGCCCCAGCACGCCCGACCCTGCAATGTGCGTCTTGCCTATACGGCGACTGTTAAAATTTGGGCATGTGACAGGTATAAAAGAGCCTTTTCTCGTGTTCTTGCCGGAACATCTGCTCCTTTTCCTAGCATTCCAGTCAGTTGTCTCGAGTCTTTTGAAGCGAGTGTACGTGTTTGAAAAGTTGTGTGAAAATGGTTGATTGTTTCATTTGCAAAAAACCTCTGACTGCTGATGTTTATGTGGCTAAAAAGAGAGTTGTTTAGCGGCGAACGTGAAAAGAGGACGTGTGGAGCATCAACAGATGTTACAAAATATTAATTCAGTGAGTGTTCATAATTCGTGCTACAAAAAATATGGAGACCAACGGCTAGCTTCAATTTTTTCTTGATGAAGCGAGTCTCCATCGCAAGAACCAGACCAGAAGAACAACTGCAGGTCATTTCCATTTTAATTTTAAAAATCACTGTTTATTTTGTGGAGAAATATTTTGTGACGAATAAAGATTGCCGGTTCATTGACGGAAAAAATACATTTCGTGGTAGAAATATCAATGAATGAAAAAGTTATGGGATACCTGGACGTGACGATGAATTTGCTACTTCAATCATCGAGCGTATTCATGGTATACTTGATATCGTCCCAGTAGGAGCTCTCTACCATCGAACTTTTATTTCTCATGTATATAATGCACAAAGTAGACGCGGCAATGGAGGCAATTTACTCATTTCTAAAAGAAAATTCCGACGAACTTCAATTTTCTATTAGCGAGTTGATGAACCAAATAAATGTAGATTTGGTTTCTGACATAAGAACGGTTAGAAAACATTTACAAGAGAAGTATGGAGATGACATTCTCATAATCGAAAAACAAGGACGTGATTGCGTTGTGTGCTTTCGAAATACCGGTTTCAAAATACTCTCGAAGAAATGGTACTAAGAAAAAAAGATTAACGATGAAAACAATTACCTCCCATCGAATGAATTCGTTAAAGATATTGAAGCCGCTGTCCCTAAATCCGGGTCCATCAAAACGACAAAAAACATGTGAAAAAAATGACCACCTGTAATTATTTTTTTTTACATAAAAATTATTTTATCAATAAATATCATGTGATTGATTTAAAATTTAGCTGGTTTATTAATTTATTTTATATTGCAATAATTTTCTGAACAACAATTCATTTATTTTGACGTGTGGATACAACCGTACGAGCGACTAAATCAAAACCGGGCACAGTCTTACTGACTTTGCGGCGCGCTAGAGGTCGTAATTGTTCTTGAAAATAAAAAATAAAAAAAAACAAATTTGTATGTCTGAACACGCTCCACAAGTTTTATATCGGGGCTACGTTGGTACTGAAAGCAGTGATATTCCAAAATTGGTAGATATTCTTGGAAGTCTGGTTGTTAAATATGAATAATTGGAGTTGTGAGGCTTATAAAGTTTATACTGTCAAAACTATAAAGAACGTTACCGACAAATTATTGAGGGATAAATATAACAGCGAAAACGATATTATTTTCAACCTATTTTATATAAAAGCTGTCCACCCATTACTTTTATCATTGAGCTTGTATTGGGATAATTTTAAGCTCTTTGGACATCGAGTAAAGTAACAATCACAATTTCCTCGACTTCAAGACCAGCTCGATTAGACCATACAACGCTGCTGAATCTGTAGATTTGATTGGTTACTATATTTACAGTTGCTTAAGACTTCCACCGTCTTCCTATTATCTCAGACACAAAAGAAGATAATGTTATTGGACTATGTTTAGTTGACTTACTCTCTTTCCATAGTTCTGATCTACTATGACAAACAAGCTTAAACTATCTCACATCAATATCGTAGTGGAACTCTAATTCCAACAACAGTAGCATGAGGTTAGAGATAGAATTTCCAGAAAATTTATTTATAGTTGATCCAATCCTGCTTGTGTAGTTACCAATGGTTAAATTTCAAACCAGAATGCTTGACCTATTCCATTCAGTCTCTATATGCATCTAGGACTGTTGAGACTGGCAAGAAGACAATTATTAGTTCTATACTGAAAACAGTGTTTACACACTCACAATTACACTGTTTTGTCTTCACAGACTAAAAATAAACTGGTTTACCTTCAGTCTCTGAAGACCATAAACTTGGTTATCGACTCGCGCGTCAGACAGTGTAATTGTGAGTGTTGGTGTAATGGTGGTGTAAACAGTGTGTTCAGTATGAATATCACCAACGGTTCTAGCTCACTTATTATTTCTGCTAGATATTTCCAGATGTAGTATGATCGTTATTTCCTCCCCAAAACCTAACACTTTCATGGTTTTCGCTTCTCATGGCAAGGACATGTTAGATACACACACAAACAGTTTGTACATTTGCCAACATAATAAATTTATTTCATCTGTTTCTCCATTGTGTAAAATGTATATTAGGGTCCCTGCTAGATTTTATATTAAATGGTAATGGTAATTTATATTGTTTTTTTTTTTCGAATTCCAATTTCTCAAATGTTAACCGAAGATACTTTCTTGACAAAATCAAAGGCAAATCCATATTAACAGATACCTCTGGAAACTGTAGGGCATGACAGGAATTGAAAAATTGACATGTCGTATGTATAGTTGGTTCTCAACTGACTTCAGCATTATACTAACATCTAAATAACATGCGTAAACAGAACAATGATTTTCGGTGATTTTCGATATACTAGATGCTGTTGCAATGGCTTTTGTTTTCGTTGATATTTTGTATCCTGACCACAGTTTTTTCCACTAAGATATTCCGTATAGAGATTTAGAATTATAGCGTAAGGGATAGTCCCCATAATTCCGAGCAGTGCATTCCAATAGACAGTATGTTGTGCTATATTTTTGTTTTTAATGCGGTCCACCAAACGACTGATATTTATATAATTCGTGGGATTATATAGGTGATATGGATCCATCTAGCCAAAACAGGTTTCAGGCTCTACTTTGCTTCGCTAAAAAGTGTCATCTGCTTTTTGGGCATGCTTCACGTGAGCTTATCTAGTTTCGCATTTCATTATAAAAATATTATTCTATTTTTAAATTATTAATACAGCCGACTAGCAATACAGAGAATGAAAATGTCATTCGCTAGTCCCTTCAAAGATTGAATTTTTTATTTATGGTATCCTGATGACAGTTTGAGTATGGAGGTTGTCTGAGAACTTTCTGACCAAGTAGGTATTGGCTTTACACCCCAAATAATAAATATCTATCCTGTTATTGAAAGTTTAAGGAGATAAAATAGGAAAGAGTCGGTATGTGGTCAACTAATTTGAAGTGCAATTGGTAAATTTTAGCAATGACTCTCCCCAAAGTGTAAAAAGGTGTGTTTTCCTTCGAATCAGTCACTTTTCACAATTTCTTCTTTCACCTTATCAAACAATGATTTGTAATACACTAATGTTTCACATTTTTCAAGAAAGTTGCTGAGCACAATCCAAAAAAAGGCCGTTATCACTTTGCAGGCCGATGAAACCGTCTTTGCCTTTTTCGGAGTACGTTTGCCTCTTGCAATCCACGTCTTGACAACTTTTTTCATTTCACATATGTAGTGGTAGATCCATGTTTTTAAATATATTTGGGAAACGACGTAAAAAATAACTCATTCTTCTTAAATCACGTCAATAAAGCCTAAAAAATGCTCTTTGTACAAAGTGAACAAATGTGACATGATATTTTCGAGTTCCGTACTCTCATCGTCAGCCAAGCAGATATGGCCACGTTTGAATTTAGTTATTCAGAATTTTACAGTACAGCTCTGAGTTAATTTGTGCAGGCATATTGCATATAATTGGGTTTGAAGCTGAGGGATTCATACTGGCTGATAAGTTGGAAATTCCAATTATCTTTAAAAACAAAGTGTTGATCTACAAAGCAATCCTCAAGCCCATATGGACCTACGGAGTCCCATTGTGGGGATCAGTAGCCAACTACAATATACAATATTGAAATTCTGAAGCGATTCCAATTGAAGGTCCTACAAATTACCGAAGATGCTCCTTGGTTTGTGCAAAACTTATAGTTTATAGTTATAAATATAGGTCAAGCCTCCATCCAAACAGATTGGCGTAGACTAAAAATCATATTCCTTATGATCAAATTAGTAGGTTTTAACGAGTGTTAAGGTGCGTCTCCATTGAACAAACAAAACATTAGTGTGTACCCAATAGCCAAACCTAATTGATTTAGGTATTCATTATAGCTGTAGAGAAAGTAATCAGTGGATTTCTTTCGGCCATGTGAATTTGTATTGTATTTTCACATAATTTTTTGATTATTATTATTTGTCTATCTAACCCAAAATTCAAAGTACAATTCACATCCACATACAAATACCAAATTTGTATACAAAACACGAACTCTGACATCAGGGGCAAAAATTTGAGCATTCATAATATTTACATCATAAACTAATTTTACATAACAACTAGTTTTATTCATAACAATTCATCACTCATAGAAATTATAATAACTATTATTATTAGGTTGACATCCATCTCTCGATCACTACGCCAACATTGTGGCAACAGAGTGAGATAACTAAGGGCCTGTCAAATGAATACCCTCATTTCAATAGCTGTACGTAAAACCTTGACTATAATGAAGTTTAGCACTTGTCCGTAATTCACCATATACTTCGCTAGGCTCGTTTTGCATTAGCCAATTGTTAGACGGCTCACGTAGCTTGTAACGTACTTAAAAATAATAGTTTTTGCTCGGTAGAATTCAATTTCAAGAGAGACACAGATTTTTAAAGATTTATTTTTCACATTTCTACAATATAATTGTATATGAAGTTATCAAAAAGTTCGTAAAATTGAACAAACGTCTCTTATATTGAAAATTTTCATTCTAAAATGAAATTCACCATATACAGAGGTCGGCATAAGTCAGGCGCGCTCTCAAAAAATCGGTGTGAGTCCCGCAATGCTGATAAGTTTGGCAACGCTGTCAAAAAACATTAAAGCGAAGCCACGTTCGTGTTTCAGACAGTTGAGTCTGTGTCATAACACGATCTTGTCGAGTAAACCGCGTTTTAAGAATTAAATTACCAATACAAATTCACGCTCCAAGAAATAGTTTTTTTTGTTACGTCGTATCTGCATACGAACGCGAATTACGAAACAATTTGTTCGACAGTGTAGAAAATGTACCAGAAATTCGTAAAAACTAGCTCGGCTGCCGACGCGTCTCGTTCTGAACGACGGTATCTGTAACAACTAACGAAAATATGGAAACAATGGCGCTGGCGCTAGTTGAGCAACCAAACCATTGTGTAGTGCGACTTCAAATATCCAATCGTTCTTTAACACGAATGCTGAAACCCATACCTTATCGAATTTACCGTCTGCGTCTCCTCCATGATTTCGATCGCAAATTGAAATTTTGCGAGTGGTACCTCGGATGCAGTCAGGGTGATCCGCAGTTTTAGGATTCAATTCTATGGTGAAATGAAGCAACCTTCCAGCTGAACGGTACAATCAATCGGCATAACTGCGTATACTAGAATGATCAGAATCCTCAAGACTTCATTAAAGAAGAAGTAAACCTGCCTGGTGTGTGTGGGCTGGTCTGGTGGGTCCGTACTTTTTTGAAGGTCACGTCACGGCACAAAGTTATATATAAATGCTCCAAGATTTACGTGGGCAAATGGACAACGAGCCAACACTCGCGAACATCCGTCATTTCATGCAGAATGGAACTTAGCCGCACTACGCGTTATGTGTATCTTGATGTTCATTTTGGTGAATGGTTAGGAAGACGAAGAATCGTTGAGTGGCTCGCACGGTCATGGGACCTTTCTGTTATTCATTTCAATAACTTAATTTTGATGCTGCATTTTTTCTCTTAATGCAAATTTGTTGCCTCACTTATGCTGACCTCTGTACGATAATATTTATTAACAACATTTCAGTACAGTATAACAATTTACAAATTTTATCCTAGACAAAAGTTGATTTGACTAGAAATAATATATAATCATTAATTATAATGTTTCAATAAATTTTGTATTTCCAAAATGCTTCTTCCTTTTGTTTCAGGTAAATATAAGTATATTAATAAACCTCCTGTGAAGCTAGCAAATCCAAATATACCCATACACCAATGGACTCCAATCATTTCAGCCGCCAACGGATATGAAGCTGAGTAAATGGTATATAGAACGCCACTTACAGCCATAATAAAAGCAAATGCACTAGTTCTCAATTCAGAAACAAATAATTCGCCAATAATCACCAAAGGTAATGTACCGACTCCTATAGAATAAGAAACGATATAAACTAAAACTCCTACAAGTGGTACCCACTTGAACTGAAGGATCAAAAGTGATTTTATTGAGTTTAAATAGAAAAATATACCCAGAACTGAAATAGCAGATCCCATTCCAAGAGATGAGGCGATTAGTAACTTTCTTCTGCCAGATTTTTCAACGACAAAAGAAGTGAAACCGAAACTTACTGTTTTTATCAATGCTACAATGATTGCTATTGTTTCACCGGATAAATTAGAACCAGAATGATTGAAAATTGGAGCCAGCAATGACATTATTATGGGTACACCGCAAAAAATTTGTACAAGTGATGGTAAGGAGCCTAAAATGAGTCCTAGTCTACATTCTTTTGAACTAAAAAGTCGAACCAAACGAGCTTCTTTCATTTTATCATCTAATATTAATGTTTTCGAGATTTCATTGAAATCGGAGTTTAATTCTTCTTCTGTTTTATTATTACGCAGTTGTTTCAATGATTTCATACAATGCTGATTTTCTCCTTTTGTTAACAAATACACTGGACTTTCAGGTGCTAAGAGGAATAATGAGAATGGTATCAGCGGAATCGCTGTCAGAAGCGTGAAAACGGTATAACTAATCATTGGACCAATTATGAAGGAAGCTAGTTCTCCAATCGGTACAAAGAATGTAAAGAGACATCCAAATTTACCCCTATTGTGATTTTCACAAATCTCTGTTAAATATATAGGGGCAAGATTGTAATATGCACAAAGGAAAATTCCAATCAACGTATGAAAAAGAATCATGACAGTGATATTTTTACTAAATGCTAGACCTATTATAGATAAAAATAAACCAATACAAAAACACATCATACTTTTCTTTCTTCCAAATATGTCGCCTATTTTAGGTAATATGCTTGTTCCAATAATTGATAGAATTCCTGGTACGGCAAAACAGAGAGATACTTCAAATGTCGTTATTGGTCGGGCTAGTGGATTCACACTTGTGTCATTTGATTGCAACTTGACCATGACGGGTGATAACCACCCCGTACAAGCTCCTATTGTGAATGAAGGTATAACTCCTGCAAAAAGTAAAAAAATTAATAGTAAAAGTAAGTAAAATTCCTCACTTCTAGGAACAATTTACAGTTATTTAGCAATGAACGATCTTAATTTCAAGTATAATTGATAAATAATATTTCATGTTTTATATACATTCCGACAGGATGAAAATTGAAATCATTTATTCAAGAAAACGTATTTGAATGTATATATATATATATATATATATATATATATATATATATATATATATATATATATATATATATATATGTAGTCTGTGGTTAAAACCAAGAATAGTTTCCAGATTAAGTACAGATGATAATTTATAACCGTATATCAATCAAGACTAACCAAGTCGATGAATTTTCAGAACAATATGTGCACATTACTTGAGAAATTCCATCATTCTTAGGAAATATTTGATTTTCTTCAACTTTTTCCCAGAGTGTACAGACGATTATACTATCGCTTTTACATACATTTTCATATAAAATATGATGAAAAATTTTGATTAATAACAAGATAAAGTGTTGGTAGATATTTTGAATTCATATTCTTCGAAATGCTGGGATAAAAATGTATTTATATCCCAACGTTGCAATCTTCACTGCTAGTATCTCTAAACCCATGTCCATCAAGCTTATCATAAATTGGTATATTTGATAATATTAATTAACACAACCCCTTTCTTAAACGTAAAAGGTTGTCAAAACTGCATCATACGAGAATGTTATCAGTCCAGGATTTTTAAAACGTATCCGGCAATCTTTTAGACGTCGAGAAGATACTTGTATTTCAGCTGAAGCCCCACACTATTAAGATATGCCCTAAAGTGTACCATTTTTTGTTTATATCGGTGACAATGTAACTGCTTTCATTAAGATGAATTCCATTTACACTAAAAGTTCCTTTATTGAGAATTATTCTGTCTACTGACATATAAACTTATCACATATATTTATAAAAAGTTTTCATCTCAAAATGAAATAGCAAATACCCCTCGGCAATATTTCACTTTGGAAACATCCTATATTTTCTACAATATTGTAAGGCCCGCTTCTAAAATAAGGACGTCATCAGTGTTGGCTGATATCTTTCACAATCGGGGAAATCAGCTTCCGAAAGTGAACGGTGACGGATGACAGAGGCAAAAATAGATTAGTCGGCAATTGTTTCATTACTGTTGTAACATTCACTTTCACTTTTGTATATTAAAATTAACATATATTTAATTTTGGGTAGAGTGCAGTACCATCATTTTGACCTTCGGAAACCGCAATAATATCATAATTAAATATTTTAGATATCATCGAAAGAATTTTCCTAGAAAACGTTACAGCATTCACACTTCTCCGTTGACTTGAAATTGGTTCGTGCACGAGAGTATACGAAGTTCTCAAATATTATCAATTTTTCTGATTATTCGAGTGATTTGTCGCTGTAATTGTTTTCAAATAATGTCCAGGTAAGAAATATAGTATATCCAGAAATATAATCGCCACCTGTTAGCTGCAAACTTCATTCAGTTGGTCACAAGAAAATGATAATTTTGTTTTGGGACATATACGTCCCATTGGTTATGTTTTTTGGGATCTTTTTGTCCCATTGGTAATTTTGCTTTTATTTTTTGCAGAAAACTGAATCAGGATGAATTACAGTACATAGTTGAACATTTGTCTGATATTGAGCGCCCTTATGAAGAAAGCGGTTCAGAATTTGAACCTGACGAGTCAGAAGATAATGTCGGATAATGGGGAGTCGAATCTGTCTACAGAATTTCCAGGAGTAAATCATCTTGGGTCTACTGCTCGGAATTCAGGAGGAGATTCTGAAAACAATGAAGAACTAGAGAATATTAGTTCAGATAATGAGGTACAAACTGCCTCCCCACTTGTTTCTTCGGACACTTGGAAGAAACTACACACGCAATTCACTCCAAGAAAAAATGTCCCTAGTGCTAAACCATGCAGTAAGTCTTTTTTCATGGATTGCACAACAAACTATTGAAAGATTTAATTTACTCAATAAAGATGAAAAGCAAAAGACTGTTCTAACCGATAAGCACGAGATAATGATTTTACTGGGATCCTATTTCATATCTTTATCTTACAATAGGGTTCCAACATTCCAACATTATTGGTCTACTAATTCCTCAATAGGAAACACTGCAATCAAAGAGGCCATATCCTGAAATAGGTTACAACTTTTGTCCTCGAAGATGTACTTCAACCATCCTGAAAAAAACGAGAACGCGACTAAACTGTACTACATTTCAAATGTTTCAGAAAGCAAGAAGTGAGAGCACTTTCCAAAGTATTGATGAAGCCATGGCTAAGTTCAAGAGCAGGAGTTCTCTGAAACAGTACCTCCCTTTGAAACCTACAAAGCTAAGAATAAAAATATGGGACCGCTGTGATTCCAAAATAGGCTACACATATGATTTTAATATTTATTGTGGAAAGAATGGCAACGGAGATGCCGAATCCACTCTTGGAGAATCAGTCGTCACGAAGCTTTCGTCTTCAATAAAAGATCCAGAGGTTAGTTTATGTTTTGATCGTTTTTTCACGTCGACGAAACTAATAAACAAATCTCTATTTGCTTGTGTTGGCATAGTGATTGGTAATCGTAGAAACATGCCTAAATTCGAAAAAAAGAAAAGAAACACAGTGGAAACTGAATTTGTCCATAATCAATTTGGTACTACGGCGGTTTTGTGGAAAGATACAAGAGAAGTAACGCTGCTCTCAAATTGTCATGGAAATGATATGACCTTGGTGAACAGAAAAGAAAAAGATGACAATAAAAAATGAAATTCCTTGTCCTAAAATTGTGGCCCATTACAATAGGCTCATGGGGAGTGTTGATCTTATCTTATGACATGGATCATAAGTCTTTAAAGTGGTTGAAAAAAGTTTTTACCGTTTTTTTATGACCAGTGCGGTAAATGCATGGATTATTTGGAGAGAAACACATCATAAGAAAATTTCTTTCCTGGATTTTATGGTTCCACTTGCGGAGTCAATGATTTCGGAGGCTCGAAAATATGCCAAGGTTGTTGGAAAACGCCAATACGGCAGACCATCAAAATCGTCCACAGGGTTATTGAATGTTGGGGATCATCTTCCAAATGAAGGACCAACTCGTAGGAGATGTCACAGTTGTACAAAAAATGAGAAAGAAAAACGCACAACAACCTCCTGCTCAGCTTGCAATGTTCCTCTGTGCAAAAATTGTTTTTCTAGTTTCCACAGGGATCTATGTGTTCCACTCTCTTCTAGCTATCTCCTTGAAATAAAAAATAAATCAATAATTTTTCCATATCAGTTGAGTGTTGAATAGCCCATTAAGCTGTTTATTACCATAATTACTTGCGAAAAACAATTGGGAGTGAAAGGGTTAGATTAGATATTCAATCTGTTGAAAATTGTTATTCTATAAAAAGTTATTTAATACGAACGATTTGAGCAGATAACATGTAACAACAATGTAATAACAGCATAAACTTTTTCTTTATAAAATCTACCCCCTATAGGAAAAATTCAAGAGCATTTGGATTTGGATATATGTATATATTCCGAATTTTGTTCCAGAATTAAAAACAATGCTAATTAAATTATTGTTATTGATATGTTGCTGATAATTATTGACTGATTGTTATAAAATAAGAATACATTGATTAATTAAAACGGCTGGGTAAAGTATTTTTATCTAATTCCGCTATCAAGTGTGATACATGTCACTCCTTCACATTATAAATGTCACATTTTTCATAACCTTCATGTATCAATTTTGAAAAAACTTCACGTAACTGTTGTTAGTGTCAAAGAATTATTTATAAATTACTATAATAACGGATAATTTCAATTTAATAATATTAATAAAACAACATCATTAGATAGATATTCTCTTGATTTTCTTGTTTAATGTTAATTTCATTTGTACCAGTGATATCCACATTTGTACCAGGGGTTTGGCTCAGAATGTTTTCTGAAATTCTTCTCTTATTTTTTGATGAGCAATCTTTGCTGCTAACTTTCCAATGGTATTTTATGCCCACGGACTGTAAGACATATTTTCTATTATAATATCGCAAAAAAATCTGTCGTGCTCTACAGCAGGAGATCTAATATTTCTATACTTTTCGATGAGGTTAATAAGCTGTACACCAGCAATATTTCCAGGAGTGACCACAGATTCACGAATAGATTGTGTTTCACCTTCAACCAATACGTCTCCTTGTAGGGACGTCAGTTCAGCCTTCATGCAAGCTCCGCAATCCCTAATATCATTGCGACGTAAGGAACAGATTCATTTAATAATAAATTATAAACATATCGTGAATTATGTTATATATTTGCAAATAGAAATATTTAATCTTCAGCCACTTTTATAAATCTTTCCACATTCTCATTCGTCAAAATCTCCAATTTCAACATTGAGTATGTAGTCCACAGATTCGACGCCTTTTTAATGTTTTTAAATTTCCAAAATAAGAAAGTAGAACCTTTTCATTGATGTTCCTTATATTTCTCAAATCTCACCAGTTTTGGTAGGCCAAGTGCGTACCTACTTCTTTATTTTTTAGGTATTAAACTACCCACTGCAGCATTTGCAGGTTCTCGTACTACAAATGGAATATCTGATTCACTATCCGAAGACATTTCAAGTAGTTACTTCTGACTTGAATCCACTTATTTTGAAAAATCGTTGATTGCTTCCATAGTAACAATACTTCTTACACCATTAATTTCCACAATATTTTCATTGTAATTGAAGATTCTATTGAATATTATAAAAGCGCGGAATTAAATAAAATATTGTACGTAAACACACGTAATTTGCAAAACTCACTGGCGTTCCTTTTGGCAAATATTACGCCTGATGAACAATATCGTTCTTTTAATAATTAGTTACGTAAGCAACTAGTATTAATTATTATTCAATAATCCATTTAAAATATTTATGGACATTCGTTTTCGTTGACATCTCTCATATTTCATATAAGTTTATTCTTATAATGAAAGCAGATAACAAAACTGATTGTGAATGTTTCTTATCACAAAGTCAGTCATGTCATTTGTAACAAGCTTGTCGCGTTTTCAATGAAGTTTATAGTAAAGACAATATAAGACTCGAGAATAGAATTTAACATCAAAAAATGCAAAAGGATATTAGTAAACCAATAAAAGGAACATGAGGAAGATATTATAGTAAAAGTTGGAACAGAGATCAAATTTAAATAACTGGAAGTAGTTTTCACGAATTATGAAAGAATAAATATATAATAGGATAAACAGAGCAAGAAAAGCCAATCAAATATACTCTGTCTCATATAGAATTATATTCGGGAAAAGTGGAATAGGCAAAGTCATAAAAATGAAGATATACAACTCAAAACCTTCACCTACGTTAATATATCGAAATTATACCTGAGTTATGAACGGATACATATTAAATAAATTAAGCAGAGAAGAAACAACTGATAACAAGAGAAATGAGGATAAGCAGGATGAGAAATGAGGTAATTATAGAAAAGCTCAAAAAGGAATCAATAGGTAAGTTATTTAAACTGGTACACATTAAGAGAAGAACACCACAAAGCATATCAATACAACTGACAAAAGCAAGAACAAATGATTTACGCCCAAGGTACATCTTGTCTGTGTTTCAGGTACATCAGCCCCAATATACCTTAGACAATATCTTATTTTTAACAAAGGTCTTGTGACACGGGCGGTATTATGGTAGGGTTTACATTGTTATTGTTTTTATATCTATTTTCTGTATATTTTTCGCTTTTCGAAATCTAATGTTTCCTATACCTAAATTCCACAATGTATGAGTTATAGCTACATTATCGGGGTATAAGGGGTGACGATAAGAACGGTGATAATATCAGCCCAAATATAAACCTCACCTGATCGAGTGGTGACTTTGTCATCCGGTGCACCCTGTTGGACAACAGACGAGACTCTGGCGATCGAGTAACAGTGTTGAAAGTAACGGGACGTAGTGTCGTATATACCCAGGATAATGATCGTAATCATGTCAGACAAAAAGAAAGTTCCGGGCAAACCTTAAATGGTCCGATGGTGCTAAGCATCCCTGGGTATGACTACAAGATATTATGCAAAAAGTGCCGACATGAAATGTAAATAGCTTGTACAGTCCAGGAAAGTTGCACAATCTTATAAAGGAAATGTTACGGTTACAAGTGAATGCAATGGTATAAATGAAATTAAATAGTCGGGCTCAAGTACTTTCGGCGATTATATACATAGCGGGCACCGGGTGATCGACCGAATCCTCTCATATGAAACCAAATCGACTATTACCTTAATAAAGAGAAGATTCCAAAATTGTATTAAGAGAGTGGCGGCTTATCCCGGTGCAAATATTGCGTCTGATCACAATTCACTGATTGCGAATATAAAACTTCGGCTTTCAAAGATCAAGAAAAACAGCTAATAACAAATATATGGACACGAGGAAACGGAATGAGAGACCAACATCTTAAAGCAACTTATAGTCGACATATCAACGAGAACCTAAGAAAAATAGAACAACCTAACCTAACCTAACCAATTAAAACGGGTGACGGACGAAATTCTTGAATTAATGGAACAAAGTAGACTACACAGAACCCAACAAAAACAACAGAACTGCAAAGAAACACAACAAATGAATACTAATGCGGCCCTCTCATTATCCGAAATGACGTAGAACACACCATAAAAGTAGCAAAGCTGGGTGAAGCTAGTGCACCAGATGACATTCCCACCGAGGCTATATAACTGTTCGAAGACGATAACATTGACATGTTGTTATACCTTTTTAACATCTATAGCTCAGGTCAATTTCCAAATAATTGGGTCTACTCAACTTTTATAATGATTCCTAAGACATCAAAAGCGGTAAAATACAAAGATCATCGACTGATCACTTTAATGAGTGCTTTGCTGAAGCTATTCCTCACACAAGGATGTTCATAATGAAGAACTAAATAAAGTGACCCAGTTTGGTTTCAAAAGTGGTATAGGTAAACGCGAAGCAGTTTTCTACCTAAATACCCTCGTTCAAAACTATATTGACCAACGAAAAGACGTTTATCGACTACGAGAAGGCGTTTGATACCGCCAGGCGTGACACTTTAATAAAAACGCAGAAGATCGGCAACATCGACATCAGAGATATAAGAATTATTCAAAGCCCTACTAGAATCAGAAAGTACGGGTTAGCCTGAATCAGACAATGAACACAGAAGTTTTAGGAGGGTTACGCCAGAGGTGTATTTTGTCTACTATGCAGTTCAACCTCTATGCAGAGGTTCTTGAAGGCTCTGATTATGGCGTTAAAGTTAATGGATACCCGCTGAATAATATTCGCTACACGGACAATTCGGCAATACTCACAGACAACGTACTCGAGATGCAATGATTACTAGATACAATTAGCAATATTGGGAAATCACATGTCTTAAAAATAAATGCAACAAAAATCAAGTACATGGTAATAAGTAGAAATACAATTTTAAGTGCCGAAGTGCATATAGTTAACACGACTATCGAGCAAGTGAAGACGTTTAAATATCTAGGGAAAACTATAAATGAGAAATGGGACTCTCAGCAGAAAATTGAATGTCGCAATGATAATGCAAGAGAGGCTGTCATTAAATTTAAACCGATGTGTATAACCGTAATCTCTCCTTTGACCTTAGGTATAGAATGGTCAAATGTTATGTGTAGTCAATTTTACTGTACGGCATGGAAACATGGTAGTTAAAGATATCGTCCACTAGAAGCCTTCGAAATGTGGATCATTTGAAGAATGTTGCGTATACCATGGACGGACAGAGTGACTAACGAGGATGTATCAAGAACAGCGGGGAATAAGCGAGAGTTGTTCAACTTGATCAAGGTGCGAAATGTTGGATACTTGGGTCACGTTCCTAGAGGAGAAAGATATACAATATTCCAATTGATAATAAAAGGAAAGATCCAAGTAAAGAGACGCGTATGCCGAAAACAAATGTCATGGCTACGCAATATACTGGCCTAAATAACACCGGTGTGCTAACATTATCTCCGTCGAAGTTAAAATGATACATTTAGATGGCTATAACTGCTACAATAACAAATTTGACATTTCAATAAATTATTATTGTTGAAGTTTATTGAAGGTCACAAGGGATTGTTTATGTGAAAAAAAAAACGAATTGATATTTTAATGATATCAGGATATGGTGAAAGGAATAGCAGATAACAAGAAACGTGTAGATCTACTGTCAGTAAATTAGTAAAAAAGTTTAAGAAACTGGTTCAGTAAAAGATTTATCCAAATCGCATCAACTGAAAACAAATCCTTAGATGTTTATGTCCTGTTAGAAGACGATCCACACTTGACTACTAGACAAATATCCAGGGAACTTGATATTTAATGAAAATTTTACGTGATAATAAATTCCATCCATACAAAGTAACGTTGTTTCAAGAGTTGTCAAATGACGATTTTGATAGACGTGAAGAATTTGCAGACCTAATGATGGAAAAATGTTACAATCAAAACGATCCAAATGATGCGGCCACTTTGTATTAATGGAAACGTGAATTAGCATAATTGTAGATACTTATCACGTAACAATGCTTGTTGGATGCGTGAATCCCACACTCAATATCCCGAAAAACTGAATGTATGGGCTAGGATGATAGGCGACAAAATAATTGGTCCCTTTTTCATTGATTTACTGAAAAATAGTATCATACCTGAATTGGCTCGGGTATTTCCAAATCCAAGTAGGTATTTACAATTACATTCAATAAAAACTTCCTTATTACAAATTTTCAGACAATAACTATATCCCAAACGACAATACTTGGCTACAGCAAGATGATGCGCCACCTCATTATACGTGTGTTCTAAGGCAATACCTAAATAATATGTTTTCCAGAAGATGGATTGGAAAGCGTGGTTTTATCGAATGGCCCCGGCGGTCACCCGATATGAATCCTTTAGACTATTTTCTTTGGGGACACTTGAAAAACATCGTTTATAGAACGAAACCTGGTAATATTCAGGAAAAGTTTTAAAAATCGCATAGCTTGTTGCATTGAAGTGAATGGTCAACATTTTGAGCATCTGCTGTAATCGCTTTTACTGTGTGTTTTCTAAAATTCGTAATTTTCCTACCTCACAACTGTGGCTCTCCTTCTAACATGACACAAACATTTAAAGATTAGTATTCAGTTGTTTAAGGTTTTCTGCGCCATGATTTAGATAAATATTTTACTGCACCATTTTCGTTAGACTGATATGAGATTTTGCATTAACACATAAATTATTAAAAATTCATTATTATTCCGGAAAAAAGAGAGATCTGACAACAATGTAGATACCACCCTAATACCGGCCTATCATAAGACCCTTGCGCACAAAAATTTATAAAAATCGTACAAGCCGTTTCCGAGATAAATGATGCGTTCCATACATAAAACTCACTCTGTATATAGTTTAGGTTCACTTACTGCCTCATTATGGGAATAGTAGTATTTAGGTATAGGAAACATTAGATTTCGAAAAGCGAAAAATATAGAGAAAATATATATAAAAATAATAACAACCTAACCATCAATTACGAAAAAATAAAAAAACAAAATAGGTATGAGGTACAACAGATTCCCCTATAAAGAAAAAAACAGGTTTACAAAAGAAACACACATTTGATATCTAAATAACGTTCCCTTTCAACAAATCAAAAAACTTTTACAAAACTCAGTAAATTAAAGTACAAATTGTTTGAGCAACCGCCATATTTGAAGTCATGAAATCATATTTTTTCATAGAATAAGAAAATTTATTGAACTAGCAGGTGAAATGGAAAAATATATTTTCCATAATTTCACAATATTCCGTATATTTCATATAAACATATAATTCTCATTATATGAATATGTTTATACTGATATTATAATGCAAATAATCTTAATGCAGTTAATTTTCAACATCAAATAACAAGCAAATAGAAATTTAGTGAAATCTTTAGATAAATGTGAAGAGAAATACCTCCCATTTTACAATTGTGTTTCTGAAAAGTACATTCATCTATAGACTATAGCTAACCACTCACCTATGATGACAACAAAATATAAATACAATGTATCTGATCTTCGGACTACATTTTCGGGTACTAACTCAATAAAATTTTTTCCATCTTTTGGAATATATTTCGTTTCAACGGAATTCGTATTATCGATGTTAATATTTGTCATTTTTTTTTATTACACAAAGTTAAAACTGTTAATGTGTCTTATAATGAAATAATTAAGTGGAATGATATGGTTTTTTCTAGTAAATAAGATAACATATAATATTGTTTGATTGTCGATGTAGTGGTGATGGGGGCAAGTAACAATGAACTCTTAATACCTGTGTGGAGTTTACAGAAATTCTTATCTCAATTTGTAAGCAACATCGTATTTTATATAAGTATCAACAAAGTCATGATTTTCAAAAAAATTTAGTTATATTTTTTATGAATTATGATGAACAAAACATTATCTTTTGCTTTTACACGATACATTTACGTATTCATTTCGAATATTTATAATTGAATTATGAAAAAACATTGTTTTAAATTTTCCTGATTTATGCAATTATTCATATAGAGATAAGGAAACATTTGATTATTATTTCTGAACGTATGTTTTATCAAAGTGGAAATGAAGGATATAGCGGGGATATTCTGAAAAAGATATATACAGTGTGTTAAAAGAATAAAGTTCAATTCATATGTTCAGCTTTTAAAGTGATGTTGAAGTATTTTTAAATAACTCAAGCCCTCCACATAAATCAGTTAGAAGTATACCACAAACTTTTACTTCAGAATGAAATTTTTTTTAGTAGACCCTGTGGCGATTCAGCTATACACGATTCCCGACATTAATTTTTCAATAACATTATTTGTTCTTTTTGGGGACTAGTGTAAAGAAAAAGGTCAAAATTTAATAATGATGACGCGAAATAGATGTTGCTCTCAGTTTCGGTTTATGTTTTACCATTGAACTCAACGTGATACTATTTATTAATATTTCTGTTCAAAAAATGAAAATTGTAAGTATAACAATCACTCAATAAGTAGTGTGACTAATTAAGAAAAAGACATTTTTTTATCAAAAAATCGATTTTATCCATCAATGTTATCACTTCAAAAGCAATACAATCACTTCCACGCTTCCCTAACTTGATGGTGTATTTGTAGAAGGATTTGTCTCTTGCCTAAAAATAGACTTCAGTTTCAGTAATCACTTCTTCATTTGAGCTGAATTTCTTACCGGCGAGAATTTTTTTGAGATTAGCGAATAGCCAGTAGTCACTGGGGGCTAGATTTGAAATATACGGTGGATGAGGACGCAAATCGAAATGTAATTTGTTCAAATCAACAATCCTTGCCATCGAATTGTGAATCAGTGCATTGACTTGGTTGAACAGTGGCTTTTTCTTCAACATATTAGGCCGGTTTTTCTGGATTTTTGCATTCAAACAATCCAACAACTTTATGTAGTATTCGCTATTAATTGTCTCTTTTGAAGATAGTCGCATCCTAAAATACTGAAGTCATACCCTGCATACTATTGTGCCTTTGGACGCTTCGAACGTGGTTCACCAGTTGCACATAGTTGATGATCGTTTTGATTCCGGAGTGAAGTGATAAATCCATGTTCTATCCATTACGTGTAATCATGGCTAAACATTGCTCTGAACCATCAACACGTTGTTGTTTTTGATGACTGTGAGTAAACGCGGCACCCTACTGTGAAAAAAAGCTTCCTTATGGTCAAATATTCATGCATAATTGTAGACACTCTGTTTTCTGATATCTTTAATGCCTCAGCTATCTTACGTAATTCCAATTTCTGATTGTATAAAACCAATTTCTAGACTTTTTAATATTTTTGAAGTAACCACCTCAATTGGACGACCAGAATGATCACTATTATCGGTGTCTGCACGACTACGTTTAAATCCAGGAAACCAATAACAAATGGCTCTTTTCGATGGGACAGACTCCGGATAACGATTTTTCATCATGTGTGTCAGTCACACGACTTATTGACTGATGTAATATATGTTGTTATTTATTAAGCATGTTTGCGTGCTATAATAATACATTGTTAACTTGTTGCATCTGCAAAACAAAAGATAAGAAAGTTTACTTTTCTTCACAGATATTGAGAGCTAACCGAAATAAAAACTCAACTTAGATCGATAACTTTTAAAAGAGTGATAACTGTTCAGTTAAAATAAATATAAACTTGAATTGATTTTTGTCCCTTAACCTTTTTGTATGATTTATTACGAGGTTTGTTCAGAAAATACGTAAATTTATTTAATGTGCTGCTACTTAAGTTTCGAAATATTGAGATATATTGATGTGAATATGTTAAATCTGATATTGCCATCATAAAGTTCGACATTTTTAATTGCGAACATATTTAGAACGTGTATGACAGATTTAGTTGTTCACAAATACTAGAACCTTTTATCTTGGTCAAAAAAAGCAATAAAAACATCGTGTGTGTTGATTTTCTATGACTTTCGACGTGGAATGAACCAAGTTCGTCCAAAATCGGATGTTGTGCCAGAAAACATCGATGCTGGGCGTGAATTGATATTATAAGATCGTCGTGTGACATACCGTGAGATTGAGGCATATATTCAACATTGCATGAACATTTAAATGTAAAAATGACTTTTATAAGATTTTAAGAGGCGACAATCTTAGATCTATTCTTATGAACCCGAAATTAAAAAGCAATCGACTTTATAGGTCTTACAAGACGAGCCAAATCCAACAAAAGTTTTTCGCGTAAAAAGCGCGAAAAAAACGTCACCGCCTTGTTTCTTGGAATAACTGGACATATCGCAACCGTTTCATTATAGCAAAGTAGGACTTTCAATTCTAAATAGCACATCAGTATATGTTTGCCAGAATTGTTCGAAAAAATCAGAGAAACCAATCGCAGATGAAAAATCATTCTCCATGACGACAATGCGGTCTTTCACACATCAGTTCAAACAAAAACATTTTTGAACAGTCAAAATAGCAAATTAATAAGGCATTCGTTGTACATTCCTTGTTTGGCACCCCATGATTTCTTCGTATTCCCGCAGTTCAAAAATAAATTGAGAGGTCAACGTTTTTCTACACTCGAAGATGCGGTTTATGTCTTCAAATCACATATTTTGAAGGTAACCAACGCGACAAAAAATTTTTCAGTTCCCGCAATGCCTATTAATTAATAATAATCAATAACTTTATCAATACTTTATACCAGCATCGGTTATTACTTCATAATTTTCAAATGAAAATATTCTGAAAACGCTATACAATGTCGAGTTTTATAAAGAGTAATTTTTTGGTGTACAACTAAATGATATTTACTTTAAAATTTTCTATATAAATTCCAATATTGACAAAGTTATGTTCAATACTACTAGGTACGAACCGTGTAACAAGCGCCCTCTATGAGTGTCAGCCATAAAAATAAATTCATTGGATATTCTATAAACACAATTGCAGAATATTCCAATACCCATGTCGCATAAACATATATTGTTGTGATAAGCATACATTATTAAAATATTGAATTTAATCATGCAAATACACATACTTGAAAAAATTTTCGGTTTAACGTAATGCAAACATCTTATTTCTATATGTAGCCCCAAACAATGCCGCAGGAAATATCCGTTACTAGCAATATTAAAGTCAGCGTATTTCCCCGGCTGGAGACTCTTCCTCCGGAAGTGGTATTCGGCCTCTTTTAAAGTATTTGAACGATTGGAACTCAGATGGGGTGAATAATTAATATTAAATTAGACGCCAACAGCTTCTTAACGAACGACGTTAAAAGTGAATAAAAAAGATAGAAAAGCTGGAATCACCTTGCAGATTAAATTAATAATAAAAATCAAACAAACTAAAACTATCCCCGAGCACGGATTATCCAAATTAATATTTTTTGTTGTGAACATTGTGAAGGTTTAGCAATAAATAAATTTATTGAAAAAATAATAAATTCGCACTAACTGCGTATTCATAAGAGCACAATGAATAAAAAGCAGTTATTCATTAAAAACCACTTAGATTTGGCTACATCTCGATTTTTGAAATCTGTTTTGTGTTTAGGTTGGTATCCATTGACAAGGCGGTTACAAATATATAGGTGAAACTAATTAAAGTGAGTTGAAGGAATAATTAGTTCCAAAAAGGAAAGACTTATAGGTGTCCAAATTCCAGAAAGTATCGATTTCATACGAAAATTTTCAGTAATTAGTAGTTATTTCCAGTTTCATTGCTTGTAACAAATTGTATGATTTTTTATATAGCTTCCCTCTAATTAGCACTCTTCTATTATTCCATAATAGGAATGAAATTTCTTGTCTTCATGAACTATAGCCTACGGTGGTCGAGAGCAGCATATGTTTCCAACAAAATATGACCAAATAAAAATCTTTCCTTCATAGATATAAAGAAAAATCGTAAACACTTCACAAGCTGATAATTTAACTTTCGCACTTGTAGTATAATAAAGTATAAATTTTACTGTAGTTTACAAGGTATCATTTCACCAATATTGTATCTGATGCTGCTATTGAGAGTTATCTAGGAAACTAGATTTTTGTTAATGAAATTCTTAATAGAAATACAGAAAACTTTGGATATTATCCACGCCTTATTTTATTATTATGCAAGCAGCAATAATCAGTATTTTCTCTTTTGTAATTTATTATTATGGAGTTGATAAAATATTATATTGTTTATCACGGTTATAATAAAGTAATTCATAAATGCAAAAGCACGTCACATAACAAAATACTGAGAGAATTGATAGAAAACAAATTAAACTTGATTTCAAATTTATAAAGTAACTACATAATAAAAAGGATAAAAACTCAAAGTTATCTAGAAGGCACATCTGTTTTTATGAATTTGACACTAATAAGAAATTGTTTAACTAAAACAAATGGAAAATTCTAAGTCTGACACTGATAAGCAGTTGTTTAACTAAAGCAAATGGAATACTTACAATATTAGAGAGATACCAATTTAATTTTTTTAATTTGTTTTAAACGGTATATTAGTTCATAAAAAAAATAAATTCAAATACCTAAATGACGCGCTAAGACGCATTTGTTGTTACATGACTGAGTGTGACTGTGTATGACTTAGAAAGTAAGTAAACAGACTTAAGTGAGGTTAGAAGTAATTACATTTTAAACAGTTACTGGGATTTAAAAAAAAAAACACTTTCACGGCTGTGAATATTCAATTTTCTAGGATACGTATCGTTAATGAATTGTACCAGAATGTACAAACACTAGTATAAAAGCACCAAATAAAGTTTTCGTGCAAGTCCTTCGAGAGGAAAAGCGACGAAAACAATGGTTTCAAGCTATAAGAACGGATTACGTGAGCCTCAAACCTGGCAGGCCATTATATGTTTGTGAAGATTATTATTTTTTACTGCAGCTTGAAACAGATTTGGAAAATTATATGATGTGAAAACTAACACAATGCAACACAACACAAATTCGATTGCCAGTAAGAGCGGAGAAGGCATTTCGTGAAACACCTCGACCGGTGGCATTAAAACGACAATAAACTTTCAAAGTTATCATCTTTATGATTTCATTTTAATAAAGTTCAAGCAAACAAATGTGATTTACTCCACGTATTTCAGCTGAAGTGAATAATTAAGAATCAGAAAGAACGTAGCAACCATGAATGCATCTACCTTAGGTAGATTATCCGATCTTGCTTTGATAAATACTTTTTCGGCCATCATTTGAATTAGAATACTCTTTAAAACTTTTATCAAGAAACAAAACCGAACTAAATAACCAATTACCTCCACTTACAACAACCGAATGGCGTTTGAAAGGCGACACGTGGCGATCACAATTCAGAATTTACTTACTTTATACGTCACAACCGCAGTAAACAATAGAAACGTGTTTCTGTGTTATCATTCAAATCATCATAAATTTATATTATATGATAAAAAATTATCATATAAAATTAAACTACCTGCGTATTCCACTAAATCCATACAAAACTCAGTGCCTCTAAAAATTAATTTTTGAGTCGGAATCGTTGGGGCAAGATTTATTTGTGCCTATATAGTTGAATGATATTTGAAACATGATAGTGCTCCCGGATCTGATTGGGGTATTTCCAAATAATAGGGAAAACTTGGATCCCAGTATTTGGCACTAGCTAGATGTTAAACCTGTTCATTATGATCTTAATTTTAGAATGTTTCTCGATTACCAGTTAGAAGCAAGATGTATTGGAAGACGTGGATCAATAGAGTGGCCACCTAGGTCAGCTTATCATACTTTCTCAATTTTTTCGGTGGGGAAATTTAAAAACCCGAGTCCATCTTAATCGACCAGACAATTCAGAAGAAGTTATAACGAATTAAACATGAAATAAATACTAAGCTTCGCATATGATGGAATTCTCTATAGATCATGTCTACTATCATCTTGACGATGATGTAAGAAAAACACATTTTATTTTTTTGACTTATATGGAAAGACATGGAGTCAAATGAGCTGTTTGATGTGTTTTTACTCTTAGGTCGAAGATGAATATTGTATGTTTAATGAATTTTTTCCTTTACTTTATCATCGCCCATTATATATAAAAATTTAAAACATAATACGAAAAAAATTGTACTCGAGCAGTATTTAATCTGATAGGATATGATGGATCAGTAAATGAATTAAAATTATATTTTCCAATAAGAAAGATATTTGCGATGCACTTTCCAACTTGTTCCAGTTATGATTATCAAGCTCTTGAAAACATCTATGAATAATGTAAGAGCAAACTTATTCCTACATAACAAATTTAAAAATTACACATATTTTTTACGATTTTGCCGCAAATACCGATAAATCCAATGAATTTGAGGTAAGAGTATGATAAGCCACCCCACGACGATTATAATGAAACTGTATTCATAAACTATTGATGATACGAGAAATAAATTTTTCATATCTATTTTATGCGGAAACATTTAATTCCAGAGATACCGGAAGTGGCTATTATCTTAGGAAGGCTAACAGATATCGAACCATCGATAACTTTATTCGATAGATCTCATCAAGATGTATCTCTGTGTGAAAATTCATGATGATTGATGAATGCGCAGAAGAGTTTATGTGAAAAAAGTATGCAAATGCATTTTTATCAAAAAACCTAACCTAGCCTTACAAAAATTACTAAATTTTCATTCTATCCATTGATCTTTCGAAAAAATAATGCATTTGCATACTTTTTCCACAAATACTCTTCTGTGCATGCTTCAATCATCATGACTTTTAACACACAGATAGATCTTGATGAGATGCTGGTATGAAGTAATGATAAAAGTAATAATTAAACAAAAAATTTTGAAAAATGCTATTAACATAAAATAGAATTCAATTATAGTAGGTGTTCAAACTGTACGTTTTCACGAATTCACACATCTATCGTTTTTTCTAAAGAATCCATTAATCTTCCAAACGATTGGGAGTCAGATACGAGGTCCTTAAAGTGACGTTGAATTATGTCGTTTAATTCTTGAGGTGAATTTATCTCTGTAGCATAAACTTTTTCTTTAAGATACGACCGAACTGTCTAGTGCAAGGACTTACAATCGCATGACCGAGGATCCCAATGAATCGGAGTTTCTACACCTCTACTAATCCATCGATTCGGAAAATTGTTACTCAACCTATTAAGACACCTTCTATCAAAGTGCGGTGGAGCTCCATTGTGCATAAAAAATAGAGATCTTAGTTCGTTTAGCTTTAAATCTTCTCTAATATCTCGAATAAGAAATTGATAAAAAATCCAGGTACATATCACAATTTAAAATTCCAGGTATAATGTGATAACCTATCAATTTGTTACCTAAAGTTGCTGCCCAAACATTAATTTGAATGAATGTTGGTAATGTGATACCCTTTTGAGATGTAGATCTTCATCACACCAGTAGTGTGCATTATGGAACTTAAAGATACCTTATCGCGGAAAAGTGGCCTGGTCCGTAAAAAGAATACATTTTAAAAATTTTGACTGAGGGTCCTTTTTTGTAATGTGTGACAAAAATCCACTCTAACCGGTAGATCATCTTGCAATAACTCTTGGAATTGTCTGTAATTATAAGGATGTAGCTGTTACTCTTTAAGTATCCTTAACAATAATAATAAAACAAACACCAGGAGAAACTGGCCAAATATCCGGATCTCGCAGTTTAAAGTTAAACAGATGTGGCACTGCGCAAATATGGAAACAGTTCCAGTTATTATGTCAGCAGCTGGTGTCATGCTTAAGACTCTGCACGGCAAACTGGGATTACCAAAAAACACCTTCACCGATATCCAGAAGGTTGTACTATTGAATACTTGCCACACAGTGCGCAAGTTCATTATGTGATCCTTTTGATACTTTGTATCCGGGATAGGTAAATAATACTGGCCCTAAGCTAAGTAGTGCATAAACTTTTCGCTTAATAATAATAATAATAATAAGCAGCAATCTCTTTGAAGAGACCTAAGGCATATGATGACTATCCAGGATCAAGTTATTAACGCGAATAACTACAAGAAAAATATTGTTAAGTGTGCAACATCATCCACCAGAAAATAGTCAACAATTTCGGTCTTCTTAATACATATACGTACCTATTACAAGTACCAAACACAGAAGGTGCTCGAAAATGATGATTTTAGACTCTACTACGATAGGTCCATCATCACCATAGACAGGTGACGAATAACAGACCTGACATCGTGGTGATTGATAGAAGAGTCAATTCAGTTCTCCTTGTCGATGTAACCATACCGATCACTCGTAACGTTCTCAACAAATACCAGAAGAAACTAGCCAAATATGCGGATCTCGCAATTGAGATTAAAAAGATGTGGCACATCGAAAATGTGGAAATAGTCCCAGTTATTATGACAGCAGCTGGCGTCATGCCTAAAACCCTGCACGATAGCATCACCAAAGTGGGTTTACCAAAAAACACCTTCGCCGACATCCAGAAGGCTGTAATATTGAATACTTGCCACACAGTGTGCAAGTTCATTATGTGAACCGAGCTTTATCCTTTTGATACTTTGTATCCGGGATAGGTAAACAATACCGGCTCCAAGCTGAGTAGTGCATAAATCTTTCGCATAATAATAATAATAAAAATACTAATAATAATAATAATAAAAATAATAATAAAAATAATGATAATATTATTAATAATTAATAATAATAATTCAATACTACTGGATATACTACATATTCGTAAAAAATTTCAATACAATGTTGCCAGTAGTTGTAACAAATTCTTGTTGTAAAATCTGAGCAAATATTTTTCAGTTTTCTCTCTATCTTAGAGACGGGATCACCTTTTTTTGAAACACCCTGTATAAACCAGGGTTTTTTTTAACTATCTTTTTAGATTGTTTACTAACCTGTGACTATTTTTAAACATTGTTCATTCCCAATTCATTGTAATCCTTATCCATAGCGCCATAAATTGTAAATGAATAAGATTCAATTCCAGTTGTAAATTAAAGATCACTTTTATCACCATCACCAACAGAACAATTTGGCAATTGCAGTTTTCTGTCCTTTAATTTGATAAGATTGCTGTCTGCCACAAGTTTGAAAGGAACATGATTCATTTTATTTTTCGATTCGCAATGAAATAAATACGAAATACATCCGACCAATTAGGAGACTCCGATAAACTGATTAGAAAAATATACTGTGTTGACTGTTGTTGAATGCACACAATCTTCATAAGTGGCATATGTAGATATTGCGTATTCTTGGTCGATCAAAACAAAGTAAGAGAAGTGTATAAATCATTCATATATAAGTTGAAATCATTTTTATGTCCGTATTAGTATTAAAAGTAGTTAAAAATTCTCCTACAAGAAAATTTGGTCGTTGTTTTTATAGCTTTGATTATTTTTATCGACTTTTTCAGTTCATATCGTGCAGATCTTACGTGTATGATAAAAATATGCATGAAAATGAAAAATATAAAATATCAGTTTCGCGATTTTTCTATTTTTTCCACAATAATTGAAGTAAAAATAGACATTCGTCTGATAAAATTTCGTTGGTAGATTGGCAAGCTTTCATCGACCACCGAGGGCCATTGTATTGGGGCTTTAAATTTTTTGAACAGGCGGTGTTATTATCGAAACGATTCCATAATAGTAAAGTTATTGCCATAATTGATCTAAATATTCCCATAATGGTGTGTTACTCATACACTATATGGTTTATATCAAAATAAGTGGCTAGGGAAGTGAACAGAACGGGTTGATGATATCTCGGTCTCAAAGCTTAATTTGTATATTTATTAGCGAAAAACAAAAAAGTATTGAAATGACTTTATTATATTTTCATAAGTTCATAATATATTTCAATTGAAAAGTAAAAAAAAGTAAATTTCGTGTGAATTTGATAAATAACAATAAAAAGTTGATAGACTATTGAATTACAGGTTCGTTTCAACTCTCAATTTGTTTATTAATTAAAAACGAACAAAAAAGCCTGAAAGTGTTTTTATCGTATCTTCAATAGTTTATAAGTTATTTTAAAACAATGACTAAAAACAGAAAGAAAGCTACAAGTCCAAAAGTACAAAATGTTTGGTGCAGGGCAATGTGGCGCATTCGTTTGCAAAATTGTTTCAAGACGTATTTTTTTTTGAATGTCCGGTAGGTGCTCCTGATTAAGAAAGTGTTGATATTATTGTTTAAACAACGAAGAACTGAATAAGCCAAAAAAAAAATACAATTTTTGAAATGAATTCATTTTTTTTTATATTCTTTACAATATTTCGAATTAAAAAAGTCCTAACATCTATTATCACCTATTATCGTATCTCCAACCCATTAATTGTTATGAATTTTTTAAAATTCAAAATCCCCGAAAATCCTAATTTTCCTGAATTAAATATTATATCTAAAAAACTGAAATGTCATAATTTTTAATTTTTTATCAAATATTTCAGCTTTCTTAAGCAAATTAACCTAAATAGATTTGAAGAATTTTGTTTTCTTATATGTTTTATTCATGTTATAACAATACGCTCCATACGCGCAGACACTTTCAAGAGAGAAATATTTCTATCTCACTCCCATCTCAATTTATAAGATGAGTGAGGGAAAGGCCGACGACGCGCTTAAAAAATTGTTTGCTATTTTTCAGCAGTAATACGTTAAAAAAAATATTCTCACTGCTTCTAATATTCTTTTCTAACTCATTTTTCAATGAGATAAAAGAAGACAAACATACCTGTTGTGATCTAAGAGAAATTTCTACCTGTTACGATGAACACAGCTGGCTTACCTGGTTTTTATTACAAATCAGGGTGTGCAATACTAATAGTGAGTTTTTTTAAGTACTTGGTAATTTTATTTGAATTATATTCATCAACTAAAAATGTTTACATTAAATCATAGTTTGTGCACTTTATTCATGTTTATATCTATTTCGGCAACATTCAATTGAGCATCCGCATAATGCCATAGATGTCAAGTTCAGTTTCAAACACGAGCAAGGTTTTGTTGCACAGTTTTTTTTGCAATTGCACGGTTTTGCTAAATCTCCAGGTAATGGCAGTTTTGTGATATACTGAGGCCTTATTTGGTTATCACAATGAACATAACCAAAACAAGATAAATCTAACAGTTCATATTAAAATTGATCAGAATTCCTCCAAACGTGAGCCTGAAATGAAGCTCGTAAAGTATGTAATTTTAAAGCATCTGACGTATATGGAATTTTTGACAAACTTATCCCTTTTCCTAATGTACTTTGAAATACTATTTTACGTGCTTCATCAACAGTCTTTCCCTCTTAGCAGTACGCGGTAGGAATATTTTTTTTAACGTATTACTGCTGAAAAATAGCAAACAGTTTTTTAAGCTCGTCGTCGGCCTTTCTCTCACTCATCTTATTCATTGAGATGGGAGTGAGATAGAAATACTTCTCTCTCGAAAGTGTCTGCGCGTAGGGAGCAAATATTTAAGTTAATTTGTTTAAGATTTGATAAAAAATTAAAAATTGCTAGATCTCAATTTTTTATATATATTACTTAATTCTGGAAAATTAAGACTTTTTTCATTCGAAATATTGTGAAGAATATAAAAAAAATTAATTCATTGCAAAAAATGAATTTTTTCTGGCTTATTCAGTTTTTCGTTGTTTAAACAATAACATCAAGTGCTATCTTACACTTTTATAATCAGGAACACCTCCCGGACATTTAAAAAAAATTACGACTTAAAACAATTTTGCAAACGAATGCGCCACTATGCTCTGGTCTAGTTTAAAAGTTATATAAGAAATATGAAAAATGTTTTTCGTATAAAATTTAGATAATTGCTGGTTTTCTAATATTATTTAGTATTTAGAAAAATATTTCGTAGGAATGCATTAGTTTATAACAAATTATGAGTTTCATGGACAAAAGAAAATTATTTTTGTTGTAATACATAATAACAGAAAAAATGATTCCTTAATATAAATATTTAGTAACCAAAAAATGTTAATTAAAAAAAGTTTTTGTTAATAAAAATTTGTTTAGGAAATGATTTTTTTTTAAAAATCATTATTTTCATCTCATCAGGGATGGAATTCCAAAAAAAAAATTTTAACAATCGTCTAAGCAATGCATTTGTTTATAGTAATCATTTAAATAATATTATGAAGCTATTCATAAATAAGAAAAGAAAATATTTAAAATAATTGGAAAAAAAATTTCCTGATGGCTATATTTTCATAATTTTTTAAGCCTTTGATTTTTAATAAAAAAGTGAAAAATTAAAATTTTTGAATTTTTCCCTTTTAATATCAGCTCCATAAATCAAAAAATTTTGATATTTCTAGTTTTGGAATAATCAGCATTTCTATGTTAACGTGTGATTATGGAAATAAATCAATTAACCAAAGCATATTTAATAAAAAACACGTGGTACATATTTTTTTTTGACGGATTATTGTTTATTGATATGTCTACTTGGGAAAATTTTTTTTCATTCCTTAATATTAACAGTTAATCAGTGTCAGCCGAACCACGTGTTTCCCTCCTTATTTTCGCTGCCAAATTAAAATTATAAGCATTCTCGCTACAGTTCCGCGAGGCAGGACTTTTTTTAAGAAAATTTTTTGCTCTTTAAGGATCTTACTCCAAATGTCGATGATCTCAAATATTTTTTGAAATATTTCAAACAAACCAAACCCCACATTTTCATTTTACTTTATTGTTTCATTTTTTTCAACTTCTCTTGGAATTTTGATAGCTTGTTCTACATGCCATTCCGAATAGAATGAGACCAAAACATAATTTTCGGTGGTCCGAGTCAGATTCTGAACGATATGGGACTTGTGAACGAGACTATCAATATTTTGATAAATTTGTTATGTTATAAAATGAAACAAAAATATTTAATTGGATTTTTATTTGAATACTTTATAATTTCTTAACATATCTTGTATTTCGACTATACTTTTTCCTTTGGTTTCGGGAAACACGGCGATAAAAATCAATGCTTGAATAAAACAAGTTACTCCAAAAATCCAGAAACAAGAATAAGTGCCTATACACTCGGCTAGCAAAGGAAAAATCGATGAGTATCCTGTGAGGGCGAGATTTGTGGTTATCGAGAGAAATGAGAGAGCGCTGGATCTTAGTTCAGGAGAAAATAATTCGCTCATCACGGCCATTGGAATCGGACCAAGACCAATAGAATAAAGAAGTACATATAATATAATACCTGCCAATGTAACATATTCTAATTGATCAGCTACAGCCGATTTAGTAGTTTTCAAATAGAAAGATATTCCTACAAGTGATACCATTACACCAGCTCCGACAGAAGAGCAAATCAACATCAATCTCCTACCAGTTTTTTCTACTATTAAAGAAGTTAATGAGAAAGTGAGTACTTTAACCGTTCCAATGATAATAGATATAGTATTACCAGACAAATCTGATCCCAAATCATTGAAAATGGGTGCTAGTAGAGGCATCATAACGGGCACTCCGGAGAATGACTGAGCAAGGATAGGCAACGCAGCTAAAATCAATCCTATTCGCCCTTCTTTCATAGTAAAAAGTTGTACAATATTAATTTTACTAGTTTGCTGAGCCTCCTCTTTTTCTATTAAACTTTTATTAATATGATATAAATCGGTTTGTAATTCTATATCAGTTTTATTATTTCGCAGCTTTTTCAACGTTTTGATGCATTCTTCTTTTCTTCCTCTTGATAAAGAATAAACCGGACTCTCCGGAGCAAATAGAAAGCATAGAAGAAAAACAAATAACGGCGTTGCTAATATGAAGGTAAAACTTCTCAAACTGAAATAGCTTCCTGTAACATAACCATAAAGTTGTCCGACCGGTGAAAAAATAGACATAACACAGCCATATTTAGCTCTATTGTGGTCTTCACATATTTCTGTTATATACACTGGAAGGATTCCCCAAATTCCAGCAGATACAGTTTGAAAGAGTGTCAAAAATATTATTATCAAATATATATTATTACTATAAGCTAGTCCTATGGCGCACAACAACATAGCAAGACCGAGAAGATGCAAACTTCTGTTTCTCCCTAATATGTCTGATATTTTTGGTAGAATAGCTCCACCAATGAGAGAAACGTATCCCGGTATACCTACCAATAAAGTTATTTCTGTAGTTGTTATGACGCGTCCTAATGGATTAGAATCGAGATCTTCGGATTTCATTTTTACTATCGCTGGTGAAGGCCATATCCAAAATGCTGATCCCTCAAGTTGTAGCAGTACAGCTGAAAAAAGTGGAAGTTATAATCTTTTTGAATATATCATGTTGCCATTTTCAGATTTTTTTAATACTGTGAAGTATAATGGCAGTTTCAGTACCTTTCCAGTGCTATTTAAAGATCTTCTAAAAGCTATGATTAATTGAGTCAATACAAAAATTTCAAATTCAAGATCCGCCTGGAAGTAATTGTAAAATAATTATGTATGTATATGAAGATTGCTACTTAAGTTTATAAATATACAAATAAAAACAAATATAATTTGGATAAGGCTTTGTTTTTTACAAAATATTTTTCATTAAGATCAATACACTTTTGTACGAATTGTCGAAACGTTAATCTCGCAATTTATTTTTGATCTTTGAGAATAACAAGAAATCATCAAGTACCAAACAAGGATGACCCATTAATTCGATGTTTTGACTATTCAAAAACGTTTTTGTTTGAGCTGATGTGTGAGAGCTCGCATTTCGTCGTAGATAATAATTGGCTTCTGAGATTGGTTTCCCAGATGTTTTCGAACACTTCTGGTGAACAAATTGACTCTAATGGAAAGGTGTCTTTTAAAGCACGACGATTGAATTTCTCACCATTTCTTTGCACCAATCAGCTTTTTTGAGCGATTGTCACAATATGCGGTATAAAACGCGAACAAATCTTTTTGACAGTAAAATTTTCATGCAATATTGAATATACGCGAGTGGAACTAATACCCAAGTAGGCCTCAATCTCACGGTATGTCACATGACGATCTTGTAATATAAATTTACGCACAGCATCAATGTTTTCTAGCACAACAGCCGATTTTGAGCAACCTTCACGAAATTCATCCTAGAGCAACCACGATAGAATTCGGAGAACCAGAGAAACCAGAGAAACACAGTTACTCGAGATAGTGTTTCATCACCAAAAGTCGATGCAATTTGATCGGCATACTGCTATTGGTTCAATTCACGTCAATAATCATAAAAAAATAATCGCACGAAAAAAAAATTCGCGATTTAATTCAATTTTGTGACGAAGATGAATGATCAAGTTTTTATAAACAACTAGAACAGCACTCGTATCACAACACTTTTTCTATTAAAAATGTTACAACTTTAAGATGCCAATAGCATATTTGACATTTTCATACAACATATTTGACGTTTTCGTAATAGTTTAGGATTTCATATATTTAATAATTTCTGCAAAAGCGAAACTCTTTATTAATTATTAGTCAGTTTATAATTTTTGTATAATATTATTTGTCACAAGTTATGTTTCTGGTTTCGACGACTGGAACAATCAGACTTCTGTGTAGTAGTAGTAGTAACGAAAATACTTTATATGCGAATAGAAATGTAAATAAATAGATTATGAGATATTGGAGTGATGCAAAATCTCACATGTTGTGTCAAATATATTTCTTACTATCGATATCTTAAAGATATTTTACATTAATCATTGTTGGTAAGAAATCTTTCCATTGGTAAAGCGAAACGAGAGTAAAAAGTGACGTTTCTATGTGTAAGCAACAAATTGTATTTTGTGTTGCCTAGTCACTAGTGAAAAAAATTGTGATAGCAACAACTTTCTATCCACTTGCTTAAAACTCTTTTAACATTCCTACTTCAAGAGCAACAACGTTTCACGAAAACACTTTGAATGCTGCAACTTTCACAAACATCACAAGCAATACTGCTTATCAATATCAGTAATTTTGTTTTTAATAAAAAAGTCCTGAAAATGTCTCTTCTTATATAGATATTAATGACTAATAATCTGACTTCTGGTTAGAATTAAATAATATTGAAAACATCATTACAATTGAAATCAAAAATTATTATAGATACATATATGAATTGAAATACTCAATTAAAGGTTTGTTATGCTTACGAGTATAATGCTAATAATATATTATGTAATAAGTTGATTAATTTGTTAAAAGCTTTTTCATACTCATGTTAACTAAAAACTCGTGTCAAACATTTACTTCTAAACACTTGCTAAACAAATAACTATTATATATTCATTGCAGAATAAGATACTTCACTGTTTTATAGGATTTAAAATTATTGGTAAATATGATCTTGTGATGTTATTTCTTAAAAATATGTCACAACCTTCAATGTTCAGTTTTCAAATTTCTCCGGTACGTAATTAGTTAGCTGGACTTATATTTTGATATTCATAAACCGAAATGGATTGGTTTTGAAAAATATTCCAATAAATAGAGTAATGTAGTGAAATAACTTTTGTCTCGAAAGGAAACAAAATATTGATAAAGCAATACAGGAAACTGCAAAGAGGAATATTGTGCTTACATAGATTATATAAAAATGTAGAGACCAGCTAAGGTAGAGTATTCACAACCACAACACAAAGAATAACAATAATGATGTTCCATAATGATCCTTATCCAGGGGCACAACAACGGGGGATGTCCAGGCTGTCTTGACACCCCCTGCAAATAAGTGTACACCTTTCTTTAGAATTTTCCATTAAAACAAAATGACCCATTTTAAAATTAAACTACGCAGGTAAACCCACGTAACTCAGGGCGCCTTTACTATAATGTTACAAATCTGCTCAGCGAATCATGAATCCCAGTAGTGAAAGCACAGACTTCAATTGATTCTCAATTGATTATTTACATATTCACAGATCTTAAAAAGTATTTTATTTAGAATATTTTGAACTCACGCTCGGCAGCAAGTTGCAAGTCTATATGCGTCTTAGAAGCAAACTTTGTAATAATAGAAAATAATTTTAAGGGTCAGAGATACGTTTCAGAAGTTGCACGACTTTTAAACTTTTAATGACATGTCCTTCATCTTGTGAAGCTGAACGCAGTTTCACTGCATTGCGAAGGCGCAAAACGTAGTTACGAAGTATCAGGAGTGAAAAAACATCAATTAATTTAGCAATATGCCACGTTCTCAAACACATATTAAATTACCTAGACGCCGTGGCACTAACTTAAAAATTGAAATTGAATGATTACACAAAGGCAGTTTCGGAAAAATTTGATAAAAAGATGAAGTCTCATTAAGACAAACTCATTCAATCTTCTTACAACAATCCATTACTTTTCAAAAGATACAGCGACGTTCAACAAGCCCATTGCAATCGTAATAAACCAATGTGACTACCTTTTTTCAGTCATTATACTCGTAAAGAATTCGCCCCTTTGAGAGTTAGGTTTTCAAGCCCTTGACCTCATCACAATCCTGATTTGACAAATTCAACTATGAACAGAGATTTAATTATGAATAAATCAACTGAAATTATAATTATGATCGTCAAAAACCGAGATTTGAGTGGATAGTAGAATGAAATATCGAATACTGAAATAGGCCAAATCAAGCTTGAGATTCGAATGAAAGTAAAATATGAAAACTACTCCTTTGAAGAAGCTAATGATTCTGGATCGTCTTTAAATATGATTATCATATATACACAATTAATATCCTCCTTTTATACAAATGAATTCCATTATAAAACTCTGTGCCTATAGAAATTAGAAGAATTTTTGTTTGATTCTGTAATATGGCGAATATTATAGTAATATTTACAATATTGTCAGATCTCTCGTATAATTCCACTAGAGTCAGCTACAAACTCTTATGGATTGAGAATTTCTTTTTACTTCTTCTTCAAAACTCCTAATATAATTTCAAATGTCAGAGTATCAGCGTTTTTTTTCTTTCTTCTGTTGTTATATATTTGCTGTTATTATTCTATTCTGTATTTTGTGATTCGTTACCAAGGTTTCCCTTCCATATATCAAGGAGTGCGCCTTATCGAGTTGTATACTTTCATTCTTATGTTCTCATCTATTTCTTTTATCTCGAATCTTGCCTTATTTAAAGCATTCGCCGTTCTTTCTCTCTTCGCTTTCTTTATATATATAACTTTCATCTTTTGTGAAATGTATTCATTTATGTATATGTGATAACTTTATTCATTCTTTGTTGGTTCATAATCAAGTATTCCTCATATTACCTTGTTTGGTTTTTGGTTTATTACCATCTTCTTCCATTATTTGATGTTCACTCCTATTTTCAGGTAGATTCATGGATAGAGACAATAGAGTCTTTATTCGGTTTTTGTTCTTCTCTTTGAATGTTTCTTATCCCATATTTTGCATAGCTAGAATACATAAAAGAGGACTAACACTATCTTCTTGCTTTATTCCTATCTCAATTACAGTCTCTTTTGATCTTCTTCTGGCTATTTGAACATTTTGTTCTTATATAGTTCTTTTGTTAGCTCGATAGAAAATTATTTCTAGGATGAGTTGAATGCAGCTTCTATATCGACAAATTCTTAGTGCTGTTTTTTTCCTATAATTATTTCAATATATATTTATTGCCTATCGATTGTTACTCTTTCCTTCATTAAATTTATATGTACTTCTCTTATCAGTGTATTTCCTTATCTTCGTTATGATTCTCGTATGAGTTTTTGAACCAACCGATAATAAGGATATTGCTCTGTAGTTTTCACACAAGGTAATCTCCTTTTCTGTGCAGAGGTATCCAGTCTCAGGGTATTTTGTAAATATTACATGCTAAATGAATTATATTCAATTGTCATCTCTTCCCTGTGTACCCTGAATATTTTATCATCTCCTCTTCTATGTTGTCAACTCCAATTCACTATATTGACTTTCCTTATTGCTACTTCCAATTTCTCTTTCATGAGTTCTGTTGTTGTTATCGTATCTTGGTGTAATTTCGATTTATTCTCCAATTATTCTCCACTTTTCATGTTTCCGAGTCTATGACTGAATTTTTCTTTAAAAACGTTTTTCAAAGTGATGAATCGTACTATCATATTCACATATACCCAATCGAACCGAGAGGAGTTTGAGAGTAAAGTATGTTGTTCATGTTGTTATTATGTTGTTCGGTCATTTTTTATGAGTAAATTGGAGTTTATGGTTGAGTATATTTGAATTTGTAACGTTGAAGATGCCTGGTCAACAAAACAAAGCGTAATCATATTTTCAGAATTATAGTCAGGCAACATATTATTAAAGCTGGTGTTTTCTTGTTGGGTATTTAGTATTTAGGAGAATTATTAAATATTAAAATATAACTTTGCATTGACAGTTTTCCTAAATATGTGAATTAACAGATCATCTGAGATAAATATCAGAATAAATTTTTTTATAACCATATAAATATTTTATATTCGCAATTGCCAATCATTTATGAATTATTTAAATTCTTTATAATTATAATGAAATCTATAAAAATTCATGAATTTTTCTTGATTTGTTTCGATTTATTTGTTTTTTGTCTTTTTCAAAATGGATGTGTAGTATTTACTATTTTGTGGTTTTCTATTTCAGTTTCATTTTTGTGATTATTTTAATGGATTTCTAATCTACTTTCACAAGAAACCTCATGTATACATTTTTAATTTAGTTTTTTGTACTAGACCGCATACATAATCTGATAATCTATTTTGTCCTTTATGAATTATTCTAGTTCATCAAAATACTTTGATAACTGTGGATAAAGTCCTGATAAGAAAAGATGTTTAACATTTTTATGCTCGGAATGTATTTTATTTGTTGTTTGATTATAATATTTGCTTAAGCTCCTTTTGAATAATTATTTTTCCTTCAGTCCATTATACGTATATGGAAATTTAAATTGTGATAATAGAGGACATCTCCGTATAAAGCTTCGATTAGTCTCAGTTTTACCGATACAAATATCTAATTTCTATTCTTATTAACACAAAGTATCTTGTTTTGAAGTATTTTTATATAGGGTATTTCGGAATAGCACTCAATCTCTCGAGAAATGATTTTATAGATAAGTATAAGGAAAAAAGTTGATATAACAATTCCTGATCCACCAATAATAGGAAGCAATATTGAATGTCTCGGGTCTGAAATTGACATACAAATTTGTTTGGTCTATACCTATTTTGACCTTAAAAATTGAATAAAATAGGTTTCAGTATCTGTAATAGTTCTTACGTTAACTGACGTAAAATACAATAAACTCAACTCCAAAATACACTTTTTTTACGTTTGGAGTAAAATAACTTCGGTAAATGCTTAATAAATGCATTAAACTACTTTCAAATAAAAATTAATTCTGAAGAGAATGATAAAGAAAATACAAGTTGAGAATATCTTTGTGTTACTGAATGAAAATCATAACAAAAATAAGCAAATTGTGTAAGTAACCTTACATTTAACGTGGTTGTTCTGTTACAGATCTGAGACCTATTTTATTCAATTATCCAGGTCAAAATACGTATAGACCAAACAAATTTGCATGACAATTTCAAACTCAAGACATTCAATATGGCTTCCTATTATTCCGAGGGTGAATTCGGGTGAAATCTATCGCTCACTATAACTCGCTTACGAAGCATTTTTGGAAGTTTCGTTATACCAACTTTTTTCCTTATAGTGACATATAGAATCATTTTTCGAGATATTGAAGTGTTACTCCGAAACACCCTGTATAAAAGAACTGTAACGTCAACATGCCACCAAAATTCAAAGAGCAATTTTTGTTACATACATATTGGAATAAATTCATCTTCATATAAACGCAATTCGACCTATAACATCTATTCCCTTTTCAAGGTGTCGAACCAAGAAGAGTCTTGGACCTCACATAATGTTGAAATTCATGTTTATCAATATTGAGAAAACGGCTAAGATGTTGGAAAAACAATTCTTGTTGCACTCCAAATATTACGACAGCCTACTAACCATTGAACCGATTTATGATAGACTGTGTCAATGAAAGCAGAATTATCAATTAAAACATTAGAAGCAGTAAAATAGCCATATCTTCCATCTCCTACTCGATCTACTTTACTTTCGAATGTTTTCCAGTTCCTACACTTAAATTTAGAAGCTAGAGCTAAACAATAAAAACATATGGAAGAAGAAAAACCAACGTGACTTCAACGTCCCGTGAATCCTATTTTCAATACAACCAACAATCTGAGTTGAGTGATCTGACTCTAGTCGACAACGCTTCTTTTCTTTAAGCAAAGATTCTGATTTTTTGTTATCACCACCACATAAACTCAATCCAAATTTTATATTTTATATCGAGAGTGTTTTAAAAAAGGTGATCTCGTCTCTAGAATCGATAGAGCTACTGGCAACATTACATTGAAATTTTATACGAATATGTTTTGGAAGCTGATACATCCAATAAATTTGGTTTTATGACTGACTCTTATAGAAGGCGCTAGTTACATGGTTCGTACCAAGTAGTATTGAACATTTTCAATATTAGATTTATTGAGAAAATTTCAAGTGAACTCAAACATCATTCAAAACACTTTCAAAACTAAAATGCGTGCGGGAAAGTTGGTTAAAACGCACGGTCGTAGAAAAAATATATTTATAGCCATTGAACGACGTTGTCGGGTTGCGAAATCTAAAAAAGTAAATTCTGGTAGGGCAAGAACAACAGGACGCATTAGTAAAGAAGATATAATTCTAAATTTAGTTGATCAAAATCCAACAGTAAGAGTAAGGAGGACAAACAAATACGTCTTCTTCAAGTACTTGGAGAATACGTAAAGAGCAACAGCTATATCGTTATCATTACAGACAAGTCCAAGAGCTCTTATCATACGATCTTCTGGTTGGAGTGGATTTTTGTCACACATTACAAGAGAGGACAGTCCTCAATACAAATTTTTCAAACTGTATTTTTTTTACAGACGAGGCCACTTTACACGACAAGGTATGTGTAATTCTCATATTGCACACTATTGGTGTAATGAGAATCCACATTACCATCACTCATTTGAAGTTTATGTTTGAGCAGCTACTTTAGGTAACAAATTAATAATTTATCACATTTTACCTGGAAATTCAAATAGTAATATGTACCTGGATTTTTTAAGCTAAATTGTTCTGCACCGCACTTCGATTGAAGGTGTCGTAATTGGTTGAGTAATCATTTTCCGAATCGATGGATTGGTAGAGGTGTAGAAGCTCCGATTTATTGACCTCCTTGGTCATGCAATTTTAATAAGAAAGTTAATATTACAGAGGTAAAATCACTTTAAGAATTGAAAGAAAGAATTCAACATCACTTTAATGACCAGCTATGTGACTCCCAACCATTTAAAAGATTAATGGATTCTTTAGAAAAAAAAATAGACTTGTGTATCCGTGAAAACAGATGACATTTTGAACACCTAGTCTAATTAAATTCTATTTAATGTTATCTGTCTTTTGTCTAATTTTTTTTGTGATTTATTTAATTAATAAATTTTATCAACTTCATAATAGCATCGGCTATTACTTCAAAATTTTCAAATTAAAAAATTTCGAAATCGGTACACATTATCGAGTTTTATCAACAATAACTTTCAGGTGTAAAATTTAATGATGTTTGGATTCAATTAAAATTTTGCCTAATAAATCTACTGTAACTAGCGCCCTCTATAGGAGTCAGTCATAAAACTAAATTTATTGGATGTATCAGCTTCCAAAACATGATCTTATAAAATTTCAATACAATGTTGCCAGTAGTTGAGGCAAAATGGTGAAAAATATGTATAGGTTTTTTCTTCAACGCCCTTTATCTGGAATACGGATGGCGTTACGAAAATTTTTTATTGAGCAAACCGCAAATATTCTTAGTTTTCTATCTATCCTAGAGACGGGATCATATTTTTTTGGAACACGGTATATTTGCAACATTATTCAACTGATTGGAAAATAAAATCCATTTTTACCACTCCTATCTAATTGTAGAGTTATTGGTATAGCTGTAATTAAGCAATATTGGTTTGCTGAGACACTCACGACCTAAAGGCCAAGAGGCAATAATCTTGGACCACTCATAGTTTGGAACTAACCTCCTGTTAGATTATTTTGAATAAGTCATAATTAATCAATAGAATTTGTATGTTTATGACATTTTTTTAACTATTATTTTAGAAATAATAAATTCAATAAATTTTAATCCAATCATATTGCTAAGAACACCATCTCCATATACATCTCCTTTATATTTTCCATGATATCACAATCAGACATTTGTTAAAGAGACAAACTATGAATTGTTTAGAATTATTTAAATAATTTCATGGTTGATTGAAAATAAATTCGTTTCCATAAAATAAAATATGAATCAATGCAAATTGATTCATATTAACTATTCTCACTATTGTATGTTATAAAGAGGTCAGAATCGTTTTTTTGAAACTACAGTGAATAACCGGTTAGTAACCGATAGAAGGCAGACATAATTTGAAATACGATATTCGAGCCATTGTTTATTATAATAATTATAATTAATTAATCCCCTCATTATCATTTCACGAGTAATCATATGCCTCAACAAAAATATAATTTGAATAAATATATGAAATTTAACTTAATTTTATCAAGATGAAGAATTGTAATAATGAGCAAATCATTATTAATCTTTGATCAATTATAATAAGTACCATAAAATACTTACCTGAGAGTATCACAAACCGCAAGAAGATGGTGTCAGATTTTTTTCGAACATTACTAGGACTCAGTTTAATAATATTTTCTGCGCCATCGCTGGGTACATAATTCACTTCTTGTAATGATGAATTTTCCATATTAATGCAAATGATATCATATCTGTGCGGCGTATACTATTGTACTGTTTAAGTCTATAAACTATGTCGATAAGAATGAATTTGTACCCATTATTATATTTCACGTTAAACCGATGTTATAAAAATTAAGAATAATTACACCGACATGTTGAAATGATTTTACAGATATGTATATATGAAAAATGCATGGAAATTTGAGAAAAAAATTTGATTTCTTGAAAAATTTGCACATGTTATTCAAAAGTTTGACAAGAAATAATACAGTGCACTAAAATTTAGAAATGTGAAAATTTCATCCACTATATAACTCCGATCCTTTAAAAAGCGAATTTTTCTTTTTCACCAATAATAGAGAACTGTCCAGCAACAAAGTATCGTATACACTACGACCCAAAGGATTTATTGTGTCCTCCTTTCTTTCTGCGATACTGGAGACCCCTGTATTCACAGCTGATCCATCAATCTCACTCCTTTTAAAAAGTCGAGGACGTAGGTTGTCCCAGTAATTGGTTTTGCTCCTATCTACTTCCTTTTCCAGTGCTTTTTCCATTGTTCTATAGCTGATACTACAAAAGGGTTCGGGTCCCATGGAGGGTTTGTCTGCCCCCACTTTAGCGAGCTTATTAGCTATTCCATTTCCCTTCGCTCCAGTATATCCCGTAATCCATTGTAGGGTAATTTTATTTGTCTTACCTTGCTCGACTAATTTTTTTAGGCAATCTCAAACGAGTTTGGATTTTATGATATTGGACTAACGGACAGAATTATGATCTCCTGTTTGCGATACTTCGTCTCTAGATTAAACCGAACACATTTTCAATTGCATAAATTTCTCATTGAAGAATGCTTCGTGCGCTGCCCAGACTTTCAGAGTGTTCTGTCTTCTAATTTTGATTCATCCGTATACCATTTAAAGGCATTTTTGTTCACTTCTTGTGTTGTGTTTTGATCCTATTTGCATTTACCGTTTATTATTGAAGTTTTTCTCAAGACTAAAATTTTCTGGCATGATCCAGGGTTGGTCAATATGAAGGAACGGGTTTTCTTTGATGATCCCGTTTCTGAGCATTCTAAGTAATGTTTTTTTCTGCCGCGCTTTCTATGTGGAGAGTTATCTAGGGATATCTAGAATAACTTCTAGTGCAGCACTTGGGCAAGATTTTATGGCCCCTGTTGTACGTAAGCAAGCCAGTTTTGATACCTTTGCGAGATTGTTCCTTTTGGTATTCAGACTAGTTCTAGTATCGCAAATCACTGCCCAATATGTGATGATTGGTCTCAGAATTTCGATGTACATCCACCGTAGAATCTTTGGGTTACAAACCCAATTTCCTTCCTGCAAAGTGGCAAACGTCTTTTGTGGCTTTTCCATGTTTCTTCCAGAGAAGTTTATATTGTGAGTCCCAGATATTTCCCCTCTGTTTTCCACTTGATCACTCGCTTATTAAAAGTGCATCAAATTTTTTGGTGGCTATGACTAACAGTGAACTCCTATTCGCTTTAAGTTTCAGATTATAATATATAATATAATATTCTCGTTTGTAACATGTAACATGTAGCAATGAGGTTATGAATCTCAAAGAATATTATTATACTTTTTAGCATTTGTGAGTTATCTCAAATTACGTTAACATAAACCAGCCAAAACACGGTACTAAGAAGCATTGTTAATGTCCTTTGGTATGACAGAAATAGTAACCATAGGGACTAGAAAATGGACACCAGTACCCAGACTATTGGAACATTTGCTGAGAGTCACGAGCAACAGCAATTATACCACATCAATGCAATGTCAAGTAATCTTCTCGACAATGTTAATCTGACCAGACTACTCAATTGAACTACTAAACCTTTTGAGTTGATTTAACGTAGTTCAGTGTGAAAGCAAAGTACAGTGCTAGTATACACGATGGTACTAGTGTAGTTGAGTTGGTAGAATTTGATGGATACTAATAAGTAAATCATTTTTTGAAAGTATCAAACCTTTACAGAAACCGGGTAAAGAGATAATGACTCGTTACAAAACACAATATGATAATGGTAGAGATAGGAAAGGAAATCGAAAAAATGAAAACACACACACATCATCATATTTTTATCATGATTGTTATATTGATTCGCGTGGCAGTATAGACGCTAGACGTAAAAAATATCAGATTCCAGATCCTTTTCTGGATACATGTGAGAATACATGGACTCATGAGAATATTCCACGAATTAAAAAGAAATTAGTCAGCAACGTACGTAGATTGCGAGAATTTGTTTCGTGCAACATTTTCGCGAAAATATTTTGCTGTATACAACTGGTACTCAGTCCGAAACTTTTTTCACGTGTACTCGCAAGTAGATTTTGTCATAAACCACTCATCAGTCGGTAATTATACGTGCATCAGATAGCTTTGCTTCTCGTGTTTCTCGTTGTGTAAACCATTTCTACTATTTTGCGCCAAAAATGTACGACCTCATTGAACTTAAACTTGAAGGCAAAAACTGAATCATTGATGGGTGTGTATGAATTTGAGTAAATTCAAAAGGTTCCGCTGTTCCCTAAGGAGTCTGTTTCTATGTTGGAATCTCTGACGAAATATGTCTTTCGACCACCATCGGCGTGTGCTTTCTTTTATTTTGTATTTCTTTTGCTATTCAATTATCATTATAGTTACATATTCTGTCGGAATAACAACAGACTTGCTTGTCTCTCATAAACTGGCGGCTCACCTTGTTTTTGCTTGTTAACCCGAAATGTTATGCTCCGTGTACACCATTAGGCCGAGACAACGATTCGTGAAACTGTTGCGTGAAACAATTTCGCGCCATCTGAACACACCTTAACGTGAAAAAATTATTTCGCGGGATGTCTTCGGGAAACTATACGAAACCTTTCGGGTTCTAGGCGAAAATAGCGAGAGCTATTAGTTTGTGCGAGACAATGATGCAGCTAACACCAAGCGCGCCCAGTGCACGTATACACTGGGGGCAACACGGAAGGCAAAGTACATTGATGCGCGATCGAAAACCGACTGGCGTAGACTCACTTATATATTCGCGAAACAAGCGGGGTAAGTTAAGCTAAAAGTTTCCCGTTTATCACATTCCACATTTCAGTAACGAATCAGAAATCCTTTCGTTATAAATCTAGTGAGTAATATGGATGCGGACAAACAAAAAAACTTTTTGTGGCCAAAAAGTAGTTTTTTCATAAGCTGTTTTGTAAATACTTCAATACTTATATAACGTGTTTAAACTGGAAGCTTATGCTCTTTTTGCATATCATGAACTTCTTTTGGAGGTCGAAGACCTCTACCAACTCATTTAAACTTTTAAATCGCTCATATTATTCCTAAATTGTCTACAAATAATCGGATTTTAACATTTCGTAACCTTCATTTTCTGCTTATTAATATGTTGTTTAACATATATGTTTCACGACAGACATTGTATATAAAGGCTATACTAACGAGCAGACTGATAAAACGAACTCAAATTATCAAATTAATACTGCTTGTCACATGAATTAAAAGAGATACTGCTATAAAAATTATATAATAGATGTAATTCAATTATTTCAATTTTGTGTTAAGGTATGTTTTATATTTATGAAGAAAATATATTCATAATTCATAATAAATAATATATTCATAATACCGTAAGCTGCAAATTCTTACAAATTATCTTAGAAATAAAATAGGATTATTTCTACTCGGGATTATTGATATATTAATAAAAAACACATTTTTGTAATGTTTGTTGTTTATTTATTCTCTATTTGGAGTTATCTAATAATTTTTCAAAATTATTTGAATCTCCACAATACTTTTTCCTCGAAAATCTGGCAACAGTTTGAATATCAAGAAAGATCCAAGAAAGCAAGATACCCCAAACATCCACATGCACCAATGTGTTCCAATCGTTTCAGCTAATATGGGATAGAGGGCAGTATAACTGGCCATTAAAAGTCTGTTTGATGTAGAAATGACAGCAATGGCAGTTGCTCTTACATCAGAAGTGAACAATTCACTCATTATAGCCATTGGAACCGGACCAAGTCCAATTGAGTATGATACAAAATAAATACATACGAATACCACCGGTGCCCATTGGAATTTATCGATTAAAGGTGATTTTATGTCTTTTAGATAGAACAATACACCTAAACACGTAGCGGATATACCAGCTCCAAAAGCAGATATAATAAGCATTGGTTTTCTTCCTGTATTCTCGATAACAAATGTAGTGAAAATAAAAGTAATAAGCTTCACTGTTCCAACAATAATAGCTATATTGTTACCAGATATATTTGAGCCGGAATCATTGAAGATTGGTCCCAAAAGAGGTGTTATTACTTGAATACCACAAAAAATTTGGAGAAGAATTGGTAGTAAAGCCAGAAACAATCCAATCCTACATTCTTTAGAGTTGATCAGCATCATCAAACTGAATTGTTTCTTTGCATCTAATTTTAAAATACTTTTCTTCAAATTATTGAAGTCATGCTCTATTTCAATGTCAGTTTTATTACTTCTCAATTTTTTTAATGTCTCAAGACATTCGTCGTATCTTCCTTTTGAAAGAGAGTACGCTGGACTTTCTGGTGCAAATAAGAATAATAATGAAAAGGGTATTAGAGGTATTCCAATTAAGAGGGTGAATATGCGATAATTGAACATCGGTCCTATGATAAGACCATACAATTGACCAATGGGAGAAAAAACAGTCATTAGGCAACCATATTTAGCTCGGTTGTGGTCATCACATATTTCTGTTAAGTATAATGGAAGTATTCCCCATACACCAGCACAAAAAATTTGCACCAGACACATGAATCCGATGATTGAATAAATATTATTACTAAAAGCTAATCCCACAATACTGAGGAACGTTCCCAGACCCATAGCTTGTAGACTTCTTCTTCTTCCCATAAAATCTGCTAATTTTGGTAGAAAACAGGCTCCTATTATTGAGACAACTCCTGGTATTCCTAATAATAAAGATGTTTCTAATGTAGTTATGTCTCTACCTAGAATGTTCTCATTTGTATCATTCGAATGTAACTTAATGATAGCTGGGGACGTCCAAACATTTGTCGCCGAGTTAACTAACATCAAAATTATTCCTGAAATATAAAACAATTAAACTATACCATCTTGTGCAAATTAAAGTATATAAATTATAAATTAATAACTTCCGAACACTTTTCTAAATCTATGTTGTGTTCACTTAATATTTTCTTTATTCTATTAACAATACTCACCTTATAAGATGAGGCTAAGAAAATTTGATATTATTAAAATCTACTTGTGAGTTGCAAATTATATGACAAATATTAACTACATGTTTATAAAGCAAAAATATTAACAATGGGTGTAAATCAATTTCCCAAATTAGAAGTTATTTTTAAAGATAAGGACTCGAGAATTCAAGTTTTTTTGAAAAGTTCTTAGCCTACTGTAGAACCAAAAAAAATTTAAATGTCAAAATATTTTATTATTCAACATATTCTCCTCTCAATTGGATACATTTATTACAGAGTACCTGCAACGTTTCCAGAGCTTTCAAAAAAAATGTTTCTTCTTGCTCTGCAAACCAGACCTCCACAGCTTTAATTACCTCCTCGTTGGAGAAAACCTACGACCTTTTAAAATTTTTTTCAGTTGAGGAAAGAGATGATACTCGGACGGAACCAAATTTGGTAAATAAGGGAGGTGTTTCAAGCACTAATTCAAACACTAAATCACGAATTTTTTGCATGGCAACATGAGATTTGTGTGCAGGGGCGTTGTCCTGCGAAAACAAAACACCTTTGGATAGCTTTCCTCGTCTTTTCTCTTCAATTTTTTCAAAATCAATCATGATTACTCCATGGCAATCCCAAAAAACTAAAGCAAGAACTTTTCCAGCATATTTTGGACACAAACGTTCTTAGGTCTTGGAGAACCAGAGTGTCGCCATTCCATCGATTGTTGCTTTGTTTCTGGATCGTAGAAATTTACTCAAGTCTCATTCATAGTAACAATTCGGTTTAAGAAGTCTACAAATCGAGCACAAATCAAACGCGATGCTTCTACCCTTGCACGCTTTAAGTCAACATTCAAACATTTGGGGATCCATTTTGAAGCAATTTTTCTCATGTCCAAATGGACGTGAACTATATGATTTACGCGTTCGTATGAAATATTCAGTGCTTCAGATATTCGTTTTAGCCCAATTCGACGGTCTGATACAATCATGTCATGAACTGCATCGATATTTTCGGGGTCTGGCACAGAAACTGGCCTTCCCGATCGGTCATCATCTTCAATGGAAAATTTACCTCTTTTGAAACTTGCAGTCCAATTTTTCACGGTCGCAAACGAAGGACATTGATCACCAAGGCTATTAAGCATATCTTCGTAAATCTGCTTACCTCTTTTAAATACAGGTACTTGATGATGGCTCGATGCTCCCATTTTTCGATTTTCACAATGTCAGTAGACATCTTTTTTTTTAATTTAGTGCGTAACTCTGGTTTACTTTTTTGACGTCAAGCTTTACACTGACACTTCTAATAAGTTATTGTTCGTTACTATGGTAACGCAATATTTTGTTTATGCTTGGATCTGGGTCTAGGCTAACTAGATATAAATACATCCTCGTATGATGCTAGCTATAAATATGTTGTCATTTATCTAATCACTCATTTAATTTGAAGACGTATTTGAATTTCATTGCTGTGCTACATGGTCGTCGATCCATTTAACAGATTCATTCAACATTTTCCGAATTGTTGTGATTTTCATAAAATAAATCATCACAAAACTCTATATTAATAATTAACAGGCTGTACTATGACGACTGAATGGGAAAATAGTGTATGATGTAACGAAGTTATTATTTTTATAAAACGTAAAAGCCACGATATCACTGATTTTACATGGAAATTTATATTTTTATATTTCTATTTATATTTTTATATTTCTGTTATTGTTCAACGTGAAAATATGAGTATAACCAGAAAATAGCCCAGCTTAAATGTGAAATATAGTTAGGTTATAGGGTTGTATTCTCCCCCGCACTCCGATTCTCAAGTAACCGTAGCCAAAGGTGACTTCACCTTTCACACCGCTAGAGAAAGGGAAACGCATCAGCAATAAAAGAGATGGTACCTAGTCGAGAAAAAGAAGTAATTCCACCGTCCTCCTCGACGTCGACCAAGGAATACAATGTAGGTATAGTCCCAACTTGAATCCGCGCTGGTCCAGCGTATTGGTGTATAGGGTAAATACCGGTAACAATTTTTGAAAGATGAAAGGCAGTTTTTGAAGAGCCAGCAGCATTTTTCCACACAGCGTACAACGAAGGCAAGATATGAAGTCAGTTGAACAGTTCTGCGCCAGTCCGTCCGAACATAAGTGAGAGAAGCACAGGTAAACCAATATAAGTCATTAACTTGGGAAAGGTAGGTCAGTAATAGTGCTTACAAACAACCACACCGGACCGCTAACCTTACATAAACAGGAGTATTCAAATCTCAATGGTAGTCGTGTTAGCGCTTTGGAATATACCGATTGTAACTTATTTGGTATTTATCAAGTAGTAACTAAAGGGTTTTCGTTTTGGCATCGTCGCTTTTCCCAACTATTTTCAGTTATTTTGATATGTCTTCATGTATAGATTATTTTTTTTTTTCAGATGTTAATAGAAGAAAATGAGTTCAACTGTTATTTCGTTTTCTTATACGACACCGAAATTGAAAAACTACGGAGCACTACAGTTTATTTCAGAACGGTATAGAGTAATAAAATCTCATTAGGTATGCAAAAGGACTACAGAGTGACCCAACGAATATTTAAGCCAATTTCATAGTTTGGCATTGATTTCATTGTAAAATTCTTTCTTTTTATCAAGTGCAGGTAGTACCACCCGGGTTAGGGTCATTATATGGGTTTAGCCTATTGTTATCCATTCACAGACTCTGAAAATAGTGTTCCAAAGGCGTGCTGGTAGGATACTCGTAAAAAGGAAAGCTGAACCTGAAATAGGGTTGGAATTAGGCAGAGGTACTAATAGAAGGTTAAACGGTACCTATTAAACGCAAAACGTAACTGTACTACAAAATATTTCGATATTGACACTTCTCTTACGCAATTACTTTAAATTTTAATATTACAAACAATACTATTTCAAGACCTACACCTAAGGCCGACTCCGAAATTGAGCCGAACTGGACGGAAATCCCCATGTTATTTTTTATTACTCTATACCTTTCTGAAATAGACTATCGTAGCATATACCTAGGCTACTAATCCAGGAGGACAAGTAAAAAATGTTCAACTGGCTTCAGCGAATACGTCATCGCCGTATTGACCCCTCGAGTGTTTTATTTTCTTCATTGACCCTGCTCGGAGCAAGTGATATATACCACGAGAAAAAAATAACGCACGAGGCAACCCGATACCTGAACTTTGGCGTCAAATTGACACGTTGCAACAAAAGGACGATTCAATAGAATGCTCCGTAATATTGAAAAATGGATATAATAAAAAAATATGTTGATTTTTATGTAACACGAGTTTTAGAAAAATCGAATAAATTGATTTCTATTTAAGTGCAAACACAAGCTCACAACATAATTTTAGTAGTGATACATACATTTCACATAAAAATAATGGTTAGGAAACAAGTATATCATAGAATGCTAACAGGCACAACATGTAAATTAAAATTTGATGTTTTAAATATTTATTGTCAAACAAACTGATTGAGGATTACTATCATAGTTCGTGTAAATAGAAATTTAGGGACATAATCAATCCTCAGTCCAGCAATTGATGGGTATGATTAGCTGTTTATTAATCCATATCGTAGAAAATCTTCAAATACTGAAAAGTATGAAAAGCTGTAGTTATTGTCTCAGACTGATTGGTAGCTTACAATGCAGACTATGACTTTTGTTGAAAAAAGTCTCTACTTAGGAACACCATAACCAACCAAAGTAAAGGTAGAACTTCTCGAAAGGAAAATGTTCAAAAAATCAATAAAACTTACGAAAAAATTTTGAAAAATTGAATGAGTCGTCTACCAGAAAAAAATATATACTTGGAACAACTTGAAACATTAAAGAATGTTTCAATAATCTGCAAGAAAATAAAATTAATGCTGAATAAAGTTGTTTCTAAATCGTTACAATGCTTTTCGTATCAAATATCTCTTTTCCTGATGTCCCTATAGCGGAGGGAAAGTTTTTTTCTTAATCCGTAATCTTCACTCAAACAACGATATCAAACCTCGAACAAATTCTATAGTTGTTCTAGATTATCAGGATGGCTTTTAAAAACTCCTCAATAAAAAAACGCCACAATGCACAGTAACAACTATTTTTTAAATAATAATTTTGTTCATCTAAGAAGGAGAAGAGTATTTACTTCTTCGAGTGGATTGTCAACTCAAACCTCATCAGAATCAACAATGATTTTTGCTTGATCAATGATTTTAACTCGTATACTAGGCCACCTATGAGTAGAATCTAAAGGGTTTTACGGAAATTATAACCTGAGTTCAGGTATATCAGCTGTGAGTTGATAACGGAGCTTAACCCAGAATAAAATTAAGATCACGTCGCGTTCAAATGTCGGTGGAAATTTCCAAATATTCCATATTTATATAGTTACATAATAAGTTCTATGTTGAGGATTTGTTATTACAGAGCTACGATTTACACAATCTGGTCCAGGAAATGACGCATTTTGGCTCGCAATTTTTGCGTCCCGGATTCATTCGAAATTTCCACAGACCAATGCTTACCGAGACATGGCACGTTGATAGTTATTTTTTTTTCGTTAATGGCATAATTTGAAAGGTTAGTTTCCAAATAATGGGAAAGCTTTGCATTTTTTGGAGAAAATTCAAAGAATCTTTTGTAAAGTAGTAATTAGAGTTTCTAACATAAAAACTGAGCGAATTATGAATAAAAAGTCAGAGTTCCAGAAAAAATCAGTAAAAACAACCCCCTAATGTATATGTATTATCAATACACTCAAGAAATTTGACAAATGTCAAATGAGTTATTTTAGAAAAATTGGAGTTTACACAAACGATTTTTTGCAATTTCGTATTTTTCAATCTTTACTTTAGAATCCGAAAAAAATTATAAAATACTAAATTGTAGCTTGTTAATTTTCCTGTATGCAAATTTTATTCACAGTGTATATTTCACGAGATATAGCCGTTAAAAACCTACATTTACAAGCGAACATCACCTTATCCAAGCCCTTTAAACTAACTCCATTCAAAAATTGAGAAATTTGATTCACACAGTCTTACAGCTTTAAAAAATTCCTACAAAATCATGTTAGAAAAAACTTACTATCACTAAAAACGAAGGAGCTATGTTTATAAAACCTATCCATTTTTTTTGGAACGCTTTGTAGCGTTGTTAACTACTTTCCATTTTTTCTATTCAAATCGAGAAAGAGAGAAAAAGGAACATCTGCTAATGTGACTGCGTGTGTATATGTACAGTAGAGTGATAAAGTAGTAAAGCTTTTCTCGAACATATGCGGTATGAGCATTTCATAAAAGCCACAACAAAAAACAGTGCAGTGAAGCTATCTTCCTTTCGCCTACTGTTGATTCCTTGAACGAGCACACAAAAGAATGATTTTACCAAATTCAACTGTGGCTTGGAAATGGAAACATCCGAACAACAGATTAGGGATGGCATTTAATTGTTTATCACACCCCGTACGGATGAACAAATCGCCTGCACCAGATGAACTTTTAAAAATGATTTTTTATCAATGATAAAAAGGGTGCGGTACTTTATGAGGGTGCAGAAAACCAGCAATTGAAGAGAACGAAGACCACAACGACTTCGAGAGTTGGATCAATTAAATCATTTTATAAAAATTGCTAAGTTATCAACGGTGGCGTATGAGGGCTGAAATATTATGAAATTGTATGCTACAGCATGAAACAATCCTTATTTAACTAATTCAAGCCAAATTTTATTCAAGTTAAGGATTGAAATGTTATTTTATAACTTTTTGCAATTAGGGGTAGTTTTCACTTTTAAGAAACAAAAAGCGTGTAACTGTACAATATACAAAATTAATTCGGGGGTAAAGTGAACCTAATCTCAATTTTTTGTACAATTTTTTTAACCCTATTTCCTGGACTACTCACAAGAATTTTGCATTGAAGTTCAATACCAGTAAGCTATTTTTATGTGAAAATTCCGAAAGGTATCAAAAAATGTTTAATGAAACCATAAACAAATGTAACAACCCATCAGCTGATCGCATACACCCTCTGGTCAACAAAGGTATAGAGGATCATATTGCATCACGAATTTGATGAAATTTAAAGCGTTCATCGACTGTTTCATTATAAACTGCCATAATCAATCATTAGAAGAACTGTAAGAAGCAGACGATAATTGAATGGAACAATTTCAATTTATCAAGAACTTGAAACGGCTCACGCTTCAAGAAAAGAAAAAAGTTCAATTAGTTTTGAGAAACCATTTTTATTTGAACGTAATATTTATGAGAAACTGAACACACTGTTAATTCTGCCACTTTACCAACACGCACAATAAATTGCTTTAGGTACCTTCATTTTCTGAAAATGAAAACTTGGTTATCTAAATGCGCGTTGGACAGTCTAATTGTAAGTGTTGGTGTGGTGGTTGCAAAAACAGTATGAATATAGCTATAAAGCTACAGGGAGAACAGCATGGTATTGACCATTTATTTGGAGACAATTATGGATTTGAAAATCGGATGAAACATTTCAAAATGTACATAAAAAGACAATGATTCAAATATCAAATGTAGCATTTCAAATTATGTCTTGCAAAAATGGTGGAAATATAGAAAAGCATTAATACATGTAACGTAACGTAACAAATGGAAATGTATAATATTGAACATAGAATACAAGTATGTAGCATTACCAAAATTGACAGGAACAAAACTCTAATAAGTAGTAGTGGAACAAAGGTGAAAATTATATAATTCATAGAAAAAGATGAAGATAAGCAAAGATTGACCATAGGAATTTGTTAAAAATATGAAAGGGATTAAATAAAAAAATACAAAGAAATATGAGAGTCTATTAATATGAAATAAGTGAAAACTGAACATGGAATAATACTGAGGCAAGATAATGAACTTATGAAGCGGTTATGGAAAATTTTGAGGAATTTACAAATCTAAAGAAGCAAAAACAAGTCGAATTTGATGAGAAAAGGCATTAAGAATAGGATATTGATAAAAATAATCACAGGCATAACTCCAGCATTTAAGTATAGGAAACATCGAATGAAAGCTAATTATCAAGGATTTCGAGAAGAAAAAATATACTATTCGATTTATTTGAAATAACATAGTCCATAATTTTTTCGGAAAAAGGAAATATCTGACAACAATGTAGAAATCGCCATAATACCGGCGGTATCACAAGACCCTTGTACACAAAAATTTATAAAAATCGTACAAGCCGTTTCCGAGATAATTGAGGCGTTCCATACATAAAACTCACTCTGTATATAAAAATTGCTTTGTATATCTTTGTAAAGTAGTAGATCTAGGCATATGATCCCGAAAAAAATATCAAAATACTGATTGGATCTTTGAACATGAGCTAAACATAAATTGTACAAAGAAGAAACACAACGAAAGGAATGGTTTTTTGGCTTTGGTCAAGTGGCAAGAATGGCATTAGATAAATCTAAAGTCAACTCAAACTAATTAATATTCAACTTACTATAAGATCGTTTTACCCTGATTTGATCATGAATGACGCCAGAAGAAACCAGATTGGAAAACCATATTCTTGAACTACTTCAATCAAAATTTAACTTGTTTTTCCATTTCAGAAATATAAATGGATCTATTTAGAACAAGCAAAGTAAACCTTCTTTGGGGTTTGTGGAATCTAGGAAAAGAGAAACTTCTAGACCATATTGTCTATTTTATTATCGAAAAGTATCTAGCAAAATTATTATGTATATGGAACTGCATATTCTCATTATTTTTTTTAATAATTTTTTAAATATACTATTTATTAAATTTGTTTAAGATTAAATTGATTATCACTATTGTTTCCAGTCACTGATAAGGCCGTAATTAGATGACCTTCAAATATCTGTATCGTTACTGTTAATAAAATGTTTCTATAATTACATTTAAATTATATGTAAAATCCTAATTATTTACTTTTTATTGAAGGCAAGAACACCAAAATCTACTAGATATATGATTTAGAGAGAATCATTATTAATATTACCGAAACATCGCATCACACTTATCAATACAAAGGAATGAAGCAATGAGGAATTTTCCAATAACAGAAGTTTTATTTTTATAGAAGTAGCCAAAAGTACGAAAGCCTAGTAGGTTTTTCATTCCACTAATTGAGGTAACGTATAACGAGTGAGGTTATCAATTTTATGAATTTTGAAGCATTTTCGTTTAGATTCATGTAGAGTTTCTAATTATTATTCAGCCAGGGAGTAGTCGCGCTGGGTGTATCTGACCAAGACCGTTTAGTTTGTATTGTAGTTTAGGAGCGTACCTCTCTGTTTCCTAACTTGAGGCGGACAATAGATGCACGTAGTCAGTCGCCATTTAATCGCTAATGTAACAATGAGACCTGCAAATATTTGATGTCTGACCCAAGGCGGCTAATTGATTTCATATTATTTTGGTTTTAATATGATGCAACTGAAATTTCATATATGAGAAATAGCGCCGAAAATATTTTCTATTTTAAGTATTATTTTTTTAGCACTCCCTGTATTATCTCGTTTTTTGTGTTTTTGAAATGGCTAATTCGTACGAAAAACACCAAGCACATCTTCTGCGTATTTGGGAAGACGTTCAGCCAACTGAAGAGTCACATGGTGATAAGGAGGATACAGATGAAAAAAATATGGTTGAGGAGGAAACATATACTGGAAGGAGAACTTAAAGGACATGTGAATCTTTATTTGAAAGATGATATGACAACGTGGAATAAACATCCATTTTTGCAAAGAGTGCGAGCTGCCATAACAAACATTCACTTACCTGGAGTAAAAGGGACAGCAAAAAACGCCAAAACCCTTATGTACTGCTGGATGTTATATTTTAATGACATTATGCTTAAAATCATTGTTGAACACACAAACAAATATGATACAAATCTACCAAATTAATGAAATGGTCCAAAAGCTTCAAAGTTAACAAACCAAGCAAAAATAAATGCTCTATTTGGTTTACTATAATTGGCAGGTACTCACGAAGTCGTCTCAATACTGAAACCATAGAATCGAGATGGTACTGAAATTGATATATTTTGGCTTGACATGTCACTACAACATCTTTTAATGCATATAATCCACACTGATAACAAAGAAACTAGGAAAGAAAGCAAAAAAAATGCGAAACTCGCACCGATTCAAATTGCCAACAATATCTCACCATCTCTGGATATGCTACCGCAGATGAAAAATTCAAAGCATTCAGAGGTCGGTGTAGTATTAAACAATATATACCGTTGAAACCGAACAAGTACGGCATCAAGATTTTTATACATGTGACCGCCAGAATGTTTCATACATCAAATTTGGAAGTTTATGTTGAACTACATCCCATGGGATCCTACAGGCTAAGTAATCACGTAAGGATTCTTGTCCTATGAATGATTCAACCTATTTCTGGAGAAATATTACGACGTATAACTGGTTTACCAGCTACGAACTCGTGGATAATTTGTTTCGAGACCATAGACTGAGGCTGCTGGCAATTTAAGAAAAATAAGCGGCAGTTACCCCCAGAGTTTATAAAATTATTACCCATGAATTCATATTAGTTTGGCTTATGCGCCAAGAAAGGATGAGAATGTAATACCTGTTTCTAGTATGTACCATGATGAAGAAATAGATGCAGCCACAGAAGAGAAAGCCAAACATTCTATCCTAACTTTTTTCACAGCAACTAAAACTAGAGTTGACGAGTTAGATAGAAAAGCAGCGATCTACAATTGTGCGAGAAATACCAGACGCTGGTCCATGGTAGTGTTATATTCTTTGCTCAATATGGAAGCAATTAATGGGCATACGACTTTTTGCAAATAATTGGAACAGATTTGGTGACACGAAACTTTCTATAGCAGTTAGCAACAATAAAAAATTTGCCACCTGAGGTAGGAAATCGCCGGCAACATGCTCATAATATTCGTGAAAAACATGGATCCCTGTACACGAAAAAGATGAAAAAACGATAAGAGAATAAAGATAAGTTCTTTGGATAAGTTATATTTTTTGCCTTTTGTATGTATTTTATATTATACTCGTAGATATCTAACAGCAATATGTTTAACTTTTTGATTTGAATTAAGTTTTACTCAAAATTACTCATAGATACTATTGGGTCTAGCGTGACCATACTTGGCAAAAAGTGATTAAGATAAATTAGAAAGCGTTCGGCATACCATAAGAAAACACTTATTTGAACAAAATGAATCATTTTTTGTTGAGTTCTATTAGTAGAATGAGGTTATATTTTCACTATCAAAAATTATAGAGAGAAATATGAGAAAAAATTCATTACAGACATTTCCAACACCTACACGTGTTCATTAAATTGCATCGTTTCGTTTTTAATCTTCTTAGAAGCATTTGTTGATTTTGGGATAATTATACGATTAAATTCATTATCACTATCGTTTTTAGTCACAGATAACCGTAATTAAATAATTTCCCAGTAGCTGAAACGTTAATGTTTTGTTTTCAAATTATACTAAGGTGTCTTAACAAATGTTAGTATGAAAAATGTTGATTTAATGAAAATATGGTATACAGACGAAAACCTAGAAGGCAGATAGAAAAAATGTAAAAAACACTCTACGTACAACACTTTTCCAAGACACACAGAGTTTGCAGTTTTACTAGTGACAAAATTTTCACTTTTCTATCGTAAGAAAATGGAATTACGGACCAATCCTTATTTTAGAACAAACTAATTTTTCCTTGGCCATATCAGTTCATCCTTTATGTGATAGTATAAACCGGTACAGACTAGGCTGAACAGCGTAGAACACCTAGTTTGATCTTTACTAATTTTGACTAGTAAAAAATGTAATGTAAGGAGACCTGTGCATGCTAGAGCAATAGCCCGTGAACCCCAGACCTTCGTTATTTTATAAAAGCTAAAAGTTTGTCAGCGCATGCTCCCAACACAGGTAAGAACGATGGACTATTATGAAGTTTGGATTACTGTGGCTTTGGCAGGTAAACGGTACTAAAGGTGTGTAAAATACCGATCTAAATTCATCAAATAATAAAGTGTGATTTTTTGGTATTACCTTCAGAATATTATTAAAAATCACGTTATTGATTGCCAGACACTTAACATCGTGGCAACCCCTTGCCAGACACCCCTAATGTTCATGAAATTATAATTCTACTTATGTTATAGTATAAAAGCTGATTTTTATATATAAAACTTAGGTAATAATTAGATGATGTTTCCTCATCAGCCAGACATTTTTGATAGTTCCAACCCCTTGCCAGACAATGATATAGGGTCGCTGTAGGAGCGAGCGCGAGACAGTATATGTATGGTGGGTGCGAGTGAGATGGCGAGATAGGTCTATCGCGATCCCTCAATAACAGATTATAAAAAAAACCAAATAAATAATACTCAAAAATTTAATTTAAAATATATTAATAACATTATAAGTTATTATAAAGCATAAAAAATCGATTGATGACATTACAGATTATTATTATAGTGTACTAAAGAAAATATTATTATATTCATTATCATCATAATAATCAATGTTATCATTTTCTTCGTCACTGTTACTCCATTCCATATCGTCTTCTTCTTCTTCTTTGTCAGTTTCTGTAGAAATATGAAAAAGTTAATGGGATTGAAAATATCAAAAAATAATGTATAATGGTTTGAAGTAGTATTATACCTGAGATAGTTTTCAGTGATTCTCTGACGAAATTTGGCAACTGATCACCTTCGAACCATTTAAAATGGTACTGATTATCTTCGAGAACCCAACCATTATTCTCGGGTTGATAAATTGTTGGAATTTGCTGATTTGCATTCTTCCAAATGCTAGACACATAGTTGGCTCGCAGAAATTGTTGTAGCAGCTCGGATTTACATGGTGGCAGACTGCTAGCATCAAAAGTTCGTAGTTTTTTACGGCTAAACGCTTCATTAATATCTGAGACCTGATATGTATTAATGAATAGTTGAAGCCGTTCTGCATCAACATCAGTTATCGAACCGACATTGTATACCTCACATATAAACCGTTGAATAATATCAAAAGTGCTTTGTTGTTCATTATTATTTTCGAATAATTCGTGTTTACCGAATTTAATGAAAGCTGTTTGATACTCTTCAGTTTTTTTTTTAAATTTTAAAAGGCCTCAACTTTCCTTTTCGGAAAAATGCAGGATTATAATCACAACCTGTAACCGCATGGAATCCTGGTAATCAATTTCATCAGCCATAATCTGCAAATCACTTGTCATTTTTGGTTTTTTTGGATAGGGAATTTCTTCTGAAGCTATTGCCTCAAAAGTTCTTCGTCTCCTTTTCCTCTTCTGTGGTGAATTGTCTCTACTAGTGGGAACTGGTGCCTCGGATATTTCAGATTCTTCAGATGTATTGAATTCGATGTTCTGATAAATAATTCCGACGGTGTCATGTAAAGTGTCCTTCCCACTAGTAGTTTAAACAAAGCGGTCAAAATTATCATAAGCCAGTCCAGTACAAAGTTCAGGTGTTTTTTTAATTTTTTCGGGGCATAAATTTGACTTTTCAATGGAAGCATAGGTGGTTTCTGTTTCAAGTTCTTCGACACTTTGATAGCTGATACAATGACCATATCTGTTGATTATATCTACAATTTTTCTGCTACTTGTTAAACTCTTCAGAGTCATACCCAGCGTGATATGCTTAGACGTCTTGACTTGACCATTATGAATTGCATAAATAATATCTTGACAGTAAGACCGTACTTGACGAATACATTTTAAGCTACTTTTTCGTTTCTGTCTAGAACCACTTATGAGAGTAGAATAAAAATCAAATAATTCTTGCGGTATAGAAGCTTCACCTGCAATTAAATGCTGTGCTGAAAGATTTTTAGATGGTAATTGTTTCTTGTCCATTGTCAAAATAGTTTTTCGTAAGACTAATGCCGCTTTTTGGATAATATTTTCAGATTTTAAGTTGTTCAATACTGTTTCGTCAATCGTTTTCATATAATTGGGTGCTATTATTTTTTTATTCCGGATTGCAAAGAATTTAACATTTTTGGAAAACTTCTTATCAATTTTTTCTTCTAGGTGGTGTGCAGTAAAAGTAGTATCCATTTTAATGGAATTCTCTGCATACATTCTCTCCAATGAATCAGTATATAATTCATGTAAATGTATCAATAAATGACAGCGGCCATTGTTGATAATATCTTCTTCTATGATGCTATAAATTTCATTGAAAGATTCTTGGTGGTACTCTCGATAATGATGCCAATCACTTTGAACAGATATTTTCGCCAATGAAGATATTTTATTATTAAAATGAATCCACAGTCAGTGTGATAGTATATTTTCGGACTTGCAATACTTTCCAATCTACTTAACAACTCATTATACTCTTTTTGATTTTCAATGCTAGACATTATACGAGACTGAAATTGGTTTATATCACCTTCATGGAGTGGAAGCATTTTTGATCTCACTTGTCTCTTTTTTTTATTGCAAAATAAACAAATTTTTTTACTTATATCAACACTGGTATCACTTTGAATCGAACTATTTACTTCTGTGGTTGCATTAGCATTTTCACTCACTTCTTTAAGTCCGCTAATGTCCACAGCTACCTGGAAAGGTTGAAGTTCTGTTGATTGAGAAGCTGAAGTCGGGTGTGATACAGTTAACTCAGACAAATGCGATGAACCTGGTATTGAATAGTCTGTTAATATATTTACGTCTTTAGATGGCTCTTTTTCTTGCTCTGTTTCAACAGTCTTTTTAGAATTTTTAGGTTCTGGGGTAAAATATTTTTTCATCAGTCCTGTGAATGATTTGTAACACTCTCTGTATATTCACGTGGAAGAATGATGTTATTATATTTAAGGTTGTGTTTTTGTCGCAATTTTAAAATTAATTCACATTTTTTCAATGTCTCGTCAGAAAATAATATTATTTTACCAATACTTTTCTTACAAATAACACAAATTAATATATCACCCATGACTTAATTTTTTAAACAAAATCACTTTCATTTAAAAAATCACATAAACAAATTGTAAGCATATAATGTACGTATCATACACTAATAATATACACATATTGAATATACTTTAAAGTCTGTATATATTCGAAATACGTAGTAGAAATAACAACTGCGCAGTGAGGGATCGCGATAGACCTATCTCGCCATCTCACTCGCACCCACCATACATATACTGACGAAGAAGAAGAAGACGACGATGGAATGGAGTAACAGTGACGAAGAAAATGATAACATTGATTATTATGATGATAATGAATATAATAATATTTTCTTTAGTACACTATAATAATAATCTGTAATGTCATCAATCTGTTTTTTATGCTTTATAATAACTTATAATGTTATTAATATATTTTAAATTAAATTTTTGAGTATTATTTATTTGGTTTTTTTTTATAATCTGTTATTGAGGGATCGCGATAGACCTATCTCGCCATCTCACTCGCACCCACCATACATATACTGTCTCGCGCTCGCTCCTACAGCGACCCTATATCATTGTCTGGCAAGGGGTTGGAACTATCAAAAATGTCTGGCTGATGAGGAAACATCATCTAATTATTACCTAAGTTTTATATATAAAAATCAGCTTTTATACTATAACATAAGTAGAATTATAATTTCATGAACATTAGGGGTGTCTGGCAAGGGGTTGCCACGATGTTAAGTGTCTGGCAATCAATAACGTGATTTTTAATAATATTCTGAAGGTAATACCAAAAAATCACTCTTTATTATTTGATGAATTTAGATCGGTATTTTACACACCTTTAGTACCGTTTACCTGCCAAAGCCACGGTAACCCAAACTTCATAATAGTCCATCGTTCTTACCTGTGCTGGGAGCATGCGCTGACAAACTTTCAGCTTTTATAAAATAACGAAGGTCTAGGGTTCACGGGCTCTTAGACTATGCGGGAAATCCCCCGATCGTATTTCTCCTGCTTTGCCTGTCCACGGCATCTTCACTTGCCCCGCTTGTTGCTTTTAAATGTTCATGTTTTGAATTGAGGACAGTTGTTTTAAACTATTGTTATAAATATTAGTAAAAACATAATAATATACCGTCTTGTTTTGTATTATCATGAGTAAGCCTTATAAATCTAGCAAAAAAGAATGGAGAGGAATGTTTGAACAAAAATGTTGGGAAGTGTAATTGAAAAGTCTCCTCATTTTCATACGGTCTCATCAGATAATCATTATTTTGTTTATTGAACAAGTGTGAGGAGCTGAAAAGTCAAAAACAAAAACTCTATCACAAGAAAGAAGACCATAACAGCTTGGTCTGTTAGTTTCTCCTATTGGTCATAGGACGAACCACTTTAACCTAGTCTGTAGCGGCTCATCTTATCGGATAAAAGATGAACTACTTTGTCCTCTTATGGGGTTTGGCCGGTAATTTATATTTTGTAATTTTCTTCTTTTTTTGGGTTCCAAAATCTTGTTTTCTTAGGCACTATCAGCATTCATCTAAGATTGCCGGTTTCAAATGATTTTTATATTGCTTTTCTAAAATTCTAGTGTTTTTTCGTTGTTCTTTATCAACCGTGACAAGATTTCCTATAGAAAACTTCAAAATAAAACTAAATATAGATATAAAAACTAAATTTATAATAAAATTGAACACCTCGTGTCATTGTAGCTCTCCTATAAGGATTTCATATTTTTTGTCCTCCTTGTCCCGTAAAAAATCTTTTCTAGTTTACTACTTTCTTTCGATTCAGCTTTCCTCTAAAATCAAAGTCCTAACTAACTAGTTTGAAGTCTTACAAAAATGACTTATTTAAGCTTAGCTTCACTTCACAATAATTTCTTCGATTGGCTATTATATTCCATATTTGTGAAAAATTCATTCATCAGAGCTGAATAAACAACTGATATAGACGATTTCATTTCATTAAGGAGGCATGAAAAGGCATCAATCTGATGGTTTATTCCCTTATGCACGATATATATTTCATCATCAATTATATCATAAGATGAACTGAACTTTTAGTACGGTGAAACTTTGAGTGAAGCACATTTTTTTTTTCAAAAATGTGTGTTACTTCACTTGTTAACTTGCAGAAGAGAACCGAGATCTTTAGCTATTTATTAATACACGTAAATACACAAAATAGTGATTATACGACAACACGCATGTTCATGAATAGTTTGTTGCGAATTATATTATATTCATAGAATTTTAACTTGATTATTATCTTATATATAAAATATAATACCATCAGAAATAAGTTCTTAGTGTTATCCAAATATTTAAATTTTATCAAGCCAATCTCTCATCAAAAATTAGTTATTCATAAATAAACAATCAGTGGCTAATCTGACATAATTTGATTCAAGGTAATTATTCAATGATTGCTAGATTAATATATAAATTATTGATAAGTTTTTAATATAAGGTAGTCATAATTTGAGGCATGTATTTTCTCAAAGTCTTATTTATTTTTTCAATTCTTATCTCTTGTTATTGGTGACAATGCACTTTGTATGATAACAGAAACAGCTATATGGTATTCAGTAATTGCAGCGGAAAAATGAGTTTAGAAAATTATGTTTTCAATACTACGTGCTGCTACATTCTATATTGATAGGAAAATATATCTAAATAGTTGGATATTCCTAAGAGGAACAGGGAATGACCACTATAACACCCGATCTTACCAAATTAGATTTTATTCTGGAATTCAAACTAACAGGCCTAACAATATCCATATCAGATAAGATTTTTATTACATCTAAAGGAGGCTTTAGCTTTAATTAAATTAAGAGGCGCATTTCATAATTGCCATTTAGCGTAATCTCTTGATTAGAACTAGGGTAGAGTCGAAAATGTTTCACTTTAACACATTAAAGTCTCCTTAAGTGGCAAACATCAAATGCAAACGTATATTATTTTTGAATCCTAAGTTGACCCACGCGTCTTTTTAATAAGTTTTAAACAATAAAACGTTCATCGCACAATGGCTAGATATCGTGTTGACATTAAGTTCGAGCTCAAGCTCATCCGAAAAGAAAAATATTATTGTCCTATGACGAAAAATATATCGACATACAACGACTTCGATTTTTTAGAAAGATTTCGAATAACTAAGTTCACATTTACAGCATTATTGAATCAATTTCGGGAAGAAATAGAACTACCTACGAATAAGTATAAACCAAATATGATTCCGAGAATTAAGATTTCTTATCTTATAGTATTATGTAATTTTAGGGGTGGTTGTAATTAATCTGTTAAACGATTCCTACTAACTTCGCTACAAGGAGCGTGTTGATGACTCTTGGAAATTTTGTAGATGTCGCAAAATCTTCTGTGGTGCGAAGAGTACGTGAAGCAGCGACACGATTGGCCCTAACTTAAATTTGTTTCTTTTTGAAACGCAGATATTAGAAAAGGATAGAATATTGTCATAGTTTTTGTCAGAAACTTCAAAAAATCAGGGAGGCTCTTATTTTAACGTCATAAAGTAGCCTTTACTTGAGAGATCGTTACAAATCGGTTATGGAACCACTTCACTTTAACAATGAAGTTAAATCTTCCAAAACCCACTTGCATCGTAATCTCTAATACACTGTTTAAAATAACAAGCTGTTAACATTCAAACAGTGGTTTAAATAATAATAGTTTGCACCGTTTTTTATGAGGTTCAAGTTAAAGTTATGTGACCGATCTGGGGAAATTTTCATAAAAATTAAATGAATTGGAATTAACACATATCATCAAATCATACATTTTGAGTTCATACAAGCAGTTTTCTCATGTATGTTTTTTTTTTATTTTAAGAGTTTCTTGTGAAATTCACGTTATACAATGAATACAAAACGCATTAGATCATCAAATTTTTCCGATGAAAAAATACATTATTCAAATACAATTTTCAAAAACGTCAAGAAGTGGCTCTTCCAACCGAAAGGAAAAACTAAGAAACCCACATAATCTAGGCAGCAACAAATTATTAGATATTAGCGAAATAATGACCAACTGACTAGAAAATGCAATTATGATTAGCTGTTTTTTATTTATATTATTTTATTCTATGTTTTGCTGCATAAACCCAGAATAAGCCACACTAATACATGTTTTGACGATACATATAACTAATAGAAACTCACAAGTATCAGGAAACCCATCAATCATACAATAAATAACCAGTAACGAAGAGAAGACTATTCAATAAATTTCATATATATTGAAAGGAAATGATTGAATCTAATTAACGATGGATTATTTGATTTGCTTAAAAATTTGAGAAATACTCATACACTTTTCAATAGTTATTTCATATAATAATTCCTTATGATTTTTCTCATTTTTTTATCATCCTGTCATTGTATATGGTTATATCAGCAAAAAAGTAGAAAATAATATAAAATTTCATAAGTTATCCAATTATGGTAAAGAACAAGGCTGGGTAGGTCCTCAACAAAAAGTAAAAATCATGAGATATAGAACAGTTTTTCTAAACTTTAACTATGAAACTTAATGGAGTAAAGTCAAAATAACGTATGAACTCAAATTTAACATAAAAAAGTTGTAGTGGAGTTCTATATAATAATTCAACCAAATTATCTAGTTACTTCCTTGGTATGAGTCTCTATTCTGTATAATAAATCTACGAACGGAACAACCACCAGTAAGATTTTTCGAGAATACAGCTCCTTTGTATGTCTCGAATAACTATGATCATTCAAAAACAAACTGATTTTAAATATACATACCATTATAGTATGGATCTCAACCCAGTCCTTTCCCTATTAGTTATCGTAAAGAATATTGGAACTTTGGACCTAAGAACAATACACTTCAAAAATGATGGGAAATGGATAAAATCCCATTATTCATTTACACACAAACATAAATTTGAACTATACCAACGATCATAGTATATTACAGCGAAAGCAACATATTAAAATATAATAAGAAAGTTAATCTAAGGCTACTGAAACAAGTGAAATCGACATGTGACTATCTTCAATTTGCTCTAAAATGTTAATAACTGTTGGCTTTTAAGGTCTGAACTTTATAAAAAAGGTGAAATTATCCATATGTAGAAAATGGTCCGCTCTCCTGGAAATCCCATATCTACCATCTCCAGAAAATCAAGTAATAATGCTCATTTTTTTTTCAATTTTACCTCAATACTTGTCATGAATATTAAATATTAATGTCCCGAGTGCATGTCAAATTGTCGATAATTTAATTTTCTCGAGTGCGCGAATGTGCACAAGAGGAAATTATGAGACAATTTGACATGCACGAGAGGGCATTTTGGCAGACTATTTCCTGAGAAAAATTTAATTTAAAATAAACTTAATTCTGTGTTTAAAATTTGTTATTCTTTAAATTATACCGTAGTTGACGATCATCATATTGGTATTGAATTGGTATCTACGGTAACTTATTGACAACAGTTTTGTTCGTGAAAAAATATTTCAAAATGAGTTTACATCCTAGACGAAAATTTGGCACTAGTGCAAATTATCGATAATTTGCACTAGTGCAGTATTATCGCTGAAATTTGATCGTTGCTAGGTAAACATAAAATATTACAGCTTTTTGGTTGGCTTAAATTTTTCGAAGGAAATAGTCACGTACATTTTTGTATTGTTTACATCAGTCAACTGATTTCAACAACGATTCAGCTCAAATTTCCAAAGAAAGTGAGAAAATAAAAAATTTAACTGGTGTCAACACTATAGTCTGATCAAATTAGACTAAAAATTGGTTAAAATTCAATTAAAAATAAAATTTGGAAGTTCCCCACCATTCCCGTCTATGGGAAAATTTTTATACAAGGTCAAATGTCAAAGTAATGGGTTTTTCGCGTATTTCAGCAAAACGGTAGGTTTTATCATAAAAATACTACCAACAAAAATTGTAGAATATGAAATTTTCCACAAAAAACTTATGAGTACTTTTTGTCTTTCGAGTCACTGTTTCTGAGATATAATTCAAAAAGTTGTTAAAGTGGTAATCGTCATAACATGCATGAGTACGCACATATGTACAACTCTAGATTTAGTGGCTGTGACACGACATCTGCATTTTACAGGAGGGCTAAAATAAAAGTTTTCAAATTTCTTGAAAAACAAGATTTAGTTCAATGTGCTCAAGTGTCAACACGACAAGAAGTTATTACCAATGGCATTTGTTTCTTCTTCCTATATAAGGAGCTCCTGAAAAACTACCTGTTTAGATAAGTATTGATATCCATGTTCAGTAAAAAATAGTAAAAGTGAAGTGAAAAGTGAAATACAAGTGTAATAGGCTCGTCTTCCTCCAACCTCAGTTGCTGCTCATCAACATTTTTTTTTGGTAAGGTAGGTGACCCAAATAAGGCCATGGCCCTAATAAGGCCAATAGTTTTTATTTATAAAAGTACCCACACTAAGCAGATTAGCTCATGATGTCCTTGTAGTTTCAAGTTCCTACGCTAGACGTACCACTGTTAGTTACACATTGCATCTGAATAACACTGGAGTTTATAATTTCAGGTTCTAGTCACATTTTACAAATTAACATCAAAACTGCTAAGTGTGATACATTTTTGAGTTCAGTGTAAACTGTATTACTGTATTATGGTAAGCGTTTTTTTTAAATATATAGTATATAGGGGTAACTGTATCAAATACTATTGGTAAATAGGGGTGCCAGCCTCTGGTCTCATTAGGGCCAGGGCTGAACTTATTAAAGAAGTGGTTTAATACATGTTTTAACCTTTTTGGCCGTGCTTTAAGCTTTATGATTTCGTAGACTCTCGCACTCTTATAAATATAAGCTTATTAGTATGTTAAGTAACAGTGAACTAACGATTTTTGTTCCTATGTTTCAGACGAGATAAATCAAATGCAGTTAAATAAAAAGCGAGCTGAATGGAATGAAGAGCAAATGAAGCAGGCTTTGAATGCTGTTGGAAACGGAATGTCTATCAACCAGGCTTAAAGGCAATTTTGGATATCAAGGAGACCTTACGAAACTATTTGACGACAGGTATCTCAACTAAAAAATTAGGTAAAAATCCGATTTTATCGTCTTATCAAGAAATTGAACTTTGTCCTAGAATTTTTCGGAGCAAGTAAACTTAATAAAGTGATTGTTAACGATTTCTTTGACAAATTGAAGGCATTCATGTAGGAGTTGGATGTTGCTGGTAAGCCTCAGAACATATACAATATCGATGAAACAGGCTGCCGTTTGACACTGCACCACCAACAGGAAGTTTTTGCTATGAAAGGGACCAAGAGAGTACATATAGTAGCACATGAGCACGCTGAAAACATGATAATCGGGTCATGTGCCAATGCTAGTGGTCAGTACATACCACCGATGATATTATTTAAGGGTCAGAGGCTGAAACCAGAATGGGAAGAAAATCTTTCTTCTGGAACCAAGGTCGTTATGACACCCAAAGGACACACGATGTTTTTGTGAAGTAGATTGCACATTTTCAACAGTTTCGAGTAGGAAGGAGAAATGCTTTATTGATTTTTGATGGTGTCAAATCTCATTTGGATGCGAACATTGTTGAAACAGCTCACAAATACGACATTACTTTATTTTGTTTGCCAAGTAACACAACTCATGTTGTTTGAATCTTTTTTGTGACGACGAGGTTCTTTGTTATTGGATGAACAATCCTAAGCGCTAGTTAAGAAGTACAGTCTTTATTAAAATATTTTCTGAAGTATGGGCTAAGGCAATGACACCTCGACATATTATGAAAATGAACAAGACTCAACCACTTCCTCAAATCAGAAGAAAACTACAAAAAGTGAACAAAGTTCTTCTCCAGAACGATCAAATGATCAAACCGTTACTTCCTAAAAGTTCTTCCAAAGACCAAAATGATATGGAACCTTTACCAACTGTTACCTTTGAAGACGCCAAATCTAAGCTAAACACGCCCTTTACAGAGATGTTATCCACTCCCAAGATTAAAACAAAAAGGAATCAAAGAAAAAAAAATCATAAATTCATGAGCCCAAAAGCTAATGGTTAACTTGTTTGACGCTTCTTTTGATAAAAACAAAGTTGCACCTGAGAAAAGTTAGAAAAAAGAAAAATAAACAGCCCGAACTCATTCAAAAGAGAATGGAAATCGAATCTTCAAGCAGTCAAGCTATTAATCCATGTATTCCTTCTACAAGTAGTGTGATAATCAAACCATCAACAAAGTCTTCGCAGAAAGGGGTCTCCCAGAAAGACAGTTGGTACTGTTTCATTGGTAACGAGGACCAGATCAGAGATATGAGGATGTGCTACGCCTGTGGACGGAATGTTTACGAAGAATGCGCGGGACTTATCAAATCGGAAAAAGACGAATTTATCGGCCCAAAATGCACTTTTTATACAAGATGAAACTTTTACAATGATTACACTTAAATTAATTCAAATTTTTAATTGTTTTTCTTTTTACACGATTCAAAATTATATTGTTTGAATTTCAAGATACAGTTAAAATAAATTGATCTTTCATTGCCAGTCAGTTTTATTTTATTTTTTAACCTAAACAAATAAAAACCTGTGTTTTTTTGTATGGGACTTATATGGAACCTCTGGCCTTAATAAGGCCAATTTGCAAATAAAGTAAAAAAATTACGAAAAATAAATTTTACTATATTTTTTTGTGAAATTGAAGAGCGTATTGATTGTCAATGAGTTAACTATAATTTTTAGCTACTTTCTTATTTTTTCAGTCAAGTCACCTACCTTAAATTACCAAGTTCAATTGTGGCTTGGTTATTAGCTAGATCCTACAGACTGAGGTTGGAAGTTGGTCAACAATACATTAGAACCCCTTCAAACGTTACTCCCACGTGCAGAAAAACTACTGAGAACAATTTTTTGCAACTGCAAAAAGGGATGTGGTGCTAAATGCGGTGGCAGAAAAAGTCGCACTGTTTTGTTCTCTGGCATGTACACCTTGTACACCTTGAATAACAATGGTGTTAGATGAAGAAAATACGGATACTAAAGATACTTTGGAATCAAGTTAGACTTACACCTAATGTAATTCCATCGCCAGTAGTCAATTCACACTATAAAGTTCGATGTTTACCAAGTGAATAGGAATATCGGAAATTCTCTATTGAGAAATATTTTTGTATAATCAAAATACCATCACTAAGAAGACTTACCAAATGATGCGTTACTTTATTAGACAAGCATGCTTATCAACTTGTTAATGATTTATTTGTTAATTTTTGTAAGAAGCAAATGAAACGAGTATCAAATCATTTACAAACAAAAATTGACGTTGGTTAGCACTCAGAATGATCTTGAAAATTGTGATTAGTAAATATTTGCACTGTCACTATAAAACATTTTTTCAATTTATCACAGACAACAATGAAACAGGTCTTTATTGCAAGTCTAATTATCCTTGATTTAGATTATGATCAACGTACGAATTCGTATAAATGTAAATCTATAACATATAATCAACTACAAAAGTCGAAAATGAAAGGCAAATTTGTACCTACCTGAGAGGACAACAAAATATAAGAACAATGTATCAGGTTTCTGTTTCTTCTCAGCTTCGGTGGCGTCTCCAATTGTTAGATCTTCTTCTGAATCGCATCTTTCACTCACTTTATTTTCTGACATGTTGTCTTATGTATTTTACAATTAAAATAGATTATTTTCGAAATGTATTTCAATGTATAAGGAAAATTGTTATTAGATTTGATAACATTTTCAAATACCTTTGTTTGATTTTTAGATAAAAATGAATTTGAATATGAAGTGTACCAACTTCTGTTGAGTTATTCAATGTATATGATAATTACAAATAGGATTTGTAAAATAATTAACCAAAAAATACCAATTTAAAAAAACAATGGCATAGATAACGAATGGTAAAAACAGAAAATATAAATATAAACATGCAAATAATGATAAATCATTGCGGAAATTATTTCACTGACATTGTGATTCTATGAAAGAAGCAAATATAGATGTATTAATGAACGAGAATAAATATCTAGAAAAATAGAAGTTGCAAACAGTATATTTGAATGAGCTATTATATACAGGTAGATAGGATAGATGGATAGAATAGTAACAATTTGCTTTCAAAACTAAATTGAGAAAAACAAAATCTTATATACAGAAACTATATGGCTAGTGAAATCATTGACCTGTGAGGAATAGTTTACCGATCTTCATTTTTAGTATTATGACAGCCTCGTATAAAAAATAAAATTACAACATTCTCAAAAAGCCACTCCGTAGCTAAATCCCCTCCTGAAAGTAAAGGCATTGACAAAAAGAGGTGGTTCTTATTACAGTTCCTTTCGTTATATTTCGAAATAGGCTGGCTTCACGGCCCATGTCGAGGACGAGTTCGTAACAATATTTCTTAAAATTGCGAAACTAACATTTTCACTCCAGAAATTTCAAGCTAATTAACTATCTTATTTCATTGTTATATCATCACTGTTATAAGAATATAGGTTTTTGTCTAATGTTTATATCAGCGACTAGTTATATACATTAGTTTTGATCTTATCTTAAAGAACAATATCCTAATAATAGCCCTTTTCAATATCATCAGGTTCAACGATTGCATTCCAGTGACGCAGCATCAGAAACACAGTCTACTGTACCTACTAGCTAGGTGATTAAATTATAAAAAGTATCTTAATGAATATTTATGGATTCATAAGGCTATATGGTTAATTATACTATTGTTTATTCAGGTCCTCGCCTGTTTACTGTTGGACAAACTTATGCAGTAGCACTTTGCTTAAAAGGTATATAATCAAAAGAAGTTGATTGTTAAAATCAATAGGTTGAGTTTGACATTACCGTGAAGCCTTGCATGGAATGATTAGATTGCCAAATAATTCATAATTCATGATATTCGATTTACCAAAAAAATGATAGTTAAAAATACTAAAAACACTCTTTTGTATTTAATTAAACTAAAAAATAATTGTTAAGATAAAAAATATGGACGAGAAATTCCATATCATTGTTCTGAGAGTAAGGAATACTTTTTACACTCCAATTTTAATATTAACTACGCGTTCCATAATAACAGTAATACGCAATAATTTAGATTAGTACTGACCATCTGACGAGAGTAGTAACAATAATTTCCTCCTCATTCATGTTGTTATTACAACATGTACATTAAAATAACTATTCTTATACCAAGGGAGGAAAGATGATGCCATTCCTTCCTCGAATAGGTTGATTCTAATACTAATACTAAGGACGAAACGCCTTTTTCTTTTGATGTATGTTTATAGTTTTTTCTCTTGAAGTATGTACCTATATAGTTTTTTGTACTATGTCTTAAATTAACGAAACCCATACACATCAAGAGGATTATCAAATATATCTAATGATGATTCGAAACAAATAATGTTATGTTTGGTATCATCTATTTTTAGTCATTTTTTAATTTTATAACAAAATATCACGGAGTGATGCATCACTTGGCGGTCATCTTAGTAACAAATACCTGGATGTTATGAGTTCTGACAATACAACAGAAACAGGTAGTTCGGAAGAAATATATCGATTTGTTTATCAAATCAATCGTTAAGTTACAGTTTTAATAGCTATCAATGAAAAAATAATAAAATTTCGTTCTTATTTGGAAGTACGGTTTATCCTATTTTTGTCCGTGGAAAACGAAAAAATAATATCTTTTTAGTTGGTTTACGTTTGGTTAGAATTTCATGCTTTCTTTGAAGCATTACTTGAATTTCACAATGACTTGATTCGTGTATGAAATCTTCTTAAAAAAGTGCAAATATGATCAATATTATTTTCATTTATTTATCATATTTATCATATTCGTGTCAAGTTTTTATCGCACCGCTTCCACCTCGCTGCTCCGGCATCGCACCTCACGTCCTGCACCGAATTGCTTATTATTTAATTATTTATACGTGTGTTTTTATACCATTGATGTGAGCTAAATATTGGAACAATAATACTAAATCCTAGTTTTGTTTTTTTTGATGTTTTGTCACAAATAAAATTTCTGAATGCAACCATAATATTTGACTTTTGACAACCAACTGATATGTCGATCCATCATCTATATCGATCGATACCTCCGACAAAGAGTGCATCCTTCTATCTTTGTGAGTGACGATAACCGCTATGTGTGCAAGAGCTTTATTTACTCTTGTGATTCTTTGTGATAGTGACACTTCAAGTTATGTGCTCTTTTTTGTTGATCTTTTGTGATAGTGACACTTTACTACTAACATGCGAGTATTTTTGCAGCTGCAAATGTGTTTGCGAAGCAGTTGTTAGACATTGGAAATAATAAAGTTGCAGTGGACACCTCGACCGGATTCATCACATTACCCACAGATTTCTGTTACATCACAGACTGAAAAGAGGAGCTTATTAACGTGTTTCCCCAGATAGAGCGCAATAGTTCAATAACCATAATTGGCTGGGTGAACGAGCAATATTGGCGGCGCAACATAAATATATCGAGATTCTCAATGCGACAATCAGTCGACACCGCTATGAACCAGGATGACATAGTCCACTATCCCACGCAGTTTTTAAATTCACTGGAATTGCCTGGATTACCACCTCACAATTTGCAATTGAAAGTAGAATCAGTTGTCATCATATTGCGTAACATTAATAAACCACGACTGTGCAATGGAACAAGACTGGCTGTGTAAAAGGTGATGAATAACGTCATTGAGGGAGCAATCGTGAAAGGAAAGTACAAAGAAGAGGATATCTTGATCCCACGTATACCTATGATTCCAACAAGTCGATTATAAACGTTCACAACATCTGGTACGTCTGACTTATGCGATGATCATAAGTTTCCCTATTTCGCGCATGGACAATTTATTTATTAACGCACCACAAAACAAAAAATGTTTATCAGAAAGTTTCAAATTGATTAACAGACTGTATCATAACTGTGTATCATAACTATTTCAATATCAAATTGAAACCTTATAAATAGATAGTATTTCAGGAAAACTTTGTTTTTGTAAGTAAGCAACATCATGTGTCGAATATAATAATAAACCTTCATTCATACCGAGCATTTTTTTTTAATTTTAATAGTTTTAATGAGAAAAGGATTCCTTTTGTTTTTTTAAGTTCATTTTATACAAGTTTAGGTCTTTTATTTGTCGGTTGAGGCAGTACCAAGTCTGCCGGATCAACTATTAATGTGATAAATACGAAAGTGATTATAATCGTAGTTATAAGGACTAAGTCGGAAATGTTTGAATTTAAAAGAAATTAAGGGAGGTATTCAACTGGTCATATATTCACGTAAAGACCTTAAAATCCTCATAAAAACCGACTGTAATAAGTTAAGTGTTCCTATCAATTGAGTGAAAAATTATAAGAAAATTATAAAAAATCACCAGTTTCTGATTTATTTCTTAGTTTTCACCTAATTACATATCTGCATCAAAACTTTTTGAGTCATCTGCAACTGGGCTAGAGTTTTGATCTATAGGTCAGTCAGTGATAAAAATGGCGATTTTTGAACGTTATAACCTAAATAATCGTTCGAGATGTGTTTATGAAATTTGGTGTACAAATTTATCTTGCAAATTTTAATATATGAGCCAAATTTGCCACGTGAAATGGTTTTTGAGTTATAAGGAGATCAAAAATGGATCCGAATTGTTCGTATAATATTACACGAGGTGCTGCTCGCCAGCTCTATTACTTGAACTTGGCTGGACACGCTACTGCGTGTTCAAATATTAACAGAAATCTTAAATCGTAAAACGAAGTTTCCATGGAAAATGAAACAAGGAACATGTTGTAATTTCTCAAGATAATTAGTTTGTGTGAAATGAAAAATTAGCTCTAACGACATGAATTGACGTCCATTGGAGCCAATTGACGTTGATCTATGTCTTATGTTATCTATTGACTTCGATTCATGTCATTTGAGGTCATTTGGCCAATGGGATCACTTGATCACTTGGTTAACTTTTTCAATTCTTAAATTTTAACGCTCAAAATATCTTTCGGTTCGTTTCTAAAGCTATACAGGAATTAAATGCAAGAAACCTGAGTTAGCTCTATGCTTCCTGTGAGGAAATATCGCTGCTTTAGATGAAATGACGAAAAAAGCGCTAGTAATTTTGTGTGAAAATGCACTGAGAAATATTGAGAATGACAGTTTTTCTTTTTTTATGAACAAAAATAAGGTGAACTCAAAAGCAAGCAACAATGGTAAGAATGCTATATAAGAAGAAAAATTTTTTGACAAGGAGTAGAAAAAAACGTAGTGATAAAAAAAACCATAATTGTCAAGGAAAAACATGTTTCTAGCTTCGACAAATGAGAATACGGGGAATAATTTGAATAAAAAGTATATTGAACACAAAATTGGAATGTAACTTAGAGTTTGAATTGGCTGGCAATTCACTTGACTCACATCACTTCGTCCACATCTAACGTGATATTTTCCAAGTTGTGTTAAAACTTTTTTCATTTAACATATGTTCCGTTGTAGGAAAGGGATAGAAGTTGCATGATACTAAATTTGGTGAATAAAATGGATGTTGATAGGCCAAAAGCTAACGAATAAAAAACAATTTGTTGTACAGATGTTGTCATAAAAAAAGCCGTTAGTCAATTTCGCATTTTTCTTTGTTCATAAATTATTCCGTGATCGTTTTAGTGAACCTATTGAATAGAAAGGTGCATGCACTCTTTGTATATTTTCATATCTTTGAAATTCTTTAATAGTGGCACATCCTTAAGTGACTGATATTTACTTTTAAATCGCTAATACCATTTACTTACCATAAATGTTTTTTATCTCTTTTTTAAATTGTTTTAATTATACACATCTTAATGTATGGTTCCATGTGTGTTTCACTACTGACACTGCAATCTCTATCTCGGCAAAGGAGCTGTCGTAGTAAACTGACAAACTCTGTATTCAAAGTACCTTTTGTACCATAATTATCGCTTTTCGGGACTAATATAATATTAATACAAAAATATATTTGTGAAGTATTTGTGTTTATTAATTTTTAATTTAAAATATTCTATAATTTTTCAATACAATTTGAATTTCTGCAATACTTTTTCCTCGAACATCTGGTAAAAGCTTGAATATTAAGAAAGATCCAAAAAAGCAAGATACCCCAAACATCCACATACACCAATGTGTTCCAATCATTTCAGCTAGTATGGGATAGAGGGCGGTGTAAATAGCCAATAAAAGACTGCTCAAAGTAGAAATAACAGCGATGGCAGTTGCCCTCACATCAGAAGTGAACAATTCACTCATTATAGCCATCGGAATTGGACCAAGTCCGATAGAATATGAAACAAAATAGATACAAATAAATACCAAAGGTGCCCATTGGAATTTATCGATTAAAGGTGACTTTACTTCTTTTAAATAGAACGATATACCCAAACAAGTGGCGGATATACCAGCTCCAATTGCAGATATAATCAGCATTGGCTTTCTTCCTGTACTTTCTATAATAAATGTAGTAATAATAAAAGTTATTAACTTCACTGTCCCAACAATAATGGCGATATTGTCACCAGAAATATTGGAGCCCGAATCATTGAATATTGGTCCCAAAAGAGGTGTTATTACTTGAATACCACAGAAGTTTTGAAGAAGAATTGGTAATAAAGCCAATAATAACCCAATTCTACATTCTTTAGTGTTAATAAGCATGATCAAACTGAATTGTTTCTGCTCATCCGGTGTCAAAGTACTTTCCTTTAAACTATTGAAATCATGTTCTATTTGAATTTCAGTTTTATTATTTCTCAATTTTTTCAATGTCTTTAGAGATTCGTCGTATCTTCCTTTTGTAAGAGAATACGTTGGACTTTCTGGCGCAAGTAAGAATAATAATAAAAAGGGTATTAAAGGTAATCCTATTAAGAGAGTGAATAAGCGAAGATTGAACATAGGTCCTATGATAAGACCATACAATTGTCCAACGGGAGAAAAAACAGTCATTAGACATCCATGCTTAGCTCGGTTATGGTCATCACATATTTCTGTTAAGTATACTGGAAGTATTCCCCACACACCAGCACAAAAAATTTGGATCATGCACATGAATCCAATAATTAAGTAAATATTATTACTAAAAGCTAATCCTACGATACTTAGAAACATTCCAAGACCCATAGATTGCAGACTTTTTTTTCTTCCCATAAAATCTGCTAATTTTGGTAAGAAGCAGGCCCCTATTAAAGACACAACGCCTGGTATTCCTAACAATAATGATGTTTCAATTGTAGTTATTTCTCTACCTAGAATGTTTTCACTTGTATCATTCGAATGCAATTTTATGATGGCTGGAGACGTCCAAACATTTGTCGCCGAACTGACTAACATCAGAATGATTCCTGGAAAATGAAAAGATATTTTATCATACAAATTATTAGATGTATTGATATCATCAAAAATCTATTACGTTACAGTGTTACCCCATATGGTTCATTTCATAAACGATATTCACCTGTTTAGATGAGATTGCTATTATCAAGATATACTTGATGATTCGTAAGTAGTAGACCAATTTTTAACAAGTTCAGACTAATTAAATTCTCTTAATAGCGATGGATCTAAATTTGCTTCCCAGATTAGATTTGGTGAGGTTAGATAAAAATTTGTTAGAGAAATTAAATTAGTTTGTAGACGTCGTTGCACACGTCCTTTGAATTATATGATACTTGCTTCAAATTTCTTATCATTAATCTACAACTCACTCATTCAATGTTAATCGCTCTCGCGATATTCAAATGTAGCTGCTTCTCTACATGGACGTCAATCTATTTAAGAATGAAGTTCAATATTTTCTAAATTGATCATACTAATGAAAGAGAAATCATCAAAATATTTCCTACAAATAATTAACAAGTCCTTCTATGACGATTGAATGCGAAAATTATGTAATACTGGAAAAATTGATAACAATATAATGAAATTTGTTTATTTGTATGTTACCTAAATAATAAATAATAAATTCATATATCTCATTTAAGTATGAAAAAAAAGCTTTCAGATACTTTAGGACAAAAACATATAATGGAATGTTGACAGATACCAGTAAGTTTAAATTTGTCATTTAATGAATAGTTTAGAACTTTGTTGTTGGGTAAACTGATCAACTATTGGTCATGGATGCATCAGAACAAGGGGCAATTAGCATTCCAAACCTTGCCATAAGTTATTCCAATAAATATGTAACCGATCTAGTGAAATATCGTCCCAAATACCGTAACCTTTGGTATCCCAAAATTATCACCACTTGGCAATAATAATAGAAAATTTTGATATAATTCATTCGCAAAATTGTGAAACAATGAATTGGAATCAATTACCCCATCCCTGAACCGTACTTTTTCCAATGATGCATAAATTTTATGTGTGAAACACCAGGTTCAGAATGAGAATACATATTACCATAACTCATTTTTATATTTCACTTAAAATTTTAGTTCATTATTACATTTGAACTATTCTGTAGGGTAGCTTTGCATCAACAACGAGGTTTTGGAGCCAAGAGGTACAAAAAAACCCAAACTAAGGAAACAAAAATGAGAACAAAAATATTCACAAATACAAACCAATGTAATAAGTGAAATTGAAAGCTTGATAAATTCTAAGAAAATGAAAACCTGTTATGAGGGCTGCTACTTAAGTGAAAACTAATGTGAATATGTCAAATCTGACATATCATGAAATTTATTATTTTTAGTGTATTTAGAACCTTTTGTCTTACGAGTGCTATTTGAGTTGTTGCATAAGCATATCATAAGCATATATGTGTCAAAAAGTTTTATTCGTATTGTACAGCGCATAATTTGATAATCGCTTAAAAAAGCTCATGTTGATTGGTGGAAAGAAATGCTGAAAAAATTCAATCACGTTGCTTCAATGACGTCTTTAAGATCTTAACAAGGGATGATTCATGAATATATGCATATGAACCCCAAACTACACAACAATCGGCTGTATGGGACTTTCAAGATGAGCTAAATCCAACAAAAACTATTCGCACATGAAGCACATGGTTGCTAATTTTTTTCGCAATAAATATACATATCACCACCGTTCCTTTAGAGCAACATAGAATGGTGAATTCTGTATGATACACCAGCATTTGTTTACCAAAAACTCAGAAAACAAATCATTCTCCACCACAACAATGCGAGCTCACACACATCAGTTCAAACCAAAACGTTTCTGAGCGGTCAAATAATCGAATTGATGAATCATGCACCGTACAGTCCTTGTTTGGCACTCAATGATTCCTTCTTATTTCTGCAGATTAAAATTAAATTGGGAGGTCAACGTTTTTCTACTTCTGAAAAGCGGTTGATGCAGTCAAATGTAGCAACATATAATATAACCATTATAGAGGCACAGTATTGTTGAATTATATACAGTGATTTCACGAAAAAGGGAAAGAAAAAAGTGATTAGTAGAATAATCAAGGTAGCAAAGAAATAACGAAAAATAAACCAGAAGTATACTTAGGTTTTCTAGATTCACAATGGCTCATATCTCCACAAGATCAAAGCCTAGGACAAACATATCATCAGTGAATAGAAACAGAAGACCATTAAATGACGGTCTCAGTACAAAAACAGAACTAGAATAAAGCACTCTGAGAGGTACAAAAATCTGAACTACATTTTAACCGAAATCTCACGCAACATCAATAAGAAATATCGAACTTCACCAATAATTTCTTTTAAATGAAAAAATGCGCCGTTTGTACAGTACACTGAAACCTTCGTGAAGTATAGTATATGACTTCAATCTTTTTCTTCTACCTATGGGGTTATTCGTAAATGGAAAGAAAAAATAAAGAGTAACAAACTCATTTTAAGTAGTTCTAGTGAGTGAATTAACGGTTCAGATGTTAAAAATATCCTCCACCTTTTACTTTGTGAGATTCCGAGTAACACACATCTATAGAATTTCAAAATATTTCCAATGCAAATCAATAAATCAATCAATAAATACTTATGAGATGCAGCAACTTTTACCCTTTTTTGAGTTCAGCGTTTGAAAATTGCTTAGGATTAAAATTATTTTATGTTTCTGTTCTTCCTTAAAACAAGAATTTTCAACGTTGATTCAAGGTTTCAATCAAGGTTTCTGATTTTGACTGCCCATGCTGTTGTTAATAATACTCATTTAGAATTAAGTATCGACGCGAAGTAGAAGGTGGATGATCTTTTCAATATCTGCTATGTTGATTTATCCATCGTTAGTACTAAAAAATTTATATAACTTCTTCATTTAAAAAAAAAACCTTTTATTTCCGAATAACCACATAAGTAGGAACCTAAAAGAGTTATAAAAGTAGTGAGAGAGTGAGATTCCATTTTCATGAGCTTTTCAATGACCCTATATATGACAAACATTTTGTTCTTATTTGTGCGAACACGAGTGTAAAGCAGTTATGGATTTTATATCTATACCCTTGAAAGAAGTGGCATGGAAACAATAACGCTTAAAAAGGCGCAAAGTATTTTCTTCAGATTGATACAAGCTAGATAGCTTTCATTCAAATACATTGTATATATATGTAATATTATATAAGTGTAAATTGCTAATAGAAATGAATCAAGTGTATTTATTATGTTTGGAGATATTAGTTTGAAGTCAGAGAAATATTCAGTTAAATAAATGGATGAAAAGCTGTCGAATGTCCACATCACATGAAAATTCCATAATTCGAGCCAGTTCATTCGAACTAAATAAAATAAACTTCCTTCATAGAATAGTAAATCAAATAAAACACGAATCTCTAGATCATAGTTCCTATTTTACCATTATGAAGTTTATAGTCCAAGAGTTCTTCATAAAAACGGCTCGAAACCGTTCCCAAGATCAGAGCCTGAAAGTTGTAAGTAAAACCCTAAAAGTACATCATTAAATGGCTACTCTGCCGGTATCAAACGTTTGAGTATGAAAATGCCAGCCGGTTTTCCACGTTGTAAAACATGCGAGAAAACTCGAAATTGTTTCCACGTAAAAATTGTTTAGAAACATTTTTAAGGTGGTCTCAACTAACATCGTTAAAGCAATGGCAGAAGTTTAGTCGTTCAAAAAAGCCTTTGGCAAAGGCGATTCAAAAATGTCGGAAAACTTCCCTGAAAAATCGATACGGTTTCCGTGTTTAACTTTTTTCTCAAAATTATTTAGCCCTTAATTAAGAGCTGAGCATAAGTTTTAGATGACAATAAACTTGCGGCGGATATTATTTAGTCGGAAAATATCAACAAATTTGTTAATACACCATTATTCGCTAAGTTGGCAAGTTGAGGCTAATTTCATGTCTGTCATTACAATTATTTTCAAAATCTACCCCAATTAAAAAAAATTATTTCGATACTCACTGAGTTACTCGAATTTTTCATAGCGCGTTCAATTTTCTGCTGTTTGTTGTCATATGTATAAATAAAAAGTAATACCATATATAATTTCTAAAATATATTTTTTCATTGTATAGTTCATTGGTTCATTTATTATTTCATCGATCATATATTATTTTGTAGTGTGCATCAGTAAAATACTATGCCCAAAATTGACTCTTCTATCAACTACCACAATGTCAGGTCTGTTATTCATCACCTGTCTATCGGTGATAATATACCAATCGTAGTAGAGTCTAAAACCTAAAATTGTCATTTTCAAGCACTTTGCGCCTGGTACTTGAAGTATACTCGTAGTGTGTATGTATTGAGAAAACCGAATTTGTTGGCTAGTTTCTGTTGAATGATGTTACACATTTGATTATGCCGGAGCAGATAGTCAGTATTGACTACAAGCAGATGTTATATGTTGAATGATCTCTGATATTTGCTGACATTTTCTGCATTTTTCGTTATGAGTTTCCGGATCGTCGAGCACATTCTTCTCGTAGTCGTAGGAAGCCATCTATTTGAAGTTTCTTTTTTATTAATACTATGTCCAATGATGGACACTACAAAAAAGTATTGAAATAACATATAACCGATGAAATAATAAATGAGCCAATGAACTATACAATAAAAAATATAGTTTAAAAGTAATATATGGTATTTATTTTTATTTATAGATCTGTATAACAAATGATGTAAGCTTCAAACAGCAAAAAATCAATCACTGAATGAACTGAATATAATAAGCGATCAGCAGCGTACGCTCTCTTTCTCTCTCTCTCTCTCTCTCTCTCTCTGTATCCTGGCTTACCAAAAGCAAGAGAGTGACTTCAAATTGAGCTCGCAATAAGAGTTTCTCAGCGAGTTTTAAGACGCTACATCTTACATACCAATACGCCTATTATCAGTTATGTCAAAATTTCTTGAAAAAGTACTGATTGAGAAAAAAGAACCGGTTTTAGAAGCCAGAAGACTAATACCTAACCACCAATTTAGATTTAGAGAGCAACATGTCCCCATAGAACAAGTTCATCGAGTCACAAAAAAGTGTATCAATCTTTTGATGATAAAGAATATTGTCCAGACAAGGTCTAGTTCAATGGACCTTCCTCAAAACCTTTTCCAACCCTACAATCCAACTTTCAAGGCAAAATCGAAGATTACATCACACAAGTGCACTTGACCCGATCCTCTATCATATATATACAGCTGATATTCCCACACAAAATAACTTAACTACCACAATATATGGAGAAGAGATTGCTGCTCTAGTATCTCACCAGGATCTAGGTCATTCATATATTGCAGACTATCTTGGACTGCATTTCCTTGTGGCTAAAAACTAAAAGTAAATGAAAATAAAACTGTGCATGGTACCTATATCCAACGGAGAGGAGCCTGACCAACTGTGATATTAAACGGGCATCTTCTGCAGCAAAAAGAGAGTGCGAATTCATCTGGATTGACGGCTAGCCTGGAGCCCATATATACTAACCAAGACAAAGCAAATTATACTGGTTAATAGGTCTTAAATCCCATCTAACAATCGACAACAAGCTGTTAATGTACAAAGTCACACTAAAACCCATTTGGTTTGGAACTATGGTATTCAACTATAAGGCACTGCATCCATCCAGCTCAAGTATAGAAATTATAGAAAGATTTCAATCGAAAATACCTCTAATGAGACCTTCCATCCAGCGAAGGCTTAGAAGGCATCTTCCGTATGATCTGTCTGACAGATGTTAGTATCATAGTGTTGTATTGTGTGGTTATCCTTCAATCAAAAGATTTTTTTTAGTGAAGGAAAATTGCCACTGAGTGATTCTCCTACAGTTTATATTGCCTTAAACCATTTGCGCATTGTAAAATTTTACAGACTGCAAATGAAGAATGCGTTAAAAAAGTTTCCAATATCTACACGTGTTCATAATTATTTTAATAAAACTGCATCGTAGTGTTTTAAATTATTTTTTAGAATAAATTGTTGATTTTGAGTTAATTATAAGATTAAATTCATTATCATTATCGTTTTCAATCATAGATAAACGTATTAAGTATGTGATTCGTTATTGATTTTGTTGTCAAATTATACCAGTGCATCTAGTGGAACTTCACAAGTAGTTTTAAACACGGTTATTTAAAATGATATATTCATTTATTTTGAATAAGAAGCTTGAAATTTAGACAGGTTTTAATGAATATGACAAGAATTTGATATACAATTTGAGATAATCTGGACAATTAAAAACATATCAGAATGATTCTAAATCTTCAGAAAATACGAGAATCCGTTTTTCTTTTCGCTATTCAATATTGTATCAGAATAGATATTAAGCATCACTGTAAGTTGAACAGGGACATGAAAACAATGTGTAGCACAGTTCTCCACTTTGGATATCGAAAATATGCAGTGCTAATTTAAAAATAATAGATTTAGTGAATCTACCATTCAACGATAAGCTATATTTATAGAAGTTTCAACATTATAATGGAAAGAAACAATGAGGAATTTTCCAATAAAACTAAAAGAATCATAAGTAATGAATTTCGAGGACAATAACTAGGTATATATAGGAGCGGTTATGAAGAATGACGGATACGAGGCGAGGGAGAGAATTGAGAAGCAAGACTTATCATTATATAACTAATCTCGAAGAAGACAAAGCCATAATATCTGTAGAAAAAAATAATAAGGTCAACAGTAAGCTCCAAAACATGAGTACCAATCCATAGTGAAAATAAAACAGGAGAATTAAAAACAAATAAAATAGCAAAAAAATGTGGTATACGAAAAAAGACGTTTGTGATGAAGAGAAAGAAACCCTTAAGTATAGTTTTATTGTCAAGCCTACACTATCATTTCTCATACTGTGCTATGTTAATTCATATGATAATGATATACAGATTTTGAACAAAGTATAAAAATATATAAGTAGTTGCCCCTTTTTCCTGACTCCAAATCACTTTAATATTGTATTTCTAGAGCTTTAGTGTGTCTTTTGTTCTTCACTAACCATGCCAAGATTTGCTATTCAAAATAGCAAAACCATTGGTGGGATCTAAAAAATTCTTTTAATGGGATTTCATAATTTTTTCCTGCTTATTCTATGACACTTCACTTTTACAAATTAATTCGAAGCTACGACTTTCTTTCCTGTGGAATAAGATTCCTAATTTACTTTTCTGATAAAATGTGCAACAAAATGATTTCTTCTAACTTAAATTCACTCGATTATGAAAAAATTGACATTTCTCACATTTTTCAACCATCCAGTCCTTGTTTCATGAGGCCTACTAATATATTATGGGACAACGTAAAAAGAGTTTTTCCTGCTTTATTGAAAAAATATACCTATTATTGTTAATTCCATGTTAACAAGATGTTTTTTTTATAATATAATTTTCTCTGCGCACAAAACAATATTTTGTAAGCCCTCCATTTGAGAAGACTATGATCTTCAAATCATTACAAATTTACAAATCATATCGATAGTTGCATTTGGAATAGTTACCATATATATATATATATATATATATATATATATATATATATATATATATATATATATATAATATACTTTCATCAATGCTGAATTAGAAAACCCCAACCGAAAAGTTTACCACCACTCCTCACCTCCACAGTTTAACCCTATATTACAGTCAGTATAGTACAGAAATATAATGAATAACGTTGCTTTTGAATAATCAGATATCATAACAGATCCATTATTCTGCAAATAATTTTCAAAAGTATTTTGAAATTGGTTGATTTTCAATTTTAAATGCAGAATTTCAAAAACATGAGACGTCACCAATTTTTACGTGGACTTACAACTCCTATGGTTGATGCAGTTTATCTACATCAACCTCTAATTTTTAATAACCTATATCAAGAAGTGAAGAATCTCTAGATTTTGACTGTCTTTTTATTGGTCCTTGTCTACCAATCCCTCTCTTACGAAAATACTACTTTCAGATTTCACAATGACATGCATTACGAGAATGTGCGTTTTCATCTGACCTATCATCTGATAAAATTGAATAAATTACCTTTGGAAACATATAAGCAAGGACTATTACAACATAATTCATTCAATTGTGAATTACGATTATATAAATCCTAAAAGATCTGCAGATCTCTATCGAGATCATTATTAAGTGGTTCTAATATAACTTTGTACGGAGGCTTCTTTTCGACTTTCAGAATACATAGTACTTAGTCTTAACATTTGACTATGAGTTATTATAAAAATTATTGTCAACACTTGATACAACATCAAATTTTACAATTTGGAATATCTTGGGAAGTCCAACATTTTTAATATTGCCAAGATAGCTATTTTCTCTAAATTCTTCTAAATTTCACAGACTGAAATCTCGCTAATATGTGTGTCCAATTACTATGCATTGAAAAAATTGCAAACCTGTTGTTTGATTTTCGTTTTATTCCCACACCCTAGAAGAAGAACAGAACTTCAACTGTTATTTTAATTCAAATTTTGACAGGCAATTTTATTTATATCAATCGGTTGCAACTTGATTGGTTAATTGCTTTCGTGTATTTCTTGATCTTAATTGTTTTTCATTGAAAGATAAATACCGCGTGAGTGACTTAAAATATTGAACTACTGCAGTAGAGCCTTTAACAATTAAGATAATTTTTTGGTCATTCCATAGAAAAAATAATTGACTCACTGAGCCATTCCTGAATGCAATATTGAAAGACCTCACAAATTGGGTATTACAAGCCACATAATTCAATTCAAATGTATCAACGAGTGAGTCACAAGTTCGGTGACTTACCTACGTTCTCATATTTCAAAATTAGAATTTGGACATTTTCAATGTTATTGTAAATTGCTTGCAGAATAATGAATTTCTTCTATAATTCAGCCGCATCCTGTATAATATAAAATACTATCAAATATCTGTTGTTTTGTTATATTCATATAAAATCTGTATATTTAATCTTTTAGAAACAATTAATGACTAATCTGACATATTTTGTTCCATAATTATCATTTAATAATTGTGGGATTAATAAATTAACAATGATGACTGAAACTTCTAAATATAATCTAATCAATTATTTATGATAATTAATAGCAATCTTCAATTTAAATGAACAGCTGTATGATAGTCACGATTTGGTATGTGTTTTGTTACACGTATTCAGTTAATTGTTATTATCTTGTTATTAGTGAAAATGTATTTAGGTTGTTAAAAAAATGAGTATATCCGGTATTAACCTGTTTATTTACAGGTACTTAATTTATACGAATCATTCGAAAACACTCAATCGATATAAAAATAATCTGCATTCCATCTTGAGAGAATTGTTATCCGCAAATGGATAAACCATGAAGAATAAAATCAGTTCGAACTTGACTATCTCAATTATGGTATATTACACATCATTGTAGTTCAGAAACCTTTAGTACTTCTTTGAGAACAGATAAGCTTCATGATAATTTTTTGCTTGACGTCGTTGGAGAGTTGAGAAACAATAATTATGAGCATAACGGTGAAAGACAGTGCAGACATGGTAGGTTGAACCATTAGCGATGTCACTGAGTAGCCTAAGTGCAGCCTCCAACAATCCGTAAGTAAATTGTTCAAAAGTTGGTGAGTAGAAACCGACTTGGGATAATATGAATTTAACAGAATGCTGAATTTTCGTCGCTTCAATAAATTTCGTAAGATTTCCAAGTCAATAAGAATTTCACGTGTTTTCTAAGTTGATAATTGATCGAAGTGATGCAATACAGGTAGGTACTTTAGCATATTAGTCAGTCCATAACAACTCAAACTGATCAGTGATGGAGGCCAAAGAAGTGATGTTTTGTTTCTCCAACATGAAGGTATTGGTATATATGATATATGCGAGTATATTTCAAATTATTACTAAATTAACTTAGATTTGAAAAATTAACTACCTCAGGAAATCAATGCAAATAGCGAAATATTTATATTTTTAGATTCATGTAGAATTAGACAGTAGGAGTAAGGCATAATACATGTTACATCACTCATTGAGTCGTGTGACTGACACACATTAAGAAATCCATGACGTTTATGGAGTACCATCTTTCAAAAGACCATGTATGAAATTTCATGACATTTCGATTAGGTAGTCAGAAAACAGTGGCAGTCACTTAAAGGAGCTACTTTTGTTATTTTCAGAACAATGGATGCAGAAAAGTTTCGTGTGTTAATTTATCATTGCTTCTTGATGAAAAAATACTATACAAGCTCAGCAATGGCTACAAAAGTGTTATCCGGACTCTGCTTCATCGAAAACAATTTCTTATTGGTTTTCTGAATTTAAATAAGATCGTTCAGATACAGATGACATGAAATAATGCACAAATTGATTATATCTAATTTTAATTTGGAATTGCTTGAGATAGCCGAGGCTGAAAGATATCAGAAGGCACTGTATTCACAATTATGCATTAACATTTTACCATAGGAAAGATGTTTTCGAAGTAAGTGCCTCGTTTACTCACAGTCGATCAAGATTCAGAATAGTGTTTGGCCACGTTTATACGAAATAAATCGGATTTTTTGCATCAAATGTGACAATGTATGAAAAATGGATCCATCACTTCACTTCGGAATCAAAACGATCATCATCTAATTGGTAAACCACGTCCGAAGCGACCAAAGGTACAACCGTCAGCTGGGAAGGTTATGGCTCCAGTATTTTGGGATGCACATGGAATATTGTTCATTGAATCAATAGAGCGTACTACATAGAGCTGCTGGATCGATTGAATGCAAAAATCAAGAAAAAGCGACTTCATATATCGAAGAGAAAACTATTGTATCACCAAGACAATGCACCGCTTCACAAGTCGATGGCAGCGATGGTTAAATTAAACGAATTAAAATTGCTTCTTCGTCTACCGTATAGTCCAGATTTGGCCCCCCGTGACTACTGGCTGATCGATGATCTCAAAAAAATATTCGCCTGTAAGAAATCTAACTGAAATGAAGAAGCCATTGCTGAAAATGAAGCAAATTTTGAGGCAAACGACAAATCTACAGGCACGGCAACGAGAAGTAAGAGAAGCGTTGGAATGATTGTATTGCTCTTGAAGGAAATTACTTTGAAGAATAAAATAAATTTTTGGCAAAAAATGTGTTTTTCTAAGTAAGTCACACGACTTATTCAGTGATGTGTTAATAACAAATTTTGCTTTCCAAAAGATGAATATCCATATATGATATATGTGAATTCTCACCACAAAAAATTTAATTCCGAAGTTTAGTAGAAATAATGATTTTCTCAAATGAGCTACTTCTTTTAAACTAGAGCAGGAATTTCTCATCATATGCAAGTCTTTTTTAACGTTTTACCTATCGATCCTCCATAACACAAATTCCTTAGTGGAATATTAATTTTCGTTATTTACTGAAGTGTTCCAGAAAATATCAGACAAGATAGATATTGAACGACATGAACAGTTTTTTTAAAAACTAAAAATTTTTTGAGATAACAAATTCTCCTAAAAAATTTTTATACCAAAAATGCATTCCTTCATAGCCCCAAAAAACATAAGATTCACTTAATTTATTTGTTAGATTTTAATAACAAGAAATGCTTGTACATAGGTATATTAAGAAATTCGTTGATTAGAAATGTGTGCTACTATATAATAAATAATAATCTTAATCCAAGTACAGCTGAATTTAACGATTCGGCTGAAACTTCCACTGGAAGTGAGAGAATAGAAATTTCAACTATGACTGATGTCATTAAAATCAAAATACCGTCCTCAAAAAATAATGATTGGAGATGACCGGGATTGCAGAACTGAATTAATTGATTATGAATCAGGACCCAAAAATTAAGTTTCACTTTTTGATGAGGCCAAGCATTCATTTGAATCGAAATCGACGAAACTATAAAAAACCAACGCAACGTATCGGCTGGTATTCCAGGCCAATTTTTTCTAATGGGAATGTAACAAGAGTATTTCGTCTAGAATTGCTCTGAATTGCCACTTTCAGCTTGATATGCAGAATTTCGATACTATGACGCGCCACTATATCACATGACAATATATCTAAGGTAAGGTAAGAAATGCAGAACATAATACCCTTATGTTAAGAAATATTTTGAAATAATCTTTGAAATAAGCGATTTTTTCATTTTACTATTAAATTTGCCAATGTGTTACCTTAGTAAAAAGCAATGCAGAATCATAAATTATTTATGATTCTCCTTGAGTATGATTCAATAGAATTTCAGTACGGGGAATAATTGATTTCCAAATATAAATATAGATTCATTTGTTAATTTTCACAAAAATCTTTACTTATTAACCAGTTATAACATTTAAAATGATATTATAATATTATTTGGGCATATATTGTACTAAAACAAGAGAAATTAAATCATTTGAAACAATAGAATGTGGTGTCTTTATTGCACTTATATTTGAAAGAGAGATTGAAACAATGAAAATTTTTGAGAGTCCAATTGCATTTGAATTATAGCAGACAGAACGTAGGAACTATTCAAATTCAACCCAAAAGTGGAAATTAGGAATCAAAATTGTACCTACCTGTGAAGACAACGAAATATAAAAACAATGTGTCAGGTTTGTGTTTCTTTTCAGCTTCAATGGCCTCTCCAATTGTTAGATCTTCTTCTGAATCGCAGCTTTCACTCACTTTAATTTCTGACATGTTGTCTTATGTATTTTACAATTAAAATAGATTATTTTGGAAATTTATTTCAATGTATACAGAAAATTTTTACTTGAAGATTTGATAACATTTTCTAATACCTTTGTTTGATTTTTAGATAAAAGTGAATTTGAATATGAAGTGTACCAACTTTTGTTGTTAGTTAATCAATGTATATTTTTATAATAAAAAAATTGTTTATAAGAAAATCAACCTAAAGTTTACAATTCATATGAAATTTTTAATAAATAAAGAATTGTGAAAACAAAAAATATGATCTCAACATAAAAATAAGATAATTAGAATATTTGCGGATTAAATATAAAACAACGATAATCAACATTTTTTTAAAGTTACAAAATGTTTTACTTTTTTGATAACGTTCATGCGTTCAAATCGGAAAAGCTCTCACGCACCTTCGCGCTTGGGAGAAATATGTAATTTTTCTTACTTGTTCTAAAATACGAGGGCTGCTAATTAAGCTCTTAGATAGACACCTTAAAACAAATATTTACTAATGGATATGGCTCTATTGTTTTCCAAAATATTCTCCAAGAAGATCAATATATTTTGCATACGTTTGAATCAATGGTCGAAGTAGTTTTTATCATTTCGATTGAGATACCTCCAAAATATGTGATTTGAATACATCAACCTCTTCTTCAGGTGTAAAAAAAATGGAACTCACCTTTCATTTTTGATATATGGGAATGGGAAGAAATCATTGGGTGCCAAAGTGCCAAAGAAGAACTGTGCAGAAAATGATCCATCAATTCGATGATTTGACTGTTATAAAATGTTTCTGTTTGTACTGACGTGTCAGCCCTCGCATTTTCGTGAGGACGAATGATTCGTCTCTGCTTTTGGTTTACCTGATTTTATCGAGTATTCCTGGAAAACCAATGCTGGTGTACCATTCAAAACTGTTATATGTTGCTCTGATGGAACAGCGGCAACATGTCCAGTTTTTCCGTAAAAACAGTTACAAATTTTCTTCGAAGTGCTTCGTGCGAGAACAATTATTGTTAGATTTGGCTCGCCTTGAAAGACCCATACAGCCGATTCTTGTTTTGTTTTTAAATTCATATACAAAGATCCATGATTAGTCACCTGTAATGATCTACTGAATGTTTTTTAAACACCGCGATTGAATTTTATGTGCACCAATTGAAACGAGCTTTTTTTAAACATTGTTAAATTATGCGGTATCCTATGTGAACATATCTTTTTGAAAGCCAAATGTTCATGCAATATTGTATGTCTCCAAGTGAAACTAATGCCTTAATGTCACGTTATGTCACATGACGATCTTCCAACGTCAGCAACGCACAACATCGACGTTTTCTGGTACAACAGCTGAGTTTGGGCGACCACGATAAAATTCGAAAAACCAGCTAAACCCAATGGTTCTAGAGAGTACTTCGACACCAAAAGTTGAAGCGAGTTGATAGGCACACTGCTGTTGGTTTAAGCCACGTCGAAATTCATAGAAAATTATCGCACAAAAGTGTTCGTGATGTGATTCTTTTTTCTGATTAAGATGAATGTTTCAAGTATCTGAGAACATCTCAAAGAGAACTCGTTTGATTTCACCTTCTTAGTAAGTTCATCAAACTTTATAATGACAATTGTAGATTTAACATATTCACATCAGTGTTGCCATATTTCAAGACTTAAGTAGCTACCCTTGAATACTTTTGTGAAGACAATAAATGAGAGAATGTATCAAAAAATCACGTCACAATTACTTAAAAGATAGAGGGAATAAGAAGGAATAATTTACCGTTCTTCATTCATGATAATTGAATGATAACATTTTGAAAAATTTGATTAACTTGCAGTCAGAAAAAAACTAATGAATATTTGGTGACCCCATAGCGGATACTCTCCTATCAACGTCTAGACATCATAAAAAAGTGGTGATTGCTGTTTTCTTGTGGAGGTTCATTATAAGCAGCTTGGTGGAGAAATGCGCTACAATATGGAATGGTAAAAATAGGATTCCTCCTAAAAATATCACACACATGTCCGATTGACTTTGAATCTCCTTAGTGGCCACGGCACAATATCAACGCCAGATTTTAGAAGAAACTCAATAATTTCGCATGTATTATGTGAACGTGCGTTGAGTTGCCTAAAAATTACTTGTAACACCCATTTATATAAGACAGTGAAGTAGTATTTGTCCGAGGTCAACACTAATTTTAGATGGTATAAAGCCTAATGGATCGAATGCAGAGATGGTTTAGGCACAGCAGCAATTTGACATGTAAAATCGAAACTACTTCATTTGATGTGAATATTTCTTTCATCCACTTCCGAGAAACCAAAGGACACTACGTCAAAAATAACAAACTTCAGGCTATCAATTCATCAGTTTGATTCACAATTAACAGTTTTAATGGAAATTCACAGAAACAGGCGTCCCATCATAGAAAATCTTCACGTCGAATATATCCGCAATTTTCAAGGAAACTAAGTTTTTCCATTTATAACCCTATGAATCAAGTTATTGACCAGAGTTTGGAATAGATTATGAATAAAAGTTACTAAATTTTTATATAGCATTATGCTCTATATGCCTTGTAGGCTTTGAATAACAATGTTTTACAAATAGGTTTATGATTATATTCACAAAATAATTCCATATCAATTAATCACAGTCCTCTATTCACAATTATCTAGAGCCACGTTTATCCACTCTGTTCACAGTATTTTCCTCTTTGACAGATTGATAAGAAGGAAAGGCTTCTTGCTTCTTATAAAACCATATACAATTCAACTTTATCATTTGTGCTTCCCACTCAATTATGCAAGAGTTTAGCTGAGAGCAGTAGTAGTCAATAATAATCCTACTTTTCATATCAATTATGCATTGAATTACTTTTTTAAACAAAATTTGCCAAGTTACTTTCCGAAAAGTTTAGAATTTAGAAAAATTTAGAATGTGGAGAATGCTTGAGGAAGTTGAAAATTTGGGAAACAATAAAAGAAATGTGAGTGGAAAACCCACGCCTTACAAGCCTACTTCATTATGCTTATATATTTTAACTTATGACCAAAAGTGGAAATAAGCACGAACAGCATCAGACTATTCAAATAATTTCTAGACTAACGGTATTTTCAAAGAGATAATGTACAAAATCTTCCCAAATAAGATATCGTATCCATAGATAACATTGAACGAACTACTTCCGATTACTTATTTCATCTAGTAAGATTCCTTAGAGTGAATCATCAAAGTTTTGAGGAACACAAACGACTATACTGTCACTTCATGCTGCTCACGTTTTTAACAGAGAAAGACTAATCCAAGGTAGTTCTTTCGAAAGCGGTGTCGTTACCGTACACCAAATATGCGTTACTTAATAAAATATAACGCAAGGATGCGAAAATTTTCTGCACCTAAGCCAAAAATTTTTTTAACAATGTCTCAAAGAGCTTGCTGAGCGTTAATTTGAGATCATCTATGAACTATACTTTGAATATTGAGAGTTTCTTTTTGTATGATCATTTAACACATAAACTGAACATTGAAAACCGACATTATTCATGAAACACACTGTATACAACACGATTGGTTTGACCCACGCAATTGTGATTTGTCAAAAATGTTGTTCTGTGCGTGTGCCACAGTACTTGTACAGTACAGTACAATTGTATTTGATTCGAATGTTATTCTCTTAGCAAATATTTTTCAATTATTTACCAAACCCGGCGATTCGAGTAGTGCTTCCAAAATCGGATGGTCAATAATTATAAAAAAAAGGCGACTTTTTCTTGAAGCAATAAAATAAAATTCGATACGATGTTAGTCATTTTATTCAATTGTTGGTTATGTTGATAATTATCAAAACAGTATAAAAAGTCCGAAAATGTGGCTATTTGCACTCTGTTTCTTACTAAGTCACACGTTCAAAAATATTAAAAATATTTTAAACTTTCAAATATCGATGATTCCTTAAAATTTGCTGAATTTCTTCGTAGCTTTTTCCTTTAGTTTCTGGTAACAACCAGTAGAATACAACAGCTCCTATGAAGCAGCTGAGTGCAAATATCCACATGCACCATTGGGGTCCAAATTTTTCGGAAATTAAAGGATATACAGCTTGGAACACAGCTAATAAAAAGTTTGTTACAGTGAATACTAACGTATTTGAGGCTGATTGTAACTCTATTGGTGAGAGAACACTAATCATTGGTATCGGAATTGGACTGAGCCCAATTCCAAACATAACATAGTAAATTAATATTGCAACAAATGGTAACCATTCAATTTCATTGATTATAGATGAGCCAATGTATTGGAAATAAAGAAAAGTTCCTAATATTGCCATCGGTATACCCGATCCTATCGAGGAAATAATTAGTAATGGTCGTCTTCCAATTCTTTCTATTATGAAAACCGTTGTGAATAAACTTATAACTTTCAGAGTACTGATAGAAACAGCTACTATTTCTCCATTAACAACTGATTTGAATTGGTTAAAAATTGGAGCCATTAATGGTACCAAAACAGATCCCCCGCTCATCAACTGGAAAAGCATTGCCAGTGAACTGAGCAGCAAACCGAATCTACCTTCCTTCGTAAAAAATAATTGGGACATATTCGGTTTCTTGCCACTTTTCAACGATGGTACATTTTGGATAATACTGGTAAAATCTTTCTCCAATTCACTACCCGATTTATTGCCTCTTAATTTCTTCAAAGCTTTCATACATTCTTCTTTCTTCCCTTTCGTACATAAATACACAGGAGTTTCGGGAGCGAAATTGAAGAAAATTAGAAAAAACAGTAGTGGAGCTGCGACCAGAAGCGTATAGTACCTAATATGAAATAAAGGTCCAATAGCATTAGTATAAAGTTGTCCGAGGAAAAAACATGCAGCTAAGAGGCAGCCATATTTAGCTCTATTGTGATCCTCACAAATTTCAGTTAGATATATTGGAAAAACACACATTATTCCTCCAAGAACATATGACAGTATAGTTAGGAATGTGATGATAATTGGCACGGAGCTACTGAAGGCTAATCCTATGTAACCAAAAAAGGATAAAATCCCTATAATTTGCAGACAATATTTTCGTCCAACCAAATCAGATAGTTGCGTGAATAAGAAGCTGGATGGTAAAGAAATTATGCCAGGTAAGCCAACCAATAATGAAGTTTCTCCAGTTGTTATTGGTCGTCCCAAAGGATTTATGGCAGGATCGGTAGAATTAAACTTGACTAAAGCTGATGATGACCAGACCACTCGTCCTCCGCCTACTATCCATGTTATTAAACCTGAAATATGAAGATATACATTATTGTACTGTTTTTTCACTATACCTATAGTTTGACTTCCTCCAATTTGGGAACTAATAAAAATACAAAAATGTTTTAAAAAGAATTATACGAAATCATCAAATTTTCATCAAAATATTTGACAAAATTAAATGGAAATAGTGTGAACAACTTAGTAAATGGAATTTATTTTCTCATTATGTATATATTTCTATTTTTGGCTGGATCTTTCCCTCCTTATCTCTCAGAGGTAGGTGAAGGGTGATACAACTCTCTTATTACTGGGTTAAGGCCTAGAGTATTTTAAGTGAAGCAAATTGACAAAAAGGAATTTCTTGTGTTCTTAGAGCATTCCTTTGGCCTAGACTTGTCTTGATAAACGGACTTTGGTCCAGATAAATCAAATTTTGAGAAGTGGTTTACCAAATTTCAACGAGGCGGAATGAGCACCGAGGAAGTTGTACGCAGTGAAGGCCTCAAGTCCAAAAAATAATTTCGGATAATCATAAAGTGGAATTGATTGATATATATGAAACCCCAAGGAAATCAAAGAAACGTATTAGATACATCGTGAAGAATCGATGACAATAAGCGCAATGGAAGAAGTTGTCACTAGCAAAAACACTGAAAACTGTGAGTAAAGCCAATTAGGATAGCTCAAACCCAAAAGATAGAAAAAGGTGCTGGACATATCCTGAATGTATATTTGAGCATGCGAAAGCTCTGTTGGAAGTGGGTACTATGCGAGCCCATAGTCAACCAAAAAAAAAACAACTAATTTTTGTACAAACGTAATAAACCCAAACTTTTGCGTCGATGTATGGCGTTTCACGAAATAACCTCACGTTCTGGAATTTTTTGTGTATTTTTCCATTTTTAAGAGCACCTAAACACAGAAATCAGTTAAAAACATCTAGACAGCATTTTTGTTGCAGACCTGAGTAGTCGTTTAAGCCTATTTTCCCCTAGCAAACTCAGTTTATAATTTTGAGATCATTTGTAAATACAGAAAAGCCAAAATATTTGAAAATTTTTCTCTGTAAGTGGAAACAAATAAGGACAATAAAGCTGGGTGTGGGAATATACGACGTTAAGTGAACATATGTTTTCAAATATTTATAACCGTGTAAAAGTCTCTAAAAGTTTTAAGTAAAAAAGCATTGCAGGATACCAAAATCAACTCTTATAAATTGAACTCCGAATCTACACATCTGTACAACTTCTATTTTGGAAAGTCTGAGAATAGGTAAGGTGATTCAAAAAGTATTGAAAAATATCCTTTATACCAGATTACTAGTATCGAATTTTATTTTGAAAGACCAAAAACGGAAATGCTTGTAATTGTGTCAACATATGGAGAAAAACCAAGATTTATCCAATTTTAATTCAAGAAAACAAATTGATATTTTTTGGGAAAAGAAAATTAGAAAACAACAGAAATTATTTATATTAATAAATCTATAAGACACTTTATTAACGTTTTATGCTCTGTTATTTATTATAAAATAGTGAGACAATTACTTTTTGACTACACAGTAATAAGAGAATTATACTCAGAGAAGGTACAGTTGAGCTTTTAAAGCTGCTGATGATAATAATTGGACAACAATACAGAGTTGTTATGAAAATAACTTGAGTGTTCAATTGCATTAATTTTTGTGCGCCCATTCAATAGTCATCCAATAGTTTGATTCTTACACCGCTTGTGTAGCAATGTGGCTGTTGAAATTATAATATTGACGATCGAAGATTGAGAAAAGTTCTGAAAATCTAAAATAATAACATCGCTGATGTTCTATTTCCATAGGCGCGGAGTGGTTCGACTTGGAGACTTCGATTATTAGGTATTGCAAAGTATTTGAAACACTCCGAAAAAGGTTCAATTGAGTGCACCCAGACATCTCGAAAAATTGGATTGATTCTCGATATTCAAGTGAATTATTTATTTGAAATTTTATAATCGAGTGATTTCATGATATATAAATTTCACAGCATCACTTATTTTGCTTAAATGTTATTAATCGTACCTCAGATGACATTGATAATTATTAGATTTACTACAACATCATAAACATAAGAGAAAATGACTTACCTGTTGCTATTACAAAGTATAAATACCAGGTATCGGGCTTTTTTTGAGATGAATCCTGATCGGATATTATGTCTCTGTTGAAATCAAACTTTACGTTTTCATCTTTCTCGTTATTGGTATTATGGTCAACCATCTCCTTAAAATTCTTTATTCTATCTGAAATAAGTAATATACAATTTATACATTGTTTCACGCAAGTTATATGTGTTCCGTGTCATTTCAATTTTCAGAATATTTTTATCACCATATGACTTATATTATGCACAATAAGATTTAACTGATAACTTTCCAGTGTTTGTAGCTAAGTAGGTATACGTATATATTTTGATTATATCCATAGAGCATTAGTGGAAAAAATATTTTAAGCATTTGAAAATACAAACATCCTAAATAGTAAAAAGTCATGAAGTGAATAACTCCATTAACAATTCATCTTAATTGTCGTGATAAAGGTAATGTTAATACAGTCAACAACTATAATTTTATCAAAAGTCTATTTGGAGGTAGATTAATTTCATTATTTTTAATAAAAATGTGAGATAAATACATCAAAAATGATGAGAATGAGATTTTATACTTAGTATTCGATTACATTGATATTTAGAGATGATATACTCCAGTATGGTTGGTTTTAGCATTCATTCATATGATTTATAGATGAAAAATATGAATTTCATTTGAAAGGTAGAAATTATATTTCAAAAAATAACTCAAAAGCAAAAAAACATATGGAGTCAAAAAACATGGGGATAAAAATTTTCTATATTTTCTTTCCTGTATGTTCTTTGCAATGAAAACCTGTTAAGTATTTCTCTCGATAAAGACTAATGATGTGGAATAGGACATCCTACCTCCCCTTGTTATATTCCAACAGGAACTCATCGCAATTCACGCGTAGTCTCCATGTCTTCTCAGCTCTTTTGTCGTCTTAAAAGTCTGTGTGTTCCCTTCTAAGTGCGGAGTTACCGTGTCAGAGGGTCTTGTGGGTCGACTCGAGTACCAGCAATCTTTTTTGTTCTGTATTTTCTCCAAGTTTTTAGTACGTGAATTTTTGTACTTACATATAAAAATTGTCGATCCAGTAGACCGAAGTGTGAAAGGGTTCTAATATTTCCGGAAAATATCGAAGTGAACTGTATTATCGATTTGAGTGAAAGTATCAAAGAGCTGGGTACTGAAAAAGGTCTTTATTCGTTTTATGAAAATAATTTGGTTTTTATATCAGGTGAGAAACTTGTATTCAAGAAACTTTCAAATAAACATTCAATACTCAAATTCAAATATTTACCACCTTCAATATTCGTATTTAAATGTTTGAGGAGTTTTAATATTCAAATGTAAATATTTAGTTTTCGCAATCAATTTCAATGATATTAGTAGTTTTAATGATATCAAATTGATAAATTCTGAGAGTTCTAATATACCCAAATTAATATATTTCACTTATTTTGATTCATAATATAAATAACTAGGGTGTTTCAATATTAATATTCTAATAATTAGAGTTTTAATACTCTAATTCAAAATATTGGAGTTTTAATATCTAAATTGAAATGTTTGGGACACTTTATGTGAATATTGTAGAGTTTTGACAATGAAATTCAAATATTTATAATTTTATTGTTTAAATTTGAATAGTTGAGGAGTTTTGAAATTGAAAATTTCAATATTTGAGTTTTTGTCATTAAATTTTATGATTTCGGTAGTTTTAATTGTATATTAAAAAAATCCGAGAGTTTTAATACCCAAATTAATATATTTCACTTATTTTCATTATTAATTATCAATATTTAGGGAGTTTTAATATCCAAATTGAAATATTTGACACACTTTATGAAAATATTGAAGGGTTTTGACACTGAAATTCAAATTTTAATGCTGGAATTTGAATATTTGAGTTTTTGTAATGATTTCGGTAGTTTTAATGATGTCAGGGAGCTTTAATATTAAAATCCGATTAATTAGAGCTTTAATATTCCAATTCAAAATATAGGAGTTTTAATATCCAAATTGAAATATTTGACACTTTATATGAAAATATTGTGGAATTTTGATACTGAAATTCAAATATTTAGAATTTCAATGTTTGAATTTGAATAGTTGAGGAGTTTTAATACCGAAATTAATATATTATGTGATAATATGATGAAATTATCAATTTTAATATTCGAATTCGTATATTTGGATGTTAAACAATCAGGTAGCTTTTAAACTTATTAAAAGATGTGAAATATTTTCAAATGCAATTATTCAGGTATTTTTAATACTATAAATAGAAATATTAAAAATGTTTTTAAGGGTTAACCAAGGTCCACAACATTTGTCCGATGCCCACAACCAATAAGGTATTGATGATCGTCCAAGGAGATAGATCGTTGATATCATGCGATTTGAATCATTTAATAAAAGTGACCCAATGTTTAACTGAATCATCGAATCCAAAATTGAAGTTCGAACAAGTGGATGTTTCGAATTGTAAAGAGTTTCACATTTTACAAGTAAGTCGAATCGATTAATTAATTAATGTCGAAGCTACTTTTCGGATTGTTTCTTTTTGAGGTTTCTCCGTTTCCGAAACAACAGAAGGTTTGTGTAGCCACCACGCGACAACTCATTATACTCGAATTCGATTTCGAAACGTCGCTATTTGTACCGGTGAAAATTTTAGAATCCCCCGCCGAACCTACGGGGTGCGCCCTATTCACCGAACACAGTTTGATCGTGGGAGCCGACAAATTTTTCGAAATCGATCTCGCCACTTTCCATGCCGAAGAGTTTTTGGACTTTCCGACGTCAAACTCAAATCAGCCGAAAGGTAAATAAACTTTCTTCACAGCTTGTCCAATGGGCAGGCATTGCTAGTTATATTGTATTGTTTTGTCAGGCTTTTCATTTCTTCATCATAGTTTTGTACATGTATCCCCATACTACCTAGGAATACGTGATTATCGGTATTGCGATACTCCTCATCAACAGGACTTTTGTGTTCGTCTTTAGACCGATTAATCCGCAGAGTGTTGCCCTCGCTGATCACACTTTGTTAACAATAATCTTCACCTGTTCGTTGAAAATGATACCGTGGTCCATTGTTACGCACAGATATTTGACCTTACTTGTCCACGGGATCTCTTCCTCGTCAATTTTCATGTTCTAGTCGAGTTGATACCACGTTCTTCAAGACCAATGTTCGATCTGGTTTGCGGCAATTAGGGTATTCTCCGTCTTCTGGATATCTGCCGCGTAGGTGATCAAGATATTTTCAATAACCGATTGAAATTTGAATCAGCTATGTAAGAGAGCTTTTGGTCTGCACTGAGTAATCGCGGCTTCCATCTTTTCTTATGTAACTCTTGATACAAACTATTACGTACCCGTTCGATTGAAATGTTATTGGCTGACGACTAAGCTGATGAAAAAATCTATAATTGCTGAATTTCTTTCTCAAATCATATCTAGAAAACTATGTAATGAACAGTCCTAAAGATTTTATCCAGTTATTAAAATGTATCCTTTCATGGGTATACAAATATTATATTTTAAGTGAAAGTATTTGAAAATTGTTGATTTAAATCTATTCTCCATTTTTATTCAACAAAAAAATAATTTTTTAAGGAAATGTGAATTTTTAGATTTGATAAAATACCCGCAGATTATTCGTTAAATTCTCTAAATTGTTACTTCATACAGTATACAGAAATTAATGAAAACTGCTCACGAGAATATTTTTCTTATAATAATAATAAAAATCACACACCCAGTCCAAACAAGTACCTCCCAATTTGCATTTCTCAAAGGACGTATTCCGGAGAGAACGTTAATCTACTCCCATACCTTCAATGGAATCGCCAAGCTCATCTGCTAATAGCTCTCCTTTAGTGGAAGTGTCTTGCTCTCCTCTTTTTTTGGAGTAGGGCCATCTATTGCTTATTTTTTCCTCAGTTGTGGCGTTCGCATTGGATGTGTGTTTTTTAGCAGACTCTAGAAATGGTAAGTTCTTAGTAGACCTATTGAGAAAAAAACAATCTGAAAGACACTTGCTACTACTGAAATCTTTCTTCGGATTGACAGAATCTCCAATTGTAGGTCCTCTGTTATGTTTTTCTATTTGTGTTTATTACTGATCATGGTTCAGCTGTTTTATCGACCATGATTATGGTGTAATTCGTCAGCTTACTCAGCTGGATGTTGGGATGGTCATCGGCTGCTTAAATGTTTTTATGTCTTTTTTGGGCCAGATCTGCTGAGTCCTGATGCACAAAAAGACTTCCACTGTTTCCAGGGCTTGAAGTCTCTTACAGAGGCTTATAGCAATGTATCGTACACTATCTGTGCATATAGTATGATGAGGATAGTCCTTGGTCGTTATTTTTTTTGTTTCTACTTGGATCGTCGTCCTATTCGTCTTGTCCACTAGGTAGTCGGAATAGCTTTCAATGATCCAGGATAATTAACAGGAACAAATACATTGATACTCTAATTTTATAAGAAATTCAAATTGTCTTGCTTCTTATACACAACAATATCATAGTATATGCAGACCTAATATAGAATGACTCATTTACTGAATTGTTACTTAATGGGCCGTTATTAGAATTATATTTCTCTACTCTGATGTACAACTTACTTCAAGTTATTTTGAATAACAACAATAAAGTCATCAAGTATTTGTTTTTCCAAACATGCTATTCTCAGCTACTCAATCCACCGATAGGACATGCAGGCGAAGTCATAAGTCGTATGGACAACCTTGAAGCAAGATAGGAAGCAAGGATGTCAAAGATAAAACAGGCGACTACTCCTAATACGAAGAAGAAGAACAAGAAAGCGTGGTGATGCACCGTTTTTCTAAAAGCCAATTAAAATTTTCACCAACTGCATTTCTTATTGCAGGAATTATTGCAGATCTAAATATTTTTATATATTAGAAAGACGTTTATTTATAAATGCAATTTGTACCGAAATAAATTGAAAAAAGTATGGAAAATCCAAATGTACACTACGAGCACTACCTCCTGTATCCGCCGAGCCACTAGACTTTCGATTCCTTCGATTCACGTTCCAGCAAACGCTGGAAAATAATCAAAGGTAAATTAAAGCTTACTATGAAATCTTTATCAGACACAATATGGGAAAGCAGAATCCAGGCGGTGAGGGCTGTATTATTGCAATTTGATGATGTTGTGAATGCATAGTAAACCTAAAATGCCAAGCGGAACAATCGGACACACCCAGTGATTAAGATTCCGTTTTGAACGAAATGTTTAGTTTGGTATTTGTTATATCATTACATATATTGTATGAATTATTAACGCGTGTTAATAAGCAAATTATGGCAATCTGTACAAGTCCATTAAGCATTACTCTTGAACATTTGCGTACATTTTGTGATTGGATCAAAGAATATTGACAAATTGGATTAAAAAAATGGTTGTCTGACGCTTGTCAGTATGTTGAGACAAGCAGTTCTGATTTGCCAAGAGATTTTAAAAATTAAAAAGTAGCCAAAAAGAAAAGGATCAAGCTATAGAGATTGTTAAAAGCCGGTATGAAACAGAGTTTTTTAACACCATGATTGATTCTGTGATAAGTAACATGGAATCAAGATTTATGTCTTAAATCAACATTTTGAAAACTTTGGTTTTCTCTATCACTTAGCTTGTCTTGTCGAAAAATACTATGGGTCAAGAAATACTTTCAGCTTTGGTAGCTTTATCTATTGAAGCAGATATAGCATCTAAAATAAATTACGAACCAATCATTAGGGAGTAAAATTAAAAGTAGAAAATTTCTGTTTCTCTAATTATTCCTTTTTTTTATTTTTCTCTAATATTCCAAAAAAGTATAAGAGAAAATTGAGTTTTTTTCTCAATGAATGTAAAACTGTTTAATTTCGAGTAATTTTCTATTTTATATTCCGTCCTTTTTGCACAATCAGAGGGCCTCGCGAAATGTACATTGTCCACATTAAGTTTAGGTCTTGCGCCGCCACTGATTAGGCATAATTCTAATCAACTTTAGCTTATCACATAAATGTTGGTGAGGACTGTATGCTGGCTTCTTCATAACCCAAAAACCGACTTCTGCAATGTAATATTGCACGAATCTGGTGATATGCGGTCTTGTATTGGTATGCATAAAGATGAATTCGTCTCCAATTTAGTCGACATAAGGTAGCACATGAATTGCTAAAATCTTCTCTATATATCTATCAGCCGTTGAACTTCTTCTTCTGTGAACACGATCACCCCTACGAATGAACACAGGGTCGAATAATGCTCCTATAGAAATTGCACTCCAGATCATGTAGGAACCACCTCCATAAGCAATTTGCAAATCGCTCTTTTGATCTTTGGTATACTTTTCTTTTTCGGTCGCTACCATAGAGGCATATTCTGGTGTCATCTAAAAATGAAAGAGATCTCAATATATGGAGGATTTTTTGGACCAATCGTAGACGTTTTGGGAGTTACTCTTCACTGACTAATATTCACTCCCCGCACCTCACGGAGCTATCGTTGCGCTTGAACGACATTAAGGTGATATTGACACAATAATGCGTTTAACACGAGCGGTTGTATATAGTTCTACGTATTCCAAATCGTATATGGAAGCATCCTGTCTCCTCATAACACAGGCAGACTTTTCGAACCGCTTCGTGGATCATATCCAATTGTCTAGCAACAGCTCGCTGACGAGTTCATTTTCGATTATAGCAATAGCTTGTGCGACTTTTTGTGTAATATGTATAGAATTTTGTTATTTTTGTTACAATCACTACATAAACACGTTTTATTTCTTTACAGATTGCTACACATATAAACGATAAGCCTTGCTGATAAATGTATACTCACATTGAAGCATATTAAATTGTTTTCTTTTTTTATCTGATGAATTATTTGAAAAAACTATACAGTTCAAGTTAGAAGTTTACAGTTAGCCGATTTCTATACACATAAGTGTAGTTGGTATATGCCCTATTAAGAGAAATAATGTCAGATTAGATCCATAAGTGCTTATAAAACCTAAATTTGGTATTTACTATAGATATCAATGAAATCATGTATCTTTGGGATAATACAAAATTCATTGCATTAGAATATGCTACACGTGAAGGTTAGTTATGAAAATATTTAAAATACCTATTTGTGTTGATTCCTCCTACGCTCAATATCACTACTTTTTTCAACTGTGTTAATAGTAATCATTCGATAGATAGATCGATAGACATGTATTGAAAGAGTGAGAAAATAGACATTATTAAATCGGGATGTAATATTCACCTGCCTAAGTGGGTCGTGACGCTATGGCGAAACGTATGGCAAGGGCAACAATAGTACTGGGGATAAACAACCCAAATAAAGAATATACACACTCATGAATTATGAATTTTTGAAGAAACGATGTTACAAATAGATGTAAATTATGTAAATGGACTACAACTCAACATATGAGACTCAAATCATAATACTAAAATGTTGAGTACTAAACAGTCATACGAATACCGCACAAGCATACAGAGAAGTAAAAAAAGATATAGAGAACGTTTATCATGAGACGCATAGATTCAAGTATAAATGCATAAAAGCATCACTTTCTTAATGATGTTATTTACTAAAATTCTAGGAATATTAGTAAAAAGTGATACTCATCTAAAGATATAAAAATATAACCATTATCCAGTGTTATATCTTTGTTGAGTTCACAAATTCATATGAGTTTTTTACATTATGTACAAAAGGGGAATCAATACAATTCACTACTGGCCTCATGCTTAGGGTTGGTTTATGAGTTTTTCGTTTGCCATACATTTCTGGTACAACTGCATTATTTGTTATCATCGTTTTGCTTTCAGTTTTCTAGACCAGGGGTCTTCAAACTTTTCAGCCTTAGGGCCACACTGGTTACTCCAGTAAGTTCCGAGGGCCAAAACCATATTATCATTGTTACCGGTGGTAAAAAGTGAAATAGTCCACTGATGAAAAAGAAAGTCCGAAAAAGTACGCAACATTTAAAAAAGGTTGCAAATAGAACTAAAGTCCGCAAAACGGCAACACTGCGTATTATTAATTTTCCTATCATTATCTGTAATTTCTAGATTAGTCGTAGAGTACGAGCCATGAGGAGTAACGTGACATGACATCTGGCGGACACAAGCGGAAATAGTTAGTACCTTCTATCGCTAACAGATGGCGCTAATAGTACGTACAGAATAATATCTTTGGTTCGAGAAATTCTGTTTCTTATGTGTTGTCGATAGTTTCGAAAAACCCAGGTGAAGATGTTGAAATTATTGACCTTTCTAGTGTGTAATTTCGAAAGGTGTTGCGGGTTGAGGACTCAAAATAAAACTGTCCAAGAGTATTATAAAATGCCAACGTTTCGATCTTTTATTTGATCTTTATGAAGGCTAAACATATATGGTACATTATAACTCAACGTTCATGAAGATAAACAAGTAACCAAAAAATTGTGAAATTAGAAGTGCAACACTAATCAGGTAGTGTAACAATATAAATATATATATATATATATATATATATATATATATATATATATATATATATATATATATATATATGCGTGTGTGTGTAAATGAATAGAAAACACTGTATATAAGACAAGCTATATAACACAAACAAATAAGAATATTGATTTATAAAATAGAAAAACAATGAAAACGTTATTTGAAGGAACCAATATATTCATATATGAGTGAAAACCTGCGCAAAGAACCTTTTTAAATTATTAGACATATTCTGCACTAAGAGATAATTATCCTGCTAAGATACATCTATCAACCTAACCAAACTTTTCCAATATCAAGAAAAGCATGAACGGTAAAAACTATTGTAATTATTCTAATTATTACTATTACTAGTTCGGTCAGTGTGTGTTGACTTCAAACATTCAAAAGATCCTATTCTTTTGATGGCTCTTTTTGCATATTTATGTTCTTTATTCAAAATTTTCACATACACAAAATTAAAGTTGTGACCATCGGTGAAATGATGTTGGGCTAGAGCTGTTTTATTTTTTTTTGTTCTTATTAGGTTCTCGACAATCATATTCATGCTGGTATTCTCTGTACTGTTTAGTCATATCAATGTAATTCTTATCCAGAGAGAAAACAATTCAACCAAAGTTGGCAACTTATTCACACATATCAAAGACTAAACACCTAAACTCCAGCTTTCCAATGTGATTTATAAAATAAATTGTTTAGACTGCAATAAGAGTTACATTGGTATAACCAAACAGTACTTGAAATCCAGAATATATCATAAAGATATACATAAAACTGAATGAAACCTAACGGTAACCGTACCGATGTGACCAATCTCGAAATTCAATAAAACCCATTTTTTTAAAGTTTTCAAGTCAACACACACTGACCCGATTAGTACTTAACGGTAATGATGTTTTACCTTTCATGCTTTTGTTAATATTGGAAAAGTTTGGAAGTATTTATTCACTGTAGGATGTGTGTTAACAGTTTACTTCTTCTTACACTTGTTTATCTTCATTTGAGTTATTATGTACCATGTATTTTTAGTCTTGTAAAGATCAAATTAATGATCGAAACTTTGGCATTCTGAAAAACTCTTGAAGCTTAATTTTGAGTCCTCAACCCGCAACACCATTCGAAATTACATACTAGGAAGGATGATAATATCAGCAATAACATCAGCTTAATTGTCATGAGTAGCATTTATTTAATTTCAAAAGTCGAAGTATGAACATTTTAATCAATAGTAGTTAGGATGTGTCAACCATAATTGTGAGAGCCCTTAGCGCAACCTCAGTGTCTTTCGAAAATGTTGGTACTATTGAATTTAACATTTATCCGCTGACTTAAAATGCCGTATAGCTTCTAAATAATACAGTTAGTAGATACTTTTAAGTTTTCGAAAATGATAGAATTTGAAGCATTTTTTTGTAATTTTATTTGAATTTACATAGAAGACTTCTGTTCACTGAAAAATCATACACCTACATTTCGCCTGCGTAAATCAGAGTTCCTATCTAATGTCCCTTCCATGGTCAGTCGATATGTCGATGAATGAAGACAGAGTAAAAACAAAAATTCCGCTGTAATTCTCAAGCACACTTTATAATGAACAAATAGGCTCGAATTGTGATGATTTACTGAAGTTGGCTGGACTGAAAAGGTTAATGATTACGGTATAAAGGCTTTTTTTGTAAATACCTACATGCTTACTCAAATTGTAAGCATGGCAAAAAATTTCAAGTAAATTTACATAACTACAGAATTGAAAAGATCTGTCCTAGTACTTGTATGCTATTTCAATGAAGAGAAATGTACCTCTTGTTAGAATAGTCATTAAAACCATTGACTTCAAGATAGGTATTTAGTTATTGTGATGTATATGTAAGTATTTTTCTGTTTCCAATCTTGTAACCATCTATCATAGTTATTTTTTTGTGTCAAAAGAGTTTGAAATGTACATATTTTGTATAAATCCATTCACTAATATTCTGAATGATCCCATTTGTCGAGCGATTGTCATGAAGTAATTCAATCACATTGTTTCTATTATCAAACATTTTTATACAATACCTGTTGAGTAATATCCAAGGTTGTTACAAGCACTTCTTCAAAAAACACCTAATTTTTCAAATAACTTGTAAATAACTTCACTTTTTCAATTATGATGCATACTATTGGTTCAAGAACTAATTATACATACATACAATCATAAAGATAAATCATGTTTGCACAGACTTGAAAGGCGAAGAGGTAGTAAACAAAAATGCAACTTTGCTAAGGTATATACTGATAGAATATCTCAAGTGTATTTATAGGAAATGGAATGAGATTTTAGTTAAATATAATACAATGGAATAATTATTATCGCTATTACTGTGATATCAACTTATATCAATAATCCAATGTTAATTTTGCAAAGGAAATCCTGGTGAGTTTCAAATCAGATTTGATAACTAGAGACCTTTTATGATGTTCTTTGGTTAATTTTTTACAATATTTGGCATATATCTAACGGTATAATTTGAATTGGTGCTCTCTTAATATATGAAAACATGATATGCAGATAATGAACGTATCCATCTTGAAAAAAATATATGTCTATGTCTCCAACAAAGCCACTATTTCTTTTACTATCTCTTACTTACTCTTACTCTTTTATAATGTCAGGTAGAATGGGGGTTTACTATTCCCATCGAGGCTTCCTTGGAGGCATAAATATTGAAATTTAAAACGTGATCGCAGCATGTCTGTCGTTTTGATATTTTGAAATGTATAATTATTTGTATAGAGATTTAATGGCGGACACTCATTACGGTTCCTACTATATTTTATATAATTTCAAAGCTACTTCAATTTTGTACAAATTTAGTTACTTCAGCAAAGCTGAAATTTATAAGTTTTACTTATATTATTCTTGTATACATAGATTCACAAATGCAGAAGTCGTGCTAATGAAGAAGCATGATTGAATTTTTTTCTCTTCATTCGGCAAATGAAAAAATGCACTACTTCCTACTTCTTAACAACGGTACTGTAAATCTCAATTTTCGGCAATGCTATTCATATGGAAATAAGTTGAATCTAAGATTGTTGAGGATTTATGTTGTGAGCTGTATTAAAAACCTGATTAGCCCAATATTGTTATCGGAGGTTCTGATATCAATTTAGTCGTTGGGAATATGCATAAGTTGAAAAATACTTTATTGCATATCTAGATACACATAGGAATAGGTAAGCTCTAGATGTCACAGGAATTCATGAACATCTAGGCTAACTACCGCGTAGAAGTTTATTTGGCTTCCATGCTTTCACTGGTTGTGATTATAATCCTTCATTTTATAATAAAGGACAGTAAACAACTTTTTTTATTGATGGAAAACACCAGTTATCAAGAAGCTTTTGCAGCTCTTGGTGATCATAATTTAACTGAGGATAAAATGAATAAAACCGTCATTGTTATCCAGAAATTTATATGTGAAATGTATAATTTGAAGAAATGCATAGACGTAAATGATGCCAGATGATATCAACAAACAATTTAGTCACCAGTTTTGATGGAAGCAGTTTACCACCGAGCGAGTTGTGACAACATCAACAACAACATCTAATATTTAGAATAATGCTGATAAATTTCAATTCCGAGATGGATTCATACTGAATTGCAGTCTTCGCCAATGAGAGTGAGAGAATCGAAATCATACGCGTTCATTAGTCGACTCCCAAAGTATTATATGGTCTGTCCGCATTTCAGAACCAATCTTTGTGTCTGCTTGTGTGAATATAAGTTTGTAATAATAAGATAAGTATCATATATAAATTTTAGCTTTGTTGAAATAATGTAAATTTGTGTAGAATTGAACTAGCTTTGAAATAATATAAAATATAGTAGGAATCGCAATAAGTGTCTGCCATTAAATTTTTTATACAAATAATTATATATTTCAAGATATCAAAACGGCAGACATGCTGTGATCATGTTTGTCGATATCTATACCTTTCGGCTCCTAGGTACACTCAAAGAAACGCTCGATGAAAATAGTGTATCCCCATTTTACCAACGACAGGTGGAACAGTATACCTGGCTTAATATGAAATTTGCTACTATATTGTAAGTCTGCGGAACGTATAAAATTTTTAGGCGACATGATTCCCTTCAAATTTATTCGTTTTGTAGTTATAAACCGATATCAATAGTTTTTCTACGCGTTATAGTATTTCTGTGAGTCTAAGGCTCCCAAGTAGCACAACTAGTTTAATTTAATAAAAGTAAGCGTTTACATAACAATTTTCGGAAGCTGACTAGTACTTAAAATAGCTAGAAACACGTTGAAACATTATTATAATAGCTCCTATATCTAAATATCATTGTACTCGACGGTTTTATTGAGGTTGTCAAAACATTCAAAAAAGAACAGCTAGTGTGGCACCACAAGAGCTATTTTATTATTCTTATAAGCACATAGAATAACAGTGGTTCAAGTCCATAAAAGGCTGTTTTGAAATTATATAAGTATTTTCAAAGTTTTTATAAAAAAGTAAAAAAGGACAAAGGTTGTCTCATTTTTGTTAATTAAGAGCTTAATATTAGATGTATAATAGGAATGCAACAAAACTATGTTTTTTGAACAATTTTTATAAAAAATAAATCAATCATTTTTTTTTCTTTTTTAGGATTTGATCCCTTATTACAATGAATAATATTAATTACTCACGCACTAATCGTAGTCCATCTCATCTTCATACGACCGAACATGACTATGGGATGAAGCATTTTCTTTTAAATGCTTAACCGAACACGTCGCTATGTCTTGGGAGCCACGCCCACCTTCAGTTTTATCCCATACATACGTATATCCAGTTTTATCGTTTCCACAGTGTGTACCTAGATTGTATAAATTTCTTTTATAGTAAACAACAGAAACTATGAGCTTAGGAAAGGGGAGGGCTTTTTGTAAATCAGAGATTATCACATAAGCATCATCAACATTTTCTAAATCAGTCTTTAGACTATTTCTAACCGATTCTGCCCTTCTTTGACGCAGTTCTCTTTGTATTTCCAGTTTATTTTTCATACATTATCATTTCATGTGTACCTAGATTGTATAAATTTCTTTTATAGTAAACAACAGAAACTATGAGCTTAGGAAAGGGGAGGGCTTTTTGTAAATCAGAGATTATCACATAAGCATCATCAACATTTTCTAAATCAGTCTTTAGACTATTTCTAACCGATTCTGCCCTTCTTTGACGCAGTTCTCTTTGTATTTCCAGTTTATTTTTCATACATTATCATTTCATCATTATTTTTAATTCAAATTCGTCACAGATCTTTCAGGTATCTTTTTGTGGTGACTTGAAATGTAAATTAAACTTTGTGTCGAAAACATGATAGTAATATTTCAATTTCCTTGGCTCTTTGTTTTCTCTTCTTTATATAAGTCGTACATACTCACTATTCAAATATTTATTATTGGGGTTTATGATTCTAGAATAGTGACTTTGGTAGGCCGGGAAACTACTTATGGGCAACAATATCTGCATCGTCTAGTCGTCTGGAATTTGTCGTGCCACGTCTTTCTTTGCACTCCGACATTGTCTTCTTAATAATGCATCTATATAGTCGTCCATCACTTATTTTAAAAGTAGATAGAAGAAATTTCTAACACACAACCTGTGTATTGCCATTATTTCTTAAAAAATACGAGAATGAAGTTTGTTTCTGATGACCAGACCCATTTTTTGGGTGTTTTCCAGCAACTTTTTTAGCTTGCACGGGACCATGGATGTATGAATTTTGTGATTTTGTACCACATTGTCTCCAAAGTTCCAGAACGACCCAAAAATTAGTCTTCGTCAATTTTCCGTAAATAAAGGGAATCATTTCTTTGCACAGCCGCAATCCGAGTGAGTAAATTGTTCATTGTTAGAAACACACATCTTTTCTGAATTTCTGTTTAACTTTCTTTGAATTATTTTCCAGGACTTTTCATTCCTTGTACGTTTTCTTGTTCTTGGTCTTGTGGGTTGTAGTGGATTTTCGACAATCTGTTCACCTGGAATAAATTTTAACATTGTGAATCATTTCCAAGAAGTTCTAGTTTAAAGCAAAAACATGTCCATAATTTAAATCTGAAATCCAAAGATACATACCTGGTCTTGATTGAAAATTCAAGAGGGACACATTAGTTTAGGCAGCAGCTGGATCATTTCCTTCGGAGCCTGTAACGATTATGTCAGATATAGTTTACACAAGCAAATTTTTAATAATTTATTGGAAAAAAATGCCTCACTTAGTTGTATTCGGCAGGAATGTTCATTTTTTGTACTTTTTTTATAATAATATAATAATAAAACTAGAATATTTTTATGTTATAATTAGTCTAAATATACTTACTAGATGAATTATAGTTCGAACTTGGACAAACAGAAAAATCATTAATATTTTCACGATCCATCCCGAAATGTTATTAATCTTTACCTAAACAACTTGTAAGTAAACATACGACTTCCAGACGATAGCAACAAGTTTAAGAATAAGTGGTCCAACTCCTGACATGTACCATTATTATTCTAAAATTTAGGCATAGACGAGATAAACCAACGTTATACTGAAAGTGTTGGACCATTGATATTTCATTTGCCTCATATATCAGTGAAGAATTCTATTTTACCACTTATTCCCCTTCATTTGAGAGAGTTGTCGGTTGTATAAGGTGCATGTTATGTGAATCATATAATATTCCAGAGCTTTGTTAATGTTTCTCGATAATGTGCGTCTGTAGAATAAATATTATTGATCTTGAAACGTTAGAGATCATTTTAGCACCAAAATATTTCAAAAAAATCCATTTCACTTATCTAAGATAATTGCAAAAAAGTCGACCCCCATTGAATGTAAGCAAATTCAATTATTCATATAATTCTTCCCAAAAAGAAAATCTAAATTTTAATGCTGTTAATGACTTTTATCAGCAACAATGACAAATTTATTGAGAATGGAATAGTTCTGAACAAGTAAAAAAAATATTTTGAAAATAATATAAAGATCAATCAAAATTGTTACCATAATTCAGAATTACTTTACAGTGAAAGAATATGGCTACATACAAGTTTTGATCTCTACCTCTAAATAACCATTAGATAACATAAAAAAACTAATGCGAACTTATTATTATGTTATACTTAGTAATTTCCTGCACTGTATGTTTCTTAAAGTCGTTCCTCGATAAAAAATACTTTCAAGTAACATATACTGACTACACTACTGGGCTTAAAGTACAGCAAACACTATTGGTTGCTTGGTCGTAGATCCAAATTATTTCTCAGAAAAAAGCTCCTAGCATACAATGCTATAATTCGACCTATCTGGACTTACGGAATTCAACTTTGGAGCACAGCATCATATAGCAACATCGCAATTATTGAACGGTTCCAATCCAAGGTACTAAGAGCAATTACAAATGCTCCTAGGTTTATTCCAAACAGGGATATCTATCGTGACTTGAAAGTGTCTACAGTGGAACAAACTATTGTACAGTTCAGTGAAAATTATATAAAACGAGTAGAAAATAACCTATATCCCCTAGCAGTTGACTATTTAACAGGATATTAGTATGTACAACGCTAGACTTACCATACAGTCAATAGATATTAGCACTTAGTATTATATAAGACATTTCATTACTAGATTTACGATTTTAAATTTCTACCACTTAATATTGTGATAATAGGGATATATTCAATGGAATATTACCCTTACATGCCAGTTTGACTCCAACAAAAATGTTTAGTGTTTAGCATTTAATAAACTTAAAAAAAAAACATACCGCTAACTTATTTTTGATATACGGTACTTATATAATTAATATTAGTGCCAATATTTCAATGACATTACATTCTGCTCATTTTATTGCCGTATGTCTTATCACAAATCGATCAAGTAATTTAGAAAGAAATTGTCATATGAAGTATATATAAGTTAGGAAGATGTAACCGTCACACTACAGATGCAATAAAGCTGAAATGATATTACAAACTTCAATAACCTAGTTAATTCATCCATTCCTACGAATCTTATGAAGGTTAAGTTAGGTTAGGTTAGGGTATTAGTGATATAGGCGATATAAAACTTCTTATACAGAGTGAGTTTTATGTATGAAACGCCTCAATTATCTCGAAAACAGCTTGTACGATTTTTATGAATTTTTGTGTACAAGGATCTTGTGATACCACCGGTATTATAGTGATATTTACAATGTTGTCATATCTTTCTTTTTCCAGAAAAATAATAAACTCACTTTTTGAAATCCTATCTGTTGCTCTTTATACCTAAATGCCATAATTTTAGAGTTATATGGAGATCGGCGTAGAAGTCAACAAGAAACGTGTAATATCTTAAATAATTTAGATTCTAACCGAAATACCAGTACAAGATCTATTGTTAGTAAATTATTAAAAATTTTTAACGAAACTGGTTCAGTGAATGATTCATTATTAGAAATTTTCAGACAATAACAATAACTCAAACGACAATATTTGGCTACCACATTGTGGTGCCCCACCCCACTATGCGTATGTGATGAGGCAATACCTAAACAATGTGATTCTCAGAAGATTGATTGGAAGGCGTAGTTTTATCGAATTCTCTCTCTCCCGACATGAATCCTTTAGACTATATCCTGTGAGGTCACTTAAAAAACATCGTATATACCGACAAATCCTGCCAATATTTCCGAGATAATTTAGGCGTTCCATACATAATACTCACTCTGTAGTTCTCTTAAACAGAAAACATCTTCTGGGTATTAACGATGCGAACGAGGGTACTTGTGGATCTGTCAAATGTCTTCAACGTTTTCCTTGAAGCTCCTTAAAAACAACATAATGCATACATCGATTACCGAAAGGTAGAATAAGCTAATAAGCACTCCGAATTACCCTTAAAAATCTATAATGTTTCTCACACAGCAGTTATATGATATTTATATAAGAATTTGCTAATAAAAGAATAAGGTGTGTGTAACCTGGGCTGGAATATCCATGTTCTTAATCAATCCAAAATGCATTCCTTTAACAATTCTTTTATTTTGTAAGATAAAGTTGCTGAGTGAAAAATCCGGCGAATAAGGCGGCGATAGTAACACTGAAATATTTATAGAAACTAAAAACTTCGTACACTCTACGCGCAGTGACAAGATTCAATATCATGATACAGTATTTAATTGCCAGCGATATGTCCATAGACTAGTTGGTTTGATTTTTTCAGTTCATCGACATGGACTATTAAGACATTATCAGAAAAAGAAGAGTTGATTCTTCTTTCTATTCGCAATTTCATGAACTAATTATAGTAGATTTAACCTCTCTTGAGACTTTCCCGGTAAAAGGTTCAAAGAAGTCTTCATAAACGTCAATGATAACTTAGATATATATTATTATAATATATAATATATAATATATAATATATAATATATAATATATAATATATAATATATAATATATAATATATAATATATAATATATAATATATAATATATAATATATAATATATAATATATAATATATAATATATAATATATAATATATAATATATAATATATAATATATAATATATTATAATATTAGGTACTTACATACTTATTCTATTTTTGACAATAGGAAAGAAGAGGATTTAACATCAAATATGTTTGACCATTGAATTCTTATAAGTTTCGAAAGCACCTGTGAGTTGTCAGATATCTCTACAATGCTGTGCGTTGTATTCTTAACATATGTGTGCGTTAAGAATTAAAGATTAGTTCTTATTAACATGTATGTGACAACTCTTGTTATTAGAGTGCTATCGGAAAATATCTTTGATAAAACTTTTCCTGTGACTGATATTTCTATGTAAGTAATGAAACTAGCAACGTAACGTATAACACACCACTGGAAGTGTGCGACTTGGCGATGGACGCAGGGTAAGGAAACTGGCTAGTGCAGAAGGGGAAAATTAGCCCTATTGTACTTTCTTGGTTTATTAGTACAACTAATACGTTTATAGATTTAGCTGTAGATAATACTTGGGGCTATAATGTCCAGCCAATCACAGAACGCATTGACATCATCTCGTGAAGGTACAGTTTATCTGGGGTGGATGGCAGAGGTTTGGTGCTGTTGCTTTCTTAGAGCGCTACGAGAAGGTCGCACGTACGGATACAAGGACTACTGTATAATCGGTCACTGTTTCATTAGAAAACACACCGGTAAACGCAGGGTCGCCTACTGCGATTCAAACTCTCGCTGACAAAGAAAGTCGTCATATTAGCGTGTACCGTTGCAAAAATGCCCCTTTCGGGGCTTTGTTGCTCCACCTTTCTACCTTTTTCGGGGCTTTTTTTATAATGAAATAAACCTTTTCGGGGGCAAGTGTTTCAAGAGCCAACGTGAGTCCTAGGATCAGCCAGTTTCAGGTGAATATTATTTTCATTTTCATAAAACACTAACAGGCAATCAAAAGGGTCAGGAATTCTTTAACCGGGGAGGAAACTCCCTCCGGCAGTGAGTCCGCTGTCGGCTTTGATAGCCAACTCTCTTGTCAGGTACTAACAAAGGAATTCAATTTTCGAAATCCTTATTCCTTATTCTCACTTGATCTCGACTCTCATTTCACCTATTTCCCTTTCAAAATGCCCCGAGTAGCCCGTTCCCCTATACAAACCCGAAGCTAACCCGTATCCACCGTCGACGAATTCCCACCACTCCCGACCAACCCCAATTTTCTTCCTAAGGAGAAAACCTTCGCAGAAATGGTTGCAGAACTCTCGCGGTGCAGTCCACATCAATTTAGTCAATTTCGTAATGCCGTAGATTATATCCAACGTAAATCACTGGTGAATAGCAGAAGCTCATCACCAGCTCCATCTGCGGATTCCTATGCACCTAGGGTCTCAGCCAGCTCTAACTCTATACTCGACTAGGCGCGATCCCCAAAACCAATATTCCCCCTCTAATTTCCAAGTCAATCTCATTACCTCAAAAGCTCAAAAAAATTACCCAAAATACCACTAAACCCCAAGCACCAACTCAAACCCAGACCCCGAGAACCCACCAACAATCCCAAACCATCACCCAACAACAACCTCAATCTCACACCTCCGCTCAATGTCCTCCACTTCAAACACTCAATCTGAGAAACCTCCCAAAAAAATATACCTCACAGAGAGAGCTCTACAATCTCCTCAATACGCAAGAGCTATTGAGGGGACAAATGAGCTTTCTCAAAGCTAACCCCAATGGAACCGCCCTCCTCAAAATTCCTTCCACGTTTTATCACGAAACGTTGGCAAGGAAAATCCGTTACACCATAGGCGACGAGAAAATCGTCGTTATCCCGATAAACTCTCCCCAACGAGTCCAAAGACCCCTAACTACTAAAACCAGAAAAACTACCTTCTCTCTGGTTTGCAAGAATGTAGACCAATCTTATACCTGGAGATCCTCTCTATACTAAAATTCCCCGTCATGAAAACTTGGAGGATCATAGCTAGATCCACAAATAAACCCACATCATTACAGATTCCGAAACTGCCTACCATCACGCCCTAACCAAGGGTATAAACTTCCACGGGCTTTCGCACTACTGCGAAGCCTCAAATTCAAACACCATACCCGCAGTCCCCAAATATTGCAACCGTTGTTCATCTACCGGCCACTCCGCAGACACCTGCAATGCCAAACCCATTTGTCCAACCTGTGGTGCTTCTGATCACAAGCCAGAAAAATGCCCAAAAGCTAACTCCCCAACTTGTAAAAATTGCGGTGGACCTCACCCCGCCTTCCACCCCCGCTGCCCGAAAAGGATTGAAACTCCGAAAGCCCCCCAGGATACAGCCCCAGTCACCCTGGAAAAACCTCAAACCCCTTATGACCTGTCTACTGACACTAAAATCCTAATTGAAATCAATGGCAACAACAATAATGAATGCCATCCCCACTTCTCGGGCGCTAGTAGCCGAAACGCTACAACGCCTCATTCCCCCTTTTTATGGTTATAATTGTACTGTAACCAGCGGCGTGGGTAACCGCATTCATTTCGCTTTCACCCAAAAACCAAACACTTCCCACTGAAAAAGTGTAGGTTTAGCACTTGCAACACCATTTATGTCAATACTGACATAACCCCCATTCCAAGCCGCCTAAATGACCTCCAAGCCTTCTAATTGATTCGATCCATCGAATCAAGTAATTCCGTTGCGAAAGAGACCCTCCTCATCCTTCCTTAATCTCCTCGATAGTAGCTCCCCCCACCCCCAATTAGATTAAGAAAAAACAAAAAATAAACAAAAAAATATAAAAAAAAACTCAAAAAAAATAAATAAAAAAAAATTTCTTGAGCAAAAAAAAATAACAACACCGCTAGAAGCAGCCGAGCAAGCACTTCCCAACAAAACATCCACAAACCCAGCCCTGCAGAGGAAAAAATTCCTATATTAGGGCCTAAACAAACAAACCTAAATTACCCCAAAAAAAACCCTTCCTTCCAAGTCCTACCCAACGAATCTCTCTCTCTCTTTTTTTGAGGTTTGGTGTTAGAGAAGGGTGCGGTGCATCCCTCCATTTTCCTGGTAAGGTATTTTTTTATACTTTTGTTTATGTTCCAAAATACATAAATACTATTTGTATACTACGTAGTTGTAGGAGACTCCAGTGATATATTTTGATTTTCACCACAAGCACCAGTTCAACAAAACGTTTAAACACCAGAAACAATTGGTGGGTATAATAGGTATACTTACAAAATGTTAGTAATAAGGATGTATATGTATAACTATCTTTAATAATATGTGTAGACGTACTTTGAGCTAGACATCATTGACGCCTTCTACCCCCACTGCATTGAAGATCTAAATACCTATTAGAGTATATGGACCGAGAAGACAGCTCTTCAAAGAGTCAGGTAAGTTTAATGTAAACCTCCAAATTTCCACACATGAAATTGCTTTGTGAGGAGCATACTATATTTTTGCTTTTTCGTATTACAGAAACTGTACTTGTACTTTAGCTGTCAAGCTGTCGATGAAATACTAGAGCTCCCACTAGAAACATCAAAACGTGTGGTGTGGGCCACAATAGATCCTTTGAGTGTATATGATACTCAAATATATAGGTACATGTATTTATCCATATGATTATTTTGTGTTTTTCTCTAATGTAATTGTTTCAATGCTGAAGCCCCATGATTCCCATAATTAAAATGTAGTTGATCTATAGGTGGATGTGCAATGGACGTTTAGTACGAGTTTGAACTTAAATCGAGTCGGTAGGATATGCGTACTTATTTTTGTGGAATCGTATCTGAAGTGGTGTCATGAAATTAAGTGATATAATTTCGAGCAACTGTGTGCCATTAGATTTTACTTCAGACTCAGAAGAGATTTGACGCATGTGCACGGGGACAGTTAATAGATGAATCATGCATCGGAAGACTTTTGAGTCACATCACTGTTCATCAGATTTCGACTATTGAATCGAGAATGAGACAAGATCTGCTTGACAAAAAAAACATCTGCGAGAATAAATGTATATTGGGAATAAGAAACATATTCAATTCTACGAATTGATCCCCATATATTGAAACGTGTCTTCGCTGATTACGTGAGTTAATTCTTAAATACGACCAGAAAACAACTAATAGAACTATTTCAAGGATAAAAAAAGAGAAAAATTTTATTCTCTTAGTTGTGTTTTCTAAATGTTTAAAAATTAAAGAGGACAATTGTAATTTTATGAAACGCTTGTTGGCCAAAAATCTTTCAACTTGAAGAGAATTTTTGAGAGTTATGGAGGTACACTTAATGTGGATATGTGAAAACCAAACATTAAAAATTTGACAATTTAAATTTGATGCATCAGAAGTGTAGATATTAAAATATAATGAACACTTAATTAAATAAATTGCGGCATACATAAGTCTTTCACCTAAAAACTCTCACTAATTTATACAAGGAATGCATTTTTACCTTACTGCTTTTGATAAAGCACATATTTTACTTTCGTTGTGTTAATGATAAAGTGTTTGTTTTCTACTGGTAAATGTACAAGGTTAAAAATTTCTTTGGTAATTTTACCAAAAATGTGCAGAAAGTTTTAACACAAAACAATTTAGTAAGTTTACTGATCAAAATAATTGAATTTAGTTTAAGATCACAAAACATTCTATAAAATTTACTAAGCGTTTATCGAAAATAATTTGACAATTGAATTTTTTGATTTTATTCTAAAATTTATCTTAGGATTTATATTAGGATTCTTACTCGTACTAAGTATCCTTATGATAAATACTATACCACTCAATTAACTTGAACTTAGTTTGAGAAACGCATTTTTTTTATTAACACGTTCGCGGACAGTGACGGTATATCACGACATTGAGTTTTGTTTTGTGCTCAAATTGTCACGATGATAAAACGTTTATTTGAATACCTAAAAAAAATAAACATATATCTGGAGAATCACATTTTTTCAGAGAATTAGAAATAAATAAGAAAAATATGGCATTATCGTAAACAGCATAAAGTTAGTCAATATAACACTGACGTTATTATGCCACATGAAATAAAAGTCTACTTTGGTTCAAAAACTTATAATGGAAAATAAACTAAGTCCTAAAATTATACATTATACATACATATAAATACATTTGTAATATTATATATGTATAATTGACGAAAAGTTGCGAAAATCTTTATATCAAAAAATAAATATATATTATAGGAAAAAAACAATATTCTTGTGCTGCTTTGGTAAAACTAAGTAAAATCAAAAATCGCTAAGGATGCCAATCTTGGAAACATGTTCCTACACAAAGTGGTGGCTTGCCTATGCATTCACGACACTGCCAGGCTGTTTCTTTTCTTTTTTCATAAGAGAGTAATGCTTACAGCGCTTATAATATGTATTTTCCTTTTTTCTTAGAGTCTTCTGATATAGGAATAGCCTCAAGAACTTGACATGTATTCTTCCTAGCATTTCTAGATGGTACAATTTTCGATTTTTTTGGCATGCTATTGACAAACTCTCTGTCATCTTTCTCATCAAAGAAATTACAAGTAATGATTTAATAATATCTTTTCTGAATGTCTTCAGATCCTTTTTTTCTTAATGGCAACTGTTATATAAATAGAGCGCGTTCAAACGGCTATATCCAGTAGGTGGAATATAACTTTTCTGTGCCATCGGATAGTTTTCCTAGGACACGAGTAATAGCTTATCATTTGGTCAGCCCTGTCAATACGTGATATGTTTTCGTTATAATGACTAATCTCTACAGGCTTTGTTTTTTTCTGTCCAAACCTGTTGGTTGTCTCAATTAATTTAGGTTGGTAACATGTTGTAATGGATGGGACATCACGTTTATAACGCTATTTGGAAGCATACACATTACCATTCCTTTTCCATACGTGTTGCCCGAGTTTCAATTTAGTCTGAGTTATTTCTTTGGGATTGCCTTTTCTATTGGATTTTCTATTGTTCCGGTCCTGTGGGTCTTTCGTTGTAGTAACCTTTTTTTATGACTCGACACTATTATAGAAGTTATCCATATGTATATATATATATATATATATATATATATATATATATATATATATATATATATATATGGTGGCCCTTATCTAGGAATTGCTTCAGAAGCCTTAGTACTAGTACTAAAGAGTTCAACTTTGAGCTTCTCCCGGCGTCTTCTCTATGTGATTTTCCTTTATAAATTTCTATATTTAGGACAAAACCGTCATTTGAACACAATTCATAGAATTTGATTTCATATTTACTCTTTTTATTATTATATAGAACCGGAAATTCCCGAATTGAACGAAATTTCAGTTGACCAGCCAAAAGAGACAAACTAAAAAATTTCTTCAATTCGTCCAAGGATACTTGTCGGAATATTTTAAACCGCTCGTTTCTAGTTTCAGGTCTGTTAGCTAAGTTTAATGACTCGCCATATGCGTTTGTTTTATGTAGAATATAATCTGTCACCTGTCTAGTCCAAATCAATTCAAAAACTGAACAACAACAGACGTGTGATCGAACATAAAGTTAATGGGGTCACAAAAGGTGTCTTTCCATTCATTTTCCGCTTGATCTGAAAAGAAATAGTTCGTCGGAAAACAATTTCACACTTTGGGTGTATTCTGGATTCTCTACGGAATCGTGTGTACTATAAGGATCGTGTAAGCTTTCATTATCCGCCTTAAAGTTTCCGTTTACACTTTCAGCCTCGTCATACCAAGTAAGTAATTGCTTTTCTTGGTTTTCATCCATTTTGAAGATATTTACACACACATACACTCGCGATACGCCCAATCTTAGACAATAACCAAATGTGCACTAAATACCACAAGGCTCTCGAGCCAAAATACGCCCAATGCGTCTGTCAAACGCCTGACCAAAATGTTTCCCCCACCAAAAAACCGTTGATTATTTCACCATCTTTTCTATTATGAGGTGACTAGTGGAACACTTGATACTCTAGAATATGCAAAATGGACGTTATATACCGCTAAAAGTATTAAGAGGCCAATCTTGAATTGGTTTATATCTTAAGAAATATATATTCAGTTTTTTTAGAGCATAAGATCCTTTTATTCAAAACTGTTCTTCCTACTCGTTCCTTCTTCCGTAATTTTCATCTGTGTTTCTGTTTCCTTTCTTTCTTGCAGTTCTACAGCTGTCAGGTTGGAATTTCAACCACAACCGGCTCAACCGGTACACCACATGATACAAATTCAACTCAAAACCAAATCTGGGAATCCAGTTGAGGACTGCAACCATCCCGGATTTCCAGTCCCAGTCTTATCTTTAATATATATTAATTTGAGTTGTTTTTAATTTATAACTGCTTTTATTCGCTATGCTCTTTTGGATACGCAGTTAATGCGAATTTTTAGCCATCATTGTTTAGCAAATTAATAGTAATTTTGCAGTGTAAAATGTTTTTTTCTTATAAATTTATAGGTATATACCATTTGTAAAAAAAACTCTTTGTTGTTAACAGAACAAAAACAGAACCTGTGCTATAGGAAAAACAATACATTAAATTTGTTACTATTTGATTTTTGCGCCAGTTTTCAGGTTTTAATCTGTAATAATCAAACTTCAAGATGCAACTTTGAATAAATATATTTTCACTTAGTACGTTCAGACAAAAGTGTGATAATTCAACGCTCTTTAAGTTTTCATCGCAAAATCTGCAGCAAAATTTCATATAACATTGGAACATAGCGGTTTGCCGTATTTCAAGTATACTTATATTCTTAATAAAATGGTATATGAGGTGTGTGAAAATGAAACTTTCAAATTTTGCGGCCTACTCACCACGTTTTCTATTAGGATAATACAGAGGTCGGCATAAGTCAGGCAATCAATTTGCATAAAAAATACAGCATCAAAATGAGTTTGTTAGAAGAAATAAGAAGATTTGAAAAAGGTTAAGTGTTCAAATTGATGCATATGTTGATTAATATGTTTACGACTACATTTCTCATCGAAGAAGCAGGTCCGGCGAAGCATATAAAAATTGCCCGAGAAGTGTTTCAAATTCTTCTTCAATTGCAATTCATAGGTCGAGAAGGATGCGTGGTCCTCCTTGAACAAACCTCACAAAAAGAAATCACAAGGTGTAAGGTCACATGACCGTGTCGTCCACTCAACGATTCCTCGTCGCATATCCATTTATCGGAATGAACATTTAGGTACTCCCGCGCACATAACATAGTGCGGCAAAGCTCCATCTTGCATGAAATGTGGGATGTTCGGGAGTGTTGGATCCTTGTCCATTTTCCACGTCAATAACTTTGGCATGTCAGGTGAAGTGTGTGTAGGGGACTTGGACGGTAAACTCGACAGTGCATGCGTTTCACCATTCGTCATAGAGAACAATTGTATATTCAAAGTTCTCCCAATAACCACACTGCAGATTGTTTCGACTGTTCAACTAATGCCAGCGTCACTGTTCTCATATTTTCGTTAGCTATTACAGATACCGATCATCCAGAACGGGATGCGTCGGCTATTTATTTTGAAAACGGGTCTACTCGATAAGCACGTCTTATCATAACATAGACACAACTGTCTAAGTCACGAACATGCTTCGTTCTAATCTTTTTTGACAGCGTTGCCAAATTTATGTCAATTTCTCAAGAGCGTTGCCTGATTTATTCCGACCTCTGTATATTTTTACATAAAATAAAATTAATTTTGTTCGCAGTAAATTAAATTAAACGTTCAAAAAGTGGAGGAAATTATTACAATGCCCTGAATCACAATAAGAGAGTTGCTAATTATGTAGTCATAAAGTCACTAATAAAAGGGTACCAAATACAAGTTCAACGCTGTGAAACAATTGGAAAAGAAGCTGGATTTGTGAAAAATACATGACTTGAGCACCAGGATAACACTGGATCTTCCATCTTTTGACCCGACGATACAACTAGAAGCCATGATAACAGCATATAGGCTAGACATTCTTAACAAATTACTTGCTGGAGCATCTGGTCAGGCGAAAATCTGGATGCAGTCTACGAGTGAATGCCCAATCATTCTGATAATCAGTGACTAAATGGCCTCTGCCACTGATTATAATAAGAGCTCGAAGGACACTTCACAACAGTAAAAAGATTAATCTAGGCCTAAATACTAAATAATGGAGTCATCAGTTCCAGAATAAATGGTTTGGCTGAAGCAGACTTCCATATTGAGTACTTTTTTTCGTTTAAGGAACATGATACCTTCATCCACTTTACAAGCATAGTTAAAATTAGGAGTGCATGTCTAGAGCAGCTTAAAGTTATTCCAAAAATTGAAAATTCCTTCCATTCTATTAACACACCTCGAATTATGACTATTAAATGGTTTTAGAATACCTATGATTTTTAAATATATGCTGAATCTCATCAATGCTCTTTCCTCTAGTTTCTGGCATTAGCCAATAAAGTATTAAACTTGCTATGAAACAATTAATTGCAAATATCCACATACACCAATGAGAACCAACACTTTCAGCTAGTAATGGATAAACTAGTTGACAAGAAGCAACCAAGACATGTTCTATAGTGAATACCAATGAACTAGACATTGATCGCATTTCAATAGTGAAAAGTACACTGATCATAGGAGTTGGTATAGAGCAAAGTCCAATTCCGTACACAAGATAATAAAATAAGATAACCGGAAATGGTAACCATTGAACTTGATCGAATAGGGGTGAATCAATAATCAAAAAATAGAAAAACGTTCCTAATAATAACATCGATATACCTGATCCTGCAGAAGATACAATCAGTAACGGTCTTCTTCCAATTCTTTCAATGATCATGAATGTTAGAAATAAACTCATAACTTTAACGATACTGATAGATACAGCTACAGTTTCTCCGGAAATAATCAAATTATATTGATTAAAAATAGGAGCTATCAGTGGAATGAGAATTGGACCTCCACTTATGGTTTGGAAAAGCATAGAAAGTACACCAAGTAGAAAACCGAATCTACTTTCTTTAGTCGAAAATAATTGTGATATATTCTTCTTCTCATGTTTCTCTGCTAGTGTCAAATTACCAAGGATTTTGTTAAAATCATTTAACAACTCACCTTCAGATTTATTACTTCGCAGCTTTCGAAGAGCTTGTAGACATTCGTCTTTTTTACCTTTCGCAAATAGATACATTGGTGTTTCGGGTGCGAAAAAGAAAAATATTAGAAATGGCAATAAAGGCGCTGCTAAAAGAAGTGAATAGTAACGAATGCCTAGAAATGGACCTATAGCATTACTATATAATTGTCCAAGTATTAGACAAGTGCTTAAAAGACTACCGAACTTTGCTCTATTATGATCCTCGCAAATTTCTGTGAAATATATAGAGAAAACGCAGGATGTTGCAGAAAATAAGTAGGACATGCAGGTTAGAAACGTTATCATTAGGGGTACAGAATTACTGAATGCTAACCCTATCAAACTGAACAACATTCCGAATCCTATAACTTGCATACACCGTTTCCTTCCTATAACATCGGCTAATTTTGCGAATAGTATTGCGGCAGGTAAAGCAATTATTCCAGGTAATCCAACCATCAAAGATGTTTCTGCAGTTGTTATTGGTCTTCCCAAGGGGTTGATATTGGAATCAGTCGATGATAATTTGATCAAAGCTGAAGATGTCCATACCATTCTACCTCCTCCAGTTATACATGGTAATAATGCTGAAAAATATAAATCATATACAGTCAAATAATTCGGTTTATTCATCCATTACAATTAGATAAATTCCTGAAAATCCTTTCAGAGCCAGTAACGGCCCAATGACATGGTTTAGATTTAGGTATCGAAATTCTTTCATTATTTCATTAACTCATACTTTTAAGAATATTTATGAACAATATCAATGCAAATTGTTTTGAAATTGTGGAATTTCATTATTGATATGCATGACTAACATCTACATCCGACGTTTAACGGTATACTTCAGTATCTTGATAACTTCCATCCAGGTTAATAGTATGTTCAGTTCTCGGTGGTAGCCATTCTGATTCTATATCAATATTGACCACATGGAGATGAATTCATATAATACGAGCTTGTAAATACAGTGGATTATTGGTTAGTAGTCTTCCGACGACATTTATTTCGATCATATTGAGAATATTGGCGCAAAAGCCACAACAGCGGTCATGGTATGCATGTAAAGCCCTTCATAACCTATAGAGCAATTGTCTAGCAGTTAAAATTTAACCATTACACTACAGAGGTCATCCAACAGTAGCAATGGAAGTTAATTCAGATTCAACTCCAATGCACATTGTCGTATGATTGTGGAAACTCAAAAAGGAATCATTACATACTTAGAATAAAAACCAATTGTGACCCTTAACAGATGATTAAAAAAAAATAGGTAGTTTCTAAGAAAGCTATCCAGTATTGCTAAGTAAAACTTCAGTCATATGAGGATATGGTATGTTCATGCCTCCAAAACAGCAACAGGAACTGGGATACGTGTATATGGACGGAAAATCGATAGTAACCCATCTTAACACATTTCAGAAGGAATTTGAACTCAATTTAAATTAATACTAGAAAAAAACTGGCAATAGTACCTGATAGTCAATCTTGAATAAGTTATTTATGTAATGTACATAAACAATATGTGAACTATGAGACCATGCCGACGCTCTACACAGTCATACACATATTGGAGAACACATTAACTAACGTAGCTTTATATAATAAATAACTTTTAGAGAGATAATAAAATATAATAATAAAAAGAGAGCGACAATTGCTAGTTTTTTGGAAGAAAATGTGACACCGGAACACATAATATGAACCAAGACAACAGTTAATCAGGTCAACTAATGCCAGAAGCAAATGAACATATTCAGTACTCTTGGATTTTATTGATAACTGTAGCATACGTATTCAGCTCTATTAAATATAGCCCTCATATATAGATTAATCTATGAAACATGTGATTTCCTGGAATTGTACCGTTATCATCTCACGTGAGTTTTTCCTTCATCGACGGTGACCATCCAGGACACAAACCAAGATACGAGATGCAAACAGTTTAAGGAAAAAGCAGCCTCAATTATAATGTTATTCTGATGAGGAAGTGTTGAATACATACCAAAAGTCCTTTAGCACCCTCTTAACTTTAATACTTGAAGAATTGATTCCTTATCCTACTCGAGGTTAATAGACTGGCGATTACCAGATTATAGGTGGAAATCAAACTTTGACAACCACTAAAGGTTGCATTATTGAGAAGATTCATAAGTAACAAAATACATAACAATCATCTTACCCAAAACTATGACGAAGAAAAAAAACTTAGTATCCTTTTTCGTTTTGGTAGTTCTGTTAGCAGAAAGTACTTTATCTGGAAAAGTATTTTGTAAACTATTGCTTGGTATATCTTCGGGCATCTCTAAATTTTATATATAGAGAAACCTAGAATAGAAATATACATTATAACAATTAAAGAATTATTTATCAATTTGTTTCCATTGAGGATTATAAGAAAAAGAAGAAAATGCAAAACATCCACGAGGGAGGAAAATAATGCTCAAGTCCAAAAAATTGAATAATTAATTCAATTATAAAATAAGCCTCCAAAAGGCCGGGACATGACTCAACTGTGGATTCCTAAAATGAAGCTGGAATGATTCAATTTATCTCACCTATGGCTGAAATCTTAATACTGTTGAAGATTTTCGAAGAAGTTATCTCACAGAAATAAATGTTAAGATCGTTTTTCATAATTTTTAGAATGGCATGCTCTTTGACTCAAACGCATTGATAATTATTGGTAACTTTATGAACTATCATATCTCAAGAATCTTGTGATAACTTTATAGAGCTTCAATGAATGAGCAAATAATTTGACCTATTTATCCTTATATTAGTTTGTGATTTGTCTTTTGCGCCTAATACTTGTTTTTTAATTATCCAAATAGAAATATTGAAATTTCTGTGAATAAGGTAAGGAAAATTAAAAATTTTCAAAATTCATTCCGTACCAACAACTATAATGAGTTATTGGTATTCAAAGGTGAAATTTAAAATTCACTCTTATTCTTATTGAGATATCTCAAGATAAAAAAGAAAGATAATGACATGCGGTTTTCGCTATTCTCTTTAAGTACATCAGCTCCATTTCTTATATTCTGCTTTCTTTTTATGATTTTTCGCACTCAGCTTTCACTTCCATATGTTAATATTCGACAGTATAATGTTTTGTCGTTTGGTTGGTTGACATTGAACGACATGATGCGGTTTTAATGCAATAGAGATTATATCACTCATTTCCAAAGTTTTTCTCTTTGCATTGTTTCCCCAAATATTGAATCATTTCTACTTTGTCCATTCTCCTCATCTATCGCTATGTTAATATATCATTATCTTGTAATTTTTTTACTACTTTCAATTTCTCAACACTTCCAGATGTCTTTCCTGTAATTCGATTTTTTTTGTTGATTAAATTGTATCATCCATAAGTATCATGAACCACAGAGGGCTCAGTCTCAAAGCTCATAATAAAAGAATTTTTATTCTAAGCTTTCAGATTATAAGTTGTTTTTCCTGACGTATCTTTCGTTGTTCGAAAAGAAACTCTTGATTATTTTTAATAACATATTGATAAAATACATCCTGGAACATTCCGGATTGCTGCGGAATGCTCGAAATTGTATGGGTTGTACCCAATGGTAAATGTATATGAATCACGATCCGTATAGCATATGAAGTCATATCCTCACTAGCAGAATTATACGACTGTAGAACAATAAATGAAGTTTAAGTAATCAAATTGGTACAATGAATAATGAAAACATGGAAGTTGATTTTCATAACAAGATGTCAAGATAGCCCTAAAACCAGTATTTTACTTTTTGGGACTGAAAATTCAAAATAATTTAGATAATTCTATCAATAAATTTCATTACAGGGATGTAGTCGGACCATTGTTCACCTTATAACTCTGTTGATTTGGCTTATGCAGTTGGTGTATGCTCAAGAAGTGTTAATTATCCCGACTTGATGGATAATATAAAAGTGCAATATAAAAGTGAAAAGGATATTCATATATATCAAAGGAATCATAGATCTTCGGATCTCTCACAAATACAATTTTATAAAGGACTACCTTTAGGAGTCTTTTAGAGAAATTCTTTATATGTATAGTGATGTAGAAATATCATGGAAGTAATTGAAGATAAGGAACCGTGGGAGTTTCAACTGAAGAGGCAAAAATTCTATCAGCAAGAGAACGAACAAACGAGTAGAGTTGGTGAAAGACTCTTTACAACGGATTCAATAATTAGGATATTTGCGTGTATTGATGATCGATAATGCAGCCGCTGTTAAACTCGCTCAGAATCCAGCATTTTACAATCATACAAAATAGATACGGATCAGATATCATCAGAACCATAGTGTACGATATCTATAAGCATTTTTATGAAGAGTTTAGATCAACATTTAGTTCAACAAGATGTTTCTATGATGATAAAAGCAAATTGAAATTTTGAGAGGAATGTATTCAAAACGTTTACTGGATCTACTTACTTCCAGTATAAATAAAAATTCAAATTGGAACAAATACTATTGAAAAGATTAGATCTTATTCACATAAACAGAAATTATATCATTACGATAATTCAGCTTTGTCATGTTTGATTGTTCCGTGCAATTAGGTATGTACTTGCCTGTATATTAAGAAATCTGTGATTTCTCTGCTTGAACTGAAGTACTTCTAATTATACTGGAAACCGTTAAGTTTTTAAACATCTTTTATTAGTGTTGCATTAAAAGTTGTAATTAATCTTGTAAATAAAATTGTAATTCCTAACCAAATTTTAATTTTACAATTTTATGTAATTACTGTTTTATGAGGCAGGTTATATATTTTAGTTTAACGTCAGATTGAATTATCTTAGTTGAGCTGAGATATATCTTCAAATATTCGATGATAATCCTTATGTTCGACAGCATTGAACTAGAATTTTCCTCATTCTCTAACCATTGCCATTGGTTGGAATTACTACTCTTCAGTTCTCAATCCTATTAACTTTATATAAATAGCAGAGATTTTTGCAGAGATGCGTTCATATGACGCTTAAAAGCTTAGTTTGTACTACGACGGATTCTATTTTATTTATCAGCTTAGTTTCAATCAAATCCTTCACTTGATTGAGTGAAATTTGTGTACTGAATTAATCAGCCTCCCTCAAGAATATTTGAATCTGTTTGAAAAAACAGAATTTGAAAAAAAAACAGTATTTGGAATTGAGTGAATAACACTGGTAATTACTGTTTTTGTCACACGAACTTTGTGATGACTTTATTTGTTTCAATGTTCCCTTAATTGAAAATAATTGAAAAAAAATATTTTGTTTCAGTCACATCCAGCTATATATTCTTTTCTGGCCACATTTACCTGCATTTGTTTGAATAACTTAATTTAGATGACTGTTTAACAATTGCATTTTCGTTTTTTTCTGCACCACAAAGATAAATCCTGGATTCGACATATAAATTGTGTAACGTGTGAGTGCTTTTTGGTATACCAACGATTTCAATGAAAACAAAACATTATGTAAGTAATTTTTATTTTTGTTTGATTCAAAGGCGTCACAACAAGTTCAAATACACTGTCCAGTACCAAAGCTTGTCATTGGCCATCAGACCAATCCTACAAAATGCTGAACTGCCCGTTCCAAATTCTCAAAATCAAACAGAAATTCGGGATTTTGTTTGTAGTCCGTAATTTGTTCTTAATCAACCTGATAAGGTTTCTCAAGAGAGTGACTCAAGTTATGAACCGTCAGCTTTGTCTAAAAAATAAGCAGAGCTGTAGGGGTCTATAGAATTTACAACTAGAATTTACTTTCTCCTTGTACGAAAATTTCTTCTTATAACATCGTGATGATGAAATAAATCCTTATTTTTCTAAAACAGATGATTCAGTCTGTCGGAATAACATTCCTGTGGTAATGAATTTATTGAATGTTGAATAAGATCCAAGTCACTGGCGATTCTTCATTGACTCCTCAATAATTAGCTTAAAAGCAGTGTTGCTAAACAACGGAAACAAATGTCTTTGAGTGCCAATTCTATGGCTTTGATATGAAAGATAATCACGAGAACATGAAGTTCCTACTTGACAAAAATTAAATACAGTGAATATGTTTGGAAAATTTGTTGAGATTTTGAAGTCATTGCTATTTTCTTGGACTATAGCTTGGTTACACAAAATATTGATGTTTCATTTGCAAATGGGACAGCAAAAACAGAAAAAGTCAACTACACAAAACTAAACAAAAGCTGAATGATCCGGAGAAAGTCACCTGGAAATGTTTTGTGGATGTTGTCCAAAATTTCCTAGGAAACCATGAAGCGGAAAACTACGAGGAATTTATCAATGTGCTTATAACTTCATACAAAGTTTTGGGATGTAATATGTCTTTAAATATACGAGTATATCCTGCACTCTAATTTTAATTTCTTCCTCGAGAATTTGAGTAGGTACTGTGAGTGACAAACAAGGCGAAAGATTTCATCAGGACATTTCCCATATTTTAAGTGTTAGAGAATTTTTGTATATTTCAAAAAAAAATATATATCTTGATGTAACAAAAAAATTAATGTGTCAATTTTTTTCTATTGATATATTATTGTTTATTGGCCATAGTACATTCCAAGTTTTCGTGTGACAAAAAAAAGTTTGAACTTTGTTGACCAGTGAAATCCAATTAATAAATACTTTCCATCATAATCGCTTCTCTAAGAAGCCAATTAAAAAGTTTTCAGTTGTTATGGTTTTTATTAAAGAAAAAGAAAACAAACGACAGATAACATTTACATACTAAATAGGAAGGAATATAGAACAGGGACGAGAATTTCATATTACATTCATTGATTTGAGAGCTGCATTTGAATCAATAGATGAAGAAATTGTATAGGATAGTATGAGGAAAATATGTATCTCTAGAAAAACAACAGATATAACAGGAATATATGAAATACTAAGATTGAAAGTTCAAATAAATGGAAGAAGATCGAGAGAGGCTTCTTCTATTCATTTGTCATAGAGAGGATGATGAAACAATAAAAAAGGAACTATGAGCTGAGGAAAATAATAGGCTACAGAAACCTGGAACTGGTGAAAATGGACGGATTATTATATGTAGACGATAAAGTAATCGTATCAGATACATTAGGGTAAACGGAAGAAGAAGTAGACATATTGATAAAGAGAATTCTGGGGAATAGAGAAATCAGACAAGATATAAAAACAAAAGTATACAACTCGATAACTGTACCCATGTTAGTAAATGGGAGTGAAGCTTAGGTAATGAACAAAAGGATAGGATAGGTTAATAATTAGAATTAGAAGAGTTAATTTGAGAGAAGCTCGAATAGGAACCACTAGGAAAAAAAAAGTTAAAAGATAGAAGCAGAAAGATAAAAGAAAAAAAAAGAAAGAGAGGAAGATCCAGGAAAACGTAGCTGTAACAAGTAGCACAGAAAAGGGGAAGACAAGGGAGAAAAATACAGCAGATAAATGAAGTAGCAAAGACTCGGAAAAAATGGAAATATGTATGGAAGGAGAATTAAAACTAGAATCGTAATACTCTGACCTCAAAAACGCCTCAAAAAATTTAGAAGAATATTTGATTCTGTAAGTGAACTGTTATGTAACACCAAAAATCACAGAATTACTACTTTTTATAAAATTCTCTCTAACAATATTTTTTCTAATCACACCCTCGCTATCAGTGAAATGCGCAGTAAAAAAAAAGTCGCGCAGAAAGTTATGAAAGTTCGTTCCAAACCATAAAAAGTCGTCCATGGTACGCTGAGGATTCTGCGCCGTTATACGAACAATTCTCTTTTGGATTCCAATCGACGTAGGTATTGTATATGAATCGTTTCCAAGACGGTCTTTTCGATACTTGGTTGATAGTAAGTAACGTTACAAGAGCCTTACATAGCCACAGATTGCGCAAATAATACCATTTAAATGTTCCCAATAACTGTTCCAACAGCAGTATATATTAGGATGGAACAAACCTACAGATTACCAAGTCTGTAGAGTCCAGACTTTTTTATTTTAAAGATCTTTTCCATTTTGTTCTGTAAATTGACCAAAAAATCCGTCTTTCCAATAATATTATTCCGCTTTGAATGGGTTATAGCTTCATAAAGTATCATAGATACCACATCAGGGTCCGATTTAAGTAAACGTGACTCAATTAATCATTTCAATCCTACTAATTTTATTGTATTATAAATCAAAGTTCAAACAACATCATACTAAGAAACAATTGCGTTAATAAAATATATTACCTCTAATAAGCCTCCAATATACGGTGAGGTTTTATAAATTAAATATTAAACATCGTAAAAATATTTATATAACATTTTTCGTGGTTAATTAGTTATCATATTATCATTTGTACAAACGCCTTTTCTAATTCTCATTCATTTATTTATTTAATATCCAAGGGTAACACTTTATTCAAAAGAATTAATCTTATCGAAAATTCCGTTTTATTTTGATAGGACAATACTCTCATATAATAACTGTTATATAAAAATTGGATATAAGGAAATAGACTGAAGTGCGTTATTTAAATAATAAAGAATTCCAACATAATAATTATTAAAATTAGTAATTAGTGGTTATAAGCATTTCTTCACATCTTTTATAAACTAATTGATTAGGATTATCTGTTAGAATAATCGGTATTTCTTCAGAACATCCTAGATGTTCATATACTTAGTGATATCAAAATGCGAATACTAGGTAAAAACTATTTCATTGTGCACAAACGAATGTATATTTTGAGATGACATGAAACTAGAAGTGTTAGAACTGGAAACGCTCAGTTTTTGAATGACACCAATCTAAAATATTAAGTCGCTGCTTCACGAAGTAAATAGTGCTACATACAATTTGCCTTCGAAATATGTATTTGTCAAGAATATATGCGTGCTATGACGTACCAAGATCTCAAGACCCATTTAAGCGCACTTGGAGATCAAAATCACGAGCAGCTATATTTCGCTGGTACCTATAGGACGGACACCGTTTGGTTGTGAAGCCCGTGCTGTTAACCTTCTTTCTTCATTTATTGTTGGAAACATCGAGAGAGTAAGATTTATGAGTGAATAAGATCCAAGATGCACCTATCAAGCGATTAAGACAACTCTTGGTGTTGTATCTGCAACAGTCTTACATTCAGTTTCCTATGATCACCTTCATATTAATAAGATTGCTTCTCGTTGGCTGCCACACATGCTTAACCGTTTTCAAAAAGTAAAGTGATGATGAATAACACAAGAAATGTTAGAAATGTTTAATATTGGTTTCATTCTGTTGTACAGAATTACTAGTAGCATACACAAAAATGTTCACCTATAGCTCTTGAGTCGGTAAATGTTCATGGGATACTGTTGAATCATGATCATGCAAAGTCACACTTGCCCGGTTGAATTTTCACGTGAGAATTACGTAATAGTCATTTAACATCTACCCTATTCGCCTGATTTTATCCTGTGTTATTTCTGGCTTTTTTTTAATCTAGTGAAACATTCGCGGAGTGGACGTTTCACGACGGAGGGGGAGATAGATGAACTAATTCATCAATTTTTTTTGGTGAATTCCTAGATTTCTCACATATTTCTAAATTCGTTTATACATTATTATACACCTACGATATATTATTCAAAGACACTTTTATTTTATATCGCAGAGTCATCAGATATTTAGGTCGATACTGTAAATCGCATGGAACATGATCGATTGAGGAGACACTAGGGGTAAGATAGGAGAAGAATTTGAGCCTGGTGGAAATAATTCAAGGTTCTGAGCTTTTTATATTTCGTAAATGTATCTAAGTGCCTTCATATTGCCGATGAAGAAAACTAAACGTGAATGTACGATAAAAATTCCATTCCATAAAAAATTCAGTTGTTTTGACGCGAATTTCGTCTCGGCTTCTTCTTATCTTCGCTCGATAATCATGCACGAATTGCAGTCAGTATGGAAAATAGTTAAATCGTTTTACCCATTTAGGTATAAACACTCCATAATCCAAAGGAACTTTTCACGTTCTGAGAATGACTGCGTTTCTAACACCCTTTTAATGAAAAACCATTGTATGTAGCTATTAACATGAGGCGACAATCTTTGTCTTATTTGTCTTTCTCAAGCAATTTGTATTTCTGGCTTTTCGTATTAATTATCTCATTTGATAATTCTGCTTTTGTAGTTTACACAGAATAAGTCGTGAATGAAACGTTAGAGATCGTTCTAAAAAAGTACAGATTATCATATTTTACCATAATAATATTGATCTCGAGCTAAGATTTACGAATTTTAATGTTTCTTTCTTGAACGATCACTCACATATGCGATTTTCATACACAAAACTTTTAGATGAGACATAATTATTTTCACTTAATATGAGATTCATGATAGAAAATACCTTTATCATCATTATGTAGACAATATTCGCGTACTTCCAAGGAATTGATAATGATAATAGATTATTGTCATCCAAACAAATCAAATTAATTAGTTAATTTGCCACAAATATTAATCAAAATAAGAGAACTTTTAAGCAAAAAAAAGGAAAAAAAAACTATTTGAAATTGATGGGGGCTACATTGAACATAAGATGTTTTACAATTTTGATACAAAAAAATTATTTGCTCAAAGTTATTCTTATTATATTTTTATGTTGTGCTGACTACTATATCAAAATAATGGTCAAATTTTTATGTATTAAATTATATCCATATATTATGTAAATTCTTAATATTTCATAGATTCTTTCGTCTCAATGGAAACCTCTTTTTCATCGCTTAGATATTGTCAAACTTTGCCTTTTGCTTCCCGTTCAAGATGCCAATAGCTATGTCATCGGCATAGCCAAAAGGTAGCATCCATCGGGTAGCTCCAGTCTGAGAATATCATCATAGCATATGTTATAGAGTTCCGGTCATAGAAATGACCCTTTTGCGACTGCTGCAAATAATATCTCAATTCTGAAACCATCCCTAATTTTATAACGTAGCTGTCTTTTCTTGGAGGTGAATCTCTACCATGCGAAGTTAGAAAGGGAAAAAATTATGCTTATCTTGAAGGGGGTTTACTATATTCTCCAACTCACCGAACTGAAAGTATGTAGAATAATCTCCTTGTTGATTCTTCTTTTATTCTGTTTGAAATGTTTCTGTTACTAGTGAAACCGCATCGGCATTTTTTACGTAAAAAGCACAAGAGGGTGAACCCTCTTGCAATTGAGTAATTCGAGTAATAACTGCTGTGTGGAGATGTCTGTGGATATTGATATAGAATTTCTGTAGGTTGTAGTGTTCAGGAAAGACGTGTCTTGGTAGCTTATTCCACAGGCTTGCACTTCTTCAAAGGAATGAGTTTTGATAAGTTAAAGTTCTGATCGTCTTTAGTGGAACTCGATGTTTATGAGCCAGTTCTACCTGCCGGGTAGATCTTGTAAAAACTGCTTTAGGTGGGATTATGTTGGACAGCTCGGAAGAGCAATTGCCGTGGTGATATCGGTTAAACTTTTCTTCTGGCTAGCTCTGAATTGCTTATAAATCAACTATTCTTTTCTGTATTGAGTCGAACATCTTCGTGCTATTCTTGGGAGCCGAGCTCAAATTGTGCGTGTAGTGGTAGTGTGAACAGTGTGTTCATTACTACCAAGTATTATAAAAATCAACGATAACATAGCATAAACAGGTTTTATATTTGAACTCAAAACACTTTGTATTTCAGAAGATAGCGATCTTTTATTTACTTTGGCTCAAATCTTCTTATTTCGTATGATATTTAGGCCTATCACTGAATCAACCTATATATTCAATTGATATTTGTTGATATCTTCTTCAAAATTTGAATTTAAAAACTTTTAAGATAAATTTTATGATGTAACTACGGAGGATATATCAGATTTCAATAATCATTTATAAAAAATCCCAATTTTATTATTATTTATTTATTTCAATAATTTCTCAAAATCTCTTGAATTTCCAATACACTCTTTCCTCTGGTTTCTGGTAATATCACATGAATCATTATGGCTCCAATGAAGCAGGTTCCACTAAATATCCACATACACCAATGGATACCAAGTATTTCAAGCAAAAAGGGAAAAGCAGATATATAGATTGTGAGAACAGTATTAGTGATAATTGTCGTTAAAGCGTTAGCCGTTGATCTAAGATCGGAGAGAAATAATTCACTCATAATACTTATTGGTATTGGACCAAGACCTATAGCATATGTACCAACAAACAAAATTACAAAAACTAGGGGTACCCAGTGCAACTGTGTTATCAAGGGAGAGTTCACGCTTTTCAAATAAAAATAGTATCCCAAAACGGCTACAGATATTCCGGCGCCTATAGCAGATATTATAAGAAGAGGTTTTCTTCCAGTTCTCTCTACTAAGAAAAATGGAACCGTGAAAATGGCTATCTTAACGGCTCCAACAGCAATAGAAATCGTATGGCCTGATACACTGGATCCCGAACCTTGGAATAAAGGAGCTAACAAAGGCATTATAACAGGTACACCAGAAAAGAATTGTATGATGATGGGCAGTAAACTGAGCATTAAACCGATTCTACCTTCTTTACGTTTAAATAATTTTAAGAAGTTATTCTGCTTATTTTTTTTTGCTTCTTCTACAGACTCTCGAATATGATTGAAATCTTTCTCTAACTGTTCATCAGATTTGTTACTTCGCAATTTCTTTAGAGTCATTCTACATTCGTTATCTCTCTTTTTGGTCAAATGGTAAACAGGAGTCTCTGGCGCTAATCCAAAAAGTAATAAAAAAACTACTAATGGTACTGCTGTTAGAAGTGTAAACATTTTATAACTAAAAATTGATCCGATGAAGAAAGTATACAATTGTCCCACTGGCAAACAAACTGGCATGAGACATCCGTATTTAGCTCGGTTATTATTGTCGCATATTTCCGCTAAATACATGGGCATAACTGCTAATACGGCCATGAATCCAATATTCACACAAGATTCGAACGTGACAATTATGATGATAGATTTTCCAAAAGCCACTCCTACTATACTCATTAGCATAGTTATTCCGGTAATAAACAATACATTTTTTCGTCCAATATAATCTGCTAATTTTGGTAAAAGCAGAGCGCCAATCAAGGATACCATTCCAGATATGCCTAATAATTGAGACGTTTCGAAAGTTGTTATCGGTCGTCCAATTGGATTTTCCTCGGTGTTATTGGAATGCAGTTTGATGAGAGCTGGCGAAAACCATCCTATAGTCGTTCCTCCGAATATGATTAAAAATAAACCTGTAATGAATAACATTATACAAGTCAATAGAATAACAATACTCAAGAGAAAAAATTATATTTATCAGGCCTTAATCTGCTCCTACTCCTTTGAATTTCACCGCGGAAATTAAAAGCTGAAACAAAAAACTATGAAATGATTAGAATAGAAAACAAAAATTATTTGTTTACTATCGAGAACACTGTTGACAGAAACACAATCTCTGCTGGTCTTGAGGTAACTAGTGAGCTAGCCGCCTCGACCTTGTAATTATGGTGACCTATTGGCGGGTTTTAGGTTTTTGGCACGGGAATGAAGTATATTATTGGAGAGAGGAGTGATAAATGTGTGGAGATTGGCTTCTCGGTGGGTTTCAGAGCAGATGTTATTGTTGGTCAAAGTGGTACTGGAGTGGTATTCAGACATTTTGGACGTTTCGATAACCTCTCGAATAATCAGGGAGCGAAGTAAGGTGATAGTTTTGGTTCTATTTTAAATCGATTGTGTGTCCAGTATGGACTCGTTGTTGTGCAATGGTGGAGAAAATATCTTTCCTATATTGGCCAGCATATCGACGTATATCCATCAGAACGAAGGAAAACTTATTATATGTCACTAATTCCGATATTTTCTCCACCCTTGCCCAATATCGTGTCCAGACCGGACCACACGATCGATTTCAATAGAATCAAAACTATTGCCTCACTTCGCTTCTTCAAGTCCAAAATTATTCGAGAAGCTATCAAAATAGAGAAACGTTCAAATAGTCTGAACACAAGGGACGATAGCCAGAGATTTTCGGCAACCTGGAAACACCTTCTTCAGTCTTTCGCTCCAATACCATTTTGGCCAACAATAACATCTTCTCTAAAACACCCAGAAAAGCTGATCTCCACACATTTATTACCCATTCCGCCGATAATATACTTCCTACGCGCGCCAAAAACCCAAAACCCGCTAATAAGTCCATTATGAAACAAAGTCCAGGCTAGTTCACCAGTTACCTCAAGACCAGCAGTGATTGTATTAGTGTAAACAGTGTTCTTAATGGTAATCAAATTATTTTTGTTTATATTCTAATCATTTTAAATTTTTTTGTTTCAGCTTTTAATTTCCTCTTTGAAATTCCAAGAAGCGGTCAGATTGAGGCCTTGGAACCAACCAAAAGAAGAGGTAATTCGTTGCGTAGAGTTGTTACCCTTCTTTCACGCTTTTCTTGATTATGACTCCAAAGTGGAAGCCGAAACGTCAAGAAATTCCAAATTTTCAACGCGGTTTAATCCGTGAACCTAGTTCTTTTGTTCAGAATACATGAAGATCATTATAAAGCCTAATAAGAAACGTCACTGAAGCAAAAAGGATAAAATAGAAGGAAGTCGCAGGAAAATTTGGATAGATCTCATACCAAAAGAAGGAAGAAGAAAGGGAAAAGCAATACGATAATGAATGATATAGCAAAAGACAGAAAAGAGAGTGGAAAATGAAAGTATCAGCCTGGAAGTCAATAATAGCAGTGGTTTATTAGGAACAAAACTAAGTTTTCACGTTATTTAATTGGGGAAGTATACTCATTGATTTTTTTTCTCTGTGTGAACCAGATGCAGGATCTCGCCTCACTGCTGGCTTCCTTGGAGTTTAAGGAAGAAAAAAAAAATAAGTTCTTCATAACAGATGGCGTTAAACTTGCCAATGCGGTTTTGGCATCGGACAGGGCTTTTCTGACATCAACCGTATAATGAACAAACACTAACTTACATAATGAATGGGATGTATTTCTGACATATTCGTTTAACTCATACCATTTTAATAGTCTTTTTTCCATACAACGACATAAAACATATCTTTCTGTGCAATTTCATACTATCTTTCAGTGCACTATATATAATGAATTGATAACGTGAATATATGCCATTTGGATAGACTAAATGAGGTTTGATTATTTAGTCAGAAAATTTTTTTATTCAATGCACGCATATTTTTCCATGTACGTGGTTTTATAGTGTAGGAAATTTCTTAAAGTTTCATCCCAATTTCTTATGAATAAACATGCCGTTTTTCTTCTGGTGAACATACTACCATTCACTAAGTAATAAAAACACAATAATTTTTATCTGCTCAGACAGTAAGATTGTGCAGAAACTAATGAAGTCCCACACGAACTGGTGAGTGATCTCTACAAGGTTCAGCTCGCTCTGGTATAGAAGAATTCGCTCACCAGATTGGTGTAGCCAACAGTATAGATATCCTATCTCTGATAATTTGCTCTGCGGAGATGGATGTAAATAACTGATGTGAGACAAGCTTAGACACATATATGGGATTTCTGTTTTGCCAATCAACTTCTTCATCAAAGATTTGCGACTGGTGACTGGTTTTCAACCAGAAACTGACATCTGAGATGCCATCTCCGTATTTTAGACATCAAAAACGATCCGAAATGACACTGGTGGATGAAAAAGGAAAAAACTGATGAGCACGTCATCGGTTACCGCCCACTCTTGCATGTCAGGCTCAAACACTTAGGTAAGTTTAGCATTTTGCCTAGTAACTATTGCCTAATCTAATTATCATCGATCTCTGATAGTTTCAATTTAAGTATGAAGTGCCTAACTATAAACATTTCCTGAAACATAGACAGAACGTTATTCCCCAATTTCCCTATTAATAAAATCCAAATAGGTGATGAGTATTGGGTATGTTATTTGAATTTTTAGCAAATGAAAATTTCAATTTTCTCATTCGATTTTTTGATGTAATTAGAAGTAATATTGTTGAAGGGAGAAACTATACTATGATTCATAGAAAACATATCCAGAATTTCCTAAAAATATATACAGGATGAGTCGAGAGGAGCGCACCAAACTCTAGGAGTGTATTATACACGTGAAAATAATATAAAAAACTGTTTGTTCTTATACGATTTTCATTTGTTATCAAGTCATGGAGTAATTAAAAATGTTCATCTAGGTTTCCACTTATATCTGAATTTCAACATTATCAAAGTATGCCATGTTCGAAGCTCAAAGGCATTTGATAATTCTGACGTTTTGATGAACTGTCAGTGTACAGTGAACAGTAACTAAACGTTTAAAGCTTCCCAGGGCTAACATATCATCTGAACGCGCTACTCGACAAGGTTTGGTAGAAGTAAAAAATATTCTGCATCTAATAGAATAAGGTTCAACTACTAGCTCACGGAGAATTGCCACTCAATTAGGAATTCCACAAATAAGGGTGATAAACACACTCCACGAACAAGTCTTATATCCTTATCACGTACAGAGAGTACAGCACCTACAACCAGAGGATTACGCTTACCATATGGAGTTTTGTCGGTGGATAAATAATAGTCATTGTGTTGTATCGAATATGGTCTTTACGGATGAACCTACATTTACCCGTGATGACATCAATAATACTCGTAACTATCATGTATAGTCGGACGAAAATCCCCACGCAACAGTCGAAAGCAATTTTCAACATCGGTTTTCTGTAAACGTGTGGTATAGTTGACAGTTATTTAATTGGCCCTTTCATTTTAGAGAATCGTCTCACGGGAGACAACTACCTAAATTTTTTACAAAATGAGTTACAAGGCCTACTAGACGATGTTCCTATCAGCACGATGGAGCTCCTGCACATGTCGCTCGTCAGGTCAAGCAAATTTGGACGAACGTTTTCCAAAACGTTGGATTAGTCGTGGAGGTCCCATTAAGTGGCCTGCAGGATCTCCAGACCTCACACCACTAGATTTTTGTTTATGGGACTGGATGAGAAATGAAGTCTACAAAATAATAGTGGACGAATTGAGAATACTGCAGAAAGAAGAAATGGAATGAATCAATTGGAAGAGCAGCAAACGCTCTTCGTAGACGAAGCAGAAAAATCGGATAAAAACATATGAGTTTTTTACATTATTTTCACGTGTATAATACACTCCTAGAATTTGGTTATATAAAAACTTTGTTGTGATTATATTTTCTTTCCTCCGTCATTAAATGGGAAATTTTTAAACAATTGATTGGGTCGTAGTTACAACTATATGTTTTTCCAAATAAATCATTCACTGTAAGGAAAACAACACAAGTCTGCATTCCGTAGAGGACCCTTCACAATTCCGTGAAATGGAACGGGAGAATTGTCTTGTGAAGGGCGTATACTAGGTAAGTATTATATTTTGAGAATTTATGTTTATGTCTAGTAATTGAATTTCACATTTGGCATGGAGACAGAAGTTGACGTCAAGAGTTGTTAAGCAACTATGTAGTAATTCAATTAATACTTGGCAACGAGAATAGAAGTCAGTAAAGTAAAAACGAAAGAAAATTGTTACCCAATATGTTTCCATCTATTAACTATATCATCATTTCTTCAATCTGGCTTATTTACATTGGTGAGCATCGGATAATGAAATTTTTTTTACAAAGCTGGATTTTCTGGAGTAAATAGTGGTGATTATACTGAAATACAGTTCACATTACCACTACACCAACACTTAAAATTACACTGTCTGAAGCGTGTTTTTATGACGAACTATTTGTCTCCACATACAGAAGGATTCCCTACCAGTTGTGGTAGTGTAAAGAGTGTGTTCAGCAGAAATGTTTTGCTTGACAATGAAAATGAAGATGTAGATACCAAGGAAATTAAAATGGAGAGAGATAAATGAAATTGTATTACCTGTTAATACTGTATATCGCAAATACCATGTTTCGCATACATCATCGTTTTCGGGTATAAATTGTTGTGACTTTTCATCTTTTGATATTGGAGGCACATATTTGATTGTTTTGAAATCAGAATTCTCCATTGTTCCTCGGCTCTTATTGTAATTTAAAACAATAAATGTTTATAAAATGATTGTACAAACCTTTATCACTAACTAAATAAGATGACGAGCATGAAAAGCATAGAAACCTATTTTTACAAGTAATATTAAAGAATTAAAGTTTCATAAAAATATTTAGAAATCATTGAATAAATATTAAAATTTGAAAAATGGTTGAAATTTTATTTGTAGTGTACAGAATGATTATAAAAATTCAAATCGTATCTCATATTGCGTTAACATTTGAGTAGAGATAAGTAGAGTGTAAATGTATTTAGATATTGGTTAATTGGGTAACCTAAAAGGCAGGGAGAACTTCACTTATTGCTCCTCATTTTGATATTCGTCTTCTTTCATAAGTACGTTGAAGTAGTTTAAAGGAAAAATATCTAATGTTGTCTACTACTTAAGTATCCAAAAGTGTATTAGAGAAAAATATAAGGAGCATTTTATCTAAAATTTAAAGACATGACAGGAGAATAGAGAAAAAACTCTGGTAGAAGAGAATTCGAAGTAATATTTGCTGTGTGTTACTCATCATCGCCTAATAAAGATCGTTTTTTTGCAAATCAAACTTTAGGCTCAAAAAAATTGCGGGTGATCAATTGATTCGAAATCCATTTCGGGTCGATAGTCATAGCGATAATTGAAGATGGAAGAGCACATTTTTCCTTTTACCATGTTAAACATATGGTATACTCCAGTATTTCGTTTTCTGTTCACTGAGCAGCAATGGAACTAGAGATTTTTTATTTTAATGACGGGAAGAAGAAGTCGATCACTATAGTACTTTTTGGTATATAAAGACGCTATACTATGAAAATGTACCTACTTGTTTGAGCTCTGTGTGTTATGTTAGTGGATGACTTTGAAATTAAGACGTATTATATATAGTGTTTAACTCGATCTTAAGTATCGATGCATTTCATTTTCGTCTTTAAATACCGTTATATTTGGAATTGAACTCCGAAAATTAGCCAGAGTGAACCTAATCAGCTTTAAACTGAGGAGATTATCCCTCTTTGATTCTTCATAAACACTGGATGGAATATTCTAAGAATACTTTCAATAACCTTTTACTTCTTCAATATCACAACAGATGTTAATCTGTACGTAATATTATGCATTATAGGTATTAGTAGCTATATATGAGCTTTATCTTCTGCTGAATTTGGACATCGAATTAGCGAAATACAGACAAAAGAGCTCAATAGAAGAAAATCGTTGGATAATGGAAGGGAAAAGCTTACAATAAGATGGGTATTACAAGTACTTCGCGGGATATCAGCAAGTAACTTTTTTGGTTCCATGTCCATTAGACTACCAACGTTATGAAGGAAAAGGAATATAGACAAGGAGCATATATACAAGGCTTATAATCTATTTAGAATCATAGCCATTCAGAATGAGCTCTTTTAATATTGTAAAAGCTTAGCCCACATTATTGTTCTCCATTTATTTCGGTCCATTCCACGACAAAATTTTCCAGGACCCTATGTAAAAAAGAGAACATCAGCCTTTTGTAGATGTTATTTCAACAGGCTCAAAATCTCCATCTAAGAAAGGAAAACACATTTTTAGCACCCACATCAGTAGTAACTCAGAATTCGTTCAAGGAGGTTTAAAGGCAATTGTTTTTAAAAAAAAAATTGCGATTATCATGAGGAAATGAGTGCAAAACATCATGAAAAATTATTATCAGATATTCTCTTGAAACCTAAACTAGGATCTGCTATTGTTATGGGTGTGGTATGTTGTATGTATGAGGTATGTTGTGTTCATACCACATTCAGACTCCTAAAACACTTCCCAATAACCCAAGAGGAAAGCCCAGATTGCAGCTTGGCTTGCTTAGAAAAATGTTACAATTTAATTCAATTCAATGAACTAATTTTGACAATAAAATTACTAAATTCAACACAATGTCATAGAGATGTATAAAATATGTACTATTCTGCATCTACAACATAGTCAGTACTAAAAGCAAACGGGTATCGTACTGAATACAGATACGCAAAATTCGAAGTTATAATGTTTGCAATGACGACCTTTCACTTTCAAGAGTCAAACAAAAACATGTAAGAAAGTCGTCATATTCTCGGCGATTTTTTTACCGTTAGCAATAAGGAAATATTAAAAAAAAACTTAATTTATAAAAGATTTTTTTCATTAGAAATGAAATAAGAAAGATATCAGTATTTAATGTATTTGATAATTTTGTCCTCAATATCCCTTGACAATTTTCATAATAGTTAGTTTCTGGAATGGAAAATGGACTCAAACGCCATGAGTTGACATCAAATGAAGTCAATTCACGTTTATTGTCGGACATACGGACGGACGGAAAAAATGCTAGTAATAGCGCGTTTTTTTCTATTTGAGCTACTTAATACGAAAATAGTGACCAGAATTTGGCAATTTCAGATAATGAGCATATGAACGTGGCATGGTATTTATGCCAATTGGACTATTAATGCAATAGCCACGACGATAAGTTAATATTAACCCTTCATGTGCTAGGATAATAGGTATAAGATTAATAGATTCTCTTATAATCCCATTCTAGAACTGCTTTGTAATTGCAAATAGTCTTGACATATAATTTTTCGTTTTAAGTATAGATACCATCAGTTTTTATTTCAAAATCGTTTATAGACATCTTAGTGAGCTCTTGTCTTCGACAAGCACCAGCATAACCGATAATGAGAACAACCTAATGTAGATGAATATGTATATAGCGTGGAAATCCATATATAATTGACTACCTGTTTCCATTGCCAAGTACATGTTATTATCAGCCTCAGCAATAAAACGATGGAAGTCATCAGATTCCATTTGGACTTTCTAAGTTCATAGATGTGATTTGGGGTAGTTGAAATTTCTTATTTATGTTGTTGTGATCTTATGATTTGTAATACCCAACTTATTGTAAGCTTTTCCCTACCATCATCCAACGATTTTATTCTATTGATCTCTTTTGTCTTTATTTCGCTAATTCGATGTCTAAATTCAGCTAAAGATAAAGCTCGCATATAGCTACTAATACCTATAATGCCTATAATATTACGTACACATAACCTCACAAATGGAACGATGCCTCTTTGGCAATGAAACATCAGTGTTGTATAATACCTTTTGAAATTATAGATCGACCCTGTATATTGCTCGCTTAACATATCGTAGTTACATAACCTATCCTAACCATACTCACTTTTTTACAAAATTCTATTCTAATTCTAATTAAATTCGTCGATCAATAATAAGATTACCTGCTAATGCCCCTATTGTGTTACTGGCAGGGAGTTGATTACTTTTTTCGGGTGGCTATGTGTTGGGTTCATATTCAATGACAGTAAGGTTACATCAAAAATTATTTTTAGCCAATTCCGCCACAGAATCGGCTTCACTTATGTAGTCAGCTAGATTCACAACAAGTTGAGATAAATCATATTCTATCTTTTCAACATGAACATGCTATATATCATCTACTGAACACTAAACAAAAGAATCCATATTCCTACTTCATAGTAGTCGCATTTCGAAACTCGGTATAATATTTAGCTTAAAGCGTAAAACGTTTTTCACGTTGGATATGAACTACTAACTAAGGTCAATCAATAGGTACGTTGTCAAAATAAAACAAGTTCAAATGAATGTTTGTATGGCTATAAACAAATACATTTATGCACAATAGATCAATAATGCTAACATTCCAATAACATTTTCTGAATTTCTTCAACACTTTTTCCTGTTGTTTCAGGTAGAAACATATACATGAGAACAGCACCAATAAAAGTGAGAATAGAAAAACACCACATGCACCAATGGGTTCCAGCAGCTTCGGCAAGAAGAGGAAATGAAGATTGGAAAATAGTTAATAACAAACAACTAAATGTTATTACAATTGCAGTTCCCGTTGATCTTAGCTCAATATTAAAAAATAAACTGACCATTGTGAATGGAATAGAGCCTAGTCCAAGGAAATACATGAAAAAATATACTAAAATGCTTGTTAGAGGAACCCAATGAAACTGTTGAGTCAAATGTGATCCAACATGCTGGAAGTAGAAAAATAATCCCATAAAAATTAAAGGTATACCACACCCAATGGCCGATATGATTAATAAGGGTCTTCTTCCGACCCTTTCAATAATAAAAACAGTTAGTATAAGGCTTAGGATAGAAACAGCTTCAGCTATAATAGCAATTGCATCTCCAGATAGATTTGAATCTGCATTTTCATAAATAGGAGCCAACAATGGTAACAAAGTGGCCCCTCCTCCAAAAGTCTGTACAGCCATTCCTAACGAGCTTAAAAATAATCCACATCTACCTTCTTTGGTGGTAAATACTTTCAAAACCTTGAAAGGTTTACTTTCTCCCGTTGGAGCTAGGCTCTGACTCATATGACGATAATCAACTTCCAACTCACTTTTAGCTTTGTTGTTTCGCAATTTTTCAAGAGCTAATCTACACTCTTCATCTCTTCCTTTACTCAACAGATAAACAGGGCTTTCAGGTACATAGAAGAAGAATAATATGAATGGCAATAAAGGTGCAGCTATGACTAACGTGTAATCTCTAATGAGTAATAGTGGGCCGAGTACATAAGCATACAATTGTCCAAGAGGAATACAGAGAGATAATATACAACCATATTTAGCTCTGTTATGATCTTCACATATTTCTGTGAGATACATCGGGAAAACTCCCAATGTTCCAACGAAAGATATAGAACATATTGTTGAGAACAAAATGATTAGTACTATGGTGTTACTAAAAGCGAGTCCTAAAAGACTAATCAACATGATAAAACCTATAACTAGAATACATATTTTTCTTCCTAATATATCTGCCAATTTAGGAAAGATAACCGAGCCCGGTAAAGACACCATGCCTGGTATCCCGAATAACAGAGAAACTTCTGAACTTGTTATAGGTCTGCCTAAAGGATTGATTTCCAAATCAGTTGATTCTAATTTGATTAAGGATGGGGATGTCCATACTACTTTCGCTCCACCAACAATCCACGTTAGCATTCCTGAAAATGAGAATAATCGTTTCAAATATATTATTGAACAATAATTTTTGTTGCTTTATTGTCACAAATTTATTTTACATTCATACAGATTTTAAGCACTAATTGTTATGACTATTCACAGCAGTCAATATATGACGTTATCAATAAACAGGAAATAGATCCGCTAACAGTATTAGGGTATTTACCTTGCTACATTCAATTATTGGGTAAATTTGAGGATATTCAGTTAAAGGAAATATGATGCATCATAATACCTATAGGTGTTACAGAAAGAAGAAACATATAATGAGAAGAATAAGGAGAAGTGGAATATATTCGATTATTGAATAGATGGCATGAAGTGAGCGATAATTATAGATGTGTAGCATCCCTAAATAAATTCTGTGAACTTTTAGCACACAAAATACGAGGGAAATTCATATATTTTCGCAAATAATATATTAGAAGAATAATCAATGACTGTAATCGTTTAATGACTAAAATATTGTCAATCTATAAATAACAAATATAAAATAAAATTACATACGCAACTTTAGACCGGCAAGAATGATGATACTAATGAAAGCAGAGATGGTGAGACAAAACTTGGGTATACTTGAAAATAATAAATAATTTCGCTAGCTTGAGGAATGAAACGATAATTAGAGAGATAACGAGAAAAGTAAGGGTACAATTAGTACAAACCCATTGTTTTAATTTAATTACTTGCTCATTACTCTATAAAATAATGGTTACTATACTATAATTGCAAACATTTTATATAGCTGAATCAACCAGCACCCAGCAGGCTCATTTTCGTAATTTTTATTTTCAAATGCTGCATTCAATTATGAAATACTGAATCGGGCGTTTGCCGAAGATTTCTCAAAACTCTCTTTTTTTATTCATCTGTAGTTGTTTCCCAGCCATCAGAATATACGTATAATTCCAAATTTTACCAAAAACGTTCAAATGCCCTTCTTTGAGGCACATTATGAATACTCCTTGATTTATAGATGCTTTTTCTTTATGAACTGCATTAAATTAAATACACTTTTTTCATATATTTTGTCCGCTATAGGATATCCAGAAGGATAAATGTATGTTGAACAACGACCATGGGAAGATATCGCCAATCACACAAACAGTTTCGACCTGAACTTTTCGTGTCTTTTGAAATACACTTCTGAATTAATTCTTTCAACTTTATCTCAATAGTAAGTCTTATTATTCGCCGTTCCACTCCTGTCAAAAGTGACATAATTAGCCTCAACGATAATGATTTCCAAACCTTTAGCGGGCTAAAACTCTGACACTCCTATGTTTCGATGCTAGTTCCATTTGTTGCTTCTTAGAATATGGAAATCGTACTAGGATACTTGAAAAATTTGTGGACAAATATTTTGTAAGTGGAAATGGTAGCCGAAGGCAAAAAATCTTGGCTTAAAAATCATTATGCCATTATGCCATTATTGTTAAATCAACAGGAATGAAGACTGAATAAGATCAAACCTTTGTAGCAAATACAGAGCATAGTGCAGTTTAAAGGAGCAAATACGAATCATGGAAACAATAAATAGGACAATCTTGATATACAACTTTTTCAAATAATTTCAGCAGTTTCGAATAATTGATTCATTACAGCTATTTTTTTAAAATTGATCAGTGGAAAATTCCTCTATGAAAAGTGGAGTGAGTCATTTGAGCGAAACTGTCATTTGTACTGAAAGGTGTTCCAATTGCAATTTGTTAACAGCTCTTCATTTTGTCTGTTCACCTCAAGCATTGTTGTACTGTTGTGTGCGTAAAGACCAGATTATATAAATTCTTATAAGTTTCAAATTACCTATAACAATTGTGAAGCGTAAGAACCAAGAATCAGATTTCTTCTTCATGTCTGGCTGATTTTCTTTTGAAAAGTCCTTCACCGAAGTCTCTGTGACATTGGTTTGTATCAAGTCAGTAACTGCAGGCTTATGCTGTCTCTTCATATTGTTTCTTCCTATGAATAAAAAAGGGATAATTATCTCAAAAGCATAAACAATATTTTTCACAGATATCGTTATACAAAAGAATGTACAGAATAGTTTTTCAATATTATTCCATGGTGCTGGTTTTACAGGTTTTTTGCGGTCTCATTCTAATCTGGTAAACTCGCTTATCAGCTGGATACTAAATGATATTCTAACAGCGCTATGTTTCAGCGACTCATTCCATTTCCATTCCCAATTAAATTCCACCCGCGATACATAGTGGGGGTACACGCACTGAGCGAACGCGGCCCCAAAGAAAAATTAACACTAAAAAATCACTCCTATTCAGATCCTGCAGTGAAAAATTTCTTTTTTATCAAAGCATTCATAAAACAATACCATATTGCACATAAAAATTCTTCTATCGACTCATAAGTAACCCCTCATCTCTCTCTTCCTATTACATTGGAAAAACAATTGTATTAGAATTTTAAAACCACCAACTAACTTATTAAACATCTGAGGATTTGAAATAATAAACAGATATTAAAGTATGAGAATTAGCTTACACTGTTTCGTTTCAAAGGGACCAATCAATCATATAAATTCACCATCTCATTTGAGACAATGTTGAAACTTCTAGCAATATATCCTATTATTTTTTGAATAACATTCGAATAATGAAATGTGACACAAAGTAGTAGACACAAAATTCGTTATTTTCGTAGACAAAACCGTGAACTTGTTTCGAGAAAAAAACATAGAATCTGACTTTTAGGACGAACTGTAAACACTCCTGCTGTAATTGATAAATATAAGTAATAACGTTGTTATGAGTCACCATAATTTGTTTGACATTGAAATAGAAACTTGTAACATACAGGATGCACTCACCTTAACCATTTCATTAACATAGAATTCTAGTGAATCAAGAAATACGTATAATAAATACAATCATATACTTAATTTTATGTTCTACTATTTATTGGTTTGAAAAGGGATTTTTTGTTCATATACACAACACATACATAGATATAAAAGCACGTACAAAAAACTAGACATAGAGGGTCTCAGAAGTACCTGGTCCAACACAGAAGTTTTTGAAAAAAGATATTTTTATCTTTCAATATAATCTTCTTTAAGCTTCATACACTTATGCCAGTGATGTACAATAAGTTCGATACCTATAATCTAGTACAGCTTTCATATTGGTTGGGCTAAAGCCTTTCAAATAACGATGACCAATTTTTCACATGTTTACAATTTCACTGAAAACGTTCACTATTGATGGTGGCCAGACAAATACTAAACAACGTGGCGTCTTCAAACTTAAAACATGTGCTCTATAGATAGTCTACTTTGTAATTAGTGGTATTTTTCAAGCAACTACCGCCATCTCTAGGTCAGGCCAGTTACTTCTAGGACCATTCTCGTATATCACTGTTCCGGAGGAACAATGAAGTAAATGCAAAAATATTCCAGAAGGAAATAAGTCCATAGACAATATGAGAAATATCCCTCTATACACACATACACACATATTGGAAATGTCAGCTATTATTACCTTCGTTCAATGAAACAACGCCACAGTTGCACTCAAAAGTGACATGAGAGTGGTTGTGCTTCGTAATATAGTTACGCTAGTGTAATTTTTAACATAAACCTGAATTGACTTCCTTTTGAGTTGAACTTGATGCATAAATTCAATAGAATAGTTATTATTTTCTTCTTGTTTTGTTCATTCTTCCATAAAAAATGTTTTGAAAACGTTGAAAGAACTGACAAAACCATTTCAAGAAAAATGATGAATAGCATTTACAGATCAAAAGTGAATCCTAATCCTCGTGTAATGAAAATACATTCGACAACCTTAAGAAACTATTATTATTTGTCACTTCTAATTATAAATTTCATACAGCTGCAGATCGTTTTTTCTCTCCTGTGAGAATTTTTGTGTGAAATTTGCCACGTAAAATCGAAATTTTTAGTATCGTTAATTCGAATGTTACGATTTATCGAGTGCTAGAAACATCAAATGCTTCAGAGATTTTTTAGAGAAAAGAAATAAAACTTCAAATTATTGAGTGTTGATAATCAAGTAAATATTATATTTATTAACTGCTATCCTTTAAAGATGACAAAAGTTAAGAGGTACATACTTGTATATATTCATAATGTGAATTAATTAATATTTCGAAAGAAATCTGTTATATGAGTTTGCTTCAAAGCACAATGCTGCTCAGAATGCTCAATATTTTTTTTAAGAAAAGAAGTGTCTTGAATGCTTTTTCATTACTTTCGTTTTGTAGATGAAACTTTGTGTCCATAACTGACACTTCTGCCAAAGGTTCTAATGTATCGTCCTAATCTCCATCATTTTGTCATTTCTATATATATCGGAGATCAAATTTCGTCATCAGTTAGTGAACCTGAGACAGCAACATCCTCATCGACTCGAACAAAGTCAGAAAAACCTATACCGCTGGTGTCAAATAGTGTTTCTGTTGCTGGCTCTATATCATCCGTAATTATTGAGTTTGTTGAGGTGTTACAGTTCTCCATGCCTTGTCAATCAGTAAAATAGCCTTCGGAACCGTGACATTCGTAGTACTGTCGTTATCGAAGCTTTTTTGTTAGCACGATAGTCAGTAGTAAATGAATTCACTCCTTTTGAAACCCCGCGGTTTTATCGCTTTACCTATCACTAACGGTTGAAGTTTTCTTGATCCGTCGATATCCAGTGCAAGTGAAATCGTTAGCCCCTCTACTATGTTTTACAAATGACAGTTTTCATCTTTAAAAGCAAGCGTCTTGTCTGGTGAACATTATTAAAAATAATTCAAGCGTATTAGTTTTCAATTAAAGTATACTTCAAAGTAACTTTTTCAAACACAACTCTATTTTTCTTTTTAAAATTTGTAAGCCAGTCTTCATTGTCGTGAAGTTTTTGATGCTTAGAGTAGATGCGAACTCTTTTGCTTTTTCTTTCAACACGTTACCGCTTATAGACACTTTTTGTCCTCTACGATGTTTTGGCCAAATTACTAGGCCTTATTTCCAAAGAGGAAATTTACCTAGTAGTTATTTTTCGTACTTCAACAGAGTTCTAAGAGGTATCTTAAATTTTTTTGCGACTTCACTTTTCTTTCCACCTATCTCTACTTTTTTGATTAACTTCTTTCCAGCAATTGACAAGCATTTATACTTTTTAGGACTCATAACTAACACTAACTTTTATTTTAACAAAAGAAAAACAGTAACTGAAACTCAGCTACACAAACCAATATGGCAGTGTATTTATATGTGTACTAAGGCACAAGTTTGTACTTATTATTACTTTGAATTATGTCCTTAGTTGTTTCAGCAGCAGGCACACATACTTAACTATGGATTACTGGGACTTGTTTATAGAACATCAAGTAACTTGATTGTATTGATGTATTGATTTAGTTCGAAATATAAAGATATTTTCAAGAAAAGCCTTGATAACTTTGATTTATACAGAGGTTTGAATTATCGCAGTTTTGAATTGAGAGTCAACTGTATAACTATTTTGATAACATATCAGCTGACATAAACTGTGGAATAAATTGCTAATTCTAAATTTTTGTATATTTGTCAGGTATTTGGGAAATACATTTTCAATACAATACAAAAAATAATACAAACTATGTTCCTAGAATCTAATTTTATTTTTACTCATAACATCCAAACTCAACAAGAGCGTATATTAAAATGAATCATGAGAATTATTCATAAACGCTTTTACTGTAACATAGCTGCTCCGTCATGAAACGTATATTCCTTTTCCACAATAGCAATATCAAGTTGCCATATTTGCCATCATTTAAATAATGGATTGATGAAAATAGAGCGTATATTTTTATATCAATATTTTGTCATGGGACCTTTTTTCCACATTTCAAGTAGAGGCTTGAAAAATATCATCTGATATATGTATGTTAGGAAGTTATTAATTCTTTTAAATCACTCTATGACCAGATGGGAATATAAAATTCTGTATCTTGGTACTTGTTGTGAAGACCTGCGGCTGCTGAAGCAGATTTCCCAAATGAACGTCATCTTGAACTATTGGAGTTATTATTAATTGAAATCCAGCAAAATATATGCTTTATGAAGCTAAACCTGAATCTAGTATTTTTCTAATACTTCATGACGTATTCATCAAAATTAAGTGATAAATAAGCAGCTATAGCTCCTAAAAAGCTGAATGTATACTAGCAAACTTGATCTTAATGTAATCTTCTATTAAACTGATCTCATCTGTGGAATGAAAAGGTGCAGTATTGATGAAATAACAAAGAATAGAAGAACCTAAATCTGCAAATATTGGTACCAATTAAATGACTTGTTTTCCATGAAAATTTGAGGCAAAAAAAAGGCAAAGACTAGTAAAATATTTTCTTGTTATTTTATAAGTAGCTTCAAATATTGAGAATAGAAAATTTGGTTATCATATAATTTTAAAAAGACTCTATTACACGACTGCTGGGTGTGATTTTTTTCATTATTCAGTTAAATTATCATCAGAAAAAAATTATTGAAAAACGATTAGGAACATAATAACAAAAACTGATTTTGATGAGGCTAATGAGTCCATAAATGCCCTTAATGCTTTCAATCTCACTCAACACTTTGCTGGAGTCGCTTATACTCGGACATTGTAGGTATTTGAAATAATATATTTTGCAGTAATGGGACGAGTATATATTCTGATATAATAACTCTTCGGAATATTTCAAATTAGGAGTGTACACACATTTAGATTTCAATGACCTTATTATCGGAACCAGTGAAGATTATTGTTACGAACGTGTCTTCGCCCTGAAGCGGACTCTTCCTGGATTTACTGGAATTCTAAAATTCTGCAGACGCGCTTCCTTTGATGTTTGTTTATATATAACTTTTTATGATAGAGGGCGGTTTATTTACATTGTTTCTGAATAATTTCTAGGAAGGTCTGTTTATTTCTTTGTTTTGTTTATTTATTTTCTAGTTCTTAGAATTCTTATGAGATATATTGGGAGTTTGTGTAGCGCAGTTTAGTTCAGTTTATAATAAACAGTCGTAGTGAACAGACCGAAAGTAATTTGAATAAATTATTTAAGTTAGTTGAGTAATAGTGATAAGTGAATTATATTATAACCTCGTGTGTGTAAAGTATTCAAATAAATTAAGAATACAAAAGATAGTGTTCATTAAATCACTTCACGAATAGAAAGAGTGTAAATAAAGAAGAGAAACATTACATTATTTAGATCAAAATACAAACTATGCAGTAATGTTCACTTCCTTCCTAAATGTGGCCTCAACAGGTCTAAAAAATTTCGAATAGATTCCCTCATCCAATGACATTAATCTGTACATGAAATGGGTGTGGTCTAAAAATCTTATCCGAAATATGTAAAGTAGTATTTTCAGTTACGTTGAAACTAATTCATGATCCTTTGGAAAGTCGAGAAGAGTTATGTGATATACAAAACCCGCGAGATATTGTTCTCGTAATAACGTGGGAATTCCATTTCACGTATAGGCATTATCTTACGTATTGTTATTTTCTTCATAGTTATATAAACGGTATTTAATGACAAACGAGTGGTATGAATATATACACACAATGTATCTATTGTCTAACATTAACACTTAATAAACCCCTTAGATCAATTTTGCATTTACTTGTAATTTTCTTGATGTATTGTTCACTATGCCATCAAATTCTTGGCTAACTTACGGCCGCTAAACTTCCACTTCATACATAAAAACCACATTTCTGTATATTCTGAAATCTCTAGTTGGCCTTAAACAAACAATATTCGTTTCTTACAAATCGTCTCCATAAAAACCATAACAAAAAAGATGTAAATTAATGTAAATTTATATTTTTGGCCTCTAAATACTTTTATTTTTTTTAACTTAACTATTAGTTCAACCGAAACGTGCTTTTGACAAAATATGAAATTCGTTGAAATTATTATGTGAGTATCTACATAATTTTGATAAAAAACGTCGCGGCTTAACGTATTTTTTTAATTCCTTATCACAACAGTAACAATTACCATGAGGGTCGCATGGATTAAAAAATAATATTATGTCAAGTAGAGGCATTTTAATTGAATCAAATAGAACCGATATAACCAATTTCTAATACTAATTGATCAGAACAATACTTTTGTAGTTTTCTATAATGAGAACAACAGAGTTTTCAACAACAATAATCAAAATATATGGAAATACATGAAATTCATACGAATGCAACCACTATAAGCAATAGATATAGATAACATCTGTTCAAACAATAATTTGTATAGTACTTTAAGAAGCTAGCTATGGAGTTTGAATACTGGAAACTTGAAACTTTGGAAGTTAAAAAGTTGCCAGAGCAGCAACCCTATAAGTTATTTTAGAAATTTTGGGTTTTTTTGTTCGGTTGTACCATAGTTTCCTCAGTAATTGCTTGGATAAACAAAAAGTTTCTGTTGTTTAATAAGCGTTTGACAAATAAAGGCGCCCGCACTTAAATTCCTAAAAACCATTTTCAGCATATTTTTTCTTTCTGTCGTTTTATCTGCCTATTGCAAATTGTTTGTGTAGTATTTTCACTGTCAGTGTCAGTGTCAGTGCAATGAACATAAATTCCGTTATTGCGACACGATTTGTGACGACTTTAGAAGTTAGTACGAAAGGGTGAGAAACGTTCGTTAGGTTGATGTAAGTCTCTCGAGTGTGCAACGCCAACGTGTAATGCTGCGTTGCGAAAACCTGGTTGCAGACGTTTACGGAGACATGTGCCGGTTCCCAGATATTCTAGATAGCTTCGCTACATGTTGGTGCAGTAATGAGACAGTCTTCCGCAGAATTTCATCCTAAAAATTATCCAAAGTATACTCCGTCGTTTGTATGCTGCTAGAGAAGGAAATACTCGCTAGTTGAAGGCATTAAAATTTCTTTTATTTCAACGAAAATCATGATAAAGAGACATTGTTTATTTTCAGTACCTAGCATGAATTGAAATTATTCATTTTCATTACTCTTATTGAACTTTTGACTACAAAAACTTCTTTTCTATTCAAGCAAATAGTCAGCTAAATCTATTACAATTGAGAAAAATCCGAAAAACGTAAAAATTTGTCAAATAATTTCAAATAATGGGATGAAACTATGCTGTGAAATTGAAGTGAACCTATAATGGATACCAAATTCCTTCGATGCTACAGAAGTTGTGCCTAAGAAGCAGAGCAGTCCTGAAAATGTCGTAGAAACTGGACAAACATGATAATTTATAACTTGCCACCAAAGTCTATATTAATAATTAACAAATACTCCTTATCCTATGGTCAAAAAAGTTAAGGATTCCGAATTACAATAGCAAGAAACAAGTTATGATAAACTACAGCTCATTCGACAACAATGTTTGTAATTGAATTTAGGTATAAAAATGAATAACGAATTAGTGACGACAAAGGTGTATAACCACTATAGCTAACCTTCAACTAGCAGACAATACCTCCCGATGTCTTCCAAATACCTAAGGGGAGAGTAAAGAGACTACGCGCGAAATCACGACGCGAAACACGATAAGGACCGATTGGAAAAAAAAGGGAGGAGAATATCCTGTGTGTGTGTGTTTATCAATATTAGTTCAATTTTTTCATTAACGCATCCAAATCTATATTATTCATATTCATAACCACAGACTTTTCGTTGATCATAAGTACGTCCATCATATTACAGGTTTTTTCAAACAAAATGCTTAATACTTTTCAAGTCAACAATCTTCAATTATGGTAGTTGGAAGGGGCAAACCTTTTTTGTTCGAAAAGCAATGAGCCATCATTGACAAAAACATCTTCTGACCATATGTGTTGAATAATAAAACGTCCATATTTACCGGCGTGATGCTTTAGTCCAGTAGTAAATCTAACTGGATTACTCTGAAAGTCATTATATTCTAGCCATATTTGTTTTCCAGTGTAGCCTGCTTAATCCGTGTCTTATTCAGATACTAATATTTTGGTTATCATTAGTTTTAATTCCCATTCCATTCAGATATTTAGATCGCCTATCATTTCTTTTCCTGTCTTAAACTTTCTTGCTTCAAATACAATATTTTTCATCTAATGTTCAATCACAATTGGCAACTTCAATAGGTAATATTTCTTTCCATAATAAAATATGGAAAATTGACAATAGACTAATAAATAAGTTTTCTCTTTTTTACTCCACGTAATTTCAACAAAGCTCTTATATATTCTCCCTAAAATTGTATCCTTTTCATCAGATAGAAGAACCATTTATCAAAAAATTCTGGCCAGTAATCTTGTACTTGTACCTACTATGAAACACAATATTGTTTAGAAATTTCCAAAAGTTGGCGCTCCTTTTCAACAGCAAAACTAACGCAGTCCTCTGTTGATGTGGATTTCCTTAATTACTTCAGATTACTCTTAAGTGGACAATCCAAAGTATAGAGTGAATCCAAAATATGATTATTAATTAATAAACAATTAAAACAATGGTCCGAAAAATTACACCGTTAAACAACAACAGTTAAAAATTTTTTCAGATTATATTTTTCAGTCAAATAAGGAAAATATTGGATTAAATCTTATTACCTATAGCTCAGACCGCAATAAACAATCAGTTTTTTTCTGCTGATGTATTTAGTAAATGAGTAACTAAAACCGATTAAGCAACTCTTATATTCAAAGTTTTCAATGGCTCCGCGAAAAACTTTTCTGCTTCTTTCCCAATCTAACGTGTGAAATAAATTGCAAATGAGGTTTTTAAACACTAACTTAACTTTTCTAATTACCTCATTAGTATCTCACAAACTACCAATAATTAATAATCAACCGCCGCGACCAACGATCTCGTAATTATTTGAAACTAGTTCACTAGTTCGCCGAAATTCTAATGCACAAAATATGTATTAGTTTATAGATTGAGTTAATTATACAGATAAGCCCGTTATTATGCAAATTACTCAAAAAGTTATTCACAAATAGTTGTGTGATGAAGCAAATATACTTTTCTCAAATATCTTTTGTGGAACTGGAAATTATTGATAAGATAAAAATAATAACTGAAAAATTCTCATCCGAAACTGTCAATAATTGTAACAACCTAGAATAATGTGATATCAACAATATGGGATTTACAATGTATGTATGTATCAATGTAGATATTTGGTTATCATATATTATGCACTGGGATACAAAGGATCTATTGTGTTTCCCTTTCTTGCTGCGATACCGGGGAATCCAGTATTGACTGGTGATCTATTAATCCCACTCTTTCTGGAAAACTCAGAATGTGGGATGGCTTTAGCTGCCAGAGATCTTCGTCTCCTATTTCATACGCTACCATACTTCGAGAGAGTGTGGATAGATGTTTCGTCCTCGGTGCAAAAAAATCTGTATGCCGCATTATCTATCTAAGTCTACCGAATAGGACTCCTGTTAGTATTCGTAGATTTTTTTACTTATGATTGATACATTCAGCTCATCTTCTCGGGTTATCATTTTCCAGGAGAGTATTTGCCTGTATCATCCCCTGTAGGATGTCCCAATACTTGGATTTTGCTCCTATCTACTTTCTTTTCGAATACTTTTTGTATAGTTGATACCAGAGAAAGGTTCAGGGATTTACAATGCTCATGTTAATTAAAAAATCAAAAACTTTCGAATTTGATATTTTTAGTATCAATTAGCAATTCAAACCATATTTGAATGATGCTGTAGATTCCAACGAAGGTTCTGCTTATGACCGGACATGTTTTTCTCCAACTCTCCACTGGAATCAGTTTACTATCTATTTTCATAATGAGCATGGCCACTAAGCTTCCTAACATTCGAAATGCTTATATTGACTGCTATTATTTAACATGATTGAATACTTTTGAGCTTGAATCTATAAATAGATCGTAAATTTTGATCAACCAATATCAAAATTTGTGACAGAATTTTGATTTCATTGAGAAAGCATTATAGCGCCAACTATTTCAACTTGTCAGATATTAATTTTTCAGGTTAGGTTTAGTATTTTGTGGTGATTTATTTCACTCTAAATTACTCGTAAGCACAGATATATTAACTTAACAATTGTACTCTTGATTTATTTTTCAGTCTGAATCAACTTTCATCGAGTAAATACGAAAAGCTCTACCTAACCAATTAATGATTGGATCAAAGCGACGTTGACAGGGCTTGTGAATATTTTTATAATAGAATTCAAGATACCGTCTCTGCTTGCTAGTTTCTGCTAGCGTTCCCAAAATAATTCTCAGATCCTTTTAAAAATACCCTCTGTAGTTAAACGAGAACATTTGTAACAAAAATGCCTCTACTTTGATAAGGTTTTAATCAGCCTCAAATAATTAAAACCAAACTTTCTATCTGATTTGGATGGCTTACCAGCATTTCTACTACGAGCATGTGCATCTATTCTGGCAAAACCAAAAAAAAGCTAAGGGAAACTGGAGGAGTTTGTCTAATTTTTTCAAAGGATAATGATATTGTTATTGAAAACTATCTTTTCTAAGATATTTGAAACTTTATTTTATGATGTTTATCACCATGTGAAACTATTTACATATGAAAAGCATGGTGTTTATCCTGGTACATTCAATGTTTAGACATATATACTGATTTTTTCAAAGTCTTGGATCATGGCAGCATCTTCTTCCTATCCAACATTGATTTAACTGACTCATTCACCAATTTTTAATACAATACCTCTCGGATAGAAAGCTTACAGTTACTTTACATGGTTTCAACTTCAATTTCTGGAGTATCTCAGGTCGGCGTTATTATTATTAATATCTGTGACTGACATTGACTTGAGATCACACTCTAATGTGCTCCTTTATGCAAATAATCTAAAGCTATATAATTCGATATAAAACATTTGTGATATATGATATAGATACAATTTGTGATGAAAACGGTAGGAATTCATTTTTATAATAAGAATCGTTAAGCTCCTCAAAATAGTCAACTGCCGACATCACCTCTTCATTGTTGGAAAATCTTTGACAACTGAGCCCCAATCCAAGGGGGCTAAATCTGGCAAATAGGGTGTATGAGGTAGTAATTCAAACTTTAATTCATTAATTTTGATAATTGCAATTGAGCGGGTGCATTGTCTGGATGAAACAACACAATTTTTGATCAAACACGATCGTTTTTGCTTGATTTCTTCACTCAAACGTAGCAGTAAGTGCGCATAATACTCGCCGTTGATAGTTTTCTTTTTTCCATAACTGCAGATGGAACGGTCTTTGAGTTCTTTGAAGCCGGTTCTCCCTTTTCAATCCATCCTTTTGCCATCCATTATTTCTGCCAATCACTGGATGGAAACATTTTCACGACGCTGTTTTTGTTCCATTGTGAGCAAACGCGGCACCCATGCGACGTACGAAACTTTTTGAAATGCTTACTATGTCTGCTAAATCGCGCACGTCAACGATCATCCAATGCTGCTTTATGGATTTTCTTCATCATTTCTGGAGTCGCCACCACTGCGATGCTGGTCTTCGCAGATCGTACGGCCTTGTTTAAACTTTGCAATTTTTCTTATGTTCACAAATTTTCTTATGTTCACTATTGATGGCTGCCAAACAAATATTCAACAACGTGGCGTCTTCAAATGCTGTATAGATTGTGTACTTTTTAATACATTGGTTTTTTTTAACCAACTACCGCCATCCTCAGGTCAGGCCAGGTACTTCTGAGACCAGTATCGTATATAGCTATCAGATACCACATATTAGCAAAATAGAGCAAACTGAATCTCACTATTACAACACTTCAACATTAACGATCTAGCAACTAGACGTATTTGTTCTTCTTTAATATTGACTCATAAAATTGTAACGAATATTATTGATTCTTCAAATTGCTAAGGTTATGTAAGGTAACTTTAAATGCTCATTGGGTCTCACTCTTCATTATATTTTCAGTTTTTACTAGGATAGGACAATATTTGTTTATAACCACTATTCTAACGAAGTTTGGATAATTTCGATTTTCTTTATTTAATATAAGAAAATGAGTGGCCCTAGAAAAGTTATAATAAGTTACACGAGCTGGAGGCTAATTACTGAAATGTTTCACTTAATGACTTTCTCATAACTCTTGTTCCGAAATATATTATAAGGGTCTAGTCAATTATTGTCACTTATTATATCTTTGAATTGGTATAAGAAATAAAATGAATAGATGAAATATGTTATTTTCTAAGTAAATGAAAACTGATAACTAACTTTAGAAAGCAAAATTTCATTTAACGGTCAAATCAAATATCTATTTTACATAAAACAATAAATACCTTTTTCAATACCACAGCTAGTCTAGTACACAATCAAGCTGGTCTGGAATAAATAAGTTAAAATGAATCTAAAGATATGAAAAACCAACAAAATTATCACTTTATTAAAGAGATATATAAACAGTTGATAATTCCCAAAACTACAGATGTACTACAAGTAATACATGAAATTTTAGATAAGCTGTTGCAACAGCATTCAAGAACTTATTGTACTTCAGAACTTAATTGTTTAGCACAAAAATCTATTAAACGAAATCCAATCAATGAGTAAACATTGAAATCAAGATATATTGCCATTTGAACCAAAACTAGATAATTCTAAACTTTTTAAATTGTAATAAAAAAGTTGTTATTCTCTATTCTACAAATGCCGTGAGCATGTACCACTCGTTATTTTCACTCGTTATTTTGAATTTTACGTTAATTCCAAATTTTTATCAGTTTCGTTGAAAAATAATCGTTAAATTGGATAAAATTGATGTTATCAATTTTCCTTGGTATTTTTAAATAGAAAGACTTATATATAGACTATAAAGAAATATAGATTTTGTATGATCGTGAAGCCGGTCCTATTTAATATGTTACTTGAAGCTAATGTTTGGCCAACAACACTTTTTGTTACGGCTTATTGTTTGTAACCTATTCATTTATGTTTTTTGGTCTGTTTGCATAAAGACAAGCATCTTTGTTTGTTTACGGCAAACTTGAGATTTCCAAAGATGCTGGAATGTGATGATAGTATATAAAATCAAATTCTAGCAGCCGTAGGAGTTAGTAAACAATTTGATGTATTAGAGAACACATGAGCATAGTGGCACATATATTTGAATAAATTAGATGTTGGGTGTTCGAGAATAGTTTAGTGTGTAAATAAATTGCATAAGTAATATAAATCGTGTGAAAAAATCTATCCCTCTGTTTGGAGATTAAAAACTGTTTGAATAAATAAGTAGAATATTATAATTGTTAACGTTTATCAAGCACAGGTCTATCGTTTATACATAGATATATGATTGTATGATAAAACTCGCATTCCAGTCTTCTTTCAAACGTCAATGAATCAAGTTGATGTGCTATAAAAAGGAATCCAAGAAACAATAATTGTCTTTCCATAATTGGAAAAAGCGTCTGTTTCGAGCTGCAAATGTACAATTGAAAAAAGAATTTCTTCGTCTCGAATAGTGTTTGCTTCATGGATAGTGGGTTAGTCGGTGTAGAATCAAATGTTCCCATTGGCAGTTTGATAGATAATGCCCAATCATTTGCATAAGTCCTGAAATTACTATGAAGTGGCTCTCAAAGTTTCAACAACGACATAGCATTACATTTAAGAAGATCTGTGTAGACAAAACCGGTGTAGTGTTTCCATTTGTTCTCAATGAACAGTTTTTGAATGTTTATAACCCAAGGAACGTATTCAACATAGACGAAACCATCATGGTGAGATACTTAGCAGGGAGAGATAACTGATTTAACTTGCAGCTTGGACGGATCTCAAAAATTGAAACTATTTTTCATAGAACCATAGAACTAAGCTGATTGAGACTGGTGAAACCGCTGGTCACAGCTCATAGATTGAGAGGATAAGTGTGGATGCGGATAACAGAATGCTTTATTGTCAAAAAATTGTTTACAATTTGTTGACAAAATATTGTAAATAACTAGAAAACAAACACAAAAAAACTGAATGTATACTCATAATAAAATCTAAAAATTAAGTAAACACACGAAAACTGCTTAAATGCTCAAAATATTAACGATATTGCCGTTCAAAATGTGAATGTATTAAATTTTATATGTAATATAAATTACATTATTATAATTATTGTCAAAATTTTTAATAAAAATCAATATTAACATTAAACTAGTGTGTAGTGTGCTCCGAATTAGATATTAGTAGTAGGCACTCCCAGTAAAAAGAAAAGATTTTATAGATTTGATTTCAATTGGCAAATTATTGTGCATTTTTTTGCATTTACAGTATGGATCACTCAACTAATTATGAATGTGGAGTGAGTAAAATGTCATGAGCAGCGTACTCAATAGTAGTTAATATTTTGAATCTTTTAAAGAAATCCGGGCTATGAGTCCTATTGTTTAGTCTAAGAAGATCTCTACAGCTCTCTTCTTAAGTTCAACTAATTCAGAGTAAAACCGACAAAACTCAATGTTTTAGATAAGAGACGATATGTGACTCTCATTTCAAAGAAATGTCTACAATATGCTCTAAGAATTTTGCAAATTCAACGACGTCAAATAAGGTGTTATTTAGTACAATAGGCTGCAACCTATTTTTATATTACGAAACTCTCATTTTAGAAATATTGAGACCTAGAAGATAGGAATCGCACGATGATTTAAAAGTGATTGGTTACCTAGATATGATCCTATTAAGTGCGGTTACATCTCGTTTGCTCCAAATAAAAATAGACATTTCACCACTTATTTCTAGATAGGTAATAGGTAACAGAAGAAATAAAATACACACATTTCATTGGCTTGTAAGAAGATATTGTTGAACCAACACTTAAAGTTGACTTCTGTTGGTACGGTATCACTTAAACCATGCGGGAAGTGTTTCCCTCAAACCGCAGTACTTCAATATATTGATTGAAATATATATTCGAAAAATCAGAGTTATTGCAGTAGAATAATGGTTATTTAAGCTGGAGTGAACATTATTTGGGAGAGAGAACATAGCATCATTTGTGCATTTGTTATTTAGAAATCCAAAGTGATGAGTAGTAAGTATTCTTCTCTCTTTCAATGACCTGAATCAAAGATAGTACAGTCGATGGATTCTGAATCATACGATGATACGACATAGTCTAGAGTAGTAGAACTGATTTAAGTTGTATTAGTTGGTAAGGTAATATGCAAAAGAATTAAAAATTGAGTTGAGCAATTCTTCAGAAATGGCAATACATTTTAGAAAATTGAGATCTTTCAAAAAAATAATGATTAAAAAAATTATAACAATAGTAATTAGAAATCACACCACAAACAATTTTCTATTACTTAGCCAAAGTAAAATTTCTAATGCTGGTAATCACTTTGTAATACTAATATAAAACTGCTAATGAAATAAAGTAGAGTCGACCAGCTGACTAAGTCATCTACCTTCTAATTCAAGGTGTTGCCGTACTAATATTAATTTGGACTACACAGTCACCTACTGAAAATGTTTTACCTGTTAAAAGTTCATTTTAGAGAATTTGGAATTGTCTATTTTTCAGCGCAACAAAAAGCTTATATAAGTACATAATTCATTGCTACATTGAACGAAATAACATCGAAAAATATTTTATCAATCAAATTCTAATAGTTAAGAAACATTTTTTGTAGATTCAATTTTATATCTTTATGTTTCTTGCAAATATAATCTGTGGTTATCATAATCTGTTCTGTTGAATATTTAATAAAACACATTTAGAAATTTTATTAGTTGTTTATTCGTTATTAAAAAGATTCAAGAAAATATGCATAAAATGTATGATTTTATCATATTATGTTTTAGAAGCGTAAATATATTTTACATAAATTTGAATATTAAATAACAAAGATTCTAATTGAGGAAAAATCAAACACTGTACAGTCGATCTCCTACTGAGAATGGCAATTTTAAACCGTTAGAAGTTTTTAGTAATTTGAGGCCATATTTCGGTAGTGAATATTGAATAAGTTGATAATTTATCACTCCAATTCCCAGACTGCGTCTCCGAAACAAAGCTAATTATGTATATATTCTTGAAAATCAAAACATCAGAAATAAATTCTCTATAAAAGCATTTTGTTGTTGTTTGGATATCAAATTTGTATTTTTGTTCACACATCATAAATACAGAGTGAGTTTTATGTGTGGAACGCCTCAATTATCTCTGAAACGGCTCCGATTGAATAAACTTGTTTAATTTGAATATTCCTCAATAATTTATGTGCTAATACAAATCTCGTGAAAAGGTATAGTGTCAGTAAGTTAGTAGAAAGTATAACGAAACTGGTGCCGTAAAATATTTATCTAAATCATGGCGCAAAAAACCTTTAACAACTGAAGACAAATCTTTAAATGTTTGTGTCATATTAGAAGTAGATCCACATTTGTGAAGTGGAAAATTTACGAGTTTTAGGAAACATACAGTAGAGGCGATTGTAGCAGATACTCAAAATGTTGTCCATTTACTTCAATTCAAGAAGCCATGCGATTTTTAAGTTTACAATACATTTAGCACCATCCCTATCTACTCAATGCTTCTTTCTCTGTGGTAATCCTATCTTTTTATTCCTGAATATTGGCAGGTTTTCCAAATTTCCTCTTGATCTATTGGAATGCCTCCCAGATCCTCAGACCTCAATTCTTTGGGCTCCTTTTCATTGAGTAACACCATACGCTAAGCAAAGTTGGTAAATGTTCAGGATCTGAAAGCACTAATAAGAAATAACTCACCGAAACAAGTGCTTTATTGGAATAAAATCTTTATAATTATACTCTATAAAAATATAGAAATGACATTATTTCTATCTAATAAAATCAATGCTGACGTCAAAGCTCTATACTCGGGACACCTTGTATATATTACAAACATAGAAAATGCGATTCAATATACTAATAGGGGAGTCAGAGCTTTTAAAAAAATATTTTTTTAACTATTGAATTCGTTTAAAATTATAGGCATTTGCTGCATATGTACATTTTGTGATTTCAATTCCGTCTAATGAATAATTACTATCATAGCTAAATCGCGAACTTAGTGGAATCAAGTTAATATTAGTACAGTGATAATATTTGTTGAAATAATTGCCTTGTTTTCTTCATATACTTATTTCAAACAACAAATGATAAATTTATTGAAACAGAGCGTAAATGTTTGTTGTTCTCTAATTGGTTTCAGCGTAAAAACTTCTTATTGGAAAAAAATTAATGTTTCTTTTGTACGTTCCTGGTTTGATAATGTAGGTTCACATTTTAAATGTTTGCAGTTACATTGTGATTTTAAATGTTTACAACATTAAGTTTATAACATATAGAATACATTCTATTTACTTAAACTAGGTAGTAGTATATTAGTCTGCATCTTCTAAAATGTCTAAGTAATTATAAACGAATGTGAATATTTCTCAGTTTGTCTTTTTTCACAAGCATTTGTAAAGAGGTGTTATAGAATTAAATCATTAGAAGGTGAGTTTTTATATTTATTATAATAATCAATTCATTCACTCTTATTATTATACAGCAGAAAAATATTAGATTTTTGCTTTCGCAACCTTAAACGAAAATCTAGTTCTTTTGTCCCTTATATAATGAATAACTATTTACAAATTATTTGTAAATTCTAAATAAGAGTACAGATCAAGTATTAAGTTTCTCTTTGAATAAAACAAAACGTTTAGAAAAAATATTCATTTAAATCTACAACGCAGTTGCCTCTATACATTGCATTCAGCGTTTCTTAATTTTTTTCTTCTTGAAACTGGATTTGTTGTTTTCATCCAAATAAGTATTTGTTTATTAGATTATTCCATAATTGACGACAAATTTATTACCACTGAGTAATTTTTTTTTGACTAGTAATAGAGAAATATCAAACCTGAGTTTTGTAAGGGAAAGTTATTGGATGCCTAATCTATAAATTACCTCATGGAAACAACGGATATGTAATTACTTCAACTCTTCTAATGCTGACGAACTTTATTTGACTAGATACACTCATCTTTTTCTGATTCTCATCAAATAGTCTTTATAAAATGGCGTTTTATTCTTGTTTTGTCATCTTGGAGGTAGTTTATGAAAACACTGTTGACTGCTGTTTAGCCTCTCATGTGTCGTAGGGGATCTTTGTTTCGTCTACAATTACAAAACTCCCGCAAGTTTAGGACACGTTTTTGTTAAAAGATGCACTACCAAATTCGTGGGAAGCTCTCTTAAGCTTAAGTAATAATTAAAAATTGCAATCACCCAGCCATATGGGACGCCATTACACACTCTTTCGCGCTTTCAATCTTTTATCAGCCTGCAAAATATCTTGAATTTTGCATATTATATTGTGTGTAGAGTTCTACTGGACGTTCAGAAAAATTCCGTACTTGAATAGCGTGATGGTTTTTCTGCGAAAGAATAATCTTTAATACGACATAGGAAATTAAATATTCTCGTCATAATCATCACGTAGTCTCATAAAAGTAGCCGTCAAACAAGAATTGAATAATAAAGTTTGTTCAAATATTGATATCTGTTGATTGCCTGTTAATACTGTCCTTTCATATAAGAAAAAATAACGAACTTTTTGATCCGTTTCGTAGATATAATTATTCAATAAAAAACTATGAAATCTTTTTTGTCCTGTATCTTTTTATGTATTTTTTGAAACGAATTTCATCCACTTGAGAACAATGGATAAACTTGCAACTTTTTATAGACCAAATCTAACACAGTTCAACATAAAATTATGGAAATATGTTTTTATTGGCATCCTGACCTTAGAATTAATAGTAGTTTTCAAGTTTGTTATTCTCTAAAATGCTTTCAAAGTACGATATAGCGACGTTATAAATATTTAAGAAAGGAAATCTGCCTAATTTGTGTACTTAATACCTGCTATATATTTTATATTTTGTTTAACTTGGTAAAAATGTTTTTGTGTTTTTAATTTTTTCATTATTGAATTGGAAAATGATAAAAAAATTGATATTCCAATATTAATTTTTATAGCACTTTTCTTATGTATACGTCGAATTTCACTCGAATAGGTATAGGAAATCATCTTCTGAAGATACTTGATTTCATAAAGGTTCGTAATGTCCTTGGAGTTATAGTAAAACATGAACGGAAAGGAGAAAGGGGCGCTTGAAGGGATGGCAGCGGCAACTGCAGCGTGCAACTGAACGGACGTTTTGTGGATAGTTGAGTTACATATTACACGTTTCCTGTATATTTTTCTTATTTAAAAGTGAAAATTGTGCGTTTTTAAGAAAATTTGCTATATACTGTTAACGGAAGTTTTATTTACAATTTTTTGCTGTAGAACTCAAATAATGGATGAATGATTTATCAGTATCATAGCTGATGAGTATAGTCACATACGAGTAATATGTGAAAACTTAGGTTCATCATCATCATATAGATGAAAAATATATCGAAATTCATGAGAAGAAGCAAATTGACCTTCATCTTCATCCTCGAAAAAAAAACTCTTCGGAGTAGCGCTGATGTATTGAACTATCATTAAAAAAAAATCATATATGGGCAAGAAGCTGATAAAGCAAAAGAAGAAAATTGAATAAAATTTCATACATCGATACTATAACTTTGAGTGACTCACTCTTGAATTTTATAGCCGTACAGAAAAATTAGTCCAAGATTGGGATGATCGATACTTCAATGGAGCAAATATACAATGAAATCCAAATGTATGAAATAAATTCAATTTTTGCGTTATTATGTACTATGTGAAAAAAACCTGGAACAGGTGGATTTCTATTCTTGAATTCACAGTGTGAAAATATTATCCCCTCCAGCACGCCCTCTGTATTATAAGTACCCTCTCGAAAATATTAAATAAGAAAGGGGGTCGTGTGGCACCTGGCACCAGTAAATAGATGTAACTAGATTGTAATGTAGGAACTAGGAAGTTAATCAAAAAATCTTGATAAACATCACCATTACTGTTTCCTCAAAAAAATAAAGGCCAATAATTTTATTGTTAAAGATACCATTCAAAACATTCACTTTTTTAGTGTATTGAGTGTGAACCTCACACATCCTGTGAGGAATTTCTCTGCTCCTATATCTACAGTTCCGTTTAAATGAATCATCGCTGTATCAGAAAAAATTATTTTGTTCATGAGCTGCAAATTTGCGTTCATTCTGTCATTTTTATCCTTAACCAACTGAACTTTGTGAGGGTGGTGTTTTTCTTCATGCAAAACTCTCAAAATATATGATTTACTTACATCATGGTCGAACTCTCGAGTTCTCATATGCGGAATTTTCTCAATCTCTAGAAGTACATCTAACGTTTTTCATCAGTAAATTGAAAGTTTCTACCTGGTTTCATAATATTTTTTTTGTCCAGTTTCACATAACTTTTTTTCAATTATTTTAACTGCAGACTGCGGAACGTGTTGTGTATTTATTATTAAAAATTTCACTAACCTCATTTGAGTTTTTGTTTTATTAACACAACCAATCATAAATAAAATGACTTTTCTTTGAGTCTCCGTCAAATTAGCCATGATCAAATTTAATACGCACACAAATTTAGTAACTTTAAATACCTAAATAACAGCAGCCTACTAGATTCTTATAAATTGTTTATTTGGCTACTAGATACGAAAAAACCTGATCATTTCTAGGTGGATTGGAAGACGTAGACCGATCGAATGGCCGGCAAGATCCCCCGATTTGACTCCTCTCGATTACTTTTTATGAGGTTTATGACCGCATTGTATAAGTGTATAGAAGTGAATGACGACTGCCAATTTACCATGCTAGAGTTGAAAAAAGTCATAAATAGATAGCATATTCCGGACGATAAGACTATTAGAAAACGACTTATAGACCGCTAACACTGTTATTTCGACTAAATTTGAATCTAATGCCAACATTTGTTTCAATTATGATATATTAACAGAAAATTGATACAATCCAATACACAAGAATAAAAAAAAGCGGAATTTCACATATACATAAGATCTCAGAACGTCAATAAAGACTACAATGATATTATTCGAGCAGGTGTAACATGTGTTTTATATGGAGCTCCGGCAAAACTTGAAGACCTGAATACATTGAAATACATTTTTTTCATTAAAACTACAACCAAAAATAAAAGAGTTATTTTGTCACCATTACCAAATAAAATTGATGTGGTGTTTGAAAGCCCGAAAAGAGTGCACGTGCAAACCCAGATTTGGTTAGAAAACGACATAAATATTTCAATAACGTGTTTATCCCCATAACGATTAAACAACAATTACTAGCACTGGATAATCAACTGCAAATGTTATTTTGTAATTCTAAAAAAAAAGGTATGGCTTGTAAATATCAAAAAAGTGGTTAGCTTATTTACAGTGCAACGGAAATAGTTGTCTTGATACTTTACCTACCATTAAATAACTAAAGTGGAAGAGAATATTTGATCCATATCAATAATGTATAATGCCTATAGAAACAGAATATTATTTCAAATATTACTTTTTTTATTTTCCTTGACTAACTCTATTTTCCCACTTGTTATGCTCATAGAAAATATACTTTAACTTAATTTTGATATAAAAACTATCTAACTGCCTACTAAGTCTCATACTATTTGAATTATTATATTCAGTTTTTTTTTATTTTAAAATCAGAAGCACAATTTTTCAATAACCGAACTTTTTTATTTATGTTATTAGGTCAACATTCCATTTTCTTTCATCCACTGAAACGGAGGTCCGAGATTTGTATGATTGTAACACTCAAGGCGCTCCACTAATAAGCGCAGATAGACGGATACATCATAATATCCTGTTATTATCCTATTGAAAATCGAACCATTTAATATATTTCAAAATCTATAATCAGCTGCTGATTATTCTAAGAATAATTTAGAGAATTTTAAATCTCTAAAAATTTTCTAAGCGAACAATAAATGGGAATTTATTTCCATTGTGTAATAAGACAGTTTTCTGACTATTCGCAGAGCTGTTAAAGAATGAATACAAAGTCTCTTGAACCTACCTTTTTTGTCATTGCAAAAACAAAGTCCATCTTCTTTTGAGTGCTCAAATTTAAAAATTTTATATGATTATATAAAAAATATTGTGTACTTTTTATTGTTATTACGATTTATTTGATAAAATATTCTTATGAAAGACATTTGACAATATAATCATCATTTCCAGATGTTCACAGAAGAAAGTTATATATTGGGAGATCGGAATATCACAGAAATCGAGTTAAATGAAAGCAATATCACAAAAACTCCAGTGAAAAACTTTGCAAAAGAGAATCAAACAGGAATGAATAAGAAATCTGATACTTGGTTCCTGCGATTTACAGTTTTTATCGGTAAGGTGATTCAAATGAATATTTGTATGCGTGCTCCATCTTCTTACTCTGTAAATATATCTCAAATAATATTTCCTTACTGAAAAATAAAATGATAATCCTTATTTGCAGTAATCCAATAATCAAAAGCATTTTAAAAATGTATTTCCGTAATTGCGGAAAAGTCAAGAGTTCTAGTTATTCTTGCACTAGACTAGGGTGGTAGTTTCAAGATATTTGTTGATTTTTATATCAGAGACTCGTTAACAATTGTTGAATAATATCAACTATAAAATATCAAAAAAATAATGTATATTCAGCTTACACTGTATCTATAGTGTTGAGAGTAGGTATGAGTAATAAAATTACGGTTACCAAATTTTCTCTGTATTTAGAGAACTTCATTAATATCTTTCTAACGGTACTGAAGTAAATACTAATTGCAAAACAATTCTATTTTTATAAATCCTAAGAGTATAAAGTAATCATGTTTCTTTCGAGTTAAGTAGTAGCAGCACAAATTCAGTTGTATTGTTTGTATAAGAGTCACCCAGTAACAGTGTAACTTATACTATTCAAGTCAATACTTTTTTTTCACAAGATGGAAAAAATATGTACACGACAATGAAGTTTATGCAAGTCTAAGTGCAAAGAAAAGCTCTTCAAAGAAAGGAATACTGTTCTCTTGGGAACAGGAATAATCGAGCGACAACGAAATGATGATAACAAACTGCAGCAAAACAAGCAAGAGGACAACGATTTGAAGATTGAGTGGGATGATCAATGAGAACTCTTGACAAAACACAGATTTCCATTACTCTGGTACTATGGAACAATAAGGCATCATATATTGTTATTACTCAAGAGGACGGTAGCGGAACGCAGATGTCTCCAAATATCTCTACTCAAAAATCAAGAGAGGCAAAATCGTATCGGATATTTCCCTTCTCTCGAATTTCACTACATCAGGCTGAATTGTTGTAGCGAGCCCAACTAATCCGTGCAATAATTTTTTCCTTCCTGACTGTTTTCCATTTATCATTGCAATCAATTTCTATTTTTGCCTATTCTGTTCATTGGTCTTTATTTCAGTCTATATTTTTGAATATTTGATCTAATCTTTACTTACAACACTATTTCAATTGAGAATACAGGATGTCCCACGACGAATTGAAACTATCTCTATATGGCAAAATCATGAAAATTTCTACGTTTGGGTTTTCGGATACGATCTTTTTAACTAAAATATTTTCAAAGATGGCCGTCTACCGGTTCTACCTCTAACTCATTTTTCGAAAAAAAATTTTAGACAAGAGTATACTAAAATTTTACATAGATTTCAAAAATGTTTCAATATACTATTTAAAATAACATAGTTACAGTCGACTTCCGGTAGAACCGGAAAACATACATCTTTAAAAATATTTTAGTTGAAAAGATCGTATCCGAGTATTTTGCCATATACAGATAGTTTTAACTCGTCGTGGGACACCCTGTATAAGGCTTCACCCTTACATGTGCTGCTACTGTTCGTTTATATTTTTTATATTATTCTCTATTTACTGTTTATACTTTTCATTACACTGCCTCGTCCAATTCTCCGATCACACTTTGGTTTTTTCGATTGATCTTTCTTCCCTACCTCGTTCAGAGCTTTTTTGTATTAAGAATACTGCAAGCTATGAATATACTACACACACTATTTAATCTTCGAATTTCGTGTCAGTTTTGAAAATAGTAATTAAAACAAAGCGACAACAATAATTTTGAGACATCCTCTATGCAGATTCATGAAATAAGTAATCATCTAAGATTGAAACTAAACTATTGAAGTACATACCAATAATGAGTAAATAAATCTTCAATACAAAAAGAAACAATATCAAGTATTTAGAAAAGAGACTACATATGAATTATTTCTAATTTATTCAATATTTTAACTATTGTTTCCCATTGTAGGAATGCTCACTTGGTTTGTTGGTGGAGCGAAAATAGTATGGACGTCACCATCTTTAATCAAATTGAAATCATCGGATTTGGAAATCAATCCTCTAGGCAGACCTATAACAAATTCAGAAATTTCCTTGTTATTCGGAATACCAGGCATGGTGTCATTACCAGGCTCGATTATTTTTCCTAAATTAGCAGATATACTAGGAAGAAAAAAATGTATTCAAGTTATAGGTTTTATGAAATTAATAAGTCTCTTAGGACTCGCTTTTAGCAATAATATAGAATTAATTATTTTATTCTCAACACTATTTTCTATATCTTTCATTGGAACATTGGGAGTTCTTCCAATGTATATCACAGAAATATGCGAAGATCATAACAGAGCTAAATATGGTTGTATATTATCTCTCTGTATTCCTCTTGGGCAATTGTATGCTTATGTACTGGGCCCATTATTCCTCATACGAGATTACACGTTAGTCATAGCTGCACCTTTACTGCCATTCATATTCTTATTCTTTTCTGTACCAGAGAGTCCTGTTTATTTGTTGAACAAAGGAAGTCATGAAAAATGTAAACTAGCTCTTAAGAAATTGCGAAGCAATAAAACTGATAGTGAATTGGAAGTTGATTATCTTAACATGAGTCAGAGCTTAGCTCCAACAGGAGAAAGTAAGTTTAAGGTTTTGAAAGTGTTCACCAAAAAAGAAGGTAGATGTGGTTTATTATTAAGTTTGCTCGCAATGGTTGTACAATCATTTGGCGGCGGGGGAACTTTGTTGCCATTGTTGGCTCCTATTTATGAAAATGCAGATTCAAAGCTATCCGGAGATACTATTGCTATTATAGTTGAAACTGTTGGTATCGCTAGTCTTATACTAACTGTTTTTATCATCGAAAGGGTCGGAAGGAGACCTCTTTTGATCATATCAGCAGTGGGGTCTGGAGTACCTTTAATATTTATAGGATTATTTTTTTATTTCCAGCAAATTGGCTCATATTTAGCTCAACAGTTTCATTGGGTGCCTCTAACAAGCATTTTAATATATTTCTTCATGTTTTGTCTAGGGCTCGCCTCCATTCCTTTCACAATGGTAAGCTTATTTTTCACTATCGAGTTGAGATCAACGGGTACTGCAATTGTAATGACACTTAGTTGTTTGTTATTGACTGTTTTCCAATCAGCGTTTCCCATTCTTAATGAAACTGTTGGAACTCATTGGTGCATGTGGATTTTTTCTATTCTAAGCTTTGTTGGTGCGATTCTGATGTATTTTTTTCTACCCGAAACAACGGGAAAAAGTGTTGAGGAAATTCAAAAAATTTTATTGGAATGTTAGGATTATTGATCTGTTGTGAATACATTATTATTTTAAACAATATAAACAACCTGTTTTATATCTTCTTTATTTTATTAACAAAACCAGTTGATAATTCTAATTCATTAGCTCAAATTAAAATTGATATTCTCCCATATAATCAGCATCTATGAAAAATGATTATATAGTTTAGTAGTGCGGTCGACAATTGTATGTAATGATTTAGGAAACTGCAATCACTTGCTCCCTATTGTACATGTGACTTCTAGTTCTCAAAATAAAACAAACATCACTTCATTTATACCCTTTGTTGACAAAATTGTTAGTGTCGTGATACACTTATTGACAAAATTTTCATACTTTTCCTCATAGAAATCAAGTCTCTTGTAGCAAATATAATATTGATTGCACAAATTTACGAAATAGGGTACAAGTTTATTCATATTCAATTCATTTCATTGGAGAAATGGAGACGCAATAAGGTGAGGTATTAATTTTTTTTGCGAAAATAGTTGCAGTAGCAACTGGCATAAAAGCACCGTGAGCCATATTATATTTATCTTTTCAAATTAGACCAATAATAAGAATGAAGCTACATTTATTCCTATCAAACTGAAAATCAGTATAATTGTTTAATATACAATTGAAAATAAAATTTGAATGTTCCCCATCATTTCCGTGTATGGAAAAATTTTTTTCAAGGTCAAAGGTGAAAAAATGAGTTTTATCATAAAAATATTTCAGACAAAAATTGTAGATCATAAAATTCTTTACAAGAAACGTATCAATACTTTTTTTCCTACGAGCCACCGTTTCTAAGACGATTCAAAAAGTTGTAAGTTTTATGTTTCAGATTTACTGTCTTATTTAATGGCTACAATGATTGCACGAGAAATACAGAACAACATCCTTGAACTTTAGCAACATCTTCGTCAATTGATAATTTATTTGATGAACTTATGATAGTTCCCACCAGTCAACAGAAATTTCTTACAACTACTCACAACAAGTCTTGGTTCATTTCAATGTTGTAAGAAAAGTTTACTGCTGAAAATATATTGATGAAACCATAAAATACGACAATTTTTTGGATCATCTTGTCTCAGAAACAGTGACTTGTAGGAAAAAAGTATTAAAACGTTTTTGTAGATAATTTTATAATCTACAATTATTTTTGTACCATAGGTATTTTTATGATGAAACTCACCGTTTCACTAATCATTTCGAAAAACTCATTTTTTTAACCTTTGACCTTGAATAAAAATTTTTCCATACACGGAAATCATGGGGAACATTCAAATTCTATGTTCAATTGTATGAATGTATAAATTGACCGGATTAATTGCAAGGCAATAGTGTTGAGTTTCCTTAATTAAATCGAGTCTGCTCGATTGCACATTAAATACTTTTCCACTTTAATTAACGTTTCATTTCAAAATGGCACTTCTCCCAATTGTCTTATGACGGCTATAATTGTACCTCTTCATGAAGGAGGAAATAAAAATCAATCAAAATTATCGTCCAATTGCACTCCTTCCCACTTGTCTAAGATCATAGAAGGATTAGTCAAAAAGGGGCTTCCTCTTGCAAGCCAATAGAATGTGGAGTGCCCCAAGGCTCAAAACTACGCCCTATTTTGTTTCTCCTGTTTATAAACGACATCGCCTATCTATATGTCAGTGGTAAAATATGTCTACTTGCAGACGAAACTAGTTTCTCTTGATCTCACGACACTTCATAGGACCACATCTAGTGACCTAATCACCAACTTTGATGTTGTTGAATCTGTAAAATTCTTCAGGCTTGTTGTGGACAATTCCTCGAAATGGGAGTTACATATTGCCGCCTTATATGAAATATTAAGTTCCTCCTGATTTGCGATGAGATCAGTTTTCCAAAAAACTGAACTTATCCACCTCCTTAACAGTCTATTATGCCCTTATTGACTTGCATCTCCAATATGTCCTTACCTTCTGGTGGTGCGACTCAATTTGAACGAATATTTGAGCGAATAAAGAGAGCGGTTAGATATTTACTCAAACTGAAGGAAAAAAAATATACAATCACTTGCCAAAAGAAATTAAATCGATATCATCTTTTCCCGCATTCCACAATAATTTGAGAGCATATTTACTGGAAAGTGCCTTCTACTCTGTAAACGACTTCTATTCTAATAATAATATTTAATTCCAGACATGCTGCATACTGGTTTAATTTTTGCTATGTAGTCATATACTAATTATTATATATATATATATATATATATATATATATATATATATATATATATATATATATATATATATTAAAAAAAATGATGATTTCCATTCAGATTACGTTCAGGCGTTCTACCCAACCGATTTGCTTGATTTTCTTTTTTCAATGAAAGGTATTGATGCACAGATCAGGCATCAACCATCGTATTTCATCTAATTTTCACCATTCTCAAGATATACTCAAATGCGATTTCCCCCGTACATTACTTATGGGAGTTTTTCACATACACACGTTCTATCCTCAATATCTCAGGTTCTATTCAAGATAGAGACTTTGTTTTGGTTTAAGAACACTCGCTGAAACACCTTCTTTCTTTTGGGTTTTTGAACACTTAAATCGGTTGAGTTGGAGAGGAGCTAGGCGCGGACATTCATTGTGGAGTTATGGATTTTTGTAGGTTTTTGGTAATTTTCCTACATTCAAAGTTCTATATCTCAGGTTCTAATATAGCTACAAAGTTCGTTTTAATTTAAGAACACTCGCTGAAACATCCTCTTTCTTTTGAGTTTTTGAACACTTAAATCGGTTGAGTTGGAGAGGAGCTAGGCGCGGACATTCAATGTGGAGTTATGGATTTTTGTAGGTTTTCGGCAATTTTCATACATTCAAAGATCTATACCTCAGGTTCTAATATAGCTACAGAGTTCGTTCTTTTCTATTATAATGATTTCTGATACTTATTTAATGGATTCGATGCGAGCGAAGCCGCGGGTAAAAGCTAGTTACCTATTACTATTACCTATAATTTTGTTACTCATTGTGGTTTTCTTCTGTATATTGAAGTTTTATTTTATGTGTACCTTTACTTAGTTATTTTTAGTTTTTACAATCTTTTTTCTACAAATTGTAACAATTTTTTAACAATAAAGCATCTCTCTCTCTCTCTCAATCACATACCTATTCGTTTTTTAAGGAATATTTGTGATCCTAATTTCCTTAAATGCTGATATCTCATTTTTTTCAAGATTGGTATTGGAAACTTTGTTTAATATGTTATAAAAATTACTGAATTTGGAGAAATATTTGGTAAGAGGTGATCGGTGACCAATTTTTCAAGTAATGTCGCAATCGTGTCTTCATGGTAATTAGTAGATTGATCATAAAGTTACGCACAAAATTCAGAAAACGTACAACGTTTATTATTGAAAAAAAAATGGAAAGACATCTCACACTAGAACACTTTGAGAGATACGGACAGACATTTGAAATTTTTTGTAATTATGAGGAAAATTAAAATTTTCTTTAAAGCTAGTATTTTTAGACGAGACATCGATTTGTTGAGTGGTACAGTGATTTGACACAATTGTCGGTACTGGGACTTAAAAGTAGGACTTGTCAGGGGATGAATTTCGCGAGAATTTAATAGCGGAGCAATATTTGAAACATCTTCATATGCAGTTCCTCCGGACCAAATTGAGGTTCTGAGTTCAAATAATAGACCCTGGGGGTTTTTTCTATCACCACATCCTTGTCTTAATAATCGGAGGTTTCCGGATGAAAACTTTTCTCTTTACAGAATCTTACTAAAAAATAAGTCTAAAATTAATGATAATCTGGAAGAAATTGGAAAAAAAAGATAGAAATTCTGGTAAAAATTGTTGTTTCTGCACAAGAAAATATAGAAAAATTAAAAGAAATAATAAAGCTCTCGTTCGCTTTAATCCACAACTGTACTATAATGCACCCATTATACGTCTATTTTCTCAACCTTAATAATAATAGTTAATCACTGCTGTCCGATGCTTTCTTAATTTAGCTGTAATATTATATCATTCTACTACAAAAAATTCTCCTAGACCTGAGACTCAGAGTTTGGAAGACACTGATCAACGATTTGGAATGTACGTCTATTTATGTTTTTGGGAATAATTTATAAGTGGCTTTTGAACCAAATTGAATAATCGGACCTGTCAATATTATTGTTTGTGTGCGTAGATATCTCACGTTTTGATATTTTGTACTAAATTGTGTTAAAATCCAACAAAAATAATTAGATATAGAATATAAAAATGTCTTTTCTTTAACATCAACAGAAATAAGAGCAGCTGCTGAAGTTGCCTGATTCAATCATTGCCTATAGCCTATAAATCTGTTTTTAACTGGCAAAAAAAATTATTAATAACTATAAATAAACATCATCATCGTGTAAGATTAGATATGTAATAATTATCAAGCTAAATACATAAGATTGTTGTGTTAATTATCATGAGATATTATACTATTATCATGATTTTGTATGCACTATGCACTGAGTACAAATGAACCATGATACATTGTATCATATATTTGTTAGAATCAAATAATAGCCTTTCCAACCATGTAACAAAATTTTCCACAAAAATATTCAGTCGTAGATAAGATATAGTATTCTACTCGCATATAATGAGTTATTATTCAGTTAGTGATTTATTCCTCTCGATAGCCCTTGTGGCAGTAAACTTCACCTCGTAAATAATTACCTTCATTATACTCTAGTGAATAATATATTATTATTCTACTCAATTACATCTAAAACAAATAACTAATTGGCATAATAACATAAATATATTACGACAAACTATATATACATTTGCTTAGGATGAGTATTTCGATTTGATAAGACTAGATTTTTTGACGACTGATTCTAATAACTTTTCAATATCTCTTGGATTTCAGAAATACTTTTTCCTTTGGTTTCTGGTAACACAGTGTAAAAAAGAACGGATCCTATTAAACAACAAGATCCAAATATCCACATACACCAATGAATCCCAATAGCTTCGGCAAGCAAAGGATAAATCAGAAGATAACAAGAAAATATGAATCCAACTGTACTCATAATAATGGCCGAAGCAGTCGACCTTAGATCTGAATGGAAAAGTTCGCTAATCATAGCTAGTGGTGTTGGTCCTAGACCTAATCCATAAAGAGTAATATACCCGGACATACTAACGAGAGGTATCCATGGGTATTGCTTGACAAAAGGAGAACTTATAGATTTTAAGTAGAAGAACAATCCTAATATTGATACAGATGTTCCGGCTCCTATACTTGACGCAATTAGTAGAGGTTTTCTTCCGACTCTTTCAACTACTAAAGAAGCGAATGTATATGTACAAACTTCTACTACACCTACAATTATAGCGATGTTGTCTCCGGACATATTAGATCCGGATTCATTCAAAATGGGAGCCATTAACGGCATAACAACTGGTACACCTGAAAGATGTTGTATCGTGATTGGTAGAAAACCCAGCATCATCCCAATCCTACCTTCCTTACTTCTAAATAATTTGATTATACTAATTCCTTTCTTTTCTCGTTCAGATTCTAAAGCTTGCTGAATTGTATTGAAATCATCGTCTAGCTCTTTGATACTTTTGTTACTTCTCAATTGTGATAGCACCTTCTTACATTCAACAATTTGTCCTTTGGATAGAATGTATACTGGACTTTCAGGAATAAAGAATGAAAGAACCAGAAAAATTATTAGAGGTGCTGCTATGAGGAGTGTGAATGTTCTAACACTGAAAGGTGGACCTATGAGATATGTATAAAGTTCACCAAGTGGAAAACTTAACGCCATTATACAACAATACTTAGCTCGATTATGATTTTCACATATTTCAGTCAAATAAATGGGACAAATTCCCCATATGGCAGACACAGCAATTGCGATAGAACAAATACATATAACTATCAGCTCTATATTGCGACTAAATGCTACTCCGATAATGCTGATAAACATTACGAGACCCATTGCTTGTATACTTTTTCGTCTACCAATAATGTCCGCTAATTTTGGCAAGAAAATGGATCCAAATAATCCTGCCATTGCTGGTACACCCAATACCATCGAAATTTCTACTGTGGTTATATGTCTTCCCAAAGGATTTACTTCGGAGTCGTTTGATCGTAGTTTTTCCACTGCTGGAGATGCCCAAACTATTGCTGCTCCTCCAACAAACCATGGTATCAATGCTAAAAAAGAAAAAAAAATTATTCGCTAGTTGTGCTTGAATGCTTTTCAGGAATTATTGATAATATTTGAAAAGTTTTCAGAGTAATGAAAATTATATATAATGGGTTCTTGGCGTCTAGAAGATCGCTCATGAAGATCTAGAGCTTTAGGATGCGTCAGAAGAACGTTCTCACTTTACGATCGCCGTCTTACGATTTTAACTTTATAGCCACAGAGAATGTCGGATAATGGAAGCCAATTACAATGTGAACTGTCTATAGCCGACTCAGAAGTTGAGTTCGAAATTCATACCTTAGACAATCTATTTTTTAAGTTCCAGTAGTTAGTATTATCAAGTTACTAACTCATTCACGCCACCAGTATAAGAGATCTTGCTTTTAACACCGCTTCTTTGTAAATATATCGTTGAATCTTCACGTCGGTCCTTGAAAAATCTATAAAATTTCGAATTCACCTCATCCTGATTATCAACAAAATCGAGTTCAATAAATCTGTTATAAACATGAAGGTGAAACTAAAAAAAGTGTTTTAAAATAATACCACCGAATATCTAAAGAGTATATGTTTGGAATCGTTGATGACAAAGCCAGATTCTGAGCAACAACTCGTTTCCGACTTCATACCGCTAAGAATATACTTTGTGGCAAAACGTACAAGAAACTAAATCATGTCAAGCTGAACGCAGGCAAAGGATTAGCTCATAGAGTTGATCTTGAGAATGGAGAGAGTGAGATATGGAAGCTTGTTAAAGTGGGCCCGAACTAGGGCATGGAAACTCGCTGGTGCGGGAGAGGAAAATGGACCGTAGCGTTCTTTCTTGCTATGTTTTTGTTGTTATTAAAAAATACAAAAACCACACCACAAGCAGCCCTTCAAAAAACATTTAAACATCAGTAAAAATTGAAGGTGGGTATAACAGGTGTACTTACAAGATGTTCGTAATAAGTGTCCACATAATTATCTTCAACAATATTTGTAGACATTCTTGCGAGTACTACATTACGCCCTATTAGAGTAAATACACTTAGAAGACTCCTCTTCAAAAACTCAAGTAAGCTTAATGTGAATCTTCAAATTTCTACACATGTATCTGTTGTAATTTTTCAAGCTGTAGTTGAAGTACCAGGACTTTCAAAAGGTAAAACAAGTAACAACTATAAATTTATCATATATTTATATATAATATATATGGTATATATATTTATATATATATATATATATATATATATATATATATATATATATATATATATACATATATACAGCCGGTGACTTTAAGTTCAACTCATGAACCAAGAGATGGCGCTGAAACGAGAGCTCCAGTTGGTTACCTATAGGATCTGGTTCATCTATGGCCCGAAATGCTACTCTATTCCGATTGAATCGCCAAGATGTCGGTTTTGAGTGAGTGGAATGGCAAAGGAGGAGAATACTGGAGAGATATTTTAAAAGCGCGTAGAGAAATAGAAATTTGTAAACCGATGATAATCTCGCTCCCTATCTATTATAATAGTATAATTCCACTTTATAAACCAATCTATCTTCTGTATTAATTCTATATATAATTCTTACACGAGTAACCGGTTATTTTGAAATATATAGAGATTGAATCCCATCTCTATACATATCTTTACTTCCACCAAGAAGTGATGTTTTTATTATATCAACATTGTTATCATATTAGTGAGAATATTTTCCTGTTAATGTTACTATAAATCTTTGTTCTCTTCCTAGTAGCTTTATAATTAAATTGCTTTCCACTAGAAAAAACGCCAATTCCTATAATCTTTCACATTGAACTTAACATTGAACAATTTTAAAAGATTTTTCTCCATCACATTAACGAATTGACTCCAAATAATATTTCATTTTGATAACGAAGCTATCTAATAGATCAATGACCTCTTGTTGCCCAAGTATGGTGTGTTATTATTTTCTTATCTCAATGTCAGCTATCTTCGTGTTTATAGTTGTGTTACCATGCCTTTTACAAAGGTCGATAATGAAATCATACACGATCTTTAAAATGCAATATTTCACACTAGTAAAACATATACATTACAAAGTTAATACTGTTTGCAAATTATTTTAAATGTGCAATTCTACTGATTTTCAAGTAGCAACCTTCCATTTTAGTACTGATCACATTCGATAGGACGTTGTTTGATATTGAAAACAAAGACACAGTCATTCAAAATACAAATTGATATCAGAGCCGTATCTGGAAAATAACAAGGCTTTTAATACCAGTACTTCCATATATTTGTGTATATCTATATAAATATATTGATCTAGATGTTTGAAAGAGTCTTTACCAGTTCTTACTCGGTCAAGACCCCATTGAAAATAGATAGAAATATTTATTGAAATAATTTATACGAAACTAAACTTGGCTCGCTTAAAATGTTGATAAAAATACTTTTCTATTTTTTTTATATCGAAAATAATAATTTTATTCTAAATTTGAAATATTTCTAACTAATTTCACCTTATAAGCCCATTACTTTTCTTTTTTATTATTGAGGAAATATTTCAAAAGGGAACAAAAAAGGAAAAAACACACTCATATGCGAATGACCTATTAATATTCGCTAACGCTACAAGACAGAATAGAGAGTAGACGAAATTAATTAAACTATTAAACATACGAGAAAAAATAACTGTGAAAACAAAAAAAAAAAGAGTGTTAAGAAGCTAAAGTAGCCAATAGAGTGAATGAAACCAAATTCACATATAGATAAAGCACCGTACAGAGTATTTTACAATAGAAAGATATAACAAAGCATATAATAAAGAATATCTACGAGTTAGAACCGCAAACCAATGCTTATCTACGGCTGTGAATCCTCGATACTACTTAACCTAACCTAACCTTCAAATTAAAGCAGAAAATAACAACGTGGTCAATGAACATAATTAGATAAATAGCGGGAGTGAAGCAACAAGATGAAATAAGGAACGGTACATTAAACGCAAATTAAATATAGAGTGCTTTATAAAAATCGAATAAGTTCAAAGACATAGTGAGAATGGAAAAGAGCATTTGAGGCGATATGAAAAACCGGAACAAACAGAGGGGAGAAAAGAGGCAGAGCCAGATGAAAATGGAATATGGAAATAGCGAACAACCTAGAAAAAGAAGACTAAATGGGAAACGGGCTAAAGAGCAAGCAAAGCACATAAACAAATGGTATAAGTATAAACTATTAGTGTAAATAAAATTATGGTTCAAAAAGACTTTTGTTAGTAAGATTATCTACTACTGCTCGGGAAGATTTAAGTGTTGAGAAAAACAGAGAATGGAGCAAATGGTTTTGAAACATTATAGATGATTTACCCATCAAATCTCAAAGTGGTTTGTTTCATCTTGTATCTTCTCGCGGGGTATTCTCACCTTAATAAATAAATCAGATTTGCCATTTCGAAACAACTAACTAATTTACGGACCATCTGAAGCAGCTGTTGTTAAGAGCTCTAACTCTAAGGGCGTGTGCTATCTTTTAAACATTCGAAAATATAACTGATCGTCCGTAAATGTAATATACGGATGACTTTAGAACTTAGATTCTAATTGAAGATTCTTACAAGTCATATTCCGGAAGGAGTCTTTGGATATGAATAGTTATGTTGAAAGCTAGCTGGAAGATTAAATAAATTCGTAAATGTTTGGTAAGGTGAATATTATATGAGTAACTCGGAAAAGACCATAAAATTCCATGGACAGTTCATAATAGACAGCGAAAAGTCATACTGAGTTAAACTGTTGACAAGGATTGCTCTGTCAGTCTTTAATATATGTAATTTGTCTGCCGATAAAATTAAATTCATGTTTGATTTAATGTATTAGACATCAATTCTTATTACAAACTATACCAACGAAACAGATTTATAGAATTCTAATAGAACTCTCCGAGCCTTCCGATTAAAAGACATAAGGAGTTGTCCCAGAATTCATTTTTCGACGTACCAAAATAACATTCCCCTTTTAATGAAATTTCGAAGAAATATGGAAGTAGATACAGTGATAAAGTCCAATAAATATGCATTTGTCATTCATGGATAGACTTTTCCTTTATACCATAATGATAAAAATGGTGGAATCATTCAAAATGGAGGATGATTCAACAAGTGTTGTTAACTAATTTATGTCAGCTGGTATGTAGGAGAGTTTCCTCCCCAGTTTTATAACTAAAGAAAGGCGCAGTTAAAGTTGTTTGGATTAAGGTAAAAATGTTTTCTATTGCCGCATCTCCCCAAAATGGATATATTGATTTCATTAACTATTGATGGAAATAATGCCATCATTAGCGATGTTTTGAGAGCATAATTGTTAAAAGGTAATTGATATAATAGACCGACAAAACAGTATTTATTCTGTGTTAATGGTTACAGGTTTCGGTCTTACAACATCGATCTTACTATATAGAATATCTAAAATTGTTAGTCAGTTGGTGAAACACATGTAAAAAACATTCGAATCAAATTTTACCAATTTTTCAAGTTGAAAGACTACCAATGAATAATAATGTAATAACCAGAATACATTTGGGGGAGATCAAAATTCAACTTTAGTAAAAAGGAAGAAATAAATCAAAGTTTGACTATAACAAATCCCCGCACCTGTACGTGAAGAATATATTCAATATACCTTGGACTTTTTTTTAGTTTTAATTTGTCAATGTTGATTTTGTTTGAATAGCAACATTGCCATTTTGGTAGCTGTTTTATAGAAGGTATAAAGTTGTATACATTATCATTCCATCAAGACCAAAAATCTAGATATTGAATAAAAACAATATGATTTATATCATAAAATTAAAATGCAATAAATTATTGGATACAGATACTAAGATACAAACAAAATATGACATCTATTTAGAGACAAATATTCCGACTTGCCACTGATATCAAAAGGTACTGTAAGCTAAAATGGAAAAACGTGTGAGAAAAAAAAAAGAATTCAATGGCAAACTGCCATTAGTAGGAAAAAACTGATGACTGTAATACTTCTAGTATGACTGGGGGATAAATCTAATAAAATATATAAATATTAGTATTGACAAAAAAATTGAGGCTTAACTAGAGACGAAAAAAAAGTCATACTTATCGTCCCTAAAAAGTGAATGTTTAGCCACAGATTGTAGGAAAAAGTTAGTAGTATAAATAAAATTGGATGATTGCATTATACTTGAACTAAACTCTTGTTGGTTATTTGTCATTTTTGCTAGAAGAATTAATGCCGCAATTTGAGAATTTGTTTTCTAATCCTGTACATGCCAACGTCTCTTATGGAAACATCTATTTCCAACAAGATAGTGCGCCTTCCCATTAAGCAATATTTGTAACTATCTCATTGTTGTATTTGTAGACATATGGATAGGTTGAGGGGGACCTATTGAATAACTACCAATATGTCCGTATTATGAGGAAACTTGATGTGCGAAAAATTTAAGATCAAACCAACAATTATTTAGTTCGACATTTGGATCTTGGTCAAACCAAATACCTGAGTATGAAAGCCGTTGTGTCGGTGCATGTAGCATTATGTGTTTCCAGTGATTATTATAAAATATTTAAAACGAATATCAGTGATTTCCAGAATTGTCAAATAGTATAAGGAAAACATGAATAGCATTCTTTTAAATGAATAAATAAATTATTTGATTACTGGTTTTCAAGAACTTTGTTACTATTTATTATATTGTTATTAGTGTGGAATGAGAATTTGGTATTTGCTAGTGTTGCTCTTCAATAAAGTTTATGTCATATTTCTGAGTAATATCACTCTGCATAGATTATTATAGCATGTAAAAAATGATGATTGGGAATATTCAACGATGAGTAGATGTGTTTTACAAATAACATTTGGTATGTTGTATTTCATATTATATTTACAAAACAGACTCTCAGATTAGTCTCATCATTTAATAATACCCACTTCAAATTTCTTTCGTCTATTCACATTGATTCCACATATTTGAAAATATTACCAATAGTTTAAAATTTACTTAATTTTCATTCTACCCAACTTGTAGTAATTATCATTCAGGTTCTTTACAAAGCGAAAAATAATGGATTGTTGGTTATTTCATCAGTTAATCTCGAAAATTCCACATAGGAACAGACTCTTGAAACTAATTATGTTTATTTAAGTAGTTATTATCATAATGAGGCTAGAGGAAGAGAAGAATTATTCCGATTCGAGAATTGTTTGTTTTGCTTTTCTGACATTGATAATGGAATAAAGAAGTACATTTGCGAGTTATTCTCGGTTATTGTTGTGTATTGATAAATATAAATATTAATAGTCCTGATAAATATAATTAATAAACAACACAAATTGATAGCAATAATGGAAATTTCAGTGTTTTATACCTAGTATGAACCAAGCGGAAGCAAAATATTTTGAGTCTTGTTTTTAAAAAAATTATGCCCCGAAATATCCATGAGGTGTATTGTCCAGGCAATTTAGGAAAAATCGCTTAGTTTTCCACGATCAGTATGAAACTTTGTATTTAGATGGTGGAAAGTGTGTACAATGACATATCTTTATCCGTGGTCTGAAAAATTTTTTTGTCATTGTCAAAAGCACCGATATATGTCGAATTTTAAGGAAATTTCTCATTTTTTGCTTATAACTTCATTGCTAGTGGCTTTACCAAAAAAAAGTTAAATTCTTTTTTTTTGTCATTAAAAGACCTACAAAAGTAGATGTCACGCGTTGAAAAATATTAATTTGTTAAAGAGATACAGTAAAACACAATAATAATTATTATTTTTATATAAACAATGATAAAGTAGCTTAATAATTGTCATTGGTTCTTGTAATTGTGCAAAAATACTCTGAACTATCAATAAATGACGTGTGCAAAAGCTGGAGATTGTACGTTTAATGGTCCATGAGTTATGGCCTTATAAACAAATTAACAGCAATAACAAATAACTTGGTCTGTGCGTTGAATGTGGTTGTGTATTGAGTATTTTTTAGCTATGCCAATCGATTCCTCTCGAGGCGAGGTATCAAATTAAAAAAAAAACATCCCTTTATAGCAATTAGTTCCCGAGAAAAGTACGGCTAAAGCTGCACGGTCGAATTTGAACGCTCGAAACCACTTTTTTTCGCGCTTGAATCCGCTATCCCCACCGCGCGCGATCAAGGAAAACCGAGCGCTCCGCTGACATTTGTTAATTTTTTTTGCAGGGAGAAATTTCCACGAGATACGTGATTTTTCATGTAAAGACAATACTGTAAATAACAAATTATGTGATATTTTTTTTTTCGTCAACTCGCTAAATTTGTTGTACAGTTAATTTTTCACTTTCCCGGTCTCTATCTTCGTGGTTTTCCAACGAAACTCAATTTTTTTTTTTTTAAATGAAAGCTATTTTTATGCACTTTCGATCTACGTCAAAAAAAAATATGAAAAAAAGACGAATCCGCACGAGATTTCATTTTTGAAATCCCCTTAGAGGGGAATTCAAAAATAAATTCCCTTGATTGCAAAATTCAATTTTTTTTTAAATGAACGTCGACTTCCTACATAAAATAATGAAATCTACTCATAAAAAAATCAGCACAACCACATTCAACGCACAGACCAAGTTATTTGTTATTGCTGTTAATTTGTTTATAAGGCCATAACTCATGAACCATTAAACGTACAATCTCCAGCTTTTGCACACGTCATTTATTGATAGTTCAGAGTATTTTTGCACAATTACAAGAACCAATGACAATTATTAAGCTACTTTATCATTGTTTATATAAAAATAATAATTATTATTGTGTTTTACTGTATCTCTTTAACAAATTAATATTTTTCAACGCGTGACGTCTACTTTTGTAGGTCTTTTAATGACAAAAAAAAAAGAATTTAACTTTTTTTGGTGAAGCCACTAGCAATGAAGTTATAAGCAAAAAATGAGAAATTTCCTTAAAATTCGACATATATCGGTGCTTTTGACAATGACAAAAAAATTTCTCAGATCACGGATAAAGATATGTCATTGTACACGCTATCCACCACCTAAATACAAAGTTTCATACTGATCGTGGAAAACTACGCAAAATGATGATTTTTTGGCTATCTCGCCTGGACTAGTAGAAATGAGCAAGAAAACAGAACATAATAGATCCTTTGAATCAAAGTTTATGAGAGAAGTGTATGTGAGACCCTGAATTATAAATATATACATACATAAGTTTCCAGACCCATATTAGAACGGTAGTTACATAGTGTACAACTACAGTATGAGAGGTGATGATAAACATTGGGTCACAGATACTTAACCTTGCAGCCTTTTGTCAAACTTAGTATGAATAAAAACGTGCAAAATATTTCGGCATAGGATTCAAATAATTAATTCTAGTTCAAAGAAGAAACTTCTAATGTTTAACTCAAAATGAGATTTATCATTCAGTAAACGTTTCTATTGTTTTAACGTTATCATTCTAATGCTGATATTTATAAAGTTAATAATTTATTGATGCCACTGGTGAGTGAACTCTGATTCTAAGACGAGGTTACCAGGAGAAAATTTTTATGCCTGAAGAACCTGACAAGAACTACAGCACAGAATCATTGAATTGATCTAATATCATCGGTCTTTGACTAGTTATCTGATCATTTGAAGTGGGTAGAAACCTAGTCCAAACATGATTCCGTTATAAGCTTTTTTGATGAAGTGAGCGAGGATATTGATACGAATTTGTGAAATTAGTACATTTTCATTGATTATTGATAAGTTTATCTGATTGTTTAAAAATCGAGTCCAATGATTCTGCCACTTGTAAGGTAAATCTTATTCCGACTGGTTTCTGTTATTTTTTGATACTTGTTGTATGTTAGTAGTAAGAAGAAAAATGTTTTAGTCGTAATTTAATGAGTTATAATTTCTATCTGGATTATTCCTACATATGGTCACTAAAAAATTGAGTTAGTGGTTTATTTTGACTCACTCAGTATATTTCTCGATTCCCAATTGATATTTGGCAGTTCTCACTTAAACCATTAATATGTCTCGAGCAAATATAGGTAAGTGACAATTTAAATGAATAGTCATAATTATTTCAGTACCTTCAAACGATTAGGTTTTCCTTGAGCTACTTCTGTTTGTTAATATAATCTGATTTCATTTTTACTTTCATGTGAATTATAATATTTCACATTAAACTCTTCATATTATTCCACTATTAATAATAAGTGAAAGTTATTTACCTGTATATAAATAAACGAACACAATTTATAATAGTTATCATTAAAAAAATCGAATAATTACCTATTGCTACTGTAAAATATAAAAACAGAGTATCTGGCCTCTTCACTTGCTGTTCAGGCTGTAATTTTTCATCATCACTACTAGTGGGAACGTATTTCACTTCCTGTAAAAAATTATTCTCACTAGGAGTCTCGATCACCATTTTAACCGCAGACATCTAATCTCATATTACATGTTTTGGTATGAATTTATCTGTATTTGCTTGTGTATTATACAGCGTACAGTGACGTATTCGGAATTTCCATACTACACTCTTAATTATATTCAATCATACCAATATAACTTATCAACTTGAAAAGAAACTGAGATAATTAAACGTTCAAAAAATGTTCAACATGTCTTAATACAACGGTATCAACGCAATGTAGGTGAATACTGAACGTTTACGTTTACACATGTAGTCGTCGAAAACAAGTTTATAATAAAAAATATAATCTGGTTATGAATGTACATAATTTGCAATAAATTATTCTTTTATACAAATGTATTATTAGTATAAACTAAAAGTACCTATGAATAGGTCATGTATTGTATTTTGATGTAATTTCCATTTCGTTGACATACTAATTCCGCATTGTATTGAAACTAACTAATAATTATTACCCCGGTAATGAATAATATTTTTAGGAATATGTCGCATATATCAAAATAATTATGCAAAGGTTGTCTATCCTCCAGTTTCAAACGAATATACATACAGTATTGTATATCAAAGCAAAAAATTAGACAATTACATTTTAAGCACATAAAATAATCTAATTCAAGTACCAATGGCAGAGGGTCCTAAATGATTTATAATATAATTATAATTTGTACTATTTATGCCTTTTATCACTGTTTTCTTTGAGATTTGATGAATACAAGGATTTAAAGTCGGTATCAAAATGATAATTATAATATGTACAACTTATTTAGCAATTATATTACATCATTCATTAAGTCGTGTGACTGACACAAGATGGCACTACCATTTTCAAATCCATATGACGTTTATAGAATTCCAACTCTCGAAAAACTATGTGTAAAATTTCATGTCATTTCGATTAGTCAGAAACAATGACAGCCATTCAAGAGGAGGTACTTTTGTTATTTTCAAAACAATGATTACAAAACAATTTCGTGTGCTAATTGATCATTACTTCTTGATGGAAAAAATACTGTATAAAGCGGAGCAATGGCTTCAAAAGTGTTATCTAGACTCTGCTCTATTGAAGAAAACCATTTGTTATTGGTTTGCTAAATTTAAACTTGGCCGTACATACACGGATGATTGTGACTGTTTTGGTTGTCCAATTGAGGTGATTACTCTAGATAACATAAAAAAGGCCACAAATTGGTTATATCTTCTGCTTTCTTTAATCTAAACAAAGTGCTTGTTTTTCCTGGTATCCTCTGCCGTTTAATTATTAGAGAGGTTGTCGCTGCATCTCTTGCGGGGTCTACTCAACGCTTCGACGCCCTAAGAGCGACTTGTGTCTAGCTATTTTGACCATTCTGTCGTAATTCATTCAATCTATAAGTTCGTTGCACTCTTTCTTGCCAATATCCATCCGTTTATGTTGTCAATCTTACATGTTCTTCTAATGTCCTCGCTTCTCTCCCTGTCAAAAAGTGTTTTCCCAGCGATTCTGCGCACTATTTTTATTACGGTGGTTTCTAATATTCTCATTGTGTTCGATGTGTATGGTCTGGTCTGGTTTCCGCTGTGTATGTTAATATAGCCCGGATTACAGCCTTGTAGATTCGGAATATTTGTTTCGGAAGATTGTATCGTTCAGGTAAGCTGAGGTTCGTGCTTCTTTTGCCGCTTGGTTTCTCACCTCCGCTTCGATATTACCGTATCCTAATATTTCTATGCCTAATATTTAAATTTTATCATTATTATCTACAACCAGTTTGCATCTGATAGATGTTTTGAGGTGATCATGCATTTGTTTTTTGCTGCAGATGTCTTTTGCCGTTGTGTTTAATGTGAATAGTAATCTGCGTTTTCTGCAATTTGAACAAAATCACAGAACCATCGGCATAGCCCTAGATCTCGACGTCTTTCTTTAACATTTTATAACCTTTCAGGTTACGAGTGCTTTTTATAACTTCATCCATTAACGATGTTGAACAACACGGGGCTAAGAGAATCTCCTTGTCGAATAGCATTGTTTACAGGAATTTCTTCGGTAGTTATGCTATTGATTTTGGCCTGTATTTTGTTTCTCTTGTAAATGTTTTCGATGGTTTTTACGATGTTATATGGTATTAGCCTGTTGTATAGAAGGTGTACCACGTACTCCAATTATATTCGGTCAAACGCCTCTTCTTGGTCTGTAAAACACATGAACGGTTTGTTATTCTCAATAGATTTTTCAACTATTTGTCGCAGGACAAATATCGCATCTGTACAAAATCTTTCTGATCTGAATCCCCGCGATTCATCGCCTAATGTGGTGAGTTCATTTATTTTGTTTGTCATCATCTTTGTTACTAGCTTCAAGGTTGTATTTAGAAAGCTTATTCCTGGGTAGTGTGCAGGTACCTTTTTTTCTCTTCTTTGACCAGTAAAATCGTGGTACTGGCCATTCATCCGAAATTTTTTGATGTAAATTCTTAAGTTTCATTAATGCGGTTTCTATATATTTTTCTTCTATTTCATCTACTTATACAATAGTAAATTGAAATTACGTGACATAGCTGAGGCCGTAAAGGTATAAGAAGGTTGTATGTTTACACTCATCAACGTGTTGATGATTCACAGCAGTGTATGGCCATGTTTACACATAGTGAATCGGATTTTTTGCATCGATATGTGACAATGGATCTATCTCTTCATTCCGGAATCAAAACGAAATGTCCAAAGGTACAACAGTCAGCTGGGAAGGTTATGGCTTCAGTATTTAGGAATGCGCATGGAATATTGTTCATTGACTCTCTCCAAAAGGGAGAGACAATCAATAGAGAACTAGATAGAGTTGTTGGATAGTTTGAATGCAAAAATCTGCCTCATACGTCAAAGAAAAAACTACTGTTTCACCAAAACAATGCACCGATTCACATGTCGATGTGCCCCCCCCCCCTGGTAAGGAATTCATCTCAAATGAAAAAACAATTGCTGAAACTGAAGCTTATTTCGAGGCAAAAGACAAATCCTTCTAGAAGCACGACATCGAGAAATTAGAGAAACGTTGGAATATTTGTATTGCTCTGGAAGGAGATTACATTGATGAATAAAATCAATTTTTGATAAAAATGAGTGTTTATTTGTGGAATTCTCTTTATTTAATTATATATGTCAAACCGACTATAAATTGTTATCATTACCATCTCTTAATTTCAATTGGTTATCACAACAAGCAACAGTGGGTTGCTTCTCTCACATTGGCCATTTTATATATATTTTCATAAAGACTTGAAGAAAAGTTGAAACGTCAACCAAAAAATATTGAAAACCTATATATGTGTTGCTAAATGTTCTTGATTCTAGGTCTCTTCTGTTTCAAAATTAGTTTTTCAATAATTTCTAAAGGATAAATAAAAATTGACGTTTCGACTAATGTCGATTTACGCATAACAGATGGTACAGTTCCAAAATACTTTGTGGCTGTTATGTTGGAGAGAAGATTTCACGTCCTAATTCGGGCATTACATTTTGACGACAACAATACTAGAAAAGAAAGAGCCAAATATGATAACCTAGAACCAATTCGGGATCTACTTGACAACTTTGTAAAATCATGCTATTCAAATTTCTCCATTGGAGAGTATGCTACGATAGACGAAATTCTGGAAGCATTTCGAGGAAAGTGCTGTTTCAGGCAGTATATTGCTAATAAGCCTGCAAAATATGGCATAAAGATCTATAGTCTAGCAGATGCACGAACGTTATATACGCACAATAAGGATATATTTCCGGAAAACAACCAGAGGGACAAGTTGCCAAACGATGCTTCCAGCATAGTGAAACGTTTGATACTCACTATCTCACTATTAATAAGGCTGGACGAAACGTTACAATGGATAATTACTTAACATCGGTTCCCCTTCCTAACGATTAACTTCTAAATCACAAACTGACTTTAGTTAGTACACTGCGAAAGAATAAGTGGGAGATCCCATCTGAGTTTGTTCAAGTGAAAAATCGTCCAGTATGCAGTACCATGTTTGCTTAAGGGAAAGATGACAATAACTATTCTTGCGTTGTATATTCCAAGAAGTAATAAAAAAGTTCTGATTCTATCTACTCGCTATGATGATGCATCTATAGATCCGTCCCCCAAACAAGCCAGAAATTATAACATTTTATAATTCCACGAACGGTGGGGTAGATATTGTAGGACTAAAGTGCGAATATTCCGTAGCACGAATTGATAATCGTTGGCCACTAAAGTTTTTTATGCTCTATTAAATATTGTTAAAATAAATTCCCAAATAATTCCCGAGTTGAAGAAACTAATTTCAAAATAGAAGAGAACGTTATATATATATATATATATATATATATATATATATATATATATATATATATATATATATATTTGAGTATAAATTTATTTTTTTCCTCTCTCTAATTTCCTGGGTTCGTAGGTTGTTTGGATGAAATAATAAAACTTCGATGAAATATCACATTTATACGTATAACATAACGTTTCGCTCCTTCCTTGGGAGCATTTTCAAAAGAATATAAGAATTAATAAATGATGATTAAAATAAATATATGTAGAATACATAAAACCATATTAGTAGTATTTTTTTGTGATTTGGAGTTATAATTAAGATATCTTCCAGACCATGTTTCTTTCTTATAATATTTAGGTTTTAGGTCTCTTCTGTTTTACAATTAGTTTTTTTTTATAATTTTTGGCTAGGTTAATAAAGATGAAATTTGAGGTTTCGACTTTCCTTTAAGTCTTTATCAAAATATGATATTGACACTGGCAATTTGCGTATTTATATTGATTAATAGATCATGAACATCAAAATGAGAATAAAAACAAAATAGAGAATGTTCTAATAAGAAAAATTAATTTGAATTCATGAACATAAAAGCAGGCTATTCAATTCTTTAATTCTTAGTCAATTAAAAATGTTGATCAAGAATCCTGGATAATGAATAGTTTTTTATCAATCAACAATGATATTGTTTGCAACCTCCGAAAATATTCTAATGGCCTATGGTTTGGCAACCAAATATACATATACTTACCAACTAAAATATCTGAATTCAAGAAATACTATTATGTTCTCTTGGAAAATTCATGGAATATTATTTTAACTAATTTGTATCAAAGAAGAGCTTTTCGGCAGAAACCACTTCTACATTTGCCAAATACAAGGTATCTCAAAAGTAAGTTCATATTTAAAAAAGCAATTTTAAGTAAGTAAGTAAGGAATTGATTAAAAAAATGTTACATATTATAATACATTGCTTAGGAAATTATTACCTGGTCCAAATGGATGCCGTTGCCCTCGCGGCAATTTTTTTGATGGAGCACTATGATGGATCTATAGGTATAAAATCTCTAATACGTGGATGCCAACCCATGTCACCTTTCCTGGAGCTTAATTTGCCAGGTAAACTTTCAAAAACTCTTCGCAGAGATCTTTCGGACGTAAGTGAAGTTGCTAAGTCCTGCTAGAACCATGTTCTTCGGTTGTGAACTTTTGCAGTTCAGGTACGAAAAGTCGTCTAGGATCTTCACGTAACACTCTGACTTCTCTGCAACTGTGCATTTCTTTTAAACTTAAATGAAGCAGGGATCTACATATGATTCGTTGCACTAATATCGCAGCCGATACGATCTTTTAGGCGAATATAGGAATTTATAATGTTCGTGTTGTGGATTGGTCGCACTCCAGTAGAGGAAATTTAGCTTATTGACGTGTATGTTAAGATTAAAATGACCTTCATTCGAAAACAAAATAATGGTAAACTCTGGAAATAGATCAATTATCTGGTTTACAATGTCAAGTCTTTGACCAACATCTTGATGATAATCTATGCACGATTTAAGCAACAGCTCGCTTCCAAATAGACAAGTTAGGTTCGTCACAGACCAAGTAACACCATCTATATTTTCGATGGTTTCAGAAAACCTTGCACGCCCGGATGTTGTTTATTCAGTGTTGATTCAGGTCTCTTCAAACATCTCTTCTCATTTTCCAATCAGTCGAGAGCCTGACGGATCATTTGAATGACGAACATTGCGAATATTGTAGATTTTTCTACGCGCTATAAGTGCCAAATTCCTGTTTTTGTAAAACTCACGTACGCTCAACGCATTTTCTGCTTCCGAAAAACACTGCTGAAGTTAAAAAGAAGCAACTGATTTTAAGTATTCCAACGGCAATAGCTACATGGTCGCCTGATATACTTGTTTTAGCGGAATTTAAAAAGGCGCCAAAAAAGACATTATTACAGTGATATCTGAAAGTATTTGAACTTGGCATGGCAACAGAGCTAACATAAATCCTACTTTAGTTTCCTTATTTGTGAATAACGATAGATAACCAGGGCTTTTCGTAGCGAAGTTTTTTGTTTTATTGCATTCCACTAATTTATAATAATCCCTTCGATTTTTCGATGAATCTTTGGTGTTTCGTGATTTTTTAGAGCTTGTCTACATTTTTTCTCTTTACCCTTGGATAGTAAGTAGGCAGGAGATTCTGAAAAAAAGAAGAAGAATATTGAAAATGTAACAATAAGTATTATCAAAAGAAGTGTCATACTAAAATAAGAACCTATGATGAAACAATAAAAATATCCTATTTGATGGAATAGTCCAAAATAATATCCAAACTTGGCTCTATTATGATCCTTGCAAATTTCTGTGACATAAATTTGGGATAATAGAGCAAGATCCAGCCAAAAAAGTTCCTTCCATACATCTGGAGATGTATGATCATTATTACAAAAGCACTGAATGCTAACAAAATGTGAGATAAAAGTAAACCTACTCACATAGTTAATAAGTATACTAGAGTACTAGAGCTTCAAGGAAACTTGTTATAATTAGTGAAGCTGCTATCATGGAAATATCTGTTGGGGCTGCATGTGATCCTAGTGGATTTACTTGAGTATCAATGGAAGTTAATTTTGGTATCACCGGTGATGTCCATACTATTGAAGTGCCGTTCACAAGTGCCAACAGTTGCACTGCAAAAAAAATATATTTAAATATTTAACATATTGCCATGCACAGGCCACATTTTATTGAAAATTATATTAAAATGTTAGTTCCTATTAGTTTGTACATAAATTCAATTTTAGCGTTATTATGTACTATGTGGAAAAATCTGGTCGATTTTTATTCTCAAATTGCCAATTTATAGTGTGAAAATATTATCCTCCTCAAGCACCTCCACTGAGTTATAACCACGGCCTCGAAAATTGAGGGAGTCGTGTGGCACCTTGTTGGGAAGGGAGTTCAGTCCTCAGTTCAGCAATATAAAGTTTTTCAAATTTGGTGTAATCATAACTGAGAAAACTAATTTTTAACATGAGAAGTGTTGATAATGTCTCTATCATGAAATTTTACGTAGAATGGAGATAATAATGAGAAATAATCTAGGAGTTAAATCGGGAGATCTAGCCGGTCTCCATTCGGTTGCTCCACGTCTTCCAATCCACCACCACGATAAACCTCGTTTAAATAATTTCTAACTGTATAATTGTCCCTACTTTTTTAGTGTGAGCCTTTGGTCTTTGTAATGTAGACACTAAAAAGTTAATCAAAAAATCTAGATAAACCTCACCATTAACTGTGTCCTCAAAAAAATGAAAGCCAATAATTTGATTGTTAATGATAACATCCAAAACGTTCACTATTTTAGGGTGTTGAGTGTGAGCCTCACACATCCAGTGAGGTTTTCCTTTGCTTCAATATCTAGAGCTCTATTTTTTTAACCATTCCGTTTAAATGAAATGTCGCTTCATCAGAAAAACCTATTTTGTTTATGAACTACAATCCGCGTTTATTCTATCCATCATCAATTCACAAAATTCTTAGCTTCTATCGGAATCATCTTCATTTAACTCCTGAACCATTTGCACTTAGTAAGGGTGATTTTTTTTCTTTCTACAAAACTCTCAAAATAGATGATTTACTACATCATTATCGGCGGCAAGCTCTCGAGTTTTCTTTTGTGGATTTAAATTTATATCTTGTTTTTAAATATTTTTTAAATGTCCAGTTTCACGAAACTTTTTTCAGTTTTGTTAATTGTAGACTGCGAAACGTGTTGACGGGGGTATTTATTATTAAAAATGTCACAAACCTTCTTTTGAGCTCTTATTTTATTATCACAACCAACTTTAATTAAAATGTCTATTCTTTGAGATTCGGACAAATGAGCCTTAATTAAATTTTATACGCATGCAAATATTAGACTGACTTCTTTAGTTAACTTTAAATACCTAAAACACAGCAGCCACTAGATTCATACCATTTGTTTATTTGGGTTTTTGACTAATATTTTAGTATCTTTAAAGACTTTTTCCTGATGTTTAGCAGAACAGATACGAAAATACCTGATTATTGATTTTCTCATTTATGATTGCACCAAATTTGAAAAACTTCATATTGCTGAACTGAACTGAACTAAAATTCTTTTCCAACAAGGTGCCACACGACTCCCTTTCTTATTTAAAATTTTCGAGTGGGTGCTTATAATTCAGAAGGAGTGCTGGAAGGGAATAATAATTTCATACTGTATATTCACATTATAAAAATCGACCTGTTTCAGGTTTCTTTCACATAATACATAATAACGCTAAAATTGAATTTCTTCCATACATATGGACTGCATTGTATAAGAATAGGGGGAAATCTAATATAATGAACAGTATTGGGCAAAATGAGTGGAACGCGGAATTTGTGGTTTAATTATGACTTTCAGAGAAGAGAAGAGGCAAGCTACATAACTAACGACTTTATTTGTGATTCAATTTCAAATTTTTAACTTCTAAAACACAGCTATTCAAAGTCGTGTAAAATGGATGGAATACCCAATTTGTGGCTCAATTAAGACTTTTGTGTTAGAGAAGAAGCAATCCACATAACTAACCGTTGTATTTGTCATTTAATTAATTTAAACATAATTATTATTTTGTTTATTAAAATGGGTGGAATACCGCATTTGTGGCTAAATTATGACTTTAAAGATAAAATGTCTCATTTCAAATTTTTTGTACATTCAGTATAATATGAAATTCACAAATTTAGAGGTAGAGGCGGCTGTTATTGCAGAGCAGATAGAGGTTCATCGATTGTTATCAGTATATCTGCTGTTGATGCACCAAAAAAATATAAATCGATAAAGTTGTTTTGATGACATGGCTATATGCCTAATTTCTTAAAAGTATTGATAATTACACATATTTTTGCGGCTTGAACTTATGAAACAGCATCTGACGGCTGGAGTCTGTGGGTACAGTGCCAAGGAAAACAAATAACACCATTTTTACGTGTATTTTCAATAAAGTAATACTGGACTAGGTATTGAAACACTAGAAAATTTCACGAGCCGTTAAAAATAAGCCATAAACATCTCAGTCATCCAGCCTCAAATGCTGCATTCTGCCGTTGTCAACTCTAATTCTCTGTCGAGGGGTATCAGCATTGGAGGCACGTAAGCTCCGGATGAATTAAACCATCCTCGTTCCGTTGATGATAGTGAGCCCACATGTTTTTTTCTCCTTTCTGCAATAATAATGCTCTTTGCTTTCGACACGCACGATATAACAGTCTATTCCATTGGTGTCAGATCATATTTGTCACATACTTCCCCGAGCTAAGAATGGAGTTTATCAACAGCAACTTTAAATCTATTGCACGAGCTGCAGATGTTACTTCAGGGTTTCTCGTGTATAAATTGAGGTGACGTTTTGAAAATCCCTTCAACCAATCTACACCAGCAATTTCCTTGTCAAGGTAAAAATTGTGAGAATCGCGAGCTAGCGAAGGACGACGGCGGCTCATCCATGACGTTCCAGTCATATAGTTGAGCTGCCTGTAGCTACTTGAAACAGCATCAACTGCCTCCCGAACTTTCCCTCTTATACGTAGGCACCATTTCTGAATCTAAAACAGAATTAATAGCTGCCTAATAGCGTGAACAAAACACGGCTAGTATGTGTAGGTGCCCCTTTCATACCTCGCATACCCGTTATGCTCCTCGTTCCCCTTCCAGATTTAGTGACTGACAACAAAAACCTAACTGAAATAAATTGGATGGTTGAGATAGCTACCAAGTCGCCAAAACAATACTATAATTTTTGTATATGCACTTTATAAAAGCATTAATAATAATAATCACAATCTAGAATTTTACTTTCCAATTTACACATGAATTTTTATGGGAAGCTACAATAGGCGTTGGCTCTTATTTGAGCTTCTCTTTGTTTTCAAATGACTCAATAGATATAACTGCTAGTAGATTTCTTTATCTCTAATAAATGATCACATTTGAATCAACGAAATATAGACTGTCAAAACTGTAACCCATACAATAGATATTAGATTGGATCACACATACTTAACCTTGTCAACCTGATTATGAATTACGTTCTATGAGAAATGTAAAATTTGAAACTATTCCTGCGTATGATTCTCATAATTGATTTTCATTCAAATAAGAAACGTCTTGTAACGTCTAACTCAAAATGGGAATTTTCATGAGGTAAATGTTTCTATTGATTTGAACCATCATCCTAGATTGGATATTTATGAAGTTTCTAATCTATTGAGGACGCCGATGCAGTAAAAACTTTTATTCTCAGGTCATATCACCCGAAAAAAATCTCTGTTCTCACACAACCTGGTAAAAACTATGGCACAGAATCATTAAATTGATGTAAGGTCATCGGTGACTAGTTATCTGATCGTTTGAGATAGGTAAAAAACAAGTCCACGTAGTGAACTGAGGATATTGATACGAATTTGTAAAATGAGTACATCTTCATCGATTCCTGTTAAGTATATCCGACTGTTTTGAGAGGAAAAAATCGATTCCAAATATTCTGACCTAGATAAGTTTATCTGCCTGTTTTAAGGGGGAAAAGTCGAGTCCAAAGATTTTGCTACATGTTATGACCTGTTAAAGTAAATGATGATGATGAATCTATTCATGATAAATGCACAACATTTTCTATTTTGACGTGCTCGAAAATCGAAGATTTCGTTACATAGATTCGTACATACCAAGCTCATAAAAAGCTTGAGCCAGTGGAGGTTTGCTTTGAATTCAAGAATCACTCCATTTCCCGAAACCAAATTGAAATTTGGCAGTGAGAAAGTTAAACCAATCATATGTCTCGAACAAATATAGTTACAGAAAATTTTTGTGTTTGTTAATATAATCTGATTTTATTTTCACTTTCATAGGAATTTTAATGTTACAAATGGAATCTTTCATATTTTTCCACTATTAATAAAAAGTAGAAGTTGTTATTCACCTGTATATCAATAAACAAACGCAATTTGTGATACTTATTATCAAAAAGTCGCATAAATTACCCATCGCTACTGTAAAATATAAATACAGGGAATCCGGCGTCTTCACTTGCTTTTCAGGATGTAATTCATCATCTTCACTACTGAAATTGTTCACCATATCTTACTACAATGGTATCAACGCAAATTATGTGAATACTGAAAGTTCAAGTTTACACATGAAGTGTTCGACTCAAGAAGAATTTTACGATAAAAAAAATAATCTGGTGATAAATGTACATAATTTGGAATACATTATTCTTATAATACAAAATATTATTAGTATAAAAGATAGGTACCAATGAATTGGTTATGTATAGTATTTTCATTAAACTTTCATCTAATTGATATACTAATTCAGCATTGTATAGAAACCACCTCATAAGTTTTCAATTAGCGTTTCCTCTTCCCGAATGTTTTCTTTCAGCTTTCAACACTTTTGATCTGGTACTGCTTCAATTTTTCTCTATAACATCGTTATTTTGAGCATATATATTATATTATATAGTATTTGACACAATGTAACAAAATAACCTTAAAATTAAATAAAGATTATATTCAAAATGTTAGTAAAATGTAAGAAACTATATATAATGGTAACCCATTAATGAACATAAAGGCTGGTTGTCCAGTTCTTAGTCACTGAAAAATGTTGAATAAGGACTATGGAATAGCTCAATCAACAATTGTATTATATACAAAGATCTAATATTAATATTCAGTGATGCAACCCAGCGAAATAGTGCTCGTATACATTTCTAATTTCTAATGACCTATGCTCTGTCAACCTAATATACATATACTCACCAACTAAAATCTGAATATCTGAATCCAAGAAACAGTATTATGGTTCTTCTAGATAGATCCTAGAGAAATATCTTTACAACTTTGGAACAAAGAAGAGCTTTTCTCCACGCCTACAATTTCAAAATACAAGATTTCTCATAAGAAAATTGATATATAGAAAAGCATGTTTGTCACATTTAAAAATATATTGCTTGGACATTCCTTTTTCAAAAATAACAACGTCCAAATGTAAGATGTTGCGCTAATGGCATTCATTTAATCGCGCACTAAAATTGCTTATGACGGATTCTCCGTGATGGCTGGATATTTCCTTCAAATTATGTCAGGTAAGTTGGTTTCTAAGCAAAAACTCTAAGTTTAACATAAATCTGCAGGAAAAAGTCCATAGCTGTTGAATCGGAACAACTTATGTTTCCTCTCTTGAAGATTAATTTGCCAGGAAAAATTTTACCAGGTCTTCGCAGAGATCTTTCGGACTTACGTGAAGCTGCTACGTTCTGATGGATCCCTGTTGTTTGGTTAAAACCCTCAATGTTTTGCAATTCAGCCACGAAGAAGTCCTCTAATATCTGTACATAATGCTCTGAATTCTCTAAATTCACTTTAGGCGAAAGTAGAGACTACTGATGTTTGTATTTTGGATATGTCGTACTCCAGTAGCGAAAATTTTTGATGTGTATTTTAAGATGAAAATGGGCACCATCCGAAAGTAAGATGATGATAAACGTTAGAAAGCGCTCAATAATCTGGTTTACGAAGTCAAGACTCTGGCCAGCATCCTGAGGCTTCAATTCTAGAGATTTATAGAGATGTAGCCCCAAATCTTTGCGTAAAATGCAAAATAATAATGATCTGTACACATTTGAAGCAACAACACGCTTCCTAATGAACAAGTTAGGCCTTTCAGAGTTCGAGTAACACTGTCTATATTTTCGACTTTTCTAGAAGAGCTTAAAGGCCCGTATGTAGGTTTATTCAGCTTCGATCTGGGCTTTTCAAACTTCTCTTATAATTTTCCAATCAGTCGAAGTGCTTGACACATCATTTAAATGACAAAGATTACGAATATTAAATAATTTTCTACTCGCTATAGCCGATGAATGACTGTTTTTGTAAAACACACGTACGCATAATGCACAGTCAGATTCCGAGAAACGCTCCATAGCATTGAATTCCCATGAGCCATGCTTCCGATCAATATACCTATCGCGCTTCTTCAAATAATTGCGTTCGTACAATAAGCAATACAAAAGTGAGCTTCCTTTTGACATATCTTGTATTAAGTTTAAGGACTAATGTCTACTGCTTAAAAATCTATTCAAATTGGAGGTTGGCAATGCATGCACTTCTAGAGACATTGAAATGAGAACTGACGATTCAATTGAGACACACTTCCCAGATCGCTTCGAAGAAAGTAACTTGATTACGTTCTACAGTTCTCGTCCAGAATAAGTATTTGAGAACCTGGATAAGCTCAAAGCATGTTTTCTGCTTTGGAGCTCACGAATGTCTGTATACAGAGCTTTATGAAAATAAAATACGTTGATTTTCAAGTAGGGATAATCATTATCAAATTAGAATTTACTCGTAATATGAATCTCAGTAATTGAAACATCCAAATTTCAAAGTACATTTTTTCGGTAAAATAATTGCGTTTACCTAAACAACTAAGTTATTTGAGGAAAATTATAATATTTTAGTAAACATATATCACTTTTTTGACACAAGCTTATGATGAAGAATGTCGAATAGTATTATAGAATAAAATAATCAAGCATAATCTTCATTGATTGTATACTTACCAATGAAGATATAATATTATTAATTTGAGATAAAAAAAATTAATAACTAAAATATTGAAATAAAAATACATTTCATACATGCACGTTTATTACAAATTTTAATAACTCTGTAAAATATCTTGAATTTCTGATAAACTCTTCCCTTTGGTCTCTGGCAGAAAAATATGAATCAACAAAGCTCCAAAAATACAAAAACTACTAAAAGCCCACACTGCCCAATGAGAGCCGATACTGGCAGTTATCAAAGGAAAACTAAAAACAATTGTGAACATCATAATATTGCCTATAGTAGTGAGTAAGCTACCTGCTACTGCCCTATATTCAGCGGAAAACATTTCATGCATAATTGCCATTGGAATGGGACCAATACCTAATGAATAGAAACCAACATAAGATAGGATCAAAGTAAGAGGCAACCATCCCAATTTGTCGAGTAATTGTGAGTTAATATGTTTCAAATAAAAGAAACATCCCAAACCAAATAGGGATAGCCCAGACCCAACTGATGAATATATCAACATTCTTTTTCTTCCCAACTTTTCTACAACTGCTGAAGTTAAAAAGAAGCAACTGATTTTAAGTATTCCAACGGCAATAGCTACATGGTCGCCTGATATGCTTGTTTTAGCGGAATTAAACAAAGGCGCCAAAAAAGACATTATTACAGTGATACCTGAAAGTATTTGAACTTGGCATGGCAATAGAGCCAACATAAATCCTACTTTAGTTTCCTTATTTGTGAAAAACGATAGATAACCAGGACTTTTCGTAGCAAAGTTTTTTGTTTTATCACTTTCTACTAATTTATGAAACTCACTTTCAATCTTCGATGAATCTTTGGTGTTTCTCAATTTTTTCAGAGCTTGTCTACATTTGTTCTCTTTTCCCTTAGATAGTAAGTAGGCAGGAGATTCGGGCAAGAAGAAAAAGGAAATTAAAAATGGAATAATTGGTATCATCAATAGAAGTGTCAAAATTCTCATACTAAAATAAGGTCCTATAATGAAGCAATAAAAATGTCCTATTTGATGGAATAGGCCTAAGTAACATCCAAACTTGGCTCTATTATGATCCTCACAAATTTCTGTTACATAAATTGGGATAACAGAGAAAGATCCAGCTAAAAAAGTTCCGACGATACATCTGGAGATAACTATCAATAATACAGAAGCACTGAATGCTAACAAAATGTGAGATATGAGTAAACCCACACCCATAGTTAGTAAATACATTCTTCGTCCAATAGTGTCCGATAAACGGGGTAGTACTAGAGCTCCGATTAGACTTGTTATAATTGGTGACGCAGCTATCATGGAAATATCTGTTGTGGTTGCAGGTGTTCCCAGTGGATTTACTTGAGTATCATTGGAAGTTAATTTTGGTATCACCGGTGATGTCCACACTACTGATGTACCGCTCACAACCGTCAACAGCTGCACTGAAAACGTACATTTGAATATTTTATTGAACATACTGCTTTTTATACGCCTCATTCTATGAGTGAAGATTGTTAGTTTCAGTTATTTCATATATACATTCTTTACACGTGAATTAAATTCAAAGATATAATTTTCTTAAACATTTTATTTCAAACTTGACAACAGTTGCTGAAAGTTCAAAATTAACGACTATGCGGTAACTATTCGATTAAAAGACAATATGACTTTAGTTTAGTTGGATTTCATTATATTACTTCATACACACAAGACAATCCACCGAAATTGGCATTCCTAATGAATCGCAATTACAAGGAGAACTCTCGTTTGTAGGCTCTAATCCGAACAGCTAGCAGTCGCTGCAAATTGGAATCAAGTTGTTAAACATTCCTCAGTAAACGCCTTCTGGCGACATCCTCACTTTCAACTGCGAACCATTGGTCAAGTATATCTCTAGCAATAGACGGCGGTTGGTTCGCAGTTGGAAGTGAAGATTTCACCAGAAGAGAACTACATGAATCAAGTAACAGCGCCGAATAGCTGTGTCTTCAGTTCGAAAAAAAGATTCCGAACGAGAGTTCGGTACGCCACTTCGAAGAGACGCAACAACGTCGAAACTAGTCAGTGGTAGTGCCTATATTTAGATTTTTTTTTTCAATTTATTAAATATAGACAGAAAATATCAATAGTTGAAATACATGGTTAAGTTAGGTTAGTAGAAAAATCATCCCGCTTCCTTCCGAGACGCCAAAAATACTTTTAAGTACAATCATCTAGTGTTTGATATTCCCGTTTTTCGAACTCCGGACATTTCTAAAATAAAAGGTTATGTTTAGTATTATCAGCTTCTTTGTCTTTGCTCCTAGCAGTCATGAAAATTATTTCAATTCTTGTCCTTGCCCATTTAAATCATTCCAATCCAATTATTAATACTGAAGGTACGAAGTATGTTTGAACTTTTCCCAATCTAACAAACAAACAAGATATTTTCTATTTTCAAAATTATTTTTATCTTTTAACATAGTGTATACAGTTAGCCCAGTGATATTGTCACTTTTTTAAATCTTTTAAACAATAGTTGCCGTCTTTTTCCTCAAATTAGGCATTTACGTATGCAGTTACAACTGATAAAAATACATAAAAATACAAAAAAATATTTCTCATGACTTTTCAATCCTTCTTATACAGTAAAGAATTAAGACAGAATATATCGTCAGTAGTTAAGCTAGAAATTACTTCATAAATCCAACAATACTTCAAGAAAACTTTTAAGTGATCCTACCAATAATAACCTGGATTTAGAGTGAGCAGTCTTTATGAAATTAGCTTTAATAATGGCGACAAGTTTGTTGAGCAAATTCAGATATTACGGGTTTTAAATGCACCTGTCTTATTTAAAATTTGGATGAATAGATAAATCGGGTATTGCCGATCACGCTATCAGTCATAATCATAGAATTAATATTAATAATTCTTCTATAAGTATTGAGACTGTTAAGTATAAAAATAGTTCTATTAGAATGGTTGCATACGAGTTGCGTCCCACGGTCACATTTTAATCCGGGTTACTGTGAGGGTTGTATATGAATTGCGTCCCGAAGACTATCTAATAAATGTGGTACTAAATACCTGTGTAAACTAACAATACTTCCCAGAATTATCGATAGCGAACACACTGTTTACCTTAAATCTACACCAACACCCACAATTACACTGTCTGACGGGCGTTTCGATAACCAAGTTATCGTCGTCAGAGAGTGAAGGTAAATTAAGGCATAATAACTTGACTTACTTGACTGGTTTTATACTGAATTGTCCTACCAATACAACTTCTGGGGAGAAAATTAATTCCAGCGGGAAAATCTCCTTGACGAGAATGTTCACACTTATTCCTTGTAATATAAGAAAATCTCAAATAAGGACATACCTTACAGCCCACTCTATATTTTAGTAGTTAAGAAATGTATGTGAAAATTCCTGCCAAGGAGGTATTCTCGCTGGAATTATTTTTCGATGGAGAAGTTGTATTGATGAAAAAAATCATTATTAATTAGGTAAGTCAAGACTATAACTGCGTCATAGAACGCACCTCAGACATTGTAATTGTGAATGTTGGTTTAGTGGTAGTGTAAATAGTGTGTTCAGTATAAATATCACCAACGATTCCAGAAATTTCAACTTAGAATTATCGATATCTAAATATTGGATTCTGGTTAAGCATTTTATTGCAGCTAATGTTCTGATTCTGTTAACAATTTATCCAAATCAGAACACTGCAACTGCATTAACTGAAAACAAATTTTTAGATGTTTGTGTCCTGTTAGAAGACGATCCACACTTAAATACTAGACAAATATTCAGGGAACTTGATATTTCGCAAACATCTGTAATGAAAATTGAACGTGACAAACCTAATGATAGAAAAATGTTACAATCAAAACGATTCAAATTTTTTATGCAATGTTATATTTTGCGATTAGGCCACTTTTTATATTAATCGAAACGTATATCGGCATCATCGTAGATACTGGTAACAATCCTTGTTGGATGCGTGAGTCCCACACCCAATATTCCGAAAAACTGATTGTATGGGCTGTAATAATTGGTGATAAAATGGTCCGACGTATTTAGATCTAAGGAAAAATAGTATTATACCTGAGTTGGCTCGGAGATTTCCCGATCCAAGTAAGTATTTTTAACTACATTTAAAAAAACATCAGACAATAACAATATCCCAAGCGAAAATACCTAAATAATGTCTTTCCTAGGAAATGGATTGGAAGGTGTGGTTTTATCGAATGACCCCCGCGATCACCCGACATAAATCCTTTAGAATATTTTCTGTGGGGACACTTAAAAAGCATCCTTCATTAAACAAAACCTGCCAACATTTAGGAATTAAAAGATAGGATTACCACAGGGATAAGAAGAATTTGGTAGTCAGGGATGCTGCAAAATGTATTGCTAAGTTTTAAAAATGGCATAGCATGTTGTATTTAAGTAAATGGAAAACATTTTTAGCAATTGTTGTAATCACCTTTACTTTATGTTCTTCAAAATTCGTATTCTTTCTATTTTTTCACAAATGTCTGTTTGTCTTCAATTGTTGTAGGTTTTCTGCGCTTTGATTTGAATGAATATTTGACTGCACCAGTTTCGTTAAACTTGTTACTAACTTACTGACACTAGACCTTGTTACGAGATTTTAATTAGCACATAAATTATTGGAGAATATTCAAATTAAACGAGTTTATTCAATCGTAGCTATCAAAATGTGCAGTATTTATTTAACTTTGGTGAAGATACTGTAATTGCATCTATAACTCCGAAATGATAGTATTTAGGTATAGAGAATGTTTCATGAATAATAATCAGTATTTCTTAAGGATCTCGAAAAACACAAAATATATTGGGTTCATTATTTTTCAGGAAAAAGGAAGGATCTGACAAAAATGTAGATATCATCATAAAACCGGGTATATCCCAAGGCACCAATATTTATAAAATTCGTACAAGAAGTTTCCGAGATAATTGATGCGTTCCACACATAAAACTCACTCTGTACATAATACTAACTGATTAGCATAACACCCCTTCTCTTGCTGTTATAACTACCAAGTATGGGGATGTCCTAGCCTAACCTAACCTAACCTAGCCTGTAGATGAAAAAATGGTCAACCGGGACGCAATTAGTATTGATCTCGACAGGTCTAGTTCATAGCGGGACGTCACTGATCTGAGGCATTTAGAATTAGCTAATAACCTTATTTTACCGTTCTCCTGTTGGCCACAAATTCAGTAACGTATATTTAGTTTCGTTCTTTATGAAAAAATATAATGTAGCTCTATTAGATACAGTTTTAATTTTAAGATTATTTTTGTATAGCTGCTCTTCTAATAAATAAAAGTTGTTGGATATAACTGCTGTTTGTATACCGATACGAGGAACAAATCGTAAACAAGTTAACAATTTAGCACAGTAAAGTTAGTAAATTTAAGTTTATCTTTTATCTCTGAAGATGATAACAAGGTTAGCGAAACGCACCAGATAGTGTAATTGTTAGTATTGATGTAGTGGTATCAGTAAAGAATGTGTTCAGTACCTGGTTTTAGTTTTAATTTGAAATCACACCCTACTTTTTGAATAGCCCTCGTATAAGAAATATAAAGTAAACGGCTTCAAATCTGCCTTCAAAATGTTGCTTGCTCGGAAGATTTAGTTTACAAATCGTAATATGCCAATTGGTCAGTTCCATTTCATTTCGCTAGAAAATTATTGAGAAGTAGTCACTTCGGTCGTAATGTCAATTGCATTTCAAGTATAGTGTTTACAAAGATGCTGTCTTATGTCTACCAAAACATAAGCTATCTTTTATTTTCTTGTAATTTTTGCTTCCTAACAAGACCAAACGAATAGAAATAATTGAAAATATCTGAGGTTAATTTTGAGTAGATCCTTTGCATGTACATAAGTTTGTATTCTGTTATTATTTGGTGATATGGTTATCTCTTTCCCAACACTAATATTGGACAATTATTTTTTTTAAACACTGATTCTTTGTCACTTTTATTTTGACCGAGATATAAAATTATTATTAATTTTTTGGAAAAACATTGATAACATTTTATTATCTCTACCAACGAGGTATCGAAGATCCAAGGACATAAGGTTAAAAAGTGAGACAAAATAAATCAAGTGTACGATAATTATTTATCGATTGCTAAGGTTAAACAGGCGTTTTTTGAAGGTGGTTGTCTGATAGTTATACATTAATACGAGTTAACAGATAAATTTTGAGTAATTGAAAAATGTGTTGGATGTATCATTCAAATTTTGAAACCAAGTCTTTCATCATGGGGATAAGAAAAAGTTCCAGATCTAAATAGTTTATGGATGGAAGTACTAAACATCTCCCAATAAAATACTCACAAATATAAAAAAGGTATAGATTTCATAGAATTTAGTTATAAAATATTGTTTGCAGAAAGCCTTTCAAAAATTTTTACTGAAAACTAGAAGAATCATACCAACCATGTTCTGAAAAAAGATCAAAAAATGTAGGACTTTTACAACCGAATGAACCATTCTAGAGCACATTGTTTTGTCATTCCATATGGTGGCAAACATAAGATTTATTCTATGTTTGTTAATGAGCATATCCTGTATTTCAATTGTATCGCATTATTTGTATCATTTTTTGCATTGTTCTTTGCCATTATTTCGATAATATATATAAATAAAATACTGACAAGTGAGATAACTCATAAAATTTGGTCAGAAAATTAGATAATTGGCAAGTTGTATGACTTTTCTAAAACTATTTCCAATTAAGGAACCACCGAAAACTTTTAATTTGTAATTTCTATTTTTATATACTTCTCCATCATTTTCTTCCTAAATGCTCAATAAGATAATACATTCAATGAAATATTCATAGTTGAAGAATTTTTCGATCGACAAACACATTATCAGCTTGATAAATGCAATAAAATTTAAGATTTTTGTTATGTCTAAACATTCAATCATAACCATTTTAAATGCACTACCAATGTATAACTATTAAAATGATGAATACCTACACTAGAACAGAGACTTATGACGTCATTTTCGTATGGTTCGTTAAACCAAATATTTACCTAGTTACCTAGACCTGTTATTCTAGGGAACCTATTTTTCAATGTTTCATTTTACAGGTTAGATGAAAGTATAGATAATAATTCAAAAATATAACTTTTATAAAATATATGAACTCACTTTTTATGTTAAAAAATCCCTATTTTCCGTTACTAATAACCATTTTAATGACAATTTCAACGTATTTCGCTCGTCTTCCATTTTCGACATTTTATAGGATTAATTGATCTTGATATTTTTCTAGATCATCACTATTCATTGTTATTTGTCTTTTGAAGTAATTGAAACATCGACCTCAATATTCCATCATTAATATACTGTTGACATTTGCAAACACTTATACGACAAAGCACTACCACGTTACCAAACGCCACATGTCAGATCTCGATGCTCTATATAGACATCTGCGAATAGCGGGGTGAGGATCCATAAAATAGCCAGCGCAATGATCTAATCTTACATTATTAGACTTTATTAATTAATTAATTAATTTCACTATTGAGTAGATAACTCTTTGCGGCTAGTACATAATACCGAGCTCTCTCGGTAATCACCTGACTTTACTCGTTTTTACTTTGGTATTGCAGTCAATTAAAAACTGAAAATTTCTCAATACATACTTTTCCCTATTACAAATTAGATCTGCCTGTCACTGAAGGGCGTTTATGATTATTATCATTTAACTTTAATGTGTTTCGATATTCTTAATTATAATGAATTCATTCCATCTGTATAACTTTTTTGTAACTTCTTAGCACCAAATTTCACAATAGATACAAAAATTTAACTATAAAAAAAATTAATGAAGACTCAACTTTTTTTTTTCTAATAAAGGATGGAAATATTGGCCAAATATCAATTTCGAGAAAGTAATGGGACAAAAACAGTACAAGTAAACTTATAGGGATTGCGGTCAGCCTTAAACAAAATGGGAGTTGCGGGCTTTTCTATTTAGACATTAGAATTCTATCGGTTTTTTAATAAGCCCTCACGAGTGTTTTTGTTAGATGCGTTCAGAAATTATGTATCTAATGGTATCAAAATACAGAGTCTTCAATTGGGAATAGTATATCCAATAGTAGTAGTACCTCAATTGAGAAATTAACATTGTTAATTTTGCTTAATGGCAACAATACAAATTTGATAATTATTCGTGCTCATTTATTTTGATTATCTTCATATTTTGAAAAATATGGAAATATGTCAAAACATTAAATTTTTACCTGTTATTTTGAACTGATTTTCTGTCAAAAGAGACCTAAAACGGAGAACATATTAAAATGTATAAGAAAAAAGTTAAATAAAATTTAATAGTTATTTAAATTCTTTCTTTATTTTGCTATGTTGTATGTTTGTTTATGATTGAATCTGCAATCTCGTTGCATAATTTTGAATTTTGAAGTACATATACACATGAAATACTTTCCCTATTTCGGTATTAGAACAATATTATTCCCCTACGCATTTTCGTGTGAGAATGGTAATTTTTTGTAATGGGTTGGTTCCATCTTGACAGCTGGACGATGCATTATTCGGTAACGTGTAAGGGTGGTGTGAGGTTATTTCAATTTTTAGATATTATTTTCAATAGATTAAAATGAGTTTATAGACAAAGTAAATATAGTCGTGAAACATGAATAAAACATACAAATCAACAGTGGAAGAATTTCTTGTAAAGACCTAACTTTAAAATGAATGGATAGTTTAATATATTGCAATATTATGTGTTATTTATATTCTTATCTTTATTTTGCTTTGTTGTGTGCTTGTTTGTAAGTGAATCTGTAATCTCGCTGCATAATTTTGAATTTGAATTTTGAGGTACATAAAATACATTTTCTATTTCGGAATGAGAAAACTGTTATTCCCCTACGCATTTTGGTGTAAGAATGGACTCCATTTTCAGTACTTGGTTGGTGCCTCTGAATAACAGTTTCATTTTTACAGCTAGCTGGACGATGCAATATTCAGTCATGTGTGAGCGTGGTGTATAGTTATTTCAATTTTGAGATATTATTCACAATAAATCATAGTGAGTTCCTTGACAAAGTAAATATAGTGTCACTCTCTGAAGAGGTAATACAATTTTCTAATCAAAATTGGTTATCCTTTGTGATAATTTGGAACATTGACACAGCAGTGAGATAAAATGGACAAAATGAAGAATAATTGAATTTTTAGTGAAATTTAATAGTGTAATGTAGTGTAATGAATCATTTGCAACTTAAACAATGTGCAGTTATTATAACTTTTAACAGAAATTGTGGCGTTTACCCCTGCGTCAATTGAAATATCAGGGATGTTTTCTTGAAAATTTAAAACAATGCCCGACTTTACCCACGACTTTGCTCGCATCGAATCCATTAAATAAGTATAAGAAATCATTATAATAGAAAAGAACGAACTCTGTAGCTATATTAGAACCTGATATATAGATCTTTGAATGTAGAAAAATTGCCAAAAACCTACAAAAATCCATAACTCCACATTGAATGTCCGCGCCTAGCTCCTTTCCAACTCAACCGATTTAAGTGTTCAAAAACCCAAAAGGTGTTTCAGCGAGTGTTCTTAAACCAAAACGAAGTCTCTATCTTGAATAGAACCTGAGATATTGAGGATAGAACGTGTGTTTGTGAAAAACTCCCATAAGTAATGTACAGGGAGAAATCGCATTTGAGTATAACTTGAGAATGGTGAAAATTAGATGAAATCTGGCTGATCTGTGCATCAATACCTTTCAATGGAAAAAAAAATTAAGCAAATAGGTTGGGTGGAACGCCTGAACGGACTCGGAATGGAAATCATCATATTTTTTAATATATATGATCCTTATTACTTATATTTTAATATACTATTCTAAACTGGAATTCGTTTCAAATTTATACGACATTAAAATTGTTACTAATTAAAAAAGTACAAAAAGTTTCTTTCTGCTAAAACATCACTTCTTAAAGAATGTTGCCAAATAGTTTTTGAGACCTGATGATAAATTCTTATTTTAAACTAACTTGAAAATAATAGAATTAATAGAAATTATACCTGTCATTCGGAAACCAGTGAAAAAAGAAATAAAATTCTCAAGTTAAAGGATGCTAATTATTCATTATCTGTTTTCTAATAAATATGAACAAGCAGAGATTTTATTCTAATCGGCTTTTTCACACTGTCTCTAATTATTGTATCTAGTAGATACACTTATTCATAAGTTAAAAACATTTCCAGATATTCCTCTATTACTATTTTCATCGGAAAATTCTGTTTCTGATAGCTACACAAGCAAGAGAAATGTAACATGGCAATTTCCGTCGTTTTCTCAAGTTAATTTATTAAACGTGCAGCGAAGAAAACTGAAATAATAATGAGCAAGATTCCAAATATTTTTTCAATAATTTCTCAATTCTTACCCCTTCTATGAGTACATAAATAGTGTTAAGAAAATGATGAAATGAGCTCACCTGTAAAAACTGCCCAATATAAGTAAAATGAGTCTGGTTTGTGGGTTTGATGATTAGATTTAATTTGTTTAGAAAACTTTGTATCATCTGCTATATATTGAATTTCTTGTTTATCTTCTGTTAATTCTATAGCCGATTCCATTTTATTCTTATTTTTCACTTACAGTCTTCGTCATTGACATTGATTAGAAATATTAAAATATACTCAGCATACCTCGTTAAAATCGGTGTTCTTAAGATATAATGATTTATTTACTACGCGCTTATGAGTTTTTATATTCTCGTATTATTTATTTAATAATATCATGTTGTTTATAATAATGTACAAAATTGAAAAATACAGTGTTTTTTAATCACTATAACTTTCATTTATGAAATTTATTCACTCCTCGGTTGTTAGATAAAGCAAACTTTTTAGATATACTTATTCCAATTACAAATTAGTTTTGCAATAGTTATGTAGAGTTATAGCTATTTATTGACATCAAGTCATTGTACTGTAATCATAAGATTACCAGTAATCAATGGATACATTGTATCAAGTATACGGCTGGGATATATCTTATCTGTAGACACTTGTTATGAAAATAAGTTGGATCCATCCAATTTACTTATATCCTTTTGCCCACAAAAATGTAGGCTGAAAAAAAATTTCATAATTTTTGACATGTACATATCATGTGATTCAAATATTCAAACGTTTTGATATGATCTTGTTCATCATCAGTAACATGTCCAAATAACATAATTAGTCTGGATTTGTTTTAAAAGTATTATATATTTAAGTATTTTATTTGAGTTTCATCATAATTTATCGATAATATTAGATAGCTATTTTCCGTTGAACAAGATGATAATATGTTACTGGTCGTCGTATTTTATCAAAGAAATAGTCAGTGAAGCATGTGAATCTACCGAAAAATGTTTCCTAATCATCGTATCGTGAATTAATTGCTGGAATTTAGAGACATTTTCTTGAATTTATTAACTTGAGACACTGTGCAGTCGTAATTTTAATTGATGCCCAAATAATCTTTGGACAAGTCTGACGCACCAAACTTGTTAGGAAGCTTCTCAGTATCCAACTGCATCTCCGATTATGAAATTGATCATAACTAACTGATCGTTCCGTAGGTGTCAAAATCGTTTACTACTTATCTGAACCATAACTTCTCTTGTCTGGCATTCCACAAGGCTTCTTACTAGCCTTCCTACTTCGCATCATTCATATGTATGATACTCTAGCATCCTGCAACCCTATACAATCCAATGGAGGGTTACTCTCTATTCTCATCGAAAACTTAAGCCATTCCTACCCAATTATCTATTTAAGAATGTCTTGTCTAACGAGTAGTCGATTCCAATACAGCTCCGGTAACATTGACAATTCCGTTATGCGATTCACACTATCGAATCAAATAATTCCAATGACAAATATATTCTTCTCATCCCCTTGGTTAGCACTAGGCGGCCCCATTTCTCTAAGCCCAGGAGGATACTTCCTCATCTCCCATCGTCATCAGGAGAATACCTCCACCAAACTCCACCTCGTGGATTGTCGTATTCATAACGTTTCCTGTAACTTGGTGAATCCGTTCACCAGCCTAATGGCCCATGACAGAGTACAATACAGCCTCAGTTGTCCTCGAATTTACTTTCAACACGAGATATAATTTATAGCACTCTACAAATAGCTGTCTGGTTTGTCGAGCATGTTTTTTTAGAAATACCCTCTATCAAAACCAGCACAATCACAGCCCTGCAGACGAAAAGCTTTTCTATATCAGGGTCACTACAGACATGATCCAAATCCCTTTGATCCTAATTCCCAAATAGAAACGTCTCACTATGCAATGGAATTTTTGAACGGCCTCGTTCAATTCCTAATCCACAAATTGAAGAAAAGATTCTAGGGATGTCGTGGTTCATCTCGTCGAATAAAACTTCATATACAGGATTCTTAAGAAATAACTTCTACATCCTCATTACCTTCAATTCTATAAGAATTCTTACCAGAATATCCGGAATCACGTCTTAGTTTGTCTAAGAAATCGGGGAGATTTTCGGCTACAAATTTGAATTCTATTCACCGATTAAAATTCATTTACCAGAGCAATTATAATAAAATTATGCAACTAATATGTGTAATTTGCCTTTCGTTTTTAGGGATGGATTATAGTCTTTACGGGACTAAAAAATTCCTTATTTTAAATTTATTGAAGAGAAGTTTACACCCCGATCACTAAATTTAAGCAATAATACGTCTCAATTTGAAGATATTAGATGAGAACATGTGAATTTTGTGCACAAAGTTCTTGTGATACGACGGGTATTATGGTGGTATCTACATTGTTGTCAGATCTCTGCTCTGTCTTGAAATATAATGAATTTTGTCATTTCAAATGGATCACCCTGTATATTTTGTGGTTTTAAAAATCCTTAAGAAATACTAATTATTTTTTGTGATATTCTCTATATCTAAATTCCATAATTTCAGAGTTATAGCTATATTATCTTCATCAAAATTACAATAAATATTCTACATTTATATGGCTACAATTGAATAAAATCATGTAATTCGAATATTCTCTAATAATTTGTGTACTAATACAAATTTAGTAAAAAGGTATAGTGTCAGTAAGTTGGTAAAAAGTTTAACAAAACTGGTACCGTAAAATATTTATATAAATCATGGCGCAGAAAAACCTTAAACAACTGAAGACAAATCCTTAAATGTTTGTGTCATATTAGAAGAAGATCCACATCTGTGAAGTAGAAAATTTTGCATTTTGCAACATCCCTGACTGCTCAATTTTTCTTATCTCTGTGGTATTCCTATCTTTTAATTCCTGAATATTGGCAGATTTTGGATTTATAAACGATGTTTTTTAAGTGACCCTACAGGAAATACTCTAAAGGATTCATGTCGGGTTATCGCGGGTCCATTCGATAAAATAACTACGTCTCACCACACACACATAGGGCACCATCTTGTTGTAGCCAAATATTATCGCTTGGGATATTGTTATTGTCTGAAGTTTTTTTAAATGTAATAGAAAATTCTTACTCGGAATTAGAAGTATCCGAGACAACTCAGGTATAATACTAGAACCCTCAATGAAAAAGGATCCAATTATTTTGTTGCTTATTCCAGCCCATACATTCAGTTTTTCGGGATATTAAGAGTGGGATTCACGTATTCAACGAGGATTGTTACGTGACCAGTATCTACAATTATGCCGATTTATGTTTCCATTAATACAAAAAGTGGCCTCGTCGCAAAATATAACATTATATAAATTGAGATCGTTTTGATTGTAACATTTTTCCATCATTAAGTCTGCAAACTCCTCACGTTTATCGTCATCTGACAAATCTTGAACCAACGTTACTTTGTATGGATAGAATTTATTATCACGTAAAATTTTCATTACGGATGTTTGCGAAATATCAAGTTCCCTGGATATCGTCTTCTAACAGGACACAAACATCTAAGATTTGTTTTCTGTTGATGCAGTTTTTCTAAGCCCTAATTTGGAGAATTTTTTTACTGAACCAGTCTCGTTAGAATTTTTGACTAATTTACTGGCAGAAGACCATGTTATGGGGTTTGGGTTAGGATATAAATTAATAAAGATATTACATGTTTCTTGATGACTTCTACGCCTATCAAATAAAATAATAAGTATAAAAGTATTTCGAAAACCGAAAAATATTTGTTTGAGCTGCTGTGTGAGACCTTGCATTGTTGTGATGGGATGATTAGCCTTATGCGATTGGTTCACCTGATTTTTCGAATATTTATGGCAAACAAATGCTGATTTACAATTCAGAATTGACCGTTCTGCTTTATTCTGATGGAATGGTGACGATATGTCCAGTTATTCTGAATAAATAGGGGACTATTTGCTTCGAACTGCAGTTGATTTTTATTTAGTTTTGGATTTATATGCATAGATAGATGATTCGACGCCTATCACGATCTTATAGATTTCTCTGGAAGCAACCCGATAGAATTTTTTCAGCATTTTTTTGCACCAATTAACACGAGCTATTTTTGAACGGTTATCAAATTTTCATGCAATATTGTATGTATGTGACTGGAACTGATGGCGTAGTATGCCTCAATCTTATAGTTTGTCAAATGAGAATCTGAATACAACTCGTATAACAACACGTTCTGAGTGCGTTGACAATTAAAAATGTCAAACTTTAAGATGGCAATGTCAGATTTGAAATAATCACATCAGTGTTGTTATATCATAAAACTTAAGTAACCACCCTCGTATTAAGTAGTTATTTTGGAAACCTAATCATAGTGGGGTTTAGAAATAAAGTACAATGAATAGAAGTGTTTGTTCAATGCTAATGGAGCAATGAGAGACAGTATGATATTTCTTCATTTATTACGAAAGTTTTATAAAATTTGTATAATTATAATCATATAATACTAGATAATAATTATAATAATGATTTAATGATTTAATTTGAAATGATTCATAATTTGGTATATCAAGTTCAAATAAATTGAAGAGATTTTCCAACGGCTGTGAACATGTTTTTTTTTTATTTTGATTCAATGGATTGCATTTGAAGAAAAAAAAATAAATTCATATAAAAGTTTCACTAAACATCATACGAAGATTATCTTACTTTTTCCAATTGTTCCGATTTCCATTTTACCTTGGTATCAGCAACAAAGCTACACTTGATTGACTTTGTTCTTCAATTTTTAGACCTAATACTACAGTTATCATCACCGTAAAAGTTATAACAACCAATGCATGACAAAATATCTATCGTATATCATTTTGAATTACAAAATTGTGTAATAGTTGAATAAACATATATGTCTAAAAATATCCATATTTCACTGATCCAAGTATAACTATATGACATAATATTATTATTGATGACGTTTTAAACCACCTTTTATAAATTTATCATGACTTCTTAAATAATGAAGATATAAATTTTGCAAATAATATAAGCGTAACCCAATGCCCCATGATAACATCAAGTAAAAAAAGGAATGTGTTTCAAGGTTTCAACAAATTTAAACCAGCATAAAAAATATTAACAAATTGAATTCTAATCAATGGTGAGTTGTTTGAAGCTACCATCTAATCCAAATAGATCATCGTAGTTAGTAGGTTTTCCTGGTCTTTTTGATTCATCCGCCTTAATATTTTCTTGAGCTTTGAACCAGGGAGTGTATTCCTTCAATTTTTCCATCCATTGATCTGAAAGTATGAAATTAAAATCAAATATTCCTTTAATATTAGGTAGCAACAAAAAACCGATAAGGTGAATTATATTATTACAAACATATAAGGTGACATACAATTTGAATATTATTTATTCATTCATTAGATATCTACAGTTATCTCAAAATTTAGTTCATTATTAGGTGAAATTATGAAAGATTGGTTTCATAATAGCTTTCATCTGCTCTGTGACGGCCTCATCAATTTTGGAAATAATGTCAAAAAAGTATCTGGTGACTAAGATATATTTCAACTACAGCTATTATAGCTATAGCTACATTTCAACATTATCACCTTTGAACTCGAAAACAAAATTAACGTTGATGCGTTAACGAAGAACCATGTTTGATGGTAGATTTAAACTTGATCCTACTGAAATGATTATACTTTGTGTTTATTATTCTGTTGAAATTATGTTAAGAAAAAAGAAAGAACAAAAAATTTTGAGCTAAACTGAACAAAAACAGTTTGATGGGTCGTCAAATAAAGCAGGATTGGGACCTCGAAGTGTGAACCTTTAAAAAAACCTTAGTAGTAGTAGGCTAACAGATCAGAAAGGGTTACAACTTTTCCCTACCCAGAATGCTATGATACTAATTGAAACAGATTCATTGTTGTTATAAAATTTTTTCACCGTATTCTATGTTTGTTAGACGCCGCTTGTTTGCTTAAAAAAATTCATTGTTTTTGATTTCATATCACTCCTTATTTATTTTATTCTATTAATTAGAAGAAAAAACTTCAATTATTAACTATTATCAAAATATTGATTCCTAGAAAATTATGAATAATGAGGAATAAAGTGATTTCAATTCTTAAGAAAGGTGAGAAATCTACGCACCTTGGTGAAAGTGTCGCGAACTTGAAAATAATGAAAGAATACTTTGAACTACAAACGTTAGGAAGTTATTCAAGGTAGCGGTTACAAATGAAATATTTTTTACTAGCTGTTATGTAATAGTATAAAACGTACCGTGAAAAACTTGTAATGGTCCAGCTGTACCTTCATATTCTTCAGGTAAAATATCTTTGGGTATAAATTTGTGTAGAGACTCAAAGTTGCTATGGACATGAATCCTTCCTCTAATCTTTTCTTTTAAAAATGGCTTGATCCAAGTGATGATTTTGTCAACCAAAGGAGAGACATTGACTACATGAACTTCTTTCAGTTTCACTGGATAGGCTTCCTGAAAAGAATTTATGTCTATCAAATATACAATGATTTAACAAAGTACGAAGCTCCTCCAAATCTCCAATTTATAAAAGCACGTCATATAGCTCTTTTATTTAGAGAGCTATAGTTTTTCATCCCTATGCATCATAAACCACAATCATGACAGAACCTTTGAAATAATTTTGAGGTTGTATCTTCCTCTTTACCTAACAGAGATACTTTGTTGATTTAGATACTAGTTTTGTTTAACCTTTTTGAAGATATTTGACGAGATGAATGCCATGATCAACCCAAAATAAAACGGTTGCAACCGATGTTTAAAGCTGCTTTTGCCATTTTAGGAGCAGGATCGTCTTTAGCAATCCACTGTTTTCTCGTTATAGAAGTATAGCGTATACGATGTACCCAACATGCTGACACCTTGCGCTTGCTTAATTTTCCAGTCAGGTAAATGACAAATACATTCTTTTGATATGCTGATAGCCTCTTCTTGCTTTATAGCTTAAATCCGACGATCAATCGTAGCATTTGGTGAACTTAAATGATAGTGCAGATTCTCGACACACAGTGTCTAGCTCTTATTTAATTTACGTAGGTGTTTTGCCTCTCAAAACAAATAATTAATGACAGCTCGATTCTAAATTTTTTACATTTTCAGGAAAATTTCTGAAGCTACTCACTTATACGATTGAGGTCGCAAACTCGCTTACTAACGAGATCTTTATTAACTACTTGTTTAATTTCGATATATTGATTTACAGTTGAGAAGGTATTTTCAACAAGTACTGCTGTGAGTTATGGGTAACAATTTTCTTGGATAATTCAGACAAACTGTGCTCAATCACAAGATGATAATTTAATTCATCGACCTCTTTTGCTCATATAATTTCTTGGCTTTTGAATAACTCCATTAAGATTTTTTGCTTAGTTATTCTTATGTGATCTACATCATTGCTTGTGTCGTATATAGTATAAAATCAGCTATTTTGTTCACTAATAATTTTTCGACAGTGTGTTAATAATATAGTATATTGGGACCACAATACATAAGATATATTTCTATTCTCCAGGTTCGTTTGTTTGAATATACCTCAAATATCAACTGAATGGTACTCACTTGAATAATAACTAAGAATTTTTTAATCAAAGCTGGATTAATTTTGGAAAAATGAGAAGCTGTAGCAACACTGGCATCCAAAATATAAACATCACCAGCTACGCCAGTTTCTTCAGCTGCAAGTCTTACGTCTCCGATCATGAGAACTACTTTCATAATATCCGCCACGTCGTAATCGTATACATCATTTTTTTTAGATCTCAATACTACCACTCTTCGTCCATTGGGTGTTAAACCTGGAAGTGGTGGTATGTGCCTGAAATAAATACATTGTATTTTCAATTTTGAAGATATTATTGATTAGATTCAATTTCTAATTTTTGCAAAGAAAACTTGCGTTGATTAGTTAAATATGAATACCTCCTTCGGAGTATATAATTGACAGATGTGTTTTTATATGTTATGAACCTATTCAAGTTTATAACTAAAATGCGTTATAGTTAGACAACAAATCTTTATAAATACTGTGTGAGGTAGAATAGGGAATTAAAAAAAAAAGATATTTATGAATCTTCGCTGGCAAGTACAATAAAATATATACATCTGATAGCACATTTTTCGCTTCTAGGTTCGCAAATAAGTACTTTCGCTTTTTACGGATAGAGAACGTTGCTTTATTTTTTGAATAACTTTTATTAGTGCTGTACTTTGCCGTTTGTCACGTGATACTGGTCACATTGACGTAACTTTAGACGCAAGTAGTGCGTGATTTCTATTAGAGCTATTAGTTGTCAGTTAATTTTAAATGGAGTGCAGAAGCGAAAATTATCGGCATATTCTACTTTTCCGTAAAGGAAAGAAAGCTGTTACAACTCATAAAGAAATATATGTAGTTTATGGTGCTGATTGCTTAACAGACCGCAGAATTGGTATAAAACAATCTGTTCTGGAGATTTTTTCCTCAAAGAGGAGCAACGTTCTGGTCGGCTTACTGGATGATCAAATCAAAGTAATTGAAGAGGTTCGTCATATAACTGTTCGAGAGGTTGCGAAGAGGCTACATGTATCGCACACAACAATTGAAAGATTCTGGTGATAAAAAATGGATCATGTATAGTAACATAGTTCTAAAACGATCATGGAGCGAACACGATAAATCAGCACCAACCACATCGAACGCTGAAAAACAACAAAAAAACTCATGCTCTCATTTAGTAGGATTACAAAGGTATTGCGTTTTTTGAACTACTTCCAACGAACTGAACGATCAATTTTGATGTCAACAATTAACAAAACTGGATGAAGCAATCAAAGAAAAACCGCGAGAATTGTCAAATCGCAAAGGTGTGTTCCACCATGATAATGCAAGGCCTCACTCGTCTTTGGCAACCTAAGGGAAACATTTGGAGCTTGGCTGGGAAGTGATGCCACATCCCTCTGATTATCATTTATTTCAAAGTTTGCAAAATTCTTTGAATGGTCACACTTTCACAAATGACGATGACCTTCAATCGCCCCTGGTTTATTTTTTGGCTGAAGAGGACCAGAAATTTTCATAAGCGCCGAATCATGAAGCGGAAAGAAAGTTGGCAAAAGGTCATTGAGCAAAATATACACATAATTGATCAAAAACTATTGTTTACTTTATACTACAAAAATGAAATTATTTTGTCGCCAACCCAAATTATGCTCCGGTTTTGTCGGCATATTTTTTTTAATTCCCATTAAGGTCTTCAAGTAAGAACTTCCGAAGCTTTAATAAAACCTAGGTCGCCAACATAACCTGCGTATCATATAGAAGAAATGTTTTATCTTGGTAACTGATTGAGATCTGGATCATTTAGAATCCAACTAAAATTTTTATCAAAAAGCGAGAAGGTTTATTTGTGGATGAAAGGAATATGTCAACTTTGAAATTGTCACATGTGGGACGTTATCAATCCAAATAAGATTTTAGAGTGCCCCACGCCTTATTAATTAACTGGTATGGAATTTAGGCTGTCGATACTAAAAACATCTCAATTGTCAAGACTCACGGATCAGAATAGTGTTGAAAGTCAGACAGTCTGTTTCAAATAGCAAGTGCGACAGAAGATTTCACAAAACTTCATTAACACTAGATGCCGCGGAAATGATAGATGACTGAAGAAATATCATCTCCACCTGTTTTCACTAGTATCGAAGAAATGAAAAGCTTCGTATCATGCTATAGCTGACGCACCGTTTATATGTGATTCAAAAGTTAGGGACCCAGCCCAACTAACGATAACCTCTTAGTTTCAAATAAGAGGAAACTAGAAATTTTATATGGAATTAAAATTAAGTCACTGTTACCTTTAAAGGTTTCAGATGTTTTATACGAGTAATGAAAACATTACTCGAGCAATTGATGAGTTCTTATGTTTTATAAAATAGGTAATTGTACTTTGCGCGATTTGGTTTTATGCTGGTATACATTCAAGGTAAGTTTTTTACTGAGCAGTGGGCTGGAAAATGTAAGTTTGAAAATTTAAGATGCAACTATTGGTTATAATTCGCACTAACCAAACGGTTGAAAAAGTAACAAATAATAGCTCATCCTCAACTTACCCTAGTTCTCTAACCAATTTTAATTCTGGATTCGAAATGTCTCTATTGGAAAATATTTCTGGACATGCTGTTCTCATCGTGAAATACATGTCTAACTTCCTTTTGCATTTTTCTAGAGAAAACTTACAGCCTCTCAAGAAGGTCATCATACGACTTTCGTCTATAACAGAAATCACAATATCATAGTATACATAGTTGTTGTGGAAAATAGATCTATTATTATTTGTAAAGTGGATTCATGAAAATATCCATCACCTTTTTTCAGTAATATAGCATTCTTTATCCACGAAATATTGAAAGTCCTCACTTATCATGCTTTGATTGACAAGTAGTATGGAAATCGTGCTGACCAAAAGATTAGACGAAACAGGTAACAAAAGGTACTTGGAAAAAAAAGTAGACAATCATTGGTGATACTAACTATAAAAAATCGCTTTTACACATTTTATCATCAATTAAATGATAATTTTGAGAAAAAACAAGAATATTCACTGTCACATTTTAGTCAATGATGCGCCTGATTTACGGTTTTACATAAACTCGATATTACTTCTCGACTCGACGATAAATTTTAAAACAGATTGTTATCACACACGGTGATACTTGCGTTATCAATGTTTTTCACACTTTCATCAACAAAGAAATAAAAAATTTACTATTCAATTACTATTCTCAAATTTATTATATTTCTCTTGTATATCGATGTAATCTAGATATGGAATCTAGTAACCATCTCTAGTTTTATTTTTTTCTTGTCAAAATATTCTTAAGTCAAGAGAAATTTCGCAATCAAAATATTTATATTTATAAAAGCTCTTCTTCTTCTTTGAATATGTAAGCTTTCTCTTTTTGCATAGAAATAAATGAGCAAAAATTTTCAGTGAAAATTCATCGTTCAAGATCACTGGTCTAAATATTTGATTTCACTACAAGCTTCACAGATTTTCTAGACCCTTAGCTTCAATCTTATTTACTTCTTTCGGTCCATTGCTTCTCCTCTCCACTTGATCGTTCCTACCTCATGTCATAGACACTTTTTCTTTGAGCGTCCTTATTTTCTTTTCCCACCTTCTCCTCCTTCCAGTATCTTCCCCACAATTCTTTGGTGTAGCATTATGGCAAAGTGTTCTAACCATTCTGCTCTTTATGCTCTGAAAATTTGTGTTATTCTGAAATTCTGTATATCAAGATTATATTTGTATTTATATTTTTCTTCCTGATGATTCAAGAATATTCTCATCTTTGATATCATCGACAAACCATTCGATACTCTATATGAAAATTGGTCACTATATCCAGATTGGGGTGAGATTTTTTTCAATTGAGTTAAGTTCAGATGAATTTTTGAAAATCCTGTGTCATCTTGACTCTTTTGAAGTGGTTATCTTGATCCAAACTAGTTACTATCATAAAACATGCATGTTCATAGAGATGATCGACCCGATTTTATATAAGTACTGTGGTGTTAAAAATTCAGCAAATGTCTTTGAACAGTCCTTGAAAGATTTTTTATTCTTAGTTTTTCTGATTCTCTGTTTCCTCATCTCATTTTCTCCTATATTTGTAGATGTTACGGTTACTCCTTGATAATTAAATTGATTCACTTCTTACATTATTTTCCACTTGCCATCTATTTAGTGTAGTGCTTTCATCTGCATCCTCATGTATTTTGTGTCCTCTCCATTTAATTGTAACGTAATTTCGATGCTTTACCAGCAAATTGTGTAATCGACGTATACGCAATATGTTTTATGGTAAAAGATTGAACATGATTTTTCACTATAAATTCTTTAATTTTTCGAGTGATCCTACTTTTTCAAGTACTTTATATAGCTTTTGACTATGTTTTGGGTAGTAATCCTGTTTAAAATCAATGAAAGAAGATGTAATCCCACGGACCAAATAAAAATTGCTTAAGATTAGAGCACACTAAAGTGACATACTCATATCTATTTAGCCGAGAAAATTCGCCAATATGTGAATCTTGTATTGAGAATCTAAACGTGAAACACTTCTCAAACAATATAATTTCTCTTCTAAACAATAATTGTAATACCGCAAACTTAATCAAATATCTAAAAGACACTCAATTGTATCACAAATTGCCATGTCGCTAATAAACTTCGTAGTTGATTCGACAATAAATTTGAAAAAAATAGATGACGACCTACTTTTATTTGTAACTGTTGTTCTGTACCAGTTTAAGCATAAATATATTTGATTTTCATCATCTGTTGATCGCCTTATTCTTAAGCCTTTTTGGTATTCCCCTACTATGTAGTATTCATACTACCTTAAGCTATTTCGTATTACTTGGCTCTTATTGTATAGGCCTTACCTAGTAATGCTATACCCCTACGATTTTTGCACATGATTTTATCTCATTTTTTATCAATAGGGTCTATTAAATTATTTCTCCATATATCTGGTACTTTCTTCTCTTATCATTACCCGTGTGGCACGTTCTATATATCCTTTTTGTAATATTTCTGCATCATATTTTATTATTTCTGTATTTACTCAGGTACTTTTATTGTGTGTTTATAATTGTGTATTTTTTAGTCTGCAGATGTGTTTTATAATTATTCTCTTCGTACTCTCTCTTGTTTGATTTTCAATTTTATTGACGGCTGCTTTGTTTTCATAATCAAACCATTCGATACTTAACACGAAAAAATGTATGAAAATTGGTCACTATATCGATATTGGTGTGAGATTTTTCTAATTTAGTTAAATTGAGATGAATTTTAGAAAGTCCTGTCTTATCTTGCCTGTTGTAAAGTGGTTATCTTGATTAAAAACTAGTTACTATTAAAAACTTCCATGTTCATAGAGAAAATCCACACACAATCAACTTTGTGCGACACATAGAAATGTGAGAACCATCAAATTATGCCTAATAAGTAAATCTCTTCAATTTCATATTTCTTAGACCTTTTGATATATTAATGCATCTAAATGTTCTTAATTTTGAGTCTCTTTATCAAAATATGATAACACTTAAAGAAAAGCCAAAATGTTAAAATTTATCTTCCAGAAATTATTAAAAAAACTAATTTTAAAATTGAAGAGACTTAAAATCAAGAACATTAAGATGCATTAATAAATAAATTTATTACCCCAGGTGTCAGGTAAATGAGGTTGCTTCTTCAACCATTGCTTGATATGCTCTAAATCGGATTCTCTTGTATTAATATCTTCATTTAACTCTTTCCTGATGTTGATTTGGAGTTCGGGACTAGGTTGAACAAGAGTCATCTTTATTTATCTGAAAAAAATAAATATAGTCATTATACGTTCATTAGAATCCACTGGGTTATTGAAAAATATGCAAATTTTATTTTAGATTTACGTGTTCCTTGAGTTTGAATGCTCATTTCAGTACATATATTTTGTTGATGACTATCTCAAACATTGGAATCATAGAAATAAAAATAGAAATAATGTGATAATTATATAGGTATTTGTATTATACGAATTTACGGTATATCCATGAATTTCAACAAGCTCATTGGGCCCAACAATTTTTCGCATATTTATGCATGTTATTAAATTAGATATGGTTAAACCAGAAAGGACAGATTCTAATAAATGATATATCTGCAATAGTTGCATTGTCTTGTGCTTCAATGTATCGGAAAGCTTCAAAATTTTTGAAGCTTTCTTATGAGAAATAATGATTTCTTTTCCAATGGGCTAGTTCTCGGTATTAAGTCTCGTCTTCAGTATTGTTAAGGTAAGTAATAATTTCTTCAGCAGTTAAGTCCTGGTCATTCAAACATCGGCCCAAATTTTATCCACAATTTACTAAAAATCCTCGTAAAATTTCATCTCATAAAGTCCAGTATCTATCAATTCCACAGAGAATCTTTAGATGTTGGATAACTCCCACTATTTATTTAATCAAAAATTGCGAAGGAGTTTTTCGACAACTCCTCTTAATATTTTCAATCACCTCTCAGTCCACTGGCTGGATAAGGAAAGTAACATTTCGTGGTTAATATATCACACTGATTCCATTTTGCTTCTAATAGGAGTGATGATGCGTTGTTCAATAGTGGCCTTCCAAAGAAGTTTTTGTTGTGCAGAAAACGTTTCACCAACGACATAAATTCCTTTTTGAACCAGTGAAAGAAAATTTGAGTTGTCATTCATGAACTCTTCTGGGAACGTTATTTTACTAGAAAAATCAAATTTTTGAATGCTCTGTTGCAATAATAGCGACAAAAAACCTTTTTTTGTAGCCTTAAATCCGACAGCATTGTCCGAGAAACTCGTGTTTCTTGACATCAATCCAAAATTGAAGCCTATTTCGTTACAGTCTTACATTTGTTCAGTAGATGAATAATCAATTTTGAGACTATTCCATTGGGTCGGCGAAAAGTTTCTGAATATGAATGCTGATATATCCATTCCGTTTCGATCACCGATCTAGCCATCCTAGACTTCCTGCTTAATTTTAATCTCCTCTTCTTGACTTGTTCAGATATTGAGCTTCCCCTTTCAGAACAGGCTCACTGTTATATAATCCTTTCTCGCATACTTTACCTGGCTTGATGGTGCTAGTTCCTGCATTGCCGGTTATTTTTGAGCATGATTTTTCACCATTTTAACAAATATTGACCTTTCAGTATTTAAATTTTTACAAACACTTCAATTATTGTTCTGTATCACCTATTTTGGAAGTCTCTACCTTCTTATCCGAATATTGAATATTTCGTTTTCGCTCGGCTTTCTGTCTAACTTAATTTCATGTAAACTGTTCTATTTTAGTCGAAGACGTTTAATTATTGTATTTGCTTGAAGGTGGAAAGGTTGGAGACCTGGCCTCTTATCTACAAATATGATGAAAGAAAAAATCACCTTAGTTACCGCTAGTATTTTTAGGTGCTAAATATAGCACTAGCAGGAAGATAGCGTTCAGAACTAGTCAATCTGCTTCATAATTCATTGTCAAAATCAAATCAAAATGCATTAATTCGACATTCCAATATACACCTAGTATATAACAGATACAAAGGCTGGGTTTTCTAAAATAGTACAAGAATTTTAGCGAGTTCTTTATTCCCACTTTTTCTATTCCTTCCGCTCAGCCTCACCTACTGTCAGTAGAATACTGGACGTGACTTCTAAACGTCAACTAAACAGTTAAAAAAACAACAGAAAGGAAAAGTGTTGCCCGTGTTGATCAAAGAAAACGAAATCTAGTCTTGCAAGGGTTACGGCCAATATCTTTGTAGCATTGTTCTTTTATTTGTCCAGATAGTTACAACATTGATGATAGTGATTATGATGAAGATAGAGAAAAAGAAAGTTAATTCTTTATCGTTCAAATACCGAGCACGATATGCTTCTCCGTATTCAAATTCACGATTTTTGTTCTGATTTATGATTATACATATCACATATATGATATTCTATTAAGTTATATTTGTTTGAATCAAATTTTCTTTGACTTTCTATCTTACTTTTACTAGTATAAATTTCAATAGTGAACTAAGTAGCCTTACGCATTTGTGTTACGAGAATTGGTGTCAATTTCATGCTAAAACATTTGATTTGAAATGAATGAGTAATTCATATTCCAAAGAAAATGTTCCATTCTCGAGTTTTTTCCAATCAATAGTGTTAAAATTCATAGTTCTCAGGAGAACAAATTTTTGGAGAGTCTTATAAAATTCAATTTCTCATATTTTTTACATTTCTCAATTAACTTTATGGACTTTAAACAAATAAAGTTCTTTATTTCACACATTTTTCACCAAAAATTTGAAAATAGTGTTGATTTTTGAACATTCAAACGATGCATGTATTTGAATTTTAATTAAGATTGATATTATAAGTACGAGTGTTTGTGATGGAGTCCAAATGCTTAGCAAGACTCCTCAAAATTTATTGAAACTCTCTGCAAACAGAATAAAAAATTTGGTAACTACGAAATCAAAAGGAAAGTATAATACCGTATAAAAAAATTTAATGGATTTGAAGTCGACGCAAAGATACACTTCTTTTTCTAAAAATTGGTTACTTATCTATTTTCATGAATAATCAAAATGTACAAATCGTTCTAGGTCCAGTTTTTCTATTCGATGCTGGAAAGTGCCTTGAATATCCGGCTTTTCGGAAACTACAACCCAGGTTAAGATATATCACCTATCAGCTGATTTTGGATCCTAAACCAGAATGAGATTTAGATCACACTTTCCGAACGTCGCACTCAATTTTCGGTTGAAATTCCAAATTTAGAATATGATTTATAAGAACAAGAACTGATTCTATTACTTTTTGTGCGCTTATTCTCCTGTGATATTTATTTAGTTGTATAATAGATGCTAGATGTTTAATAATTGTTATTGAGCAGTTGTCAACGATTTACTTCCTCAACGAGATTTTGCACTGAAGTTTAATACTAAAAAGCTATTTTGATACTGAAATAATCTAATGTATAAAAAACGTAAGCCTCAGTAACTTATCAACGACGCTACTCACGCTACACTTATTGGTAGGCAGCCATTTATGGGAAATTAAAAATTTTTAAAATTCAGAAAACCAGTGAGTGATCGTATTCAGCCTGATCAATCGATCATTTTTCGAACAACAATAAACGTGATTCGGGTTAGTTTCCGAACACTGCAATCATGATTGAGTTAACCCGTTCTTAGTACCAATAAATCCTCATAATATACAAATACTCGGTCGAAGACTATTGTTTAATAAAGCTAAGGCTTTGACGCCGAAGGAACTGAATACCTCAGTGAATAATAGAAAATAGAATTTTAAGATATATCATATAGTGTTTTGCTCTTGATTTTAATGGATGCTTGCCTCACAAAAAAGTGACATAAAATTTTTTGTATTCAAATTACTAAAATGGTAGATGCATCATAAATAGGTTGGCTACTATAAGCAAATAAATTGCTATGTTTATAGAACTGGATTGTTTTGAACTTTAGACGTCGATTATCAACAAGAATTATTGTTAAGTAGGGTGGCGATATTACAACCATTAAAAAATTTGGACCACCGAAAACTGTAATCGCCAAAAGTTACTCAACATGCAAAGTGTTAAAAATTTTACAAGTACCACAAGAGATACTACTTATTTCATGATTGGTATATAAAAACCACTTGTAACTTTTGATAACCACTAGAATAGTTGTTTTGACAAAAATTAATAATATATTGTGTTTTCTTCTTTTCACAGTCTTAGATAAAGTATAGTATTCTGTTCGCGAGTAATAGCGTTCAGTCGACGTGCATCAATGTAAAACAAAATATAATATTTTTCATTAGTTTACAAAAATTTCATGTTCATTTTTTTGTTACTTTTCCGGACGTCTTTCTTTCCCTCGTAATAAATCAATATACTACTATTATCAAGGAGATTTGTAAAATTATAGTGTACTACTCATAATAGATTTTATTTTGTGTTGATTGAAAAAATTAGTATTCTTATATGAATAAGTTATGTAAACTAACGTGTCAGACCATTGAAAATCCTACTATTCAAATGAATAAATGATTTGTTTATTTCACTGAAATTGGCATTTAACTGCCAAGGTTATCATAGAAGAGAAATTCTATATAATATAGTCTATGTAATTTGGAACAATTTCGATGTAATTTTTGAGGAGATCCCAATATCTATCTAACAGATAATACATCAAATGATGTATGAAAGAAATGTGAAATACTAAGCGGAAAGAAGGATAATCTCTTTGTTGTTCAATATCGTTTTTAATAGAAAGTATATTATATAATACGAGTCTATAAATATATGGTGATTTAAGTAACTTTTACTAACTATGTCACTTCTTGACTCATTCAAACAAACAATAATTTGATTCATAGAATTATCTATTTGAATGTCCATTTATAAAATAACATTTCGAGCGTCTGTAATGTTTTTTAATTTTTTTATTTCTGGTCCAATTATCTATTTTCAAGAAATTCCTCTTCTATATTTTAAAGTACATCCTATTTTCTGTCAGTTTTTGATTAAACTAAGGCAGTTGAGAAATTATTATAGTTATTTTGTTCATTCGAAAATCAATTTTCTACTTATGTGACTTTATATTTTCGTATTTAAGAGCTTCTGCAATTTTACTTTTATTGAAATGAATGTAATTAAATTTTTGCTTCTAAAACATTTAAATCAGATTTATTCATTATCATCTGTACCTCCGAGCCAAAGTATGTTCCAATTATTTATTTTCAAGAAATTTTTCAAGAAATATTTTTGAAAAAAAATTTATTATCTTTATTTTATTAAGTCAGTTGTAAACATATTGCTACGAAGAAGCTCGCGAAATAGATTCTTATGCCGGCCCTGTCCAGCTACAATGGAATTTTAAAGTCGGCGAATTCGCGTGACGCCTTTAATCTGTTTTTTCATAAATAGCGGACGTACCTTTGATGATATTTTATTAAAGAAGGGGGTTTGTTAGAGTCTTTCTTCTAAATAATTTCTGGGAAAGTCGATTTATTTATTTCTTCTATTTCTTTAAATTCCAGAACTTTGTAGAATTCTATTAATGGTATATTAATAAATTTAAATATCTTTCCCAGATCTTTTAATATATTAATGCATCTAAATGTTCTTGATTTTGAGTCTCTTTTTCTCTGTTTTAAAATATTTTTATAAAGAAGAAAAGAAGTCGAAACGTCAAATTTTATCTTCCAAAAATTATTAAAAAAAATTAATTTTAAAACAGAAGTGACCTAAAATCAAGAACATTTAGACGCATTAAATAAGTTTATGTAACACATTTTAGTTAGGTTTAAATAAATAGTCCAAGTGAAAAGAACGAATTAGTAAAACTGATCGCAGAAATGGTTTAATCGAAATAAATGAGTAAGTGTAAGTATTTTATAGTGTGTAAATAAATTCACGCCACGAATAGAAAGAGTGTAAATAAACACGAAAAATGTTACAACATTGTTCGAAGTTTTTTTAACTACGTGACTTGGCATAGTCTATGTCGGAATTTTTTTTTTAATTATAAACTTGACTTATGTCAAGTCAACTTATCATTTAGAATACATATATAAGTATAATGTTTTATTATATAATTATAATTATTATTATATTATTATAATTATAATTATTATTGTATTATCATAATTATAATTAATATATAATATTTCAGAAAAGTACTTTGTCATCCAGTATTATGGAACCGGCGACATATTGATAAATGCTTTACGCAGTGAAAAATGTCCAAATACTGCAATGAACGAAAGAAATCACAGAAGCTTATGATGAAACTGATGCTGAAATTTTAGTATTAGAACGACTTGAAGCAAGACGGCAGTATTTCAAAAAAGTGAATGTATGATGTGCTGTATCATATGAGGAATAATTGTAATTTTCTTCATTGAAGGAATGTTGAATCAATTTACATATTACTTATTAACAATATTTGCAAAGATAAATTGATAAACTTCTTTCAAATATTCGCCAATCATTTCTCACAGCATGCTGCTATGTTCAATTCACAAATTGGCTAAATAATCAATTCGAAGAAAGATGGTTTGAGAGAATGAGTGTGACATATTAATTTGCTAAATCCACAAACATTTTATAATTGGATTTTTTGTATAGGTATGGAAAGAGTAAAATAGAAAATTTATCAAGATCACATTTCGTATTGCAGTGAAATATTATAGAAAAAGAATAATTCGCACAATTGGGTGAACTATTTGAAGTATAGGCAGATTTTGGACAATTGAAAACGAATTGTAAAATGTGCAGATATAGGAGATTAGAGAAATCTAACATTAAATCTGATGTGTTTTTTTTTGTGATCATCAATTAGGGTTAAACCAGTAGGAATAAGCCAAGTGTGAATTTATTAGAATAATAAAAATTGGAAACTATAGTTGATTTCGAAATTTGGTATATGTTGATTATAAACAACTTTCCCAATAACTTTTAATATTTTTCACATAAAAAAACACTACAATTTACAGAAAGATAGGTTTTCCGGAAAATTTCCGAAGCAAACTTATGTTTCATAACTTAAATTATATTATAAATTGTTTTTTGTTATGCAGGGCCAAATAAAGCAAGTTTATTCCAAAGCAAAAACAATCAAAATAATATCAAAATGGGTTTAACTCATTGTTTCATCGTCAGTTAGTATGGCTTTCTGAACGACTATATTTATGTTTAACGATAGCTTCGTTCACACATAGTTGTATAATTCATTTTCGGAGAAGACTTCAGAGAATTCACTTGTGTTAATGCAAAGACATGAATAACTCTAAATAGCTCTTGAAGGGTGAAGGTTACAAAATTTCCGTACTGAACTATCTAAAAATATAAGAGAAATCACAAATATTCCATAAATGGGTATGGAGAATTTTCAACCTAATTTACCTATTATTAGGAAGAATTTACAAAAATTCACGATCATTATTATCAATGACATTTCATATTTTATAATTGGCAAAAACAACGAGCAATACTTTTACTTTCTAACAAAATTAGTTAAGCGTAGCCGTTAGCAAGTAGGGCAATTTGTTAGATAACGTTAACAGCGGCACGAAGTGTAAGCTAGTGAAGAGAACTTGAATTTATTCTACTGTGACGTATCTTGAGAGAAATGGACCAAATTGACGGGCAGTGCATGACAAATACTTTTTCTACTTTCTACATTCTTTAGTGATGCTTGATTTACGACCAACAATCTAATTTTGATGAAAAAACTTATCATTTAAAACCAAGGTATATAAGAAAAATACTACAATAGAAAGAATTAGAACCATGAACTTTGTATGAAAAAAGTTGATTTAACTAAAATATAATAAAGCCACATAATTCTCTATTTTTCGAAACAATGTGTTTCCATTTTTGGCTTAAAATGTCAAGAACTAATCTAGTAACGAATCAGTGTAATACGAAGAATTCCAAGAAATACACAAATTAATTTAAATAAGATAAAAATGGAACACGCATACATTGCTTTAACGCTGAGACACCGCGAACTCAGTGATGTTACCAAAATTTTTTAAAGGTAAATTTTAGAAAAACTAATTTTATCAACTTAGTTTATTTGAAACAATTACATCACATTACATACAAATAGATGTTGATGATAAAAATGCTGAAAAGTATCTTGTGAAAATGATATATAAATATGAAGGGAACTAAAGGGAACTAAATATGGTTATAATGGTTGGATTTTAAAAGTTAATATATCTCTTTTAACATCAATATATACATGAAACACCCAAACGTTATTGTGTTACTAACTTCATTTAATTTTTAACTATGTGATCTCACATTACAACAATTTTCAATTTCCCAGTGTATTAAAATCTATCTACACAACCCAAACAATGTGAGGTACATATTAAGTGATAGGTATGACCATTCAAAAGACAAGACATCCATCTGTTTTAAAGTAAGTCTACAACTACAGTATTGACTTTTTTGACATTGGACGTTTTCATAAATTCTTAGCACTAAATAAAGAAACGTCGTTTATTCACTATAATTTTTATGAACGCAATTGGATGCACTGTTGGTTCTTCTGTATGTTTTCCACGTACTTTTTTATTTCTTCTCCAACATACGTACGATTGACTTACATCCTGGTGAATCACTTCATTGGTAATAAACAATGAGACTCTGAGAATCATTCTTAGGATTTCGGGATGAAATACCTGTAAGGTATGTATGTGGTTTTAAGATGGCTTTGTAAATGAGTATTTTATTTCCAATTGAGAATTCTGCTTTTTTATTTAGTAGTCAGTACATGCTCCTCAACTTGTAGCCCTATTATTTTATTTTTTTGGAAAATATCTGTTTCCACTAATTCAATTTCTTGACCATATGCATACCCAGATATTAGACTCCGTTACCTTTATCATATTGTGAGTTACTCTCTTTCACAATGAATTTCAATCTCATTCAATAGTAGATTTTTGTTTTGATTATTAGGAAGCAATAGTTTCTATATGACCAAGTTTACTTTACATATTTGTACCTATATGTGTCATATATAAGGGGGCTGTTTTTTTCAACCTCCAAACGTTTCTTGCAGACACTACGCGGGCAGAAGAAAGCGGGCATGCGCTTTAGGTGACTGCGAAGCTCTCGCACTACACACTCCGCCATTGTTAACATTCAGGCGTCAGTCGGCGTTGTGCTACAGCCACGTAAACATGTCCGCCATTATTGAAGCCTCCGTCAAGTGGAATTCGTTTTCTACAGGTTTAAAGCAATAGTGCTGCAGAAATCCATCAGAGAATGAGTCGTGTGTATGGGAAAAACTTCATGAGTGATGGTGTTGTGCGTGAATGGTGTCTAAAGTTTAAAGATAGCCGTAATGATGTGCATGTTGAAGGGGTTCAAGGAAACAAATCTGTCGTTTCAGATGACCTGGTTCAACGAGTTGACAAAATGGTTAAAGAAAACAGCACATTTCCAGAAGTTTCTAGATCTGTTTTGTATTGTTACTGAACGGTTAGGTTACAACCAACTTTCTTTGAAGAGGGTATTGAAAAGCTTGTGCACAGATATGAAAAATGTCTCAACCTCTTCGGTGATTATGTTGAAAAGTAAACGTAAGTGTACCAAAATTTTGGTAATCAAATTATTGTTTTATATGATCATGTCCTTTATTTATAGCCTATCGGAGGTGGAAATAAAAACGGCCCTCGTATTTCTCCAATTTCGTCATCATCAACATCTATTATTTGAATCATTCTTAAATGCCAATCGTAGCAAGGTGTACGCCGAAAATTTAAGATTTCATTCTACAGTGCATTTTTAATAAACTGTAGATTAAAAAAAAAGACTACAAGTAGTTTAAAACATAAAATTTTTGTTTTTAAGGGAAATTGACCTTTTTATTTATGCACTTTATCAAATTCGATCTGCAATACTATTATAAGCCATATTCATAAAATTGATTTATTTTACAAAAAATTGTCATGGAATTTGATAAATTAAGTTTATTTGATTAAAAATGCAATGCAATGTGAGAAAAATGCTACATATAATATCACACTAATCAATTCAGGCAATATTATCAAATGTTTATTTATTTAACATGTTGTCATCAAATATGAGAAAGTATGCGAAACTTCAGTCAATAAGTTCATTGAAAGTGAAAATTTCGAAAGATGAGTTCATTTAAAGAACAAATAAACTAACAGAATACATTGAATAACTTGTAAAGCCTTGATTTCACTAATTTATCAATAGTAGACAATCAATTTATAGCTTTTGAGTATAGGCATCGCCTCAACTAATAGGGTATTGACCTTTTTTGGAATGTCCCTATTCCTTATTCTTTTGTCTCCTCTCATATTTCTCGATCTTCAGCCTCTTGTAACGATACGTGAAGAGTTAGTGTGTGACTTGTTTGATTTGATCAGATAATTTGAATAAGGGCTCGCCTTATACTTTTTCTATCACTATAAGCTTTGTGTCCAAAATATTGCAACACTTTCTTCAAGCATGATGACTACATTTAACTCTTCAAGTATCGACTGAGTAGTCAGTCCAGGGAATTCCAAACAATCTTGTGACGTACCACATTTCTAAAGAATCGATATATTTGCGCTTAGGATACCAAAGTTCATTGTAAGGATAATAACATAGAGAATATCAAATCCTTCTGAAGGATTCTACACACACACAAAAGTTACAGGATTATCCATACAAAATAATGAAGTGAATTAGATTTATGAAGAAATGAAAGATCGAAAAAAAAAGGAAGATACTATGATGATATCGGCCACATGACAGAAGTCAAGCACGCCGTTCACGTGATAATTGAGGCAATCCAATCTAGTCAAACTTTATAAAATGAAATTATGATAATAGAAATTGTTTAATCAAAAATGCAATAACTCTAAAAATAATTACTATGGGTAGATTGATGAAGATACTTAAGTAATAATTCATATCTCCAAACAATTCTGTAATTAAAATAAAAAAACAAGAACGAAGTGGGTTGAACTAATTGAAATTTTATTATTATCACAATGAATTTCCAAAGAACATTAAATTTATATGGCGTAAACCTACTCGTAATTTTATGTCGTAAGTGATAGAAACTTTGATATGATTTCCCTGTTACCAATCATTTTATAATAAAATACGAACATATATGAATAATAAAGATATTAATCAAATATAGAGCTAAATCGTAGGTAGTCACTTGGTTAATCATACAAATCTCAAACTATATTAGTGCAAACCACAACCGTTGCATGCATGATATACGGGGAGAAACTGTTATTTGGAATATATATATGTATATATATATATATATATATATATATATATATATATATATATATATATTTATATATATATATATATATATATATATATATATATATACATATATATATATATATACATATATAACGATTCATTTAACAAATTTTTGGTCTCGTCATTATTAATTAGTATTAGGGAATTGAAAGAAAAGGCCCGTCGTGCCCCATTCAAAACTACCTACACACTAGGCAATTATTGTCTTGCATGTGTTTAAACTTCGCACTTGTGCGTACAAGACACTCATCGATGACGTGCCTGCAATTTCTTCTTCCTCCAACAAGCAGCATTCCAAATTAATCTTGAGACCTATAGTATAGAGATCCAGTTTTGGATGACCATGTCCAATTAACCCATTAGGACCTAGCATTACATTTAAATTTGTAGCATTCAGTTTGAAATTAAATAAGTTCTATACTTCAGCATTTTGTGGCTAGATGGTGCTACCAGTATCATCTTAAATTATCATGTTAACGTCTTGTTTCTGGAAACACAGCTGGTGCACGTGGTTGTTTGCTAACGAGAGTTTGAAACAATTGTGGATATTGACAAAAAAGTTGGCATTCGTTTCGTTTAAGTATTTCGAAAAATTTCCGTTTTAGCTTAAATTTATTTCCGTTGTTACTTTCTATAGTAGGAATTACTAATGAAAAGTTAGTTTAGAATGGCTTTTTTCGAGCGTTATATAATTAAACGCTAGGCTATCAGACACCAATTGAAATAACAATTTTTAAAAACATGTTTTTTTGTTTCTAGGGGCTCCCTAACGTTGTAAGAGGCCCTTAAAATGACTTACATTGATGAGGCACAAGAGATATTTATACAGCGACTAGACTCAAACGTCCTTACTGAAGATAACGCATTTCTTCCTATGATTTTGAAGACCAAATTGAGGCAGGTCCTATCAATTCGGAGAGTACTACTACTAACATGAATATAAATAAAGCTCGAAAAAATTTGTATCAAGATAATAATAGTTGGGCAGACTAGAAGAAACAAGTTGTCGAACTTTTCCCGAGGGGAATTATAAACAATTATGTGTAAAAAGTGTGACTTGGGTTTGATTGTATTGAATGCAATGTAATTTTTCATAAAAAATTAAAGTTTTATTTTTCCTCGTAAGTCTATAACTAAACGGTCCAGCGATTTTTTGCTATCCATGCAAAAAATATGAACTACGGGCACACTGGTGGTTTTGCGGATTCCTTATGCTACGTATCGCCCGACCACAATTTGTGTTATCCTACAGAAAATGCAAGTAACACATTTTAAATATGTAAAAAAAGGAATTAAATTAAAAATATGCGTTTCTGAATTAATTGGAATTTGATATTAGTAGGGAAATATCAAAAATTGAGCTTTATAACCTAAAAATAGAATTACTAGTTGTGAAACTATGAGGAATTCATTATTCTCAGAAACAAATTCAATTATATAGAGGTGACGGTCCATTTGAGTAGAATAGGATCCAAAATTAAATAACAGATTTTCGAATGTATTGTGACGGAATTTCAAGTAAACTAGCTTTGAATAAGAAGTTGTCGAGCAGATTAAGAAGTTCTACATGTCCTGTTTTATTTACAATGAGAGTTTAACCCATTCAGCAGCATATGGTCATTTGGAGAATTTGTTGAATTATACCCACCAAGCTCGCATTTTTCAAATTCTCCTCTCTTCTGTGTATAGAGAATATTGTGGAAAACTAAAATTTTTTTCTCAAAGTTTACAGTAATAGAATTTCAAATGTATTATTGTCACGTGAATCTCCATTTTTAGGTTAAAGGCAGATTTAGAATCAAACTTTTGTTGGAAAAAACTATTCCGGAAATCTTTTGCTATACTATAAAAAATAATTGAGTAGATATTTTCTAGACAAAATCAAATTATTGAAAATATAAAATGAATTTCTAGTTACAATAAATTTGCGATACCTAACCACCTTGTACTTTTTAGCATATTAGTTTGAGTTCCAGCAATGATAGTTTAACTATGTTTATGAGCTAAGAATGAATGAAATTCTATTATTGTTTTTGTCATGACACGATTCTTAAGATGATATTCGTCTTTTATTTCGAATATACATATAGTACGCAAATTCCACGTAAGATGAAGTCTCTATTTTATAGATATGCTGATTCATTAATTTAATAACTTCCTTCAAAAAGAGATTGGAACAAAAGGTACATATTATAATACTCAGTTTCTCAACGTTCAATAACATAGATTTATTTTTCTAGAAAACATTAATATCTTTCCATATTCAAATTCAGACAAAAAACGAAATCGTAAATAATAATTGTAACGTTATGAGATACACTCCAAAAATACTCTTTTCTGCATACTCAACAAGTGCAGAGAAGAGTAAAATAGTCTAATCAAACAGTTTCAGGTTCGGCTTGATTTAGGGTATTTTTATATATCGATAATGTAGCTGATTAGTCGCAAAATATATCTCAATTTAAGACCTACAACTTCAAATAAACTTGTATTTGATGTAATTTTTTTTTCATATTCTGTCAATATTTTCACCTCTAATCAGGATTGTCTATGAAACTAGTAGTACTTTAATTTCTATTTTGCTTAGCTTAGTTTTGCCTTTCTATTTCAGTATGCTCCTTAGCATCGGCTTTCAGATTCTGTAGTACCTGAAATTTAGCAAATATGTGAACGAATATTTGCTCTTCTGGTCCACATAATCTCAAATGTTTTTTTTTTTATTTCAGTTTTTCATTTTCTCATAAGTCTCTTTGCTTATCTTACCATTCATGTTTTGTCCCATAAGTCCATCATTACTTCTTTTTTCTGAAATTTCTCCTAATATTGTATCGGTGCCCAATCCATAGACGTCCCAAATGGGTGTGGGCACCTACGCTTGCTACTCCATGAGTTTTCTCATTTTTTATTTTTTTTAACTTCCATATGCCCTGGAATCCAAAACTACGGTATACTTGCCTAGTTCAATAAGTATGTCTAAGCATTTGCAATAATGTTGGAACTGATTCTACAAGAGGGTAAAGATTTGAATACTCTTGATATTTATCCTAAGCTTTTATTTCCAGGCCCTTCCTCTCCTATCCGCATCAGGAAATAGGCTACTGTGTATGCTAGACACTAGGAGAAAGGTGCTAGAAAAACTGATGAGACCGAGGCTTCAAACAGTAAAAGCTAGTGGCGACCCATGCGATAAGCAATTTGGTTTTCGAAAGAGCAAATCAACTACCGATGCGGTTCAACTACTAAATGCTTTGAATGATGAAAGAATATTGTGAAGCCTCTAAGAGATAAATACAATATTTCCCCTCACTTACTTCGCATGGTAGAGAATTACCTTAGCAACATACAGCTGTTTTGTGAAATACAAGATTGTGTATTAATCCCACCCAACATCGTTACTATATTGTATATTTGTGCAGAAATTTCCATCCAAAACTATTAAATACTCAAGGCTCAAGGATTTCCGTTCAATCACTAGATACGAGAGGTCTTATTCTTTCTGATATACTTCCCACCACTATATGCACATGTATGATTCTTTAGAATTACTTCCATATTCGCTGCAAGACATGTTTATATTGCTCCTTTTATACACTTGGTTGTGTATTGTTTTTCCTGCTACTTCTTACGATAGCGGTGTACATCCACCAAATCATTCCCACATTTTTCTGTCTATAATCGATGACATTAGCTGGTTTTAATTGAGAGTTTTAAGCATTCGAAAGAAATATTTGTCTACAGAATACCGAAAATTGCTTTCAAAGGCATCTCTGCGTCTTTGGCAAATTCAGAGGCAAACGTTCAGGTTTTCTGAAGCGATTCAGTACAGTTCTAAGACATTTTCTGACTTTTTGAGAAACTAACCCCTATCTAATTTTGTTCTTCTAGAAATACCAAATTCATTATTAAATCATAACAAAGTTCTGTGATGGGTAATATTACATGTGACAATGAAATTGAGTTGACTGGAAGCTTAGTAACTGTGATGTGTTTGCAAATATGAAAATATTATAAAATAATCAAAATTACCAAAGTTTATCTAAAACGTAAAATTTCATGCAATGTTCAATTTACACTGAATTCCAATAGATATTGTGGGGATGTCTGGTAATAACATGTATCAGAAAAACCACTTTAATAAGTCGTACATAAATGATGAGTGTGAGAACTCAGACATATTTGTTCTATTTAGATGTAATTATTCACATAAATTTTTTAAATAATATCGACTATTAAAACTATACCAGTATACAAGAACAAGTTAGTAACTAAAATTGGGAGTAATTGAAAACCATTCAAAAACTGAGTGAAGGTCATTTTTTTCAGGAAATATTATATTATTTTTAAGTTTTCGTCGATTGGTAATTTCCTTGGAGAATTATTGGAAACATATTGCTTGGGTTTTCTATTCTATTCAATATTTTCAATAATAACAGCTGTCAGTGGAGATCAGAATGGATAGAACCTAAATAATTGTTGTTGATCATTATCTCTTCTCAACATTATAAGAGGTTATAATGATGCATTCAAAAGAAGGTATTCAGTTTCTTAAAAGACAAGTTTATTTTATATAGTAGAGATGAATAGAATATATAAAATTTGTGTTTACTCACGTTTACTGTAAATGGATGAATATGAATTTCAATGACTGTATCTTATCTTTAATGTACCTTATGAATTTATATACATGAATGCAAGAACTATCTTAGTCTCGTTGCACAACTTAGCTGTCAAATTTCATGTTCTTTGACTTAATTGTATTGAAAGCAATATTTTTTTTGTTTATTACCAAAATGATCAAAACATATTAAACATAATACATATGAACTACTTTATCAACCACTAGATGGACTACTCTATTACAATAAAATAACTAACGTTTTATATGAACTACTGACTTAAAACAATTAATTGAACTTAAACTGACAACCATGTTCAGTATTTAGCAACTTTTTTTTTCAATTATAATGGAACTACTCAGAAATTTTCAAATTACATCATTAAATATATTCTTAAACAAGTTTCATATGAACTACTTGAATAAACAATTCAATACAGAATGTACCTCACTGTTTGGGAAGGATGCTACATATTGTTTTTTCTTCAAATTAAAGGTACTGAGAAGATATGTTAAAATGAACTACCGAACCAAATTTTGCTTAGAATTTTTATTATTAAACCTGTTACATATGAACTATTCTACCACTTGCGACTTGTATGAACTGTTTTTTACTCAAATCAAGCTTTTCATTGTTATGTTACAAATGAATTGAAAAATCATAAATTTCTATAATTTTGTTATTAAATAGGTTCTCAAAAATGTTTCATATGAACTACTCCAATAAACGGATTAACAAAAAATTCACTACCAGATAATAATGTTATATTTGAACTACTGATACCAAATTTTCTCACATATTTATTGTTTTTAACATAAAATATTGATTATAGGTTCCAAATGAATTATTGATACTAAAGAGCATCAACTACACCTCTAAGCTGATACATTTGAACTATTTTAGGTATTGAAATTCATAACAATATCTTACCGTCAATTCTTGCAAATATTGCGGATTCATGAGGTTCGGATTGAAGGCGTGACATATGAAAGCGTCCAATTCGTTTCGACGCATAATTGGTTTCTCTTGAGACATGATATATCTCAAGACGCAAGCCATGATCAACATGTGTTGAGGTACATAAGCCGTATTTAGAATCAGAGGCGATCAATACTGTTCCACTGAATTACTGTTTTATTTCCGTGTAGTATGTTTTTACATCACAAATCTCATTTTGTTTTAAAAATATGTATTTTTTTCAGTTTCCGTTATAAAAGTTATGTTGTATCACGTCTACTAATTTTCCTGGACTTAGTTGAAAATTTCTGTAAATATTATTTTGTGAATAAATGTGTCCCAGTATTAAAATATTTTTGATTGTGAATTCAGGAAGCTACGAAATCGAAACTGGATGAAAATTTTGTAAATTTCAATGAACCGCGAAAATAGAGTAGTTCTATCACCTAGCATCGAGGGCACTGGCATCGAAAATCCGCCATGTTGTTTTTACTGAATAACAATTAAGTCTGCATTTCTTCTTCGGGTATGTTGTGTGGTTGAAACTATGAGTACAGTTTGTTGAGACTTGTCACTGACGCGTGCACAAAAGTTTTTGCGAATGTACTCTATTTTCTATATGAAGTTATGTTGTTTCCTTTTCTCTGGTTCCCCATTTCGTTGTTCAGAAGTGTTTAATATTCATTTTATTGTAGATTTGTTTTGATCATGGGATTCTTCCACTATTTTTGGTTTTCCTATGTCTTTTTGTGTTAACCTCAATACTTCTTCTGCACCAGTTAATGTTGACCTTATTATTGCTTGTAAATGTTTATTCTAGTGTTTTCACCAAGATCCCTATATTTCTAAAATAGCTGTTATTTTCAGTATAGTTTATTATCTGCTTCAATTTTCTCATTTATCTCTACTACTTTTCGTTTTTCCTATTAGCATGCTCCAAGGTTTTGATTATACTAATTTGTTGATTGGAAAATACATATATTTTAATTTTCATTCCATTTTCGATACCTCAGCCTTCGATTTTCATATATTTAATATTACTTTGGTTGATGCTTAGTCCTCTCGTTTCTGCTTCCTTATTTATCTGCTTTTTTTCCAAATTCTTTTCTGAATGTTTCGAATACTGCCGAATTGGAAAAATAACTGTAGGTTTTAGTAGAAATTATGCTGTATCAATATATCAATCTATTAATTGTATACAGTAAAATGAAGCTTATACCTGACGAATAAACGGTGTCATTATCATGTCTGTGTAATGAAATTTAGAAATTATTACGCACTGAAAATATTAAAGGAGTTCAAGGTTTTGTTTGTTAATTTTGAGAGTATTCTTAAGAAATTTTGCAGATCCAAAAACGAATGTGATGTATCACGAAATCAAAATTATTTTGACTGTCTTAGGTAAGAAAATTTTCATATTAATATTACAACAGATATAATTACCATAAATTGAAGAGATTAGTTAACGCCAGAAGTTGAGATTTCTTATAATTATATTATAGTTTAAAAATTGATCGTCTTTCATATTTATGCAACAAAACCTCGTCAAACTTACAACCAGGAATTATTCAACAGTTACATAAGGAAATTTTCTAACAAATATTTTAATTTTTAAAATATTTATACTCAGAGTCCTGTATAATAAAACATTTAAAAAGATCGAATTTTAGCGAAGATAACTACCAAATATATACTTATCAAAAAAAATGATGAAAATAAGTTGAAAATATATTATAATTGGAAAAAGAGATTCTAGTTATGAATATATCTCATAAAATCTTGAAGGAAAATATACCAAAGAACAATAGAATTATAGGATAATAAATTTTGAAGCCCTTTAAAAATTATATTACTGTTTTGGCAATTGACAGTTTCACACCTCATTCTTTGAGAAATTTTATCAGAAGACAGAAAACCGAAGATGATCTATATAAAATGAAAATGACTGCTACAAACACTAGCCAGTTTATGTAGCTCTGTGAGAAGCTGGAAAACTGTCCCATCTGAACTTTATTGCATCAAAGAAAATACTGATTCTAAATGATAAATTTTAACAATTATATCGCTTACTTTGTGACGCGGTGTATATGGTACCCTAATATACAGAAACATACATTATCATTCTATCAATATTTAATATTGTGAGTATTGACAACGTGTGCTGTTGTATCTTTCCTCCATCTTTAATTCAGTCCTATGTTTTCCGAAACTTACTCCATTTACTTTTTAGGCACTAGAGATTTGCCAACTCAGTTCGAGTACATCTTAGAATATCAAGACATCCATCATCAATGGTACAATAAATGATAAGAAAAAAGTCAGCGAATATCAGAAGAGCTTTATATTGACTTTAAACAAGTTTTAACAATATACAGCATAGACAGTAAAAGTCTTCAACGGACGAACTATAAATACTTTAGTTAATAAACATGGCCATGGTGGATATGCAAAGATACAAAATCAAAGTGAATATATATAGACAACAGAGAATGTCACGTTTTTGTATCAATGTCGAAGAAAAATGAGGTGACGTCTTATCTGGACCACTTTTTTAATTGCACTGCATACAGCAATAAAGGATATTTACCGAAGAGGAACAATTCTGCAAGGTCTAGACAAATATATACTTTTGCCTATTTTGATTAAATATCAAACAACAACAATATTATTGGTTGAATTATACACAGAATAAGAAACTATAAGAATATAACTGGAAATCATCAACAATGGTAAAAAGAAGACATATTGTAATTCTTCTGAATATGTATGGTAAACTATTTAAAAGAGATAAAAGGTTTAAATGTTTTGATGACGTTAGGGAGAATATGTTAAGAATAGAAGACACATTCTGAATAAGAAAATAATCGAAACATATAACGGTAGAAGCTGAATTTATCCAAAATAGATGAAGAAACAATAAGAAAAATTGAGAGAAAAGTGATAACAAAGATGGACACATTGGGATGAACGAAACAAATTTATGCACACCATATAATCATCAATGATATGATCAATTGGGGAACACATTGTGAAATTGAAATTAAAGTCATATAGGTTAAGTTGGTTTGTTCACGTGCAGAAGACGGAGGAATACAGAATACCCTATCACATTTTAATGCAAAAGTTTACATCTATGGGAAGAGGGAGAGACCAAATATGAGTCACATCAGATAGATATGTGGTTGCAGACCTGGATATAATAGAAGTGAACGGATGGAGATCTGTTTTAGATACCAGACTTCATCCTTAACGATCTCGTTTATTATTATCGGTAGGGTGAGAAAAATACTCTACGTGTGCCAGTATATTTAGTATTCTATCAATGACGAGAAATATGAAAACCATTGAATACATAATTTAGTTTGACAAAAATACAAAAATTCATCTATCCTTCATCTGCAAGTTGGTGCTGATAATCTTTAGCAATTTCATGTAGTTGAATACCACATAGCCATCACCTTTAAGCCGAAAAATAATAGCTCGATTTTACATGGGTATCTGAAATCTACATGATTCCTAAGGAGATTGGGATTCCAGGGCAAATGGAGAGTGTTACATAAACGAAAAAATCTACAAATAGTTCACATAATAATGAAGATAATTTTGTCACGTGTAGAGATAATGGATACTCATTATAATATTCTCAATAATTTAATAATTTTTTGCTATTCTTTATTTAATATATACACCTCAAAGAGACTGACGCAATTTTATACAAATAATGAAATGAAATTAAAGTACTTGATTGTCATCATAAAATATAAAAAAACATAATTATAATGAAAAACTTGCTTACAAATAATATCTATTTTACCAAAATTTTTAAGTTGTTATTTAAATAAAAGCAATAAGAAATAAAAAAGATGACGAATGGACTTTGCAGCGATTAGAAAAAACCGATTACATAATAACAGGATTTGTTTTTATTGTCAAAGACCCAAAGATGACATTTGTTTTAGCTACACAATGATATACCAGAGCACCGAACGAGGAAGACATTAAGTAGAGGGGGAGTTAATTCAAATGGAACTAGAATAGAACGTGAACTGCAGCACGAGCAAAACCAGCAGAAAAAATTTCCTGTAAGGTATTCTTTCATTCACAATTGTCTTTTTGGGTTATTAAGGTGTGCAAGATCTGTTAACTATTATACGCGGCAACTTTTATATTGGCAGAAGGATTATATTAAGTTTTAAATCTTTATTTTGATACATAATGGCCGAATGTGTACTTGTTCAATGAATTAGTGTCCAAACAATAATTATATCCCACGAAAACATTGCAGTCGAGTATGTCATGGCAACTGAAAACAATTTATTTCAAAAATTTACTCAAATTATTGGGAAGAATTAATCATTTCATTGATATCCTAATTTAAAATATAAGTGGCAAACTTCATCGAGTATCAGTACACAATTTATACCGCATATATTCCAAGTTTGAAGACGTAACATTCACATATCATTATTGTACAGCCTTTACCAGCAAAGCAAAACCTACTAGTTTCTTCCATTGAAATTGATTCTGTTTTTAGAGCGAGGTTTTCATATAAACTGTATTAGAGTTACTGGATATGGCCATAGATATATTTTGTATGTCTCTTTGGCACTTTTTCTCAACTTTGAGTGAAGCTTTATATTCATGTTTCAATATAGTTATGACATACACAATATCACCCAAGCGGCTATATTACCAGACAGACAAACCAGAGCGGATTCAAATTTGTCGATGCTTATCTAAATACGTGTTTACGATGAATTTGTTAAAAGAAAGTTTGAGATTATTAGTGAAAAATCAACATCAATCAACTTTTTTTTCAGAACTCCTATGTGAAATAGCAGATTTCTGTTTCTACCTGCTTGAGTTCTAATATTATTTTGTAGGAAGTTATCCTGCAATAAAAGTTGTATAGAGCAATGAAGAAAATAATATCTAAGAAAGAATCATATAAATTTTGCTTGCGACCTTAGAAAACAATGTACAAGAGAAAGAGAAACCATTTTTTGATGCTTCAACCGTGTAAGGTTATAAGCCAGTAGTCGTTTTCCAGACTGAAAAATGGATTTTACATTACTAATAAATTGATTTTGAACGAACACCTCGTAGTAACCAAGTACTATTTTTGAGACTTCTGCCAAAGCCAAAGTGTTGTAAACATCCAAGCATTCTTATAAAACAGACCTTTCATCATATTCACTAATAAGACTTTGGCCTAATAGATGTGGGGGTCAGAACCAAAACCCATTGGCACGTTATCATATTTTTTACCTCAAAATGTACCATCTAACATATTCATTATTGACTTTTTTGCGATACCAGGCATTCGTCTCTACCTCTAGACAAAGTTTTTGTAGAATCAAAAATATATTAAGAAAAGCATCCAACGATTACCGATCCCAACAAGTATTTAGATATTTTGAAATAACTATTATTATCTTCGAAAATAATTGTCTACTGATGTATTAGAAATCGAATATTAGAGAGGTTTTTAAACCCATTTGGATTATTTCATTCGTTTCCAGTCGTATGTACCAAACACAATAATGGAAATGCTGCAATATGTGGGAAGCTTCATTATAATCCAAAGAAAAAGTGGAAAGGTATACATTTTTCTGCTCAGATTATTCTAATGGGCATTATTGCAGAATTGCTTATTGAACTTATCTGATAAGGATGTCTTGCATAAATCAATCAGGTGTTATTGAAGGTACTTTCGATGAGTTAGAAGACTTTTGTGAACCAAGAACACCAGAACCCAAAGATATTGATTCAAAAATCCAAACGCTTGATTTGGTTGCAAAACTTACCTTATCCCATCTCTGTCACTGCATAACTTAAATAAAATTAATCTGATTACATAGCAAAACTTCTAATTTGTAATAGCTTATTAAAACTATTATTTTAGTTTTCATATATCGGACTAGGAAATGTTAAAAATTAAGCTTCAAATTAAAAGCAAAACACTGCTTGTTGTTAGTAGATGACTATGTGTTAGACGTATACACATATATTCTATCTGTGGTGTTTGAGCTCTGCGTTTAGGAGGAATATATTCTCAAGAAAACCCTACTAATTTCAAGCTGTTCTGCCAATGAAATATTTACTTCTGTTCCAAGTAAATATTGTGCTATTTGGTAAAAGCAACTTTAGTTGGTTGATCTACAATGAGGGTCTCCTCTATACTTGTATTAGATGATTTCTAAAGGTACTGAATAATTAAATTATTTTCTTTGTTCAGATTTGATTGGTATAAGACTCAGGAAGGTATTATAGATTTGTTTCAATTGGGAATTGCTTTAAAGTTATATATATATATATATATATATATATATATATATATATATATATATATATATATATATATATATATCTAATATAAATCTATAATACCTTCCTGAGTCTTATACCAATCAAATCTGAACAAAGATATATATATATATATATATATATATATATATATATATATATGTATTTCGTAAAGAAATACATTAGGAAATGATGCAGGACACATTTCCCAGATAGAGGATTAACATTCCTTCAAAACCTATGATTATAACCAATATCAAATTGTATTAATTCAAAGTAATTAAAATATATTTTCTATATTACATATGAATTATGACTAATACACGCTGCAATTTGGTTACACATCCTGGTTATTAATATTTTTGATGTTTTTAATGCTATATTTCGCCACTACTAGTTTCTGCTACGAACGAATATATATGGCTGTTCGTTACATAAGAATCTCAATTAAGAAACAGAATACTTTCGTTGACCTACTTAGTCGAACTAAGCAGAATGTGAAAATATACGATCGCTATTATTGTTATATGAAATGTTTTCAATTCGTGATCATTTTAAAATTCAGTAAAAAATGAATTTTAAGCACATTGCTACTATTATCTGAGAGAGAAGCATAAGGAACTAAAAGGGTTTATATATTCTTTTCTGTAATTATATTGTATATAGAAATATACTAGAAATATATAACAAATAAAAAAAAACAACTTACAAATGATATTAGAAAACGAAATTATTAGAAATCAAAAGCTTCTCGAGATTGTGATAAAACATGTGAGCACGTGCAGCCCTCCATTTTTTTAAAAACAAGTATAGTCGACACTACGAAAATTTCATGTTTGACCCCTTCATGTCATTATTTTGGATAGCAAAATATCCAGTGAGTAGTCGCGGGTAAAAAAGTAAAGTAAAAAAAAGTAAACTCCAATGAGAAAGCTATCTATGTTAACTTTTTAAAAGTTCCTGCGAGTTTGCGAGTTGATTATATGTTCAGGATGTCACTATTAAAGAGAAGCCTAATTTACAAGTAATACGTAACTAATGGCACCAATAATTTTGACTCCACAGCAGCCAAGAGAAAATATTGAGAAATCATAAAGAACACTAAAAAGATACTCAGGCATAAAAAGAGAATATGCATGACCAAAACTACAAAATATTGAAGAACACTCCAGAAACAAATAGTTGAGAAATTTTCACCCAGAAAACAAAAAATCAATAGAGAACACTTACCAAGTATCTCATAACAGGGAACGCTGCCAATAGATCCTCATGAAAAAAATAAAAGATGGGCTCAATACTTTGAGAAAGTATTAAATGAACAAGAAGAAGTCTGGAAAAGGAAGAAGATATAGGAGACGAAATAAAAAATGAGGTTCTCGTGGAGGAACCAAGTGAGAAGGAAATCCTAGAACCAACAAAAAATTTGAAAATCCATTAGAATGCAGGAGAGAATGGGATTCCAGCAGAAATTATCAAATACTGCGGGGAAAATAGACAGAAAAGAATATGTAGAATATTAGACAAAATTTAGAATGAAGAACAAATGCCTGAGAGGAACAGGAACAGGAACAACGAATCAGATATTTACCCTCAAGACGATCAGCTTTGACGGAAATCTAGACCTTCATATTATGTTTATACATTTCGCGCAGGCTTATGACACAGTCACTAGAAATAAAATGTATGCTGCCTTTAATCTGCTAGGAATACCAAAAAATTTAGTCAAGATGATATTCGAAAAATCACACAGTAGAGTAACGACTGATGGATTTGTATCAGACAAACTTGGTGGTTTCTAATTTGGTTACAAACAACGGGGCTCATTTATAACTATTAGGGAAGGATAAACCAAGAAAAAAGAAAGTGTTAAGACAAAATATGATTTGAAGAAGGGAACAAATAGAGATTAGAGCGGAAAGAGACAAAAATATAAGATAGAAAAAGATTGTAAATTCGAATAACTGAAAGCAGCACTGTCAAATAAAAATGAAGAGCGATCAGAAATACATAAGAGAATAACTAAACGAAGTAAAGCCATTGTATCATTAATGAAATGAAATGTATCATATGAAATTCCAGAGCATTACCTGGTAGCGTATTAAATGTAAGACGAAGATCTATGGCAAGTACAGTTATCCCACTTTCTGGACTTTTTGAAAGAAGTGAGATTAACAGATCAGCTGTAAACAGAAGGTTCCTTAGTATCGCAGCAAGAAAGAGAGACACAATAAAGCCTTTGGGACGCAGTGTATATAATACCCCAATATTCACATACATAAATAAGTACGGAAGTAAAACATAGGTTTTAACGGAGTTTGAAGTAACCAAACTGATTATATGAGAAATGAACATGTTGGGGGACATTTTTGAGAGAAAAAAAACAGGTGAATAACTATGGAGAAGAAGAGCTAACCAGTAACTGGAAGATTTGTATAAATAACAAGATACATAAAAGTGTAAAGAGTAAGATGGTTGAGGCTTACTAAAAGGATGCCGTGAAATATATTTGCACAAAGTGCCATTGAAGAAGGAGCTAGAAGAAGAAGTAGGAGACCAAAGAAAAAAAATGTTGGTTAGGTTAGGTTAGGTTAGGTTAGGTTGGTTGTATTTTTGAAGAATATTAGAGAGGTAGAACCGAATTGGAGCGCAAAAGTAGAGTATCGCAACCTGTGGAGACGAATTGTGAAAACTGACGGAGATCTATAAGTCATGCGCCTTAAAAAGCCTGGAGTCCTGTAAATATATATAATTTTGAGACATTCTTAGCAATCTTTTACATATAGCTCCGGGGGTAACTAAAATTTTCACTTATAAATAAGTCGTGTATTAACAAAAGTTGAAAATTTCTGTAATACTATAATATGGATACCAGAAAAACGTTTGTTCGGAAACATATGTTATAGGAACTAATTTTATATTTAGTGAAAACTTCATGAATTGGGCTGTGAACCACACAAAAAAATATGTGAGTCGGGTCTTCTCAAAATATTTTTTTATATGTTTCATAATTATATTCATATTTTTCGCAAGGTCAACAACTATAATATTGTGTTCATAATTCAATAAACAAATTAGACAGAAAATTAAATGAGGTGTGAGGTCTAATGTTGACTCATTAAACGTAAATATGAAAAATATTCAGTATAATTACGTTCATTATGAAACAAATAGAACTTAAAATAATGGACAATGATACATATCAATTTTCTATAAACATGTTTTTAATTTGGTAAGTTTGGAGAAAAACAAGTAAGTAATAAAAAGGAGGAAGCTATTAATTGATCAGCGTCATTGGTAGAGTAGATTCTCAGACAGAGTTTCTGGAAAGAAATCGTCAAACCTGAAAACCTTTTCGTAACAGGAAACAAAACTACTTAATGAGTATTTATTCGTTAGTTTTTGATATATATGCAAAATTTCGAAGTTATCTATTCCTATAAATTGGGTAATTAAATTCAGTTCAATAATAATGGAACAAATTTTTCAAATGCACAAAATATCCATTGAATTCTGACGTGTTGAAAATATCGAAAGTTGAAATATTCCATTATAAAGATACATACATATCACGCTAATATAAGTGTCATAAAAAGTATATGAAATCAATTTTAATAATTTGTTCAGTTGATATTAATTGGCAATATGTAACTACTGAACTAACAACTACTGAAATGTTTTGATGAATTATATGTAAAACGCTACAAATGAAAATAATTAGCCACAATCGTATCCCAAATATATCCCAATAATATAAAAATGAAATTCAACAGCTACATTATAATTATATGAAAACATTTAAGCCAGAGTAGCTATTATAGGTCTCAACTTGAATAGATTGCATTCACTAGAAAATATCATTCTCGTGAGCGCTTTTCTTTCTTATTATCGTGATTTATAGCGTTATTTCATACGTGGCGCAATTTTTAACTTCACATTGTGACTCCTCGCTTGAAACTTTATCTGCTACATTTCAAGTTTTCCACTGTTTAATGCAATGTCTTATGGTCAGTGTATGTCAAAGGGAATACAGACTTCCAATATACATATTCCCGTTTCATATATTTTGAAATTAAGCATTGAATTAACTCGATACTTACGTTTCTAGCTATCTCTGCAGACAGAAATGAAAGAGATTAACGACTATAAGCATGTTATGTTAAGTGTCTCAAAATTGCGGCTATATAAAATTAAAAGATATGGGACCGACTATTTGATATTTTCCGATAACTCCTAATTGATTATGTCCTTTGTTGTCTAAAAAATTAACCTTAATTTTGTATCATCCGTATACATGATAGCTTCACAATTTTTGGAAATAGTGCGGATGGCAGGGAACCAAGTACATAGTGGGAACAACTGAATCGATCATAGCGCTCGATGTGGTCAAATTATCCTCAAAACATGCTCTTAATATAATTAAACACGTGATAATTGAATGCAAAGTTTTGAGATAAACAAATAAAAACTAATATTTATAATTGAATATGGTTGGTTTTCATTTATACACTTTTCGAAGCATTTTTTCATTCCGATTGAGGTACCTCCAACACAACTGTTTTGAACACATTAACCGTCTTTTCAAGTGTACAAAAACGTTGACCTCGTAAATTATTTTTGATCTGTGGGAATAAGAAGAAATCAATGAGTGCCAAATAAGAACTGTACGGCGGATAATCCATCAATTCGAAGTTTTGACTAATCAAAAATATTTTGTTTGAACTGATGTGTGAGTGTGGTAGTGGAGAATGATTCGTCTTCTGCGATTGGTTTCCGTCATTTTTTCTAATAATTCTGGTAAACATTTGTTAGTACACAATCAAAAGTGAGCAATCTACGTTGCCCTAATCGAACGGTGGCAACATATTCAGTTATTCTGAAAAAACAAGCCACTATGTGCTTCAAAGCGCTTCATTGGCCAGCAACTTTGAATGGATTTGGTTCGTCTGGGAAGACCCATACAGTCGATTGCTGTTTAGTTTCGGATTCATATGCATAAAGATCCATGATTCGTCACCTGTCATAATCTTATAGACGTCTTTTGAGGCGCCGTGATGGAATTTTTCCAGCAATTTTTCTATTTGAACGATTGTCAAATTATGCGGTATTCAACGTGAATAAATATTTTCAACAGCCAAATGTTCATGAAATATTGAATATATGCAAGTGGAACTATATGCCTCAGTATATCTCAATCTAACAGTATGTCACAGGATAACCTTACAATATCAGTTTACGAACAACATCAATGTTTTTTGACACAACAGCTGATTTTGGGCGACTTTGCACGAAATTCATCAGGTAGCGAATTGCGACCAATAAATTCGAAAAACCAGTGGTTGGCTGCTCGAGGTGGTACTTCATCACCAAAAGTCGAAACGAGTTCATCGGCACACTGCTGTTGGTTCAATCTACGTCGACAGTTATATAATCATTGCATTGCATGAAAATGTTTGCGATTTAATTCCATTTTTTAACTAAGATGAATTTTTTAACAATCTTCAAACAACACTCGTATAACAACATGTTCTAATTTCGTTAACCATTGAAAATGTCAAACTTCATGTTGACAGTGTCGAATTTGTCATATTCACATCAGTTATGCCATATCTAAAAACTCAAATAGCAGCCCTCGTAATAGTTGTTCTTGTCGTTTGGAAAAATACAGACAGAAACAGTAAATGTGAATTCCACATATTTCCATTATCTATGTGGAGAGAATATGAAATAAATTTTTAAATGTATTGAGGAGACAAAATTGAGTAACCTCATTCTGTAGCATAACATTTCAGAATAGTATATGTTTAACTTTGAAACTAATATTTATTTGGTGATTGAAGAAAATTTTGGAAAACAGATTTGGTAATTATAATTGAATAAAAAATATTTTGCAACCTAGGTTTCTAGAGAAGCATTTTTACATCCGATGCTACAATCGTAAACGCAAGAACAGCCAATCTGCTAGAAAAATACTGGAAAATATTATTTAAGACTATTATTTTTTATTCGGATATTTATTAGGTTCAATCCTCAAACACAACCTTGCGATACCTCACAGAATATGTTTTCCATAGTCAATAATTCCACGTCAGTCGCTAGAAATTGGAAACGGTCAGTGAAATAATTTTTCATTAACAAGAGAACTAAATAATACAATGAAAGGAAAATACCTCACAACTGTTTATTTATCAGAAGCCCTTGAATATTTCGACAGCAACAATGCTATTATTACCCATCCCTTATTTATACCATTGAAAATCTCATTTACAACTCGATCTAATACTTTATTGGCTAGTGAACAAAATATCATATCGAATCAAATGTCCTCCAATTTGTTGTTTAATTGCTTTCTCTATAATAATCAACTTAATTGGTACGATGGAAGTAGAAACAAAAGCAATTATAATGTATATTATAACCATTAATATGATTTTTGGGATAGGAGAACCTTTTGAAACCTTCCAAAATATGCTAAATTATTGACTGGATAATAATAGAAATAATGATATGCTTGATGTAGACTAAGAGAAGCGTGATAGTAAGATGTCAAGTTGTATATCAATTATAAAAATAGCCTTGGTTATTATTTCTAGTATCGCATAAATAACAAATGTTCTAGCTTCTTGAAATTTTGCCATTTCTCGGAGGTAGTTTGGACGCCAAATAATTATTTCCTCTCTTTCTATTGATAGTGATTTCCTGTTATGCTTTCTGAGTGACGTTAATTTTGTGCGATTGTTTGGAATGACGTCGTTGTCTTTGATTGTAAAAAAGTAATTTGTTGAGAATCTGAATTTATTCAATAGAATCAAAATTAGATATTATTTGCCTCATAATCTCTTGTTAAATGTATTAAATTAATTGTTTTTTTCCTCCTAGATGTGTCTATGATATCTGAACCTCACCACAATGATTTCGATGTAATATTCTATAACTTCTAAGTGTTTCCGCCTGTCAAGATATCTTTTTCAAATAGTCTTGATAGTTACATACTTGCGGTTTGTCTTGAAATCTTCATTGTTTATTGATACATTCCAAAGTAAGATCCTCTAGCCTAGATCAATAATTGGGAAAATTCGTATTTTCATATGAAGAAAACATATTTTCCTAATGATACACTAAAACCAGAATTTCATTCAATTGCGAATTTTTATAAAGACAGATTTAAAATGTTTGTTGAAGTGAAAATGGCAACGTTAGAAGGTAAGAGAGATTCTCTTCGAATCATTGTGAACTGAATCTCATTGAAAATATGGGTGCAAAAAAAGCAGTTGCCCGAAACAATTTTAATTGAATGGCGTTGAATCTGCCGTAGATGACCTTAGAGGACGCAACTGAAAAGAACGCATCATGCTTGACAACAAATAAGGATCGGATATAGGAAAGATTGAGAATGTTTTCAATCATCTGGTCATTATCAATGACTGTTTTTTCTCTTGAGATAATATTATACCAGCAACAATTTTTTCATTAACATGTTTTCTCATGGTCTAATAACAAAAACATTCAACTTAGTTCCAAAAATTCTTTATAGTATTAAATGTTTAAGATTTACACTTTTCAAAAATATATCGAGATCGGAGAACAATATCAACTTTAATTACTAATTAGCTGCATACTAGAATTGAACATTATTCATTATTTCAAAGAAGCAGTATAATATCAGTGATTCTTCCAGTCAAAGAAGGGAAAACTAAAATTATGAAGCAGCAATAGAAAATAAAACAGCATTTTTCCGGTAGAGCTCAAAAGATAAGTATAAAAAATTAGACCAAGTCACAAAATCTGAATATCTTAATGCGGTTTTGTGGGAAACCCTCAACAAGACACAGAATATGGAAGCAAGTTTGAAGGAAAGAAGTAGGCAGCTAGGAATATTGAATAAAATGGAAGAATAAGAACAATAATAAGCTACGCAGATGAAACGTGGATACTCAATCAAATATAGGAAAATAAATTTTATATTTGAAAGAAAAGAGTCAGAAGGATATTAAACAGGGGAAGTGAGAGAATGCTGGTTGAAAAAATGATTTAGACTGACTGAGCAAAATGGTAAGATCTAGAAGAATAGATTGGCTGGGACATGGGTATGACAGATTTTCGAAAAACTAAAATTTTGTCCATATTGCATACGTTATCATTTTATGTCTATCCTAATTTACCTATGTTTGTTATGGTATAGAGTTGGTTGGATCTTCATTGCTTGGTATTCGCCATATTCTTCCAATTTATTTTTTCAAAAATTTTTCGTGAACACCCTTTTTAAAGGATACTCTTCTTCACAGTTGTTTTATTATTAATTAATTATATTTTTTAGCTCCTTTATAGATTTTTTTCAGTACTTTTCTTAATATTTCTTCTAGTTAATTCTGCTCCTAGATAAATAAACGTTGGAAAACGTGAATGTGTCCTTCCAAATGAGCCATAGGCATAGTCATCATTATTGAAATTATGTATGATTATTTGAAACCTTTCACAAAAAACTTGTGAATTTTTTGCTGATAAATCACTTCTACAAAACTGTATAGATGTGGATAAAGCTTGGACAGTGAAATAAAATTGTCTAGTAGTAAAGAAGGTGGTTGAATTTTGGAACGAAAATTAAGGAAAGTTTGATATTCTTACCAAACTGGAATATATGCGAAATTAATGATAAATAAATAAGTAATTAACACATTGGGCTATTTATATTAATTATGTTATTAAAGAAAGAAAATGTACTATTATATAGTCATTCTACCCTAAAAACAATTTCTATTATATTCTATATTAAAATGGAAAGTTCCGTCCAGGTTTTTCCCTCAAGAATAATTAAAACCAAAATCTACAAACAAAATTATGTCTAAATATGAATTTTTTTTAATTAAAAGTGGTGTTTTAATATAGATTAGCCATATATTTTTATAATAGAAATTATTTTTAATTATATTAATTTCTATTTCATATCAATTACCTTTATATTAAAAAGATTTCACTCACCAAATAAAAAATGTAAAACGGAAACTAATAGATAAATCCAATCACGTAATGCACTATAGCACTTCCAAATTTTTATCCACTGTATGTGAGTGAGGTACAATTCACCACAACATGCGGTGAAAGCAAAGTACCTATTCTTATACCAAAATCGTGTTCAGGTATTTGAATTCGTAACAGCCAATCAAAATGTTTATGGGTTTGACTCAACCAATTATGAAGACGCTAGCACTTTCCCTGAGTTGCATTCAATTTTCGAGTAGTGCTTAGAATCACTCTAACGTTACCGTATACTTAAATATTAATTATTATTTAGTTACAATCATATTAACTTATTGACATTGACTTTTGTAACTTATTACGTACATTTCATTTTCAGAACCATTTATTTTTCCATTATCGTTTGTCGTAGTTTAGAAAATAAAAAACACTGGGGAAGAGGCAGTAATTATAAATATTTTGTCCTTTTTCACATCGTCTCTGCAATATCCGCTTTCGATGTTTGACTTATTTTACTTAAATGTAATTGTGTAATCAAAATCAATTTGTCCTTATTTTGAAATTATAATCTGCGTAGATGTGGCAGTGAAATAATTAAATAGTATATCACAAATATGAAATTTGTGATGTAGAATGTAAAATCCTGTTTGAAATGTTTTTATTCTGTTTATCATTGAAATAATACTAATTTTTAGGTGAATAAACTATTTCTAAAAATTCTCGTTTCTCGGTATTTTGTTCTGTTCAAACAATTGTATTTTTATAATTGAATACATGTTTTCTACTGTTTCATGCTTATTAAATACTGTTTTATAATTTTTTATGTTGATAACTTTTTAATCTATTCTTACTCTATTTAATTTCTATTTAGTGTTTTTAGACTATTCAAATATTTTATAACGTTTTACGTACTTTTTGACTAATTGGAATTTCACACACTAAAATATATTGATTGAGGAGCAGATTTTCACTACAAATTGGCATACCACTTTTGTTACAAATAGTTATTTTCCAGAAAACTAGCACTGTTCTTTTCTTCCATGTCAATTCCGAATTCCTCTTCTTTAGTAGTTCCTTTACTCCTAAATTCGGATGCAACCTGAGGATTGCCAGAAAAGCTTCCAACCTAAGAAAGAGAAACAAGTAATTTTTTCCACGATTATTTTTAATTTTAAGTCTATAAACTTTTTCAACAATGCTTAAACCTGTTCAACTAATAGTGGCCGTCTTTCTCCTCAAAATAGGCGTCAACTTATGCAATAAAGTTCTTTTCTGCAAATAAAATTTTGAGTTTGAGAAGAAAAAGTTGCTAAGTGGAAGATCTGGTAAATAAGGTAGATGGGCACCGAGTGTTAAAAGGTATTATATATTCTGACTAAAAGCATTATGAAAAGACTTATAATTATTAAAATTGATTAAAAGTAATTGAAAAATACGATTCGAAAAATTTGAAAAAAAAATATTAATTCGATAAAATAAAATATGAAATAAAATTTTTGTTGAAAGTATTTTTTTTAATGTTAAAAAGTCATAATTTGATAGAGAGGGGTAAAATTAGATATCAGTTTACCTACCTTAGATACTGAACGATATATAAAAATTTGATTGATCAAACTAGAATATATTTCACTCAATTTTCTTATGTCTTCTTCATCATTAACTGATAATTTATTTTGTTTTATGAAGACCATTTCCTTGACTTTTGAAAACTTTGATATTTTGGTATTTTTGAAATCAAATTCATGTTTTTCATTTTGTCTATTTTATGTAATGCGGTTAGTAAACAACATTTTTTCATTATTTTTTATCAGTTCCAATTATAAATCTTTTGGTAATGCTTCTAATCAGAATGCGAATAAGAGTTCAAGAAGTAGTCGAAACATCAAATTTTTATCTCTTTCAAAAATTAAAAAAAAACTAATTTTATAACAGAAGACACCTAAAATCAAGATGATTTAGAAACAATATTATAAATATTCACCTGCTCTATAGCGTCCTACGCCTTGCGGTGCCTAATTACTTCCCTTTCTCTCAGTCCTCCTAGTGCCCTTATCTGAGATCTCTCGTCGACGTTGTATTGCTCACATTTGTCATTCAATTTATTCAGTCATTATTGATCTTCCTTGTTTTCTACGTTCATCGATTCATCCTCTGCACATGGCAATACCAGCTGAGTATGGTTTTTTTAACATTCATCATTTCTCGTATTGTGATACACAATTTGTTGGAGTTATGAAATTTCTACTCCTCACCGCCAAAAATCCACTTCTAATGATAATAGTTTTTGTTCTATTCTTGACGTCAGCTGCCACGTTTCACATCCATATCAAACAACGCTCTTGAAATTTTGTTAAATATTTGATGTTTTTTTATAGTGATTTCACTGGACCATAATACGGAGTTCAGAGCTGCAATCATTTTGTTCCTTTCATTATTCGGTCTTCTATTTCTGGTTCCATTCTGTCGCTACTTGTGATTTTTGTTCCCGAGTACATGTAATCTTCAGTGGCCGGTATTTGTCTTCTATCTTCAAGTTGTGAATCTCCTGTTTCTGGTCCGACACAGATATACTCAGTTGTTTGTATATTAACCATTAACCCCCACATCTCATATTCTGATATTAGTCAATGAGTCATGAAGTTCAAATCATCTTTGTTTTGAAACATTTGTACTTAATAATCTGCGCAATGTAGTATGTATAGAATTTATATGATCACTCAGTCGGGTATTCATTCCGTGGCACGATATTCTTCAAGTCTCTAAGCTGTAGCCTTCTCTCAAACCCTTTGTTATGCTGCTGCTAAAGTAAAACTGATTGTTTTATAATATAATATAATGGAGTTCCTGTACTGCTCTAGTAAGAGTTACGTTCTTTCCAAGTACTTGCCAGAGTTTACTACGAAGAACCTCATTGTAGGCTTTTGTTAAGTCAACAGACAGAAAATGGCCAGTGCAAAGCAGGCTTATGAAAAGTTGTATATAATTTATAGTGATGAGATCTTAAGTAAACGTAAGAAAAATTTTGCTCGGAATTGCGAAATCTTAAAGACAAAAACCTTGCCCTTTGTTAGCAAAGCGTGTGTTTAGGAAGTTAGAAGTAAAATTTTTGAAAAAATTTGAGGTAAGCCAGCATATTCTCAGCATTCTCTCTACTATCAGAGATAATCAATCTCTCTGCTGAGCTGAGAGGGGGGAGGAATTTTCAAACCAACATTTACACACTTGCATGTGAAGATCTGCCTACATATTTCTCACCCCCGAATCTGAAATAGATCCTACTAAGCATGAATCTCAACAACCACTAATCAACGTTAAGCAAGGCTCTATACAAGCCTTCCTTCTACCACCCAAACCTAATCAAATACTACAATGATTGAACAGTCAAGAGAATAAAGCCTTTGGAAGCATACACAATCGGACAGTTCGGCAGCACACTTGTGTACACAAACCAAACACTCAACAAAAAACATCCATACTTAGCGGGCGCTCACACTCACGAACGTATTATCGGGAACATAATAACGTGCGCTACACCTATTAAAGACCATACACACAGTTAAACACATTAAGACTCTTAATCTCCAAAAACTCAAACACTCAAATGAACAAACGATTAACTTATCCATCAATCAAACCCTGAAACAGTCCAACACCCAAAAATTCGAAGACTATAGTGCTTGAGTGTTAGTCTGGCGTGCTCCAAGTTTGATTATGTATGTTTGTATGTAAGATTTGAATACTACTGAGCTCAAACAATCGAATACTCAACAACAAACTAAAGCCGGTAGTACACGATGCGTCCAACGTTTGCGCTAACATTCGCATTTCATCGTACGGCTAAAAGTTGGAATGAAGACTGGATGCAGTGCTGCAATTATATGATGCAACCAACTTTTGCGCCAACATTCACCTTCCAATGTTGGCTGAATATTGGAGGAAGCCTGAAACCTAAACTTACCTAATGAAATGAAAACGTGGCTAAAAAGTGAACAGCATACCAGAGAGCTTTTGACTGTGTGTCACATCAAAAAATGATCAGCATCCTAAAAGCAACCGGGATCGACGCACAAGATCTAAAGATAACCGGACTTTACTGGTACCAAACAGAGATAGTATTAAGAAGAGTCGTACGACAAGGATGTCTATTGTCACCCCTACTGTTTAACCTCTACTCTGAGGCAGTACATTATAAACAATCTTCGAAAGGCAGATGATACCGTGGTAGTGGCCAGTAGCCTACCAGAACTTCAATCTCTTATGAACCTTATTGTAGAATACAGTGAGGAATTCGGCCTTTATATGAATATGTCCAAGACCAAACTATTGGTATATTCAAAAATTCAAAGAAACGCCACCGTAAGACTCCATGGAGAGATCATTGAACAAGTGTCATGTCTAATATACCTGGGCACGCTAGTAAACCAGCAATACGACCCAAAACTCGAAATCAGAACAAGAATTGAGCAAGCGCGGAAAACTCTGAACAACATGAAGACACTTCTGGCAAACTAGAACCTCAGCCTGGAACTCTGCAACACTGGAAGCGAAACAATAGTCGAGTGACAGTGACAGATGCGTCCAATCATAACAGCGTCTAACACACACGTATCGTAGAAAGCCTCTGGAACTCCATCTCCTACGTATGTCTAACGTAACTAACTTATCCTAACAAATAACTGAATAAATGAAGTTATAATCATGCCATATTTGATTACGAAAAATTTAAATCATATACAGAAGACAACTCTTGGTAGGTTATTTCGGAGTAACGGTGCATTCTGTATACTTCTTGACTCATTTGACTTATCCAGATGTCCTCAATTATATGATTCGATAGAAATCGAAATATTAACAAAATTACTTTTTTCTATGTATAACTTTACTCTTGATTTATAACTGAATACTGATACTATCAAAATAATTTACGTAAATATAGACATACCATTGGACAATGTATAAATCATCTTGTTTGGAAGTAATTATAATTTAACTAATATAAAAATAAAACTTTGGTCTTTACTAGACTTTGGTCCTGTATCCATCATTAATATATTTGAATTATTCATAAAAATGTTTAGGCAAATTTTTCTATTAGCAAACTATTTAATTTTTGAAAATTATTAATTGAAAGTATTATTGGAATTATTAATTGACAATTTAGTTTCATCTAGATATCTAGTTTCACCATCAATTTAACATTCATCAAAAAGAGCTTCTATTTAAAAATTCTCTCCATTATCTATGTTTTGAGGAAGCTAGATAGATTATTTTGCAGTTTCGTGTGAATTAGCCTTTGACAATATGGCTACGCAACTATGAAAAGTTCCATAGAACTAACGATATTCAAAATCCTCATAATAGTGAAAAAATTTCCACGCAAAAGTGTTGAATTTCAGAAAGATTGATACATGAAGTTACAAAAGAACAAGTAGATAAAACTTTTTTTCCGCTAAATTCTGTTAGACAATAAATTGAACCCTTGTCTATTTTTAACTAATGTCATGTTTGTGGTAATAAATAGTAATGATTTCCAATAGGAAATTAAATGAACCATCGATGGCGAAGGGTAGAAAAGATAAAGAGAATCGTACAAATGGAGAAAGTTGAATGATAGTTTATAGCAACTATAACTTTAAATACGAGACCCCGCTATACAAGATTTTTATGATAGTTTTCCTATTTTAAATCAGATTAGAGGTAATTTATTATGTGCGTTGCATATGATGCAGTTCTTTTAAGATATCTCAACGATAGGGACAATGGATTCGACCATTCAGGGAAAAGAATAATCATGAATCATGAAAATGGGGCTAGTGATTAGCTATGATAGCAATGCTCATTGGAAGAGGAGATGAAGTTGATGAAGGTTGATAGATGATTCCAATTGTCACAGCTCTAAGTAGTTCAAACTGAAATCTAGATTTCTATGATCCTCGACTTTTTCTGAGATATAAATTGAGCACTAGTGTGGTACATATCAAATATTAAATTTTTATTTACCTAAAATATTCCTTAATGATATATTTCTTAATGATCATAATTTTGACAAGTATATGTTGTGACATGCTAGAATGTAAAAGTTTATAATAGAAAATGCCGAGCAAGTGTGTGGAAGTACAAGTAGCCATTCTCTTTATTCTATCCCAAAAATATATTATACTTTCGACATGAAGAGAATATATAAATCAAAATTTAATCTAAGTTGTATGAAACAAATTATTCATTGGAATATTTGTGAAACATTCTATTTATTGTGATGGTACAATTACTTATGCTGCAAATTGGTGTAGGGATAATATTTTCTCTTCGTTAACACTTCAATCTACAGTAACGCTGTCTCATGCGGGTGAGCACATATTCGCGCGCACTCTCACACTCAGACGCGCACATAAGCGCGTGAGTGTTCATGAGATTCCACAATCCTACTCTTTCACGCATGTCACTTCCACAAATAACTTCTTACCTTATCATTTGCACACTGTGTAATGTTAATGCTTACTCGCGCGTGTGTTTGCACTCTTGTGTATATTGTGCGCACACTATTTCTGTCTATGTGCATTTTCTTTTGATGATACGTGATTGTGTGTTGGAGTGATTAAGTGTCAAATTATTTGTCTTGCAAAACATCATTAGAGTTATTTTATCCAGCTTAAATCAAATGTTATTAAAATTGTTACTTTTGCATATATTCTTGTAAGATCTATTTAATTTCTCAACAAATCGAAATATTTCGGTCTACGTTACCAAAAATGATCTGGTGATATATTAATCATAACACTTCAATATTTTGTGGCAGGTTACTATACGATTTAGTTCAAAATGGCTTCGTCGGAAAAAAGTATCTTATAAAATATCCACCTTTTGCACCACAAAATTCCATTGTTGTACTAGCATAATCTATAAAGACAAAATTGATTTTTCTCAGTACTCTTATAGGCAGATCATACACGCATTCTAGTGCAGTTTTCCGTATGGATAAACGAGCATTTTCTAAAAATCTTCGCATTTTTCATTATTGGTTACTGTGTTTGGTTAGCAAATATTTGAATAATCTTAAGTCTAACCACGTATCTGAGCATAAAAGTTTCATATGATGAATAGAAGATTGAAAAACAAAACCTGAAATTATTATAATAAATGATCTGACTTATATTATTATCCTCATCTAGTGCTTTTTTCATACAATGAATTTACATTTTTTAAAATATTCCAGCAAAATCTACACAATATCAAATCAACTCACCAACTACTATTGTCTATTGAGCAGCTTGTCATAGATCAACACTTTTTACAATAAAGAAAGCCAATGAAGATAATAATATAAATCAAAAAAAAAATTTTTAATAATAATATTAAATATAAATTATATAACATGCCTCAGATATTCACAAAAGTATTAATGTACACATTAGTGAAAACTTTTCCAGTTACTGAACTCAGTTTTTGTCAAGTTTGATGGAATTTCTATTACGTATTATCAATTGAAAGGTAAGCCATCACATGTAGGATCGATACAAGAATTGTTTGCAGACTACCATTGAGATGAGAGAATATCTTTAACATTTCTAGAAGCCTACAACAGATATAGCGATTCATCAATGGATCGATTGTAAATTATGACGAGACCAATTTGAAAAAGTTTTCTTCTAATACCTAATCTCCATCCTTCTCTGTTAATGAAGTTTTCAACTTCAAGGTCTGTTTCTATAATTCCATGATTCATTCCACTCATTCAGCATCATCTAGGTCTCCCTCATATTCTTCTCCCATCAGGTTTTCACTCGATGTGTTTCATCTCTGCACAAGTTCAAACCAGACTAGTTGTCTACTTCAATGTTCCACTAGTGTATGAAACACAACAATATATTCCATCGTTTCCAAAAGAATAATAAAGTGGTTGCAAAGCTTGTTGGTAACAAACGTTATGGTAACTATCTTTAAGAATAAACTAGGAGTACTTCTACTATTATCTCAATAGTAATACCACAATAAAAGATATCAACCGTAAGCGCCGGAAAAGGTTACCGTTTAAAACTATGAACGCCAAACCCAAAAATTTCGTAATTCATTCAGTCCCAATATAGCTTCTAGTTTTATTCCTAAGAAGGTGTTTATTACTATCATTGTATAAAGAATAGGATAGTAGAACAGTGACAATGTTAAAACCATTTGAGGCAATTTTGCACGCCATCTAGTTACTTTTACGCTCGTTTTTCATAAAAATGACCCGTAGCCTAGTACCCTTTTTATCTTCGAAATTCGAACCTACAATACATTGTTGCCGATTTTACTTTTTATTACGAAAGTGACACAAATTACCTATTCGATAGGAATCTTTGCAGTTGATAGATAGGGCGTATTTTGAAATATGATGTTTCTAATAATGTTATAGTATGTATTCATCTCGAACTGAAAATAAACTTAATCTCAGTACTAAATATTTGTCACCAATTTCAATGTAGATAAAAAAAGATTTTTATAATGAGTTCGTGTAGCACTAGCAAATGAAACAAATAATTTTTCATTAATCTGTTAATCACTTAAATTTGGGATAGAAAGAAGGATACTTGCACAAAGGTATATAACATATATATACTTTCCTTTGGTGACTGAAATAATATGAATTTGCGATTTCAGAATTTCAGATATTTTGAAGAGGCAAAAAAATAAGTCCTGGCTATTTTGTATGTTTTTTTTAACTTTCAGTTGATTTATGTGATTTATCCATTTTCCCGTTTTTTCCTGGAAAAAATATTTTTGATTTTGTTCCGCTTCCGTACTGTATTAATATATTTGATAAAATCAAAAACAAAATAACTCATAAAAAGTTTTAACTATACTAATATCTCAAACGTAACGAGATGAAATGTATCATAATACAATATCGTACTAATAATTCAATTAATGACATTGTAGAATTCTTCAATTGTGCAATATGTCCTTTCTTGAAAAAACGCCGTCGTCGATATTCGGAACTTACTACAATATTTATTTTAAATGCAGCTCGAAATGCTTTCACTGTTAGGTTTCTGTTATACCCTCCTCTTTAACGATAAACAGAAAATTGATTTTAAGTGGATCTTGAATTAGTCTGCCTGTGAATAAATAATTGAAAACTTTATTTTTTTGATCACTTAAATATTGTTTAACGGAGTTAATGATGTGAAAAAAATCATCGAAGCTGTAAGGTCTGGTCAAATTTCCCTTTTTTTACAACTTTATATAGATTTTCAAATAAATCATATCCTGAGCTTAAAGTTGCTAGCACTTCTGGATTCGTATCGCTCAGAACACGATTACAGGGTTTTGTTGAATGTAAACGTGTAGGTACTATTCAGGGCATCAAATAAATTGTTCATGGTTAGAACAAAGTTAGCCGTGTTTTTAGCTTTAGCTGTACTTGAAATAATTTCACCAGTTTCCAAAGATGTCATTATGGCAGAATAAACACTGTGACTCAAGAATTGGGCAGCTAATTTAACCTTCATTTTTTCTAAAGAATTCGGATTGATGTGCTTATCAGTCAGTGTCAATAAGGCCTTTCCTGTTTTGCTCCTTTTATCAAGATCATAAACTTTTCGAATGTCAGAAAATCATATGAACTGCCCATTAAATATGGAACTATTGTTCAAAAAATTGTTTCTAACGCATTTCAACAGACGAGGAGCATCAAAAAAACCATAATATGTTTTCTCATTATGAAAAAAATAAGGTTGGTTTTTGTTAACCCCCAAATGCTTTATGAGTTTCTGATTGGTAGATGATAAATCACATAATTTGCCTATAGTGTCTAGTTTTGTCTCACTAAGTTTTTCCAATGCGTTGGTAATTATACACCATAAAGAAGCATATGACACCCTACCATTCAATACAAAGTAGGCAATAGGAATTTTCCAGTTGCTATAGATTCCTCTAATCGTGAGAACTAGAGCTTCACTGCAACGGATAGGGTTTCTTCCAAACTCGCCCAGATCGTCGAAAATCTCAATTAAATCTGTTTTCTTGTTGTACTCAAGATTCCTCTCAATAGACATTTCGTCGAAAATTAGAATACATTTCTTCTCGTAAGGCAGCGTCGTATCTGCCTTTAAAGAAAGGTGCATAAAAATGTTTTTATTGAATCTAGGTTTGCAACGGAAATGGGTAACCCATGATTTCACTGTTGATATTGCTGGCAAAATAAACCCTTTCGTCGGAAATATCTATATGTCTTAGGTCCTTTATAAAATAATGAAAGGGCAGTTTTCTTTTCAGATAGTAACCATGGGGATTTCATCTTATGTCGTATCTCACAAGAGATTTTGTGAAATTCGTGAGAGTTCCTTCTCCATACAAAATTCCCATGGAACAAGATGGAAGGTTCTGTGACTCTTTTAACCACTCTTCATCTTCATGGTTACTGATAGAACTATCTGTCTTGTCAATATTTCTGGAATGAATCGGGGCAATAAAATCACTAGTTGAATATGTTTTTGGTTGTGAGAAAACATTCAATTGGATTATTTGTTCATCCAAATTTTCCTTATCTGATTCACTTTCTGAACCTTCATCATTTTTGTAGCGGAATGGTACAGCAGTAGAAGGCAATCTTTTAGATTGACTAATATTTTCACTGGAATGTTTGCTGCAGATCAGCTTATTTTTCAATGATTTCTGGCTTAGGTTTGCCAAAACAGCATTACCTGAAATAAGGAACATCAATGTTAACATAAATTTATTGTAATGCTTATGGTAAAATATTTTTTTATGTTTGAATTTATTTCATTTCAATAACGGGCATAAATGGAATAACGACTAGTAGTACCCTTATTTGGAATTTCCTTAATTGTATCTTATATCATCGTCGGAATGACAGAATTTTCCCGAATTGTGTTAAGATAATTCCATACCTGTGTATCATTCTCAAAAACAACTAAAAGACTATTCAAAAGAATTGTAACAAAACCAGAAATAAAAAATATACAAATAAGTATACACGTACCAAAGATATTTGAATAATCTGATTTTAATATTAATATTATATTCATTGGCTTTGTATTGAAAGTTACAGATCAATGGAAAAATTTGGATAAGACCAATAAATAAAAAAACTCTTTCTAATAAAGAAAAAAAAATTGTCCTATCAACTACTATTAAAATACCTACTTATAATCGTTTTGTCAGTTTTATCATTGTGTAAAGATATTTGTACAATGGCCTCATCTTTACCGATAAGTGTACCAACTAATCCAGGACCGGTCTTGATTTAACATTGAAGAGAGTTATAATAATCGAAAATATTATTGATTGTGTTATTTATTTATACTTTTTGGATTGACCACAAAATAATATGGAAATGTTAAAACTGAGCTCATAGTTGAGTTAAATATATTTATATTACTACTGGTAATAATTTAACAAAATGATTTATTCACAAATCTGTTATAGGTACCTAAATCAAGCAAAAAATATATCCATCAACCGTCATATTTAATATAGTTATAACATTACAAAAAAGACACCAACTACTACAGTTGAAAATATAAATTGCTCTTCTTCAGGATTTTTTATACGTAACATTTTTTAAAAATAATTAATTTGTTCTATAGTTTTAAATAAACTGTTTCTATTATCACTGTCGGAAGTTATGGATAGGTAAATTGTGAAATAAATAACTAACATACAACAATATTTGTTGGGATAATAAATTCATTCATAATGTGCGACTGGAAAAATGTACTTGAGGAGCTTGTTGCTACCTTCAACTTTCAGAAATTATATTTTACAATGATACCATAAATACTTACAAAACCATCTGTTTGTTTAATGGTATAATAAACGCAGGCAAAAGGTCTACTTATCTGAACCAAGTATGTATGGTCATAAAAGCGCATACTTACTAGCAAATAAAATTATCTCTTGTTAAATGTATTTTTTGCAATATATATAATAAAATTGAAACTAAAATTCATTTTTATGGAAAGATACGAGGACAAAAATGAACAATGGACAAAAATAGTGATTATATTATGGAGGGACATTACATTGGTTAAAAAAGTAAAGCTCTCAGTACATTTTTTGACAAAATCAAAACGAGTATCTACGACAGAAACGTATTTAAGAATAATCATTAGTGATGTTAGTTATTTGAGAAAAAAGTGTGCTATATCGCTTAAATTGACTAATTGTTACTATTTTGTCAATCTGTTATGGCATAGAATATAGTATTATAACCATATTATAATATGTGATAAGAAAAACAGTCTATATACATTTAAACAGGTGGAATTTTTGCCTCATTGACAGGATAATTTCCAAATATAAACACACAGACACACTACCTTATTATTATATGCTTAGTTCATAAACAATAAAAAATAACAAAAAATACTTCAGTCCTTTGTATTCGGTTAGTTGTATTTATGTATAAGTTTGAAATATTTAGAAAAAAGTGTTTTATTCTATTCTGTTTGTCTTTACTATAAAGGTGGCTTCTAAGTATAAATTTTGCATCATTATTTATAAGATTAAATATATTTGGAATTTGTAGTGAATCATTGTACTCAATAGGCAATGCGACCATAATACAAATAAACTCATTATCAGAAAAAACTATTGGACGAATTATCTTTTATTTGACAGCATTTATTAACAGCATTTATTCACATTCACTATTTTTCATTCCTTTATGAAAAATAATTGTCTTAAGAATAACTTACCCGAGTGTATGACCCATTTTTGTCATCTGGTAGGATCATTCACAGGAAATCGGTACATTTTTAATGTAGGATTTGATCTCTTACTTAGTCCATACTTAAATAAACATAATAATTTCCAGCCATTTCTAAAAAATTGAAAAAATGAAGTGATTATTTGTTATATAAATATATTTTAGTAAGTAGTTTGCTAGAATACAGTTTTTTTTTTCGAAATTGTAAGCTGTAGCATTTATACATCTAGCGCCTCTTATAATTTGAATATATTAACTAAGGGAGTAAAGATGTATATCAATTGTGATAATATCCACTTACATTAAAATTGAAATATATATCCAAGTTCAAAAATTCTCAAATAAAAAAATAATCCAAATAAACAAACAACAAAACTCAACAATAACACAACAAACACAATACAATAATGAACTCAAATTGTAACTTTACTAAAGGCACCCAAAATAAGAAACATTCCAACACAGCTTAAGGGTTGAATATAATATTTTAAATAATTTTGGCGCCATCTGTTATTGGGGTAATTCGACAACCAAAGTAAGAAGAGACGTGCTGTGGACGCCAATTCTTCACTGCCATCTATTGGTGGCGTCCACCTCGTCAAATGATATCCTCATAAGGTTAACCTACTATCCTATTCTTCATACAATGTTACTACTGTGATGCTGAGATCGCAGGTGCAGAATTCCAAATCTAAAATACGTCCATCAATGTCGATTGTATAATTCTAGTGGGTTTCACAGATATGAGAACAATTTTGCTTCATCAAAATTTCCCGCTTTCTCTGAATTGCAATCATATGTTAAATTATTTTTAATATATATATATATATATATATATATATATATATATATATTTCTTTAATTTCTTAGACCTTTTGATATATTAATGCATCTAAAGGTTTAAAGGTTCTTGATTTTAGGTCTGTTATAAAATGACAATTTGCTTATTTATATTGATCTATAGATCACCTTCATCATAAATATCAAAATAAGTATAAAATCAAAATAGAAAATGCTCTAATAAGAAAAATTAATTTGTCCTTAGTTCTTACATCTTAAATATGTAGCAGAACTTATTCAATAAAATTATTTGTAGTTTTATTAGAATTTACAAAATAGAGCTTTAAATTTTATTTAAATTATTTAGGTCTTTTTTTATCATTTACAGCTTTTTCGTTCTTTTAAATGTAAACCGTTTCTAAAAACTCACTTTTTCGTGTATTAGATTCCATTCCAAGAATTTTTGAATCTTTATAATTGAATTAATGTTTTTTGATATTTTATGGTTCGTTATCGCAGTTTAATCTTTTTTATCGTATTGATGACCTTTATTCTATTTTCTAAATATTGAGAGGTCTGCCCTATATCGACAGCGTCACAATCAGTACAAGGCTCTTGATTTATAATATTACTTCTTTTGTTTTTTGATGTTTACGATTTCAATTTAGTGAAATATTTAGATAATGTATTATTTCCTTTATGACTTATACTAATATCATATGTATTAAAATAATTTGATAATTGTCGGGAAAGTCCTTGTACATATGGTAAGGAAACATGTTTTATGTTTTCGCCCCTGTTGCGTTCTTTAATTGATTGTAGAGTCTGTTTATTCTTTTCTTGAATATGTTTGGTATGGCAGTAATGCAATCATCTACAAATCAAGAATAGGATAAATAGACACTACAATCAATTCTTTTGTATCTTACTATTTTGCTTAGTTCTGCTTCTCCAAATAGATTTCTTATTTCATTATTTGTTCTTCTCGGCCAAGAATCTCCTTCCTTTTAACCGCCTATTATCCTTCTAAGTATTATTCTCTCCCATTTCCCATTTCCTGTTTCTCTGTTTTGTTAAGAATCCACGTTTCGTCTCCGTCGCTCACTGCTGTTCTTATTGGTGGCAATATATTTTCGATATAATTCCATTATAAAGTTTCTTTGAAATGCTCTTCCCACCTTTGGTTCATTACGGTCTCATATATTACGATTTTCCCATTATTTTTTTTTACATAAATAGTGTATTGCTCAGCTTGCCTTTCATTATATTGTATCTATTTAAAAAAATTCTTCCTTTCTTTGTTTAGAAAATTTTCTTCAATGCATCCAATTCTACTCTCCATTCCTTTGCATTTCTTTGCTCTACATGATTTCTTCGTTGTTCTTATTTGCTCTTCATAGAGTTCCTTATCTTTGTCTGTTTTGGTCTGTACATTTTCTGCTTGGCTCGTTTCCTTTTCTCAATTTCTTCTTTATCGGCATCGAACTATTCGTCAATTTTTACGTGTTTCATTTTTTTGTGGTATTATTTTACTTGCCACTTTATTTACGTTTTTCTCTAAGTGTTTCAATTCATTAATATTATAGCCCTGTTGTTCTGCTACGCCCTCTCCAGTTCATCTTCTTATTTTTCTTTGTTGTTTTATCATGTATGAGCTTTCCTACCTGTAGTCTTCTTTTTCGACCTATCTTTTTATTTTTCATTTTTTGTTTACTATTAAGTGCTAATTTTGCACTTAAAAATGGTATGTGTCCGCATATTCTCATCTGTAGGCTCTTACATCTTCTACTATTTTCATTAATAGTCAGTTTATTAAGGAAATTATCGATTTGATTATTATAGTTCCTGTTTGGAGCTAACTATGTTCCTTTGTAGATTTATTTGTGTTCGATCTTCGTGCTGGCGATGACGAGTTCCATCTTCGTTGCAAAATTAACCAGTCTTTTTCCGTTGCCGTTTGTTCCCTCGTGCTTGCTATGTCATATATATTACCTCTTTGCCTATTTTTCCATTGAAATCCCCTATCACTATTTTAATGTATTTCTTTGATATTGCGTTAAGTACTTCTTCCATTTCGTTAAAATATTTTTTTTTGTCACCTAATTATTTTTGAATTTTTGTCTATTTGTCTAGAATTATTGAGACTTTTACCAGAAATTCCGTTTCACAAAATAGGAAAACTTTTCTTTGACTTCCAACAACAGTACTTTTCAGTTATTGACTCGGTTGGAAACTATCAATGGATTGAGATTGAGATACTATACAGATTATACAGATCATTTATATCATCAACCACGTCAACTCTAATCATAGGATAATCTGATCGGTACCACGTAAGAAGACACTGACCAGAAAGTATTCTAGGTAATTCTAACGAAAACTGAACAAGTAAAATCTAATCAGCAATGTGTAAGGTAACCCTGATTACAGCCATATTATAAAACAATTATGTCAATTAATCCTGATCAGAAGTATAAAAGGTAATCCTACTTAGGATCTTATGAGGCGATTAGGACCATATGAGGTAATCTTGGTAAGGACCGTATAAAGTAAACCTAACCAGGACCTCATTATTGATCTGCGTTACATCCTCATCGGGTCCTTGTAAGGTTATCATCCTAGCCTATACCTTACCAGGTTGAAGAGTTACCTGATACTTTGAGCTCTTCTATTGGATTTCGAGATTTTGGTATTAAGTACCTGAACACCTTATATTTTTCAGACAAATATTGTTGTAACGGTCTGGTGGTTTATTATAATATGTGAATGTGAATATATCTTTAATGAACAGAAATTTTTTCTGATTCATGAAAGTAGTCTATTTTTAATGACGGCAATACATGAGTAATATATTGTTATTCTGTTGAAACGATCTACACTAATTAATTTGGATGTGTAAATTCATTAGTTTTTTATGCCAATATTTTATGTATGAATTTTGTATATCGCCATATCATATCAACCTAATTTTCTATTTCACAATTGAAGAAAGCTCATCAGATATATTTTTCAGGAAGATAAAATATAAAAGTTTCTTGTAAGTTATGTAATCTTAATCTTAATTTAAAAACATTCAAAACTAGTTTCTACTTCTATAAATCTCTACTCATTTCAATCATTATCTCTTTATTTGGATTGCGATAAATATGAAATTTGTGTATTTTTAAGACATTATAGGAAACAAATTTATAGCAGCCTTGGAGGCAATGAGCAGAAGTAGAATTGTAAGAGAAGATACAGTTAATAAGTGAATAACACAGCGTCGGTTTAATCGTTATAATAGTGGAGATTTGACGCTTAAATATAATTCACGCTAAGGTTGTCAACTTACGTGGTTAAAAGATACCATACATCGTCGTTTAAAATCATTAAGTAGGATCTATGAAAGTTATCAACTAGTACCACACGAATTAACCGACATAAACGTCGAGTAGAGGTTTATTAGCAGTTGGTTCAGCCGAAATCTGATCGTATTAATACATTGATTGCTACTTGTGAAGAAAAATGAATTCATCCAAATAACTTGAACATTGAAAATCAGTGGTAAGAAGAAGAGCAATAACTGGAAACATCTTAAGAAGAGGTCGATTTAAACGAAAAGTCTTGTTGTGTATTTGGTGGAATTGTGAAAGTTTAATCCATTTCGACATCATTTCAGATTGTCGAGCTATCAATGCCGATGTATATAGTAGACAGCTAATGCGAATATATGAAGTTTTATCGGAGAAATATCCAGGTATAGTTAACGAAAAGCGAGCTTTCTTTCAACAAGACCGCATAAAGCGAAATTAATGCAAAATAAGATTGAAGAACTTGGTTAGGTTAGGTCCTCCTACTCCTCCTACTCCTACCACCTTCACTCTGCACTTTCCTCCTTTTCGTTCGACACCCTCCATAAAATACTGTTGAACCAAAAATCCTCACAGGGAATTGAGTGACGAATGTTTAGCTCCAAAGAAATCAATTTTGGTGACGCTCTATACATGACTACCTAGCATAATGGGCACTCAGCATTCAATATATTGTACCTGTATGTATTCCTGTTGTAATCTCATGAAGTTAGAATGTATCATCAACAGAATATTATCTATTTTGCAGCTTTGGTTAACATTCATATTCGGACATACATTATATTCATGGTGAAAAACTTTGAGCATTATCAGTTATAATGAGACCTGACTATCAAATTAATATAATTGACAATGTTTCTCTACCTTAATTTTTGTATGTGAATCAGTATAAATAATAAATAGTCACTTCGAGAACATTAGACAGTTACGTGATTGATAATTATAGTTTGTATATTATCGGAATTATTGAATATTCGGTTGAAACATATAACTATAAACAGAGTTGTGCGAAAATTCGTGATCAAAATAATGGTATAGAAAGAGTAACTTAAAAACAGTGCTGAAATAAGTATATTTGTGAGCAATAAATTGATTTTATCTTCAACTTCTTAACTATATATCTTGAAAAATATATTCCAACCATAATCCTCATCTACGTCTTAAAGGAATGCTCCTTATCGGTTCAGCTCTATTGGAATATATCCATATAAACCGTTCATTATTTCTGATTATGTTTTCATATCAGTCTTCTATGAAAAGCAAAAGAAGAACCAATAAAACCTAACGTTTCTAATGGTCGTCAAATCGTAGAGCTATTGGGTTGTGAATCGAAGTCACCCCAAACAGCAGACTTAAAATCTGTTACAAACATTATCGAAACTCCTTCTAAATTTCTTTTTCAATTGACAACACTGCAAGAAAACGTGCGAAGGAAGTAGCATTAATTTAACCTAAAAAAAAATAAAACAAAAAATAAACAAGAAACAAAATATTAAAAATACCAAGCTTCATTTTTATAAAAAGAAAGCAGAATTAACTTCTGACGAAGAATGTGCAATAGATTCGGATAATGAAGATCCAGCTGGAGAAGATTACAATATGATTGTGTAAGATGTGGTGAAAACTGATAAATACAGAAATGAATTCAGTGTATTTTCTCTCTTAAATGGATGCATGAAAATTATACTCCGTTTGAAAATACTTGCCATACATGTAGAAAAGACTGAAGACGGAGAAAATCAAAGCAAAATGTAGAGCAAATAATATAAGAAATAATATGGCCATCTCCTACGGCCATCTGACACGGATGGATCGGATAAAATGGCCCCCACTTAGATTCAACAAAAAATAATGACTAAGGTATCAATTGACAAAACTCCATCAAAGTCTATAAAACCAAAGTTGATTGATGAATGATTAATAATAAACTGCAGATTTCCATTAAAACTATTTTGCTTGATCACATCAACAACATATCAAATTTCTACTTCTTAGACATTCTTATATGTATTTCGTCATGATTTATTTCGATTTTTTGATCTCTTCCCTATTTTGAAATAGATCGAAACAGCCAAATCTTACCTTCAATTTGGACTGACCTAATATCGAAAAAGACCTAAAATCAAGATAAATTATCATGAATTGCTCTAAGAAACATGGCCATTGTAAATCGCATAATACATTATATGTATTTGACAAACTCCTTGAAATCCAATTGAAGCATTCAAATAAACTTCAATCTGATATATAAGTGTCTCTAATTCTATGATTACCAGCATATTGGGGACATTTTTGTAGTTCATTGCAGTCTTTAGTTGAAGCTCAATGAAGTTATGAGCTAGGTTCATTTAATACTTACATAAAGATTTCATATTTTTATATATGATAACCTAGAGATTATTAAAAATTAGACTGATGTAACTTTACTGTAAATTTAATTTAATTAGTATTGATGACCTTTTAGTCTATTTAGTAAATACTGAGATGTCTGCTCCATGTAGACAGCGTCGCACTTAGTATAAGGCATTTGATATATAATATTATTTTTTGTTGTTCTTTGGTGTTTTAGATTTTAATTTAGTGAAATATTTATATATCTAAAATGAAACGGTATTTATCGACGTCACATATATTTCCCATTATTCCGATAATTTTTTGATAATTTAATACAATAACAAAGCGAAAATCAACTGGATAATAATATATTGCTACTAGAATGTTTCTACTTTATTAAAAATAACGGAAGTACGCAATTGAGAATTGATACTGTGTTGAAACTTTAACAAATTATTATATATCCTAGTTATTATGTCCGAGAGCAAAGAAAAAATGACAATTAAGTGTTGAAGGCACCACTTAAGCCTTAATAGTATGTTGGTTTGAAGTAAAAGTAGAGGTATGATAATGTCTATCTATTTTAGATAGCCTATCTTTTTTGATTTAACAGAAAAGTTGTGAAAATACACGTATGCATATAAATTAATGGAAATTGTTTGCACCTAATGGGTCTTAAAAATGTTTAAATTTATGTAAACCTTGAAAAATTATTAAAACAATTATTTTCACATATGACTTCACACAAACATATTTTTTGTTTCTAAGAACAATAATAAAAATTCAGAGTTCAATTAAATAATTCATTCACATATACATTTAATTTGACATCTACTTCAAAAATATAGGTTGCAAAAAAATGACAAACATGTTTATGGGACATAATTATTCCTTTCGAACAATTCTTACATACACTATAAACTTGGCAATGACAACATATTTTCGATAAATATCGTGAAAAATAATCTGCTTATTTTATTTGTAGAAATATAACTGAAAACACTGCGTCACTATGAAAATATATCTTTCATTGTGAGTGAGTGACTGACATGGCAACCATGTAATTCAACTTTTAATGGGAAAACAACTTACATAGCAAACTAAAGTTGACTTATAAGGACACGTGCAAGCAGAAATACTTGTGTTTTAATAGCGAAGCGAGTCAAAGATCAGCGTGAATCAGTAGAAGAAATTCACGTTAAGAAACTCATCTTACCACTAGTCTCTAAGTCTAAGCATTCGTGTGTTGTCTGAGAAACCATCTGAAAGATTTGACGTGCAAATTTAAAAAGAGAAATATTTGTGCAAAAATAGTGTCAAAAGTTATAACTAATGAACAATACGAAAGGCAAATAGCGATATGCAAGGATTAGTTGTGCCTCATCACTGTAGACTTGGATATTTGATTATGTTCCCGAGACTCGTGAACAAAGTCAGCAGTAGGTAGAAAATCCTGAAGAGCAAATATAAATCGCAACTAGAAGCAATGTTGATCGTGGTTTTGTCGATTTTCGCGATATGTTTTATGGCGAATACGCTCTTGTCGAGCAAAAAAATTACTGTTTTATGTTAGACGATGCACTACGAGGTCGCACCGGCTTATTCCCAGAACCAAAAATTCCGTGGATTTGATTTTGGAGATAAAAAAATACAGTGTTTTGGCTCTTAGCCAATCCAACAGTTGGTATCATTTATATCCAATTATTGCTTGGGGCTCCAACTAAAATATTCTGGAATACCATCGTACACGAACCAGATGTGTAGAATAATGAGTAGGATATTCTCAATCTCAATTAACTCTGATAATGGCTGAAACAAAAATTTACCCCAATAAGGTTGTCATTCATAAATCCAATCCATACATTCACTGGAAACATATTTTGAAAGCGGTGCTTCATTATAATGCTGAATGCTGAAGTACATTTAAGAGGTGTATAATTTTTGCGAAATTACAGAGGTAATTAAATAGCAGGAATCGAAAATTACTTCACTCTATATTATTCTCAATGAGGGTTTTTAGTGTTGCCGTCATGGAAACTATTATTTTGACAATTGACGTCATTTTATTGGGTAATGGCTGTGGAGGATTGAGAGAAGGAGGTGTATCTCACATGGAAGAAAAGTAGAAAAAGTGTTCAGCTGTCTACGATAAATAACAATAAAAACACCTACCAAAATGACACTGGTGTAGACAAAGAATGTGATTTGTAAGTGTAGCAATTGTAGGTGAATTGAAGTTCGATGAGTTGAAAAATTCAATTTTACAGTTTATTATTGAACATTTCGATAATTTGCGTTGTACAAAATTATCAGAAGATGTTTTATATTATGTATAACAATAATATTTGACACTGCCTCCCAAATTCACCCTGATGCTAATGTGGCGCCTCCTTTATAAAACACATATTATTCTCTTGTTATCTACCTTCCATAATAAAAACAGATACAATATATTATTTCCGAACAGTTTATTATTCACGAGGTGAAGTTTACTACGACTAGCATCAATCACCGAGTGAACTCATTATACGTGAGTAGAATACTATACTTTATCCACGACTACTTAATATTTTTTTGAAGTTTTTTCGTTAATAAATTTTGGATTATCAGAAACACAATTATATTATTCCAACAAATATTCCACATAATATTTTAATGTTCATTTGAACATAGTACATAGTTATCAAGAATTCTAATAATCGTATAAAATCTCCATAATAATCAACACAAAAATATATGCATTAGTTTGACAAATATTGGGTATCTAATTTCACAATATGATGGTATTTATTCATAGTTATTAATTTTCCCTGTTGCCTACTTAAAATTCATATGGCATATTATATAGTTTTCTTGATTTTTCCAGCAATAAAATTGATAAGGAATCTTTAGCAGCTTCCCTTATTTCTGATGGTATTAAAGAAAAGTCACTTCAATTTTTTGTGTCCATTTTTAGTTGGTTTTTCAACATAATTTTACATACAATATTGAAACACTGAGAAATCTAAACACACAAGAATTCTAACAGTTTTGACTCAAATTTATTTTGTTTCAAAAGGTATTTCAAGTTATCACTTGTTCCACAAACCATAGTTCGTTAAGAAACAGATAAACGTGTAACAACAATCTGGTCTAGGAAAATTTACTTTTTAAATTTTTTTATTTGTATAGAACTAATTTGGATATATGTAATCCTGTTTTACATGATAAAATTATATAAGGCAATTTTTTGTATCAGAAAAATATAATATAGCTAAATCCAGAAAGCATCTGACGGCAGTAATGGATTCATTAATCACTGCCTTGATTAATGGGTACTATTAAGATCGAGCAAGCAGACGTATAATGGGGACATTATACAACAGTCTTGAATAAAAATGTTAATTTTAATGGAAGTGTCGTTCCGTGAAACAATTGCTGTTAATTAAATTACATTTTAATACATTTAACTGTCATTAATTGTTATCACTATCAATATACATTAACTGTAACAACGTACATACGTTATGTGTAAACAAAATATTGAAAACTTTGGTAAGTGCCTTTAGGAGCTCTGCCGTTTTTTGCTCTACCGCTTCCATCGACTCAAATCGAGTCCCTTTCAAAGCAGATCTTTTTCTAGCATTTCAAGGAAATCTGAGCAGACCCGTTGACGCAAGAGCTTTTAATGAGGAGTCAGATTTTTTGGCACTAACAGTTCCTTTATTGGCGTTTAAAGCCTCGGCAATCATCAGGTTATTCATTTGACGATCTGGACGCACAATTTGGTTAATTTTGGTCACTGTTTCCAGCGTTGAAACAGTCACAGGGAGATGGTCATCTTCAGCGCTCTCTCGGCCCTTACTAAAGCATTACTGTCTCGGTTTCACACTCACACTTTTTACCGGCTTAATTCCTTTAAGCCTTTACGTCAGGTGTTGGTTTCCTAGAAGCTGGAGTACTTCAAGATTTAAATGTTACTACCATTTAACCAATACATGTTTCTTTACTTCATATCTAGATCATCACCTGGATATTGAGCCGATTTCTTTTTAGAAATATTGATATTGTTTTGTTAATAAATTTTATACAGATTGACATGATAAATTTCACATATCATTTTTAAAGTATTCCATTTCACATTTCATAATATCGATTTTAATTGAAAAACGTTGAAAAAAGTACAAGTTCAACTATTAGAAGTTAAAATGGAAATCGATAGACAAATATCGAGCTCGTAACTTGACCAACATTACAAAGAAGCAACCCAATGATTTAGAAAAAAAAAACTCCATCGGATTGTCATTTATAACGATTCATTGTCTCCGCATTAATATTAACAGCTATAAATAATTTAAGACATTCGAATGAAATTATAGAGCAACTCTTTTATCACCGGGGAGGGTAGATCTACTTTATAATACAATAACGGGTCATGTGACTTGCTCCGCCTTTTTCATAACTTAACTGCATTCTGATTGGTACACGAAGTTTAATTCTAAATGAAGATTGTATTTTTCCATATTTTCTGAGTCTTATTGAGTCTCAGCTCTTGGTAATAAATGCAAGTTTAGACATAATTTCTTTAAGTGAACTTTGGTCTCCACAATATTTCATTTGGTGTGGTGATGAGTGAGTTTGATATGTCACTGTGATATTTGGATAACAATTTCTAAATGCAGCTGTGATAACAGTGCTTGATATCTACAATAACTGTTATTTAACAATTGATCAAGGTAATTAGATATTTCAATATACAAAACTATTCACAATTTTTTTTTCATACGCATTTGTTAATTACGAATGTTTACTATGAAAAAATTTATGCAAAAACTGCAGCAAGTTATTGTTTCTATATTTCATCCACTAGGAAGCTTCAATTTCCTAAAAATTTTGTTCGTTTCGTAAATTTCAAAATATACACTATTAAAATAACTAAGAAAAAAATGCGTTGAAAAATTATGTGCAAAAATAGAAGGATATGCAGGTTAGTAAATTAATTTTTAAAGGCATTCCTGAGAGCAAGCCTTAATGGGCTCCATGTACAGCCACTTATAACAAATTGTGCAAAACTTACGTGCTTTGCGTCTCTCGAAATATTTGCAATGTACCTTTTTGCCTAGAAGGGGATCTAAGCCCGTATTGCTCTAGAGATACGTAACGTACGCTAAGAGCTCCTTTTAATGCTAAATCTTTCTGGAATATTAGTCGACATATAGCAAATTCTCAATTGGGATTGTTACCCCGTAGAATAATTTCTGCCACATAAAAAGATTATATCAATCTTTATAGGATGTAATCGTGTGTCTACATCTACATCAATTTTTGTTAGATTGTAGAACAAGTACATTTGTGCTATTTCAGGTATATATGAGACTGCCGGAAATAAGAGCTTACTTGCCTTTTCTTCTTTTGCATCCATTGGAGTGAAAGTTTCTTTTTTCTTTTTAATTTACTTAATTTTATTTATTCAATTTTCTTTTTAATTGTACTCACATTCATCAGTTTTCACAATGGGGTTTCCAGTAAATCATCCATTTAAAATAATATGGAAAAACATTCATTCAATTATTGCGTAGGTCGAATTGTATTTTTTATAAAGTTCAAAATGTGAATATCAGCCACAACTTGCCAATGACGAGTATGATGCTTCAGAATTAATTAATGAGATTATTTTAATACCATATTTGTTTAGTTTACTATTTCCATTAATTTTTTAGAAAATACCACAAGCTCTTAGCTATGTTTTCTTTAATCTCTGGTATCTATATAATCAAATATAAATCATTTGTGTAAAAATCAACGTTGCGCCATTGTTGCAAGAAATGATCTATATAACATACATCTTGAAAATCAAAATTCTCTCAGATATACCTACTAGTGATCCTTAATGCAATCAATGTGAACAAAACAAAGCAGACACTACTCGGACTTCTGTAGGCATACGTTCACATTTTTGTGCGTATCCAGTAAAAATTTGATACCTGCCAAGTGCATGGTGACATTTTCTTGACAAATTTTGGCATTTAGTTCAGCCCTTTTTTCTCTCTGTTTCCTTCTACAGCCTCGCTTCGTCAGGGCCTTCCTCTTTAAATAAATATTCCTACTCAGTGTATCGTGTTCACTTATATTCTCCACATCATATCTACCTTTCATATAACGTCAGTATTTCTGAATCTCGTTAATATGGGCATATTTGCCTTCACAGATTTGTGATTTGTTATCTTGCTATTTTGAGTTTTCAAAATATGTATATGAACTGGACCATATACTTATTCGTGATGATTTATCTTGATTTTAGGTCTCTTTTCAAAAATACCAGTTTTAAATATAAACTAAAAATTTGACGTCCTGACTCACTTCGTGTAAGTGAGAAATAGGAGGGTGTATCTTCAACGGTGTGCATTGTAGAGGGTTGTAGATACGTTGGATTTTCCTGCTACCAAGTATGTCAGAAATGATTGAGTTAATTGCATGCTGTTAGGACATTAAAAAGTTATAAAAGATTTGAAATTCCCGAAAGAAGGCAACCTGGAATTCACCAAGTTTCAATAACGATCATTTACTAATTACTTTATTTTGATGATGACTACATTTCAATAGTGTTGCAGATTTTGATACGGTTTATCAAATTTGGTGCAGGTAACTAATGGTGCATCTGAATATCGAGTTGTTATGTTTTTCCGGTCTTTTTAAAATTGTACCAAACCATTCGATAATTAATGGTCAGTTGAAAATTTTAAGGTTGTTTTTAGTGTAAGACCGGCCGTAGCTAGGTGAATCTTTCACAAGCAACTTTTCACTCCGGAAACTGTCAAATCAATGTATGTGAAAGCAATGTTGTGTTAAAATTTTTTAATGTTTGGGAATGCTGTTATATAAATTTTTTAATTTGTAATCGCTTGTCTACGTCACCAGCGCCGATCAAACAGCTACAAGCTACAACAGTATCAACACCACGTTTTTTCGTTTTTTGTTTTACCATCCTATCGCGTCGTATTAGTTATATTTTTTGTTAGGATCGACAAAGGTTCGTTAGAAATATTGTATTGTACCAATATGTACCACTATTACTGCATCATGAAAGTATTTTTAAGTATCCCTATGGGAGAAAAATTACTGAAAAATGGTGTGATGCAATGAAAAAGGACAGTAGAAGGAATACCGTTTTATCAAGTACAACTAATCGGTTTTGTTGTGAAGATAACTTCGAGGTAAATAGGTACTTTCAATGTTTGAATGGCATATTCTAACCCAATTAATGTTAAATAAAAAAGGAGCACCACTGGCTTCTCAGAACTAATCATTTTACAAAATTCATATCATAACATGCAGCAAATTTGATCTCTAGAGTATTTTTTCAAGTAAAAAATAAAATCAGTCTGATTTTTATGATGAAATTGTCAAAATGCTACATTCTTTTTTTTGTAATAATTTTCTTAAAACTACATTTTTATAAAAATCGGACACTTTCTTACTCAAACACCATAAGTCCAACAAAATTGAAGTCAAATTTCCTCCAAATTGAATGTAATGTATTTGTTTACACGTAGTCTCTAAAAATTAAGAGGTTCCGTCCTCATGAAATCTTGTTTTTTCACCATAAATATGTCATAAAATCGTTATTGGTGACAGAATTATGAACCATTACAAAGGAACTGAAGAACCACGAAAAAAACCCTGCTCCATTTTTATCAACAAATCAATTCTTTGTCGTCAAAATAGCACTTTAGTCAGTAGCATTTTGTCAAACAAGTAGGCCACTTTCCTACACAATCGGCGCTGATGACATAATACCTATTTGAAACTGAACTCGAGCGATATAAGAGATTGTAATGTTTTCTCATTCTTTATAGGATTTCTATACGTTGGGTGAATTATTAAACACTGTCTCAACGTTCTTAATTCATTTAAATACTTTACACTGTACTAACTAATATAATACACTTATCACTATAACTTAACTAACTAATTTATTCAAATTGTTCGATTACTTTCTAATTCGGTCTGTTCACTACCACTCTTTATTATAAAGTAACACAAATTCCTTATATATGCCAAAATAAATTCTCAGAAGTTCTAGAAAATAAATAAACAGAACAAATAAGTAAGTAGACCTTCATAGAATTATTCAAAAAAAAACAATGTAAATGAACAGCCTGCCATAATAAAAGAGTATATAAAACAAACATCAAACGAATTACGGGTATTTGCAACGTACATCAAAGGCGCCGCGCTTTGGCTGAATTTTAGAATTCCATTACATCCAGGTAGGACCGGCTCCAAGATCCATATATCGCGGACTTGTTCGTTACAATATATCCATACTTCTGAACTTTGTAAAATTGGTAATACTAATCCTATCGAAGTGAAAGAAACACCATTATTCTTGTAAAATTGAGTTGTATTTATTTTTCGTTAAAAATATACATTTTTAAATTTCCAAGTCCATTACACACAGTACTATCTATCAGTTACAGCATTTTCTTTCTAAACAATGAAAATTTATCGGTTGTTTGCAATGTTTGCAATGTATTTCCATAGTGACAGAGCATCACGTAGCAAATCTCTTTAGAAAATACAATTATTCAAATCGTTTATAGTTTAAATAGATACACTAACAAAATTCTCGTCATGAAATGTAGATTAGACTGAATAAAACATTGAATACGTTTTAAAATATTTCATTTTTAGGTGTTATGCTAAGAGTGTATTTATATAATATTATAAAGATATATAACTCCCCTTATAAGACTTCAAAAGTGACATTAGTAATGCTATTATGCTTGGTAAGATGTTTCTTGAACAATTCGTTGCAAACAAAAAGATGAGATTAGATTGACAAATTTTGTTTCGACAATTTTTCATCATTGGAATAAATGGCATATTCGCTCTCAAGTCTCTGTCTCTCTCAAATGGGAAAAGGATTTTTTTCAAATTGGAACCAGCTATAGATGTAGCTTTAGATCAAATAATTGTCAATCTTATAAAGAATGCCATTTCCGATGACGATGATTGAATATAATCCGAGTATGAAAGTAGTTGATAGTAATTTTTAGATATCGAATGTATATGTTACCGGCAATGTGTATAATTCAGGTATTGTATACAATCCCTAGGTAATGTATGAAATATCATGAATATCATTGTCCATTTAATACTTTACCTAGGTATTGTATACAATTCCTAGGGATTGTGTAGAATACCTGCTGGTTCACCGGTAATGTGTAAAATAAATAAATCTTAAGACTAAACTAATGTTAGGTAAGCCGGTTAATATCAATAAATCTTAACAGACTTACTTATCAAATAGCGGACAAATAAAACATGTTGTATTTACTTGAAATAAACTTTATTATCAACTTTAAAATCACAAAAAAATAACAGGAAACTTAAAATTCATCTTGTTTGTAACATAACATTACAAGTATCTTTTAACATAATATAAGTAATTTTGTAATTGAACTTCACAAACAAAACAATTCTCTTTATAACAAAAAGTAGGTCTAATAGGCATTCACAATTTTAAGTAAAAGTAGGTTTTATTTATTCTTACACGACAAACTATTATGGCACTTTGAAGAGCTCAGAGCCTTACTTTTGACACAGGAACACTTTTTAGAGACACAGTTTTTTTGCAGCTACATTTCACAAAGCCCTGTCCTGTCCCCGTAGATTGAAAAGTCGCAACTGTACGGAGTGTCGTTTCCAGATTGGGGACGTCTTCTTCTTGCAGTAATTTCTGATGGCAAACAGTGAACTGTTGTCTTGAATACAATGTCTTGACAACGCCTTGCTTAGTGCCTAGTTGATATAGATCGTCATCAGTTTTGTGTAATACTACAGCCAGTATATTGCGAGCATCACCACGACCTCTATCGACTTCTGGAACAGGAATGCGTACAGTGATACCCAACGATACGGTAGGGAATTTTTTTTCAGAAGTTTTAAGCATTTTCTGAGCTTGTACTATCAAATTCTCTTTGGCTCTGATGCGGTTTTCTATCGAAAAGGCGTTTTTTGCGCATAAAGGACAAGCAACTTTGGATCCAAGACCTTCTGCAATATTATCTTCCGGAGCAGCACAAATAATATGAATAGGCCTATTGCACATTCTGCACGAATGACCACCTGTTGTCTCCTCGGAACAAACACAGCATATAAGTGCACAACTCAATGACTCCTCTCGTACTGATACCAAATTCGGATCATGTAACGCTTGATCATTTACCTCACAAGGAAAATTTTCGACATTCGTAGGCTCAACAACATTCTTAGTATTTGGGATAGCCATCTGTTCATCATGCGCACTTTGTACATTTGAAGCTTCCTTACCGATGTTAAAACTATCGAGTGCAGCATTTTGTTGATCTGGTGCCTGTAGAGGTTGAGTGTCAGCTGTTTCAGTTTCTGATGTCTCAGCCGCATCTATTACAGATTCTAAAGATGACTTCATCACTTTTTCTAAATCTTCTTCGCTCTCCAGGTTGTGAGTATCCTCAAAAGGCAAAGATATGCCAACTTTTATTTTCGACCCAAAAAGAGCTTCATAAGGTGTTCTTTTGATTCCTAAGTGAAACGCCCTATTCTTCATGAGTTGTACAAATCGCAGACCATCACTCAAACGTTCGCTATCGTTATCTTGCATTCAAGTTGTAAGCATGTTTTCAATGTCCTGGTTAGCTCGTTCGACACTCCCTTGACTTTGGGAATGTCTAGGCTTGCCATGCACAATTTTTAAGTTCGGCCAGTATATTTTAAGATTACTGACCACTCGGTTTGCGAATTCTCGACCGTTGTCCGATTGTAAGATGGCTGGTGCACCAATCAGTGTAAAAATATCCAGTAAATTGTACGCTACTTCCTCAGCGCGTTTTGTTTTCAGGGCTCTTAATATGACAAACTTTGTGAGATGATCCTGATAGAACATCATGAATTTATAATCCCGATCTGGATAAGATTGATAGTCTATCAAATCTACTTGACAGCGAGAATTAAATTCTGTTGAAAGTATGGGCTTCACGACAATCCCTTTTTTTATTCCTTTTTGTTTTTGCTGCCAGGGTTCGCAAAGTTGCAAAAATAGTTCAACATCGTGGCGAGTTATATTCTTATATCTTGAAGAAAGCTCCTTCAGCATTCTGTCTCGTCCTCCTCCTCCGGCCGATACTTTGATGTGCGTCGTGAAGTATTTGAAATAATTCAGTATCAGCAACGTAGTATATAATATTGTTATTTGTAGTAGCATCCACAGGAAAAATCAACTTATCTTTCTGACCAACAGTTATAACATCATAATGCTTCAATAACCAGTAATCCCGAGAAGCCTTTTTTTCAGCCGTTTTTGCATTTTTTGTTTCTTCTATCAATTGTTCATAACGATTTTTTTCAATAAACGTGCGATTTTTTGTATTTGCTACTTCTCTTTTTATTTGTAATTGTGAATAAAATCTTTCTTTCATCTCAGCTATTCGTTGTTCGGCCGCCATTTTTTAATAAATTAAATTACTTTCCTACCTGACGAAAATTAGCAAAAATAATAACTATGACGCAAATAGCTCAATACACGTGTTAACAGTATCATCGCACGTCGCGAAATGAAATGGAGAAATGCGGCTGTTTGCTTAAATAGTGTCGCGGTATCCTTTTTCTCAAGCGGCGGCGGCGGCTCCTTTGACCTGAAAGGCCGCCCGCTCGCGGTATCCTTTTTCTCAAGCGGCGGCTCCTTTGACCTGACCGGCCGCCCGCCCGCCGCGCCCACGCCGCCTCCCGTCAAAGGATTTAATTTTATTTACAAAGGCTACCGCGTGCGGCGTACACCCGAAAGTGAAATTGACAGTTTTATATCGAAGCGCCTCCGTAGTGAAAGATTGTGTTTGTGAACTGTTGTACTACGAATTGAATTTATCCTCAAAAAATCCGACATTTGATAAGATTCTGGATAAATTACACCTATGTACTTACCTCCGTAGCAACCTACAGACGCTCCAGCCGTAAGTCAAACTAAAAGAAAGTATTAATAAAAAAGGTAATTCCACATTTATGTGGAACATAAGTATACGTAGTTCACGCAATTACAGAAGAAAATAAGTACCTAAATATTTTGTTTTGGATTCAGAGCGTGATAATGGCTCTCTTATTAAAAATACGGGTGGTAGTAACTCTGACAGTTCGAGTGATGAAGAATTGTGGTGTAATTTTACTATGAATTTACCTACTTTCGCATATTTTTGATTAAAATTATCTTTGCACCTAGCTTGTGTGTCCCGATAATTTTTATTCGTATTTTGTTTTATTAAACACAATTGCGTTCGGGTGTACCGACATTATCTAAACGAACTTACTTTGATCGCGCCGCCTTGGCGCCGTGCCGTCTCTTTTCAAAGGATTTAATTTTATTTGCAAAGGATACCCGCGTGCGGCGTACACTCGCGAGTGAACGGTCATGCTAAAACGATTCACTTCCATTAATGCTTGAAATGGCGCCTCTAGGAAGGGTGTCAGGGTTCTATGAAGCTTACCGTACTTATTTGTTTGTAATAACCACAATTGCGTTCGAGTGTTACATTACCTGCTGCAAGTTTGGCATTGTATAGAATACCTAGGTAAAGTGTAAAATAAATTCTATTTCATACTTTACCTGCCCGTTTTAATTATTCTATACATTGCCTAGGTATTGTATACAATATCGGATTATACACATTGCCGGTAACATATATAATACATTGCAGTTAATTAGAATCAGAATTTTAGCGTATAATTTATTCCCAATATATAAGCCATATTGGACAATTCTATCTACATAAGGACAGAGTTTTCCCGACAAGGGTAGTATTATTTAATTACGGAACATTTCAGTAATATTTCTTCCACTTTATCGATGGATAATTGTAGCATTCTTAGCTTAAAGAGCTTTAACTTGATACATTTCTTTATAACGCGCTCGACATTTGGAATTTGTGGACAGTTCGACCTTCGCTTTAGGGGTGTTCATTGATCTAAGAAGTCATTTGATCCGTGGACTCAATCTCCTTTCTTTACAAAAAAATCAGCCCTTTCGATTGATTCTAAAAACTCAATCCGACTACTCCTTGGAATTCTACTAAGCAAAAGGATGCTGCAATATTGAAAATAATGCTCATAATTATGAATATAAAAGAATATGCTTACCATCAAAAGCACCGTGGATACTAGCACTTTCACTGCTGACTCTCTGATCAAATTAAATTCGAAAGTAAATTAAATATTCAAGCAATATACATGGTGCTTCTAAATCCATGTAATAAAATTTGGAAGATGATGGCTCTTAATGAATTAAGATGGGTTTTTCCCATAATAATTTCCTCAGGCCACTCCTTTCTGAGATATCACCCTATAAAGGTGGTAACTAAAATTGAGTTTTTATTTTTTTTTTTTCTAAAATTTCAGTAATACTAGAAATTTGAAATTGTTATTTTTTGGACTTCTGCATAGGACTAACTACAAGTGTTTTCTCAAAATTCCTCTTACATTATACGGAAGGGAAATTAGCAGCCCTTACTTTATTTCATATCAAAACTTTTCTTCCAAATGAAGTTTTCTGAAATAAAATTATAGCTTAAAATCATTGTTTCAGTTCAATATATTTTATATTCTTAAATTTTTTTCTAATGCAGGAAAAAAAACGTAGGCAATATTTTTTTTAATAAATTGAGTAGAAAACAGTGAAGTAAAGTAAAGGTTAAATGTAATACGATTTATAGAAATGCTGAAAATAACTACATATACCCTGTTTTCAATTACAAGCTTTAAAATAATAAGCTGTTGTCACTTTGACAATTCAGTCACCGTGTTTACTCAATATTTATTCAAATTTTAGTAGGCTGATGTCAGTTGTTGATAGTGACCAATTGAAGTTCACTTGTAAGTTTGTAGGTTCTTATTTTGGCATTATCTCTGTATTATAACACTTAAATGGCCGACATACATTTTGTGTATGGAGTGACAAATGGTAATTCGCTAGCAGCTAGACATCTTTATGCTGAAAACTATCCACAACGAATCACGCCTTATCATTCCGTATTTGCACATATTCACAACCACTCGTAGAAAATTGAAATGTTAATGAGAAATTCAACCAGCACTGGTAGTTTCCGGCTAGTTAGAAATGTAGTGGTAGCAATTTTAGATGTACATCCGAAAACAAGCACTAAAAAATTGTCAACTCCCCTAATATCAACGATTCAATTTGTGTGGAGAGTTTTGAAAGAGTAGCAGTTATATCCTTACCACATCAAACAGGTTCAAGTTCTTTTACTCAGAGATTTTTTGAATGGTTAACACACGAAATGGAGCAAACTCCTCAATTTTCAAATAATATATTCTTCACAGACGAGGCACATTATTCAAAATTATCTATGATAAATTTTCACAATAATCACGTATGGGATAACCTAATTAGGCCGCATTTTCCACTTCATCCAATAAATGGAATTTCTTACACTAGATTTCTCGAAAATGATCTCTCTAAACTACTTGAAGACATCGCACTCAATATCAAACGAAGCTTGTGGTTAATTCATAATGGTGCAATTGAACTTCTAGGCAATATGCAACGCATTCCAACCGTTGGATTGGTCGAGGAGGAGTCCCAACATTGGCCTCCTCGATCTTCGGATTTAAATCCTTGTGATTTCTAGTTACGAGGTTACCTTAAGTTATTACTCCACACGATACCCATAGTTGATACCAAAGATTTGAAGAATCGTATTCAAATAGCATGTGAGACCATAAGAAATACACCTGAAATCTTTGAACGTGCACGGCAATCTATGATTTCAAGTTATTTTATTTCATAAAACTTCATCTTGAAAAAAATTTTTGATATGAAATAAAGTGAGAGCTGCTAGTTTCTCTGAAATTTTATAAAAAAAAATAAAAACTCAATTTCATTCACCACCTTTTAAAGGTGATACATCGATAAAGGGTTGGATGAGGAAATTTTGGTGTAGGAAAGAGCCATCTCAATTTTATACGAATGTTGGTGTTGTTTCATGAATTTAGAATCACCCTGTATGATTTTCGTATTCGCGAATTCTTCCTTATGATTTAATTGCTATTTCTGATAATGCATTTGATAAGAATAATATCTTTATACAAGCTTTTATTTTAGTATTACAGTTTTGACGACATTGTTCAACGTTTCCACATCAGCCATAAAAAGAAAATGTCCTTAGATTATACTACCTCTTTCTGGTTCTATATGCTAATTCCATTAAGGTTACAATATGCTTACTTAGAAATAAAATATTGTTGATCATTAATTTTCACCTGAGACGCCATAAAGATAAGTCAGCTTCAACTTATACTCTCTCATTAACAAAATTTCTTGATAAACAATAGGAACTCATATTTCATAATCACAACCAACAACTTGATTATAAATCAGGGTGAAAGTTAAATGGAACTCAAAGAAAGAAGCATATTCAACAACTGATCTTGAATCAGCAGCCACTTCGATTAAAATTACAATTTTGACGCAACTCTTGAATTCCATCAATTACAGAAGCTATTATTTTTAAAGTGTATACTTTAACTATTGTAGCTATTGTAACTATTACAGAGCGTTGCCTGTATTCCATAAATTGCTATTGAAATCATTTAAATATCCATGAAAGTAGTTTCTCCTTTTGTTGAAAAGTAATCAAAGTTTATCTGGTATGGTGATGCGACCGACGTAGGCTTTTAAATAACGATACTGAACTCAACCGACCAGTTTTACCATGAAACCTTTTATGAATGCAGTGCCCCTCGTAACCATATACAAATCAGTATAGACTTGATTTGTACCAGAGTAAGCTCAACTGGAAAAATATCAACTGCCAGAGCAGAAAAACGTATTGTTTTGATAAACGTGACAAAATTACTCACCTAAATAAGTGTAGGGCAGTGAATAATTCCAAGTTGTCATTTCACGTTTAAAACGCATGACAATATCGGAAATAATATTCTGATTAAATCGGCGCGTCAAGTATTCGTTTTAACGCCAATGTCAGTAAACGTCAAACATCGTATTTTAGACATTAATTTTGACATTTATTAATAACATGGACGTAGTAAAATCTCATTATATACACATAAATTGAAATTCCTTTTTCAAAACTAAAGGCATTTCAATTTTTATATACGTACAACTTAATTTGATCTATTTAGATAGTCAACTGAAGAATATAAAATTCCTAACGTTAGCGAAATACATTTTGGATAGAAGTAACGCCCCTAAATGTCGGCTACACACTATACAAGTTCTAATTAACTAGCGTTTTCTTTGCATGTTAAAGGAATAGCCTTAGATTCTTCATGCGTGCTTTCTTGCGTCAATTTTTTCACTGTTACATCATATACTATTAAAGTGCCAGTCTTGTGAGTTAATAGTTACCCCTCTAATATTGCACATTATCATATGTAGATGTAACTGCTTCAAGCTTCAATATACATCAACGTTCTAGATATACATCTACTTGAAAAATATATGAGTTTTTAGTTTGTTGATAAGCCGACCACTTCATATTTCAGATAGACCGAAATGTACTAATTGTGATTAATAATATTAGAGATACTATGATTATACAATGCGGTCCATATGTATGGAATGAATTCAATTTTAGCGTTATTATGTGCTATGTGAAAAAAACCTGGAACGGGTCGATTTTCATTCAGGTATTTTCGTATCTGTTATGCTAAACATCAAGAAAAAATATTTGAAGATACTAAAATATTAGTCAAAAAGCCAAATGAACGATTGATATGAATCTAGTAGGCTGTTGTTATTTGGGTATTTAAAGTTACTAAAAGTCGTCATCACAATATTTGTGCATTTGTCCGGGACTCGAAGAATAAACATTTTAATCATGATTGCTTGTGGTAATAATTTTTAATAATAAATACCCTGGTCTACACAGTCTATAGTTGGAAAAATCGAAAAAAATATTAAAAACTCAGAAATGTTCAATTTACTGAGTTAGAAATACTTCTAAAGATTGAGGAAAATCCGCATAAGACAATGATGTAAGTTAATCATCTATTTTGAGAGTTTTGCATAAAAAGATAAATACCACCCTTAAAATGTTCAGTTGGTTCAGGAGTTTAATGAAGATGATCCTGATAGAAGGCAAGAATTCTGTGAATTGATGAAGGACAGAATGAACGCAGATTTGAAGTTCATAAACAAAATAGTTTTTTCTGACGACGTTTCATTTAATCGGAATAGTTAACACACAGATATTGGAACAGAGAAAATCCTCACTGGATATGTGAGGCTCAAACTCAATATATACTTGTCATTTTTCTTGAAATACGGTAAGAGGTTACATTTTCAGATAAATAGATTAGTATTTTTCTTCCTACAAATATTATATTTGATGATATTATAAGGAAATATGGCTCATGGTTTGAGATATTTGCCCACTCTACCCTAATTTCATAGACATACTGAAATTTGTTCCATGCACATCATTGTTTTATTTATGAATCATATTTAGTGATAGAGTTTAATTTCAATGTACTGTAGCACCATTTAATTATCCTGAAGGTTTAGAATTGATAAGACCGAAGAAGTCAACACTTCTAGAAGTATATCTCATTTGAATAAGGAAAACTATACACTAACAGGTAGATGCTCTATGTAAAGATGACTATTTGGCTCGTCTCTTGTAATGATATATCATAATGTTTAAGAGATATTATCGCAATAAAACATCTGTAATAAGATACGTTTAACACATATATTGCTTGGACCGAACTAAGCCAATTCATGTAATGGTCATAGATACGTTTATATGAATTGAATATGTCCAAAATCTCTCAATTTGGACGTTATGTGGTCTTGAAGTGATATTGTGAAATGCTGTTTTATGATTAAAACGGACCCAACTGTTATGAAAACTAGCATAATTTTAAGTGGCCTGAGTATTCAAAAACTATAAAATTATGTATTTTACTCTGTTTTCATTCGCTTTTTGGAAGAAAAAGTTAAAGTTATATACATGTATTATGTATTCCAAAAGATAAAAGCACAAAGTGAGCAGTCGCCTATGATTTCCATAATGAACAAAGCAAAACTCAATCTATCACACAAGCGAGATCTTCTGCTTTATTTACTATAAAACGGCACTCTTCGCAAGAATTGATCACTCCAATGATTTTTGCAAAATTCGTATGTTAATAGGTTATTTTACACAGGAACTATAAAAAAAATAGTAACTGAAACACTTGAAACCTGGGAAAATCTTTTGAGGATTATTATTTCTACAAGAAATAATTGTTCTATTAGTAATTTACTCTTAAATGTACAGCACATCTTTCACTGACAGGTCAGAATCCAAATTTCTAGTAATTTTTATTAGACAGTTTTCAGGTAGTTGTGAGAGAAGCTCCGTGGCCTTATCCGTTATTTTATTTCAATTTCTAATATACTTTGAATTGTTAAATGTATCAAGCTAATTCAATAACCACAGTTTTATTAAGTGTTAAATTATCAATTTGAAAAGCTCAGCCATAATTATTTACTACTGAAGTTACATGATATTTCGTACAAATCGGGCTATTGAAGTGCTCCCAAAATATGAAAATTAAAAAAAAAATTAAAAAAACGAGGGTTGCTACTTGGGGTTTGAGATAGACAAATAAAAAGAAATATTTATCAATGGAAATGAACCAATTGTCGACGCATTTTGTCCATTTCGATTTAGGTACCTCCAAATGCATCAACCATTTTTTCAGGTGTAGAAAAACTTAAACCTCACTATTTATTTTTGATTTGTGGGAAGTACTAATTGAAGACCCATCAATAAGATGTTTTTATTTGAACTGACATGTGAGAGCTCGCATGGTCGCGGTACAGAATGATTCCTCTCCTGCGACTGGTTACCCTGTTTTTTAACACTTCTGCCAAGCAAATGCTAGAATTCAGAATTAACCGTTCTACGTTTCTCTAATGGAACGGTGGCGACATGTCCGGTTATTCCCACCATTTGCTTTGAAGTGCTTCGAGAGCGGACAACTTTTTTGGATTTGACTCATTTTAAAAGACCCATACAGCCAATTGTTGTTTACTTTTGGGTTCATATGCAAAGATTCATAGTTCGACGCCTGTCACGATTTTATAGACGTCTTTTGAAGTACCAAGTTTGAATTTTTTCAGCATTTTCTTGCACCAATCAACACGGGGTTTTTTTGAGCGATTGTCAAATTATGTGGCATCAAATGCGAATAAATATTTTTGAAAAACTAATATTCATGCAATATTGAGTCTATGCGAGTAGAACGAATGCTTCAATCTCATGGTATGTTACATGATGATCTTGCAAAATCAGTTTATGCACTACATCGATGTTTTCTGACACAACAGCCAATTTTAGACGATCTTCACGAAATTCAACATGTAGCGAAATGTGACCACGATTGAATTCGAAAAACCATAAACACAGGGTGGCTCGAGATGGTGCTTCATCACCAAAAGTCGAAGCGAGTTGATCGGCACCATGCTGTTAGATTTATCCGCCCCGAAAGTCATAGAAATTCATAAAATGTTCTTGATTTAATTCCTTTTTTTACCAAGGTGAATGCATCAAAACAACTCAAATAGCACTTGTATAATATCACGTTCTGAGTACGTTCACCATTAAAAATGTCAAACTTCATGATTTCCACATCAGTGTTGCTATATCTCAATACTAAGATACTAAGTAGCAATCCCAGTATCAATTTCAACTATTCGACGTATTTGGAATACTACATTTTTTTATTTTAAAAACCAATGCTTAATACTTCCTCGCTTGAGTAGAATCATTGAATTGTATATATTTATATAACACTAACATTTTTTATCTGAATATGAAGCTTTTCTCACATTTTCATACCTGATTTGAATCTCACGTGCCCATTTTTTTATCCCGTCTTCCCGTTGGGAAATAGAAGAAAATTGGATTTCTTGTATATGAATATAGTAAGTTTACATATAACTGTGATATGACGACATTTGTATATATTTTTATTTGTATAATCTCTTATAATATATCCTTGTTCATCATGTTTCTGCCATCCAAAGTAATAAAGACACATACAAAGTGTTTCAATGAGAATTTTCCATATAATAAATTGAAATAAATGACTAAAATATTCCATCAGGCCAAATACAGTGTTTCATCACAAATTTCCTGATGAAGAATGTGGTTGTTTCAACACATTTAAATAATTTTTGCTGAACAATTCACACATAGGAAGATAATTTGAAGGAAGTATTAGAAGCTAGTAGATTTTCTTGCTCCACCCTATAATTGAGAGAATCACTATAGCATAGTTTTTTATTATTCCCAACTTTTCACATGAACATTATCCCCATTTTCTAACGTGATAGAATTTGTAGTTCCAAAGTTATTTTGTATAAAAGTAATAGTCAAAATGTCATACTTTATTGCTTATTCCACTTGGTAACTTCAAAAATTGAACAGTATTGCTGGTAATTGTTAATTCTAATCTGAAATTTCTATGAATCCTTACTAGTTGGTTTGATTCTTGCAATTATTGAAGTAATCTGTGCAGAAATTATCAACATGAAGCCGCATTAACACCAAAGTCGGAATTGTCAAGCACTAAAGCCGGATGACTCGTTTCGACTAATGTAGTCGTGTCAAATGTTTTATTCCATGCAATAAAATTCATCGAAGCCGACTGATTTAGCGAAGATGATGCTCTTGTTGGAAACAGTATTGGAAACGTGTTTGTCCACTCCCTGAGAACGCGTACCAGTTTCTATGTCACAGCCTCAACGGACTCGTTTCAAGATAATAAGTCATAGACTACGATTTATTTATTATATAATTATCTTTTCCAATAAGTTCAAGTAATTAACAATAACATTTAAATGTAACAGTACAACAATTTTTCAAAACTTCTTGTTGTTCAAACATTTTGTCGGAGGAATAAGGAAACAAGTCTGGTACGAATGAAGATTACGGATATACCGATTTAATTACAGGAGCTAGAGGCACAATATTTGTAAGAGAAGGTTTCGCAGTAATAACTGTCGGTTGCTGGCGTTTCACGCATGGGCACGTCTGTTTATCTCTATAAGAGAGAAGGAAATCTTACAGCACAAAATGTAATAAATACTAGGTATATCACGAAGTTGGAAATGTCATTGATGATATTCACTGTCGCTTGTTTCGTTCAACAAATTATTGTCTTCTGAGAATGAAGGTAACCTTCCTACCTACCTACTCACGATATTCTATTTGTAAAGTGGGGTAATAATATAACGAGTTAGGAACATTTGGTGCAGAACATTCAACATTGATTTGTATATTTTGTAATTTAGTATTTTGTCAAGTGAAGAAGTAAGTTAACTATTGAAATGACGAATTGTTATTTCCTCCAGTTAAGAAGAAATAAGGTTCATTTTTCTATTTTGAAGAAGTGGTAAGTTTCAAATATTATCAGCACAAGATAATAATCCAGGAGAAATTTCTTCCAAAATCTTCTAGCAGGTTCTCTATTATGAATGAATCTTATTTCTTATACTTATACTTATACTTAAATACTTCTTACTAAGGTAGATCATACGTAGTTTTTTCTCAAAAGTGGAATATCTGCATCAGAAAAAGGCACGCCATACTGTTAATAAAATTAAGGTTAACATTAGCACTCCGAAAGTAGCCCTGTTAGAAGGACTTTATACTAAACTGAAAGAATATTCCGGTAAATATAGATGTTTTATTATCCTACTCATAGAATCAGAAGACGGTTTTATTAATGATAGCTTATTGCTCTTTGATTCGAGACAGTTTGATGGTTATGATCACGACATGGAAACGAAGCTTTTTGAAGCTTGGTTTGAAAAAACACGTTCTAAATTAAATGGTTGCAATTACTCAACACACATTATTACGTTTATGCTCTTATCATTATCAATTAAGACCTCGAGAAATAATTTGGACAAAAGCATGTACCAAAGAAGAAAAATACTTTGAGAGAGTTAATTGGGATCATGGACGATATGGAATTCTTATTAAATTGGGGAATCTGAGTCAGACGATTCGATAGCATCTTTAGATTTATGAATAAATGTTACTAAAAATAAATTTCAACTTTTTTAAATTTATTCAAATACATAAATAATATTCAAAATCTTACAATCATTTGTTAATTTTCTAATGAAATGATAATAATTCAATTAATTATTTAATTAATTCCAATAGAAATATATTGATTTACAGGACATAAGGAATTGATTAAATTTGGTAATTAATATTAATTATTTACAGATGATGAAGTTCAAAGTAGCCGGTCTTGTGGCCGATTTAATGCCTAATATAAGACTTATTCAAGCATCTGGTCATTTTATGTTCAATTACCATGCTGACAATTCTGGATCGTTGCATACTTTACGTGTTGGATATTCCTGCATGCATTTGGTTTTCTGTTTATTTCAATATGGGTAAGTTGCTTTTACATTATCAATATTAATGTCCCGAGTGCATGTCAAATTGTCGATAATTTAATTTTCTCGAGTGCGCGAATGCGCACAAGAGGAAATTATGAGACAATTTGACATGCACGAGAGGGCATTTTGGCAGACTATTTCCTGAGAAAAATTTAATTCAAAATAAACTTAATTGTTAATTAAAATTTTCTTATTATAATTTTTTTAAAATATAAAATTAAAACCAAATGATGTTTATTAATCTTAGACGAAAATTTGGCACTAGTGCAAATTATCGATAATTTGCACTAGTGCAGTATTATCGCTGAAATTTGATCGTTGCTAGGTAAACATAAAATATTACAGCTTTTTGGTTGGCTTAAATTTTTCGAAGGAAATAGTCAATATTAATGTCCCGAGTGCATGTCAAATTGTCGATAATTTAATTTTCTCGAGTGCGCGAATGCGCACAAGAGGAAATTATGAGACAATTTGACATGCACGAGAGGGCATTTTGGCAGACTATTTCCTGAGAAAAATTTAATTTAAAATAAACTTAATTATGTGTTTAAAATTTGTTATTCTTTAAATTATACCGTAGTTGACGATCATCATATTGGCATTGAATTGGTATCTACGGTAACTTATTGACAACAGTTTTGTTCGTGAAAAAATATTTCAAAATGAGTTTACATCCTAGACGAAAATTTGGCACTAGTGCAAATTATCGATAATTTGCACTAGTGCAGTATTATCGCTGAAATTTGATCGTTGCTAGGTAAACATAAAATATTACAGCTTTTTGGTTGGCTTAAATTTTTCGAAGGAAATAGTCATATTAATTTCCCGGCAGGAAACTCTTTTTCAAAAAGTGGTATTTGGCCTAAGTTGAAGTATATAAATAACTAATACTCAGGTGGGGTGAACAATTAATATTAAATTGGACGCCATCAGCTTTTTAACGAACAACGTTAACAATTGATAAAAAAGGCGGAGAAGCTGACAGCAGACACGATTATCCAAATTAATATTCATTGCTAAGAACAATAAAAAAATTTTCAGCAACAAATAAATTTATTCAAAAAATAATGAATTCGCATTAACTAGGTATTCAAAAGAGCACAACGAACAAAAGTAGTTATAAATTAGAAACAACTCAGATTTTTTTATATATTGAAGATAAAGCTGAGACTTAACTATGGAAATCTGGGATAGTTGCAGCCCTCACATGGATTCCCAGATGTTGGAGTGGTTTGAATTCTGGTGGTTAGATCCTTTGTTGTTGAAACTTTCAACCTGGCAGCTGTAGAACGGCTAATATAAAGAATAAAAATTTTACTGAAATTTACTTTGAATCGAAGTGTAGATAGGTAGAGGAAGAATTCTATTCAATTCGAGGTTTTATTAAATTTTTCGAATGGAGTGGGAGGTAGATAACAAATTAATTCTTTCAAAAACTTGAATATTAGAATAAATAAATCTGAAGTGACTACTGTGCCACAATACGTGAGTAAAGGAATATTCAAAATATCTGAAGAAAAACTTAACAGGCCGAATTGCATGTTACATCATGATAAAACGCCATCGTCAGAATAAACTTATTATTTCTACAGTCTGCTCTACTATATACTATATCTAGTCTTTCCTCAAGAGAATATACCATTTTCTTGAGCAAAAACAACACTCAGATTAATCAGGTTACCGAAGGTTTTAAGTAATAGTAAAAATTGATATTTCCACAAAAACAATCCTTTGACAAATGATAACGAATAGCAAGTAGATTCTGTCATTCTAAGGACGTCTGAAAATATGATTATCGAATATCAAATTAGAAAATAAATATTCTAAAATTTTGAGCATCAATAATTTATAAATTAATTAGATTCGAAGTATCTCCAAAGTTATTTCATAAGCCAAAAAAATTGGAACGTTTTATACAGGAGCTAGGTTACATGTTTGGGTATTAACTTTGTATGGAAATTTTTCCTCATCTAACATGGCTTGTCGTGTTTTAACATTTATTTTTATTAAGAAACCGAGTACATTAATTTTATGTGCGTATATTTGAACATTATTTGCGAAAACAAATAAAATTATAGTATTTCTCTTGATTATTGAATTCATTCGATCTTGAGAATAATAATTTTTAATGATTTGGTAATATTAACATTCTCATAAAAACTTCACTTTGTTAACGAAAACTGGAGATTCGTCCTAGAATACTTCATAAAGGAAAATATTTGTTGATGAATAAATTTGAGATGAAAATATAAATTACTTCTGCTCACAAACTGTGATTATTCGACCGAAAAACATTTGGAGCACATTGGCAATTAGAAATTAGTGGTGATTCATTCTTCTGTGACTGTTGGTTTTAGAATCCTTGATCAATGTGAGGAAATGAAAATAAATTAAGATGGCTAGAACATCAGCAGAGCCTTCTTATTCAGACTTCGCAATATCTCAGAAAACTATTGATCATGAAAATGTCTTAAAGCATAATTTCATTCATTCCATAATTCTCAAGATTATGTGAGACTATGTAAGATTATAGATATGTATTTTCCTAGATTTGCTATATTGCCACATTCAATAAATCAAATCCATATAAAATCAATTCTCCATTGAACTCAATCGAGGTACTAAAATATTTCAATTTTATTCAATATTATATCAAATCTATATGAAACGTAATATTTTAAATAATTTGAAGCCAATTGAATTCATCTATTTTGAAAACTGGAGTATCATTTCATACTTACATTCTGCAAGACTTAACAGTTTCAAAATATCTTAGTGATCTTGAAAACATTTGTTAACTAATTGAGAAACGGGGCTGGAGATGCAGGAAAAGTCTGATTTTGCAAATCACCTCTAATATTTATTAATTCGCTATTATTTAATTATTTTTAGATGTACTCTTGGTAACCTAGTAAGAGAAAAGGATGATGTCAACTATTTAGCAGCCAATACAATAACAGTCCTTTTCTTTTCTCACTGTATAACAAAATTCGTCTATTTCGCCTTAAGATCAAAACTCTTTTACAGGTAAGTATTTTGTCTACATTTAGAAGAACAATTTGAACTATTTACAGAGTCATCGATTTCGGATGTCGAGGTATTTGCCTAGTAGTGAAGCTATTTATCTTCTTCTATCTTCTTTAACCGACGTTACGGTCCTTCGAGAACCTGGGCCTTCTTAACAATAGACGGCTAATCCATAGTCCATGTCTCGCTTCCGTAAGTGACTACGGAATGAAATATTGTCTTGTAAATTGTGAGCTTTAACCTTAGTAAGAGCCCTCTAAACTTAAACGGACTACCCAGAGACATGTGTTCCCCGCAGTAACCCCTGCCTTGATATTTGTTGTCACGTCAATATCTTCAGTTATCAAGGCCCCTAGATATTTTTGATTTTTTTAGTTATCTTGCTCCAGCTGCCCGCTTGAACTCCTCTACCTCTCCTAAAAGAGTCGAAGAGATTCGTGTCATGATGTCAACATCATTCGCATAGGCGAGGTGTTGTGTGAGCCTATTGTAAATAGTTGCTCCGGGATTGTTCGTATGCTCCTAGCAGCAGGTTCTAGTGAGAAATTGAACATCGTCAGTGGGCCTTCCTCACGCAAACCTGTGTTCACAGTAAAAACTGTGCATAGAGACACCGATGTCTTTACTCTGCCAGAGGCGTTCCTCATTGTCATTCTAACCATACGCACCAGCTTCTTTGGGACGCCAAACGCCACCAGGTCCTCATACAGCTGGTCTCTGAGGATACTGTGTACACCTGACGGAGGTCAATGAAGAGTAGGTAGAGATCGACATTGTACTCGTAGGATTTAACTAAGGTCTGACAGAGTGTAAATATGTGATCAACAGTGGAACGGTTACGGGGAAAACCGTACTGATACTTACCCAACTCTTTCTCCATGTATTCTACCAGCTGTTGGTTTAACTAGCTGGTAAGTATTTTGTAGGTGGTACACAGCAAAGCGATGTCCCTGTATTTGAACAGACCATCTTATATAATTTCTTGTGGATAGAGCAGATGCCTGCAACGCTAGACTCATCTGGCATCTCATCAGTGTTCCAAATTAAGAGGATTAGTTCGGAGAGGGCGTTTCATACATCCTCCCACCCTCGAAGTACTCGCAGGAATGTCATCTTGTCGGTGGCTACTGATTCATCAGCTCCTGAAAGCAGTTGGTTCATCTTTCAGCTATCTTTTGAGAGTTAGTTAGTAGATTTCCGCCGGGATCCTTACAAAACGTGACCTGTCTTCATTTTTTTTGTTGGTGATAAAATTTACGTGATTCACCAGCTTGAAACTATTTATGCAGAAAAAAATTGATTAATTAGACTTTCACATTTGTAAAATGAGTATAGTGTACGGAAGTTGAACATATGGCCGAAGAAATTTTTCCATAAAATTATTTGTTGACATGTCCATTGCTCAAATTTTTGTGACAATTTCAATTCAAATTCAATTATTTCAATAGTGAGGTATTTACTTTAATATATACTTAAGAGATTAATACTTCAGACATCTATTAGAGTGTGAGAAACCTAAGCATTTCTGTTTTATTACACTCAATCAACTTTATGTGGTTTTATATATTGTGTGTGGATATTATTATTCTATTCCAATAATTATTATAATTATAATAATAAAACAAGGTCACGATTCAAAGAACTACAAATGGTAAATAAGAAATTATACATCAGAGCAAGACAATTCACACTTAAGGAATAGTAGACGAAACGACGAAATCTTAACAGTCGTTCATGTTTGAAGTATGTGTCATTTTTTATTAAATTTTTTTCTTATGATTTATCTGATATTTTCTTATTCCTTTTTTGCAATCTGACTATTTGCCTGAGGTGACATTTATTTTGAAAAACGAACGATGAATTTTCTTATTGGTGATTATCGAGCCCATCAGATGTTTAAATATTGTATATGCTTTTCATTTTATAATTTTCCATTTGAGAATAGTCTCTAGTAGTATTAGAAGTTCCTTCCTTAGCTACTAAACAGTATCTCGAGAAAAATCCTGTGACAAATTGGGTTATTGAATTTTTTTTTGTGATAAATGGAAAGATCATATATAAGTTTTATAGAAAAACTATATTTTTTTCCGCAATAAATTTTTTAATTTACTGAAGAAGACACGCCGAAGACATGCCGACATCTCCCAAACAAACTCGAGCACGTTTGACGTCATAAATATGTGCCATTATGTCATAAATTTTTTTCTTATGATTTATCTGATATTTGCATTGGATATATATTAAAAAAATTTGTGAGATTTCACATAATTCCGAAACATTAATACTCTCAACTCTATTTTTAGGACGTTAGGAATATGGAATCAGCCGAACAGTCATCCATTATTTCTAGAATCAAATAACAGATATCATGCTCTGTCACTGAAAAAAATGAGAACATTGATAGTTTGTGTTGTTTCTGCAACTATTCTATCCGCGGCGGGTAAGTGATAAATTATGAAAGCAATGAATTTTCTGATAAGTTAACTGAATTACTAGAAGTCCTATCAATCAATTTTGTACAAAAAATAATAACAGATAATGAAGATCTGTATATAAATTGTCAAAATATGTGAAAGTGAAAACTTTTTATTGTTCTTATAACAACATACTAATGACACGTATCTCTCCTAAATATATGCGGAGATGATTACTTTTAAAAAATTAGTAGAATATGTAGACTTTTATCTCAATGCTGACAAATTTTATTAAAATACTGTTTTCCTTCATATTAAATACTCAGTATCCCCAATACTGAGTATTGAGTACAAACCAATAAACACAGTTACACTTTCAGATACGCGATATAGTTTGTTATCGTCGTCAGAAATAGAATTGAATTGAAACATACTAAGATGACCTACCTATATTGAATGACAACCTATAGCTAATAAGGAGGATTGAAATGTATTTGAATAATTTGTTACTGTTTTCAATTCAGTAGGTTTGTAATTAGTTTAAAAATTTATCAATATTAGATAGAATGGTGAACTTGGAAGAGAGTAGTACTCACGAAAATATCTATGTTCAAAAATATATTGGACAAACAAGGTGTTTTCTTAATATACGTTATAAGAAGCACCTAGCACATTTGAAACGAACAAAGAAGTCGTGGTACTTACTCGTGATTCATTTGCCTTTTGTGTTTTGGATTATCATATAGTTGTCTGATAGTCAAGTAGCCATTAGAGCTCTAAGCTCCAATATCATAAAATTCAAACTCGTTTGGGATTTGCCTAGAAAAATTAAACGAGCTAGGCAAGAAAAATGAAGTTACCCTACAATGGATTCCGGAATACACCGGATTGAAGGGAAATTAGCTGATAAGCTTGCTAAAGTGGGGCAGATCGCTGTGGGAACCGAAACCTTCTGTGGTACCAGCTTCAGAACAATATAAAAAGCACTGGAAAAAGGTAGATAGAAACAAAACCTAAGTAAGAACAATCTATGAATTCTAACAGAAGTCCTATCGGGGCACAATCGCCTCAACAAACACCTGAAGAAACTAGACTTAGCAGATTCTCTTGAAGTGTGAAACTCCAGAGCACTACACCTGGGAGCACTTGAAATAGAAAACGAAGATATCTGGCAACTACAGCAATCCCACATTCTAGACTTTTTAAAATGAGTGGCATTAACGGATCAGCTGTAAACATTGGGTTCTCCAGTATCGCAGTAAGAAAGGGGGACACAGTAGATCCTTTGATTCGCTGTGTATACAAGACCCCAAAATCTATACATAAATACATTATCATATAGAACATGTTTAGAACATTGTTTATTTCCGGTGATCAAAAAGCCATTATGTATGGTACTGTTAAAGCAAAACGTCGCTTGTGATCAATCGGTCGGCTTTCTCCTCTTCGAACAAATATTCAGGCACCAAAACACTCACTCACTCTCCATCTGCGTAAATTTTCTAGGATAGTCGATCAAGTATGCTTAAGTATGTTTGATTGTTTGACATAGATTTGTTTTTACTTTCGTTCTTGGCGTGTTATTTCTTAATGTTGTTGCTCTACCTGATAAAGAGGAGTCAAAGATCAAAATTAGCGGATCTGAATTCAGAGAACTAATTTAGACAATCAAAGATGTCCGAATAAACATCGCAAATGTTTTGTTTACTATAGTTGCGTTAGTAACTTGCGAAACTCAAACAGAATACAGTACCGGAAATGCTCATGAGCTTCTAAATAACAATCCAATATTGATATGCGCATAAACGACTTATATATAAGTAGGTTAACTCAGTAGGTTTTGGTTTATCTTCTCTTTTTGAGAATGCGAACTTGTTCATCAAAAAGCGCATAAATGATTTTAGTAGTGTGGTAAATGGTGTATCCAGTATAAATATAAACGTCTCCATAAATTAGAGCTAGGTGTTAATTTGTCTCCTAGATGATTCAATTTCACTACTCTCTATTATTCCCTGTTGTAACAAATGAACTCCCATAAATCAGGAACTAGTGACTCTTCGGAGGATTGTGACAGTCGAAAAGGAATGCTTGGAAAAATAACCCAAAATAGAAGCCAAGAATGCGAATTGACAATATCCAAGTGTGAATAACATTGATTAAAAATATTTTTTTACACAAAATTTATTGAGCGAAAGTTAACAATTTTAATGAAATAATCATATATTGTTATGAAGTATAACGATTTTCATGGAAGGATGTATCGTTGGTTTGCAGGATAGTCATTAACTCATATTAACATGATTTTACGAAAAATCAAGTTTGTAAATTTAGGTATATTACATAAGATATCTTACTCACTATTAACAAATGTGGTGATTTTTTCAAGTAGATGATATTTTAGTTAAGTACATTAATATCATGCAGTGTGCCAAAAAATAATTTTATACTTCACTATTATTAGATGAAAAACATGTGTACATCCATAAAAGTCAAGTTCCTGTCGAATCCCATTCCAATTGCGATCTGAGCGAGATCGAACTTGTCACATTGTATTGATATTATCTTTTTCATCAAAATTAAAACATATAACACATATTAATGCTTCTGACTGTTCTTGATTTTAGATCTCTTCTATTTTAAAATTAGTTTTGTTTATCATGTAATAATTTTTGAGAGGTTGATAAAAATTATTGAGAAAAACTAATTTTAAAACAGAAGAGACCTAAGACCAAGAACATTTGGAAGCATTAATGATATCAAATACTTTATACATCAGACTTCGATTATTGACGGTTCAAAACTAAATCGTGAACGAAGTCAAATTGTCGAATGTGAATATAATTGGAACTCACCAGACCGAGATCGGATCGCGAACGCACCGTAATCGACCTTATAGTATGGATCCAGCCAAAACGCGTTCCGAACGTTAGATATTTGCCAAAATCCGGTATAATTGTTTTGGGGGAGTCACTACACGATATCAATTAAAATTTAAATAAAATATCAGCCACTACCTAACCCAACCTAACCTATTGAGGAAAATCGGTTGACTTAGGTTAGGTTAGGTTGGGTAAGGTTAGGTTAGGCTAGTTTAAGTTAGGCTAGGTAGGCTGATATCTCATTTCAGTTTTAATTTAGATAATTCATGAAACGACTCACAAAATAGCTACACAAGATTCTGGCCAATATTAAACGCACAGAATGTCACGATGCGACTTGGTCGTCCTTGGTAGTAACATATATTTCTTCAAGGACATTGAACAAAAATATCACTTTCCACTAAATAGGATTGATCATTCAAAACTATTCATTGTCCTAAACATGTTCGAGCTCTACGAGAATGTTCCCAGAAGTACCTGGCCCAACAAAAAAAACACAAAAAAATTGAAAAAAATTATTTTTCAACGCAATCTTCTTTTAACTTCATATTTTTTCCAGAGATATTCAATAAGTTAAATGCCCTTTTTATAAGAAAAATCGTAAAGCTCCTCAAAATAGCCATTAACTGCCGACATCATCTCTTCATTATTGGAAAATCTTTTACCACCATGCGATTTTTTCAAGTCTGGGAACAGAAAATAATCCGAGGAGGAATAGGGAGCATAAGATGACAATTCAAACTTTAATTAATTCATTGTTAACATTGCACATAAGGGATATGTGAGCTGGTGCATTGTCTTGATGAAACAACACTTTCTTCTTAACAAACTGCGGCTGTTTTTGTTTGATTTCTTCGCTAAAACGTTGCAGTACTCGTAAGTTTGTATGATATTCGCGTTGATAGTTTTTCGTTCTTTAGAATAGTCAATGAAAATTATCTCACACGCGTCTCAAACAATACCATGACCTTACCTGCAGATGGAACAGTATTTGCCTTCTTTGGAGCCGGTTCTCTCTTTTCCACCCATTGTTTCGATTGTTATATTGTTTCCGGTGTGAAGTGAGGGACTTACCCTCTATTAGTTCTGGGACAACATTGCCAAAAATTCGATGAAAACATCTTTACTACGCTGTTTTTGTTCCATTGAGAGCAAATGCGGCACCCATCTTGCGCACAGCTTTCTCATGTCCAAATTTTTAGTTGATATGTGATTTACTGCACTTTCTAAAATGCCTACTGTGTCTGCTAGATCGTGCATTTTCAGTCGACGATCATCTAGTACCGCTTTGTGGATTTTCTTCAATATTTCTGAAGTCGTCACCTTATTTGATTGACCACTGCGATGCAGGCCTTCTCAGGTCGTACGGCTTCGCCTAAACTCAGCTTCACAATATTTCACTGTTGATAATGCAGTAGCAGTTCCATCTCTAGGTCAGGCCAGGTACTTCTGGGACATTTATTATTATTATTAAGGCAAACAATCTCGTCCTGGTGCGATCGTTCAAACAAATTGTTTAATTCCTTTGGAACAACATTACTATTAATAAGGTCTTTTTTTGCCAAGGTTATGGGTAAAGACGATGTATTTGTTTTTTGAACTATCAATTTTGTGGAGTCAATAATTATATGAGAATATTATTATCAAAGAATTTTATAGGATTTTTCTTTGACGCGTTTATTGGTTGTCTCGAGGATCGAACATACATTTGATTTTAATTTAATCTCATGTTTATGTTTTTGAGGTTTTTAATGTCTGAATAAGTCATTTAATCAATTTGTTGAATACCTTGACGTTTTGTTTTGTATTTGGTAAGAATATTCTTCAGTACCTAAATCATTACAATCCGTGTTACCATTAATTATCTCCACAGAGGACAATAAGAATCGTTTAGTACACCTTCTTCATATGTTGCATTATGCATATTTAATTTCCGCGTTAATTTGGACAGATATTTCTTATAACAAGTTACACTTATTCATAAAATCATTAAATGACTTATGAAATAAGTGAAATTATGAATAAGTTCATGATAAGTTAAGATTACTAAATCACTGAGTTAATTATTTCATGCTTTATAATATTATTCCAACTCAACTTGGGGATTTTAAACTTCTAAAATATTTATGTATTGATTATGACCTAGAGCTATTACAATTTAGCAGATTTTTGAAATAATGTCTGTTACTGCAACAGAAATAGCTTCGTTAGTTTGTTTCTGTTAATTACACTCAGTTTGCCAATCCCTGGTAGTGGCTTCTGTGGTCTCAATTACTCATGTAGTATAAATTCCCGCATGTAGTTTGCTGTAATTGCTGCTTGAAATAGATAATATTCATCATATGCGAGAAACTTGGAATTCGAAAATGTGAAACGCATTTAATTGTTTGCAATTGCTAGTCAAAACTCACATAATTTTTAATTAATAATTTAGAAAATACTACTCCTTTAAAAAATATTAATTTAATTATAATTTCATATATCATCAATCGTGAAAGTATATGAGCGTTTTATATAATCGAATCATTGTGAAATTGATGAAATTGGAACACTGACTGTGAGTCATTAGAAGAAGGTACTTTTAGTAATATTATGAAGACGAGGAATTGCATAAGAATTGAAAAAATTAATAGAAATAATACTAAATTAAAGTGACATTAAAGTGATATTCCAATGCACAACATCAGAAGGGACACATATAAATAACGGCGTCAAACAGACCCAATGTCACCAACGCTATTCAATATAATATTCGAAGGCATTGTCTCAGAAAAGCAGAATTACAGAATAAGAACATTATAATAGGCGTAACATAGATAGTAGCATACGCAGATCATGTAACTATCAAAGCAAATGGACAAAGGGAATTAATAAAGGCGATCAACAAATTAAAAGAAGAAACAAGCAATTACGAACTGGAAATAAATGCAGTAAAAACAAAATATTTGAAAATAGGGTAAAAACCAGAAGAGAGAGCAAACTAACTGAAAACTAACTATTAAAATAATGAAACGATATCGACCTTTAACTATCTAGGAATAGCGTTGGGACAAACAACTAGAGACAGGATAAAAGAAAGAATACAACAAAGGATAGAAGAAATGAATCCTATTAAAAAACAAAAACATAACCAAAAAAACAAAATAAAAATGTACAAAACCCTGAGAAGACCAGTAATCACGTATGCGATGGAAAAAACATTAATCAACAAAAGGGGAGAAGACGAACTTGAAAGAACCGAGAGAAAAATAATGAGAACTATAACAGGTATAAACACTACACAGGGGGGAGAAAGAAGAGCAAAGAGAAACGAAGAGCTAGAGAAAAAGCCGAAGAAGGAAAATATAGTGAGATACATAAATACACAAAGACTCAACTGAGCTGGGCATATAATATGAAGAAAACCAACTGAAATGATCAAAAGAATAACGGAATAGACCCTATTGTGGCCAAGGAGAAGACGAGGCCGAGAAAGACTTAAGAGCACTTAATATAGAGAACTGGAGGGGAAAATGCCGGAACCAAAAGGAATGGAAAATAATAACAAAAGCAGCCAAGACAAACGATAAACTATAACGAGAACAAAAATAGGAAACGAGGAATAATCCCCCTCTAAAAAAGGATTAATGATGATAATGATGATTATCACGACACCATGTGTTGGAATTTATGACACGAAAAATTATTCATCAGTCTCAATGATATCAATCAAGAATTTCCTCTCATTTGAATTGCAGCTAGAAAGAGCCATCATTGAAAAACATGAAAACTTCATGTTCATTTAACTAATTGTAATTTTCATTTATGTCCATATTCTATCACTGTGTGTAAGATGCCCATTCGCTTCTAACGTCAAATATCTAATATTTTCTTTATTAGTTATTGTGACTTTTATGGCCACTTTCAGAAAGAAATTAATAATTTGTTGTCGACCTCCCATTCTATTGAAAAAAAAAACAGAACATTCGGCGAGGAATTACTTTCTATTAAAGTTATTAGTACACGAAAAAAAAGGAGAAGAAAACAACAAGAATGTGGTAATCAGCAACAAATAGATACAGTAGTGCTCACATATAAGAAAAGCTAAACGATAATCGAAATGTTTGGTGTATTTTGTGAAACGTTAGCATTCTTCATATGCTGTTCAATTTTGTAAAAAGTCGACCTTGTATGCAAGAGAATTAGATCGATGAATTTCCAAAGCAAAGTCTATCTTTGGACTTTTCTAGAAATGCACTACTGTCATAATAGGGAATATCCATGTATTTTTTATATTATTTATTCACTCTTTAGATAGCTATAACTCAATAAAAAATATATATTCTGTCAAAAAAGCTCAAATGATTTTTAAAATAATATTTAAAGTATCAATTAAATTTGGCTTGTTTTGAACGCCTCTATTTTTCGCGTGCTTTAGATGACATCAATTGCCACGTCCAGTATTTGGTCCAGGTTTGTTTTGTCGCAATGATCATTTTTATGTATCTACTCCTTTGACCTCAGCTAATGTCAAATCTTGATTCTATGTAAAATATGCAGTCATTTGAATGCGCCAGAATATCAGTAAAATAATCATAATCTAAAAACGCTTCAGGAACACAAAAATAAACAGGATTTTTATTCCAAAGCCAACCAACACCCTGTTTGGACTTCAATAAATTCACTACGTGTCATTTGACTTCACGACCAATGTGAAGCGTTTGGTAAATTTGAATTTCGCTAGCTTATTCTGTACTTTCGAATATATATATATATATATATATATATATATATATATATATATATATATATAGATATAAATATATATATATATATATATATATATATATATATATTTCCTATTATAAAATGATGGCCTTTTAATGATTTTGGAAATAGACCAATCATAGAGAGCCATGTTTGGTTTATACGAGTATAAACACATCGTTATGTTAAAGTATTATGCTTGTCTAAAAACTCGAAAAAAAAACAAATTAAACAAATTATGTATGAAAAAATGTATTATCATGACGCAGAATACATGAATCGGCCGTTTGGTATAGCAAAAAGTTGCATCTAATGATAAAAATCTAAACATATATTGAGAACAAACATTGAATTTAACTTCCCAAAATTTCGAAATATATCACACAAAAAGATTTTGAAAAAAAGTTTAAAACGGAAAATGTAGATTCAGTTTGTAGAAAATGATCGCGAATAACTTTCAACATACGAGAACGGTTTTTGCTCGGGCCCTAATCTATACTTTTTATTTTCCAATAGAGTTTCTATTAGAACATTTTTCTATCAATGATCCTGCATTTTAATACGCCACAAAAGAAATATTGTCAAAGCTCTGCAACCCACTGATTTGTGGCAGTTGACTTCTTTATACGAAGAAAATATGTACCAAACAAATAGTCTTCGCATCTTGGAAGCAGCCAGTAATCGCTGGGGCTAAATCTAGAAGATATAGTGGATGCTCAGCTAATTCTAAGCTTGTTTGAACTGTTGCATCTGTTGCAATGACAGTCATGCAAGAGAATTTTACGAAAATTCTCTTCGCGTTTCTCTTTTATTGCCTGTCGTAAATTAGAAACCGAAATTGTGGCTATCATTTGCAGGTAATCTGCGAAAATTACTACTGCGGCATCGCAAAATACGGTTATCCCCTGCTGACGGTTGCGTCTTAATTTTTTTCTGTATGTTCTTGTCTACATCATAGTTATGGATCCATCACTCTTCTATTGTTTTGTCTATACTATATCCCGAGAGACAACCATATTCGACTAATTGTCTATTAGAAGTCGATCCTGCAACACCACCTATTCACTAAGTAGCGCAGATTTCCTTATTGCAGAAGTTTGTGAACTTTTTTCCTCGTAAATCACTTTCAAAATACGTATAACTGGGTCATGTACAACATATTACCAACTCGTCAAAAAATCATGGGAATTCAATTACACTCCTGTTTTAGAGCTTTCCGTCCACCCCTAGAGGTACACCTAGACCACTCTGGGAATCACTGCGCTAATGTATCCAAATTATCGCTATACATTTCGATATTGAGACGTGACTTATTCAAATTCGGGTTTCTGCTGTAAGCTTGCTCCACAAGCTCAGATACAGTTTTTCTATTTTTCCAATAAAAGATTCGACTTTATAGCTAAGGCATGCAACAAGTGTAAGTGAACAGGGTCTTTAGAGTACCTAATAATGTAAATTATTGAAAAATGCTACATTATTGAAGTTAGATGCTTGCTACTTTCCGCAGTCAAGTGAACCTTTGAAAACTAAAATCAATTTGAAATCTCACAATCTTTGGAATAGTTTTAAATTATTATCTAACTTATCTTGCATTTCAAATAGTAGTTTTAATTCTTATTATATTCGACTGTCGAATCTTTTTGCTTTTAGCGAGTGAAAATGCTTCCGTTGCACCGATTATGAATTAGATTCTTTGTAAATCCGTGTTTTTTCACCTGGTATAACACATGTTATTAATTTTGCATCGTATTACACTAGATTTAGTGCGATCCGAAAAACTTTGCTCCCACATGTAGGTACATTAAAAGTTCGAAAGCCTCGTATGTTACGAGCTAATCCCCATGCTAACATAATTAGCATTAATAAAACACGTAAGCGTGATCTAACTAAAAACTTTGAATGAGTGTATTTAGACATTTTGTTGCATAAGATTAAACACTAGGATTCCGAGGTAGATAGCTGAAGCTGTTTGAATCTTATTTGAAAAATCGTCAACAATACGTAAGCAACAATAGCTGTCAGATATTGGTAAACGATGGAGTTCCTCAAAGTTCAGTGCTGTAACCACAATAATAAACAATTCACCGGCGTCTCTGAAATTTCACATTCCTAAAGTAAGGGAATGAATATGTCAGTATCGAGAATCTAGAGGTAGTTAAATCTTGGTTAGTTTCTAACAACTTGAAATTGTAAAGACTAAAATAATATTATTCAGCTCTGCAAAACGAGATACCAGAGGGAAATCTGTAAAATTGGTGGGATTGACTACTGGTATCAATTGAGGGAAGCATATAGACTCACTATGCTCAAAAATTTCATCACAGTTCCCTGCAATGAGACAATTGCGCTCCTCTATTTGAAGTAATCGCATTATGTGTACGATTTACTTTGCGTTAATTCACAATCATCTGGCTTATGATATATCTCCAAGAGACAACTCTAACAAAGTTCAAAGGGTTTTCGGAAGTCTGCTTTGCGTATTATTTAGAATGCAAAGAATCAAGTACATTGTAGCGAACTCTCCACGAATTACGAGATTATGCCATTGCCTTGCATGTATATATTTGAAACAATTCTGTGAATTCATACAGGTGTAGGAGATACGGCAAAACGGGTATAGCTCATAAAATAACTGAAAAATCCTTCCTAGACGGAAAGAAAAGTCAGGACATAAGAAGAGCATGTAAGATATAAAACGTATACCACTGAGTACTGGGTAGAATAAGGAAGTGAACGAGCTTATCAGCAGTAGCAATCTTATAATAACATTACCATTAAGATGTGGTAAGCTTAGGATGCTTCCGAAAACAATAGGGTGACAATTTAATAGTTCAATGGATAGAGTGGCGACGAAAAAAATAGTCGCAGAGTTTGCAAGAGAAAGAGTAAGAAGATATGGGATGCGCTGCAGCGATTGACGTGTCTCTTCAGTCGTAGCACACAATCTGTTTGAACGGCTTCAAAACGGTTAACATTTTTTGTCAATTTATTCATACTAACTAATATTCATTAAACTCTTCAATTCATTAGCTTCGTTAAATTGACAGATTCCTTCCTTACAAAATTACGTTGCTCAACGGTCACTGTTATTTTATTGATTGTTATATTACAAAACTAACTTTATGAATTATTTTGTTGGTCGTCCTAAAATGATAACTTGATAATAATTTATCCGTAGCTTGGACTGGCATCACTTTCGTAGGTGAGAGCGTTCATAACATAAAAGATCCTGATAACGAGAATGAGACAATCGTAGAAGAAATTCCTCGGTTATTAGTGAAAGCATGGTATCCTTGGAATGCGATGTCCGGAATGACTTATTATATAACATTGATCTTTCAAATTTATTACGTATTTTTCTCTTTGATGCATGCAAATCTACTGGACAGTCTTTTTTGTTCATGGCTTATATTCGCTTGCGAACAATTACAACATCTGAAGGAAATTATGAAACCTCTCATGGTAAGTGTTTAGAATGTATTCTTTCGAAATACGGTCATTTTTTGAGGAAGTAATAATCAACAACGTAAGATTCACCCAAATGCAAATACAATCATAATTATATTTCTTTATGTATAATAATTGTGGTGTGCTACATATTTAGTCAAGACTAAACCACAAAAGAAATAGAATTAATGTTTTATATAACAGATCTATTGCGATCATATAGTTGGAACGACAATATCTACAGAGAGAGAGAGAGAGAGAGAGAGAGAGAGAGAGAGAGAGAGAGAGAGCTAACAATTTGGAATAAATTCAAATACTAATTTTTTCGATAAATGCTGGTATCCGATTAGTGTATTTTAAATAAAATTTACCATCAATGTAAATATTAAGCAAAAAATTGGTATTTCTGTGTTTTTTAATAGACCAACAAATGTGAGTTCAAAATATCCATTACTAGTATAATAATATATACAGGGTGACCCAATTTAGAAATACGACAATATGATGATTTTGTTGAATACAGTGCCACACTTTGATTGCTTCTGCATAGGGTGTGAGAAGGTGTACATAAATCTGTCAAATATCAGCTTTTTCACTGACAAGATAATTGAATTTAATTTTTTCAGCTCGGCAAATGTGAAACGCGATAGAAATTCGGAGCCGATTTAATCTACTCTCGTATCTAAAGCATTATTTTAGCTCCTCAACATTTACATACAATCTACTAAAACCTAATGTCACTATAAGAAAAAACATGTAGAGAGCTAGAAAATAAATTGACTAATTAAAGCAACAATTTACAGGATTTTCAAATTTCAAACTTCATTAAGAGTTTCGTCAATGGATATTAGTTTATAACTTCCACTGAACGTTTAATATGAGCTTCTCTTAAACCTGGTAAATTCTCATGTGTTCAATATAGACAAGTCTATGGCTTTAACTCACAATTCAAGTGTACAAATTGTTCTTTGTTTTCAGTTGATCCATAATTTATTTATAAACTGTAGTCTCTTGATGATCATCTTCCATTAATTCCTGGAGAAACAAACATAAAATACTATTCAAAAATTGAAAAATAACATAACAGTAACTTATTTAACTAAGTAACTAAGTTTTTTACCCTGGAAAGTCAAATTTATCATCACCTTATAGCATTAATTGGAAGTATGGCTTGTTCCAATATGATACCCAATGAAGTAGTAACAAGAGATCTTCATATTTATTACTACCAATATACTTTATTGTCATGTGATTTGAGGGAATGGCCAGCACATAGTGGTCCAAGTTACGAATCTAGCTGATCAAAAATAAAAAATTGACTCCTTTAAATCTGAATGAAAGGTATTATGAACAAGTGGTTACATGTCCCTGATACAGAACAAAAAAAATAATACGGGGATGAGGAAGGGCATAGTACCTGCATGAATTGTAAACAAATAGATGATATAATCTACCAACAATTATTTTTAAATTATCTAATTTTTAACATACTAATTTATTTAAATTTTCTTATTATTCCGATGTGTTCACTACGAGATCAAATTATTTACTGACTGTGGCTGCTAAATTTGAGCTTATTTATATCCAACGGCTTTCTAGATTATTCAAGTTCTAGAATACCAAATAAAAAGGCCTTCTAAGAAATTTTATTTATAAATATAGTCTACTAAATAACTTATGAAAACAATACAAAGGGATGCCGCCCAAATTTTTTTATCGTTTAACATAATCGAATAGGATCACATTGTTTGTCAGTTGACAAGTTCATGACAGTAATGAGGATCATCAAACCAGTGCTTCCTTCACAAGTAGGCATGGTCGCTATATAGTTGTTTCAGCCAATTTCTCAACTTTTTCCATTCAGGTAAAAAAAAATCATTTCAAGAGTTCCCTAAAAATTTTTTCTTAGTGATTTGCATTATGATTCTATAAATAAATTCAATGTAGTTGCTAATATAATTTTCTCAAACAATAACAATGGTTAATTGTCTTTCAAAATTATGAATAATCTGCAAATTAAGATGGCTTCGTGGAATTTTCAGGTAATTACATTATTATTCAATAATCCACCCCAATAGTACATTGAGTTTTGTTTTTGATTCTTTTCTCAACTTTCTGATCATGTCATAAGTATTTTTAATACCCATCTGAGCACTTGTACATTCATTAGTAAACATAATCATCTCAATAAAAATATTTCGTGACCAACTTAATCTATTAACCATTTATAAAAATTAATTTCTCCATGCACCTGAAACTTCTACTTTTTATGCCTTAATGGATATGAATTATATATTCCAAATGATATGTTGCACGGGTTGTCAGTGATCATCTTCATTTTCTCCTAAATTTTACGGCAATAGTTTTCTGTAATGCAAATATTTTGTATTTGTGCAGCAATCTCCGAATATTTTTGTAATCAGGTAAGTTCCATCATATTTTTGTTTCTTGTTCTCTCAAAGAGATTGATGACTAATTTATTAATCTGTATATTACCAAATTTTGAATTTAAATGATGGTAGTAACTGTAATATGTAAGTGAGAACAATAATTCTTATTACCTATACCAACGAACAACATCGCTCATTATCTAAATATATATTTTTGCAGATTTAAGTCACAATCGCGTATGCTTTAAAGTATCTCTTCAGTATTCCTAAAGAATCATATGATTACGTGGCAGTAGAATTTTTGAGTGTCTAAGAATTTCAGGTCAACTAGTAGCGATAAATCTTTGGACTTCTTGAGAATAAAGAGTGATCCAAATGTTAACATTTATACGAATGTATTTTTGCTAAATAATAATAGAAGCAGAATTTGTAGAAATCCCTTTCTGGTATACAATGAATGTCGTAGATATATCTAAACACTTACTTCAAATTGTTTCATTTTTGCTGCCTCTCTGTTTATACTTTTCATTTAGTTACTGATTAGCTTTAAATCTAAATTTTATCTACACATAAAAGATAAAAAAAGATAAAAAAAGAACTCACCTAGAAGTTTTTCGCTGTAACAGCGCATCTGCAAATTCTCAATATCTGTTGCTATTTAGATTATACTAATCTAGGGTTGCCAACCTCAAATTTAAAAAACCAGGATTTCAAGTTATAAATACCAGGACAATTCAGTTTAAAAACAGGACGCATTAATAGAGTTGCAATAGTTAAATAAATATCTAGTGAAATCAGGTGAAATAAAATTCGAGCAATTAAAATAATCACATTTTTTAATAGAAATATTTGAATAAAATTATACGAGTTGAAAACTAGTTATTAAAATATAAAACGAACACTTTAGTTTGTAACAAATTTCTGAAACTTAGTTAGCTATAGACTAGCTATTAGATATTAGATACTATAACTTACAGTATCTAATACATTCTAATTCTTACTATACTTTTCAACCCCATTAATTTCCTTCGGTATCTGTGGTTAAGTAAGCAAATAATTATAAAATTGGTCACATTTCATATCTAAGTTTTATATAGTTTTGATTATTGCAGTTACTGTTGTTGCAGTAATAGATTTCTTTCTTTTGACCCCTGTGAATTTATGAGGGAAAAGACTCTTTCGACATTAACGTTATGACCGGGTATAATAAATACATATTCAACCACTGTCTGTAGCTTTGCATATATTCCTCAGAAATGCATTATTTGAAATATGTTAGCCACAAGGCGTTTAAGCTGTCACCTCTTTGAGTAAGATTCAAATTTGTGGTAAAATTTTTCAAATTAACCCACTCGTCAAATAATTTTTCGTTGTCGATTTCAATATTATGAACTTTTAGAAAACCAAATATTTTTCAATGTTTTCCCAATATAGCAGATAAGACCCTATTGGATCATTCCAGTCGAAAACTTTTAGATCCTCAAATGGTTCAATCCACATTTTCAAATAGTGATTGATTTCATTATAAAAATCTTTAATTTTAGTTAAAAATTCTTCCGTATTAATTCCCTCGTCATCCAACTTCTTTAAAATTGTTGTTACTGTCAGAAGTCAATCATGAATATTTTTAAATGTTCCTGTTCTTTTATACAAACAAATTACAACTAAATAGTTATCTGACTGTATAGCTCTAGCTCTGTATGTATAATGGAAGAAAGTGACGGGATAGTAAGCACTGCGCGACCATAGTAGAGCGAAAGAGATATCAAGTTTTGTAACAGCACGCAGCGCGACAACTCAATTACTTGCGAGCCGTAAGGCCGCTCGTAGCGTAAAAATTGAGAAGTGGCGCGCGAATTTTAAAATTTAAAAACCCAGGACGCTGCTGAAAAACTATTCAGGACGTCCTAGAACACTACAAAAACTAGGACATGTTCTGGGAAAACAGGACGGTTGGCACCTTCACTCCCGATGCTCTAGTGAGCAAAGTCTATTTAGCCAAAAGTCAATAATCAAATGAAAACAGTATGAGTAATTATATTTTCAAGTAATGGAATTAATTTCAGGAACTTTCGGCATCATTAGATACCTACGTTCCAAAAAGTGCTGATTTATTTAGAGCTACAAGCGCCACATCCCAGGACAATTTCATTGAAAACGGTGAGTGTTTTAAATGGGTATGAATAGGTAAGTGTTTTAAATGGGTATGAAGATGATTTTCTATGCAGGAAGTTTTGTTAGATATCAAGGAATATACTCAGATAAATCAATACTTTTCGAAAAATTTTATTCTCGTTAACAGATTCGTGAAGCCTTATGGAAAACAATGAAAATTTTTCAGAATCTCCCTCATTTGAGTGGGATAGGGTAACTGGCTTTGTATACACAGTGTGAACTACAGAACAGCTCAAACCTATATATTTTTAGCAGTATTCGTTAGATTTTTAGAAAATTGTAAAGCATGACAGTTTTTGTTCTAAGAGAGAATAGTTTTACGATACAAACATTTGTCATGTGTTAACCACCCCACTCCCACTTTCTCAATCCTCCATTAAATGGAAAATATATAATATGTTATGTTAGGTATTTTTCTCATTTTCAAATTACATTAGATGTATTATTTAGATATATTATTTTTCAACGACTTTTTCTAAACTCACAAAGTTCGTGCATTTATTGCAATGCAATGTCTCATTTGTTTGTCACATCAAAAATCAATTGCATGAAATTAGCAATGAGGTACTAAGACAGCAGCAAGTTTTTGCTTAGGAGATTCCAAGTGATTTTTCTCTTGTTAGGATTTATGTGTCTCTATGTTCCCCTTCTTACTAGGTCTGGTTTTTCTAAACTTACATATTTAGGAAAACCACTTATTTTAGCTTCGGCTTATCGCTTCTTGCATATAACTCCGCCATTTTATCTATTTCTTCCAGTTTAAGATCTACTTTTTCATTAATATTTCCGGTGTTTGGACCATCGTACACTAGAATATTTTTCTTATGAACTTTATCCGGTGTGTCTCACAGAAAATAATCGAGAAAATAATGACTGTAAAATTAGGTGTCACTGTTATAAAATTATTGGTAAACAATCACACTCTTCGACCTCAAAATTTCTTTGTGTTTCCTTACTAGAGATACTAGTCGCTATTGTTGAAGGCATTAGTAGCTTCTATACATAAATGGAGTAGTAGATACGAGATTTTTTTAAAAATTGAACGTTTTGCTTATTTTATTAAAGATCAAAATTGTAGTAATTATTCGTATTTTATTATATTTGTGGTATTTTTAGATTATAATATGAAAAATGAGGAGCTGAATCTCAAAGGAGTTTATAATACAAGGCAAGAACTGGGGGCGAACTTCCGAAGTGGTGCATTACAAACGTTTGGTCCGGGTGGAGGCGGTGTAGGACCCAATGGATTGACTAAAAAGCAAGAGTTGATGGTTAGATCGGCTATTAAATACTGGGTCGAAAGACATAAGCATGTTGTTAGGTGAGATTAAAGATTGGTTTCAATGTTAATTGATTCAACAACATTTATGAAATACATTAGTCTCTATCAATTGTACCATTTATAATTATCTGAAAGCTAGGAGAGCTACCAACTTGCAAGAGTGTATTTATAGACGAGGTGATATTTATAAATTTTTTTAATTGTTTGTATCACAGGTGCTGTTTGATTTATTCATGTGAATTTTTTGGCGATTATGTTATACAATGATACGCTTTCATGGATTAAATAATTCCGGGGGTGATTAAAAATACTGCGGTTTATCGTGAAAGCTTTTTAACATTAATGTAATTCATCAAGCCACACAAACTTGAAAAACATATTATTAGCTTTCTCTCGAATCGTAACGCGTTTTCGCTATGACTAACAACCGCATTCACATACCTTGTTATTGTTTTATATTATATTTATATTAAGACGGTATCACACAATACGTCCAATGCTTCCAACGTTGGACACTGGTATGATTGGACGTATCGTGTGGTCGTAATGTGCAAGTCATTCGACGAATGTTTTGCTTCTAACGCTGATATTGAAACGTTAGTCATGGGAAGTCAATTTACTTAGACCCGCGATAAAGGAGTGCACAGCATTGCAACGAAGTTGGATCCAACACTTAAGGTACAACTACACACACTTCTTGTCCTCTTGTGTTTTGAATAAAAATTGCCAGTATATTCCAATTTAATTTATATCTTTGTATGCTATTGATCACTTTTTTGCCACGTCTTTGTTTCTCTAAGTAAATTTCGGTAATTTCGGTAATGTTCTAGCCTTGGTACCATGTCAGCCAACGTTGGAAGGTAAATAATGGCGCAAACGTTGGACGTATTGTGTGATACCGACTTCAAACGAGGCAACAAATAGTAGTTATCAAGACTTTCTTACATATTATAAGCCCAATTCAAGTACGATTGCATTTACTTACATTATAAAATTCGCACATTTACGATAATTTTCCAATATATATTGTAAACAGAACTCTCGATATTCAAAAAATGAAATAGAAGGCACCATTTTTAAAAAAGCAATAATGCTCGTAAATTACCAACAACCTACGCGGACATTTATGGTTGATAGGGTTACCATGGGAACACCATATAAGTGTAGAGTGTAAATTTAAAAGTGTTGTAAGGGCAAGCAAAAATACCCTAATAGACGACAATAACATCTGGAAAATAGAAACAAATATATATAATAACAAAAGTTTGACATTTTCAATGGTGACCGCACTCAGAACTTGTTATCATATGCGTGCAGTTTGAGTTGGTTATAGATAAAAGAAACATTCATCTTGGTCAAGAAATGGAATTAAATCGCGAGCATTTTCGTGCGATGATTTTCTCTAACTTTTAACGTGCATTAAGCCAACAGTAGCGTGCCGATTAACTCACTTCGACTTTAATGATGAAGCATCATCTGGAGCCACTGTGTATCACTGGTTTTCCGAATTCAATCGTGCCCGCACTTCGCTACATGATGAATATCGTGACAACAGCCATAATAGGCTGTGCGTGAATTGATACTGAAAAATCTTCATTTGACATACTGTGAGATTGAGGCGTTCTGATTAAAAAAAGTTGTTCGCCCACGAAGCACTTCGAAGCGAATAATCGTGTGTTTTTTCGGAATAACCGGACATGTCGAATCCGTTCCATTACAGCAACGTAGAACAGTCAACTCTTAATGGTACACCAGCATTTGCTTGCCACAAATTTTTGAGAAAATCAGGGAAACCAGTCACAGAAGACAAATTATTCTCCACCACGACAATGCGAACTCTCACATATCAGTTCAAAGGAAATCGTTTTTGAACAGTCCAAACATCGAATTGATGGGTCATCCGCCGTAGTCTTCGTTTAGCACCCAATGATTTCTCTTTATTCCTGCATATCAAAAATAAATTGCCAGGTCAACGTTTTTCTACCCCTGAAGAAGGGGTTAATGCGTTCAAATTACATGTTTTTGACTTACCTCTATCGAAATGGAAAAAAGGTTATTGATCTTAATGGAAAGTATTTAGAAAAGCAATGAACCTATATCCACCTATAAATATTTGTTTTTAATTGTTTACATCAAAACTTTAGTAGCAGCCCTCGTATCATAACAAAAGGACATTCCCATGCTATCGTAGTAAGATTGACAAGTGATTTGTTCGGGCTAATTTGAATCACATACAGCTATTATACAATTGTTCATTAGAAGATCTTTTAGACAACTAAACATATATTTGTAGCATTGTGAAATAAATAGAAAGCAGCTGAAAGAAAACAGAGGAGAGGGAATATATTTAGTTTCAGGAATCTGATTCCGGTAGATAGCAGTGCAGTAGTCATACTCATAATCGAGTCTGAATGTCAAAGAGTACAACGTCTCACCTACTTCCTTGTCTCGATTATAGTCGACAGTTCCCATCCTCATTCCTATCTATTACAGTAAAAAAAGATACACAAGAGAAGTTTCAGAAAAAGCAGGCGGTATCTCCCTAGATTTTCATTTTTCATTCCTGACATATTTTGAACAGATGATTTTAAGCATTCGTAAATCCATCCGGAACACATTTTTTTTTTTTCAAAACCTAAATCCTCGTAAAATAACGGTATTTGCTTTTAAGCTGGAAAACGTCCTTTTTTATTTCATATCTGATCCCTCGGATATTCTGTTCTATCGTTACTGTAAAATAACGTTCTCTAGTAATTTGCTTTATTTAAATTTCAGACCAAAGCGCTCGACTGTTCATTTTTGTAGAAATAGTGGGGTTTTAGTTCATTTTCATGATCATTTAAAATCGATTATGATTATACCATTCATTATAATCAAATCATAAATGCTTCAGAATGATGAGTATTCGTAACTTTTGCGTAATCAATACCATCCAAATAATATTTAAATATTATTTTGAGCATTATTTATATTCCTATTTCTGTATTAGGACGCGTTTAAAGTTTTATATATTTTCAATAAATTATGAATTGTGTTATACCGGAAATATTGGGTCGATAATATTTTTTATTTACCAAATTTATTTATAGTGTAAATCGAAGGTGAATAAAGAAAAATGTCTTGTGTGAGAGCTTTGCGGTTTTTCCTTTAATTTATGGAACTACTTGAGAGCCACAAAACATGTTAGGTTAGAAGTCGATCAATCAAAATTGGTGAAGTTAGTTGGAATATAACAGTTAACGTAGACGGCATTACATAATCAACACTTCTAGTTAATTCAAAACAAAACCGCTAGTCGTGTCGTACGGGATAATTCTTTTGAGAACTTGTGGATCCCCTGCAATGATGTTATTGGACACATACTATGAAGAATGTGTTATAATTTGCACAACTTTTGATTTAAATCTCTTGATGATATTTATATTTGAAGTAGACGCTGAACCGCACAGCTAATTCTATATATCCAAATAGATTTAAGTTGTCCTATATCCTAACAGTTTATATTCTCTACAAAAAGGTGCAGTTCTTCTTCCTGATTATCCAATATGCGTTTCTTGGTGCAATCTGAAGCTTTCTTCTCGTGAAGAGATGTTTATTCCAAGAAAATTTCTTAACCAAAGGGGTCTAATATATTTAATTTCAATCCTTTGTTAAATGTCTTGCTCGTTTATTGTGACTGAGTTTTCTTGTCTGTTTGTGAAAGGACACGTGGATATATGTAGACTCGTTATCTCGAATTTGCTATATTTTTAACCATTGCTATCACCTGTCCACATTTGAATTTCAGTGTGAAGCAAGTGAAGCAGTGTCATGGGCACATATGTTGCACTAAGTGAATTGTATATCAAAATAAACGATTTCTACTATTCATCTCTGAAATAATTTCGAAATTCACAACTACTATCCTGGCTATTGCCTCAACATCCCCAATATTGATATCGACAAAAAGGTCGATTGATATCACGCTCCTCAGATGAGATGTAATTCAATATTCGAGGCATTAGCCAGGAAAGTAGTTGTTTTCTCCTTCAAAGAACAGCGGAATCTATTTTCAAATAAATTCCGCCATTCATTTTTATTTGGATTTTATTTTAAATTGACGTTTCACTTTATCAAAAGACATAATTTATGAATACGAAAAATATGAAATAAAATTTTTGTTAAAATCATTTTCTTCAAAAATGTCAAAAAGTAATAACATAATGTGACAGAGAATGGTAATATTAGATATCAGTTTACCTTCCTTAGATACTTAACGATGTATAAGTTTGAAAATTTAATTTATTAAATTATAATAAATTTCATTAAGTTTTTTATGTCTAGTATATCCTTAACTGATAATTTCTTTTGTTTTATGAAGATCATTTCTTTGATTGTTAATTTTTGTTAATTTTTATTTTGAATTAATATTTTGGTATGTTTGAAATCAAATTGAAGCTTTTCAATATGTTCATGTTTATTTAATGCTGTTGATTTTAGTTCTAAGTGAACAGTGGATGAGGTTTTGAAGAAATTCTCTAATACACACTAATAACTCAACTAAGTAAGATTAAATATCAAGCGATGAATATCAAAGGCTCAAGATCAAAAATAAGTCAGCGTGTACCACCAGTGATATATGGAGACCGGTGCTGCAACCATATGTGTGCCATCGGTGGTACAAGCTGAAACTTTTGTGTTATGAATTTTATTTATTTATTTCAGTTTTGTTTCTCTTTATTTGCAGTTTTCTGCGCCTCTGATATTTAGTAGTACTAGATACTTTTCTTCACTTAGGTAATTTATCACATTACCAAAGCAAGTTGCCCGCCTCTGGCCTAACATAGACGGTTCGGCTACAAAGGGCGCTTACAGAAGGATAAAAACAGCATAGTTATTACAACATTTATATTAGTGCTATAAAATGAATATATCACATTAGCTATAGCTATAGAACCATTAAAAAGCAATTGTTTCTTGTATTGCGTATTGGAGAACCATGTAACGGTTAAGTATTTTGATTCTGCGTAACCCTTCTCACTTTTCTCCTTTTAAAATCGTTTCTGTTGTGATAAAGTTACCAAGGTTTCGAACAGTAAATTATTCAAATAATATTTCCTTAAAAATATTTTTCACAAATTATTGCTTTATCCGTATGCTTAAAACCATATAAATAATAGACTTTGAAACAATCGAGAGTAGTTAAAAAAAATTACTTCTTTTGCTGGACAAAGAAATAACGAGATATCATTGCCCAGATGCAAAGTTAATACGGGGAGCCAATTCTACTCTCGATGACAAACGGCTTAAAATGCAATGTAAATTGGAAAAAAAACTTGATAAATTCGATTATTGGTTTCATCTGAGAGATCGCAGTTTATACCTTCTCAATAATAACTAACTTAATTTTGGCATTTTTTTAGACATGGTTCGCCGAAAAAGATAACATAGGTTACAACTTTTATAAATGAGTGTGATATTGTTCTTTATGGGATATTTCACCATTTTGCTTTCAAACGTTTTTAAAACGAATAAATATGTTACAGTCATTATGATCAGTTATTATACATAATGACTGGTCCCGTCTAGATTTGATGGAATTCTAAAATTCGGCGAATATTTATTATAAAACTTTTTATTATAGCAAGCGGTTTTTTACATTGCTTATTTTGAATAATTTCTAGGAAGGCTCTTTTTATTCATTTGTTCTGTTTTTCTATTTTGTAGAACTTTTGGAATTCTTTTCAGGATATAGGTATGTAAGGAGTTTCTGCAGCGCAGTTTATTTAGAAAGTACCAAAATGGAAGGTATTCAAATAATATAAATAAATTATTCATGTTAGTTAAGTAATAGTGATAAGTGAATTTCATAAGTTAATGTTGTGAATAGTGTTTCAATAAATTAAGAACGTAAGAGACAGTATCTATTAATTCATCTCACGAGTAGATATCGTACTAATTAAGTAGAAAAACCATTACATTGGTGTCAGGTATGAAGAGAATTAATAGACGCTGTCTCTTAGATTCTTCATTCATTTGACCACAATAGACTACACTTATAATAATTCATATATCACTTTACTAATTTAAATAATTTATTTAGATTCTTGGATTAATATCTATTTCTCTCTGTTCATTACGACTATTTATTAGAAAACTAAATATACTGCATTTCAGAAACTCCTATATATTCCAAAAGAATTCAAAGAGTTCTAGAAAATAAAGAAACAAAACAAATAAATGAATAGACCTTCCTAGAAATTATTCAAAAGTAACAATGTAACTAAGCCCCCTGCTATAATAAAAAGTTATATAGAAAAACAAACATTGAAGTCTGCCGAATTTTGAGATTCCACTAAATCCAGTCAGGGCCGGCTCCAGGGCGAGCCAAAGTAATATATGCGGCTCAACTGAGTTGTTACTCCTCCCTCTCTTCATCCCGTTGGCTCATGGCCAGATCGTTGCTGTCGCAATAATATTGTTTTGTCATAAAAGGACGCTCCACGTGTGCCGCAATTTCCGCTATATTTTACGTTTGTATTGGTGTCTGATGATGGCAGAGGAAGTACAAAAACGTTTTCAATAAACTTAAGAAAAAATAATCAGTTGCTTACAAACGATAAATATTTGTCTTTAATTATAAAAGTAAGAGAATAAAAGAACAAAATTACTAAGAAAACCTGAATATTACCAGCGGCTAGCAATATACAAATTGTCAACTTGGAACGTAAGAAAAACTAATAAAAACGAAAGGAATCCCATTATTTACTAAGCTTATTTAGATAAACCTTTTAAAATAATCAACGACTGTAATATTAGTATTGGACACGGTGGTAGTGTCATAACGATAATAGTTGAAATTAAGATATACATGGGTTTTTGGAAATGCTCGTTTCAGCTAAAATAATTTCAGTTTTCTGAAACTTTCGGTTATACCAGAAGTAGATCCAAACTTCGTTATTTTAAACGGAATGCTATGGTTATTATTAAATTCTTTGAATCTACACGAAATTGCAATATAACTTTATATAAGGCGTCGAATACCTAAAGTCCACCTTTTTTTAATTATTTCACATTTTCGAAATTTTTGGACACTTCCAGCCCTCCATTAATAAAATTATATTTCTAAGTTTAAGTGACTCGGGTCTAATATTTTTGGGATTTGGACAAATAACACTTACAGCTTTCAAAATCTGTGAGAACTTTAACAAAAATTTATATAGGGTGTTCAGAAAATTGTGCCTAATTTCGCTATCTAAGAACTTAATTTTTTCAAATGGCAGCCCCCATTTTTCTCTTCACCATTGGATTCTACGCTTTAAATTAAGGAGACTTCGTTAGTAAATTCATATATCTCAAATTAACAGTTTTTGTAGTAACTTGAAAATGGCGAAGAACGAATAACAAAATTTAACGTATCAAAAATTAAAATACTTCAGTGAATTAAAAGATCAAAAACACTACAATAAGAGGAGTCGAACAAAACTAAAAATTAAACTGAAGTAAATGTTCGAAATGGTTGCCCCCAACTTCCAAACATTTATGAATTCTTCTTAAAAACCTGTGCTGAGTGGCGTTTCGAATTTCTTGCGGTGAAAGAGTTCGAAATGCATTCCAAACTATTTCCTGACAGTTTTCTTTTGAAGTTAAGGGCGAAGCATACACGATATCTTTCATACGAACCAAAGAAAAATATCTAATAGAGTGATATCCGGTAAACGGGGAGGGCATTGATGCGGTCCATCGTGTGCTATCCATCGGTCCTCTAAATGAGTCTGAAAAAAGTTATTTACAAGCGTACAGTGGGGCTCCATCGTGCTAATACCATAGCTGATTCCAATTCAAATTCAGTGTAAATAATTTTCTAATATTTCTAGATATCTGTTACCTGAAATAAACCAAAATTTGAAGTAAAATTCATCCTCGAATTCAAATAGTAAGATTACTATTTAAATGTGCAAGCAAATTTTCAGAACACTAGTCTCAGTACTTTCCCATATACATATCGATTCAGCTCGTCGTGAATGACCCTGTACAAATGTTAACTTCTGAAGACAATGTATTTGAATCTGTATGTCAGAAAAAAACAGTTTACCAAAAAAGACCTTGTTATAAAATCGATTATTAGTCAATAGATAATTCAATGTTCCCAGCTGATATGATAGACATGAAGTCACAAGCTAATGGTAACTAGAAATTCATTATGGTGTGTCAAAATCATGCAGATGCTTTTTTTAAAAATCAAGTAAGCAGAAGAGGTGCCGTATCATTTACTAAATATTATGTTACGTTTCGTGCGCCTAGTATTTTTCAAAGTGGTAATGAGACAGAATTTTCTAACAAAGTGATCAAAGATGTCTGGGCAATATGGCAAGAATTAACAATCATAAATGGTAAACCCCGACCTAATCTCAAGGACCATCAGTAGGACAAGACGACGAAATGGTCTGAAGGATTACACTTTTTTCTATTTATGAAAAACAAATTGAAATAGGAAACAATAACAAGCGAACAACAATTTTAAATACTAGATCGCAAAATGAAATACCAAATAAGCTTATAGGAAAATCTGATAAAGAGACCAACAGGCAAAGAAATACTGCAGGTCCGTTAAATATAACGCAATGTAACTAAGAAATAGTAATTGCTCTCGGTAAAAAGAAATCAGAAAATTAGTCGGACAGTATCTGAAAAACAAGCAGGTAACATATTAGCTCTACCTCCACTGAATTATCTTGTTGTAAATACAGGTGATAATGTAAAGGTGAAAGTTCCTGATGTAGACCGTGCCAAAGCCGATGATAGAAACATTATGGCTGTCATAATTTCTCAGGAGGTTCAAATCAGTTTATTACAGTTGAAATTACCATCAGAAAATATACAAAAAAATCACATCTTGGCGACCAAGTACTTCAGCATTGTAACTGTACTGTATAATAAGTGCAAATGTGAAAAGTCAAGCCTCGTGTAAAAAAATTTACTATATAAAGTTGGAGTACTTTATTTGACTGTGCTAATTAAAGTTAAAATTTTATCTATGGTAATATTATTATAATTTTTATTTTAAACATTATAATTATAAGTACATTGAAATACAATTTTATTATTGTCACCTGTACCTCCTCGTTTATTTCTTTAACCAAGTCTTCGAAATTATTATATATAATAGCTAGTTAATGTCATTAATTCTGTGTCATTCAGCGCTTTGCCTAAATTGAATGGATATTATAAATAATAGCTGGATAGTATATATAAACTTAATAGTCATTAACAATGAAGCTACTATTTTCACAAAATTTTTAAAACCTATCTATATTCTCACAGCAGTTACATACAAAAAATAAAATAGCAGAGTTGAGTAGTTTAAAAGTTTTGAAGAAAATATGTAAATACTACTTAAAATTTTATTTTGATTTTTTGGCTTTGGATTTTATGATTTAAATTTTTGTTTTCAGATTGGTAACTGCAATTGGAGATGCTTATGGTGTAGCGCTTTTACTGCATATGTTAACATCAACTGTCATGCTGACACTTCTGGCATATCAAGCTACAAAGGTAATCCAAGCAGATCATATCAACATATTTTTTCATAATTCATAACTGAAGCTAAAATCAATTGTTCAATGCAAAATCGTGGAAAAACTGATATTTTTTAGTATAAACGTTGAAAAAATATGAGTCAGTTGCCATTTCACATTTTTAAAATTGGAATACAGCAACTTTTTAAAAATACTTTCTATGTATTATTAATTTCATTGTTATATTAATTTAACTTGCAGCATAGATAGAGAAATTTTCAAATTGCTCAACAGTTTTCGTAAAATTGAGAGTTGACAAAACATAAACTACATACGACAATTCATGAGACAAAATTTAGGAGGAAATTTCTTTCGTTAACCAACCTCACTCTGAGATATTACCCTTAAAAGTGGCGATTAAAATTGTTTTATTTTTTTTTCTAAAATTTGAGTAAAGCTAGAAATTCTGTAATTTTCGTGCACTCGCGACTAACTATGGTTATTTTTCTTATTTTCCTGTCAAATTATACGGTGTAAAATTAGCAACTCTCACTTTGTTTTGTATCAAATCTTTTTTCGAGATGAGGTTTTCTGGAATAAAATCCTTGTTCGATTTTAAAATATTTTTTATCCTTAATTTTTCTCCCAAAACCAAGAGCTGCAGAGAAAAAAATGAGCACCATAATTCATAATTTTTGCAATAAATTGAGTAAAGATGTAAAATGTAAAACGATTTATAATAAATGCTGAAAATAACTACCTCTAGCCTAAATACATTAACGTTGCCCAGGTGTCATGGATTGCCGTACACGTTTAGAAAAAAAAATAAAACTCAATTTTAGTTACCACCTTTTTAAGGGTGATATTTGGAAAAGGGTGAGCTAAGTAGACTCTGTTATAGGAAAGATTCATCTTAATTTCATATTCTCCTGAATTTTGTCGCTTGAATTTAGAAAGACCCTGTATCCACGGTGTATATGCAGGGTGTTCATATTGGCTTACTAGGGATTCCCTTACCAAATTTAGACGGACTTGCACAGAAACTCTTTAACGGACTCCGTACAGCTTAGTCTGGTCTGGAATTTTATTGCTGCAGGTTGACAGCCTCAGTATGTTTATTTAATAACCACACCTCGTACATATTATTGAGTTAATTTTAAAGAACGTTTGAGAATTTCCCTTAAAATTAATCAATTTTATCAAACAATAACGGCTTTCGAGTGTTGATAAAACTACGTCGTTGAAGTCTATGAAGTATATAGATATGCCACAAAAAATGCACTTATCTACTAGTTTGTTCACGTTTTATATTAAAGCGTTTTCTACTTGTAGCAGTTCTTATTAAGTTTTTTATTTTTAGATAAACGGTGTTAATCCATATGCTGCGAGTGTGATTGGATACTTAGTTTATGCTTTGGCTCAAGTATTTCATTTCTGTATTTTTGGTAATAGGCTAATTGAAGAGGTATGTGAAAATTTGTATTTTATTTACCAGGTAGCCAAATTTTTAAGATATTTGAAAAGTTTTTTTAAAAATGACAATTCAGTATTATGTCTGTAAGAGTTCTTCTCTAATTAAATTGTTTAAGTTGAAAATCAATCAAATTTAAAAATATGGAAAGCCCGCGAAATGTGAACAAATCATTTTACTGACTCAAGTATTAGTAGTTAATCTGGTTACCATTCTACTTAGGAAGATACTAACAAAATATATAAAGCAAAGTGAAAAACGAAAAATTACGAAAATATGTATAAAAATAAAATCATGAGCTTCGTTCGTAGATAATTTGGACATATTCTGAATATCTTTTGGACGTGTAAATGCGCATGCTTTGTTCAAAATATGTTCTGAACACTTCTCCATAAACGATTTATGTACATCTAAAATTATAATTTGAATTCATAACCAGCTAGGAGAATAAATTGCATATAATTAACTGACCGAAGGTTTATTCTTAATATATGTAAGTACCTAAAAAGTCAACTACCATGTTTTTTAAATACAATTACATAAAAAAACACATATTTCGTGATAAATATCACAAAAAGGATGAATGCACACTATTCCGCCAGATTAAAAATCCTTAACAATGTCCTAGGATACATTGGACGTATGCATAACACGTTCTCAATTAGAAATCTGTGCTCCACGAACACACATTAACACAGCGGCACAATTTTAAACTGCGCATGAATCTGGTGACAGAACATATTCAGGATATCTACTGCGACCAAAGGTATAATCTCCCTTGATTGCCCGATACAATCCTGTTCCTGATTGTCGGCAAAAAGCTGATACCTACTGAGGAGAAAATTTATTCACATTGATCGGCTAATTGAGTTCTAAATATTGAGAAGATTATTACATATATTCCGAATTTTACAAGCAAACCATTTTTAAATTACTTTTAAATTTTTCAATTCATAAAAGATATACTTATGTATCCAACTATAGGCGGAGTTTGCCATTAATAGGGTTATAATCTTGTCAACAAGTTCCGATCGGCTCTTTATATCCGGAATGATGTCTAGATGATTGTGTGTGAAAAGATAATTGGTCCAGAAAGAATTTAAAAAGTTATGAACAATTAAACACCTTCGTAAAATAGTGTTTGGTTTTTCACTCTTATGGTATAAATATTTTTGAATTCTTAGAGAAATCCTTAAAGAGGGGAAAATTTATTAAAATAAGTTTTTATAATTGGATATGAACCTTCATTGTTTAAAATTTCAATTTAACGCTGAAAAAGCACTCCGCGAATACGATATGTTTTAAGGTACTGTAAGTGAATTTAAAACTTATGGGATAATCTAAGCAGTTCCCAAAATTTACTTTTTCAACAAAGTAAACGATTGTTAATTAACACCTCGTGGAACCTTTATTGTATACATACATAAAAGTTGAAATAATACGCATACGTGGTTTATAATGATTTTTTTGAAGTAACAAAACAGAAGAAAATGATAATGGTTTAAGAAAATTCTTTCATTATATTATCATATTTGCTAATGAATTATGTAAAATTCAATTTGGCTTATAACGTTTTTCCTCAAACATTTTGAATAGTCATTTGTTCATGTATTGAGGCTCAGTAGTCACTTTTATTTTAACTGTAAGTTCAAGTTTTTGGAGAAATTGATTTGTTGTGAACCTTCCACTCTATTTCAATCATTTCAATCAAATATTATTATCTATTCTAAAACGTCCTTTATTTATATTTTACAATATTCCTATTTGACGTTAAAATCAAATTGAATTTTTGTAAATTTGTGGTGATAAATTTTTCTAATATTTTTTTAATTTTCGTTTTTATATATAGTGCTCACAAAATTTAAATTATCTTCTATAATTTTCTTTTATTTCAAGTAAATTAAGATGCCTATTTCAGGGTAAATTTGCATTTCTTATTTATTTTCTGAAACGTAATGAGTAGAATAGAAAAGGTTTATGATCATTCTTTAGTAATTTCCGTCTATGTTCCCGGTCTCTACCTCTTTTTATGTCAAAACAAGCCCACAACTGAGTTTCAAGCTATTGAAGTTGAATTTCATGAGTTCATGGTGGTGCACCAGTTGAGTCCTTGGTGGTAATCAAACTCCACACCTACACAACAAAATATGCACATGCCTTTCGACTTATTCTTATTTTGTCAACTTGCGATACAGTGCGATTTATTTATTACATACAGAAAAATAATTTTGTTGAAAGATTTGGTTTCAGTTAGGTTAGGTTAGAATAAAATATATAATAATATTAAAACACAACTACAAGAGATTGTTCCACAATGTCATGATGTCATCTACGATGTATACATCTGCGTTATTGACTACAGGAAAGCTTTCGGCAGCACCTAACACAGCAAGCTAATATCAATATGAATGATGCACCGCCTCTATTTTAACCAATCAGCTAAGATTAGAGTGAGAAATGAACCGATGGAAGAAATAACAACTCCACGAGGGTTGAGACATATTTACTCTCCAACCTTTACTCAGAGCAAGTTGTAAAAACGGCTTTAGAAAGCAGACACTTTGGAATTTCTGTTAACGCCGAGGATTAAACAATAATAGAAAATATACAAATGATATCTGCAGTCAGTCTAGAAGATCTACAGAATATAGCCAGTAATATGATCTTAAAGATAAGCAAGACGAGGTACATAATAAGTAGTAAAACTATTATAACTAGCTACAGTGAATCAAGAACAAATAGAAAAAATAAGTAGCTACAAAAACCTAGGCACAAATATAAATGATCAATCCCGACTAGAATTTTGGGAGGGGTTCAGCTAGGGCCCTCACGAGGCTAGCCACACTGCCTCGTGGGGACCTCATGATGCTGCCTCATAGGGCGCACAAAGGGTATATAACGCCTTGCCTCATTCGTGCATCATTATGTATACCGCATGTGGACCTCATAAGGAAAATTAACTGTTACCCTATTTGAAAATTTTCAGGGAAATTAACCGAATTTCATTGGCAACATTAAAAATAATGTATTTTAAAATATATATAGATATATCAATTACAAACAATACATTCATAGTCATTACAATCTTAAAATACAATAAGTAATAAAGAACTATTTTTTAAATCAAACTTTCAGAATACAATATAATGCACGGGATAAACTACATAATGTATATTTTACTTTATATAAAAAAGTTACGCAATTAAGAATACTAATCTGAAATACTAGTCTAAATATGCTCATTGTCTATTTCACTATTAGCTTCAGCAGGTTTCTTGGAACGAGCAGTTCGTCCACCGTCCCAGTCTTTACAATTATGTAGAGCTGAAGCCATAGCATCAAGAATATTTTGGTCTGGGACATCTTCGCCTGGTTTCGAAAAAACTTTTCTGAGCGTCGCTAAAAAGAAAACATTAATTTAGGACAATTATAAATATTAAATACAATATTTATTAATTATTTGTATTCATTTTGTGAAACTTGAACATTAATTTCACTAACCTTTTATAACTTTAAAAAGACAAGTAATTTCCGAACCTAAACGTATAATTCAATATTCGGTAAGTATTCAAATCGTTAATATTATAATAAAAACTTTTTTTAAACATGAATACTTACGAATTTTTTTGTGAAAATTCTTATCTTTTTCAAGTTTTTCATCGAACTGATCAAAATCTATTTTTGTTTTACATGGAAGTTTTATTTCAGCATTTTCATCATCACTATCGACTTCAATATCTGTGTTATTGATATTATTCTTTGTTAATTGATGCTGAATCTCAATAATTTTTCCACTTAACTGTCCAATTTGTAAAGATAATGAATTATATTGACTATTGAGTTTAGTGAATTTCTCCGATATTTCATTTGAAAAAGTCTTAAAGCGGGCATCAATCATACGATATAACTTTTCTGTAACATAAGAAAAGAATATACTTCGTTTCCCAAATGTTGATAATTATAATTAATAATGCGGTTTCTATTCATCTTTCAATACCTACCAAATTGGTCACCTTCGATTTTTTCAATTGAATGTTGGTTTGTTGACGAGCATAATAATACTGGTTGACAATTCTTATCTAGCTTTTCCATTACATTAGGTGTTTGTGGATTATTTTCATCAATTTTTAAATTCGAATCAGATGTACTGGACGAAGATATGCGAGATCTTTTGATATTTTTTCTGGTAATGATTTTCTTTTTTTTTGATCTAGATGCATCGTAACAATGTTCTTCGTCTGAGTCTGTGGAAGAATAATATCTATCTTGTTTATCTTCTTCTGTTGGTAACTTTTGCGATGATGGCTGAGCTAAAAATTTAAAATATATCATCACCTTTTCGTACTTACAAATATATGTTTTCCAAGTAACAAAATCTATATTTTCATCATAAATTACCTCTATTCACACGTGTTTTTTCACCTAAATCGATGTTGATTTCATTTAACATCTTCAAAGATTCATCTCTGAATGTTTTTCTATTTTTAAAAAAATGCACATCATTAGCAGCCTTTACTTTAGCTGTCTCTTCATTTTGTGTAGAATAAGCAAATGGCTTATATTCCAATTGGATAGCCAATTCATTAGCTTCTTCAAACGTTCCTGAATATTAGAATAATGTACTTAATAAAAAAAATCAATAAAAAATGATAACTGAAAAAAATAGAATTTTAGAACAAAGGAGTTTTTTTGTAATTGTTGCGAAAAAGTTTTTTTTCATTTAAATAATAATTACAGTATTGAAAACTATTTTTTATCACTAAAAATAATATAGTAATCATAATATCATGTTAGACATTGACATTAAAAGTTTTTTTAAGCTAGAAATATTTTTTTAATTGAGGTTGTTAGAAAAATGAATCCAACACAAGAAACATACCTTTGTTCTATTTATCTTATTTTCTCAGAGTATATAAATTCGAGATGAAATTAATCAATCGAATAATTTCACAACTTACGAGCTCTTCCTCGGATGTCTACTGAATAAACTGGCCAATCATTTATCGGTTGTTCACAATTCTGTACCATTTTTGATAACGTATCCGATCGCTTTACATCGTATGGTGGAGGCATAAATTTGCACTTGATTGTGTCTGTTTTTTCATCATAAAAAATCCAAGACGATGGCACTATGTCAATATCTTTTTTTTTTTTCTTACCAACAAAAACAACTAGTCTATACTTATAATCTGCAACCACTTCTGATACATCATCATTTGATGTACTATTATCAGTACTCATGGTGATTATTTTTCGAGAATATATCAACTATTTTAATTATATCACTATTTATTAACCTACAATAATTATATGGTTAAGAGTATACACGAACGACTGAACTATATGTACTATGTACACTATGTGTACCTGAGCATGCGCAATACGATGTACATAAACGATATACTTTATGCAATACGTTCTAAAATATTGCAATTTCGTAAGGTAAATCCGATAAGACAACGATTAACAATTATTACAATTCATGAACAATTGTACTATTAACAATTAGTAGTAGTAGTAGTAGTAGTAAAGTAACAATTGTGACAAGTTTAATTTTACCAAAAATAGTATATTTGATATTTGTCAAATCGAGCCCTCATGGGGTAGACGAGGGGATTGCCCATCTCTTTAAAATACCATATATGTGTTAGGTTTACCCTATAATATCCTTATGGGAAACTCATACGGCATACCTCACTTCAATATTTATAATTTTTTCCGTGAGGTGCTCATGAGGAAGTTGCGGGGAAATCCCTCAATCGGCATGCCCCCCATTTGCCACATGAGGCCCACACGCTATATAAGGCATGCCCCCTCATAAATTCTAGTCGGGATGGTATTACTTTGTGAAAACCATGATCAACCGATAGCAACGACAATACGCTTTTTTGCCGTTATGTATTTTCAGTCTCATTATATGAAGTCAGATCAGAAATTTTGACTGTAAAGTGTACAAGGTTACAGAGGATCGGAACAGAGAACATCCTTGGGTCCAAAACCTCAGGCGGTGGTTTATCAACTTGAGCTCTACCAGAAGAAGGTTTGTTGAATATCACGGAAAAGGATTTTATTTTAAATAAATTATGATATATCAGAACAACGGATTTGTCTAATAGTGGAACAAATATCAAATACACGGTACACTATAAAACACTTTTACACTGAACAGAATGAGAAGGAACCACTTCTGCCAGTGGGGAGCTTTCGAAATGTACTCTAATAAAAAACAGCTATTACAGCGGTACTGTCCTAATAGAACTCAAGAGACCTAGTAATTAGGTCAAAACAGGGGCGACAAATGCAGTAACGACAGCTGCCTCAGGGATCCTCCTGCATCCGCGTGTAGGCTGTCAAGACGGATTAAGCGATAAAATAAACACGGGATAAAACTACCAAGATGACATGGACTGAAGTAACTGGAGGCACAGGCTACAATTATAATAATTAAATTGAGGTTCAAGCCTCTGTGTGGTCAGAAATTTGACAAAAATTAAGTAAAATTGTCTTCAGATGATGGTATCTACTGCGGATAGATTCAAAAAAGGCGATCTGTCGGTAGCAGGAGTATAAAAGGCATAGGAAATGAAGAAGCATCTACCATCCATAAAGGTACTCTTTTATTATGCAAACCGTGCTAATGGCCACACTTACCGCGGAGAATTCGCTCCTCAATAATAACCAAATTAGTGTGCAAATCTGCACAGTATGACCACCAAATCAAATCGTTAGGTCTAATCACAGTGGACTGTCGATTATCACAGATACAATCTGATATCACCACGAATCTGAACTGAGCTGCTGTTTCTATGGAATGGAGGAGGAAAATTGTGTGGTAGTACTGAAGTGATTAAGAAGACTGCAAAAATATTATTCTACTAACTGAATCGACGAGTCCGTCTCATTCTTAGTAATTAGTATAGTTCGTATAGTGAAAGGGCAAAATATATTTGCCTCCGGCTCAAATAATTTTAACTTAGTGAAATACTATATGGAAAATGATTCAAGTAAGTTAAACTTAATAATTTTCTCAGAGTTCGTCTGTTATGGAAGCAGCATACAGTTGTCATTGGTACGATGGATCGGAAGAAGCCAAGACATTCGTTCAAATCGTCTGTCAACAATGTCAGAAGGCAATGTCTATCTCTGGTGCTAAATTTTTCACTATATCATTGGATTTATTCGCTTCGGTGAGTAATAATACGATTTAACTATTAATTACTTGGACTTTTCCCAGATTCTCATGAATTAGATCATATTGTACCTAAAGTCTTCGAAGCTTTGAGAGACAAATAGATACGACAGCTCGTAAACCACAACTTTTCTTTCTCTTTTTTATGTAAAACGCAAGCACAAGAAGGTAAACCTAATTACACTCGAGTGCTTCCAGTGGTATAGAGATGCTGGTGGATATTGATCTTGAACTTCTGTATGCCGTAGTGTTTGGGAAAAACGTGCTTTGGAAGCTCTCAATCTCAACACCCAACCAGCAAATTTGCTATGATGGTGATATTTTATGTCCAAAAAGGACCAAATCCTGAGCAGCAATGACAGTCTCCTTTGTAATAACAGGATCCTGGGTCTTTACTGCATTAAACTCAATCATCAAACACTTCAGATTGTTCAAGATCGGTATCGATGGTAATTATCTGTTGCTGCTTACGGATTTGGTTCTTAGCCGAGATTATTTGGGTGGCTGATTTGAACGACGACACCAGTATCTATCGTCGGGGAAGCCATAGTTCGTGTTTACAGTATTGTCGTATTTTTTACCTAACACTATGACTTCACACAAGTATCAAAGTAGATAAATATTCTCATAAGTACCTTCATTTGTAAACAGAGCACGCCTTCTCTTACCAAGCAGCATCGCTAAAATATACTCTTTCTAATCGTATATTTATTTGCTTTCAGGTACTTGGTGCCGTTGTTACTTACTTCATGGTTTTGGTGCAACTTAAATAAGTTTTTAAAGCGTTTATATGATACGGATATTTTTTATAAAATTACTTATAAGTACCTGAATCATATAATGAGAAATCTACAGAGGAGTAGGATAATATTTTCTGAAAATATAAGCTAGATATCAATATTAAATAGGAATTTTAAACTGTATTTACATATAATAGACCAGTTAAATTGTCATTCGTAGTGCGGACTACTACACCATAGAATTTCGTAGTAGGATTCGTTTTTAGTAGTACCAAGAAGCTTAATCCTCTGTGAATGTCCATATCATAGTCAAAAATCGTCAAAATCGTAATTTTGTATTTTTCAACTTTGTTATACAAAAACCAGAATTCCATAAGTACGTGAAAATCGCTGGAGTTTAAGATTCAAATAGTTATATTTGTCCCGAAAATATTATGATCCCCTGCCACTGAAAAAAGATTTGTTATAAAACATATAGCAGTAGGAAAGTAAACTTGAAACACTTCATTATATCTGGCAAATGCGCTGGAGTGCGAAAATCTAGCAGCTATCTAACCTTGACTTCCTAAAATATGACGTTGTACTCTCGGAAACTGAACAAAGATCTTTCAAGAGGCTTTAAAGCATTTGAGACATATATTTCTAATTCTTTGCTTATATTATGAACCTTCAATAATATGATATTTAAAAAAACATTCTCTTTCAACGTAACTACAAATTTTGTAAGACTCCATCTGGAAGCTTGAGAATTGAGATTGATGAAAGAAAATATGAAATAACGATCTCATTCAAATTTCAAAAAAATCATTTTATCTCCAGATTGTTCAAATTAAATTTATACACATTCATTACTTTAGCGTCAAAACAGGCTAAACGTAAATAAGTGCCAACTTACAGTGATTTTTAAGGTTTTTGACAGTGATCCGGAAGTTGTCCGATATACAAATTCAATTTAACATTTTCATCCTTTCACACATAATAAATGAAAAAGAAACCTACTCTCTCATCCCTTGCAAGTGATATCAGTCTTATTACAACTATAGTAAGTATTTTAAAGACAATTTGGGCAAATTACGAAATATAGAAAATTATTTTTTAGTACAAATAAATTATGTATTCATACATTTATTTCCGAAATTTACTTAAAATGCCCTCAAAATTATTATTCTCGTTTAGCTATACTTTCATGTATATAAAACGGAGTAATTTTAATTCAAATTAACATCGAAAACTGCAACTTTACAATCACAAATTATATGTTATTTCACGAAAATGTACATATTAAAAATTCAAAAACCTCTATACCAGAAGTTTCTAAGGAATACAGTGAATAAATACAATAAAAATAACAATTACTAGTAGAGTATGAATATCTACATTTCTCAAGAAATTTGGATATAAATTTTCACTAAAAAAGTTAGAACAATAATTTGTCTTTGGTAATATTAGTAATAACAAATACAAATTGTTAGCTAGCTTGGCACTCAGTGAATTTATTATGAAAATTATGTGAGATAATTATATAATGAATCGATCACAGTACTTGTTGTGGTGAAATTATCGTCAAATCATGCTCTCAATACGAATAAGCACGTAAAAATGAAATGAAAAAATGTTCATAATAGTTATTGTGTTTTAGAGTGCAAAAATAAAAACAGTAAATGTGAATTTAACATATTTCCAATAAAAAAGTGAATAATAAATAAATGGAGAGATGTAGTGTGGAGAAAATAGTAGTATAAAACCTCATTCTGTAGGGTGCCAACTCAGATTAGTTCATATTTGGTATATTTGTTTTGTATGATTATTAATGCAAGAGCAGCAAAATGTAGTATTAAATGTGAAATTGTAATATGCAATAATCTTACACGGGCATGTGAAATTGTATCAGTGGAGTTTGAGTAACTACACATATAGTTGTCTAAATTTCATCTCAGACAATAATTTTGACTATCAAATATTTTATTTTTAATTTATTTTCATTGTTGCAGTTGTCATATTTCACATCTGTTCACATTTCACTGGTTAACCCTCAGGATTTCTGAAACTTTTTATTAGCTATTTATGAACTTTTTTAAATTACTTGTTTCACCAAAAACTTCCTTATTGCTGATGCAACCATCAGATGTCGTTTTGGTCGTACACCATGCCAATAAGACCAATATTAAAAACTCGCAATTTCATTGCAAATTATATAAAAACAATACTTTTTCTTGTGTTTCCTTGCTTACACTATCATATTAACTAAGTCAGTTTGGAATTGTTCCCTATAAAAAGAGTTTCTGTGATTGTGAATGAAGTATAATAATATCATTTAACGGCTATATAGCTTAAATTTTCATATATAATTAAAGAGAGTATATACAGGAAGTAAGTTCGATTAAGATTTCCTGATAACCAACTCGATGATCGATGCATGAAATAAATTTAAGAAAATACTGATTTTTTGAAAAAAATATGGGTTGATTATAAATCAAAGCTGGAAAATTAACTTTAAATTTATTTATAGTTATTGTATGTAGCCTTTTGTATTTTTTGTATCATAAGCGATATTATTAGAGTAATGTAATAGCTGTTGTATGCTCAAAGTCTCTTAGTTTCTTCTAGTATATATAAATATTTATTGTGATACCACTAATTTTCCAATTATTTCCAAATTATGATACACATTTTGATACGTCCATCGTCGAATTCAACTTGATATAGATTAGTTTTTTTAAATAATTTCAACATAGAAGGGACCTAAAATCAAGAATATTTTGAAATGTAAACATATCAAAAGGTCCAAAAAATTAAAGAAATTTAAATATATATTATTTAAATATATATATATATATATATATATATATATATATATATATATACATATATATCTTGCCAAAATTAACAATTTTTTTGTTATTCTTTTTCAATAGAACATGATTAGTAACCCATCATTCACACCAATACTTTTAAAATCTTTTATCAAACATTACTCAAGTTATTAGAGTTTTCCAACAAAACAAAACTCGATTATGAGAATGCCTTACCTAGAAAAATATATTTCAGGTGGAGTATCAAATTTTGCGAATAAAATCTCGATTAATCTCCTCAAAAATACTAAAGTGAAAAGAAGTTGATTGTGTCAGTTATATGTGTAAATTAAAAGACCGTTTGAACAGATGGACGAACCATTTCATTCATATATACTGTAAAAATATATTCCATCATAGATTGAAACGGTGCAATGCGCTCAACAAAAACGATCGACCATAAAGTGTTTAAGCAGATGTTACATAAAGTTTTTTATTCATTGCACGTAGGCCCAACTTTACAAATGAAGTTCACACCTCAAACGTCAGTTTAAGCATATATTCAAATATACATGTGATTTATATACGGCTTAAACGTTAACGGCGGTCTGAGACTAGTTTAAACTTCAAATTTAACATGAAAATTGTTTACATTTTGACAATATTATAAAGGGTTTTGGTAAAATTATTGAAGATTTACACTTTATATTTGATGAACGCGAAGATGATGATGAAGAAATTATTAACATTGTCGACGCACCAAGAACACAAAAAGTTATTCTTCCTAGAGCAAATATTTAAATTGCCCGACTTATTTGTTTTGCTGGCATCGAAAACATTTCTATGTATTTCTTCACAAGTTCAACCAAAAGCACTACATTATTTTAAAGAAATTGCAATTGCAAATTGATCTCTGTTCATTTTTATTTCTACAACTCTCTTAATCAATTCAAGTTGAAAACAAACATCAAGAAAATTATATATTTTCACGCTAATGATAACCAGCAGAAAAATATCTGTTCAACTGTGACCTGTAAAATTGAGCAATATTGTTTCTTCTTGGTTTAAGCTAGAGTTTAAACTTCTCCAGTTTTACCCTAGGTTGTAAAATTACCGTGAGTTCTATAGAAAAATGTCTATTTTTTCATAATTTCTGAGCGATTTCATACATTTTCCAATTGGTCCTTAATTCTAAATCATACAGTGTCCAAAATCAAATTGAGATGTCACCGGTGGACAACTTGGGCGAGTTTTCTTTTTAACTAGACCACGACTTTACAAATGACAAAAATTCCCAATTTTCAAAAAATTTTTAATTGGAAATCAATCACTTTTAGTGCGAGATAATGTTTATTCATATAAAGGCAAAAATATTAAGTATTTCTGCTAGCTCTGATATAATAATAAAATTGATAATTTAATTCAATGAGAGATACTTACACGGAATGGATCTTATCTACAATTGCAAAGTGTTATTATTCCATATGCTTTGCTTCTGATAGATAGAAAAGTTACATCAATAGAAGTATTGGAATTGCACGCCTTCTGAAATTTTGATTCAATCTGGCTTATAGCTTGTTTTCAGTTTACAGACGCAAGCCTCCAGATTTCTATAGGTTGGTTGACTTCTTACGTGGAGCAATTACATGCATGATTATGTTCACCTAAAGATCGTCAGCTCTTCAAATGCCTACATTCTAAGCATCAAATATGATTATCTTGACTTGCAGCATTTGCTTGTGAATCCCTTTCATAAGCTTCCAATTATTCTAACTTCCTCTTCAGCTCTGTAAATTTGCCACTCCACAAGTGGCTTTCCAATCCAGCGAACCAATTTTAAGCGAAGCAGCATTAATTGCAAACGGCTCAATATTTTTTTTGCATTGAGTTTCAGATGATGTACCATGAGGAGTAGGGTATTTGCGTTTGTTTCAAATTGATTGAATATTTCAGATACATCTTGCTGTCTATTTATGCTGAAGTATTTCGATTCGATAGTTACTCTGGTTTCTTGCGATACTGCTTTATAATTTCGAAACCAAACTTCTTCTAGCAGCGTATAATGTATGTTTCCTTTTTCTTGCAATTGTACATTCAGCTCATTCAATTTCTCTATAATATACATCATGAAGTTAAATTTTGCAGCCATTTCTCTTCTTCGAATGGACAATGCCTTCTTAAGTAAAGAATATTTCAATTCCATTCAAATGAGGAGTGCCTTTTTATAAGTCTTCAATAATAGAAGAATGATGATGATGTTAATGATATGCCTCAAAGAGAATAGTGGAGCTGGGAGTTTCATTGCCATATTTCTATTCTTGTTTCTGTAATGCATCCAGTTTCAACTTGAGTGTCTGATGTATCTGTATATATTCAATTGTGCATCATGTGATCTTCGAGTAAGTCTTGAAAAAAAGGCAAATTTAATCTCATTCACGGCTTATTCAGATTCCCCATTACCGGCAACATCAACATGTCATTGAACCCATATCATTTCAAAATAATAAATTAATTCATCGGGTGTTTTTTGTATTGAATATTTGTTGTGAAAATACTTTTGGATGGAGGCAAGTGACACTTTTATATAGTTATTGTTTTTCTACCACGAAACGACAAAATACGAAAAAATCAAGATGGATTAGGAAGTGGTAATTCTTGTATTGACTATATTGAGTCAATGAGAATAATACTGCCGCAATTATAAGAACAGAATGAAGATACTCGTATCTGTTTAAATTTTATAGAGTTGGAAAAAGCATTTGACATACACACAGGAGTAATGTGGAAAATCTTAGAAGCGTGCGAACTATCAGATTAGTGGACCAGAATAATACGACTTTTTCATAACAATTGCGCAGCCAAGATACAGCACGAAAAACTATGATCCCAACAAAACAAAATGAAGTGAGGTATGGATGTGTTCTATCGCCAACCCTGTTCAACGTTGTAATTAATTAAATAATGAGTAAAACAGAGGAATAAAGGTCATGAATTAAATACCTTTAATTCGTGGATGATATATGGCTATTAACAACAAATAAAAATTACATGCAAGAGAAAACCAACAGGCCACATACTGAAAATGATATAAAAAGAAGAATAGACCTGGCATAAAACACTTCTAAGTCATTATATAAAATATTGTCTTCAGGAACTGTTCCATCGCAATGTAAAATACCAAACACCTTTGGAACATAACAGAAGAAGAGGAAAAAGACCTAACTATTACGAAGTGGAAATGGAGATGGATAGGTTATACACTATGGAAACTAGCTACAAACATAACCAGACAAGTTTTCAGTTATAATACAACAGTTACAAGGAGAAGAGGTGAACCTGTACAAATATAGAGAAGAACTGAAGAGAGAAAACTGCAACAGATAAATTTAACATAGACAGAGGCTAGGGAAATAGACAAAAAAAGAAGAAAATGGAGAGGTCTTGTCAACAAAACTGGAGCGTCCTCATCGTTTTACCACAGCTGTTGAAACACCGACAGGTGCCCTTTGCTCTACTGGGACCTATATATGACAACGATGATCATGATTGTTTCTAATTTCATTATAATATACTTTACAGTTTACGGAGTGATAAATACTTATTATATTGTTATAGATTTCTTGGAATTAATTGAACCGTCCTCGTTCTATTTTTTTTGTATTAATCAATCTGTCAAAAAAAAACTTTTTCCTCTGGAAACATTGCAAATTTAATACTCCACAACGTTTCCTGATCTATTATATAAGATGATTGTGACAATAAGATATTTTTATTCATAAAATGGCGTATCAAGAAAACTTTCAATTTGGAAATAATCTGCATTAAGTCACTTAAAATTTTAGATTAAGGAAAAATAATGGTGCATTCGAATGTGTCTTATTATTTAGAATATATAATTATATTTTTTAAATTTATTTTCATCTGATTTCAAGAAGGGGAATATTTTAATAACGCTATTGAGAAATACACTTATATAAAGCTTATGGTTTTATTCTCCCACTTCTAGTACAACTTTCGTTGGATTTGACTCGTCTTGAAAGACCCAATCAGTCGCGTATATAATCTTTGGTCAGTCGATCGTTATTTCAAATGCATAGATCCATGATTCATCGCCTATCACGATCTGATAGACGTCATTTGAAGCACCACAATGGAATTTTCTCAGCATTTGCACCAATAGACAATTGAGCGGTTTTATTTTCCCAGTTCTAGTATTGTTGATAATGAGATATGAAAGATAAATTATTATTGTCATTATTGTCAAAGCTTAGGGAAAGAATCGGGTTGTCTAGCTAGTAAATACTTCCAATTCTTCTATTTGCCAACTGATTATTATATATAGAAGTAATATTTCTAGAAACGTTGGTGACATTCATACTGAACACAATATTCACACTAAAACTACATCAACACTAACAATTACACCGTCTGACGCGCTCAGTCCCTGAAAACGATCACTTGGTTAATTGGTCGGTTCACCTTCAGTCTCTGAAAGCGATAACGTTATCAAATACGCGTCAGACAGTGTATCCGCCACTAAACTTGCCATCTCTAGGAGTGGTGTAAAGTAAAAATTATGGAGGTCTTCCATCAGGTAACTAATACGTCAGTACAATATTCATATATATTCAATCAAAATTTCTGACAACTCAGCAAAAATAATCAATATTAATGTCCCGAGTGCATGTCAAATTGTCGATAATTTAATTTTCTCGAGTGCGCGAATGCGCACTCGAGGAAATTATGAGACAATTCGACATGCACGATAGGGCATTTTGGCAGACTATTTCCTGAGAAAAATTTAATTTAAAATAAACTTAATTCTGTGTTTAAAATTTGTTATTCTTTAAATTATATCGTAGTTGACGATCATCATATTGGCATTGAATTGGTATCTACGGTAACTTATTGACAACAATCAGGCCTCGATAAAGAGTTACCTCCAAGTAAATAGTGAACACCACGAGGAAATTGTACAAAAAATGCGAAATGACAGTAGCGAAGTAACAATAAGAAGTGGTGGAAGTAGCATAGAAACACCATCGTCGGCCTCCAGTAAAGTTGTGTATTCTAATTGCATTTTCAATAATTGTTCCTTTTCTTAAAATATAAAATTAAAACCAAATGATGTTTATTAATCCTAGACGAAAATTTAGCACTAGTGCAAATTATCGATAATTTGCACTAGTGCAGTATTATCGCTGAAATTTGATCGTTGCTAGGTAAACATAAAATATTACAGCTTTTTGGTTGGCTTAAATTTTTCGAAGGAAATAGTCACTATAACTAATATTCCAAAGGTCGGCGTTTATGAATTGGTAAATAAAATAGAAATCTTACTTTTTCAATTGTTTATATTTTATTTATATCGTTAACATCCACATATTTAGCAATACTAGTGTGTATAGTGTATAAGCTATAAAATCCAAAATGAATATTAGCCTTATTATTGGAGAGCTGATTTTTTTTAGGATGACATATGTATGTAGTTCACAAAAGTGACGTAATATTTAGTATAGCAGCTGATTGTTATCTTAACTAAATTAAAATTACACTTGAACTAAACTGAACTGATTTAAAGTATAACATTTTTTTGGGATAGGCTATAGGTCATAAATAAAGATTCCCAAACAACTTGAAAATCAATACTTTGGTAAATATATCACCATTATTTAAGCAATACACAAATAAAAATATCCATAACAGAAATCAAATTCATACACATATAGGTACTAGAAACCAAAACAATACAGACGAACTTTTGAAAAGTTCTAGTTGGAACCCAAAACTCTATATCTAAGTAGTATCTGGTATTTCACATTGATTTTCTCTACTCTTAGATGTGAAGTTCCATCGATTTTCTTCTTAAGTTCATGTTTTCTAAAAACTTTTTATATAACTTTTGTGAAGTTCCTAGAAATACCCAGTTAACCATAAATTAGTAAACACACAGATAGTACACAACTTAGTGAACAGCACATGTAAAACCTGTAATTTATCTCTTAAAATTAAAAATATAAGGACTTTTTGTCTTCTGAAACTTTCATTATTCAGAACCTGTATGATCAAGCTTAAATTGCCAGTTTATTATGACATTCAGATACAACGCTCTAAGCAAATGGTGCACTATGATGTGTAATCCTGAGTTTCCTTAATTCTATTTCAAGTGTAAGCTTTAATCTAAAGGTTATGAACATGGGACGGTATTGTAATATTTTTTCATATGTTCATTTACTTACTCTGTAGTAAAATAATCAATGTAATCTTTCCGTCTCACGGTATTTCAGCTATAATAAAATGTGAAAAATTTACATGATGATGATGTATTATATCCGTACGTGCCGATTTCAACAATAGATACACATTCAATCCAAAAGAAGTAAACAAAGCTCACGTCAAAATCAATTTTTGATACGGTCAATTATTTAATTTACATCAATTGCGTAGATAGAGTCACTTGATAGAAGACCTTCACCGATTCTACTGCAATTATCTAAAAGTTAGTCGGCCCTTTATTCGCATTCTTACTTTGTATAGATTGTGGTGAGGGTAGTGTAAAATAATTGCAAAATAATTGCAGAAGAATATACTCAAATAGAATATTCACTATTCACCAAATTTCATGATATTAGGTTATAAATTAATAATAATACTGAACATGGTTTATACAAAAGTTCTGTAAACTGTGGGCGCTACTATTTGTGTTACATTACAAGATTTCCTGTAGAATATTAATCCGGTCAAATTAGACCAAAAAATAGAAGTGAAGCTACATAAATTCCCATCTAGCTGGAAATCAGTAAAATTGTTTAAAATACAATTGAAAATGAAATATATGTTCCCCATCATTTCCGTGTATGGAAAAAATTTTATTCAAGGTCAAAGGTAAAAAAATGAATTTTTCGCGATTATCAGCAAAACGGTAAGTTTTATCATGAAAACACCTTCGACAAAAATTGTAGACCATGAAATTATCTACAAAAAACGTATTGATACTTTATTGATACTAAGATTTACGGATTCAAAAGGTTATAAAAGTTATGTTTCAGATTTACTGTCGTTTTTAATTGTTATAATGATTACACGAGAAATACTAAAGCTGCAGAACAAATCGTTGAGCTTTAGCAACATCTTCGTCAATTGATAATTTGTTTGATGAACTTATGACCAGTCAACATAAATTTCTAACAAATACTCAGAAGTCTCGGTTCATTTCAATGTTGTAAGAAAAAATTACTGCTGAAAATATATTGGTGAAACCATTACATACGACAACTTTTTGAATCGTTATATCTCAGTAACAGTAGCTTGTAGGAAAAAAGTATTCATACATTTTTTTGTAGATAATTTTATGATCTACAATTTGAGAGGGAACATTCAAATTCTATGTTCAATTGTATTTTGAACAATTTTACTGATTTTCACCTTGATGGGAATTTATGTAACTTTGAATGTTTAAATTTACCGAATTATTTATGCAAAATGCAAAATGTGTTGACAACGTTTTATGTAGACCACTTGACATACCTGGTGTTATGCTGCGGTCATTAAAAATTTTTGTGTTCACCACTTTATTTTAATAGGAACTACAATACTTCATTTAAACAAGAATTATTTAATATTTAATTTAAATAATAACTTTGCAAGACAACTCTTCGCATTAAGGTTAAAAGGTGAAAAGTGTGTGCTTTCTATGAAGGTTAAGGTGAAAAGAATAAAAAAGTAAACGTTTATGCAGAAGAATTTATCATGGGGTGGATTCTTACATAGCCAAATAAATTAGTGTCATGCTTTATGTCTGTAACTATCAATCCATATTTTGAGAAAAATTTGATCAAGATGCTCCTTCACAATACCTATACTATGCGTTGTAGCATCGTCTTTTTTTAGAATATTATATTACCTTGTTACAAACTAATGTTTTCCTTAAGTTCTACTATTCAATATGTTTTTTCCGACCAACATCGGTCAAACGTCCAGTCCCACTAACATAACATAATCTAAGCTAATATAATCCAACATAACCTTATATAATCTAACCTAATCAGAAAATGAATTCATTTTTCGGTCGGATTAACAATATCAAGAGACAGTTACCAGTTTGATTGTAGATAAAAGTTGAATAGATAAAAACAGCCATTTTCCACTATTTTGCACTGTACGTCTTTCCTCTGTAAAACGAAGCTACAATCTACTGAAAATAGTCCCTCTGAAATAAAAGCTTTCTATTGATTCATGAATCCAATTAAAAGAGAAGAACCGGAATTCAACCGATCCAATTCTAATTTCCATTATCTGGAACCTGAACAAAAGATTTCTACAATTTCAACACTTATTTTTATTACGATCGTCGGCCACGCAGTTACGGTAAGTATAGCCAGAAAAAAATGATGTGCATGATAAGCTATTTTGCTAAATGAATTTTGTGGGTTACTACTAACAAATGCAAGTACATTCAAATATTGACAGCACATGTTTGGCTGTCACTGGCATGGATCAGCATTCACCATGAACCACCAAAATGTCAAAGTATTTTTTCAAAAGAATGAAAATGGCATTGCATTTACTTACAACGATGAGAACTTGTAGATATTGAATACTACAATCATTTTCTATTAAGTTAACCAGGTAATAATTGCAAGTTATCTATCTCCTTCTTCTAAAAATAAGATACTTTTTCGACAGATAAAGCATCGGTTCCTTTAAATTTAAAATTACTTGACAATTCCCTAAAGTTTTTGAAGTTATTATTATTCATGATTTTCCAAATAAATCCATAAGATTGATTCAGTTATGTCTAAAAACTCACAAAATGGTTCTGATGCAAATGAATAAGAAACATAATACTATAACGTTTACCTTCAGTCTCTGAAGACGATAACTTGGTTATCGAAACGTGCGTCAGACAGTGTGATTGCGATTGTTGGTGTAGTGGTGTTTAAACAGTGTATTCAGCCAACGGTTCCAGAAATTCCAACTTAACTACAACGTAATGGTAGAAACCATCGATGCAGCAATCACAAGATATAGTTTTACAACAAATACAATATTTCAGGCCAAAATGGCATTAATTTACTTTGGAAGCAATGGAAAAGCAGAAGAAAACATATTGTTATCTTCACAGAAATCTTATATGGTTGTCTACAATTAATTCTCATGAGCAGCGCAATATGTAGGATAATGAGACTTGCAGTTTTAATATTTATTGGAATTGCAATGAAGAAATAACTTTAATGTGTGGGTAAATCATTGATAACTGCTCGATAATAAATCTATCTATATTCAACTGAATTAATATTATGAGAAAAAATAAAAACAAGCTTTTTTTAGATCAAGTCTGGAATTTGAAATTTTTAATCGAACATTGAACGCGACGTTTAGAAACATTGTTAAACTCTCGTTCTAGGCTAGGATCCACAATCGGCTGTAAAAAGATCTGTCCCAGTACCTTAGATTGTGAAAAACCCTTAGGTGATATTATTAAAGTAGTAGTGGCATAAGTAGCATGGTACGAGGTTCATAAAGACTACAAGAATAAAGATAAAATGATCAAACAATCTACGTTAATGCCTTCTATTGTACTATAAAATCAAGAACCAAAAAGGTTACAAAATATTGGCTGAGTATCATCACAAGACAAGGGCAACAGTTCAAATTTAAGCAGTTACCAGTAGACCTGCTAAGTAAACACAGGAAAACAGTTGAAGTTGTTTTGAATCTATTAACAGAGCATCGAATACCAATCCTCATCTATAATGAATTGGATTAACATAAGAATCCTCATATAGATATACTACAGAATGAAACTGCGGAGAACATTCTGTCATTTCGATAATTGTGCTGGTATTGAGCAATGGAAAGTCACTGGCAAGGAATCACATGGAAAATTGGTTTTAGTATATTGATATATTTCATACGAAGATTAAGGTGTGATAGTTCAGTTCATCAAACTACTTACATTATTTTATTTCATAAAACGTAAGCATATTTGACGGAAATAATATTAAAGGATTATAGCCAACTAGAGAGAGAATTAATTGTTATTAGAATATACGTAATATGAAAAGGTTGATTTAATGATGCGGACCTGACATGCCTGCCTTAGAAATGCAGAATTCCAAGAACTACAAGATAATAGTGCTAGTGATTTAGGTGTAGAAGGAAAAAGGAGAAATTCGAAGAATGGAGTAGTCAACTCTTATTTCGTGATACAGCAACAAAATGTTATGATGTTGTTTTTGCTGCTAAAGTGGTTGCAGATATTCAGAAGAAAATTGAGGAAACGTTGACAAAGTAATCTTTCTATTTCCAGAATTAGCGTAAAAAAATATATGGGGTTATTGTTCGGTACTATATGACATATATACGTTCATACGAGAATTGCTACTTAAGTTTTGAAATAGACAAATAAAAAGAAATATTTATAATTGGATATGGTTTTATTGTTTTTCAAAATTTTCTCCATTTAGATCAATACACTTTTGGATGCGTTTGAAACTATTATCGAAGCCTTTTTCCCATTCCGATTGAGGTACCTTCAAAACATGTGATTTGAAGGCATCAATCGCTTCGTCATGTGTATAAAAACGTGGATCCCTCAGTTCATTTTTAATCTAGGAATTAGAAGGAATCATTAAGTGCGATACAAAAAGTATACGGCGGATGATCCATCAATTCAATATTTTGACTGTTCAAAAAGGTTTTTGTTTGTACTGATGTGTGATAGCTCGTATTGTCGTGGTGGACAAATTTGTCTTCTGCGATTGGTTTTCCTGATTTTTCCGAACACACTGACAAACAAATGCTGGCGTTCTAAGTTGCTCTAAAGGATCGTTGGTGGCATGTCCAATTATTTCGAGAAACAGACGACCATTTGCCTCGAAGTGCTTTGTGCGCAGTTTTGTTGGACTTACTCGTCTTGAAAGACTATAATGTCGATCTAGACATCAAAGCACCGCGATTGAATTTTCTCAGCATCTCTTTTTTCTTAAGTGATTTTCATGATCCAATGAGAACAAATCTTTTCAACAGCCAAATATTCATGCAATATTAAAGGTATGCAAATGGAAATAATACCCAAGTATGCCTTAATTACCCGGTATGTCATATGACATGATGGAATATCAGGTTTGACATAATCACATCAGAGTTGCCATATCTCAATACTTAAGTAGCAGCCCTCGTATACCTATCTAGAATAGAGTGCAACCCAGATTTAGAGTACAACAATAGATTTCATAGAGTTGCAGTGGAATAGTGTGATATTTGCTATCTTGGTATCCTGATTCTAATAGCATGTAATTATCATAGGCAATATACAGGAAATGTCATTTGAAAATAAAAAGTGGAGGGTAACAACCACTAGGTTCTCTAATGTGATAAATTTTCATATGGGTATTTTTATGCGATTAGAAATATTCTTTCTATTTAGTATAATGAAGTAATAATATTATATTTGATTTAAGAATCTTATTTTACAATACCTGCTACATTAACGATTTTTCAGTGGCCCGAATAGCTTTATGTTCCACCATCAACAATATAAAGTATATTTAGCACTTCCTTGGTTTATGCCACCTTTTCATGGAAATCCACGAGATCAAAACGGAATTCGCGCTCACACAAAAGAGCAAGAAAATTGATAGAAGATGCTTACGGAATTCTGAAAGAGAAATTTCTGTGTTTAAATCATTTACGGATGAGGCCACGAAAAGTCGTGTTACAACAATGTACATTGTAGTCTGGATAATTTTATACAATAAATCATTGACATTAGGATAACAATAAAAAAATTATCTAATGTAGTAGGTATGTTGCGCACAAAATTATTCACAAACCCAACCAAGGACTAATTACTTACTCAGTTATTTTAAATATGTATTGATAGTTTTCATAAAACATGTTCCTCCATTCATTCTTATTATATCTAGTCTTTTTCTAATTTCGTACTACTAAATTGGTCTCGTATAAAGTCAATTTTTCTTTCGTTTTGTTTATATCTTGTAGACAAATGTTTTGGACTTGATTTTCAGCGATGTTGCCGTTATTTGATTGTTGACAACGGTGATGGTTGGTTTCACGAACAGCAGTTTCAAGTAAACAAAGTCCATCTAACCCTGGCTAATTATTTTGGTATATATCAGAAATAGCCTATTTTGATAAACTTTCCTCATGCTGTACCTGTTTTAAATGCTTTATTTCTTTCTGTCTTGAAAAGCGATACTTTTATTAACACATAAGGTTCTTTATTTATTTTTGCTCTATTTTTTATACATCAAATAAAGTAGTTCAAAGACTTAGGTGCCTAGTGAGCCAATTGCTTTTTATCTAGCGCTACCTGCTATCCAGTAGCTTGATATCACTTCTTTGTTTTTATTGGTTACCAATTTTACGAGTATTATTCAAAATACGTTGCTGCCTGTCTAAGTCTAGGGTAAGCTAGAAACGGCTTGGAAATATTAACAAATTGAAAAACAGGACTATTTCAAACATAAACTATCAGCATTACCATGAAATCACTAACTAATGTTTCAAAATATTTCTTCAACTAATCACCTCAATGTTTTGATCGAATGAAAAAGGAACAGTAAGTATTGTTTGAAACATTTATACTCCAGTTTCTTGAATCAAAAGAAATACTGTGAAATCAGAGGGATTTCACTTCGAAAAATCGCACTCCCAATAATGTTTGCTACATTTTTCGTTTTGCTAATACTCTCTTTAACTTATCTAGTCGCTAAAGCTGCTAATTTCCATCCTACTCGTCGTTTGTTATGAACTACTGGTATTAAGATAACATGCAATTTGAAAACATGATTTAAGATGGTGATAGAAATCACTTGAGTGCATTTCATGGTAACATAACGTAAAAAACTGAGTTTTGTACCTAAATACTGGAGTGCGATTATGAATACTACTTCAACAAATGGATATAAATAATTCCATCACAAATAGACCCAGAAACCCCAAACCTTTCTATGCTAGAATTTCTTCCTTCCTGAATGCCTTTCTATCGAATCTTCTTGTCCCACCATGGACAATAACATCAAACACATAATCGCAGAATGTCCATCTTTTAACTCAGAAAGATCATCATCAAATCTACCACTTGGAACATTAGGTAAAATTTTAAGTCCTAAACTTAAACTTAATTCAACAACAATTATAAAGGCCGCTTGACACGATGCAAGACAACGTGCAGTGCAATGCAAGACGCAATATTTCTTAATCAAAAGCATGCGCAGATCAATTTCAGCTGCAATTCTAGGGAGAAACAAAGTTACTTTTGGCTTAACAACCAACCTATCCATCAGGCTCCAAAACCAAGGCAGCAGTAGATATAATTATTGACAGTGATCCACTGACCACTTTTTCTCTTTGTTACTTACTTAGTTTTGTTATCATCATCATTGTTAAACCTGTCACAAAATAATGAATCAAATTTTAGATAAGGTATTTGTTTAACTCATTTATTGAATTTTTATTAGTGGCAGCCATAATACAATGACAAGAGACACGCGACATGTAATATTCATCTATGCAATATTTCGACCTTGCAAGAAATTGCGTACAATTTTTTGCACCATGTCAAGCGACCTTAAGTAAATAACTGGTTTTTGAAACACTTTCTCTATACCAAGCACTCCGACTATGCCGTTGTTATCAAGATGTTTAGGATCTCATCTATCGAAATACCACATAACTCTGAAGGAGAGATAAGTTGAAACTATCTGTTAATTGTCCAATATTATAGTGACTTCCCTTGGAGGAAAAAAAAGTTGTAATCAAAAAGAACTAGGTTCAGTAGTACTCACGTTAATATGAAACAAGAAGGAAGCGAAAAAAAAATATGGGAAAGAGAAGAATTTGAAATAGATTAAAGCATTGATGATTATGAGAAGTCGTTTTTAAAAATCAATGCTACAAGATATCCATTATGTTTCTAAATTGACAGCAAAATGCAGTGAATCTCACAAAAATTTATAATAGCATATTTGAAAAATATATCAGTGCAATACTGAGGTTATAAAATAATAAGAATATATAATTATAGGGTTTTGCTCTATCAAAGTATATACCTAATACTTAATATAGGGCGAGAGAAAGATGATGAAACTAAAAACCTTGATAATAGTGAGAAAATATCTTTGATAAATCTTCATCTACAAAAACAATCACTAAGTGTGTTATCCAATACATTAACAGAGATAATAACGGAATGAATACTAAACAACTAATAACGTAAATATCTACCAAAGAACTAATGATATAATTTTTTCACTTAATAGAAAAAAATGTTTATTTGAAAAAAGAATACAGCACAAATAAAAGGAGTGAGAGATCATTTTTCCTTCAATATTTCTTTTATTGTGGCGCAGTAGACTATTCTATAACGACATAGTTTTAATAACAAAATAGGAGAAATAATTAACGATTAATTCGTCGATTACACGTTATAGTTCTTCCAATATCAATTACAGAAGACAGTTATGCGTTGAACAATCAATATTTCATAAATACGCACGGCACTCATACCACATAATGTTTACTCCCCGTATAAAATTCGGTAAACATCTAACAAATCGTCAGTCACCGTGGACTTGATTAATGTGTGTCAAAATTCATCATTTTCACTGTTTACCAATGAAAACATCGAATCGTAAACCTAAATACATTTCTATTAACTGAAGCTGTCGGAATGCGTATGTACACAATTTCTTCGAAATACTCCTGCCAAACAGTCTGCGATAAGCAGTGGCATCGTTTTGTCAGATTTATTTAATTCATAAATTTCTTTAAATAAATAGAAAATTAGCATTCTTCAGACCACGGGCGAATGGGGACAATGAAATTACACAGGTATGAATTTAATAATAAAGATTTAGGTATACAAAGCAGGAAGTTATTTTAAATATATACGAATGTTTAACAAAGGAAAATTTTCATCAACCTGATAATGCTATCATAATAAGAATTGCTGTATTACCAGAGTGAATAAATTTTCCATTTATCGAATAGTCACGAAAGGTGTTGCTGAAAGGGTTGCTGTGGATTTTATAGGATTTTGTAGGACAATTTATAGTTTATATAAGCAGAATACTGTTTCGACACTAGAAGTAATGGCGGGAATTTCAAAAATAACGACGTCACCTGTATAATTTCATTGGCGTTTTTCGGAAGTTCAACCGAAAATTTATGGAGTATGGGAAACTGAATGGGGTACAAAACGAAATTCCCTCACAGGTAGGTACATTTTACTCGTCTATTTACGTTTTATAATTTAATATTCAGTTTTAGCAAGTTAACGAGGTATAATAATGATTTTTTTCTAAGTTCCAAGTAGGACTGTATCCGTAATTTTAATCCAATCAAACAATTCAATATCTTTTTAGATGATAAATATTTACACTATCTCTTGTAACAACCCCTCGTAGTATTTACCTCATCGCAACCCTTGGTGTAGCAAGTGCAAACTGCGAATTAAAATCAATATTAGGCAACTTTCTACGCTCCATCTGCTAGCGCCATCTTTAGTAAACTCGCGCAACAAGCAAGATCACCTGTGAGAAACTGAATCACAACTCTACATGCTACATTAACCTATATTTTGAATCTTGTTTGTTATTGCAAATATTGAATGAAAATGTGTTTTAATTGTTATTGTTGCAACTAGAATCTAATGAATAATTCCTGTTGATCGGTATTTAAGTGAAACGTAGCGTTTAGAGTTGTAGCTCATAAATATTTAGTTTGGTCGATAGTGCTCAAGTCTTTGCTCAATTATATCAATTATTAACTTGTTGCAAATTTAAATAACTGTTGGACATTTTTTTGTGGAACAGTTCGGGCGGAAAGGCAATAAATAGTGTTATTCAATTTTTATACATATCGTGTTTTTCTAGTTTTAGTGTTTATGATAAATCGAATGTGCATAATACAATCTTGTTTTCTTACGATTAAGGTATTGCGGTTAAAGTGCCACTCGATAAGCTGAAAGTTTTCTAAGGAACTACCTAGTGCCATTAAATTAGAATATCTTATCCAGCAGCTGTGTTTGTGAGGTAAGTCAATTATCATGGACATAGGTATTCATTAATTACACGCGTAAATACGCGATTGAAGCCTATAAGAGTATTATTATAATAGTTTGTATAATATATTAACAAAATAAATGCAAATTCGGAATATATTCATAACTAATCTTTTAGATAAATATACAATATTAATATAAATGGGTACTCCTAATTTCACGAAGTATCTTTTCTACTGTTATAATTATATATTAGATTTTAATCTGTCTAATTTATAGTAAGAAAATATGAGTGTACCAGGTGTCCCATCAAAAATAGAGTTTGTAAATATATCCGTAACCGTTCATAGTACAACTGCGGGAGAAAGGCTAATGACGTACCTAAGAGGCTTTGAGAAAAACTCCCTAATATTTGGAAAACGAAATTCTACAGAATTAATCTTATTAAGGGACACAATCCTTGCATCTGGAACTATCATATCAGGTTAACCCGATCATGTTATAAATTTTTCACGTGTAATTCGGATCACGTTCACGAAAACAAAACGAAGTAATCGGCTCATAGCCATATGATCGGATCCTCTAATCTATTAAATCGGTGACAAAACCCTAGTACGACAAAATTTGTTTGCTGGAATAAGCAATGTAATGTATGTACGTAAAAATGACAATTCAATAAATTATACTCCTTATATAAATATATATACAGGGTGATTCATTAAGAATGTCCAATCTCTGAACTGTAGATTCTAGACCTCAAAATATGATGATTCTGCTCAACATGCCACATGCAAATATTGCTAGTTTCCGAGATACGGGGTGGGTATTCAAAATTTAAATTTAAATTTTGCTTTTCGCAATAATTTTTTATGTTTTCACAATTTCTCTTTGAAAATTGGCAATTTAACGTTTTTTGGCATGAGGAATCATAATTTGCACTCTAATTTAACATTGCTAATAGAGGGCGCTAGTTACACTTGTTTGTGTTAATTAAATCAAAGTAAACTTTATTTGGGCTAAACTTATAACTAAAATAATAAAAAAATATTAAAAAGCGTTAAATTCTACAAAAAAAGTTACTCTTCTTTGATTCGTGTAACTCAATCGGTTATCGAGTTATTTGCTTCTAAAAATTTCAAAGCAAATGCTCAAAATGCCCACCATTTACTTCAATATACTTTATGATCCGCTTTCGTAATAATCTCTTAATATCAAACTAACATTCATGAATTAACCCGTGGTTTAATTTTTAGTTTTCTTTTCAAGTAGGCTTGTGTCACTTTTAGACAGTTTGTGTAGCAGCAAAAATTGGATAATAATAAGAATAAGTAATACATTAGTATACCATTTATTAACAAGTTAGTAATTAACAAGTGTAATAGTTATTTATCAAATAATGCCTAGGCATAACGATTTTTCCAATAATGAGATGCGCGATATGATTTGTGTGTTTGCTCAGTCAAATTATAGTGGTCCAGCTGCGGCTCGTAGATATTCACAATTATACCCAAATCGAAGGGAACTCAATTACAAACTGTACCGAAATCTTTACAACCGCTTAGGTGAAACAGGGTCTTTACGCTCCTAAACTGAGCACGGTGCTACAAAAAAAATCACTGCCGATGAAGAAGATGAAATTTTAATTTGTGTTACGGAGAATCCAGATATCAGTACTCGCCGATTAAGTCTGGCGAGTACAGAGACAGGTATAAGCCAATCATCTATTTTTAGAATACTGAAGAGGGAAAAATTGCATTCATATCATTACACTCCTGTTAAGAATTTATTACCTTAAGATTTACCTAAGCGTCTACAATTCGCCCATTTTTTGCAAGATAAACAAAATGTTAACCCAGATTTTGTGGATACAATTCTTTTTACTGATGAGGCAACATTTACCAGACGAAGAATATTTAATTATAAAAATAATCATTTGTGGGATTCTAAAAAACCACACTTGGGTAGGGGGGCCCTGATCCTGATCCAAAAGATTTAATCTTTTGGATTTTTCAATTTGGTCGCAAATGAAGGCATTAGTTTACAAAGAAAAAATTACTTCTCTTCCACAACTGCGACGGAAATAGAAGAAGCCGCGGATGTAATTAAAAATAATAGATAAGGATTATTTGATATTAAGAGAGATACCTGTATTAAGATTAATCTTTACGAAAGCGGATCATAAAGTGTATTGAAGTAAATGGTGGGCATTTTGAGCATTTGCTTTGAAGTTTTTTATTTTTGTTTACAAATTTGTTATTGTTACATATTTGAGGAATAATAAAATTTTTTTATGAAAAAATTAGAATTTATTAAACTTTTTAAAGTGCCTCTTAATTAGGAAAAGTTGTATTGTATTATTGTATTCAACTTGGTGGAAAATATCCTAATATTAAAAGAACTTATTTTTGTTATTGGTAAGCATTAACGCAACTTAACGGTATAGTATAGTATAGTTTTTCCAATTTCAATTGCAAAAGACACTTATGCGAAGAACAATCTATATTATTTCATAAATATGCACGGCAATCATACCGAATAAATAAATGAGAAATAATGTTTACTCCCCGTATAAAACTCTGTAAACATCTAATAAACGGTTAGCCCACGTGGACTCATTATCTCCACTGTTTACCAATTAAAATATCGAATCGTAAACATAAATGCATTTCTATTGGCCGAAGCTGTCGGAAGGCGTATGTACAGAATTTCTTTGAAATATTCCTGCTAGACAGTCTGCGATAAACAGTGACGTGGCTTGGTGAGATTTATTTAATACATAAATTTCTTTAAATAAATAGAAAAATATGTAAAGAAATATGTAAAGAAAACTTGAAATCAGTTGACAATGCTACTCAAGATTTTATACGAAGGACAATTTCTAGTTTACATAAGGAGAACAGGGTTGTGACATTAGAAGTAATACAGCAAAGGGTATCAGATTATCCAGAATCCAGAAACATTGCGTCAAGTTTTTCAGCAGGTGGTTTTTAATACAAAAAACTGAATAAATGGATGGCAATAACCGAATTGTCAAGGATAGTTCGATGGCGATTAGATTATTAGCGTCAGATAAAAGACTACCGAAGTTGTAATAGACGAATGGGGTACAAAAAGGGCTCCGTTCACGTCTGGTAACCTGTTTAAACCAAACTCGCTTACAAGCAGGTACATTTCACTCGTCTATTCACGTTTCATAACTTAATCTTCAGTTGTAGCAAGTTAACGAGGAATAATGATTTTTTCCTAGTTTCCAAGTTCCACAATTAAGTGTATCTGTCTAAATAATAGCGTTCAATGCCGTCCAATTTATAATGATTTGATTGCCTTTTAACAAATACTTTCTCGCATAAGATATACAAAAAAGTATTAAATTCAAAAAATTTATAAAATGAGGCAAGGGTTTTTATAATCGGCAATTTATATTGGAAGAACTAACAGTATTCAGTAAAAATATGTTGATCCAAGTTTCCTGAATGAATTCACTTTTATTTTTCTAATAATATCACGGTATTGTTTTCGTGGTGATAAAGATTGGGAAATAATTTAAGCTGGTAAAAGCAATGCATTTGGTGCACAATCATGTTTACAGCCAGCATAAAAAATTTTCAGAATCATCAACTCAGCCATATTAACTACCAACGTGTATGTATTATCCTGACTGTGTATTATAAGCGCTTCGCCCAAATATATCAGTTTTGCGGGCAGAATTATGATACTTTTTATTTTCCTTTAACAAATAATAGAAGAAGTTCATATAATACATACTACACGGTGATATTAAGTAATTTTACAATCAAATTTTGGGTACAATTAAGTTTTACAGTTTCTACTTATGATAATATTTTAAGCGCCTAATTATTAATCCAAGTTGCGTTATAATCATATACAATCTAACTTGATCCGTAGAAAATGATAATGATCTGATAACAAAAACACATTTTTCATTACGATTTAGATATGGAAGCTAACAAAAACCTAACATTTGGCCAAAATTACGGTTTGCTAGCGATCATCATCGACTTTTTTTTGCATCTATGGGGATTATTGTTTACCGTGGGATGCTCGATTCTAGCTTTTATTTGGGTTGTAAGAGGATTAGTCTCGACGCTTATTTTCTTTAAAATGTTACCGATTCCATATTTCAGAAAGTTGTAAAGTATTTTGGAGTGAATAATAATTATTTTCGTATCCCTTCGAAGTTATATTGATATAGCGTCTTCTTTTATTATTTAAGACAGAATATAAAACTGTGTATTGATAAAAAGGGGTCTTAAGTTTCATAAGCCAGCTTTTTCTGCCCATTTTCATCCGTTCTTTTCCAACTGTTCCTTTGTTAAGTCGATAAATTTGGCAGACATGTTGTGTGGTATTCATATTTAGGTTCTTTAATTTAGGAAATATACAGGGTGAATGTTGAGGTAAAAATTTTTGTGACAAATAATATGAAAGTGTGTTATATATAACGCGACTTACCTTTAAAATATATTTTAAAGGTAAGTCGCGTTGTCGTACTCTATTTAACCTTTATATCTTTACGTCAAAACTTCCGAGTGACCTCTATGTGGCATGACTTACAACTCGTTTATGTCGACAATTACTAAATTAACGTATTAGTGCGTAAATTGCCAGTGTTCTTGTACAGTTTCGTTTGTTGTATTTTATTTTTATAAAAAAGACAAACACATCAATCTTTTTATCAAATAGGTCACGTAGATGAGCATTGGATAGTTGGGAGGTTCGGGCACCCTATCATAACTTGAGGTTTATAGTAGATTTCAAAATTTGTTCACTGGTATATTTCAGTTTAGCTACTGGCAACACTGTTCAACCAAATGTCATAAATCATTTGGTTCAGTAGACAGAATCATATGCGATTTTCGGTTTCGTGAGAAATAAAGTGAAAAATTTGAAGCTACCAGTTTATCACGGGCTGAAAGTTTTGATAAAAAATTTGTTGAAAATCTTACAAAAGTTTACGAGCGGTATCAGTTTAATCCCGAAGCGATCCATGAGATTGATGAAATAGGTTTCACTATATTCAGCGAATTCGAATACTAGACAATACATCTAACTAACCAAACAAGCTGGACAAGTAACATCTGCAGAAAGAGGTTCTCTTGTCACAGTCCATTGCGAATTAAATACTATTGGAAACCATTTATGCTCCTGTTGTGTCGGATGGAATAGCACATCCATCAGGTTGATTAACCGAACAAAATTTTCTGAAATATTTCCAATATTTGGTAAAATATACTAAATCCACACCATCATCGTTAGTTCTTCTGCTGCTGGATAATCATGAGAATCATATTACAGTGCTAGTTCTTGATTTTTATAAAGAATCAGGCATTATTTTAGTGACTTTTCCACCGCATTGTAGTCATAAACTGCAACCCCTAGATTTGTCTGTCTATGGACCCCTAAAAACTAATAATTCATCCATAACAAAATTAACTGAATGAATAATATTGAGTTGATAGTTTATTAACTAGAATTTTAATTATAAAGAATGTCAGGAATATGTAACTTGAACGGTATTTAATATTTAAACGCTATGTTTGGTTGAAGGACCGCGGTATGCGATCGTGCTCGTGGTTACTTTATTTATTACTTTTTCAAAGTTTTTATCTTTTCTTTAGGATATTTTCAGAAACAGGAGAGTTGTTATTAGAAGAAGAAAGTAATTTCGAATGACCATTTTATCAAATATTTCTTTAATTAGGATAAACCGAGGTAATGAAGCAATTAACAAAATTTGTCTGAATGAAGATTTTCGTGGAAGGAATTAAAAAGGGGCCTAAACGTTCAAGTTTTACAATCAATATAAATAATTTTAACAAAAGTTAACAACTATAAAGTATGAAAAAATGTTTAGTTAAAATACTTTAGACAAAAAGGTATTATAAACTAACTCTATTAACAAGTAAAATTCTATAAAATAAAATAAAACGGAAATTAAATAACAAAATAGTTACAAATGGTGGGAATCCAGGTAAAACAGTTACAATTTATGGATTCTCTAAACTAGCTGCACTTGCTATTCGACATGTATACAAGTAACAGAACATTCAAAAAGGAATTGATGAAACTGGTATATGGCCTTAAACCTCGGATATTTTCAAAAATGAAGATTTCCTTTGCTCTTCTGTCACTGATCGATGTATTACTGAACAGATAATGGTAGTAGAGAAAAGCCATTATTAGACCAAGTGCCGCTACTTCAAACAAAAGAAAATCACAGCGACCTAAGTTGGACTATTTAGAACCGTTGGTAATATTCATAATGAACACTACCACTACCACTACACCAACACTCACAATTACACTGTGTGACGGGCATTTCGATAACCAAGTTATCGTCGTCAGAGACTTGAGATAAAATAAAAACAAATAACTTGACTAACCTGTTTTATACTGAACTCTCCCACCAATAAACCTTCTCCTGCGATAATTAATTCCAGCGGGAAAACCTCCTTGGCGGGAATCTTCACATTTATTCCTTAACTACTAAACTGTAGAGAGGGCTGTAAGGAATTGGCCTTCCGTCATTATTTAAGCTTTTCTTACATTTAGCAATATCAATTCTTTCAAATGCATCCAAATGGTTTCACATAGAAATTTTTCAAAAACATTACGGTTAATTAACCTTTTCACAATTCTTTTATCATAACCGTTAGGTACAGCTACATCGTCAGTAAAGGTCCTTTCGTCATTGTATCCCTCGATGTTAAGTGGAAAGTAAACGATGGAAATGGAGACCATTTTATGTTCTATACAATGATAAGAATCAGCCGGGATGTACCTGCACGTAGCGGTGTTTCTCCAAAATACTTCAAATTCTAGCCTATTACTATTCCTAATTACTAAAATATCTAAAAATGGTAACTACGGTAACAGCAAAGGAGATTTTACTATTTCAAACAATATGGCAGCCTCTAGGTCTTTTCATGCTAAATTTTCAAAGAGGAGCGTACGATAGAAATGGAAGATTAAGAAAGACAAAGAAAAAGACAAAACAGAAAAGAATACCTAAACTTGCTGAAGAATTGACATTGTCAAGAAGAAAAGCAGGGAAATAAGAATCGACGATCAAATTGAAAATGTTTCTCTTATGAATTAGTCGTTGATTCTTCAGAAGATGTCGATGAAGAAGATATTAGTGTCTTAGTTATCGAGTCGACAATTTTGTGTTGGTTAAATTTGACACAAAAAAATAACTATGGAATGAATAAATTGATGAAATTAGTTTATGTTTCTGAGTAAGATAAGAATCACATTCAAATGTTCATAGATAACGAAGATATAGTAAGCGTTCCATTGGATGACACTGTTATCGGAACCAACATGCACCAAACCCGGCAGATCAAACTACACATTTAACCATCTGGATCATGCTGAACCTCATAAGTTTCCTAAATGAGAATATTGATAATTGTATACAGTCTTTTTGTTATTTTTTGAAGAGTAAAACCAAGTATAAGGTTTCTTTAGTAATATTTACTGTTAACCGATTTTTGGGGGATAGTAGTACGATATTCATTCTATTTAGCAAGTATTAATCGTAATAGTAATCCAAATGCAAGTAAGTTAGGAATATGTGTTATACTCAACCTTCTCACAGGAGAGCCCAGACCGCCCGCACGCTGGATTTATAATTTATTTGAAAAATGATCAATACTCCCCTACATCCCCATCTAATTCGATTTTGTTAAAACTTAACAGAAAAATAATTGGTTACCTAATTCTGTTTAAATTATGCAAAAGTTGGTGGTGGGTGGTGAACTAAGTGAAGCAGAAATATATCCTTTTTTCATGTGTCATCCAATGTACGTACTTCTACAAACTTGATTTATAGCTTCGCCAACGAAAGCGGAGTGGGGTGGAAGCTAAAGGGTAAAGTTTAATGCAGCAAAAACCCAGGCCTACAGAAATTGAAAGTAATTTTCCACAGGCTCTCCACCCGGCAGACACCACTCGAACTTTTGGATTTTGGAGAATTTTCCTGTGACTATGAAATTTTTAGATATTTTGTTCTAATTTTGATTTAGGGCCGAGTTTAAATCTTCATATCATTAATTTTTAATTTTCGAATTTCATTAGAAAGGCATACCCTTGTTAGGGTAATAACTTAAGCAGACTGATATTACAAAAAATGCAGTTTGGCATAAGATGTTTTTGAATTTAAGTTTTTCTAAAATGCGCATATTTTGATACATCACTATACTTTTCAAAAATTATGGTACTTCTCAGCAACGAGTTCTGGGACTATAATATCGACGGTTTCTTGATGACTCTTAAATATGACCAACACTATATTTTCAGAAAAAGAATTCACTTTTTCTAGCCAAAAAAGTTATTGTAAGTGATTTCATATTTCTGTATTGATGTGCTTTGTAGTAAATTATTATGAACTTCCTCTGTTTTTGTATAAAAAAGAATAATAAAACTATTTACGTATGGAAAGCTTACACCAATAATAGTCATACAATGTTTTCGATATACGAGTATTGTTATGGAAACGCCGGCAAATCTTTTCAAGACCTAAGTAGATATTGAATTACACTGTTCATGCTATTAGTGCACGAAACTCACAAATATTGCGTTTGACGCTTCGATAACCAAGTTAAAACTTAATCAACTTGACCCACCTATCACACTAACTTTTTCCATCAATGAATCCCTTCCTGCGAAAAACAATTACAGAGAGAAAATGACTTCGGCGGGAAATTCCACATTACTCATGTAGTAACCTCTTCAACTACGGGGCTTAGCTTGGGCCAAAGCTGGGAAACCCATCCTAGGCAAACCAATAATAGCCTAAGCCTGGTTGACGTTTGCGTAACTTGGCCGCGGCCATTCTATAGTCAGCCAAGCCTGGCTGAACTCTATGTAACCTTAACTTGACCATTCCATATTCACCAAAGCCTGGCTAAATTCTGGGTAACGCGATCTCGGCTATCCTATAGTCAGCCAGGCTTGCCAATATCTTATCCACAATTAATATCTTAACATTAAAAGTAATAATTTCTTTATGAATGAAATTCTTATGCATAAAAGACAAAAAAAAATAGGATAATAAAAAATAGTATCATTTCTTTATATGTTTAATTATTTAACTAAAATTTTTATGTACATTAATAAGTAGAGTACATCAATGGAAATTTTTCATAAAACTATAATTTCATCAACAATTTATTAACAATCTATTTTTACAAGCAACCAGCCTGGCCCAGGAATGCAGACCAGTGTTGGGTTTATCTAGGCAACTAGGCCTGGTCCAGGCTTGGAAACAAACATTGTTATCATTCCAGAGTTCCACCAAGTCTGGGCAAATAATAGCTTCCAAACTAGGGCCAGAGTTGTACATATTTGGCCCAATTCTGGGCCTATACTGGGTCCATCGTAAAATACTATATGGGTAGATCCTCAACGTATAAACTATAGAGTGGGTTGAAAGAAATGGGCCTTTTGTCCTTACTAAACCCATTTTTACTTAGATAGATATTGTACGCTAATCATCAGCATTCATGGAAAACGTGACGTATCAATTTGTTGGATAACAATTCATGGTTGACTGGGGTTAGTGAGATATTGTGTTCACCAGCATTATGGCGGATATTTCGCTCCGCCTCGGATATTAATAGTTTTGAATGTATGAAAGCGACGAGAGCTGCTACAGAGCTTTAAAAAATATAACACTTACTTGGAAAAAATTAATGTATATAAAAAATTATCGAAAATCATGTTTTTCTGAATAGTACCATTTTGAATGAAAAACTGATATAATTGAAACCATTTTCTTAAAATACTTTGACGAACAAATAAATTTCGACCTTTTGATATATGTAAATAAAATAGGTTATCCGCAAGTTAGTTCAATTGGGCCAACTTTATGTGTAATCTTATTTCACCGACAGGAAACTCTTCCTCAGGAAGTGGTATTTGCCCTCAGTTAAGTGGTATATAAATAACTTGTACTTATATAGGGAGAACAATCAATATGAAATTGGACGCCACCAGCTTTTTAACGAATAACGTTAACAATTAATACAAAAAGGCGGAAAAGTTGGAAACACCTTATGCATTAAATAAAAAAAATTAAACGATATAAAACTATCCCTGGACACGATTATCCAAATTAATATTTATTGCCAAGAACAATAAAAAAGTTATAAATTTACTTAAAAAAATAGTATTAAATTCGCATTAACTGTTAAGAACTCAGATTTATTTATATATTAAAGATAAGGCTGGGACTTATCTATGGAAAGCAGAGAAGGTTGCAGCCCTTAATCGGGTTCCCATATGTTAGGGTTGAGGTTGAGTTTGTAGTCTGGCTATTGGATCTTTGGTGGTTGAAACTGCGAACCTGGCAGCTGTAGAACAGTCGGAAAAAAATATGAAGAAGGAAACAGGAACACAGATGGAAATTACGGAAGAATGAACGTGTTGAAAAAACAGACTTGAATAAAAGGAGCTTATGCTCTTAACATAAGAAAACGAATTTATATTTATTTTAAATATAACCATAACCATACAGGAATCTGTTCTATTTTATTCGTTCTGATCCCCAAATAATAGTCTGAGATCCTACCGCTTGATCTTGCAGGTATCTGTTTTTTTGATGGAATTCATTTTAAAGGAATATCGAGGATGTATGGGATGGATTAAGGATAAGTTGCCCTGTAAAAATTAGCCGCAATTACCTGTAATTAGTTTTAATGTCATTAATATACTAATAAGACTTGCAGCTACATGTTTTTTCAGTCAATCTTACAGGATTTGAAAGAAAATGATGTCACAAATGAAAATAAAAATGGTTGTCAGCTCTCAGTAAGGCGCAGCATTAGGGTTGACAAGTGTAAACAGGTATATTATTGTTAACTAACTGCATTCACCGATTTTTTTGCAAATTTTCATGCAAAATTGAAGTTTTATATACATTGAACATGAAAATCCATGGTTGCCAATTGCACAATGGCCGCAAATAGAGGTTGCCAGGATTTTTGTGAACGACTCTCGCTCTAGATAAGTGGAAGCGCAAGAGAGAAGATGCACGCTGTGAAAATTGAGTTTTACTATTTTTTCAGTTATTATTTATTAAATATAATTTTTTGGGCATAATGTAATGGAATTAGGTAATGCCTAAACTGCACATAAACTGTATAAGTGTCGCAGCTGACAAGCTTTGTCCTTATTCATAGCCTATTTCACAAAGACTTTTTCCTGATGTTAATTATCCAAATGCGACAGATCGATACATTTAGTGCCAAAAACACGGAACTTCACTATATTTTGCACATACACTTAGAAATTATTCAAACATTAAACATTGATGAAGAAAATATCGAGAAATAATATTTTCTCAAAATGCGGTATTTGTAGTTAACTCTAAAAAATTTTTGTTGGGTCTTTGAGGAAATTCAACTTTGCAGTAAATAGTTACACTCAATAAATTTTTAGATCTGCTTTTGCATGGACATTCCAATAGTTTGAATTTTAGCTCTCGACCATCAAGGAATAGCTTCTTGTATTCGTGTATTAAGGTGAATCTTAAATTATCTTTTTCTTCAAGATAGTTATTAAAAATCTTTGAATCTGTACATTTCTTCAATATTTGGTTTTGATTGACTTTTCTAATCAATTTTGTGTGATTATTACTCTACTGATTTCTCGGAAACTTGATGAAAATTTTATCCAATATTTATAAAGTTTCGTTGAGGTTTTTCGAAAGAAAAGTTCTGTAGATTATTTCAGTCTCTTGGTCAATATGTACGTTTCCCGATGGAGCGATAGTTTCTTTTACTTTTTTATGGCTTTCCACAGCTCTTCCTGCAGTAATGTTCGATAGGAAACAGGAAATTCATGTGTTCAATTCAAATATTAGTAGAATTGAGTTTAACGATAGAAAATAAATTTTTCGTCAATTTCGTTTTGTACAGTGTTATTTTTTCACGTGGTTATATCAAATCTAGATTTAGTGACAGAATTTTTTGAGTAGTTACAGTAGAAACGGTGGAAGTCTTACAATATAATTATTACGAATTATTACGAATAATATTCCAAAGGTTGTCCTTTTAGAAATTGGTAATTCAAAAAGGAATTCAACTTTTTAATTGTTTCTATTTTATTTATATAGCCAACAACAAGATATTATTTTGATAAAAATTTCGATATACTGGCTGAATGAGTTTTAAAATTAGAATTTTCCTACCAAGAACTTATTCCTTTGGCATATATCAATGTTACAAATATAACTTTTCTCGAAATCATCTCTATATTTGTGAAAGGAACTTGCTCTTTGGGTAGCAATATTGATACCTAACCGGTATTTTATTACCAATTTTTCATCAGTGTAGACATGGATGATTGCTCCATGGAAGCAATATCATGGAATCGCAAGAATCAGAACCTCTATAATGAAACTTACATTAATATAGAAGTTTTCTAATAATTTCATATACCACACTAGAAACAACTGGTGAAAAATCACACTGTATAGATAACACTACATGCACTATGATGTGTAATCCTAAGTTTCCTTAATTCTATTTAAAATGTTAGCTGACTGTAATCTAACGGTTAACAACATGTGACGGTATTGTATCATTTTTTCACATGCTTATTCATTTTTTTCGTTCATATATGTTATATAAGATATTCCGTACTGCCATTTTGGTTCCCTCAGGTACATTCTGGGTTTTTAGTTTGAATCGAGATATCCGACTGAGTGATGTTAGGAAAGTTAGATCATTCCCGTCTTTTTCCAACGAAACAATATAATATAAATGTCCTTAAATAGATGTTATCTTTAGTATATATCCTGAACATATGAAATTACTGTTGGTTAGTATACCGTTACATTTGTAACGAGGCAGTTAATTGATGCGATTTTGGAAATTCTACAGAGATTTACAAATTGTATAAAGTTATTAACAACATTATTCACAACTGACAAGAAACTGACAAGAGACTGACAAGAGATTAACAAGAGACCGACAAGACCGACAAAACTGACAAGACTGAATATATAAGGAATTTTAATGGATATATAAGATGACAAAAGTATGAAGATAGCATTTTATTTCTCAGAAGAGCCCCTTATTATTGCAGCTGTCATGATACGTGGCCTGGTAACTCAGGTCGAATTCAACATTTAGCACGGTCAGTTATTCACTTCACGTCAAATATATCGTTTCTTTTTGAGATTACTACCGTCAATCTAAGGAAACTATTACGTAAGACTTGTAGTTGGTCTTTTGGAAATATTCGATTTCATGTCGTTATGTTTGAGTTTTCTTGATAAGAGAAGATAGTATGTAGAAAATGTATTAGATTAATCGTAGATTAGGTGACCTGATGGAACACCTCTACCGTTTCTACTATACTCTTTTCACATAAAATATAAATTATTTTTAAATATATTTAAGTTATTATTTTATTAAAAATTGGAAATTAAGTGTTAGAAAATTTGCTAAAACTCGCTAACATTTTGGAAAAGTGAAGTCACTTGGTAATTTATGTAGAACAAAACTTTTATCTCTGTGTATTGTGTGATTAAAATCTTGCAAATCTTGACGCCATAATTTTCAATAAATTCCTGTGCTAATAAATAGTTTGTGCTTGCATTTCTTGTTGATCCTAGTCACACCTACAATTTGGAATACGTGAATGAATATTATGTTGAATAAATTTGTTTCATACTGAACGAAATTATTCTTCTGAAACCCTTAGTTACAACTCGGCTAAGATTAAAATGTTAATTTATATCTTATGAATGGTCATTGGAAAGTTACTCTTTTAATGTTCAAATGAATCAATATTATTCAGCTTCTTTTAGATATTCCCAAAATAAATAATCTATGGATCTTGGTGGACGTCTAATTAAACCAAAGTATTCACCTGTTTACCTATAAACTTATCTAAATCTACTTCGTGCAGAAACATCAGCTTGAGAAGTATTTCATTTAGCCGTAAAGTGTACTTCAAAAAATTATGGACCTAAGTTATATTCGTTTTGATAATATCTTATTTTTAATATTATATTTATGCTTATGTATGTATATATGAGTAGGGGAGTAGTGGGCAAGTCAACATACTCGAACGTAAAATCGATTTATTTTGAAAAATAAAAGGTACTATGATTTTAAAAGCTAAGTTATATAAATAGAACATTCTATTTTAATATTTATTAAGTAGAAAAAGAAACCAGAACTTATTTTAAAAAAGCCAGCATCTTGAGATTTCGATCGGCTATAGAACTCATTACAATAGAGACATGCACAATCATCGTCGTCGTCTTCATTAAAATGCTCTTCATAGTCTGACTCATTTTCATAGATTTTAACCGCCGCACTTCTTTCACTCTTCTTAATTTTCCGGTCCTCTTTTCTTTCTGAACTTCTTTATCTCCACATTCTAAGGTAACATCAAACACATTTTTCTTTACTGAGTTTTTTGCTTATTTTTTCTTACCTCTCGCGCTTTCTTAATATTCTCTTGTTCGCGAAGACTCTGGAGGTATGGACTCGTTGTTAGAATATCTTGGCAATTATTGGCCTTCCTTCTTCTGGACTTTCTTGCATTTCCCTGAGGAAGAGGTGAAATTTGCAACAAATCAATTTTGACGTTATTAGCTGAAGACTCTCCGTGTTCGTGTGGCTTTGTATGAGATGAAGATGACTGCGGATCTTTTCCATTCAAATGTTCTGCTACAGTGGAACGATCACCCGGGTTAAAGGAATCATTGTATGCATTATCGGCCTTAAGTGGTACGTCAGTTACTGTGCTGGGCAAATACATGTGTTCTGGAAATATATCTGGGTTGAAAGGCGAGATCCCTGTTGCTTTAAATCCGCTTAAAACTATCGCTGGTGTTGCTACTCTATTGTAGGCGGAAGAAAAAAGTGACGCGACTTGATAAAGAGTAATGACACGACCTGGATTTTAGTTCAACCATAGAGTAGCTACTGCATCGTAGTACTTACTTGGAGGTCCGAAAAAGCCCACATCGAGAGGCTGCAGACGATGCGTGTAATGTGAAGGCAAGCAAAATAGCACCACTGAATATTTTTTTGCCAGTTCCAATGCTCTAGTGCACTCTAGTTTCATTGTAATTCTAACCATTATATTACTTTTGAATACAGTTGTTATTATTATTAATATATTTACTTTCATTTACTATGCTGACTATGAACCTCACATATCCAGTGTGGGTATTCCTAACTCCAAAATAATAATTATGCCTGCCAACTATTCCGTTAAATAAAAAGTAGCTTTATATATGAAAAAAGTTTAGTCAGTAAAAATCCATTTTTTGTGATATCACATCACAAAATTGCATACGCCTATCACAGTCTCTTCCAAAAGTATATCTTCCGTGATTGTTATTTCTATCGTTGTAAAAACCTTCGGATGAAATTGTGACGAATGTGAATATTTATGCAGAGACAAGACAATGCTTAATTGTCTGAAACATGTGGGCGGTTTCTCCTGGTGATGTTCTTAATTTTGACATGTTCTCGAAATTTGTGGAAAATCTTACTATCAGTACCCTGTGAAATGTAATTTTTTGGCTATTTTCATTTTATATTGGAATTTCATTAGATAAAGTACACAACAACGACATTCAAACTCAACTGTACACAGAAATTATACAATTGGGTCAAAACATTCACCAATACAAAAGACTTTGGTGAAGAATGTTGAGGTTAGGTTGCGTTATCAATTTTAAACATGGTAAATTTGTAATTGCCCAAGATCGCTCTTTAAAAACTCGTTAAGGAGTAACTTTTTCTACCATCTGGAAGTAAATCAAGTAGACGAAAATTTAAAAATCTGCTACATCTACAGCTCACAAAAGGTACTTGTAATTCATATTTAAAAAGAATGTGTTATAATTTCTCAGTAACCACTGAGTAAAAGATAAGGGTTTTATGAGATTCTATATTTCATGAGATTACCAATAGCTCTACACACAATGTAATTCATACTTGGCAAAAGTTTGGGTACAATTATAATAGAGTTGCTAAATAAATCCTATCGACAACAAATGTGTCCAACGTAAAATGATTGTTCATTCGTTGTTTTTACTAGTTAGCCAGTAATTATATTCGGGTTGTTGCGCAACTGTATACAAGAAATGTCGCAGAAGAGTATCGGTATTATTGTAGTAGAGATAATAGCAGCATTATTACATATCCTTAAAGATGTAAATTAGGAAGGAAGTGATCTTTATTCTCCCATAACGAATAGAAAATATTCATCACTATTACGTACATAACAGACACCCACATAGCAACTGTTTGAAAGTTTCATGCTCTCAACTTAAGCTTTTCAACAAATCGCCTGTAAAATCTTATATCTTAAAATTTATAATCAAGGGATTCTTTGATATATGGTCTAAATCATGGTGGCCACAAAACTGGAAAACCTAGAAACGTCAGGGAATTTTCAATTTACTGGAAAAGTTAGGTAGAAGTCAGGGAATTTCCAATTGGGATTATTTAAAATTATTCAACTTCTAGAATTTTTTCATTTCTTTCGAATGAGATTGAAAAATTGGCTCGCATGCGATTGTCATAATATCTAGCGTACTTTTGATTGTACTATCTGTTTTATGTTTCGGAAATGTGTACGTGAAAAATACCAGCTGATCATTGAGAACCTTAACCTTACAAAAGTGAGAAAGAATATTATGCTTATAACTTTATATATATATATATATATATATATATATATATATATATATATATATGCGTACTTGGTCATTCGAGACTGTTCTTTGGAAACTATGACAACAAATCAATAACATACGCATTTCACTGTATTATATGAAGGAATAAATAAATAAAAACATGAAACTTAGCACATTGTATAAATCATAAATTGTTTACTTGCGTTTTTTTATTGCCGTCAAGTGTTCAAAGTGAGAGAACCCACCGTAATTTTGGTTAAAATGTATCGAATTTTTAGCTTATAACTAGAGTGGTTTGAGTTATGCTTAAAAACTTACTTTATAACGCCAACTTCAAAAAGATCTAGTTACCTTAGGAGGATCTTTTGTATGAAGGTGAATTAGTTTAGATACACAAAAATTCAAGGTATCATGACATGAGACTTTCTGGACATCTTCTTAAAATTAGGAAATATGATTTCCGTTAGGTTTACTTATGTAATAATAACAGTATGACACGCTGCTTGAAAATGGGAAGCATTGGTAGAGTAGAAGGGGATTAACCCTTTTGGCGTCTTGACATTTATATAACAAAAGCCGAGAAATGCAACTTTATAATTTTGGGCCGCAATATACTAATTTGCAGGCGCAGAAGTTTTCCATAATGATGGAAAATAAAAGATTAGAACTTTTGTACAAAATTATTGTCAATATGTCAATATCCTGCTTCATATCGCACGTGATATTTTTGTTGTTCGAGCTTTATTCCATTTAATTATTTCTATTGTAATTTTTATTATTTGATGACAACAACGAAAAAAATAAAAATGTAGTTATATTTTAACAAATAAGCTTTGTGATATGGCAACACTGATGTGAATAAGTCAAATCTGACATTGCAATAATAAAGTTTGACATTTTTAATGTTGAACGTGTTGTTATACGATTGCTATTTGAGTTGTTTACAGATAAATAAAACATTAATCTTGGTTTAAATGAGATCATTATATATATGACTCTCAACGTGTATGAATTTCGTAAAATCGGCTATTGCAAGATCATCATGTAACACACCGTGAGGTTGAGGCATACCTGGGCATAAGTTCCACTTGCATACATTTAATATTGCATGAATAGTTGGTTGTCGAAAAGAGCTATATGCATATGAATCCGAAAAACTAAACAACAAGTAATTGTATAGGTCTTACAAGATGAGCCAAATCCAACAGATTTTGTTCGCACACGAAGCACTTCGAAATAAATGCTTACCTATTTTTTGGAAAAACTAAACACCATTCAATTAGGGCAACCTAGAACAATTTATTCTGAATGATACACCAGTATTTGTTTGCCAGAAGTGTTCGAAAAAATCAGGAGAAGCAATTGCAGAAGACAAAATATTCTTCACCACGACAATACGATCTTTCACAAATCAATTGAATCAAACACATTTTGGTCGGTCAAAACATCGAATTGATGGATCATCCGCCGTATACTTTTTGTATCGCACTTAATGATTTCTTCTTATTCCCGCAGATCAAAAATAAAGTGGAAAGTCAACGTTTTGCGACACCTCAAGGAGCGGTAAATCCGTTCAAATCACATTTGGGATACCCTAATCAAAATGGAAAAAATGCTTGGACAATTGGTTCCAACGCATGCTAAAGTATATTGATCTAAGTATTTTGAAAAACTATGAAGCCAAATTAAATTATAAATATTTATTTTTATTTGTTTCAAAACTTCAGTAGCAGTTCTCGTATATTTATAATTTTTGATCCATTTGTTAATTACTTGGGAATAATAATAAAAATATCAATTGCATTCCAGTTAGAGAAGCAGAAAATTCTAGTGGTATTTACATCACAATCCCCTATACTAAACTTTCTCAATTTCTAGAATATATTCGATGAGGGAACATGTCCGTTTGGTTATTTGATTGAGTAATAAACCGCAAAGGTCTGATTATACAATCGACCTTTGTATGAAAAGGGCGAAAACAATTTTTGGGAAGTCCCGTTAAACCCTCTCGTTTTTCGAACGATTTTTACAACTGTTCGGGGTGTCTGATTCAGAGAAGTAACAATGTTGGTTATCATTTTTAAGTTCAGTACTCCACGGCTAGAGGACGAAGTTCATAATGATCATACGAAAACATCATTTTCTATAACTCAACTGTCACGGTATGTACCACATGTCCCTGAATACCGTATAATGTATTGTGGGATATATTTCGACAAAAAAGTTTGATGACACTTTTTATCATTCCATTCATTAACATATTTGAATTTAAATCGTTTTCTAACTTTCTCAGTGTCTCCAAGAGATGTTGGGTTCGGTAACTTGCAAAGGACATTTTTCTTCTCAATAAGGTCCTCGTCTTTTTTCTCAGGGAATGAAAATGTAAATTCGTGATACGTGACATATTGCATCAATACAAAGTCACCAATTTAAATTTTCTTTGTCTTCTTTACCTTCTTATTTCTTTGAAATCTGTTAAATGCTCGAATATTGGTTTATCGGTCGATTAACTATCGCTAGACACTTCAAAAGAAATGTTTTCCATGAAAATCTTTCCAATATAAATTTATGATGTTTTTTTTATCTGGATGTTCTGCTTTTTCTTTCATTTTAGGTGTGCCGGTAAGTATTGTTGATACAGTTTTCTTTGCCTGTTTCTTTTCTTTCACAAAATTATTTCCTAAATTATTTATCGGTGTAGATTTTCGAATATAAGTTTCGAGATTTCAGTAGATTCAGGTGAAATAGCAGCTTTATCTTGACTTTTGCTTGTAGACGGTAATGGTTCAGCTAATATGTGTGATGTGTGATGGATTCAGATAAGTTTTGCGTTTGAATTTGCTTTGGTAGATAAGTTACATAAAAAGTCATAAAATCTATATCCTTATTATTACAATATATTCAAACCCCTCAATAATGTTTTTTAAAGTAAAAGCTCACTGGAAAAACTTTCCTGTTATTTACAATATTGTAGATACCCCAGTCTCGAAATTTATTATCCATCGGTTTATTATAATAGGTCTTGAATGGTCCGAAACACGTTCAAGACGCTGGAGCTTGTAACTACAAAATGGGAAGAGCAATGCTACAAAATTTCAAAACTTGGATAACGCAATGGTTATCAAAAATTAGTAGAATTTAAAAATGGACGTTGCATTTAGTCACCTTTACAAAATACTCCACAAACTTGGAAAAATTCTAGCCTGGGGGAGCACATTTGACCACGTGATGTTTAAAGTGTTTTCTGAGAAATATGATGTACGTTGGTACATACGCGGATATATTGAAAAATTTTTAGCCTACTATAAAACCAAACAAAATTTCAATTTTAAAATATTTTATTACTCAACATATTCTCCTCTTAATTGGATACATTTATGACAGCGAACCTGCATCGTCTCTAGACCTTTCAAAAAATGCTTTGCAAACCAGAACCTGACCACAGCTTTTATTACCTCCTACTTGGAAGAAAATTCACGACCTTTTAATCTTCTTTTCAGTTGAAGAAAGAGATGATAGTTGGACGGAACCAAATCTGGTGAATAAGGGGGGTGTTCTAGTAATTGAAACCCTAAATCACGAATTTTTTGCATGGCAACATGAGATTTGTGTGCAGATGTGTTGTCCTGCAAGAACAAAACACCTTTGGATAGCTTTCCGCGTCTTTTCTCTTTATTTTTTTTCCCGTAGAGTGGTCACTAATATCGAATCGTAATCTCCAGTTATTGTTCTACCCTTATCCAAGAAATTAATCATGATTACTTCATGGCAATCCCAAAAAACTAAAGCAAGAACTTTTCCAGCAGATTTTTGGACACGAAACTTCTTAGGTCTTGGAGAACCAGAGTGTCGCCATTCCATTGATTGTTGCTTTGTTTCTGGATCGTAGAAATGTCCCAAGTCTTATCCATAGTAACAATTCGGTTTATGAAGTCTACATCGTTTTCAAATCGAGCACAGATCTAACTCGATGCTTCTACCTTTGAACGCTTGTGGTCAACATTCAAACATTTGGGTATGCATTTTTCAGCAATTTGTCTCATGTCTAAATTGGCTTCTGGCCTTCCCGATCGATCATCATCTTCAATGGAAAATTTACCTCTTTTGAAACTTACAGTCTAATTTTTTACGGTCGTATACAGTACATTAAGTATATCTTCGTAAATCTGCGTACCTCTTAACCCTTTTAAATACAGGTACTTAATGATGGCTCGATACTCCGATTTTTCGATTTTCACAATTTCGGTGGATATCTTTTTTCTTTTAATTTATTGCGTAACTCTGGTTTACTTTTTTGACGGCAAACTTCACACTGACACTTCTAAGTTATTGTTCGTCGCAATTTTTTTTTTGTATGGAACTGGTTTAGGCTAACTAGATATCAATACATCCTTGTACGTTGCATTTACATTTACCGCTACACACATAGTAACTAAGACACCTCTTTCAGCACTAGCGAACTTGCTTTTGACCAGTAACAGCTATAATCTTCGGAGGTCTGTGTACAACCTGGTTATTACAAAAAAACCATCCTTAAGTAAAACTTGTTAAAGTTTGAAAAAAACGTTTCACATTATGTTTATTAAAGCCAGTGGCGCTTTAGGAGTTTGTAAACTAAGAGTTGCTTGTCTGTCTGCGAAACAGACAAATCTACTCTACTACTTCATGTTTACTTTTGTTCTAGGACTTTAGCACCATTTTATTATTGACGACTGCAAATTGGTATGTGAATACACAGGTTAGTCCTTACCACATTTGAGAAGCCGTATAAGATATGCTGCTAGTGCCTGTTTTTCCTGCTCATCGAAAATTTGACGGAAACTGGGTTCAAGTCTAGAACTGAAGTCTTCTCTTTCATTTACACTAATACTTTTATAGGCAAGGACCTTTATGTGGAGGGCAGATTTGTGTAACTCATATAACTCTGCGATAGGTCTTAATTTAAGTTTCCCCGATACAATTTTTTGTATTGCCGTCTCCTTCTTTTCAGCATATTCACAATGACTCGTTTTTCTCCTTTAAATATTATCCTCATCGTGTCTACTCTTCTTGGACATCTAACAATAATTTATTAAAATTTTGATAGTGACCAATGGTTTAAAATTATACGTGTCATGATGTATAGTGGGATTATAAACCACTACAATTTGTCTGATAAATTAGGGGTGGGCAAAATAATCGATTAATCAAAAATAATCCATTAATCGGGTGATCGATTAATTGATATATATTTTTAAAAATAATCGGTAATCGATTAATCGAAAATAATCAAATAATCGAAAAATATCGATTTAACTGAAAATATAAAAATACCGATTAAGCGAAAAAATCGAATATTCGGAAATAATCGGTTAATCGAAAATAATCAATTTATCGAAGATTGATTATTTTTCATAATTTTCACACTTTTGTACTTTTTTGTGATCCTGTAACCTGTAACTCAATACTCTGTTCTGTCGGTATACTGGATCCAAAACTTGACATCGTCAACTTCTTTTTTTTTTCTTTGCAGAAATTTACCTATTAAGAATAAAATCCTCTCTCTCAGAAATGAATAATAAGAAATATTTCTATTGTTTAGTTTTATTTTGGTGGGAATCAAATCACAATATTTTTTTTCAACTTTATATATAGCTGCCGTAATCAAGAAATATTTGTTTTGAGTTTTCGAAATATTTGGCCCACATTGTATTAAATGGATCACAATTATTGATTATATTAATCAATTACTTAAAATTAAGTAAGATCACACTCCTTTTTAATAAATAGCTTTAACCAAATACAAATACCTACATATTGATAATTGGGTATATAACATTTAAACTTATTTAGTTAACTAGGTACAAAAATTATTCTTTTTGGATCACAGGACATAAAATATTAGAAGATAATATTTGACATTTCGACTTTTCTTAGATGTTAACTTATTTCTGAAGAAACGAAAATTGTTTGGTATATAACAGAAATATGTACATTGAAAAAGTACTATTCTATGAATTTTCTTTAGGGGTCATCCATAAATTACGTCACATGTTAATGGGGGGGAGGGTATCATCGGAATGTGACAAGGGGCAGGGGGGGTCAAAAACTTTGTGACATCACATGTTAAAATTCAAAATTCATCACGCAAAATTTATGTGTGAATAAAAAATTTACAAACTTGACCTATATATTTATTAATAATTTAGCACTCTCGTTATAAGATTATATATCTCTCAAGCAATAGCAGTTTAAATCTAGAACGGTGCTGTAATGCAAGTTAGACTCTAATTCACGAAAGTACTGAATGGTAAGGGTTTAAATAAATTCAAGTCGTCGGCGTGAATGAATGATGATGATGCTTTATGGATGGAAGAAAATGACGTAGACACCAAAGATATTCCTGACGTTCAAGCTCAGAATGAAAATGAAGGGCCTGATTTACCAGTAATAGCTAATATAAAAGAATGGGTTCAAATTCCATGGACACAAGATGATTAATTTTTGTATTTTTAATTTACATAATTAGTCGTTTGTTGCTTCCTAACTAGTCGTTTTTTTTTCTGTTGTCTAAAATATTTGACTTCTTTATGTTAATTTTATCAAAGATTATATAATAAAAGTAAGAAAAAAATAAAAATAACTGTTTTCTTTTGATTATTTTTGAATAAATATATAAATTTGAAAAATGTGTGACGTCACATCAGGGGCGAGGGGGTTTTGAAATTGTGACAACCTGTGACAAGGAGGGGGGGAGGGGTTAAAAAGTCCTGAAATTTGTGTGACGTAATTTATGGATGGCCCCTTATGAAAAAGTAAAAACTTTTCTGCTGTTCAATTTGTAATTAGGTGAGTACTATATTTGAAAACCTTTATGATCTATTTTCATTTCCATTATTCACAATTTGTGAAAGTATATAATATCCTGCTAATCCCTTAGACCCGACTAAGAATGGTTAATTTGTGTACTTTACATATAATGTATCAAAATGTGTAATGAATCAAAATTTTACCCTTCACTTATCTTCAACCAATATTTTTTTGCTTTCTTACAGATATTTACATAACAGAATTGTTTCAGATATATATTGTATGTTGTCTTTTCTATTTTTCATGTGTTTTCTGAGACTACGTCTTGTTTCTCATTTTCAAAAAGAACATACTGTTGTAGATCTCGATATTTCATTTTATTTTGTTCAATTTGATTTAATACGAAAAGGAATAAAATTGGACGAAGAAATATAACCGACAATTTAATCACGTAGAAACCACACACATTTTACGGATTGTGTTTGTATTGAATTTATGACGAACATCCATTTATTTTCAGAATATATTTCACATCCATGTGATAAATCGAAAAGATACTTTAAAATTGAATAAATTCCTCAATATTTCATGGAAATGAAACTAGAAATGAAATAATTATTTAGAAGGCTGGTATTTCAGAAAAAGAAAAATAATCAAACATTTAGTATTCTTATGAATTTTCATTATGTACGTTTTCTATTCCATGTATTTTTTGAGAATAGATTATTTATGGGTGAGTACTACAACTGAGTAACTACAAATTTTGCCAAATGTTTATAGGTGTGACGAAAAATTCCATTAGGTAAGGACTAAAACATACTACAATTAAGTACGTATTGCAGTCCATGATTTCTCAGCCTAAAATAGATCATCAATTAAAAAAACTGTGATTATTTTTCAATATATTTTTCTTTTATTTCCACAAACTTCTCAGAAAGTCTGACTAAAGCTTCTATGCCACTATGAAAAAATATGATGCACTTTTAGAGTCAAAATGTTTGTACTCGTATACCGCATGTTTAATTTCATCGTTGCTATTAAAGCTTTTAGCCCTTAACTCTAACTCCAACTTAGTGAACAAAAAATAGTCAGACAGGACTAGATGGTGCGTGTTTAATCTCTGTGAGGTCACAGAATACAGCTGCCTTGAAAAATGAAGCAGAGTAGACTATATTCTCATAAAGCAAATGCTGAGTTTGCCATGTCTTTCACGATTATTTTTTGGCGCAACTGCCTTAGTAAGTCAGTTTACGATTGTATTTGATTCCTTGAAATCAGATAAAAGGACTCTCGCAGTCCGAAAATACTGTAGCCATTACTTTTTTGGCGACCTTTGTTTTTTTGGCACGGGCTCTCTCTTCCGATTCCATTTCATGGAATTTCTTTTGGATGTAGGATTATAGTAGAAGACCGTAGTTTCATCATCGGCTACAAATCAAAAAATTTTTTCCAAAATTCTACTCGATGCTGCTTCTGCACTACCCCAAGAAGTTGAGACCCACCTTGCACTAATTTTTCCCCTAGATAAATACTCATGTAGACTCCTTAGAACACATGTTTTAGAAAGCCTATCTGTTTTGCAATTTTTCAGGCGCTGGTTCCTTAGAACAATTTCTTTCACTAATTTAATGTTTTATGTATTCACCGTCACAGGATCTCACGTACGTGTATTATCTTCCATTAATTCTCGTCTCCAGCGAAACAACTTTGTGTTGGTGTTAATCTTTCTTCACTAAAAAATGTTACAATAGCGCAAAACTCAGTTCGAGACATTTTTCGAAACTAATTGACTATATAAAATGAAGGTGAGTTAAATGAGCTAAGAAAAGAATGAAGTTATCCTCCAATGGATTCTGGACCACACTAAAATAGAGTGAAATTAAGCAGCAAACAGACTGGCTTAAGTAGTGGCTGGTGAACACTTTGTAGGCCTGAGACACTGTGTAGGCTTGGCTACAGGAGAATAGAGAAAACATTAGAAAAAAATCAGTTACTGAAATAATCTATGAGTCTGATGCAAAGAAGATCTAGTAAATCTATCAACTTGAGTGAGAATAATTTACGATTATTAACAAGTTTTGCCGGGACATTGTCATCTCAATTGACATCTGAAAACGCTAAGTTCTAGAAAACGCGGAGAAGCTGTGAAGTTGAGGACGAAAAACCTCTATACACATTTTCTCGAAGTACGGAGACATAAAACTCCAGAGCATTAAACCAAAGAGCGTATGAAATAAGAAAATGAATATCTTTTGCTACTATAGTGCAACATAGTGAACTTTCCAGAAGAAAGAAGTGCGATTAATAAATCAGTTACGCATACTGAGCATCCTTTATCCCCCTTACAAATGTACATACATACTACGGTCAGAGAGAATTAGGTTTTAAATGAACTAAATAAGTTTACCGTTTAATAATGACTGTAAACAGTAAAAAAATTACAACCCAAATTTGATAGACACGTCATTGTTCGAGTGTTTGGGTGTTTGAGTATTTGTGATTGAGTGTTTGCAAATTGTTAGGGTATTTGTTCCTTCATGTGTTAGGGTATTTTAGTGTTTAAGTATTTGTTTGAGTGTCTAAGTATAGAGTACTGAGTGTTCAAATTTCAACACTTAATACCCAACATTCCACTATTTAACAATCGACATCAGTCGAGCATTCAAACATTGAACGATTTAAACTATCGTACAATCAACATTCACTTAAACAGTTGAACACTCAAATATATAAACACACGGACACCCCAACACACAATTACTCAACACTAAATAAACTACTTATTACTTGATGATGGTATGCATATATGAGTTGCTAAATTAATTATAGCATTTCTGATTTTTTTAAAAATTCAGTTTTCCATTTTCGGTGTTTTTAATATTACAGTTTCATACTAATATATGTTTTATTGTTATGTTTCCTTCTCAAGAGCCTTCATATCTCACCCTTTCAAGCTTCCCTTGGTTTCGAAATGTTAAGTTTTTAGAAGATACAGTACTTTTCCACAACCGGCGTACTAATATTATAAATATAACAATTAATATGCTGCCATTTCATTTAAGCGTGGGATAATTATGACTTTCTAATTAGAAACTAACTACGTATGGCAAACATTATGGAACAAAAGTTGTTTTGTTAGTTATATTATGCAGAATAATGAAGATAAGTAATTTCTCCTTATTTATATGTAAATGTACATTAAATAAATTGGATATTGAATATCCTCATCACCATCATTGTCATTATCTGTTAATATAATCATTGAGACTCTTTGAAATAAAAATTACCTTTTATGAAATCATTTAATCAATACTTTTCCCATTCTTTTACAGAAAATAATTAAAAAACATTATTAAAGTGATTGTATCGCAGCAATTCGTTCACATGATTCACTATTGGCTTGTTTATACATGTCTGAATATTTTCGCGAGTTGGCGCACCTAAAGTGTTGACAACACCGCACTATTTTCGTCTTCAACAATTACAAGCTACAACGATCTGTACCGTGTGACAGTTATGCATAGTAACAACCAGTCGCTAGTCTCTACACTAGTAAGAAAAAAATCGACTCGGGCAATCGCTATTCACTAGCAAAGAAAACTGATCTCGAAATTGTATTTTTCTTGTAAAATCTTATGCTAATGGTATGAACTTCACAATGATATAAAATATTGTAATGTTTCTTGCTCTTACAGTTCAACAAAACAATCTATAAACACTATTTTTATGCTTGGTTACAATAGTGGTAATTCCGGAAACTGACCCTTATAAAAGGTTATCTACCTGTTCCACCACTAATCGTCGGTGTTGCATGTTTTCTGCGGTTTTGTTGCAACCGGCTCTCCAGCCAAATAGCCGACAATAGGGAATAATACAGCCGCAGCTGTACCGGCCCACCCCAAATTAAATTTAAAATAAACAAAAAAAACACAATATTCCAAAAAACAAAAACAAATCTCGAAAATAAAAAAACAAACCGAGAAGAGCCGTTTTTACTTACAAGCTCCAATTCGTTTTTTTTTCGGCCGAAATCCCCGCTAGAAATAGGTAGGCAAACACATACTAACGAAACCACCATAACCCCAACCCTACAGAGGAGCTATTTCTATATCAGGGCCTACTCAAATAAACCACATTCCTCACAAAAATCCTCCTTAGCCTACCAAGCAATAACCAACGAATCTCTCTCTTTTTCCAACACTATCAGGTAACCATTAAACGTCAACCGATAAACATCTCCCTTTATAGAAAACAAAAATTCTACCTGAAAATGGCCACAAGTGATCAAGCTGCTCAACTAGTCATCCCATTCAAGACTTAGCGAAAAGTGGTCGTTACCAAGAGATTGGTAACTTTCATAGAAGACACGGTTCTTGAAGAAAAAAGTGCACATACGAGAGATATTGCCGATTCATTGTCAGTACCTCGCTAAGAAATCGGACCCTCCCTGGTGTTAATGCCCAATAAGAGCTCAGAGAAATATAAGGATTGGCAGTGAGTGGCTAATCCGTTAGACGAATACTTAAAGCAGCTAACTTTGAGTTGAAAAGCTCAGCTACTGGCCCCAAATTAACCCCAGCTTACCGAGCAGTCCGTCTACGAGTTGCCAGAGAAGACATTAATTGAACTGACGAACAATTGGGCCCCTTTCTCTTCTCAAATGAAAGCAGAGTGTGCCTGCATGGTAGCGATAGAAGATGACCACAGAAATATTCGCGCAGTGTTTCGTTAAAGAAAACGTGGTTTTGGAGGAGGTTCCTGTATTATATAAATGAACGTACCGTAAAAAAGAGTTTGCTTCATTCACTTTTCAATATTTTCTGTGTGTACCTTATTTTTGTAATACAAACGACGAGCTTCTCATCGATTTGGTTCGGAAACGACTAGTCCTTTATAATATGAAGGACCCCAAGTTGTCACGTTGCCTTTCATGTTTTAACACGCACCGTGTATCCCTCTTTAGATAACTAAGAATTTCGTCAGCAGATATGTTTTTCCACTGAAGGTTACGGTACGGTACGTCAGGTCACTTCACGTCACGGCATAGATATGTGGGGATCGACATAGAGTGTGCTGTATTTATCCTTACTAATATTATAGATGTGAAAGCGTGGATGTTTGTTAGGCTTTCACGCAAAAATTATTTGACGAATCATCATGAAACTTTGTACACGTATTAAGGGAGGTACCAGAAGTAACATAGTATACTTTTTATAAAAAAAAATTTGTCAACAAATATCACAATTTTGCTACTTCAGCGCCATCTAACATATACTAATGAAGTTCAAACCCTAAATACTATTATCGGTGTACGATATTACCGACGGTCAAGTCAATACCTATTTAATTTATACATCCAATTCAATTGACTACAGTTTCAGCTGTTTGGAATTTTTGAGGTTAGGTACCTTCAGTGGATGTCACTGAAAGCGTATGTCTAAAAAATGCCTCGGAAGCGTAAATCTACATTATCTAAAAATTCGTCACGGGCCCTACCACCAAAAATTAAGTGGTTAATGAGATTAACACCGAAATTTTAAAAGATGTGCAAGGAGAAATGAAGGAGTATTTGTCGATGGATACAATTATGGATACGGAACTAAGTACTTCATATCCTGTCGAGTTTTTAAATTCTCTTGAACTGTCAGGTGTACCGTCAATTAAAACTAAATGTACCAGTAATGCTTATGCGCAATCTAGATGCTCCTCGGCTATGTAATTGAACAAGACTTCGTATAACAAAATTGTAGCAGAATATACTTGGTGCTACCATTTTAACAGGTGTCGGCAAGGGAGAAATTGCTATCATACCTCGGATTCCAATTATTCCAACTGACCTTCCTTTTCAATTCAAAAGAGTTCAGTTTCCGGTCAAGCTTAGATTTGTTGTTACTATAAACAAAGAACAAGGACAGAAATTACAGGTAGCAGGAGTGCATTTAGAAAAGCCATGCTTCTCTCATGGCCAATTATATGTAGCGTGTTCACGTGTATCTAATGCCCGGAATTTACATATTTGCACACAAAGACAAAACTTGTAATATAATCTACAAAAATATACTAGATTAATACTCAGCATTTTATCTTTTTAATTGTTAGAATTCAAAACTATTTATTTTTGTTACAGGAAAATATATTTCAACATTTGTTTATGTATTTCAATAAAGCATGTTTTGAAACTTCATTGTATGTAGTAATTTTTAAAAATCAATAATACTAACCAAGCAATGACACCTTTGATTTACCTGACGTAATATTGATGAATTCGATGTAGTTGTAGGTGTAGGATGATTTTTATAGTTAATATTACTATTGTTACATTTGCACATATTCACTAAAATTATGAAATGGAGTTATTGCAATTAACTGCTCACATTTTGGATGGAAAATTTTAAAAAGCAAATTTCCAATTGGAAGCTCATTTCTTATCAAAGAAGTTAGATATCTAACCGATACTGATCAAGAATTTTATGATGATCGATTATAAGGACCACTCCAGAAATTGCTGTTAATGTGTTGATCTCATTTAATAAGTTGCCCAATATTTTACAAGAAGCTGCGTCATACATTTATATTTATTAATAAAACTGGAGATCGGTGAAAAATCTAATTTGAAAAATAATTTATGGTTCAAAAGGCTTAGAAAACGATCAATTGATCATTCTAGGTAGAATATAATTCTTAATAGAAAAATAACATGATTGACAAAATTTATCTTATTGCTACGAAAGCATGCGGTGCTCACTATTGATCGTTATAATTTTCTTACTAGTTTTATTCCGAAATACAGTTACTTTAAAAGAAGAATGTCGTATAAACCATTCTAAGTTTTGAAAACGGTTATTCTAATTTTTTCGTGGATACTTCTTCTTGCTTCAGGTCTCATACCATATTTTTATTGGTCTATCGAGCAGTTTCCTCATGTACGATTTATGATTTTTGACTCGTTTTGCCTCTCTATTTTCTGACATTGCTTCGTCATAATCTCTCCAGCCTTGTCTACTTTCTCTAACCCATCTCACCACATTCCTAGTTTTTCTCAAATATATTGATATCTGATTATATCTCAGGACAACGTCTGTCGAGTCCGCTGATCTACTTATAAAATGTAAGGTTGTGCATATTTTGTTTTAGTCCGATGGAAGCTGATTGATTTCTAACGACATTTGTTTATGTAAAAAACTTAGTCTAACGTTAAAAAAACGCTATAGTCTCTCGCGCCGAGAGTACGATGACTTTTTACTTGTTTTAATTTTTCTCTTATACGCCCAACACATTGCGACAAAAAAAAAAATTCCTATGATCTGCGCGATCTTCCCATGGCATATTATGATCCCTGTAGTACCCGTGGTCTAAAGCAGTGAGGTATGATGCAACATGTATGGTGGGTAGATAAATTTAATCCCTCGACTTTCCGAACTGTCAACTTCTTGATGACCATTTGAAATGCATAACAATATACTATAATGTGTGTATGATTTTATGCAGTTTTTTTTAAATTAATGCTTTCATGCTATGCCAGAATTTTTTTGTTGATATTTTCAAATTCTTTGTTCAGTACTTTTTTTCTTTACCTGCTTACTTTGTTTTATGTACTTTTCTTTGTATTGATCTTCTTTGGATTGTGTTTATTTTCTCTTCGCTTGTTTTTTCTTATTTATTACCAAATTTATTTCTTTTTATTCACCATGTAGTCCTGTTATGTTTTTTCCTACTATCCCTATTCCGCCTATCTTTTCTGCTGTCTCATATAATATATTTTTACATTTTCTTATCTGTCTTATAAATTCCAGTTTTGGGTTTCTTCTTTGAAATCTCTGAATTCCATATTTGTTACTCTCTCACTCTCTTATTCTTATTATGTCCACTATCGCTATAACCATTTTTGCTGAGACTAGCCTGTGCTGTGTTCTTATTCGTGTTTGCTTCATATATGGTTTCTATTCTGTATAGTCTTTGATTTATCACTTATGTACAATGAAGTCTATTATATTTTATGCCCCCCTACCTTTAGCTACAAATTTTTATCTCTCGTCTAATGGTGGGAGCAGAAAGTATTTACGATCAGTAATTCGTTTGTTTGACAAAACTCCAACATTCTTTGTCCATTTCTATTTTTAGCTTCCTCGCCAGATTTCCCCATACTTCCCACGTCTTTTCTTAATCTGGCATTCCAATCTCCTATGATAATTATTTTCTCCGTTCTTTCTCGTATTTCATCGTATTGTTGCTGTAGCTCAATCGTTATTTCCTCTGTGCCTTTCACTGGCTGTAATCAAATAATACATTATATTGTTTTTCTAGCTCACTTTTTGGTGGCGATGAAGCTTGGACGGAAATAGGGGTCAGCGAACTGAAACACTGTTTGAAGATAAAAAGACACGAAAACTCCAGCAGCAATCTTTATATTGCGTGGATATTCGGTATTAGGATAAACTAATATTACTGTTGAATTAGATTCTGTTTATTGGTTAGATATACAGAAAAAAATGAAACTTCATTATATCCTAAAAAAACATTCGAAATAATGGAATAGCTCCGATGACTTGCGAAAAATGTTTTTTTCTGTCGCAGTGGTGGAGATTCCAAAAGTCTAATTTTTATTGATTTAGAAAAAAAATTTGTCCGTATTTGTTACAGATAAATTAAACTAACTGCGTTACTATTTATTGCCTCGATTGCTATATCCCGTTGATCTGATCCTTCCAAAGAATTTCTAATCCTAATTATTGAAAAAACCCGATGGAAGGTGATTTTTCCTCAAAAACTCAACTTCTCTCATTATTTTGAAAATGTATTAATTTTTCTAAATGTTGATATCTGTTAATTTTCTCCTCTACTTGCTTTCTCTTGACTGGTAAATGAAAACTGAAATATAGAGGTTTTTTGGAATAAGTTGTTACATTACGATAATTGTGATTAATTTTTGTGATATTCATCTTGCGGAATAAACACACAATTAAATGAATCAAGCTCTCTCCAGTTCGTCGGTTTCAGAAAGATTTTAGTCAAATTAGAAATTCCGTTATTTCGCTTAATACAATCATTTTAATTAAAATTTGTATGTTTTGAAGTTGCCGTATTTTTCATTTCATTCCAATGAAATATGATAAACTGCTTTTATCTACATACAATGCGGTCTATACGTATGGAATGAATTCAATTTTAGCGTTATTAGGTACCATCTAAAAAAAAACTGAAACAGGTCGATTATTATTTTTAAATTGACAATTTACAATATGAAAATATTCACCCCAGCACCTCCTATAAATTTTAAAGAAAGGGGTTCGTATGACACCTTTTTGGAAAGGGATTTTAATCCTTTGTTCAGCAATAAAAAATTTTTCAAATTTGGTGCAAACATAACATAAATTTTGATAATGTTTCTATCACAAAACTTAACGTAGAATTAAGATAATAATATTTAGAATGTATTATACAATGTACTTTACAATTAAATTAAATGTCCAAAATGACCACTATTCACTTCTTAGGCATGTAAATAATATTGCAAAACTAGGTAGAAATGTTCAACATACTGATGCAAAAAAGTTAGATGTACTTTTAGAGATTGAGGAAAATGCGCATAAAACAACTTTTGCCGTCGACAATGGTGTGAGTAAACAATCTATTTTGAGACCTTCCCATAAAGAAAAATACCACCCTTACAAAGTTCAGTTGGTCAGGAGTTGAATGAAGATGATCCTGATGCAAGATAAGAATTCTGTGAATTGATAATGGACAAAATGAAAGCAGTTTTGAAGTTTATAAACACAATAGTTTTTTCTAATGAAGCGCCTTTTCATTTAAACGGAATGGTTAACAAACAAAACTGTAAATATTGGAGCAATGAAAATCCTCACTGGATGTGTGAGGCTTACACTCAATATCCTTAAATAGTGAACGTTTGGGTTGGTATCATTAGCAATAAAATTATTGGCCCTTCTTTTCTTGAGGGCACAGTTAATGGTGAGGTTTACCTAGATTTTTTGATTAACTTCTTAGTGCGTACATTACAAAAACTTTTTCCTGATATTGTTAATCCAAATGAGATCTATTTACTAACAACAAATCGGAGCATCGCTAAACTTGAATTAATGTTTGCATTGCAAGATTCCTACACCAATAATACGCAGTTCAGAACAATAATAACTTGAATTAGCTGAGAAGTATTTTACATGTTTCTAATGGGACAAGAAAAACTATCACTTTCAATCAACATATTAGCAAAAATTTTCCTCACTCAACATGACGGTACGAAATATGGCGATAAATACTATCTCAATCATCGGAGCTGTTATCTGTATCCATATTTCTATCTACATTTTGTTGATTTTCATTTGAAGACAAACCTTTTTATGCCAACAAATTATCTCAAACTGTCATTGAACTCGAATAAACCACGTGAATTTTAAATTACCTTCAACTACTCACCAACCGTAATAGTACGGATTAAATTTAACAGAAAATGCCTCATTTACATTTTGCTTCATTAAATTTATAAAAAAAAAGCTCGCAAATTATATTTTTCGATGGCCGAAAATATGATTTTAAAAACTTTATTAAACTCAAAATTACAATTAACTTCACAAGCGGATTAACTATAATTTATTGAATGAACTATATATTCAAGAACAATATATATATATTCATTAAAAAGTTGTTTAAAATCATTCGTATTTATAATAAAATAATTGCTGACAAAGTGTTTATAATATTTAATACTATTGCCTTTTATTTAAATAATCTTCTGAAATTTTCTCCATGTAACCACATCTTTTGTATCTAAGATTTAAAACAAGGTTAAATTGACTCAAAATTTCGGATTTTCTTTCGTTTCGTTCATTTTTTTCGTTGAATATTGTTTTTGAAATATTTTGTATCTGCCCTTATTAACACTGTTACATTATTTGACGCCATACATCAGTGCGGTAAACATTTGGCAACATAAATTTCTTCGTTATTAAAAACGTAAGTTTTTGTTGTGTCAGTTATTCTCAAAATTTTTTCAAGTCCTAACCTTACTTTTATTATAAAATGAAGTTAAATAATAATAAAAAATAATACCCGACATAAAGCAGAATCTCACGGTAGTTACAATTTGGAGTCAACTATATTTACATAAAAGATATTTTATGCTTTTGTAGTTCGCATATTTTTTCCTTGTTTATTGCACGAAACAAATCATGTTTTTTTCTCTTGCATTCATACTTATCTGAATCATGATTCATTTACTGTATTCATGGCAAACTATGCTTTCGCCCTGGGTTATCATAAACAGTTGATATTAGACCTCAACTTTCAACTTCAAATTTTTAGAAAAAAAAACAGATTACTGTAAATAAATGACAATAATATATCTTTTCACACCCACAATCCTGACGATGCCGCTCACTGATAACACGCAATAATTATATTTTTCATTTTTCACATTATTTCCTTAAAAATTCCGCAAAATTGATTAAAAAAATCTAATAAGAGGTAATTGCAGCAGATGATATGATAGCAACTCTTCACTATTACTTTGCATACTCCCTAAACATCAATTTAAACCCACTTCTCTCGAGAAAAAAAAACTTATCTGCAGTATTGAGCAATGAGATTTTAAACAACAGAAATGGAAATATCAACAAGCTACTTTACTTTTTAAACACATTGTATATAATCAGTTATTTCATGTTTAAAATGTCTTCAATGTCTACAGTCGGTTATTTTCTCGTTCTAATTTATAACTATAACTCGGTAAAGAAGAAGGTATTTATGAGTTTTTGTTGGCCTAATTTTTGTAGCATCCTTTGTATTGTAAAGATAAGGTGAATATTTTCCAAATGTAGAATATTTATTTATCTATTTCGGTATTAGAAAAACGTTATTCTCACACGCATTTTCATGTAAGGGTATATTTACAATAAATTATGAGTGTTTTGACAAAGTAAATGTAATCATGAAATATGGACACAATATATAAGTCTACAGAAGAAATTTCTTGAAAATAACTAACCTTACAATGTTTGACTCAAGCAAACTTTTAAATTCAAGTAATATACCTAAAGTCAACTGTCAAACATAAATCAGTACTACCAATCGATGAGGTAATTTCCCTAATGTATATTCTTAACAATTTTTGTATAAAAAAATAATGTAAATACAAGCCGAAATAGAGAAAATAGTACAAAACACTCGTAACAGAAGGCCTTCGTTCCTTGTTGTGAATGAAAAATCTTCTGATACTTGTGTTTCAATATACTATTTTGAAGGACCATTTTGTCACATTTTGATATTTAGACAACTGTATACATTATCGTGCAATAAAATATTACCAATTTAGATGGTATGCATGTGGGTTTTAATGAATCAACATATTGAAAAAATCTACCAATATCGTTTTTTTAACTGAATTGCACAAGACGGAGATTTGAGGAATGATTAGATATAGAAAAAGAGCAAGACCACAAATCCAAGAAAAATATTTACACCTGCCACTCTTATCGCGAAGTACTGTAAACAAAATTAGACAAATTAAGGAAAACGAGTGTTCAGATCTAACTAAGAATTATTCATACGTATTCTTATCAACCACGCGCTTAACCTCCTCGGAACTATCTATAACAACCTGCCACACCCGAAAAATACGACGCGACACATTCACTATCTCATTCTCTCTCTCTCGTTTTATCTCTATCTCTTTCTTTATCTCTATTTCACTCTCTCTTTCTCTCTTTTGATACTAACAGTGGTATCAATGAACCTCAAGTTCTGTAGAGTAATTCTAATAACTGTGACCGCTATTTGGAAAGTATAGATGAAACTTTTTGGTTTATAATGCAATTTTGAAATTGTCCGAAATGCCTGTATATTTTCTAACTTCAAACTCCATTTTATTATGGATTCTTATAAAGACGTCTATATTCTTTTGGTAATTATGAGTGAGTACTAAATAATTGTGAAACAACCTAACACTAAAGTCATTCAAGGATTATTTTTTCAAATTTCATGTTTCTTTCTCTCGTTTCCGGTTATAATAGCTAAGTTGTTGAGTTTATTGGAATGAGAATCTGAATAAGAATAGCGGGAACGATGTTTAGCTAAGGTTTATTAGAGATACAAGCGTGACCATAAAGTAGAATCAGAAAATAAAAAATAAAAGCCCAATTAGTAAATTGGGTGAAATTATCAGAGATAATGATATACGTTTCAATAACACGGGTGAAAAATCTAAAAATTATGTCTTAGTGGGAGGTTGAGTTGTAAAAGAATCCTACTGTCCAAATTTCATGTTTGTAGTTCTCCTAGTTTTGGCTGGGCGATGATGAAGCAGTCAATAGGTTCTTTCATATATTAAGATATCAGTTCGCCTGTTGAAATTTCGAGTTATCAACTATATCTGGATAAAGAACTGAGTTAAGATTTCTGGTAATGAAATGAATATTGATCACAAAGTTCACTTTTATAATTACTGAAATAATATTTTACTTCTTTAATCTCTTATTTCTTAGAACTTTTGATATGTTTATGTTCCTAAATCTTCTTGATTTTAGGTCTCTTCTGTTTCAAAATTAGTTTATTAAAATAATTTTTGAAAGATAGATGAAATTGAAGTTTCGATTTTTGTTTAAGTCTTTATCAAAATATTTTCATAAGAATAACGAACCTAAAATCAAGAACATTTAGAAACATAAATAATATTTTACATTAGTGCAGAAGAAGAAGAAGAATGTTTGATTTATCTTACAGACTAACACGTAAAGATCTGTAATATTTTGTTTGTAAAAATTTTTTATAGACACACAGGGTGTTTCTAAATCAATGTGACAAAATTCAGGAGGTAGTTGCTCGTATTAAATTAAGATGAGTCTTTCCTATTACAAAATTTTCTCAGTTCAAACCTTCTCCAGGTATTACCCTAAAAAGGTGTTGATAGAAATTGAGTTTATAAATTTTTCTTTAAAATTTCAGTAATGCTAGAAGAAGACATCGCACTCAATATTAGGTAAAACATGTGGTTCATGCACGATTGTGCTCCAATACACTATAGTCGGACTGCTAGGTAACATTTAAATGCAACATATCCCACTGTTGGATTGGTCGAGGAGGGCGCCAACATTGGTCTCGATATCCAGAGTTAAAACCTTGTGATTTTTGTTTATTTATTATCTTCAATTTTTTGAAAAAGTATCAGTTTTGAGAAAAAAATGTGGCAATAAAAAATATTTTCGTTATAGTTTCATTTCATATAATTTTATCTTAATAAGAAGCTTTGATATGGAATAAAGAAAGAGCTGCTAATTTCACCCCCGTATAATATAACGGGAATATTGAAAAAATACCCGTTGTTAATCATTTGAGAGTGCAAGTAAATTACAAAATTGAGAGTTCATGGCATTATTGAAATTTTACACAATTTTAGGCACCATGTTTCAAAGGTGGATATCCCGAAAAGGGGTGGACTTTTGACAACATTTTTTATAGGAAAGATCCATCTTTATACGAGCAATCACATCCTGAATTGTGTCGCATGAATTTAGAAACACCCTGTATATTACAATTATTCTATTTTTAAACTTATTATGCAACTTAACAAATAATTCAATTATTTTGTTCAAATTCGGAATACTTTCCCGTTACAAAAATTGAAATTTCCAGAGATTCTATGGAATCTTCGAGTAAATAATTCGGATATTTTATGTGAGCTCTCACTTTTTCGGAAGTTTTATTATAAAGATGGTGCAAATGCGGAAACGTGACTAAGATGTACTATGAATTTGAGAGGTATGAGAAAAGTTTATATTTTCTCCAAAAGAAAAAGATTATCCTAACGAATATTGACGTTGTTCTTGCGAATATTCTTCACATACACCTGACTCGAATGAATCTCCATTAAATCACTTTTCGGTCGGCTAAACGTTCGCCGTATATTGTTTGAGTTGAATATTTTAGACTATTTATTCTGATAACCGTGGAAAATGTTTTTAATGTTACATTAGATCTCATTTTAAAACATGATATTGAATTCGTGGATGACACATATGAGTAGTGTAGAGATAAATTCAATACGAATTATTCATCATATTTAATCCGCTGACCCCACTTTTACAAAAAAAATAGAAGACTCCTATCAAGAGACTGTTGCTTGTATTCGAAGGAACGATTTATTAAAATGATAAGGATTGTATTTAGTTTATATTTTGTTTATAGATGTATATTTTTAACGATCGAAATAAGACTGGTTACATATTTTCATCTTTACGACTGCCCTGACTTAGATCCCATCCTCAACTAAGAGTGAGAGATGCAATCCCCACTTCTTATATATAACAAGCGTTTTGTACAAAGGCATCCCATTGCGCACAATGCAGAGATATCTATTTTATCTTCCGACTATCAGAGAGCAGCATCCAATTACTGAATTTTGTTAAAACTGGGAATACATGCAGTCTCTGAACTTACTTGGAGCAAACAACTAAATATCTTTGAAGTAGCCGGGTCACAAAGAAGTAAATGGCAATAAATAAGCTGATTACTTGTCGAAGAAATAGAAGAACTAGATAAGTCGCATAGCCTTCAGACAATTAACTTTGTACAGTCGTTGCTCACTGGATAGTGAACAGTTTTTGAACATCCATTCGTAAAACACTAGTAGAAAGACATGATTTCTGTTCATATGTACAACATACATAATATGTCCTTAAAGTAATGTTTTCACTTTGAAGTAGCTACACGTCGTTGCGTGCTTGAACAGATTTATACTGGTAGATGGGACGTCAGCTAAATAGCGCCTCACCGGTGAATGTGCTTTGAGTATCTGGAAACTGAAGACCAGCTTATCAGTGACAATTACTTTGTTACATTGTACAAGTAAGAATCCAGTGCTCGTTTTCGATCTAACAAAGAGTCACGATCAATCAGTTCCAGAAAAACTGTGACGTAGATTTTGTCTATGGTGATGTCAGCATATCAGAGAGATCGACAAGCTTTATTAAGGTATAAGATTTTTTTAGAAAACCGGAAAGAGATCGACTTCAAGGACCAAGCAAGATGACCACAGTCGACAATGTGACGCGAATGAGGAACCGACGATTTCGTTTCATGATATAGCTGAGTAGCACATCGGCATGCGGAAGGTAGGCACTAAGATAATACCAAAAGTGTTCACTAAGAACCAAAATTGGTGCTGCGTTGAAAAGTGCAATGAAAAGCTTCCATTAACCCTAATATTTAGATAATATTAGTACAGGTGATAGGTAAGTTTTGACTGGCACACGTTAGTATCCTCTTGATACAAGAAACATAAAATTAGAAAATCAGTTAATCACGAGTTTATAGAACTGTGAATTTCATCCGCCTTTATCACATCCGACAAGGCCGTATAGTCTGTAGCTTTTCCCGGTTATTATTTATATCTACCTCTTAAAGCGCCCACAAAAGGCAAGCACTTTGAGAAAACTAAACCGAAAGATCTGGTTCCGCGGCATTTCAGAGGATTCTCAAGAGCTGAAGGAATTGCTAGAATCAACATATTCACGTATAATGAAGATATATAATCACTAGATGAATAAATGATTTCAAACGACTAACTTTCAAGTCTAAGATTTGGATAAATCTTCCTCAGAAAATTGCACTTATCCATGGCATCTGCTCTGTGGTGACCTTCTCAATGATGAGAATGGTGATAAATCAAAAGTTCAGCGATCGAAGTAACGAATGAAAAGTGACTTGTGGCATAACGCTTTTTAATTATAACAAAGACTTTCTTCAATACTACTTGCAAAATTCGAATTATGAAATGGGAAATGTTTTAGAAAATATCCTTAGTTGACTCATTTCCACTTCTAAATTGTAGATACTACTTTTGGTCAATCTTTGTAGTTTTTATCACATCAGTTATATTACCATTTAACGTTTCGTGAGCATCTTTACACTTATTTCCAACATGAAACAAAACTGCTGGACAAATTTATATGAATTTATCTGCCTAAGCCCTTCCATTCGTTAGATACCACCTCTAATCTTGAATTATTCGTCATTTCGCTCTCTATAGCTAGATAAGTTATAGTTCTTCCAATATTAATTGTAGTTTATGGAAACCCTTGACAACAATTTTGTTTGATCTGCCATAGGCGTAGATACCTCATTTAATAAATTTATTATTTTTATTAATACTTTTCAAAATATGTACGGGGATATATTGAAAAATTCTTAGCCTACTATAGAACAAACAAAATTATAATGTCAAAATATTTTATTACTCAACTTTCCTTTTAATTGGATACATTTATTGCAGCGAATCTGCAACATCTCTAGACCTTTCAAAAAAATTTCTCTTCTTGCTTTGCAAACCGGACCTCCACAGCTTTTATTTCCTCCTCGTTGGAAGAAAATTTACGACCTTTTAAACATTATTTCAGTTGAGGAAAGAGATGATAGTCGGACGGAGCCAAATCTGGTGAATAAGGGGGGTGTTCTAGTAATTCAAACCCTAAATTACGAATTTTTTGCATGGTAACATGAGTTTTATGTGCAGGGGCGTTGTTCTGCAAAAACCAAACACCTTTGGATAGCTTTTCGCGTCTTTACTCTTTAATTTTTTCCCGTAGAGTAGTCAATAATGTCGAAAAGTAATCTCCAGTTATTGATCTACCCTTATCCAAAAAATCAATCATGATTACTCCATGGCAATCCCAAAAAACTGCAGCAAGAACTTTTCCGGTAGATTTTTGGATACGAAACTTCTTAGGTCTTAGAGAACCAGAGCATCGCCATTCCATCGATTGTTGCTTTGTTTCTGGATCGTAGAAATGTACCCAAATCTCATCAATAGGAACAATTCGGTTTAAGAAGTCTACATCGTTTTCAAATTGAGCACAGACCGAACGCGATGCTTCCACCCTTGCACGCTTTTGGTCAACATACAAACATTTGGGGATGCATTTTTCAGCAATTTGTCTCATGTCCAATTGACGTGAACTATATGATGAACGCGTTCGTATGAAATATTCAGTGCATCAGATATCCGTTTTAGCCCAATTCGACGGTCCGATAAAATCATGTCATGAACTGCATCGATATTTTCGGGGACTGACACAGAAACTGGCCTTCCCGATCGGTCATCATCTTGAATAGAAAATTTACCTCTTTTGAAGCTTGCAGTCCAATTTTTCACTCAATGGAAAATGGAACTGGTCTAGATATCAATACATCCTTGTATATCTCATGCGAGAAAGTAATAGTTAAAAGGCAATCGAATCATTATGAATTGGATGGCATTATACGCACTTAATTGTAATCGTAAACTTAGGAAAAAATCATTATATGTTATATATATATATATATATATATATATATATATATATATATATATATATATATATATATATTGTTATGGTATGATAATGTGTAATGTTTATTTTTATAAATTTTATTTTAAATAAAATCAGATTTTAATTTGGGCGCCATTAATAATTATTTGACTTTCTTTATTTTATTATGTTATTATTATTTTTTTATTCTCAGGGTATTATATTGTGAGGTCAAATTAAAAAATTTTATAGTGACAAATTGTTATGGTTATAAGGTCAGATTATAATAGTTTTAAGACCGGGTCTGTTCTTTATAATGAATAAAATATTCAAAATATACAATTTCTTAACTAGCTATTACAATTATTTTATTTTACAAACATTCATTCATTCATTCATACTCGTAATTACACTCATAAAACTAAATTATATGGAAATGTGAACTCAAATATTATATACTAAAAGAAATACTTAAACTTAATAGAACAGTACCTTAAGTGTTTGTTGTGTTGTATTTTTAATTTTTTTTTTAAATTGGAAATTGTTACGGCCTTGCAGAATAAACAGATACTCCGCTGTAGTTCCACTCCTGTTCTTTTCCTTTTCACAACTTCTTTATCTTGGAAATTGTCCCTTTGTGAGTATTCTCACTTATTTCACTTTATTTAATTGTTTTCACTAATTTCTTATTACTACACTTATACAATTATTAATTATCAATCCTTTGAATATTTTATGCCTTTTTTATCAAGATTTTAATTTTTTAAATTTCAATTAAAATTATTTTACTCTTTTTTCTCTTGCCAAAAAATTTCTCTCCTTGTTGATTCTTTTCTAAATTGTTTTTTTTTTAACCAATGATATTTATTTTAAAAGTTAGTTACTAAATTGTCATTTCTAAATTTTTAAATTATTGTGACTTTATTCAAATAATATTATTCTATAATTTCTTTGTTGTATTTATTTCATTCCTATGTTATTAATTTTATCATTGCAGTTGTCAAAATTTTTATATTTTATCATTTATAACCTTAAAATTTATGTTGGTATGTCACACAAATTTTTGAAGTTGGTGCTCCTGTTTTTATCTGTCAATTTATGGATTAAATTCTTTGATTATACAGGATTTGTCAAAATTAAATAATAATTTAGAATATAGTGTTGGCCAAAACTTAATATAAAGAATGTTATTTATTTTATTGTGATAAACTGCTCTAAGTAACCGAATAACAGAACTGAACTTATTGCTTTATTTATATCTTATCATTATTTAATAATTTATTTTGGATATATTCATACCATAACAATATATATATATATATATATATATATATATATATATATATATATATACATATATATATATATTTAGCTTTATTCGCCCTTTGTGAATAAGATAAATTGTATCAAATATTAGTTGATCCACATGCTATTATTTTCCGAGTGGTCTTTCACGCTATACTATCGAAATGCAATAGGGGAATAAGGGCTGTTACGCTGCAACTAGAATTCTCAACGTGACCTACGTTATCCATTCACTCTACTGCCCATTAGTTTCCCTTAATTCCATCCAACTGCTAAACCATAATTCAAGATCCATGTTCCACGATAGAAACTGCGTTATAGTAGTCGACTGATAAACCGAAATGGGTTTGAACTTCTTCTTATTTCATCTTGATACCGAAGAGTATGGGGTAAAGTAATTGAAATAGATGCAGCTTGAGTAATTGCTGCTATAACAACTCATTCACCCTTTTTAATATTATTATATCTAATACTAGCTGACCCAACAAACGTTGTTTTGTCACATAAATTATTTCTAAGGAGTTTCTAATGTAGAAAAAAAAAACTAACTTATTGTAAGTGTGTAAGGATGTGATATATGAGTGAAAGAGGCATGGAGCGTTGTGAGCTATGAGCGAATATGAAAATAACGAAATACCTAACATATTTTATTCTATTTATTATAATTTATTCCTTAAAATTACATATATATATATATATATATATATATATATATATATATATATATATATATATTACTAATTAATTACGACAGTAATACTAACAAACAATATCAATCTCTTAATGCTACAGCGTGAACAACATTTTTTGTTAGCCCATCTTTAGCTAATTCAAACAAACTGTATGGTTTACCAACTCGAGAGCATACCTCGTATAATTATCCGTATGAAACACATGGTGTGCTCAAATCTAAGCCACAAACAGACATCATTTGGCCTTGGGACTTATTGGTAGTCATTGCAAATGCGAATCTAATCGGAAACTGAATACGTTTAAATTGAATTGGTACATCTGTAGGTATAATAGGGATTCGTGGTATTAATATATTTTCACCTCGGAATTTGCTATTTAAAATGCTGGCTTCGATAACCGTACCGTTGCACAGCTGTTCAAATTACGAAGCAAAATAATCGGAGATCCAATCTTCAATTGTAAATTATGAGGTAGCATGCCTGGCAAATCCAGTGAGTTCAAAAGATTATTCACAGCTTCGCTGGCATCGCAAACTGTATCAATAGATTTGTATGATACCAAATTACCTGGCAACAACTGTATCTTCAGATTTAAATGGGTCAACGTCCACATTTTTTGCCGCTAAAATTGCTCTTTCTGCAAGCCATTCATGATTGATGTACTGTGTGTGTACATCGGGAAATATTTGTTCAATGAGAGCATCCTGCAAATCAATGATTGTGCAGAAATCTGTCGGTAATTTGACGCCTGAAGTTTCATCTATAGTAACTATTCCATCACCGATATCTAAGAGTTGTTTTGAAAATGTTTCAGCGGATGCATCTTGAAGCATTTAAACACGCATATTTACTTTCAGCTGTACTTTTTAAACATTACGCCACAATGGCGATGATTTTAAGCAAGCATTGCTCTCATCAGTGTATGTTGAACATAGAATGACGGGAAGTGTTTGTCTGAAGTCACCTGAAAGGACTAACAGAGTACCGCCAAATAGTTTGTCGTTGTTTTTAATATCTTTCAATATCCTGTTCAACGCCTCAAGTGAATGTTTATGTGCCATAGTACATTCATCCCAAATAATAATTTTACACCGTTTCAGCACAGTGGCCATGGACGATTGTTTCTTAATGTTGCATACTGCGTCAGGGTTATTCTGAATATTTAGTGGCAGCTTAAATACTGAAAGAGCTGTTCTACCTCCATCCAATAAAGTTGCTGCAATGCCCGATGATGCAACGGCCAATGCGATGCCATATTTGATAGTATTTTGGCGAGAATTAGCGAAATAAGGAATGTTTTGCCAGTTCCACCTGGTGCATACAATAAAAAGAACCCACCTTTTCCTGCTGAAACTGCGACGATAATGCGGTTGTAAATGGTTCTTTGTTCCTCATTCATTAGTGGGACATTGCGAGTAAAAATCGCCGCCATTTCTAAAGTGTTGTACTGCAGTTCACGATTCATTTCAGTGTTCATTAAATCAAATGCAGTATAAGAATAATTTATACTTACAACACAATAGCCGTTGTTGGCGGGAACTCGTGACATGTGTTGAGTACTTTTGAGGTTATGTTAATCACTGAATTAACTAATCGTGCGAACTACACGCAACGTTAATAATTATTGATAAAATAGGAATAAATAAATAAATTTACTTGAGAATGTAGTTAATATGAAAGTTACATTGAGATAGTAAAATGATAATTGTAAACGTTACTTCTACGCTTGATGCATGAGTAATAATGGCCGAAAACTGTGGAGGGAGTGAGAAAAGGCTTATTGTGTGAGAGAAACAGGAGACCGACTTCGGTCTCATTCCTACTCCGTGCTGTTTACTGGGAAGTGACACGGGTATATTCTGGCAAATTGATCCAGAAAAAGGAGCGAAAATTTTAAAAAATCTAGCACTGGTAACACTAATTATTGCAGGAATAAACTATCTTGATACTAATGTTACCATGTAATAAGTTTCAATTAAATGTTAGGCTGTTGAGCATAACATTTAATTGAGACTAAGTTATCCCCGCCAGTGATAATTGATCAGTTATCGAGCGGGATGAAAAATGATTAAATTACTAAAATGACTATTAAAAAATAGGGGTTGGTGATAGAAAGGTCAAAATTTGGGGTTGTATGTATTTTTAATAACACATAAAAAAATTAAAAATTATGTCCAAAGAATAAAAATAAAATGTTAGGGGTGGACAACCCTTATCACTTAGGGGTATGAAAAATAGATAGTAGCCGATTCTCAGACCTACTGTATAAGCATATAAAATTTGATAAAAATCGGTCAAGCCCTTTCGGAGGAGTATGGTAACTAACATTGTGACACGAGAATTTTATATATAAGAAGATTATCTAATAAATTTGAGCTCTTTGACTAGCTTTTGAAAAGTTATTAGTTTCGTAATTGAAATCAAATTCATTAAAGCTGTTAACGATATTGAATATCTGGGAATTGCTCAGTCAACAATCAACATTTGTTGATTAAGCAGAATATCTATGTCAGAAAAATTTTTAGTTTATCTCCATTAACAAGAATGGTGATGGAGTATGTGGATTTTCTGAGTTGATGTTGATTTTATCTTAAATCTTATTATTTCTTGATCTAATTCCAGCCTACTTTTATTACCGCTTCGTCATTCACAATAAATTTAGTTGTTATTTTAAATTTTCCCACTCTCTATTACTCTCTTTGTAAACTTTACCTTCAGCTTCTCGTCACTGTTACTTGTATTACCACGTTTTGTTTGATTGTTGAAAAAATCAATACCCAAAACCTACGTTGTTATTAGTTACAACGAAGGGAAATAAGATTATTTACGGTATACTCAGCCAGAAAATGGACCACTTAACATTCAACCAACGTAACATGCGATGCGATGGGTGACTAAGCAGGGTTAAATACTTTCCGTCTTTATAAAAAAAAAGAGCTGAGTACTTGCAAACTCCTATAGATTTGAATATGAACAAAATACTGATTGTATTATCTACATTTCGATAGCTGGATAAATCTTCTTAATTTAGGAATTTTTTTTTTGTAAACTGTTAATGTCAATGAAAAGTAATTATTGGTTTTGTCCTATTTAAATCTCCCCTTTAAGCTACTGTCTAGTTTAAAAACAACAAAGATGATGATTAATTGATAAATTTGACTATCTTAAAAGAAAATCGCGAGCCTAAAATACAAAGATTTAAACCAAAACACTGAATAAAGTATTCGTTAGAAAAACCATTAACTACATTTACATATTCTAAGTGTGAATCAGTGTCTGGCAATTTATAATACTCAAATCATTAAAAATTGAAAATGAATACACTGTTACCAGAAACTGGCACATTATTGAAACAATTAAAGAAGGTAGACGCGAATCAATTAGGAGAGCAACGGGCACTCTTCGCGCTATGCTATGAAATGTTGTTTTATCCTGTCACTTGAAAAAAAAATAATACAATAGAGACCTCAGTATTTTTACATGATTTTTAAGAGTATAATACACTCTTGTAATTTCGTCCCTTCCTTCTCACTTAGCCGGTATTTTACATAATATTAAATAAAAAATAATATCACATAACCTTCGTCAATATAGATTCTGGTCAAGTATTCATCTCGAGAAAGAAGAACTTGGTAAATTAGAAGAAAAAGGGTTACTGAACGCTCGCTACTGATCATAAATCTAAACTTTTCAATAAGATATTATAAGCTCTAGTTGGGTTCAGTTTTGGCACCAACAGCAATCGTTCCATGTGTGAATGGATTAAATAGTCGGACATTTAATCATTTAAGTAAATTACTGTTAGAAATAGCTTCTTGTTGGGGAAATGAATCAGTTTTCGAATTTCTTTCTCTATTTTGCCGAATTTATTTCAAGTTGTTAGAAGTCATCGCAGCAAATGCACACAACGCCATTTTGTTATCGCCTCCAGACATCTCAACGTTGGCTGAGTGCAGAAAGAATTAGCTTTAGCGCTAATGTATGAAAACTCTATTAGAATGTTCCACGAGTCAAGTTGGTTCAAACGTTGGACCCAGCATTGTCCCCAATGTGTGGAAACGGCGTACACGTGCAACAATCAATTATATGTGTAAATTCACAATGATTTATAATTAAAAGCTACCCTACCGCTGACAAATAATCATTGATTTCTTTCAACAAGAAGATTTCGTACAATTCTGATTCATTATAGAATCCTAATTTTAAAATGTATCATCTTTTATATACTACATCTAAACAATTGACAGGAATCAAAGTTATTTGTTGCTTATTTTTATCACTTTAACACAAAATTGAAAATCTAATATTATGTGTCTTTTCACAACTGCTCTGCACCTATAACTAAACTGATATTTTGTGCGCAACTCCGCCTTTTGCTTGAATTGACTTTCTCATGGTAACTGCTCTGCTGTCTTTATGGCTTGTTCGTGGAATCTGCATGTGACGTCTTTGCCATGTCTATCGTCTTAAGGTGGTATTTGAACTGCCAGAAGATCGACCACCAGTTTAATGTCATCAGGCTTTTTAGCTGATTCTATAGCCATCTGTTCAGCTTCTTATGATGTGAAATCTAATGAGGCTACAGTATGAAGTCGAAGCCCTCTTAATAGCAAGGATGATTGTTTCTTCATTGCCTGGTTCAGCCTGGTGGCCTAGTAACTACATTATGGTTAAATTATTTCTTCACTAAGTGCTTTTAGATTTTGTTTTCAGTGCCTCCAAGGCCGCTTGGCTATCGGAGAGAATTTAAGTGTGTTTTCTAAAGAGGTTTCTATCCAAACATTCCTGACCACATATGTTTATTTCTAAATAAAATGTGAGTGATTTGACGGCAAGTAATGATATTGTGAATGATTAATAACAAATATATCTACAAAAATCTCAAGAATGCTATAACTGGGATCTTTTTTCTATGGATTATGAGTATAAGGATTTTGAATTTATCCAATTGCAAAAGTGTGCATAGAAATTTATGTCTTCCACTTGGAGTCAAGCTTGCTCAACGAACTCCATAGATGAGGTAAGTTGAGCAAGGGTATCGGGCAAATTGAGCATTTAAATTGATGGTGGAAGGTTAACTAGACATGAAATGAAACTTATGTTTCATAATCCACTTTTTATTTATAGTCTTTTAGTAACGGAACAACCAAATTAAAAGTGATTTCATTTGGATAACAAAGTGAAAATAATAATCAATAACATATAAACGTATCTTAACCTTAACTCAACAATTAGTAACAGTGTTTCTGAAGAAATTTAGACTTGATAATTCATATAATTTTCAATTAAGTTTATCTTTATAAGAAAATATGAATATATAAAAAAAAATATTGATGAGATATAGGACACTTAATCGTCGTTGTCACTGTTGCAATCGACACAAACGAAAGTAAGACCAGTACTTGGCGTACATTTTTGTATGGGTCTATTCCTTGCAAACTTGACACTGGATCTACATTCCACCTGGTAAATTTTCAGAATAAGCTTCGTAATAAGTCAGACAGAAATAATTATCAGCGTTGCTTTCCTCACTTGACTGTAGTAATTCTTAGAAACTCGTTTCTTTGCTTTATTATCAATTTGCTTTCTTGACCTCTTAACTTTTTCAACAGCTTCATTTTGTTTCTCGTCCAATTCTTCTAGGGGGTGCCTGTTATAACAGCAGCTTTCCTATTTTCTATAAGTTTTGGATGCTTTTCTAGTGCCTGCCTTTGGGTATGACCAAACGATTTCTGGGTAAAATGTAGTTCGTTTTCTTTGTTGCACCATGTTTGGTATTAGCTTGGCTGGTTGAGGTAGAAGAAGAGGAATTAGGATCAGTGCTAGACTTTATAGTTTGCTTCATCCCTTTGAAACCGAATTTTTTGCTGCGACATTCACGTTTTTTCGTTGACCGCCTTTAAAGCATTATTTAAATTTTGAGTAGAGCAAAAATATCTCATAGACTTTCTTTTATAAATCCTGAGCTGAAGAAAAACTTTACAAAAATTGCCCTTTGACGGTGTTGGAACCTGTTGATTTGTCTACTATTATTAATAAACTGAATGTGAATATTTTATGTGGCGTTTTGGTGAGAGAGTATAGTGAAATGAGCTGTAGATTTGAAAACGAATTTTCTAATAAACTGTTGCTTCTTCTAAAAATCAACAACCCCAGAAACGTACCCAAAGGAATTTAATCTCAATTAAATAAGTCGACCCAGAGAGAAGAATACAAATATTCCAAGCACGAACAAGGTGAAATTTGTAATAGACGCTTACTTCCGATAGAAGGACGAAAATCGAGTTCGCTCTTTCAATTTCCAGCAGCTGAAGTTTTAGTTACGCTCCAACTCCCGTACCGAAAGCACCGTCGGTTATAGGAGTTGTGGTTTCATCACGTGTACGTCGTTTGCGAGAGTTTTCTGTTTGTTTATAACGTTCAATGAGATCGCGCATTTGTATTTCAATATTTGTTGAAGTAAGTTATTATCTTGGGTTATTAAGGCATTGTTCAAATTGTGACAACATTTATGACCAACGGATATAAATAATAATACAATTAAATCAAACAAAATCTTCACGTTAATATATCATAAATACAAATTAAAAATTTAGTACAGGTATAAAACGACATTTTCTGAATCACATTGATCAGTTTTTTCAACACCTCTGGAGTAATAACTACCCCTATAAAAATTTCATCTAGCGGGTGAATAACAAGTTTGAGAAAGTTTTCAAGTTTCTGTTGAGAAACCTAACACTTTTTGTTTATTGTACATTTTACTAAAGGAAAATAAATGAAATTTTATTTAATAGAAACCAGAATCAAATACCTGCCAGTATTGTTCATTGGAATCTCATCATACGTGTTTCTTTCTATTACCTATTTAGTTATGAAACAATGAGAAAAACTGTTTTTCTAACAATACAAAATGAAAATACCATCTAAGATTTATTGACGATTGAATTAACGTGTTGAGATGTTGAAAATATCCTTCACTCTCTACTTGGCAGGCTCACAGGTAATGATGAAACCTAATATCCGTAGGCTGACTCTAATTTTTTTTATCAAAAATAGGCTGTGGAGAGAGGACACAAAATTTCATTTTTATTAACATGTTTCATTTATAATGCAACCTAACAGCAAAATTCTGTGCAATTTATGTTTTTGGACAAAATTGAAATATAAAAACAATTTAATCCTTTAATAATTTAATTTAATTTAATTGTACTCATTTTTTTGTACCAACTATTTTATTTGATAAATATTTTTTCTTTGTTGATATCATTGTCCTTCCTAGTATGTAATTTTGAATGGTGTTGCGAATTGAGGACTCAAAATAAAACTTTCCAAGAGTTTTTTAAAATGCCAACGTTTCGATCTTTTATTTGATCTTATCAAGGCTAGAAATATATGGTACAAAACATATGAGAAAATTGTTGTATAAAACAGAATCACAATGAAAAATCTATCTAAAGAAACCATTAGATACTCATACAAGTAAAAACTTGTGCAAACAACATGCCTTTTTCATTTATTAGATGTCATTCAAAAGATAAAATACATATTCCACACGAAGAGATAATTCTCCTGTTATGATACATCTATCAGTGAGTGATTACTTTTCTATATTAACAAAAGCATGAACGATAAATACTGTTGGAATTATTCCAATTATTACCATTAAGTACTAGTCTGGTCAGTGTGTAATGACTTTAAAAAGATGGTTATATTGAACCCCTAGATTGGCTCCCCCTCTTTTTTTTTTATTTATTTATATATTCATATTGGACGAGATGCATATCATTTCGCTGATGGCTCTTTTTGTATATTTATGTTCCTTATCCAGAATTTTCACATTTACAAAATTAAAGGTGTGACCATCGGTGAAGTGATGTTGGGCTAGAGCTGTTTTATCTTTTTTGTTCGTGTCATATTTTCATACCAATGTAACTCTTATTGAAGTCTGAACAATTTATTTTCTAAATCACATTAGAATGCTGGAGTTTAGGTGTTTTATCTTCGATATGTGTGAAGAAGTTGCCAATAAATATTTTTCTTTTTACGAGGTCTCACAATAAAAATGACATTGGGACATATGTCACAATCTGTTCATAGTAGATCAGCTGACAATAAATCTATGTCAAATTTAACCTCGAGAAAAACCATTTTCGGATGCTCTCATTCCTGGTGCTATAGGGCGTAATTGCATCAAAAAATGTAAGAAGATAAATTTTACAGTAACAAACTAATTGAGGACGCATGATAAAAAAAATTATTGCATTCTTCAAAGAATTTTTTGTATATTTAACATTACAAGTATTGGTCTGACTACTGAATATGGTGTGGGGAAGAGTGTTTATATTTCTATGAAAAAACGCTCCGGTTCTGCTGCAAGCTCTTTTCTGCCAAGTTAAAATTAATAATTTCATTTTAACCTGATAAATATCGTGCACAATAGGGGACTTTATTTATTTAATGTAATTTTATTTGTTGAATAACAGCACGCAGTTTTATTTATTAAAAGTAGACACAATTAGCAATATAATAGCGAAAACAGCATGTCGATATCTGTCTTTTGCTGTCCAGAGATATCTTGGAAAATGTTTATATTTCAACATTTTTTTTAATAGTCATGCTTTATTATTATTCCAAGTATGCAATAGATTTTATCAATTTTGAACTAACTAAAATGGACTACCCTATCGCAACAATTCAAATAATGATCTCAATATTACTATTAATGTTACTGAAAAACAGCATACATATGGGTATTTCGTCAAAATACGCGTCCAAAAGTCACTTTTGTTAACTCTGGTAGAACACAACCGCTACTAAATTGAATTAAAAATACGTAGAATATACACCTCATGTCTCACCACAGATTTAGAAGCCCTTCTGAATTTACCTCACCTTCCACACATATTCTCTCTGATAGCTAAGCGGTCTTAAAGTGCACGTCCAAGCTAGTGTTGGCTTGTAAACCAACTATAAGGCACTAGTTAACACAAATAAAGTTGCCGTAATATGGATATCAAGGTACACCGGGCAATGAGAAAGGCGACAGCTTCACCAGAAAAGCCTGTGGCCTCATAACAAACCTAACAAATGGCTAGAGAATCAGAGTCTTACTGAAGAAACTTTCCAAGCCCAAGACAATCCAGAAGACAGACACCGTCTCCTCTGTGAATGTTCTGCCCATTTCAGCAAAAGGCTTAGATACCCCGATAAGGATACGGTACAAGTAGAACATAGAAATCCTAAAAAAACAGCCTTCTTTGGAGGAGTCTGCGTTTTTTGAGAGCATAAAGATGAGAATATATTTCCTAGGTATAGGTGCAGAGTTGCAGAAAAGCCAAAAGGACCTCCCAAACAACTGTCTCTCTGCCTCGGCACCGTGCGCCAGCATATGTCCAAATTTGATCATTCTTTTTAGTGTGCTTAGTTTTCGACATTGTTTGGAAAATTTGTTAGTGACATGATGTTCATTGTGCGATTATATCAAGAAAAATACTATTAGTCTGGTCGAGAAAAAATAAACCTGCCGAAATTAGTTCTCCGTCTCGGAAAAATATGGTTGATGGCTTAATCGATCCGGAATGGCATCCTGAAAAAGACGTCTTTCGTCTTTTTTCCGGGAGAAAAAAATTACAATTGTTATTAACAAAAAACTGGATGAAAAAAAGAGGGGTCCAGTTTTTTGAAAATTTCTCAAAAAGTATAAGTCGTAGGTCAAATATTCAAAAACATTCTGAAAGAGCAGGAAATTTCAGCTAGGAAGTCTCCGACTCCCAAAATCGTACGACCAATATTTATAATTTTTATTTAACATTGAAAATAGGCTCCCGCGCGGCAGTTTTGGCATGCGCGCGACGCTGCCATTTCGGAGTCTCGCTTTTAAATAATTTTTTATGCAACTAAATGTTTATAAAAAAATTTCAAAAAATTCTGGTATTATCTAGAGACTTCAAAGATTATGACCCCGTGTTTTAGAAAGTGTTTTAGTATAATATTATTTAAACTATTTTTTTTCAATAACTTTAAGCCAGGTATGATTTTATATTCATCCTTGGCACTATATTGGAATTTTAAAAATTTGTTTATGCCATTTGTTTATAAAAAATTTTTAAACAAATGGACTAATTGAATATTTTTCAAAAATTTTTTTTTACCACATTATTAGCCTGAGAAAATAATGATTTTTAAAAAAAAAATTTTTTCTTAATAACAATATCTTATTGTTTATAATCGTTTTTTTAATATAACTATTATTTAAATAAATATTTAAGAAATTTTTTTTTCTCAAAAATCATTATTTGCAATTTCTCTACATAATTGCAAAAAAAAATTTTTTTACTCGTAATTTATTCATTTGTTTATTAAACAAATTGTTATAAATAATTTTTTTTTCTTGTTTTATTTTTTTTTTCGGTAGATGAAAAAATTAGAAAAACAACGATCTGCAACAATAGGGTAAAAAAAATAGTCATACAGTAAAATTATAAAATTCAATAAAAAATAGTAGAAAATTTTTTTTACCCTATTGTTGCAGATCGTTGTTTTTCTAATTTTTTCATCTACCGAAAAAAAAATAAAACAAGAAAAAAAATTGTTTATAACAATTTGTTTAATAAACAAATGAATAAATTACGAGTAAAAAAATTTTTTTTTGCAATTATGTAGAGAAATTGCAAATAATGATTTTTGAGAAAAAAAAATTTCTTAAATATTTATTTAAATAATAGTTATATTAAAAAAACGATTATAAACAATAAGATATTGTTATTAAGAAAAAATTTTTTTTTTAAAAATCATTATTTTCTCAGGCTAATAATGTGGTAAAAAAAAATTTTTGAAAAATATTCAATTAGTCCATTTGTTTAAAAATTTTTTATAAACAAATGGCATAAACAAATTTTTAAAATTCCAATATAGTGCCAAGGATGAATATAAAATCATACCTGGCTTAAAGTTATTGAAAAAAAATAGTTTAAATAATATTATACTAAAACACTTTCTAAAACACGGGGTCATAATCTTTGAAGTCTCTAGATAATACCAGAATTTTTTGAAATTTTTTTATAAACATTTAGTTGCATAAAAAATTATTTAAAAGCGAGACTCCGAAATGGCAGCGTCGCGCGCATGCCAAAACTGCCGCGCGGGAGCCTATTTTCAATGTTAAATAAAAATTATAAATATTGGTCGTACGATTTTGGGAGTCGGAGACTTCCTAGCTGAAATTTCCTGCTCTTTCAGAATGTTTTTGAATATTTGACCTACGACTTATACTTTTTGAGAAATTTTCAAAAAACTGGACCCCTCTTTTTTTCATCCAGTTTTTTGTTAATAACAATTGTAATTTTTTTCTCCCGGAAAAAAGACGAAAGACGTCTTTTTCAGGATGCCATTCCGGATCGATTAAGCCATCAACCATATTTTTCCGAGACGGAGAACTAATTTCGGCAGGTTTATTTTTTCTCGACCAGACTATATGGATACATGTAAGAATATATACAAATTTTGTAATTTATATGCCTTCAGCGAATCATCTACATCAAAAATTGACGCGGATACTCGTGGTTTTTCTTTGGGCCATTGAACAAATTAGAATTAAATAACGGAGATTTCATACATTAAATGTGAAATTGAATATAGGTGATTAAATGCATATACAAAGGAGAAGTTTTTCTGAAAAATAATCTAAACTAAGTTCTAAAAACATCAGAATAACTATCGACGGCCTGAATAATCTAATTAAAGCTCAACATTTTCAACGAAAGCTTTTACTCTTTGAATAGTAGATTTTTGTCATTGAAATTCTCTTATATCGCATTTAGAATTCTCTCGATAATTTTTTCAGAATAGTCAGCCTTGTTGCAAAAACAATCTTTTTAATCCATCCTCAGAAATAGAAGTCTAAAATTGACAAATTTGGTAACCTAGCTAGACCAAAACATTGGCGTCCATGTCTCGAGAAACGTTTTATATCTTTAATAATTTATATGCTAACTGAAATCCCATAAGATCTACTGTCAGTAAATAAGTGAAAAATTTTAACGAAACTGGTTCAGTAAATGATTTACCCAAATCAAGGCGCAGAAATACAGCATTAACTGAGAACAACTCTCTTAATGTTTGTGTCCTGTTAGAAGACTATACACACTATCCAGTACTAGACAAATATCGAGGGAACTTGATATTTCACAAACATCCATAATGAAAATTTTACGTGATTTTCCATCCATACAAAGTAACGTTGCTTAAAGAGTTGTTAGATGACGGTTTTGATAGACTTGAAGAGTTTGCAGACCTAATGATGGAAAATGTTACAATCAAAACGATCCAAATTTTTTAAGTAATGTTATGTTTTGCGGTGAGGCCACTTTTTGTATTAATGGAAATGTAAATCGGCATAATTGTAGATACTAGTCACGTAATAACGTAAACGTAAATATTATTTAAGAAAAACTACATTATTAGAAATTATCAGACAATAAGAATATCCCAAAACGACAATATTTAGCTACAACAAGATGGTGCCCCACCTCACTATGCACACACAATTTCCCTTGAGACGAGCCCGTCCCTCTAGGCATCCACCCCCGGATAAATCCACGAGTGGGTGCGAAGAAGAACATTCCAACCACCCCCTGTCATTCCGACAGGTCCTCATCCTCTTTCACGTCGCAGTTTCGCGTGTAGAATCCTTCCTCTCCCCTCTATGGGAGATTCTGGGATGTCTTATCTTTTTGTTAAGAGATTAGCCTGTTGGCTATACACTCTTGGCTTCTTGTTCTGGACGTCTTCGTGTGTGTGTGTGTGTGTTTCGCGGCCTCGGGTAAACCTCTTCCTACCTCCTACCGATAGGAAAAGATCTAATCCGAGTGGTCCTTCGCCTTCTCTATAGCTGTCCCCGATGTATAACTCTGCATTTGCTTATGAAACGCAGAATTACCGTGTCGGGGGGTATCCTCTTGTGGTTTACTTCTGTTGGGCAATGAGTGTTGCTATGAGTGTTTGCATGTTCTGCAACACACTCAATAGCTCTGGTGTTTTTTCTCCTGTCGTTGTCGTTTTCTTCGCAGCTTGTGCGTAAGTGCGTCCTGTTTGCGTGGTTTTCTTAGCTGGGCTGTTTTCCATCTTTTTCGGGTGTTTCGGGCACCCCTTGTAGTTTGCGGGGTGTTCTCCTCCGCAGTTCCTGCAATTCGGTTTTTCCGTCTTGCTGAGCGTGCATTCCGCCGCTCTATGCGCCCCCGCGCATCTCACGCAATGCACGTCCATGTTGCACGTGCTTTGTCCGTGATGGAATCCCTGACACCTGTAACATTGTACAGGTCCGTCGTGCCTTTTTTGTTCTACCACACTTATTTTTGTGTGGCAGAGGTATCTCAACTTCTTATAAGTTGGTTCTTCTATAGGTTCTATTACTACCATATATATAGGTAGTAGTTTTCGGGTGTTATCCTCCTTTCTTTGTGTACGGCTTGTCAGTTGCCATACTTTTTTGGGTCTTAATCCGTTTTCCCTCAGTTCTTCCTGTAACTCCGACACTGGGGTGTTGACAGCTAGTCCTTTTATGACGAGCTTCCTCTCCTTTTCCTCATTGAGTAGGTAGGTATACCACTCAATCTCCTTATACTCGCTCAGGAGCATCTTCATCTTGTTAAAATCTTCTTTAGTCGCCGTCGTTATTTTGCTCGTGTGTATTCCCATTTTACACTGGGCATCGATTTTTCTTTGGACTAGCTGTTTGCGTAGTGCTGTCCACATGAGTGGGGATTTTAGAATTATCGGAGGTGGCCTTCTCTCCGGTTTTGTCTGTTTCCTTTGTTCATCTCGTTTTATCTTCTCCAATTCTTCTTGGATTTGTTTGTCCGTTGATATCTCTTCTTCATCTGAGGATTGTCTCTCTGCTTTCTTTCTTTTTTTTTTGTTCTTCACTTCCATGAAGTCTCCTTCCATGGGGCAGTCTTCGTTTTGTGTTCCTTCTATTATTTTATATCGAGTTTTCATCTCATCTTTCAATTTTACTATTCTATCTGCCAATTTGTTTTTATCGGCATTGAGTTCTCCAATAGTGCCCTCTAAGGACTTAATATGCTTGTTATTACCGATGATCGTTTCTTCATAATTTCTCATCCTCTCTTCGAGGGATTTGATTTTCTGTCCCATCTTCTCAACCAGCACTTCATAATCAGCTTTTTGTTGAATTATGATTTTAGACAACTCAATTTTCTCTTCGTCTTGTTTCTTTGTCGACGATGCTCTGTCATAGAGTTTTTCCCTATTTTTGGAGTGTTAAGGCTCCATGCCTGTTACTTTTTGTCTTGGCTTTCCTATCTTTCTGGAGTACCTGGAAATTATCTAAAAGGAAAAATTTGTCAGTACGGCTGTTTCGAAAAACGGATAAATTCCGCACAATCAAATTTGTGTTGAAAAACACAATTCTTTCATGCAGAAGTATTTCAATTCATTATAAATGAAAGGCTGTGTTGACGCACAGCTACCTGCAAAGAAAAAGAAAGTTTAATCAGGGTCTCACCTGACTACCTGAGTCCGCTTTCACTTCACTTCACTGTCGCACTTGTTCACTCGTCAATTTTACTACTTACTACTAAACTCACCTCACGATGCGTGTGTGAGGCAATACTTAAATAATGGGTTTCCCAGAAGATAGGTTGAAAGGCGTGGTTTCATCGAATGGGCCCCGCGATCACCCGACATGAATCTTTTAAACTATTTCCCGTGGGGTCACTTGGAAAACATCGTTTATAAAACAAAACCTGACAATATTCATTAATTAAAAGATAAAAGTACCACAGAGATAAGAAGAATTGAGCAGTCAGGGATGTTGCAAAATGTATAGTTTTAAAAATCGGCTTGTTGTATTGAAGTAAATGGACAACATTTTGAGCATCTGCTGTAATCATAATTTTTCTACTTCTAACATGACACAAACATTTAAAGATTTGTCTTCAGTTATTGTAGGTTTTCTTTGCCATGTTTTGACATGTAACTATAACTCAGAAATTATGGTATTTAGGTATAGAGAATAAAAATAATCAGTATTTCTTAAGAATTTTTAAAAACGCAAAATATATAGGGTGATTCATTTGAAATAACAAAGTTCATTATTTTTCCGGAAAAAGGAAAGATCTGATAACAATGTAGATACCCCCATAAGACCCTTACGCATAAAAATTTATAAAAATCGTACAAGACGTTTCCGAGATAATTGAGGTGTTCCAAATATAAAACACATTCTGTATTTTCTTAAGCATACATTCGAACATCCTTAATTTTGGATGATTACCTATGTGCATTGTGTTTTAATGCCTGCTGTAAGTATTTTCAATAAATAATTACAATTTATGTTAATTTTCTTGATAATGTCTTATGGGGAACGGTTTCCTAGGCATGTAGAACAATATAAACATCTATTTATCTCCTAAACCATAAATTTTATCTAGTAATACAAAGACTATCTTTTTGATAAAAAATCGATTGAAAAATAAATTTTGCTGTCTTTAGATTATTCAGGTTACGGGTTGTTAACCATTGGGCACGAGCCGCCCCTTGCCTTCAGATAGTAGTCAAACACTTATATAAAAGTTTTGATTTCGCAACTTCAAAGGCCTATATTTCAGAAACGAGGATTCGTATAAGTTGCGGCATTATTTTCACGTCATCTTCTCACTCCCGAATTTTTTACATCAATATATCACTACAGAGTTATAAAATGATTTAATCTGTTACAATATAATCATACCAATAAATATATTTGTGTAGACAAATATTGTAACTTCTTTAAAATTTCCATTTAATGAATTTACCTGTGCTCTGTCAAAATACATTAATGATGCGATGGATCTACTTATTCCCAAATCTGTAGTTATTGTGCTGATATTTACTTAAGGGGTGGTTAAATTGCACATATGCTACAACTTTGTTGTGTATGCCTTTAAGCGACCTCTGCAACGTCTTCTATTAACAATAAGATTTGTATCTTCTATCGTTCTTAAAAGGAGAATGAGTCACGAGAAAATGTGTTATTGCGATGTCGTCTTTGTCCCTAGTCGCAATAGTTGCATTACTCATGGATGAAAAATAAGGAAAAGCTCGTTGTTATTGGGATATCAAAATACGTGTCTTATCATATCAATTTATTCATAGTTTATAGAAATCATCATATATTCAACTTCATGTAGCTTTTGTGAATTTTTTGCTAACAAATTGCAATGACACGTGAATAAACAACTTTCCAAGTTTAATAATTTGACTCATATATTATTTTGGGCTTTTCTCCTGGTTCCCTACTTTTTATATACTTGCACTTTAATTTCTTCAACACCGTTTCCCGGTAACATGAATTACAAATTTGTTAACCACTGGGATTATTATTAATAGGGGGAAGAATTAGTTCAACATTGTTTAAATGCCTTCCTACTCTTTGTCAAATTTATTTGGTAAAGTTGATAAGGCAGAACCGGATATTTGCAAAATTTTTTGAATAATGTGATAATTGTTTTTGTTATAATTTGGGCGTCTCAAATTTTATTGATTCAATTACGCGATCTAGCAGTAAGCAGACAAGATTTTAAACACTTTTGAGCTTATATTCTGGGAGCCACGATCGTTATAATTTTTTCCTCAGCGATACTATAAACTATTTCTGATAAATGGCAGACACTCATTTCTATTATGACACAATTTTATTCGAACTCTAGTTCATTGTTTCAAATTTTAAAAGTAACCTCTTTCGATTTATTAAATGAATATGTTATTGTCAAGAAAACTGCATATCAAAGTCTGGATTATGTTGGAATATGAGAATAGAATGGAAAATCAAAGTGAAGTGTATAGTTTACTATGCGAAATAACTACGAGATACTGTTAGCATTTGAAGAAAATGGAACAGTGGAGGACTTGGCCAGAAATTTTACATAAATATAAATAATAATTGGACATTAATCTCTGCAAGAAAATCCACAATTTCCAATGGTTTCATTGATCAAATTTTCTGCAGTTAGAACAATAATTGATGCCTTTTAAAACATATAAAATATATCCTGACCAATAGGTGTGTCAAGATGACTATTTCAAGCATGTGCGTGTTTAGGAAGAGGTGTAATGTTATGATGCAATGAATTTTTAATAGATTTACTTTTTTTGGACGAGACTACTTCCTATTCAAGTGGAGTCCGATAAACCTACACTAGACACCTTATAGGTAGCGTTCTCAGAAAGTAAACGGCGGGTATCATAAATAACAGAAAATTAGTGCCAAGCAAAACTTCATAGTTCAGCCCTAATTAAACTTTTTAACGTTGCAGTTATTACCTTCTTTACCTTCTGTTATGTTTCTCAATAGAGTACAGATATATGAGAGATATAATATTTACATAAAGGTTGATTAAAATTTACATTATTGCTGGTGTCAGCTTCACTGGAATGCGGCATGGAATCAGCACTGTATCAATTCGATCTATCCAGTGCGGCATCCAGTATCCAGCACGGATAGGAATAAAACGCCTATTTTTTGATCCAATGAACGCCTAATCCTACATAACATATTAGCTTTTCCTTCATTAGATTATTTCTTTTGGGTGTATATACATATTGGTAAAGTCTATCAAAATAGGGCGCCAAATATCAAAGCTGTAAAAAACAGATTAAGAGGGGAATCAAACTATATTATATATATATATATATATATATATATATATATATATATATATATATATATATATATATAACTTTGTTCCAAAAGAAAAATTAATTTTTCCTTGGTTTCCACATCTCAAATATATTAAATTTATTAGAATTCACAAAATAGAGCTATAAATTTTACTTATTACTTTATTTACTTATTTATATTTTTTTTATCATTTATAGCCATATATATGTATACATATATATATATATATATATATATATATATATATATATATATATATATATATATATATATACATACAGGGTGATTCATTAAGAATGTCGTATCTCTGAACTGTAGATTCTAGACCTCAAAATATGATGATTCTGCTCAACATGCCTTATGCAAATATTGCTAGTTTCCGAGATGCGGAGAGTTCAAAGTTTGAATTTAAATTTCGATTTTCGCAATAATTTTTTTCGTTTTCACAATTTCTCTTTGGAAATTGGCAATTTTACGTTTTTTGGCATGAGGAATCATAATTTGCACTCTAATTGCTAATTAGCTAATTAAACATTGCTAATAGAGGGCGCTAGCTACACTTGTTTGTGTTAATTAAATCAAAGTAAACTTTTTTTGTGCTAAACTTACAACTAAAATAGTAAAAAAATATATTAAAAAGCGTTAAATTCTACAAAAAAAAGTGACTCTTCTTTGATTGTAAACAAAAATTAAAAAACTTCATAGCAAATGCTCAAAATGCCCACCATTTACATCAATACACTTTATGATCCGCTTTCGAAAAGATCTCTTAATATCAAATAATCGTTGTCTATTATTTTTAATTACATCCGCAGCTCCAAAGGATTTAAATCAGGGCCTCTTGGTGGCCAAGCAAACTCACTTCCACGACCAATCCATCAATGCGGAAACTGTTCGTTTAAGTATTGACGAACTTGTAAAGAATAATGTGGTGGTTCTCCGTCGTGCAAAAACCACATATTTTGTCTTAAAGCGAGAGGTATATCCTCTAGTAATTCGTGTATATATTCTTGAAGAAAATCTCAATAAAGAGGTCCATTTAAATTGGTTGGCAGTTCAAAAGGACCTATTAAATACCCACATATTACACCACATTATTTTTATAATATTCTTCGTCTGGTAAATGCTGCCACATCAGTAAAAAGAATTGTATCCAGAAAATCTGGGTTAACATTTTGTTTATCTTGCAAAAAACGGGAGAATTGTAGACGCTTCGGTGAATCTTGAGGTAATAAATTCTGAACTGTAATGATATGGATGCAAATTTTCCCTCTTCAGTATTCTAAAAATAGATGATTTGCCTGTTTGCAGACTTAATCGGCGAGTACTGATATCTGGATTCTCCGTAACACAAATTAAAATTTCATCTTCTTCACCGGCAGTGATTTTTTTTGTAGCACCGTGCTCAGTTTTAGAGCGTAAAGACCTCGTTTCACCTAAGCGGTTGTAAAGATTTCGGTACAGTTTGTAATTGGGTTGCCTTCGATTTGGGTATAATTGTGAATATCTTCGAGCCGCAGCTGGACAACTTATAATTTGACTGAGCAAACACACAAATCATATCGCGCATCTCATTATTGGAAAAATCGTATATATATATATATATATATATATATATATATATATATATATATATGTATATATATACAGGGTGTACATCGCCTAGTATCCTTCTAAGTATTTACTGTTTACTGTTTACTCCCCTCATCCTCGCTTCCAGATTTTCTCCCTGGTTACCGTCGACCTGGATAACCACCCCAAGGTATACATAACTTGTTCTAAACCAATTGCCCTCTACAAAGTTTTACCAAAGCCTGGGATGCCTGTTACCGTAATTGCTATTTTTACCCATATATAAAACTAAAAAGGTATTTGTAATTCTTCTGTTTTTAAATTATGATCATGTCCATGTCTTACTGACGCGAGTAAAATGTTTCAGATTTTTCCGTCGATTCATAACTGTAGATGAAACCTCGATCCACCACTTCACTATTATACTAACGATAAAGAAAAAAACTGTTTCATCGGCAAAACAATTGATAGCGACCATTTGTTTGGATAATCTTAGGATTATCTTCAAAGAAGTAAAGCAATCACGTGATAGTATTGCCCAATATGGCTTGAAGAGGTACATGGAGAAATAGCATAAAAGTGGACCGCACTCAGTTGAAGTGTTATATGCAAACACGCCTATCCCCGTGTGAAATAATTTTGAAACAATCATATTTCACTTTTTCTCATCAATATTAACACATAGTTTTTTCTTTGTTTTATTACATTTTACTTTCATAAATCAAAAGCATATAAATTTCAGACACATAGTTTATAATAAACTTATTATACAGACTACCCTAAATTTAACTTTTTGCTACAGAGGAACTTACCCATCATGTCATTCAATTATTATAATCATCAACACTTCCATTAGCCAATAAATGTGTGTGTCCCACATACAGTGGTAATTCTAGGTAGTGACACGATACACATATACACGAAAAGTGTATCGTCGCGCGCCATCTCTCTCGCACAATGTAGCTTTACGTTAGAATCAAAATGTATGCTCTATATGTTATGAAGTTTTATTTTAATTTAAAAAGTAATAGTTCATACAAAAACATCTCTATATATGTATTACAAATATGGTTATTAAATTCACCTGTTAAATTCCACGTTCTTAAGACTGCGTGTTATTTACAAAGAATATAATTTCCTGCCTGTTCCGCGAAGAAATTATTATGTATAAGAAAAATTATGGATTCATTCAATATTATTTCTGATATAGGTATTATGGACATTTCATTTATTTCTTTGAGCGAATCACATTTAGGTAAATAAACAATGTTCTAAACCTAAACACTAAACCAAGTAAATACGTACAACTCCAGCCTAATCTTAATGGCCAAGAAAACATTCTAATTCAATCATGACGTCATGCGCGTGGCGTTTCAAATTTGAACCTACAAGTCAGCATACCGGTGTTAGTGTTAGTGTATCATGGGTAGTGATATACATTTCTAACCAACGTAATCTCAAAAGAATCTGTCGTTGAATACCAAGAGATTTCACTATAATTCCTAAATTTACTAATATTTGAATCATTAAGGTATCATTTTGATACATACTATACATAATAATAAATAATTGTTGAATTCACTAAAGAGAATGAAAGAATGGTAAGTTGGAATAAATTAAATTTCATCTTGTAATTGGTAAGAAGTCGAGAAGTTATCTATTATAGTCCGTTTATCATATTTTTGATTACTATTGCATATTTTATACTATTGAAGTTTTAATGTTGACACAATTTGAACAAAAAACTGTGTTTTTGGGTCTGAAAATATTTGATTTCTATCAACTACGATTATATAAGTTGGTTTAGTGTAGATGATAAAGAACTGAAGAGACCCATAGAAAATAGTGTATAACGATGTTACTGATTCTAGGTAATAAGCCTTTTACTTCTCTATCCTGTAAAGAATTGGGTTTCACACTCAGATCACTCACCTCCTTTAGATCGCCAGCTCCAGCTCCCGTTTCAGCGCAATCTCTTTGTTTATTACCAGTACTAAATGTACATCGAAACAACAGTTTCCTTTCTGCTTTTGGCGTCATATTTCAAATTCAAATCTTTCATTCGGCTATTTTCTAAAAAAATTTTAGAAAATAACTAGACAAAAATTGGTCTTAAATATGATGAATCCTTTAATTTTCAATTATGGGGAGAATGGTGCTTCAGAAATGAAACAAAAAATATATATTAGAGTATTATATATAACGCGACTAATTAATCCAACTTCTCTGAGTAAGTTCAGAATGTAGGATGGCTGTAGCTGCCAGATATCTTTGTCTTCTATTTCATACGCTTCCAGGTGTAGTGCAGTAGTTGCGTAGAATCTCACACTTCGATAAAATGTGGATAGAGGTTTCGTCCTCTGACCAATAGAATCTGCATTATCTGCTAAGTTTAATGTCTTCAGATCTAAAATCAAGACGATTTATCGAGAAAAACTTACATAAAAAAGTAAAAGGTTCAAAGAAGAGAAAATAGTTCTCTATGATGGTCAATTTTTACCTTTTGATGGTATGGTCCTACTAGAAGCTTTGGTATTTTCATCAACAGCTTGAGAAGTTGAGGGCTAAAGCACAAGTCAGTTTCTGTAATACCTAAAAAGAAAAATTTTAAATTAAACCTATCCCAGCTCTCTTTTTCGTCTATATACGCTGTGGAGTAGATACAGTCAATGACGTCTGACCTAATGGAATACTCACAAGTATGTCTACAAATATTATAGACCCATTTTAGCAATGCTTTGTAGGGACATCTATTATACCTACCTTCGATTTTTTCTGGTGTTTGAACGTTCTGTTGAAGCGGTGCTTGTAGTGGAAACGAAAAGTTATCGGTGGAGTTCCAACAACTTCATATTGCGTTTTTTTATTTTTGAACATTAACAAAAATAAAAAAATACCTCACTAGGAAAATGTAGGGATGGCACCGTAACCTTTACTAACCCCCAACCTTTGTTGTCTTGTTTGTCATAAAACCGGCCCGGGTAAGCCAAGCAATCCTTAACAGTAGGAAAAGCAAAAGTGAAATAAGTAGAACTAATGTAATTAACCAAACACGGAAACGCTTCTGGGCAACTTAACAACAATTATATTAAAAAGTGGTTATTGTTATTGGTGTGCATCCATCGTATTGTTGGGGCTGCTTTGTGATTGGTTGGACACCATAGCCCCTAGTCAAATCTCATATAAACATTGTGAGGTAATGGTAATGAACCAAGAGTGAGCTATGTTTCATTTTCTTGCACCAGCAAGTTTTCAAATCTTTGTTCCACGTACGATGGACATCATTCCAGAATACACCAATTTTATTGATCACAGTTATTCTTGTCAACTAAATCCTCTATAGTCGAATAATCAATATCAAATATCGTTTGACAAATCAGGTTTCTACTGGAAATTGAGATAGTTGGATATCTTAAAAGAACCGATAGGATCGATTCGTACCACTCAAGAAATATCGTACTATTTAACATTTATCAAATGAAAATTTTTTGTGCGGGAATATTTCAGAGCAATATAATGTGAACGACTAGGTATTGACACAACGATTGAATGAGCAAAATTGGTAACTAAGTAAATACGTCGTTTAGTTTGATTTATACTATCCCGATGTGTTCGCTTTGAAATCAAATTCCGGCTCTCCGGTTATAAGAGACTCGTTTAAATACACCATCTCACTTTCCAGAATTTTTGATTGGCCGTAAACTGATAAAAATGCCTTCTTACGAATTGTCTTTATAAAAGCGGCCACAATATATAATTAGGTTATAAAAATAATTGCCTTCGTATAAAAAAACGTAGTAAATAGGCCTTCTTGACAAAAATACCTGGCACATCCGCCAAAATTTAGATTCTGTTTACATAATAAAACAGGACTGACTTCACGATTTGTGTCAGTGGACGAATTCGTGAAAATAATATAAGGTTTTTGAATTAGAGTCCTTAAAAAACAATATCATTGTAGAAATATCATAGAAATCAAACAAATACATATAAAATATGAAAATAAAAAAAATAGATGGAAATTGAATTAAAAGTAAAATAATTACCATGTGATAAAATTTGACTGACTAAAAAACATCTTCACATAGTTTAATACAAATCTTAAAAATACAATCGTGCCAATACAAGCACGCTAACTGTTAATGCAATTTTCTACTCAGTTGTTCTAAGCTCCGGCCTTCAGTACATTAAGCGAATTATTTTTTAAGGTATCAGTACACTCATAGTGAATTTTCGAGTTTCAAAGAGAGTTAAAGCTATAGAGAGCCTTATATGGCGGATAGGGTGACTTAGGAATGAGATCAGTCAGAATCATGCTGGAATATGACGGCGAATTATCGTGATGACAAGTCCTTGAATTGTCTTCCCACATCACGCTATTGGTAGAAAACGATGAGTCTCACCTCGATTTTTGTTTCGCTGATTTAAACCATTCTCACAGAGCGTCTTTCAAATGTAGAAACCGATAAAAATACGAGAAATACGAAAACTTGTTCATTCAAATTGTCAGTTGACGATCAGAATGATCAGGAAACAGTTGAATTTGAGTCACACCACCGTTTATCATACTTTTACTAATGAATGCGAGGAGGAGAAATACCTGCGCAATTTTAAAAAGCAAATTTTTGTTCACTGGAAATTTTTCAATGGATCTTTAAAATCCTCACTCACCTGACGTGAGTGTTCCTGATTTTTCCTCTTCACTGAATTGGAAACTGATTTGCAGAGACGTTATTTCAGCATACTGGCTGATATTCAAACGGTTGTAACCGACCAGCTGAAGACAATTCCTGTACTTGTGTTCGAGTACTTCTTTGTGGATTGGAAGTCCTCAACGCTGCGATTCTTCCTAATAATTAAATATTCAATTGTATGTCTCGAGTTTAAAAATAAATTTCATTAGTATAATTTTCACATTTTAACGAACATGTTTATTAAAAAACATATTCATTAATCGATATACTAGGTCTCTTACAGCATCTAACATCAGTTACTTTTTGTGCCAATAACATTAACAAGTTTATTAGTGTGACATAGCTATCAGATTCTAAATATATCTAAATATATTTGCTAGCCCAATTGTGAGTCTCTTCCACAACCTCAGACAGCACAAATTTGCTGCTGGCACAAAATGGAATAAAAACTCTCAAACTCAAAAGAAGGAGGATAGAAGATACGTGTGTGTTCATCTTTTAAGATTGCTAATGCAAGAGTCAGGATTTGAGTCTTTGAGACATTTCACTGAAATTGGAACATGTCATAGAAGTACGTCATTTTGCAATTTATAACCGACCAGTTAAAAGCCATGAGAGTTGCAGGATTTCAGAGTTGCTTCTAAAAGTGGGCACCTCAACTCTTTGGTATATAGCTACCCATTGGAGCTACTTCTAAGGGTTAGAAGTCAATCTAATTACTTTTCTCATCCACCTAGTATCTTTTCTTATTATGCATTTATTTTGTTGAAAATTCTCAAATTCATCAATATTATTAATATTTGCGTAAAATCTGACTTTTTTTGTTTTGTTTTGAATAAACAACAAATTATCTATCTATCTGTGTATTTTGTACTATTCATCACTCTAGTGAAATTAAAACGACTTTTCATTTCATTGATTATCAATTTGGCTTGCACTTTAAGCACAATCTCATTAATTTATATTGAATCATTGAGCCGTAACTAGAAACGATGTCATAAATAATTGGTATGTGAAACGTGCTCAAATTCACACTATACCAAAACAATATTGGGGTTGATCAATCGGAAACTTTGCAAATAATTGAACCATTAATTCAAAATTCAAAAGTATTGGTGTCGATTTATATTTTCCATTTCTATTGAAAAAAGAAACATATATGCTACTAGACCTATTTTTCAAACAGAATTGTTATTGTAATAGTTTGGCAAACAATAAAAGTATCATCATTTATTATATCAAAAATATATTTCTAGGAAATCAACAATTTGTCAACAAAACATGACTAACAGAAGAAAATCCGAAACCAAAAACTTTTTTTGCAGTAAAAGAGTGGAAAATAACTACCCGAAATATTCTGACATTGGAAGGGCTAGATCCAGGACAAATATTTTTCCTAACCTCAATTTCTTGACAGGATCATGACCGTATATATACAGATGAGTTTTATGTATGGAACGCCTCAATTATCTCGGAAACGGCTTGTACGATTTTTATAAATTTTTGTTCGCAAAATTGTTGTCAGATCATTTCTTTTTCCGGAAAAATAATGAGCTGTGTTATTTCAAATGTATCACCCTATATATTTTGTGCGTATAGAAATCCTTAAGAAATACTAATTATTTTACATGTAATATTCTTCTAAACCTAAATGCCATAATTTCGGAGTTATAGATACATTTTCAGTATCTCCACCAAAGCTAATATAAATATTGTACATTTAGATATCTATAATTGAATAAATTCGTTTAATTTGAATATTCTTTAATAATTTATGTGCTCAAATCTCGTAACAAGGTCTGGTGTCAGTAAGTTAGTAAAAAGTTTAACGAAATTGGTGTAGTAAAATATTTATCCACATCATGGAAACCTACAACTGAAGACAAATATTTAAATGTTTGTGTGATGTTAGAAGTAGAACCACATTTGTTAAGTAGAAAAATTACGAATTTTAGAAAACATACAGTGGAGGCGATTAGAGCAGATGCTCAAGATGTTTGTCCATTTACTTCAATACAACTAGCCATTAGATTTTTAAAACTTTGCAATACATTTTGCGACATCTCTGACTGCTGAATACTTCTTATCTCTGTGGTAATCCTATCTTTTAATTCCTGAATATAGGCAGGTTTTGATTTATAAATGATGCTTTTCAAGTGACTCCACAGGAAATAGTCTAAAGGATTCATGTCGGCTGATCGCGGGGACCATTCGATAAAACCACGCCTTACAATCTTATGGGAAACCAATTATTTAGGTATTGCCTCACACACGCATAGTGAGGTGGAGCACCATCTTGTTGTAGCCAAATATTGTCGTTTGGGTTATCATTATTGTCTGAAAATTTTTAATAATAAAGTTTTCCTTAAATTTAGTTGAAAATACTTGTCACCTATTAATTATTCCAGCCCATAGATTCAGTTTTTCAGGATATTGGCTGTGGGATTCACGCTTCCAACGAGGATTGTTACGTGACCAGTATCTACAATTTTACCGATTTACGTTTCCATTAATACAAAAAGTGAAAGATCATGGAAAAAATGTCTTGTTCTTTTGTTAGGTAGGAAACTTTTTTAGATAGCCCTCGCACATTTGTTGCAAAGAAAGTTCATATGATGCGACATTGGAATTTGCTGTATTGGTTCATTGCAGGACTTTCCATAGGATAAACAAAAAAATTGAAAATTGACTGTAAGAAGTAAATATAGAAGACGCAGATAACTCTTCTTCAAAAGAGAATTTCAATATTTTACTTTTATTGAAATCAGATTATTCTCCTTCCTGAAAATTCTGGCTTTTTCTTTTTTGAAATTATTACCTATTTTATTAGTCTATTAAAAATATATCAATTCTATGTATAACAAAATTGAAAATCAATTTGAGCAAGTTCTTTGCGATAAAAGCAACATCTGTCAGTATTAAAACAAAACAGAGTTTCATTCAATCTATTCTATGCTCTTCAACAAAATTGATTATTATATTTCAGAGCATATTATAGTGAGGCAGAGCATATTGTTCTGTTTATATGAAACCCTCTTATAATTAAACTTGTAATATAAGTTACTAGACCCTAAAGATTCTAACTAGATGTAATTAATATTCACTATAAGTTAGGTCAAAAGGTTAAACACCCATAAATAATGTTAATTCTGTGCCATCATTGTAAATTGTTCAAAATTTCAGAGAAACCCTGATGAAATCACACACTTTTACATATTTTGCTGCTTTGATTACTTTACGTATTCATAACAATAATATTTGTTGTGAAAAGTAACCATAATATGGGTCAATTGAATAATAAAGTTATAAACCTTTGTGTCTTGAGTGTAGTATAAGATGGTAGTGTAATAAGATGGCGATCATACCAAATGTCGTGGTTTTTAACCGCGATGGTCAAAAACGTCCAAACAGAGTTGAACTAACACGAGGACGAGGTTGATAGAAACCAAAAATATGTTCGTAGTATTGTTTAACATTGAAAAGTTGTATATTTATGAATTTATGTGAACAAAGAGGGTTTATGATTAAACAGAGCACGAATTATTTACAACTAGTCTTAGATAATGAAAACAGAGGCCATGAAAGAAAATATATAAAGATTAGTCATATAAGAACTAATGTATATAGTTGATAGTTGTATTTAACATGTTTATATATATTGAACTTGACCGTAAATTGTTATTTAATATGTAATTGAAATTGTAGTGATCCTGAAGATTTCGTTTTTTCTCCACCCTTTATTACCGATTGATAAAGCGTTATCCTTCAACGTAACCATACACCTTACTACGTCAGTAGGAAAGCTGTTTCAATGCAAAATGACGGTATTGAACAGAAGTTGTTACTATCACAAAACGCTTGTTCAAAATTGTGCTTATCTTCGCTATTAACTAATTAGAATCATCATTTAATTTTTCTGTCAAAATATAGTTTGATCTACTCGGTGTATTGCAGAAATATAACGATTATTGTAATAATATACTCAATAAATCAGTGATATAGCGAGTGTATGTAAAATGTTTTTACAAACGCCTACCGCATAGTCCTTAAGTAGTAATAAAGACAAATCTTTTTAATATAGTCCATAACAGATTGAGTTGAGATTACATTTTTTTGAAAACAGTAATTGTTCTAGAACAACGAATTCGTTCAATCAGCTTATATTGATTGACATAGGTAGAACAAGAAGTACAAGAAAATTAGTCGAAGAATCTATTTTCCACCAACTACTCTTTATAGGTTTGGGAAACATAAAATTCAATACTGAAAGATACATTTAGACGACCCAGACAAACGACTACAATTTTTTGAATGAATGCTGAGATCGGTCGTCTATCTTCTTTGTGCCAGGTTTCCGACAACCTGTCGACGTATCTTTTGTATATAAAATTCTCACTTTTAAATGAATCCTCATCCATTAATCGGACACGTTGTAAACAACTCTAAGCGTGTTTATGACACTTGCGTTCTTTATTAACGGGCAACATTCGTCGTTTGCTTTCTATGACGATCGGCAGCTTAACATAGAAAAATATTTAAACAGGCATATATGAAGAGTTAGAAAACAATTCATTGAATCATGTTATTTGATAATCCAATAAAATTAAAACTTTCATTCAATATTCTTTTATCGAATGAATATCATCTCATTGGCGTGGGTTTAACCAACTCCCATGTTAAACATCTTCGAAAATCTTGTTAAACCTAACGTGCGAATATGAATTTATGTTAATCGTATTAATTGGCCTATTTTGTCACAGAAATGTCTCAAATTGATATAGGACACTATTAATCCTACTCTCACAGATAGTAGATAATCAAAAGACGACCTTTTTCTCAAAACAACCTACATTACAGGAGCACTGTGAAGCATCTATTGCTAAAGTCATACCCATTGCCTGCATCAATAGGTTTTCTCATTTTTGTTTTCTTTCAGCTCCGCGATTACTTTCCAATAGTTTGCAGTGAAGCGCCAACTTTATTATTTGCTTTATGAGTTATCCGAAAATTTATGTATTTTACTTTGGAATAATATTATGAATGAATATTTTTGCATAACTTGTATGCATTTCCTATATTTAGTATTGATTTTCTACGTATATCCAGATGTGCCGCAAGTTACTATTGATGTTAAATTGAATTGGATCGGACATCGATTAGCTCCAACTTATAGTCGTTTGTCAAATTTAATAAGAACCAAGGATAATCTTGTAGTATCGAGATTAGTTTTAGTTATAAAAACTGAAGAGATTTAGTTTTAATAAAAAAAAAAATTTTTTTATAAAATTTTATTTACTGCTAATTCAACTTACTACAACGAAAACATAAATGAAGTATCCGATAAACGTTTAGCTGATATCAAAATTGAATAAAACAAAACGGCAAATGATGTGAATAATAAAAAAAAACGCGAAGACAATAACATTAGGCTGATAAAGTAAAAGTTATACAGACGCAAAACCAGAGACCGTTCTTTGTGGAAACTACAAAGGACATGCCAACACGCCCCACTATAACTTTAGAGACTCTGCTAAACTAAAAAAAAAGATGCAATTAGCGCTAAAATCCTAATCAAGACAAGACAGACAAGACATATGTATAGTATGATGCATACAGACATTCCATTTGAAGTGGTTATCAATGACCGCCAATTCTGGGTCAATAAAGATCTACCGCAACCTCGAAATGCTTCTCTAGGGTATGGAGATGGTTCGAAGCTAGCATAAGAAACTGGAGCTCTCCATGCCACTGGGAGAATCCATCACTATTTTTTAGGGGCTGCTAGCAATAAACATATATTCTAATGAGTGAGATCCTCTATAGACAGACATGTTTATATTCTTTTCGATAGCCAAACGGCTTTGAAGGCACTGGAGGCTAGTGAGTGTAAATCCAAGATAGCGTGTTTAGCAGGATACCAAGTTATAACAGATAATGAAGAAGCACAGAGCTCTGCCGAAAAAATCTCAATGTAGCTCCTTGAAATGTCACGCCAACAACGAACTCAATAGATCAAATAAATGCTATTTGGAGAAACATTTCAGACTTAAGACAACACAAAAGATTTATAACCATTAAGAAGTCTAAGAAACTTCTGGATATATCCAGAAAAGACATTAAACCCATGACAGTTCTCACAAACACTATCTGTCAATGTCATCATTAAACGATACGCACGGCAGAGGAAGACAACTGTAGATTCTGCGAACGACCCCTAGCGGTAGCAGAGCATCTACTCTGCGAATGATTTTCGGATATTAACAGAAGGCTTAGGTACCTTGAGAAAATAGTGCTAACATGGGAAGCTGGGAAAAAAAAACCTCTGGAAAACTCTCTTTTAGGAAACATCTACGAATTTCGAAAACAGAGTAATGAGATGCAGAGTCTTTCTAGTCATAGGTGCTGAGTGGCTAGAGGAGCTTTCCAAAAAATCTGTTTATTACATATTTTAAATATTCTGTTACATAGATATATACATACAGGAGAAACTGATAAAAGCGGGTTAAATAATGACTCAATACAGAGAAAACATTTTTAATAGAACTGGTTTCAGTAACAAATTTCGGAAGCATAAAGACGAATAAAAAATTTTTCAGATATTTTAGAATTCGGAGCGGATTTGTATAAGAATGTTTATACGGTGTAAAAAAAGTGTAACCTGGAGTTTTGGAATAGAAGAATGTTTTAGAGAACAATGTCATAAACTGGTATTTCACCACAAGAAAAATAAATGGCAAGAACTCAAACAGTTCTAAAATCACAATGATACTCAATAAAGAGAAAAAATGAAATCTTCAGCAAGTTATATAGTTCAAGTAACTAGGGGAAATATTTATGTACGATTCAAAATTCATGGAAATGATTAAACAAATAATTATTAACTGGAGAGTGGTAATGAAACATTATATAATTTTGTTTTGTTTATTGTGTAATATCTTTCGATTTTATTCATCAATGTAAACTCCTTCACTCCTTTTTCCTCATAATAGGTTTCAGTTACAGCAATTGCATCTTTATTTGGGCTAAATTTCTTACCGGTGAGCATGTTATTGATATCAGTGAATAGCTTGTAGTCACTGGAGGCCAGATCTAGACTATACGGTGGATAGGGAAGCAATACGAAAAGTAATTCTTTCAATTTAACCATCGTTGTTGTTGACTTGTGAATGGGTGCGTTGTCTTGGTGAATCAGTGGTTTTTTCTTCCACATATGAGGCCGTTTTTTTCTTATTTTTGCATTCAAACTATCCAACAACTCTACGTAGTATTCGCTATTGATTGTCTCCCTTTTGGAGGTAGCGACATTCCATTTCTTTATTATTTTCACACTGTTACAACTCAAAAGCAATAAAATAATTTGTTCAAATCATTATACGAAGATACAAGGATGGTGGTAGCTGCTTAAAAATATCTTTGTATTAGGAAGTACACAATCTATATAGCACATGTTTCAAGTTTGAAGACGCCAAGTTGTTCAGTATTTGTTTGGGAGTCATCAATAGTGAATGGAAAAAATTTCTTATCGTTATGTGATACAATACTTTTACTAGAAAGCAGTTAGCCCAACCAATATAAAAACTGAGTTTAAACGAGGCCATACGACCTACGAAGACCAGCATCTCAGTGGTCAACCAAATGAGGTAACGACTCCAGAAATGTTAAAGAAAATCCACAAAGCGGTACTGAATGTTGGTCGACTAAAAGTGTGTATGCTAGTGGACATTACGAAATCAAATCTTTTTTTAGTAGGAACTGATTTCTTATATATTTTCTAGAATGAATCTACTAACAGTTAAATTATTCTACGGCTACTAAAAATTCCGATGAAAATTTTTAAGTTAGAAAACGTATTGTTGCAAACTCGTCCATGATATAAGTTTTGAAGGCAGTCCGGTTATAATAGCAAATTCCAAATTTTAGAATTCCAGTATAACCAGAATGGACTGGCTTCGCGGCCTATGTCATGGACGAGTCATGGAAATATTTGCTGGTTCCTCAACCATTATATAAATAAAATTATTCTTCATCTTAGCCTTTATCAATTTTTGAAATTATTTCTGTATAACATTTAGCTATAACCTTTTTTTAGGGAAATTGATTTCAACAATACTATTGAATACTATTCTTCCGCAATAGAACTGATCACTGTTCAAGTGTATTAAACAAATAATAAAATTTTTTCATTAACAATATTCACGTCGACGATCATTTTGTCCGAATATTGTATACGTATAGATGTATTTGTAAAGTGCTACATATGGTCTATTCCTTATTTAAAAATGAAGGCTTTGGAATATGGAAGAGACGTACTTGATAAATAACAGATATATCTATCGTAGAAGTTTATCGATATCAATATTTCCCGAAAATCTAATAATACTTCCAAATATTTAGGTGAAGTGTTTTATGTGGCCCACCATCTAAATTCCTATTCTGAATTCAAATTGGAATATAGTCAAAATTTTAATTTGCATGAACAATGAATATTTGATTCATTCTCGAAATGGATATTTCCTATTTTTATTGGATTAATTCTAACAAACAGATAGTTAAAAATAACATACATATTTGGTAATGAAATATCCATGTTATTTGAGAATGAAAGTCGATTTTGAGTAAATAATCTCCTATCTACTCTAGATGATCACTCAATCTACTATCGATCATCTTCATCCTTAATTCGTTATAGTTTGAGCAAACTTCCCAAAACTTCTATAATTCGAAAAGTTTTTTTAACTGAATTTACATTTTACTTGTTTCAAAACTAAGATGTTTTCTTACTAGAAGACTGGATAATATATTATTCAAATAAAATTTTTTCATGAGACCAAAAAAAACGAGAATATGATCATTAAAAATAGGGAAATACAAATAAATCATTCTAAATTCTATTCTATTTTCCAATAAATTCCTGAGAAACAATTGTCATAACTTCGTGGTTTTTCACGATTTGATGAGCTATTGATTTCTAAGGCTTTGTAAACGTCTTTGTGACTGTTCCTGTAAAATATTTTTTGGTGCTCAGCTTTTAAAATTTGATGTGTGGTATTTTTTCCTGTTCTGGATCCTTCAAATATCCGTTTGTAGTCATAATAAATATCTCCTTACTTTTCATTTTCCTTCAAATATCATGTACGAATGGCCGGATTAAAAAAATTTATGTTCAATTAACTCTAAATGGCTCGATTTCATAACGGTACAAAGCAGAGCTACGACGACTTGCTGGCTGCGATTTTCTCCTGAGCAGATGTCTGAGAATAAGGAGATTTCTTTTATTTCGGGGAATAGCATAGATATAAATTTCATTATAATAGACTCTATTTCATTAGAGCCTCTTTTTTCATTTATTTGATTCAGAACAAAAACAACTACCCTCTTTGTTTTTGCTTTCAAAGAACATCAAGTTATATACTGTAATTTTTCTGCTATAATAAAGTTGGGAAACCTCAGATGTTGGAAGCTACATTACTTGTTCCAGATCATATGTATAGGTTTGAAAGTTGGTATCAGATTCTGCATGCTCTTTGTTCTTACTTTTATCATTTCATTAGACTTACACAAAACAAATAGTTTTTTACCACGACTAAGTATTAATAATCAATTACTATGCACTATAATCAGTGTTTTCTTTGGGATAACCCACACTCACTTGTAGTTAGCAGGTTGGATTTTATATAGAAAAATATGTAGTTCCAAAACAAACCACTACACATCGAGTGACTATGATGAACTTTAACTTTCGATTAAATTTCAAGGATAGTTAAATAGTGAATTCTTTCATTTTCTTATGTGCATTCATATCATTTATAGGTAATTGGTGAATTTTTATACTTATGAGAAATAATAATATCAACACATAATGAGAATTTCGAAAATAGCAGACGATATTATTCTTCAAACGTATCGCTTTTTCACCAACTCTGGTTTTAGCATCCATCGTCAAAATTAATTTCGCACACTCGTAAGGGCTCGTTCTTTCGAACTATTTCATCCAATCAGATATTCTTAGTAGCTTATGATAAACTTTGCTATAGTCTAGCTAACAGCATCTCTATGGATCTTTTTCTGGTATATTTTCCTTAGTATATCATACACCCCCAAATTTGTTTGTTATGAATTCATACCTGTTTCAAAATTCTCTATATGAGAGGAATTCAACGTCATGAGATTGACTAGGTTCGAAAGATGCGTCAATTGAGTTTATTTTGACTGTATAGTCAATTATCTACGGTCATACATTGTGTTCATAAAGTAACGTAAACTGCTAATATCCCGATTTTCACAAAAAATATTAGTTAACTAGATGTTCAAATTGTTTTCCTTATTGTATTTGATATTATCAAAGTGTATTCTAAAAAGCTGAAATGGAATTACAGCAGTATTGATTTGTTATTTGACAAGCTGTTCTAAGTATTCTGTTTCTCGTGTCATCCCGTACATAATGTTTCCTAAGATGCTGGAGATTATCTGGCTAGCCCTTCATTGTCCAACTTTGTCCAATCCACTTGCATTTCTTTCTCATTGTTTGAACTATTTCTTCCCTCAACAAATTGAATATTTTGGTTCATTTAAACAGCCTCCTATAAAGAATATCCTAATAAATATTTGCCGATAACTATTTATAATTGTGGCAATTAACTGTCTCACTGTAAATATTTGTGAGGATCTACCTCTACCTCTACCTTTTGTATTGATCGTAGTTTCACAAAATCTGGGATACTGATCATCTTCAGATAATTCTTGTACTAGCGTTAGTTGGGAAGTTTCAGACGAATTTTACCCTAACATCATGTTGTAGTGCAAATTTACGATTGAATGGACAATGAGTTCCTACAATCTTTACATACCATCCAAGGATCTTGGACGGAGAATCAAAGAAAACTTTTCAATTTATATTCCACTTCTTACAACAGCTTCACATTCCTTCAAACTACTGTAATGCTTTTCGTATATATTCATACTCTTTATATTCTTGGGTGACTTATTAGACACTGTTTCTCACGTTCTTGATTTATTCAAACACTATACACTACACTAACTTATAATAATTCACTTATCACTTAACTAACTTGAATAATTTATTTAAATTCTTCGGTTACTTCTCATTTCGGTGTGTTCACTACGACTATTTATTATAAACTGAACTAAACTACGCTACATAAACTCATTGCTTTAAAAAATTGATATCTTATTGCTGCATTTTATCTTTTGGACCATGCAGAACTTTTTATCAGTCATAACTTTTTTCATAAAACCACTATTAAAAATGTTTTCCATATGGTTCCTACTTAAGTAGACACACTGTATACATATATAAAAGAATTCCAACAGTTTTAGAAAAAAGAAGAAACAGAATATATAAATAGATCTTCTTAGAAATTAAACAAAAGAACCAATGTAACTAAACTGCTTGCTAAATAAAAGTGATATAAAAACAGAGGTCATACGAGTTCCGGGTATTTCATCAAAAGCAGCACCTTCGCCAAATTTTAAAATTCTACTATATCCTAGCAGAATCGGCTCCAGGGCGAAGATGAGATCGTAACCCTACTATTTGATAATTTGGTGACATTTCAGGTACGTTCTTTTGACTGAGGCTTAAGCAACGCTTACAGATTGACATAATTTTTCACTTGCATTTTATGATAAATATTCGCAAATTTTTCAGCATCGAGGAAAATAGAAGTGATTTTTGCGTTGACTGTCAATCCATAAAATCTTTGTATGCGACATTATTTGGCTCTGTAGATAGCAGATTTTTTATTGTGAAAACTAGTGCCAAAATAATGCATTATGATTTATTTTCGACAGATCTTTTGACACGACGAATGAATAATATCGAATTGTCTGTTTAACCAATTGGCAACTGTGAGAACATTTAACTGATACCTTATACTATGTATTGAATAAATGAGTGATACAAATATTAACTCATTTATAAATGTAGATGATATGTACATTTCTACATTTCATGATTATTCTTCATTTATAAAACAAGTTCTACTCTTCCAATCATGCATTACGCAACATTCTGCATATTATAAAATATGAAATTTTGCAATGTGAAAAACAGAACATTCGAGAAGCCATAAAATTTGCTTCTCAACGAAGAAACGTCTGCATTTACATGTAAATCATCCGCGTCCGTGTCAATACATTATTTCAAATCGTGAAGTTCAATAAGTAAACTTTGATTCCTACGCAAAGCTGCTAAATTATTAAACAAGGGATAAAAAATCCATTTCCACTCATATCCTAAAGGATTTCGTTGTATATATATTTTACGTGAGACTTCCTACTGATACATAAAGACATTAAACAGAAAATACAAGATGAGGTAAAGTAATCTGATTATTTGAACGACCATTAATAGAAGGAGGATAAGAGATAGGCACTATGGAAAGGACTCTTTTCCATTTCAGTTAGCATCAATGAGTAGATAAAGTTGCAACATGCATTCGATGTCGGGTACAATCGATTATTGCCACGCTCTTCACATTTTGACGTCTTGACTGTTATCGCTGCAGTGATAGCTCTTCTGTATAAAAATTCGATAGCGATTGGTAGTAAATAAAAATAATGTTGATCATTTATTTTATCTTTGTCGATAGATGAAAACTTGTTTTATATTCAATATATTAAGTAAATAATATTTTCAAATTTCATTATTCTTAAAAAGACTTTTATATTATTATATAACTGTCTTTTTGTTTCTTTAAGATTGGTTTGTTTTGCAATAAAATGGAATCTAATATCTAAAATTATGATTTTTATGGTTTGAAAAATTTACTTCGGAAGAGTACGGTCCATACTATTCAATAACTTCTCCAGGTTTTGAATTTAAACGTATGAATAATTGAGCAATTTTTCAATAATTTACCTATAAAATGAAACATGAGCAGAAGTTTTATTTATTACTGCACTGTTACTAAAACTGAAAACGAACTATTTTGAGTTGAAAACTAACTACCTTTTTACAAGATGTACTCTGTATTAACACATGATCAGGACCAATATTCTATTATATTTTTTCTACGCCCATGTCTGTAAAATATCGCAACATTCCTTGTAAATGACATTTAACAATAAAATGCACGTAATGAGATCTCATAACATACACGTGCGTATTTACACAAATTTAGTCAACATAAAAACTTTTAGCATTAGAGAGAGATATTTAGGATTAAAATGTTGGCAGCACATTATACAATTTCTTTAAAAACAGGACACGTTTTCTTAAGTAGCATGCTATGAATGGGCGTAGAAAAAATATAGTACGTTACACGAGTTGTTAACCCATTACGCACTCACGAAATTTTTCACTTCGAGCCTAATGGGTTACTTAAAACCCTTGTTACGTAATATACTATTAACAAACCTAACCATATGTCAGGATTCAATCTACGATTTAACTGCTTGGTACTTCCTTTCATTCGTCATGATTTTTATAGGAAATTGAAAATATTTACAAATAAATTTTTACACAACTTTTTCTGTAGCAGTAGACACATTAAGAAAGTTTACTGCATTTATTTACTGCTATTTATTATTTTCTTTGTTATATTTTGAACTGTTGAAATTTTTTTAAGTGTTCGTCTAATAAGAAGATAATGATTTTCAAAAGCTGTTAACATTCGATACTTCTATCATTACTGTTAAAATTGTGTAGGGTTTGGGCATTTACACCTGTTAAATTCATAGTTTGCCATGGCTATTATGTGTCGCATTGTACAATTAACAAAATTGGTCCAATGTATCACCTTGTCACCTTGGAAAAGTGATAAATTCTAGTCTGCCTGAAATATTCATCAATCATGTAGTTGTGGTCTAAAACATTTTTATTTATTTTTTTCGAAATATACAAGACAAATTCACAAAAGTGGTCTTTACTTCGCATTTTTGGATTCTAATTACTATTTTTGCTGACTGTGCCATTATATGTCAATTTATGGTTATTCAAAAGATAATTTAGCAGGCCAGTTATATTTATCGAAATTCTTGTAATTGGTGTTATTAGACGCTTTGAATCGATTCTTACTCTATATGGACCATTTGCTTGGTCTCTGATGTAAACATGTACGTTTTCATTCTAATAAGAATAAGAATCTGCCTAAATCTTCTGACTCTGTATTCATTCGGTTTTATCGAAGTATTGGTGGAAACTACCTGGATCCCAAATTCCTTAAACTGTTCATCGAGTACAACTTAATTCACTAGTGTGTAATGGTCTCTTCAATCTATAACAAATTCAATAAAAAAATTCTTATTGGAGCTAGAACATTACTACTCCATACCCTAATTTATTCCATAGTTCCTCCATTCTGTCACGTTTTAACCATCCTATTAAAATCAAAAGATCTAATAAAGCTTTTATTTCATTTTGTCTATGGATAGACTTGATCTTTCTCCGATATAAATAATAGCATTCTTTGGTATTATGGTATCTCTCGTGGTGTAGATAATCAATTGTTGCGTTCTACAATGGTTATTGCGTGTTACGCCACCCCTTTAGCTCCAAGTAAGTAAGTAATTTCATCCACAACATTGTTCCATTTTTAACGCTTAAACTAGGTCTTTGTTTTTTTTAGTATACAATATTTTTTCAACAGAATCTGAAGAAGCATACTACTCAGATTCAACTTCCCAATAACTGAAGTTATCGTTCTCAGATCAATAATCTTCCAAATCAATATTTATTTTATTTTCATCTGATCCTTCTTCCACTGAATGGAGAACTCTTAATGGTGGTCCTCGTAATCCATTATCTGCAAATAATTATTGTTACACGGTATAAACTAAATTATGAAAAAGATATCAGATACATAACATACGAATATAAAGGTAAAATACTTACCAAAGAATTGTTTATTTGTTAACCCTAGATTACGAGTACACTGCTGAAACGCCTGAGTTAAAGTTAAAAAAAGTTAGAAACATAGCTAGCTGGATGCCTTGGTCCGTAGCGTCTTTTTCAATGGAGAATGAATGTTAGGTTTCCACAAATTCGAAACTACTACAACATTGGTAATTATTATAAAGAAGATGGATGAAAATTTTCCATTACATCTACCGAATACTCGGCTCAATCAGTAGAGTAAATAGAAGCTTTATTATCTCTGCCGATAGGGCCTTCACTACTCAGCTTTCCTTTTTTTCTAATATAATAATAAAATTCAAACATTTTTTTTATGGATTGTCTAATAAAAGTTCAATTAATTTCATCTAAAAATACAGAACACACGTGTGTTGATGGAATTTCTTCTCATGTCTCTTCCTAATATCCAGTCTCTTGTCTTTGTTGGATTTAGCCTTTTATACTTCATATGCAATATCATCTAATAGTACTGATATGATCAAATTGGCACAGAGCTGAAAATCGTATCACTTATTGTCCCATGTCAGCTCAGGAAGGAGTGTAATCCCTTACTTGCTTATCATTTACCTTGACTGATCTACATAAAAAAGGGAGAAAATCGAGTAAAATAATAAAAAAATAATTTTCTAATGCTCACTCCGTTCTAACTTGAAAATTATTAATATTCACAACTCAATCGTGTTTCTAAATGTTTGAAGAAACGAAGTTGTTTTACACGAACAAATAATTTATAACTATCAGCGCGCCGATGCTAAAAATCATATTTTATTCAAATTCACATACTTCACGGCACTTTGTATACATTTTTTGAATAAATATTTTAGGGATGAAGGTAAGATGTATATTCTTATTCGTTATATCATCGCATTAATATTGAATTGATGTATTCAATGCTTAACCACACAAATCGTATAAATCAAATTAACGTCCTATGGTCGATTGTTGACAATGTCGTCGACAATCTGGTAGTAGTCAGTCGACTAGCTTCGAGTTGAAACATGGAGGATTCTCCAAATATTGACGTTTATCAAAGGGTGCCGAGAAGTATTCGTAAGCACTCGATCGAATCAACCTTCCGTGAATTACGCCAATAGAAGTTTCGTCGGGTTCCCTAGATTTATGGTCATTTCATTTTTTTAGAGGTACTAAATTTCTCATGTGTTTATTTATTATTATTTATGGAATCTGGAATCAAAATATAATTAATTGGTGAAATATTATGAACATTGTTAATGCTAATCTATCTTCTTAGGCTCAAGAATCTTGAGCTTATCTCAAAAAACAAAACTTATCTAACTAGATTTCTCGAAGTTCTAGTTGGTTCAAATCAATACAATTTTTACAAAAAAAGCATCGTTTGCAACCATACTTGGTACTGCAATATCGTTTTCCAAAAATAATGTTATACATATTGGCATCTTTTTTGAAGTTTCCACAAGTAATAATAATAAAGGCTCAACACCTCTAATGGGGTCGCGCCTCTATAGATTCTGGTGTTGGGGTGAATCAGCCCCCATACTTCATGTGTATACCTTGTCGCTTATTTCCCGCCACAACTTCCTATTTCATTCTTTTCCTGTCAGTTTATAACTCCTACTCTGCTTAGGTCATCTTCCACCTCTTAACCATTTCGTCCTTGGCCTGCCGCGTTTTCTACCACTGGGATACCATTGCATCATATTGAATGCCATAGACTTTGATTCTTCTTTCCATCTTTCCTCAACCACCTGGCTTGCTTAGCTTTGATTTTTCACAATATCTTCTGCGCTATGTTCTGGAGTTATATCTCGGTTCGTTTTTACCCTATATTCCCTTTCACTAACTTTCACTGGTTCCATTATTGTTCTGGTGATCTTTCTTTCCGTTCTTTTCAATTTTTCTCCATAATTTCTTGTTAGTGTCATTGTTTTATATACAGGGTCCGTCACGACGAGCAGAATCGATATGTATATGGGAAAGTACTGCGACTAGTGTTCTGAAAATTTGCTTGCATGGGTTTTCCGAAGGGTTCGTTTCAACTAGAATAATTTCAGTTTTCTGGAACTTCCGGTTATACCCAAACTTCGTTATTTTAAACGGAATGCTATGGTTTCTATCAAATTTTTGGAATCTACGCAAAATTTCAATATAACTTTATATAAGGCGTAGTATACCTAAAGCATTTTTTAATTATTTCACATTTTCGAAATTTTTGGACAAATGCCGTCCTCCACTAAAAAAAATATATTTCTAAGTTTAAGTGAGTCAGGTTTAATATTTTTGGGATTTGGACAAATATCACTTTCAACACAGCTTTCAAAATCTGTGAAAACCTTGACCAAAATTTATATAGGGTGTTCAGAAAATGGTTCCGAATTTCGCTACCCAAAAACTTCTTCGAAAACTTAATTTTTTCAAATGGCAACCCCCATTTTTCTTTTTATCATTGGATTCATCTCTTTAAATTGAGGGGACTTCGTTAGTAAATTCATATATCTCAAATTAACGGTTTTTGTAGAAACTTGAAAAAACTGAAATTTTCATTTCATTTTCGGTTGTCTGGAGTGACCAAAAAAAAGCTTAAACGTCTCCTGTTTCTATTATTTGTTTGTTTGTTGATACTTTAGCTTCTGTCACTCGTAGTCAACTTGTTCAATCATAGTTTTGCACTTTTCATTGTTGATAATTGATGATGAAGATGATTTCTATATCTATTTGTTGCACATGCACTTTTTCCATTTTTTGTTTCATTGTATGTTATTGATCTACTACGTTTGAAGCCTAATTAATATTGTTCCACTATTTCTTCAGTACTACTAGCTAGACGTTTTAGGATTACTGTGGATTGAATCTTGTATGCAACGTTTAATATGGTGATCCCCCTAAAGTTACTGCACTGGTATCGATCACCTTTCTTGTGTATAATGATACTTTCCTATTTTCCGATTTTTCAATATCCTTTACTCTAATCATATTTTCTTAGTTAATTGGTATATTCTTTCCTAAAACTTGGTTAATCCTTAGCTCAGTTCTATGCCTATTCCATTTTTATCTGGTTTTTTTTCTCATTTTACTTATGATTTCCTTCTTCTATTGTTATTTCGTCTGATAAGGTTTCTTGGTCATTTTCCTCTTGTTCCTCGTCCTCTTCTGTATCCTTAAAGTAATCTACCCATATTTGTTTACATTGACTTCTGTTAGCATGTCCACTTTATTCTTTATTATATTGACATCACTTTTGTATATTTTATTAGATACATTTACTACTAAAAACTATTTGTATTTTTGTCTGAACTTTTCTTCTCTATTTCTCGAACAATATTATTCATCTACTCTCGTTCACTTTCCCTTATCAGTAAATATCACACATATTGAGGAACGACATTTGGAATTGTAGTGGATGAAGAGAGACAAAGAGAATCGGTTTACCACTCTCTATCTCTTCCAATTTCCGTTCCTACTGACCTGATCAGAATAGAGTCGAAAAGAATAGAGAAGGGTATTCCGATATAAATTCTGTCCATATCATCTGATCCACTTAAACAAACTCCCATACCTCGCTCGCTCTACCTTTTATATTAACTCTATGGATACTATTTGATACTTAGGGAGGACAGAGAGAAGGCAAGAAATGGTGAAAACGTGCCCTGCTGTATACGATAAATAACATTTCAAAAACAGTATGAATGTAGGAGTCGTGGATGAAATGAGGGATGCTAATTCAAAACACATAAAATAATTTTTGACTCAACCAATTCAATATTGATAGTTTTAACGACTTTTATAAAATACTGTAGTATATGTAACTTTAAGTAAAGTAAATTTACACTGATGATAAAGTGTCGCCACCTTTATTTAACACATTTTGACAGACATTTTCCACACATATGTTCCTTCTTCTCTCAACCCACCATATTAATACCACAATTTGAAATCAACTCCTACACTATCTTCTCAAGTAGTCTATTTCCACAGTCTCTATTGTTTTCTCCTGTCTATCCGTCAGTTCCCAACACGTTAAAATGGGCTCCACTATGACTTTGTATATTGTCATTTTTGTATTTAGGTTACTGTGAGTTCAGAATTTGTGTGGTTTGTTTTTAAATACTAGTTGTGTGGCTAAATACCTGGCTTCACGTTACTCAAGTATTTGCTGTAAAACGGATGTATTATCAACACATGAACACCGAACGAAATCCGTTCTGTTCTTCTACTACTATTTTTTTTCATTTCTACTTTTATACATTGGCGTACAACCTTCCCTTTGCGCTAGTTACATTAACACATTGGATTCCCATTCAACAGGAACTTAATGCATATATTTGTTATAATTTCGTGTGATTTGTAAATTTTTGGTTCGTTTTTAATCAACTCACTAGGAATGTTTTCGGACCTAGCTGCCTTTCCATTTTTTGACAGTTGTAAAGTTCGTCTATTGTTAGCGCTTCTCCTCCTTGGTTATCAACTTGTATATCATTATACAATTCTCTTTTCCATCAGCACTATGTCTGATGAATTATTTTGTTGTTTTTCTTATTGATGTCCACGCCATTGTCACCTTCGTTCCTCCAATATACCAATCAATCACTCCACATTTCTTTTCTTATGTTTCATTTTTACTATTCATGACTTCTTTTTTCATTTCTTTGTTCCCGCACATATACAATTTTCTGTCGTCTGCTTTATGTGAATTAAGGTATGTACTATAGGCTTTCTTGTTCTTTTGTATCAGTTTGTTTATTGTTTTTGTATACCATCGCGAATTTTTCGTATTTTGTGTCTCTTGGTATTCTAAAGATCTGTTAGCCTTTTCCTGCAACTGTTCTGTGCTCGCTTTTGGGTTTTCATGTTTTATAATTTATTACCCAGCCCTGTTTATAGAGTAATTTGGTTGATTCTTATTCCAGGCTGTCTAGATTATATTTACTTTCGTTGACTTTACTTTTTTGAACTTGTTGTTGAAATGTTTATACATTGAATAATTTATTAAACTACAGTAAGCCGAACGTTTCATCGCTTCAAGCGAAACGGTAGGTACCTACGTGCTTTAGAAGTTAAAATAGCAGCGATCTTTGTAAAAGTAGGGGAGATATTCACGATCGCAACGCTAAGACATTTTCGAAGAAAATTTCCAAGTTAAAAATAATAGTTTGTATTAATGATGCAAAATCATCTGGACACCACAAAACAATGATATACTTGCATAAGCTTTAGAAAATTCTATTTCTTATACGACGATCTTGACTTAAGACTGGAATTTTTCGAAAATATTGATATGAACATTAATCAACAATCAGTTTATATCAGAACAATTTGCTTTGTTAAGTGAGTACTTTCTATTTGAATGGAAATGTAAATACCTAACCTAACCAGAATATAAATTACTAGAGGTACTACAGATACTTTGGTACATAATCTAGATGATCCCCATAATTTGGGATTAACATTCCAAAAGAATGGGGGTTCTCTCCACTATTACGTTGCAGTAAAAGGCTATTTGGGTCATAAATATCGTGGTAGATGAAGTGGACAACGAAGTTCAGTAAAATGGCCACACAATCCGATGAATTTATTTTCATGGTTATTAAAACCTTACAGGACAATTTTTTGTATAAAACAAAACTTCCCGAATCAAATAATCTAACTGCTACTTTAACAAAATTGGATAAAAACTACCTCCAAACAAATTATAAATAAAAAGGGGAGGTACGTGGAAGAGTATTGAGAATATGGTACAATCATAATTTGATGTAGATGCTTGGAAAAAATGAAATGTCCAACAAATAACCATGGAGCCATTTTTCTACTTACTAGTTTTCTTTTTAACAAAAAATATGATAAATGGATTTATTACATTGGAATATATACTTAGAATATATTTTGGTTAGCTCATTAGTTAATTTTTAATTATTTTGGAACCTTCAACTAATTTGTTTAAAATAGAGCATTTCTGGTATCAAGAATTGAACTATTAATACTTTAATGTAGCACGGGGTAAAAATTTGAGTTGTTTGTCAACACAATTTGAGAATTATTAGAATTCAAGGCTTATATGTAATTCTCTTCATTTATCCGAAGAGTCTCGGAGAAAGAAAGCAACTCTAGAATATTTTGCATATTTATATAGTCAAAGGACAAGTATAAAAAGAAAAACTAAACAAGACGCAAAAATTTCGTTACAGTGCCCTCTACTTAGAACAAGGAAAAGTTTGTATTTTCAGACCCATAGAAATGCTATATCTTTGTTTCAATTGAAAAGTTTTAATATAATTTTCATTCTTTTAGAAACATTTACCTCAAGTAAAAAGTTCCAATTTCAACTAATGGACTAACCATGAAAGTATAAGTGCCGCTATTTTAGCAGAAAGGTGAAACTACATAATTATATTTTTATTTGTCAAGCAATTGAAATAATCAACAAAGTGGCGCAAAGTTCAGACTCTGTCATCACTCCAAACTCCAAACGGCACTTGGGTAAGTTTCACATTCAATTTAATTTACGGTGCATGGAACATGAAGTTTCTTATATATTCGCACTCACTCTGCAAATGAGTGATAGAGGAATAATAAATTATGAAATAACCAAAATCTCAATCTACATACAGGTTATGAATTGTTGATAGGAAAAATGTAGAGCGATTAATTTGCTCAATCAAGTTTCTAAATTAACTAAAATTCATGAACCCCTGTATATTTTTGAGATTATTTTTTGTTATTAAAATATAAGTAAGTACACACAATTAGAAAAAATATTTGTTTCTTTCAATACGTCAATTGATAAATTAAATTACCCTATTACGTTTTTTGATGATATTGCATCACTATAGTATATTTTTGGACATAGTACGAAAAGAAAAACTAGGCAATCTCATATTCGAACTAAAATATCAGGTGATAAATATGCATTTACATAAAACTTGATTGCGCATCCTATATAAGAATAATCAGTCTGCTTCGTTATTGAAGTTGTGCAAGCACTTAGTGCTTCAAGCAACATATGCAGAATGTTCTTATTGTTGTTTACTAGAAAACAATTATTTTTTTGTTATATATTTATTGTCGCATCAACTTCAAAGTTCATTAGCGACATGTCTGTTGTTCACAATTTCTGATACAGTCGAGTGTCTTTTAGATATTAGTTTTTGTTATTACAATTATTGTTAAGTAGAGAAATTATGGTGTTTGAAACGTTGTTAGTTAGTCTTTCGTTTTTGTACTTTTGACAGTTCAATAATAAGTGTTTTACGTTGATATTCTCGTTAAAGGTTTCACATATTGGTTGGTTTTCTCGGTTAAATAAATATGTGTTTGTGCCGTAGCCTTAAACGATCGATTTTTATATGGTCCGTACGATTGTTAAAACTATTATTCCATAGTTGGACGGTTGGTTTTATAGATTTTAATATCGACTGCGATCGGTTCCAGTTACTTTGCCACTTGCCCTCAACTTTTGTTTTGATTGTACCTTTATAGTCTTTTGCTACCACTTCCCGTACAACTGTTGCTGATATTTATGTTAAATGGAAAGAAATCTGGTAATTCAAGGGCTAGGGTGTTTGTATATTGGCAAATTCTTTCATATAACGGAATAGTTGTTTGTTTTCGAATAGGTGTTTAAAGCGTTCTGTGTTCATTTTTTGATTAACAGGGTTATTTTTATTTGGCATGACTGATTTTGCATAGTTAATATATTATGCATAGGCGATGGAGCCGTAGTCAATTCTTGATCTCATGAGTGTCTTACATAAACAGTTAAATTTGACCCGAAGATATTTGAATTCATTTTAGTGATGATAATATTTTCGATAGTCATATCTGACAGAGCTTCATTGTATGTTATTACAGTTTATTGTAATTTTTTAATCAAAAGAAAATTAATTGAATTCAGTGGAAAAGCAAGGTGTCTAAGTGAAACAATCCCTAAACATATATTATATATTAATTGTAAAATGTAAAAATCTAGTGTTAAATCTGTGTATTTGTCCAAAAAAATTTATTCAATTATTTTTATGGTGAAATGTTAATGTTCATTCTAATTAATTATTGGATTAGGAGTAAGATTTTTCAATAATGTTTTAGTGTTTTTAGGTACCTCAGAATTACGTAAAATCAAAAGAGTATCGCAAGATTGCGGATTCATTCACAAACAAATAACGCAGCAAAGTACTACAAATAATGTAATTACATTCAAATACATTGTAACTTCTATTACGTTACGCTTCTTAATTACTTATACATGAAATTCATAAAATCTCATATTGATGTTATAACTAACATAATCAACCTAATCTACTGTATGTCAGTTTATGGAAGTTAGGGTTTGCAACATTGTAAAAAGTAGTGTTGTCTACGTACGAGTCCTATAAAATGAAGATTTATTTTGTACCTATCTCTAAACTAAACAATAGCGACGGACGTAAGACGTGTTTTTTGGTTGTAAAAAGTGAGAAACCAAGATATTGTTATTCCAATATCAATTGCAGATTAAAAAACCCTGACCAACAATTTTGTTTGATCTACCATAGGCGTAGATACCTCATATTATAAATTTATTATCTATAAATACTTCTGAAAATATGTATATCTTATGCGAGAAAATATTCGTTAAAAGGCAATCGAATCATTATAAATTTGACGATATCATATGCCGTTATTTAGACAGATGCACTTAAATGTAGTCCTACTTGGACCTTTGAAAAAAAATCATTATTATATCTCGTTAACTTGCTACAACTGAATATTAAATTATAAAACGTAAATAGACAAGTAAAATGTGCCTGCCAGGAAGGAAGTTTGCATTAAATTGAGTACCAGACGTGAACTGAGCCCTTTTTGTACCCCATTCGTTTCTTTCTCTGGAAAACGAAATTTCAAAGTAAAAACCATAAAGGAAAATAAGTTCTTATCAAATAAAACAAAAAAAAAATTCCAATTCCAAAGTATTTTTGTAAATAATAATGGTAGTCAGAATTGTCTGAACTAGAGTAATCATTAGATTGAATTATGATGGGTTGTTTGATTACATGTTCAGTACAGTTTTTCCAAAGCTCTTAGCGGTCTACTGCTAGTACTTTTTTCAAGAGTTCTACAATCTCTTTACTCAGTTCTGGAATTCTGATTTTACGTATGCCTATATTGATTCTATAGGGTTAAATGTGCAATAGTAAGAAGGTAATCTGAGAAGAGTATGCCCTGTTCGTTGCACAGCTTTTCAATATAATATAATAAATTTTCTACTTTAGACCTTTAATCACAGTAAGCAATTCTCTTTTTGTTGGGCGAATAGGAATATTTTTTTCAGGCATAAATACTAAAATTTGAACTACTACGATTGGTATCTTGACGATTACTGACTGTTGTGAAATGTTAGATAAAAGCTGTTAAACTACTTTTCAAATAATTCTCCTGTCATATATTCATGATAATTAGCTGGACAGTTTTTAATTTTCTCAGCAGATATTAATAAGGCATTAGGCACGAAACAGTCTTTGCTTCCAGCATGAACTATTATAACGCATTTTGTTCACATTTTACAATTACTGCGACTTCTTCAGATAGACCTCGTCATATTCATCAGACTTGGCTTGTAAGTTAGGGAGTTGAGTTTCTTGTCTGAAGATTGCAAAAGTGCTATATTTTGTTCTTGTTATAACTTCATTTGAAAAGTGCCTTTATGAAGTGGGGTTAATGACAAAGCTTGCAATAACAATTATTTGTAGAGTGGCACCTATCGATGGATTCCCCCAAATCCAACCGCAGAATTTTTTCATAATGAAAATGAGAGGCTATCAATTTCAATTACTCACTTTGTACATATGATAACTTAACTGCATAATGCAGACTAATTTTATAAGAAGAACACTTTCAATAATGCCACGTTTTTGTTAAATAATACAGTTGATTACCACAAATGTTGATATTGAAATGATACTATGGTGGAAAACAAAATTGTTTATTTTGGAATAACAGCTCTAATCGAGTTAAGCAGTTTGCCTAAATCATTTTCATATAGATATTTATTATGAGTGTTTTTGTGAGTGATAAAGATTTCGAAATGAGCAAAGCAAGTTCACGAACTCTTAATACTAATATCATACAAAGTATTTGGTATAACTGTCCTATTTTGATAATAGAGCTTAATGACAAATAAACAATATTGTTTATCATCATCATCATCATCTATCAGCCATCTTCCATCCACTGCTGGATATAGGCCTCCTCTAGTTTAAACCATCTATCTCTATCTTGAGCTGTATGTATCCAATTTCCTACAATTTTCTTTACATCGTCACTCCATCTTGTTGGCGGCCTGCCTCTACTTCTCTTATCCATTCTTGGCCTCCACTCCAATATTCTTTTCGTCCATCTATTATCCGTCATTCGGGCTACATGGCCTGCCCATTTCCATTTCTTTTGGGCTATAATTTCAATAATGTCCTTAACGTTTGTTCTTCTTCTTATGTTCTCATTTGTAATTCTATCCCTTCTCGTAATTCCCAATATTGCCCTTTCCATTGCCCGTTGCGCCACTCTCATCTTTCCTGCAGTTTGTCTCGTGAGGGTAAGCGTCTCTGCCCCATAGGACATCACAGGTATAACACACTGCTCATATACTTTTCTCTTTAGGCTTATTGGTAAGTCTGATTTCAAGGTACTACTCAACTTGCCAAAAGCTATCCATCCTAACTGTATTCGACGCTTTATCTCACACGTTTGGTTATCTCTTCCTATCCTCACTTCATGGCCTAGATATTTATAGTCATATACTTGCGCTATCGCACCTCCATCGATAATTATGTTATCATTTGTTACCAGATTTGTCATAAATTTGGTTTTGTCTAAATTTATTTCTAGACCAATATTCATTGTGGTTCTTTTCAAATCCGTGGCCATCTGCCGAGCGTCTTGCATATTGTCGGTGATTATGACGATATCGTCTGCGAAACGCAGGTGGTTTAGATACTCACCGTCGATATTTATACCTTTCTCTTCCCAGTTTAATTTTTTGAAAGAGTATTCCAACACACATGTGAAGAGCTTAGGAGAGATAGTGTCTCCTTGTCTAATCCCGCGTCCTACATGTATCTTATTTGTTGGTTCGTGGAGATTTACATTTAGAGTTGCGTTTTCATATATGTGTTTAATGAGCTTTGCGTATCTGTAGTCTATCCTACATTGTTGCAGGGCTGATAAAATTGCTGGAAGTTCAACTGTGTCAAACGCCTTTTTAAAATCGACAAATATCATTACGAGGGGCCTATTATATTCTATGGATTTTTCTATCAGTATCTTAATCGTTTGCAAATGGTCGTTTGTTCCATACCCTATTCTGAACCCCGCCTGTTCTCTGGGCTGATAAAAGTCTAACTTTCGTTCCAAGCGTTTCGTTACGATCTTAGTGAACCATTTATAAAGGTGAGAAAGCAAGCTTATAGGTCTATAGTTTTCAAGGTTCGTTATATCCCCTTTTTTGTGGATGAGAATTATCGTCGCATTTCTCCACTTTTCCGGGATTTCCCCCTTTTGTAGACATAGATTGAAGAGGGAGATTATTTCTTTTAAAAGTTTCTCACCCCCAACTTTGACAGCTTCTATCACAATTTGGTCTTCTCCTGCCGCTTTCTTGTTTTTCATTTCCGTTAGGGCATTTTTTGACTCTTCAATTGTTATTTCGGGTACAAGTTCTGAACCTTGGTTTACGACTTTCATTTTATTTTCTGTAATATTTAATTCTTCTCTTCTGCTCCTATATAGTTCCTTGTAGAATTCTTCTACAATTTTTACCAATTCTCTCCTATTGTTTGTTTCTTTTTTGTTGTTATCCTTGAGTTTGATGATTTCCTTTTTCCCATCAGCTAGTCTCCTTCTAAGCACCTTCATACTTTTATTTTCTTCGATTACTTGTCTGGTTTTTTCTGTGTTATATTTCCTTAAATCTTTCCGTATTTCTTTTGAAATAGTCTTATTTAGTGTTCTTATTTCGCTTGTATCTTCCTTTTGTTGTTCTACTAGAAGTCTTCTTTGTCTAATTAGATCTTTTGTATTTTTGCTTATTTTTTCTTCTTTATCTCCATCTCTTTTACAGTATTTTTGTTGTGCTTTTAATATTGTTCCAGTGATTTCTTCATTTAATATGTTTATGTCTAGTGACTGGTTTGTGTTCAGGGATTCAGTTAAGAAAGTATTATACGCATCAATATCTTCTGGGGTCTCCCACTTTATTTGTTGTTTCTTTCTTATCATTTTTTGTCGTTCATTTCTGGCGTTTATTCTTACAGTTGCTCTTACAGCTCTATGATCACTCCCTATACCGAATTTATTTAGAACTGTAACATCTGTGACAAATCTTTTCCGCGTCGTGATAAAGAAGTCTATTTCATTTTTTGTTCTTCCATTTGGGTTTACCCAAGTCCATCGTCTATGCAATTTCTTTTGAAAGAAGCTGTTCATTACATATAACTTTTGATTGTGCAGGAAATCTATCAATGTCTGTCCTCTCTCATTTCGACCATCTATTCCAAAGCTTCCAATTGCCACCTCCGACATATCTGTTTGTTTTCCAATTTTGGCGTTAAAGTCCCCCATAATAAAAGTATAGTAGCATCGATTCTCTTTAAGTGCTATTTCTATGTCACCATAGAAGATGTCAACTTCCTCATCTGTGTGGGCTGTCGTAGGAGCGTATACTTGAATAATTTTAATTTCATACCTTTTACTTATGGAAAGTGTTATATATGCCACTCTGTCTGATATAGTCTTTAGAGTGACTATTGATTTTTCAAGTCGTTTGTTTATTAAGAATCCTATACCACCGTCAGGGCTGTTGGGATTTTCATTTTGATAAAAGAGATGTCCGGACTTCAATTTAAGAAGTTGTTCTTCTTTCCTTCTTGTTTCACATAAACCGATTATATCCCAGCTTATGTCCTTAATCTCCTCTTCCATTTCTAGAAGTTTACTACTTGACGATAATGTTCTTACATTGTAGGTTATGATTTTAAAGATCTTAGTGTTTCTACTTGATTTGCTTGTCGGTTTTTTGTCCCCCCCAGAATCCATGGGACTGACTGAAGTTTCTTCAGCACAAGATTTTGGACGATCTATCCTACTTGCCTGGGGTCGTTCCGTAATTGTTTTAAAACTCGACATAACTTTGAGGGTTTTTTGGCAAATAAAACGCCACGCTTGCCATTGCGTGTTGGCGAGTGTGTATCTCAGCCGCTCCTAACATGGAGATACAGACGCTGTTTGAAGCCGCCCACTCTGGGTCAGACGCCTCACCGTTGTGGGTTTCCTTAGCTTCACTTTCATCTCTTCGAGACCTTACCGGCAAGGGTGGCCCTACCAGTAGCTATGCTACCGCCGGCATCGCTCCCTGGATATTGAAAGTTACTGAGCCCTCTCACCACGCCAAGGTGAAAATCCCCGAGAGAGATATTGTTTATAATTCATGATATATCGTTGCTAAAACAGCTCTTATTTTGTATATATAAAATAGCATTATTGTAACTACAACATTACCAAAACCAATGTAACGTACCTTGAGAAAAGTCCAAATATAGGGAGTGGGTTTTGGAAAAAGGCGGCTCCAAGTAATAAGAAATATATGGATAGGCCGTTCTGCTACACTGGTGTGAATGTTATGTCTGATATTTCCATCATAAAGTTTAACATTTATATATATATATATATAGTGAAGTATGCCGATCAACTCGCTTCAACTTTTGCTGATGAAGCACCATCTCGATCCAGCGTGGTTCGCTGGTTTTCCGAATTCAAGCTTAGTAGTACTTTGCTATAGGACGAATTTATGAAGGTCGTCCAAAATCATCGATATACTAGATAGAAAACGTCGATTCCACTTGCATACATTTAAGATTGCAAGAACATTTCGCTATCGAAAAGATTGGTTCGCGTTGTATAATACAAAATACGTACATAATTCAACAATCTCTCCTAAAAAACTCGTTAGTGCAAAGAAATGCTGAAAAAATTCAACGGCGGTACTTCAAAACACGTTTATAAAATTGTGACAAGCGACGAATCATGGATTTATGCATAAGTCCTTGAAACTAAAAAACAATCGACTTTATGAGTCTTTCAAGTCGATCCAAAACCAACAAAAGTTGTTCGCGCACTAAGCACTTTGAAGCAAATGGTAGCCTATGTTTCCTGAGTAACTGGACATATCGCCACCGTTCCATAAGATGTATGAAGAATTATCAATTTTTACTGTTATGCCAGCATTTGTTTGTTAGAAGTATTCCAAAAAAGCAGGGAAACCAAAGGTAGAAGACGAATATAGTCCTTGTTTGGCACCCAATAATTTCTTCTTATTCCTATAGATAAAAAATAAATTGCGAAGTCAACGTTTTTCTACACTTGAAGAAGCGGTTAATGCGTCAAATTATATGCTTTGGAGGTTCCTCAATTGGAATGAAAAAATGTTACCACAATTTGTTAAAACGCATGCAACAGTGTGTTGATATTCATGGAGAATATTTTGAACAATCATAAAGCTATATCCAATTATAAATATTCATTTTCATTCATCTAAAAACTTAATTAGCAATCCCCATATAAAAAATATTGTATAACAGAAAGCTAAGTGAACAAATTCATTTCATGGTATGGCTCGATTATATTTATTAAGATCAATGTTTTCTTTATCAGCTATGCATTAATGGATAATTCAGACTATTTTAAATTTCATTGAAAATTTTTTGTATTTTAATTTGCCTTGATAATTACCAATACAAAAACTAACATAAATTATATGATTATATTTTCGGAATCAGCTTCGGTAACTTTAAGCGTATCCACGACTCTATTGATTTCGGTATGTATGAGTATTTCCTTTAGATCAGGTTTCAGATTGAACTGATGATATGTGGCAGAGTATTGTCTGCAGTCGGTAAGGATGTGCTTGACAATCACAGGAGCAGGACAATATTGGCAGACAGGCCAAATCTCTGACGACATCAGATAACCGTGAATATGTTTTGTGCAGTTAAAAGCTGAAAGAGGTGAGATAGAAATATATTACGCAAGAGGAATATTGTAAGTTATAAAGTCCGATTGACGGAGACGAGATTTAACGTTACAAAGATGTGTAAGAAGTGTAAAGGTGAAGTGAATGGTTGCCTATCCAATATAATCTTTTAAAAAATAGATAATGAAAATCGAAACTAGTTTTGGATTATTTTCATCTTTCTTCTAATAAAATTATACAATACTTTTTGGACGCACCATGTATTTTTAAATTCAATCATAGAATTTGCTCAACAAATTTCCAACAACACTGCATTATGTCATTAAAAACTAGTTTACTCAACGTAGTGAAAAAGTTGTCATTGCAATACAAACTCAAACACTGGCAATATTAGGAACAGAAGTTGTGATGTGCGTCAAAACTCTGGAAGTGCAATTTGTAACGTTCATTTTGTAATTGACATTGCGGCTCAAATTGTTTCGAAACTAGCGGAGTAAACTAAAATTGAGAAAGTTAAACCATATGTTTAACAATTTCCAGACATATTGATCAGTAATAGTTAAAATTTCATGATTCATATTTTATGTGAAATTTTTAAAATAAATGAAGTTTCAAAAATGTGTGGTAGATATGAAGGAAATATTTTATTTATTCTTTCACTCTACCAGTTGTACAAGTTTCCTATTTCGGGTTGCAATACCTAAGCTCTCCAATGATAGCTATTTTACCTATCAAAGTACTGACTTTGTTCGTAGCTTGGATATATATAAACGAGAAGTTGAGTTTTTTGGTTGAAGATTACAAGAACACCATATTTTATTTCTCTTAACTTCTCTTGACAAACAAGTTAAGTTGGGTTAATGACTGAACTCATATTTTTATAAGATTCCCCCAAATATAACTTCAAGATTACTTCATGATGATAATGGAAATCTTGACATTTCAGTATACATATGACTTGACTGCATCATACAGATTCATTTTACAAGAAAGGCAGATCAGATGTAACCTATACAACCAAACTCTTATCTTATTTTTTGCTGGAAGCTCCTTTTAAAGCATCACTTCAAGATATACTCTTGTTTTTACCTCGCTATAGACTTACTTTTTTCCTGGGGCTATTCTTGCTTTCACTGTCTATTTAGTTTTGTTTCATCTTTTCTGGGAACGACTCTACTATCAATACACGAATACCTCGCCCAAGAACTCGCGCAGGAAAAGTGTGAGAGCTCTCCATCGTTGTTTAATAATAATTTTGACAAAAATGATATCAAATGAATATAAGGGCAGTCATAGAAAAGTGTGGGTTCAATTTGTTGAAAGAATTGCTTATGATCAATAATTATTCAATTTTCTTATAATGATTCCTAGATATTTCACCATAATGAAATATTTAGAATAGCCCATCGAAGGTCAAGACCATGCTGCTATGTTATTTGACAGTGTGCTCCCGCCACACTCTTAATTTTTCCTGAAAAATTGTCTTGAAAGCTTGTCATTTTAAAACGTCGAAAAACATTTCACGACTGTGGGCAGTTGAAAGCCACACCAAAAGTAAAAAAGCTACTTCATTAGTACTAATCACACTATTTACACTACTAGTATACCAACACTCACAATCGTATTGTCTAAGACACGTTTTGGTAACCAAGTTATCCTCTTCAGAGACTGAAGGCAATTCTTTAATGTATAGTTTTCAAAGAGATTCCTGTGAAAAGGATTAGAGGAAAGTCGCCAAATATGGGAGGAGTAGTTAATATGAGGTTTTTAATTTTAAGCAAGTAGTTGATTCGACATCTATTGTGAGAATTACGGACTAACCATTCACTTTCCAGGAAGTGCCCGTCACGTTTCACAGCAAAAACTTTTGACGGTTTTGATGATTTAAATTGTGATAATTTTGTGTATAAATAAAAATTTCTGGTGACTGTTTCATCTTAAATATTTAATAAGACAACTTAAGGGTGAATTTTTAAAAATTTAATAATATCGTCGAATATAAAATGAGTTTATGGAAATGGTTTTCATTTTTTAAGAAAATATAGTTTTTTCAAAAATATAATTTGTTCCTAATATGGTATACTTATAAATTCATAATTTGGGGTATTCCACATTATGAGACTATGCACTTTTCCGTATAAAATCGAAGTTTTTTCTTTAAAATGCCTACAAATCGACAAGTTTGGAAGAAGGATGTACAAGGTGTACCTCACACAACTTAAATAAATTTTTTTGGAATTATTCAAAAATACGTGTGCAGATTGACAAGGCTAACAATATAAAAAATCCATTTAGAGTAACAAATAAAATTAGTGAGAAGCGATGGTTTCTGGATTTACAGCGAAGCATAAAGAAGGGTCATTGAGAACGTCCCAAGGAATATCATATGCGCTCATTAAATCATTTTCCAGAGAAAAGCAGCAGTTGTGTGTTTGTTTGTACTGAAACATAGAAAATCCATAATCCGAGGATGACAGAATGGGTAATGTCCTAGAGCTACTTCATATGGGCTCATGTTGAATTGGTAAGTTTGTGACTTTTGCATTCCTAAATAATTTGTTTTATGTTCTTTCCATTTGATATTTTTTTGATGTTTATAAAGGACGAAACTTTTTGTTAGATATACTTCTTTTTTCTTTTAACATAAATATTTAACAAAAAAGAAATAATTTTCTCTTATATACTTATTTTCAAATTTTACAAATTAAATTGGGACCCCATATTGCTAATATAGTGAGTGTATCCCATGTCAAGATTACATATGCCCATTTTTTTAATTCCACATAATTCCATCAGCTTTTTTTACAAATATGTTTCTTCTTATTAAATGCTTAATAGTGATATGGAAGTAATGTTTGAAACTACCTCCGTTTTGTTATTATGGTGTTTTGCAAAAAATTACCGTATGTTTGGAGAATTTCCTCTATAATTGAAAAAGCTTTTATGCAAAAAAATCATATTACAAATACAAAATAAAAAATATATTACAAATTCATGAAAAATGACAAATATTTCAAAAAAAGGATTAGCAGACTTTCTCTCTCTTTCTCAATAGAACGTAAACGATATCAACCATTAATTCAATTTAATTTCAAAACTTAATTTTCCGATTAAAAATAATCCTTAAACATTTATTTATTTCCAAATTTTATGGAATATTTTTGTTGTCGTTTTCTTTGAAAGTTCGGGCGACTCTGAGACACAAGCCTTGACCTACTTATAGGCACATTTTGTTATTTTCTGGAAAGGAACAGACATTCTGTCTCTATTATAGTTCGATACAGTTGAGCCTAAGTAATATCTAAAACCGGTCAGGTATAATATGTTAATCTTCATCTGAAAACAAATTGAAATAAAAAAGAATTTCTCATACCGTGAATATTTTGAATATTTTATTATTTTATCTAATTCCTGTATCAAATGTGACAGTTTATATCACTCCTTGATATTAGGAAACGTCACATTTTTCATAACCTTCATATATCAATTATGAAAAATAGTTATTAGTTTCAAGGAATAATTTGTTATTTATAGCAATTTAAGATGTAAGAGCATTGAAAATAACAGTATTAAAGACACAGTTATTTGATGAGAATTCATTTTCTGGATGAATATTCATTTATTCATTAATTCGTTAATTTCATTTGGAGCTGTGATATGTACATGTATGCCGGGGGCTTGTCCCGGGATGTTTTCTGAAATTCTTCTGTTATTTTCTAATGAATTCTCAACATAGCCATAGGCTACACTGTTGGATTTCCATCGTCCGTATTGCTTCATTTTCAGAATTTCCGCTGACGAGCGTCTGAATCAATGTTTTGTGTCTTCTTTAACATTAAGTAGACCCAGGTACTAAGCAATTTTTGCCGGTAACTTTCCTATGGCATTTTTGCCCACGGGTTGTGTGCCACATTTTCCATTATAATATCACACAAAAAATATGTCGTGTTCTACAGCAGGAGGTCTAATATTTCTATGCTTTTTGAGGAGGTCAACAAGATTGACACCAGAAATATTTCCAGCAGTGACCAGTGACCACAAATTCGCGAATAACGTGTGTTTTGCTTTCTGGAAATGTAATTTTAAAAAAAGTGCCCTCATAAAATTCATCTCCTTCTCGTAGGAAAATTCTTCACGTAGGAAGATCAGTTCAGCCTTCCTGCAGGCTCCCGCCATTCCATCATTTTACATTCTCCCACATGGTATCCTGCTGATCGTGTCTTCTGCCAAGTCAAAAGCATAGTGTACTTCTTGATATCGACATTTTTGCACACGATGAATTTAGATTTCAACATTGAAAATGTAGTCCACAAAGTGGACGCCTTTAATGTTTTCAAATTTTCAAAATAAGCAAGTAGTACCTTTTAGTTGATATTTTTTTAAAATTGTACCATTTTTAAAATATTTGCTAGGCCAGAGTGTATCTAATAAGACATTTATTACTTCTGGCATGTTTTGACGTTGAAATATCATTGTTCGCTTTCATACTAACAATACTAACACTATTTTTTCTACATTATTTTTATACTTATATACGCGATCCCCTCATTTTTTTTGGCTCTAGAAAATCGAAAAATCATCGTATTTCGATGATTTCTTTTTAAATCATCGTTTTTATGGCGGATTTAGGAAAAAATTATGGGAATAAAAAAATGGAAACTTATATTGGTTTCAGCGCTTTAAATGTTCATAAAAATGCACTCATTTACTTATAATTGTTGATAACTTTTTTTCAAATAATCAAATGAAGTTGTTATATTTTTTTTTCATAATATACACGAAAAAATATACAAATTAAAAAAAATATATTCAAAAATGTTGATTTATCATGTTGTCACAATTAAAAATAATAACAATTTCTCTTTAAATCGATCTTTTGTCACATATAATCGTTTGTACCTATTTTATTAAGTAATTATCAAAGTTATATGAACAAAAATATATTTAAAATCACTCATTGTAATCAATAATATTGGTAGTGTACAATATTAAAAGTTTCACCATTAAAAAAATGGTATCTTACTAAGGTTAACTGTCATAAAACCGTATAAAATCTTCGAGTGAGATATTTCTTATATTTTTTCATATAAATTCACCATAAAAACGAAGATTTAAAAAAAATTAATCGAAATCGGATGATTTTTCGATTTTCTAGATCTAAAAAACGAGAGAATCGCGAAATTATTAAATTACCATATTTTCATTGTGATCGTAATTTGGATTCTATCAAATATTATAAAAGCGCGGAATTAGATAAACGTAAACGTAAACACATTATGAAAGGAGCGATATTATTGAACTCGTGTAAATGCAAAACTGGCTGGGGCTCGTTTTGGCTAATATTACGCTTGTTAAACAATATCGCTCTTAGTTACGTAAATAACTATTAAACTGTGATACAAATTGAAATTCATTGAATTATTATTGAGAGAATCTCTAGTACGTGGAAGCATATGTAGTGCATGAAACGATGCAGTTGGTTTTTTGGATTTTACTCGATTTAATTTTTTATAAAATAAAAAAAATCTAATTACAAAAAATAAATATTTTGATGACTCTTTCTTGGTCATGTATTTTGGTACATGAGTTGCACTCTTCAGTGAAGACGATATTTTTTGTTTCATCATCATAAGAACAAATTACGCAAATGCTGTTACAAACCGTGAACTAGAAAATCATGGATGTTCTATATTTAGGCCACAAAATTAATTATTAATGGTCACAGCGAATGCAATAGTTGAAGAGCTTTTCGCCCCCTTGATTGAGGTGCTTGCCACAAAGCCACAATTTTTTGTATGATTGATTTAATTATAGTTAAGTGTCAAAAAGTACTTCTACCAGGGGTGGCGCTGTTGCAAGAATACCCCCTCTATTTTTACAATTGTAAATTTTTCAAAATATTGTTTCACACGTCTGCCGTTGACATATGTTCTAATTTATATTATCTGGAATCCATAGAAAACTAGTAGAAATCTCTCGCGGTTGCAAGTACTTGCCAGGTGAGATTGAAATTGTGACAAACGAACGTATTTTATAGTATACTTTAATAAGTCTGCCGTTTACGTATGTCTCCACATACTATAATAAACAGGTATATAAAACAAATGTTTTATCATTTATACACGTTTCATTGCTAATTTTTAATGATAATAGCCAAATCTATACATTTGTATTAAATTTTTTTTTAGACAGATTATACAACGATTCCCTCCTCATAGACGATGTCATCTTCTAAATTGAGTGTATCTTCATCTATTGTACCTTCACCCTCTGAAAAATTATGTATGGGTATTAATTAAATAAATATATTGTTACTATGAAAAAATTGGAGGTATATTTGTATTGCTTTGCTGTGCAAAGCTGACATCAACAGCTTTCATTACCTCCTCTTTGGAAGAAAATTTAGGACCTTTTAAACTTTTTTCAGTTGAGGAAACAGATGATAGTCGGACGGAGCCAAATCTGAGAATAAGGGGGGTGTTCTAGTAATTCAAACCCCAAATCACCAATTCGTTGCATAGCAACATGAGATTTAAGTGCAGGGGCGTTGTCCTGCAAAAACAAAACACATTTGGAAAGCTTTTTTTCTCTTCAATTTTTCCCGTAGAGTTGATAGTAATGACAAAAAGTAATCTCCAGTTATTGTTCTACCCTTATCCAAAAAATCAATGATGATTATTCCATGGCAATCCCAAAAAAATGAAGCAAGAACTTTTTCAGCAGATTTTTGGACACGAAACTTCTTAGACCTTGGAGAACCAGAGTATCGCTATTCCATCGATTGTTGCTTTGTTTCTGGATCGTAGAAATGTACCCAAGTCTCATCCGTAGTTACAATTCGGTTTAAGAAGTCTACATCGTTTTCAAACTGAGCAGAGATCGAACGCCATGCTTCTACCCTTGCACGCTTTTGTTTTGGTCAACATTCAAACATTTGGGGATCCATTTTGCAGCAATTTTTCTCATATCCAAATTGACGTGAACTATATGATGAATGCGTTCGTATGCAATATTCAGTGCTTCAGATATTTGTTTTAGACCAATTCGACGGTCTGATAAAATCATGCCACGAACTACATCGATATTTTCGGGGACAGACACATAAACTGGCCTTTCTAATCGATTATCATCTAATATCATCATAGAAAATTTACTTCTTTTGAAACTTGCGGTCCAATTTTTCACGGTCGCATACGAAGGACATTGATCACCAAGGGTATTAAGCATATCTTCGTAAATCTGCTTACCTCTTAAATACAGGTACTTGATGATGGCTCCATACTCCAATTTTTCGATTTTTACAATATCGGTGGACATCTTTTTTATTTTTTAATTTATTGCGTAACCCTGGTTTACATGTTTGACGGCAAACTTTACCTTTTACCTTTATTGTTCGTTGCTATGGTAACGCAATATTTTGTTTATGCATGGAACTGGTTTAGGCTAACTAGATATCAATACAGTCTCGTATACCTGAATACAAGCCCTACATTGACTGCTCTGGGCATAGCCTATTGTCAGAAATATTTTCGTCGAGTTCGTCAATTGCAACAGTAGGAGAGCTGGTCGCCACCTTGACTAAGGTGGTAGAACAAACTCATCCAGATATATATATATGCAGCTATGAGCGCTGGATACTTCAGTATTCAACGTACAGATAAATCTTTTTCAAGGCAGCCAATTGACTTGACCCTTGAACAAACTATAAATGCTGATGCAGGACGACAGGTGTTATTCACTTTACCAACTCTATTTCTCACCGGCAACGTTGGTCTACGTGTCATGATATTAGGACAGCAGTTATTTCTCACATACTAGATACAACAGATTTCTCAAGATTCGGCGATTCATATGCACATCTCGAACATCATATAATGAAGAGAAACAATGACCAGCTTCAACAATTTAAACAAACTTTTGACAAATATATAACTCCATTTGACCCAAATATTAAACCGGATTATTTATTTAATATTGCAAGTAGTAAAGCTGCTTCCATCGAAGTTGAACAATTTTATTGAATTTTGAAAAAACAAGAAACCAATTGAAATAAAAATTTATAACAGAATATGCAAGTGATAATACGAAATTTGATTCAGCAATTAGTAAAGTCAATTACTGAATTTTTCATCTGAAACTGGAAAAAAATACGCATTTAACGAAATTTATTTGGACGTTTACTTATCAATAAATGAAAAAAATGATTTCCTTAAAGTTTCATTTTATTCATTAATACCTTTGCCAATGTAATGTAATGTAATGAAAAATTAACAAACCCGAAAAATCAGCGTTAGTACCGGTTTTGGAGAAATACATAACAAATACAGAATCACCCAAACATTTTGATATTATTGTTTTTGATGGATACTATTAACTGCACTCTATGCAAAATATTCCTAATATATTTGGAAATGTATCAAAAAAATACTGTCAACTATGACAGCTACGAAAGCATCGTGGATTGATATAATCCTCGATGAGTATCACTCTCCATCAATTAAAGACTTCAACTTCAACAACGTCCAGAAAGCAGAAATATTTCTTACATTATTACTGACCCAGAACAAGTAAGACCAATCGATTTTGGCAAGGAATTAAAAAATATTTCGTTCAAAAAATCCCTTGTAAACTTTTAAATTCAGCATTGGAGCACCAATGGAGTCATATCTTTCAACTGCAGAAATTGACTCAAATTCTCCAATAGCAACAATTAAAGATAATTTATCGAACCTGAATCATAAGAAGCTGACACCAAAATCGTTCATCACATATGTAAAATTGAAAATGATTAAATTATCAGATACAGATATTTCAATGATAATGCTGGGCAACATGTACCATTTTTCAAGCTCATCATTAAACATTTTCATAGTATACGGCATCGATAACAAGAAAAGACACATCAACATATCGGAATTGTATGTTCATTTAGTAACATCACTATCATCGAGCCTACCGGGGTTCCATGCGTTGACGGGTTCGATTTTTCTTTTTTTTTTTTCAGGCGAACAAAGAAGAAGTCTTCTGAAATTAAAAAAAAACTCCAGCTTATCATAAAGCGTTAACGGACATTTTAACTGCTTACATAACAGGACGTAGTAATGAAATATTGAAATGTTTAGAGCAATTCCTTTGCCAAATATATAGAATTACAGCTGATGATGTAAATGAAGCCAGATACTACAAATTCATTTGTACAAATAATGCAAAGAATCAAAATGAACATTTTAACAAAAAATATGTCGATTATGATGTATCAAATTTACCTCCCTGTGAAACAGAACTGAAATAACAACTTCTATGGACTCAGTATATTGCAAGCATATGGCGAAATGCAAATTTTAAGTCTCCTACAGCACTGAAACCAGAAGATTATAGATCGGTACTGGATGAAAATAAATTATAATTTCAAATGGCAAGGAGGAAATATTGTACCATTATCTATTTACGACGTATTGCTGAAATCAAATCAATCAGAAGCTTCTGTATTGGGTAAAAAACACTTAAAATCAATTTTATATATTGTATAAACATCTAGAAATGCCCATACATAATTTTTCATTGAGTGAAGGTACATTAGATGAAGATGCACTTAATTTAGAAGATGACATCGTCTATGAGGAGGGAACCGTTGAATAATCTGTTAGACTAAAATAAGAAAAAAAATTTTAATACAAATGTATAGATTTGGCTATTGTTATTAAAAATTAATAATATAAAATTTATAAATGATGAAACATTTATTTTACATACCTTTTTATTATAGTTCTTTAATGTATAAGAATAATGTGAAGTGTATGTGGAGTTCGAACTCGAATGCATCCTCTTCAGATTAATTTCAGAAGTATTTACAACCGAGAAAATAATCTGCCAATTTCTTTACACGCATAAAATAGTATGAATTAAACATAAACGGTAGACTTGTTAAAGCATATTATAAAATACGTTCGTTTGTCACAATTTCAAACTCACCTGGCAAGTACTTGCACCCGCGAGAATCTTCTGCCAATTTTTTTATGGATTCCAGATAATATAAATTAGAACATATGTCAACGGCAGTCGTGTGAAGCAATATTTTAAAAAAATTTATAATTATAAACGTAGAGGGGGTATTCTTACAACAGCGCCACCCCTGGCAGAATTAATTTTTGATAATTAAATCAATTATACAAAAAATTGTAGCTTTGGCTCGTACCTTAGTCAAGGTGGCCACCAGCTCTTACACTACAAGACGGATCGGAAATTGAAGTCGTTTAAACACAAACTACAATCAATCCGGTCGGGATCATGAGGATTCTCGGTATGATAACTTCCTCACTTCTGAATTTTCCTTTGAGTATCGTCACGTAAAACACATTGTTCATCAATTTACTTACCACCAAACGCGCTCCGAGGCTTAGTTTTGGTTAGTTTCAGTTTCGAAGCAGAATTACTACGGAACAAACCTTTAGTCTTAAGTTGTGCACACATTTAAATAAATAAGTACCTTGAATGTCGGATTAAATCGTCGTTCTTCGATGTCTGCCCCAAATTGGGTCATTTAGAAACAACTATTGTATTTTTTGGTCTTTGATAGAAAATTTCTTTAATAATAGAAATTTTATTTTTCCACTAAGGCAGCATAATCTTAGCGTTTCTCCAGAAACTTCCATCGCCACAATAATCGCAAACAACATACATCCAATGCGAACGCAGTAATCAGTGTTATAAGCGTATCGAAACCATGCTCGATTCATATCAGTACTTCATAAATTTTTCCTTGTGCATTGAAAATTATTTCGTTGTTGAATCGTTTAGCGGGTTGCCTCAATTTGCTATTGTGGTTGAGTCAAGGGTAACTTTGTATTCGATTTTATTGAATAATCGAATATTTGGCACCTCCTAACGAATTAACAAAGGTAAGGAAAATGTAAATATAATAAATACGATATAAACAAATGTATACAATATACAGTATACAAAATACAAATATACAAAGTACAATTGATATATTAAGAACGAATTCTGAACAAAAGCTAAGACAAGACTGAATATACAACAATGAATTTTTGAGAATATATAAGATCACAAAAGTTTGTAGATAGCACTTTATTTCTCAGAAGAGTCTCTTATTACTGCAGCCGTCATAATAAGGTTGCCTCGTAACTTCCACTATGGCAACTTGTGATGGGCTTTCTATACTATTGATTAACAAGAATAAACTGCAGAGGGAAAAATTAATATATATTTAGACCAAATTGTTTACATTACTAAACTGAGCCAACATTCCCCACCATTTTCTACGCCAAAACAACTATAGCCACAGTGTAGTCAAATCTACAAGCAATATAAATTTATCGAAAAAAAAAAAAAAAAAATAAAACAGGAGCCATTTAGTATCATTTGCAATTAACTAATAGAAAATAGTGATTTAATTTATTTTTATATTTAATTGTTTAATAATAAAATTGAGATTTCTATACTAAAATAAAAACAAACACGACAACTCCGTTTATAGTTTTACGCTAGGTGGTGGTTGGATATGAGAAAATGAATTTATTTCTTGCGGCATTATATTCTAAAAACTGTGCACCTTTGATTATTTTTTTCAATTATTTGGCAATTTTGGTATATATCCGTGATTTTTATTGAAAAAAAAAATTGAATAATCAAACAATTATGGTTCGTGGTTGTGCGGTTTGTGAAAAGGTGGATCATTTAATTCCAGATTTAACTTTTCACAGGTAAGTGTGAGGTAAGGTACGTCATTTTCTTTGTTACTATTATTGAAATAATTTGTTGCCTTACATTTCTATTTAGCTATTAGTACCTACTACTTTCTTGTATATTTTTGTTTACTTTAAAAAATAATATGTAGTTAAAATCAGCAAATATTTTTGTTTCAAGGAGAAATAATAAGTAAACAAGAAGTCCTAAACATAAACATTAAAGCAGATTCCTTATTCTTTTATAGTAGACCTGCATACGGATAGAATTTCTCAAGTACTAAAGCATTTTTGATTTTTTATTCCGTTCGTTGCCTGAGTCTAATCAAACTAAAGTATTATATGTTATTAGGTCTGTGATTGTATACAATTCTACTCGGTTTTTGTGTACGGTAGTTATATGCCCTATTTACGTTTGTCATATGTTTGTTGTCTATTTTGACGTCTTTTGTTATAATCGGTCTCTTGAACGATAAAATTTGAATTTACGACACCGTTCTCTTGCACATTTTGTTCCGATTATTTGGTTTGGCCCATTCTAACATTCAATTTCCGTTCTTTAAATGTTACTAAAAACTTTAGCAGAACCGTCATGTAAGTTCACATTAATTAAGTGTAACTTTGTAATTGGCACCTCGATACAAATTACCAAAGGTGCTGCGTAATAATAACAAGTCTTACTACTAACTTACTAACAAATAGTTTAGATTACAAAATATAATATTAAATACGATATAAACGTCCGTACTGAGTGATACAATTTATCCTCTACAGGAGCACGAAGTCGATTCCCATCTCGGCGCTCTTCACGCAATTGCTTGTTCTTGTTCAGTCTTTTCATTCCCAATGTTTCAAATCCTAGTGGCATTACGGCTTTATCGGAAAAGATCCGTCTTGGTTGCGGCATAGAAACTCGAAACAAATACATCAACCGATCAACTTCAAAACTTCTGATTGTCAAAATTTCAATAATACTAAACCGTAGATAACATTACATTTAGATCAGTTGAGTTTTATTATTTCGCATCAATGGCGTTCTGTTATATCGTTTTTAACAAATGAACAGCTATATATTGACTGATAAATTTTTCGTTTTTCTATTTGTTGCGATTTGTTATATCAAGTTTTATGTCACGTTCTTCGGAAACGGCATAAAAAGTGAAATTTAGCCAAATTCCGTTATATTGAGTTATAAAAAGTATAAACAACACGGCTTTCTTTTGTATATATAGAAGCAAACAACTTCTCCTTCAATATTCTCGTATTGTATGAGCAAATCATAACGTATCACTCAATAAGTAACACACATCACTAAGAAAAACACATTTTTTGCCAAAAATTTATCAATGCAATACAATCATTCCAATGCTTTTCTAATTTCTCGACGTCGTGATTGTAGGATTTGTTTTTTGCATCTAAATGAGATTCAGATTCAGCAATTACTGAATTGCAATTCTGAATTTGAGCTAAAATTCTTACTGGCGAGCATTTTTTCAAGATAAGATCAGCGAATAACCAATAATCAATGCGGGCCAGATCTGGACTATATAGTGGATGAGGAAGCAATTCGAAATGTAATTCGGTCAATTTAACCATCGTTGCTAAGTTGGTACAATATAAACGTCATATGGATTGGACAAAGGCAGCGGCATATATGTTGTTATTTTTCATTATTATTTTTAAAAAAATTTTCTTGCAATTTGAGTCTGTAGTTTGGGATAAAATAGATTTATACAAATACAGAATTGTAGTATGTCCATTTAAGGTTTTCCACATAGAATGATTGTCAGTTTAATTGATATTTTCACAGGGTTTATATAGTTGTACCGGGTGTCCCAATAAGAATGGCTTTCGGCCATATCTCGGGAACCATTTATAGTACAGCTTCGGGGAAAAAATTGTATGAATAATAAGAAATAGAGTTATGGAACAATACACTGACACAATTATACTGTCTGACACGTGTGTCAACAAAATTATCGTCTTTACAGACAGGGTATACTAGTTAAAATATCACAATTTCGGGAATTTCAACTCATATTGATGCTGTATTTTCGCAAAAGTTGGTTAGCAAAAGGAAACCTATTTAACGATTACCGAGATTTCCAGATCTCAATCTATTGGACTTATTGTTATGGAAGTATTTCAAGAGTAATGAAAACCAAACGGGCAGATGCTGAAGAGATGAAAGTTCAAATAAAAATGACTCAATCATCGAATATCGATACGAGCCTTAAATAGTTAATCTGATAATTTTCTTCCATCTTAAATTACTATAACTGTACTACAATTATCACAATTAACATTAATAATAACTCAAACGGCTCAAACTCAAAAGGCTCTGTACTCTTCAGTCTTCTCTCTAGGTTTGTGTCGAGGTGCTGGATTGCCTCGATGTTCACATATTGTAACCTTTCGTTCCCGGCTAGAAACTAGAAACACGTGCTCAGGAAGTGGTTTTCGACTTCAATTAAAGTATATAAATATCTGTTACTCAGATGGGATGAACAAATAAGATAAAAAACGCAACGAATAAATGCGGTTATATATATATAAATATATATATATATATATAAATAGATAAGACTCCATGGAAATCCGGGATGACTGTAGACCTCCACTGGATTCACAGGAGTTGTATTTATTGTTTTGTTATGGAGCACCGGCTGAATCGGAATCTGAATACAGACGGTAATTACTGAAGAAGGAACAAGTAGGTAGAACACATTTGAATAAAAAGGAGCTTATGCTCTAACGTATAGAAAAACTGAATTCATATATTTCTTTAAAATATAATCAAACAGGAATCTGTTCTATTCTATTCAGTCTGTTCCCAAATAATAAGAAAATACGAATTTACATAAAGAGAAACTAGTATCGTCGGCAACAAGACATATTTTACCACTGATGTCTACATAGGCAAAAGAAACAAAATAGGGCCTAGTACTGAGCCTTGGGGCACTTCACATTCTATTGGCTTGCAAGATGACATTGTTTTATCAACCCTTACAAGCTCACTTCTGTTGGTAACGTATGACTTAAACCATGCGAGAGGTGCTCCCCTGATACCGTAGTACTGAAATTTGTCAATTCAAATATAATTAACACTAAGGAAAGCCTTAGAAAAGTCACAGTTGCAGTGGAGTGATGGCTGTTACAAGGTTATGATCAAACAAAAGTTGTTTAAAACAAAATGAAATTGATAAAGACAACTGGAATTTTGTGAGCACTTAGATATAAAAAGCAAAGTTGAGTAGATATATAGAAACAACAGCGATTACAAAGGATAATATCGCCACAAGTTTTACTAAATTTACTTATATTTGTAGTAAAATGTAGACAGATAGACGACGATTTAGAATATATAGGTACCGAGGTTCTATTGAATTCCTCTAAGGGAGTTCCATAACAAATTAATTTCTTCAAAAACTGATATGTTGGAAATGCAATAGAATCGACTACTGAACCACAATACGTGAACAAAGAAACATTCAAATTATTTGAAGAAAAATGTAACAAGCTAAATGGCATATTACAACAGAACCGCTGTTTGTCTCTTGGCAAATTTAGTGGTTATCTCTAGGTTCCCATGAAGATCGTTATTTCTAAAGTTCCAAGGTGCACTTTTTTGGAATCTCTGAATTATTTGGGTGGTGCGTTCGCTAGCATAGCAAATAGCTATCAACAACTGTATTGTCATTTAACGAAACCAACAATACTATTATATTTCGAAATTAGGATTAATTGTATACATTATTATTGTTTTCACAAATTCGCGATTTCCCATACTATTCAACGGGTCCGAGAATGTTTCGAAACAGAGTAGTGTTTGAAAGATTGAATTTATTTAATATTATAGACTGGCTTGTTATATACGAAAATTTCCCCTGGTCTGTTCTATCAATTGATATTCTATTCAAGAGGTAACGCCAAATTTTTTTGTGTCTCTTCGCATAATTCAACGCCTCGTGCCACTGAATTTTCAGGAGTTTTTTGATCCCTTATAATTTCGGCTTCAGCTCTAAAGAGATGAGAAAATTTATAGGTAGATAAATTTTGTTCAATGAACTCACGTTGATAGTATTTTAAATTTAAGTTAGATGGATTGAAACTGATTCTCACATTAGACTCTCAGCATTTATATGAAAATATTAGGTACCATGTGACATTAGAAGTGTAAAAATGTTAACATTCGCAGGAAATTGGCTCAATTTGTAATGGAGAAAATTTCTACGGACATACCCGGTGAGCTCCTATATAAATCTAAGCAATTTTACTACTACTACTCCTAAATATGAGCCTCGGAATGACTGCGACAAAATAATAACGCCTGTTTCTTTGGGAAACTCAATAGTCAAATGTGCGCTAACTTGTTTAAAAAGCGCTTGCAGTAATCCGTTTAAATAAGGTAATGAAATATTTTGTAGGACATAACCAACATGATGCCCAGCGAACACTACCACTTTTGGCTACCATAATCAATAGCCCCCACACACCATCACTCTAACAATTCTCTGGAAATTCGCAGGAGTAAACATGGCCAAAGATAGAACATAGATATATAAAATCATCATCGGCTACTCAAAATATGATTGTGATATTATCAAAAATCATTGTCAAGAAATTATTGTCTCTAATGTTACTGAGTATATCTTCAAAATGTCTAGTTCGATAAGTGATTTTGAAAGGATGGTGTACAATTTCCTCAAGTAACTAAAAGTTTTGTATCCTGGATAAAAAAGCAATAAAATTATTGATTGATAAGATGATGACATGTACAAGTACAGATTCATAGCTTTGAATAGTTCACAAACAGAAAAATTTCTATAAATTCAGTTCAGAAATTCTTGTAGAATCAAAATGCAAAAGAACCTGAGAGACACGCGGATATTGCTATTTATGTTCACAAAATGCAGTGTGTCTTCTGAAATAGTACGCTAAGTCTACATAGTAATCATCTGATCCACATAAACAGTGTTTTGGTAAGGTGAAGGTTCTTAGATAAATCCACAATTTGCAATAAGTTCAAAGAACTATGGAACTGTACTACCACAGCACTGTCATCAACAATCCCATGCCTAGATGTAACTCTCCATCTCCTACCTCCTATCACTCAGCTCTATGAAAAGGGTAGAAGAAGATATCTATTCTCCAGATTTTTGAAAATAGGGTTTATATTATAGCACCGACACCTATATCTTCTTAAAATACGAGTTGCTAGTTAAGTTTTGAGATATGGCAAGACTGATGTGAATATGTCAAACTGACACCATTACAAAGTTTGACATTTTTAATAGTGAACATACTCAGAACGTGTCGTCATAAGAGTTTGATATTTGGAACTCTCATCTTAGTCAAAAAATGGAATTAAATCCTGAACTTTTTGTTGCGATGATTTTCTATAACTTTCGACGTGGATTGAACCAACAGCAGTGTGCCTATAAACTTGCTCCGACTTTAGGATATAAAGCGCTATCTTGAGCTGCTGTTTTTCCGAATTCAAGCGTGGTCGCACTTTGTTGCAGAATGAATTTCGTGAAGGCCGCTATCCGGAAAACATCGATGCTGTGCATAAACTGATATTGCAAAATCCTCATTTGACTACATGTGACTACTGTGAGATACTTAGGCATTAGTTTCATTCGCATACATTCAATATTGCATGAACATTTAGCTATCAAGTTGGCGCGTTGGCTTCCGCATAATTTAACAACCCCTTAAAGAAAAGCTTGTGTCGATTGGTGCAAAGGAATTCTTTAAAAATTCGCAGGGCTTCAAAAGATCGTGGGAGGAGACTAATCAACAATCAACAGTAAAAGCGAGAAACAGAGGAAGACTAAGTAACACTTGGATGGACGGAATCAACAAAGCTATTGAGAACAGGGGAAGAAACTACATGAAGTACTACCACAAACAATAGACCTAAAGAAATGCAAAGAATTTTGAAAGAAAGACTCCATGGAAAAACTCAACTCACGTCTTATACCCATAAAGGTAGATAGACATAAATATTAAGTAGTATTTTTGTTTCTCGGATATAAAAGTGTACTCAAGATCCACCTAGGAAAAATACATTCGTATTAAGTTTGAAAACATCCAAACATTCCTTTGAATTATTAATGCAAGCGAGGTTTTGATCAATATCAGATAATCGCATCACTCACCTTACATATAGACTTTTATATATAACCTCAAATGTCATATTAAAATCCTGTTCGGTTGAAATACTTATTTCAATTATCATGGTATTGGAGTAGTTAGAGCAAAGGACCGTTTCAAACGTTTAAAATAATCCGTGCTCATATTCAGGATGATATTTCACGTAAAAATATGAAACTCTTTTGTTTTATTTTTTTCTCTATACTTGATAAACACCAAAAACAAATTTCTTCATAGAAGTATTTGAACAATTCTATCTATAAGATTCATGTAAAACTTTGACAGATGGCATCAGAAATGAAAATTTACTGTGTTAATTCAATTTGCATATGGAACCAAAATTTTACTTAATTTTGATATTCATCAAAGAATTTAAGACCTTTTTTATGTAACAACGAAGCAATGGACAGGACTCAGTTTTAAATTTACGGAAAGTACGTATTCGTAAGCCTGATTCAGACTCTTTCCGAGGCCTTACATAAGAACACTCTCATTTTATTCATTTTAATCATTTTACTGTTAACTATTGCACTTGAACTTTTTATTACCCATTTACTAATCAACCATTATGACTTTAATAATTATTGCTTTTAAATATCTGAGGGGGTCAATAGTCTGTGGAAAAATATGTTTATATTTATAGAAGAGAAACTCTTAAAAAACTAAAAAATTAGTTAGATTATCCATCCCCAATATTTTATTATAACTAATATTTTAAGATAAATCAGTATACTTACAACCAAACGTTCCTGGATGACTATTTTAAGAAAAACAAAACTTTGAGCTGCAGCATAATATTTATAGCTTGGGTTATGCAGTTAAAATTAAAAATTACCATTACACTAACAAATTAAATTACTAGTTGAAAGATATGGTACTTGTAGTTCATATAGAACACTAACATTGAATTTAAATTCAAATTAAACTAAGAATTGGCCAACTTTTAACTTGTTAGTTCAATTCTATAATTTTGTGAGGTTAGTCCGTACTGGTGGTATTCTTTGTTTATGGCGTTATTGTGCCGCTTTCCGCCGTGGTGTTTTATTTTTAAAACTGATATCAAGAAAATAGGAAAAAGCATTCTTTGAAAGTCAGCAATGTCATTTAGAGACTAGAACACTGATAGATAGTGTCAGAAGCTTTCCACATTTGTACGACAAAAAACACCCTACATCAGCTCCCAAATTATCTCAGTAAGTCCTCAAGGTACACGGGATCGGCACGCTGGGAAATAATGAACTTACATCAAAGGAAATTTTCCCATCTTCAATTTTTGTAGTCTTCGCTTTGTGGATAAATTCTAACGAATTCTTTACTGAAAAACTCTCAGGTTTGATGGGTAGGTTTTCAAACTTCTTCATTAACCACCTGGAAATATTATAACTAGGTGTACAAATTATTGAAACAATAGGTCTCATTGCCTTCCCAGTTTTGTGAATTTTGGGAAGGCTTTGACAATGTTGGGTTACTTACGGATAACTTATGCTTGAGTGTACCAGTGTCAAGGTTCTTACAATTTTTCTTAAGTGTTTCTCTCACATTTGTGATCATTTTATTCAGCGGATTCTTTGAGATTTTGGTGTATGGTCCTGTTTCGATTAAGTTGTCCACTCTCTCTAAATAGTCCTGTTTGTCCATTATAACAACCTTGTTTCCATTATCTGCTTTCAAATAGAAAAAATCTTTCCTCCTCAAACTCCTGTCAATATTCAGATCTCTTTTGCTGACTGATGGTTTTTTATTCTTCGTAGGTATGTTTTTCAAGATTTTACTTCTGCACGCTTCCTGGACGAAGTTCCTAGCGTCTTGAGGAAGATACTGAATGGAACTTTCAATATATCCATTCAATTCGCCGAGATCGCGAACGACTGTCGAACGTCTGAGGAGAAAGGTTTTCCATAATGTTGATTGGCTTCAAAGAAATTTTCTTGGGCTGCGGTTTCAACTTCTTTAATTTATTACTTAAAACAGACATCTTCTTAAATTTTGAATCAATGAACCTGAACATATTTCTTTGAAACTCACACCAGTTTTCAAATTATAAATCGCTTATGTTTTAGTTTTTTGTAAAGTCCGCATGCTTCTATTTACTTTAGAGATATTTGATTTCAAGATCCAGCTATTTCCTTTTTGCGAACTCACGAACTCTGTCTGAAACCATGCTTTTGCTTACGTCAACTTTGATAAAACCTGGAAAAACACTTAGCCTACGGCATGATTTAAGAAACCAAATATCAGCACTTACCAATCTGATCTTAATACTAAGTTTTACGTACCTGTTCTCTTCCATTGACCGTGGAGTCATCACAATTAAGTTGGAATTTCTGGAACCGTTGGCGATATTCATACTAAATACACCGTTTACACCACCACTACACCAATACTCACAATTACACTGTCTGACGCACGTTTCGATAACCAAGTGAAGGTAAACTGTTTACTTTCAGTCTCTGAAGTCGATAACTTTGTTATAGAAACGCACGTCAGACAGTGTAATTGTGAGTGTTAGTGTAGTGGTGGTGTGAACAGTGTATTCAGCATAACACGAAGTGATTACAAACGCGAGCAAGAGACTAGCAAATATTCATCCTAAAGCTGAAATATTTTCATAAGTTAATTTTAACATTTCTTTGATACAAAATCATGAAAAAATACTGGTGCTCTGCAAATTATTGAGAAAATCTCAATACAATGAATAATAAATTAATAAAAACCATGTCAGTTTAGTGTAATTTAGTTCTTCTAAATTTAAACGTTTTCAAACCGTGAATGATTATGGGGATTATGATAACCGAGATCGATATCTCCATAAATTTTCGACAAATTTGAATTATAGATGAATAGGACGGGTATATATTCTAGAGCTTTGAGTAATGTACAAAGTTTATCCTATAATTTTATCCGAATGATAGAAACTCTATGAAATTCAAACTGGACAAGTTACAAACTCGAAGATAATGTAAAACAGAAATGTGGTTTTGAAAGTTATATTTTGATAAGCAAAAATTAGAAAACATAAATTCGTGTTTTTGACATTCTTTACGACTGAGATAATTGGAAAGACTTAAGAAGTTTTAGACGACTAATTGATTCCAAATTCAGAGTGAGTTTTAAGTATAAAGTTCACTCAATTATATCGGACACTTCTTACACTAATTTTGTGTGCTGTAATATAATGGTATTATTCACATAGTTGTCACATCTTTGGTATGAAATTCACATATTGATACGAAATTATTGAAAATAAGAGTTTAAAGCATTCAAGGCCGCTAAGAATTGAAGGGGAAAGACGACACAGCTTTGGTTTGATCGTTTTAATAGTGGCATTTTTTTTCATATCAGAGATAATAAGAGAGATAACTCTGTTCAAATTTGCTTAGTCCTCAATACGTTTTAGTAACATTAATAATAGGAAACCACAATACAAGACATCTTTTTCGTATTGAACTTAATGATTATATTTACCGTACGCCTTTGATTCGTCTATTTTCTTTCAATGTATAATCTACGCTGAAAATATAAATCACTCTATACATTTGTGGCATTCTACTATTTTTCATGTGACAACAAATCTTCAGATGCTTTTCCATATCAACCATACAAAGGAAGGTTGGGTCGTGGCTGACAGAGGATAATTTCGAAAGATGTGGAAAGTTTGCTGACACAATGATGAAAGTTCGTGTTTTCTTATGCGTCCACTTTTTAAGTTGATGGAAATGTAAATCGGCAGAATCATAGATGTCTCTTTGGATGAAAACATTTCCTATATCTTAAGAGAATATAGTTTTGTCTGGATTGATAGGTGACACAGTTATTGATCCTTTTTTCATTAAAAGAAACTTAAAATGATACTTCATATTCCAGTTTATTGTTAAATTGTATTATTTTTTAATTGGCTCGGTTGTCTCTATGTTAAACCGAACGATCACCCGGCCTGTCCAAGAATTCAGTCTCTCACACAAAGTGTTTCGAAACAACATGTATTATATTAATGTCATTGTATCATGGTGTTTGATTATCTGACATCTATACAGGATGTCCCACGACGAGTTAAGACATGGAAAAATACTTATAGTAAAATCATGAAAATTTCTAAGTTTGCGTTTTCGGATACGATCTTTTTAACTAATATATTTTCAAAGATGGCCAACTTCCGGTTCTACCGGAAGTCGACTGTAATTTTCTTATTTTAAATGGAACATCCTATATTAATAAATTTGAAATCTATGTAAACTTTTTTCGAAAAATGCATACTTTTTGAGTTATTAATTTTTTTGTAAAAAATTTGACCGTTGCAGAGCCTTATAAAAATATTTTTTTAAGAGGATACCCTTGAAGATGAAAATGGTTTCTGTTCGGTTGCATTTAGCAAGGTCAGACTTATTTGAGTCTATCTTGAAAATTTTTCCATTTTATACAGGGTGTGTATAAAAACTGTTCAAAGCTTAACTTCATGAATATTAAATTTCTTTTTTTAAATAGAACCACCCGGTTTTTTCTATTTTAATGCTTTCAGGAGTAAAAAATAAGTCAAATTCATGTATACTTTCCTATAAACAAACCTCACTGTCATCCAGATAATCAATGTTTTCTGTAAATTTTTAGAACTGCAGGTGTGGTCCAAATTTTATTTTGGCCCGTTGATACAAGCACTAAGAAATAAAAAAATATTTTTCTTTATCTTGTCAAGGTCTCTATAAAAAGTCAAATCAAATTGTATTTACTAATCCTATTCTAACTTTTAGTCGTTTCCGAGATATTTGAGGTTTTAAATTATTATTGTAGTAGGCTTGTAATAAATGACTCTTATTTAACTGTCATTCGACAATTGTTGATACTGTTGAAAATCATCTGCATCTCTAAAAATTTACAGTAAGGTTTAGATATAGGAAAGTATACATTAATTTGCCTTATATTTTACCCCCGAATACATTAAAATAGAAAAAACCGGGTGGCTCTATTTAAAAAAATAAAGAAATTTGATAATGAAGTTAAACTTTGCACAGTTTTTATACACACCCTGTATACAATGAAAATTTTTTTAACATAGACTCAAATATGTCTGACCTTGCTAAAAGCAACCAACAGAAACCATTTTCATATGTTCAAGGGTATGTTTCGAAAAAAAATTTAAGACCAAAGTATACATAAAGTTTAAGTAGGGTGTTCCATTTAAAATAACAAAGTTACAGTCGGTTCTACCTGAAGTCGGCCATCTTTGAAAATATTTTAGTTAAAAAGATCATATCCGAAAACCCAAACTGAAGCTTTAATCGCACTATTTGACACCAAATTGATTTAACACGAGTTTGTCAATTTACATCTATTGGAATTCTAATATTTGCATGATAAGCTTTCACAAAAAATATTTTTCCGTTATTAACCTGGTAAGAAATAACATTTGGCAAAAATCATCACATTTCTCTTTAAAAAGTAATCAGTTCAGGTATTATCCAAATTTTTTTAATCTGGTAAATTTGATGCTTTCCTCTCAAAACCCTTTCTTATTGTAAATGAAAATAGATTTTGAAATAAAACAATTGATAGAGTAAATTCCACTCCAAAATTCTACTATGAAATATATCACTTTACGAGGATGGTCTAAAGTAGTTGGCCTGACCTAGAGAAGGCGGTAATTGTTTGAAAAATATCACACAACTTATACAGTAATGTTTCAAGTTTGAAGAAGCTACGTTGTACGTTATTTGTTTGGCAATCATCATTAGTGAACGTTTTCAGTAAATTTGTAAACAGAAATAATTGATCATCGTTATGTGATAGAATAGTTTTATTTGATAGGCTTAAACCCAACCAATATAAACTAAACTAGATCCTACCCTGGGTGAGACCGATCCTTCTTTATAAACAGTAAAATATTTGGTAACAGAATTTAACACATTCCATACCAAGGACAAATTTCACAATTTTATAGGGCATATAAAATGAGGACTTTTTAAAAAAAGTTTTATTTCTTGTTTGAATCATGTAAAAAATCTCTTTCGAGATGGGGAGGTGTGAGTTATTTCCTAGTTGGCTGTCAACGTGTTAAACGAGATCGTACGCCCTACGAAGACCAGCATCGCGTTGGTCCACCAGATGTAGTGATTACTCTAGAAATGTTGAAGAAAATCCACAAAACGGTACTGGATGATCGTCGACTGAAAGTGCGCTAGTTAGCAGACATAGTAATCATTTCGAAAAGTGCGGTACATCGCATATTAATTGAAAGTTTGGACCTGATAGGCCTGTGCGCAAGAGGAATGCTGCATTTGCTCACATTGGAACAAAAATAGCGTCGTGAAAATGTTTCCATTGAGTATTTAGCAATGTTTCACAGAAATACAGCTGAAGTTTTGCGCTGTTTCATAACCATAGATGAAACGTGGGTCCATCACTTCACACCCGAAACGGGAGAACGGGCTCAAAGAAGGCAAAGACTGTTCCATCTGCAGACAAGGTCATGGCGTCGGTTTTTTGTAGTCTGGTGGTTGGATCCTTCGTGGTTGTTCCTAATTCCTAATTCCTAACCTGGCAGCTGTAGAACTGCGGGAAAAAAATAAAATGACAAAGGAAACGGGAACACTGAAGAAGGAACGAGTTGGTAGAATATATTTGAATTTATTCTCTTTCCCAAATAAATAAAAAAATACGAATTTATTTGAAAACTATCATATAAAATTTTCTAGGAACAAAAAGAAAGCAAACCGAAATTTTTATGAGCAATAATTGAATACAAGTAATTGAACTCATCTTATTTTAGAGTTATATTGTGGCAGGCCGACTTACCGAATTGCAGTTTGTCTGAACCAAGGGACTTTATATCTAGTAAACTCTCTGTAAAATTTATGGAGTGAGGACACTTGAAGATACTAGGCTTGGCAAAGTGAAGAGTTTAGGAAACTCTAGAGATTTATACCTGAAATCGTATGAAAAATAAGATGGAGGTCTTTGACAGATTGAACTATATCTTAAACCTTTTGTTAGTGTGGGATTGATAGAACATTTGTAGTACCAATCGTGTAGACAATTTTTCTATGTTAAATTCGGCAGTACATGTAAATGGTATGAGATAAATCCTTTTTCTAATAGTAACATGTCGACCTTGCAACACAAAATCATGTTTTTTTACATTTTTAGATGTGGATCGGGAGCGAAGAAATAGAATCAGACCTTTCAGATATAATATTAATTTAATCGATTAGGATAAACGAAGAAACTTTTGTGAAGTAATTATGCCTGTGGTAATATATTGAGTAAAATACCTATAAATATCGCTCCACTAAAGCATATAATTTAAGCTAAAATTTCTACCTCCAGCAACTGACGTCTTCAAATGAATTTATTATATCGATGGTGAGCACTGATCCGAGAATCCTTAAACTGGCATTTTCTGAAATAGTTATTGATTGTTCCCTTCCATCTAGATACATTTTCCTTGCCGAGACTCAACTGATTAATTCATGATTATCCTTTCTCTAGATATACTCTAGAGTATTTATTTTTCTAATTAATCCGCTTATAGCATTATAAAGTTTAATCTCTAAATAGATAATGTGGAAAAGTCAATTGGAATAAACACATCATCACAATTATTTTAAGAGTTTGAACTTCAAATATTATCATCCTCAGAAAATGGTAACCTAACCTGTTTTGACATGGGATCTAAATTTACTTGAGAAACATTTGCTCAGATATTGCGAATTCGTTATCAAAGAAAATGAATTAAATTATCAAATTTGTTATAAGTGAATTTACTTTGAAGAATTTAAGGGGAATTAAACACATAAAAAAATATACTGTCAAGAACTACGTACATAGTTGCAAAAAGGATTAAGTTAAGCTTGAATAACACAATAATGTTGGTTAAAAGAAAACTTCATTGCATTGAGTAACTAACAAAAAGTATGAAAAAATAAAAGTTTATGCCATATAAAACAAAAAAGGAAATATTTCCCTAGACATTGAGGTTATTGCAAATTAATTTAACAATTAATTTCTAACTTCGGGTCGTAGATTGACCTATCGAGAGTTTTTCTGCTGTTTTTCAGATAGTATTCATCGGATAGGGTTTATTGAGCACCCTCGTGTGTGCTCAAAGAAGAATTGTTGGGTTCAGTTATTGAAATAAAGAATACTCAATTACTTAAGACCTGGAGGCTTACTTCAGGCTCCTAATTTCCTTATGTGTGTCCAATTTGTTCTAATCATGACTTTAAGGGAATCCAGAAAAGATTATTGTCCTATAAAGGAGTTGCCCCGTTCTACTTCGCTATATAATTAACTTTATTTATATTTATTACCGTGCACTCTAGCGTAGCCATATCGAAGCAATTTTATTGTTCACTTTGAGAAAGTTCCCATATTAGCTTTCACTGAAGTTCACAATAGAGTGCACTTTGAGGGTTTTATGCTCGGACTCGCATTGACATTCCATCTCCGAATTATTGTGAGGACAGATTACATTTGATGCTACACTAATGTACATAGTAGTGGCCACAGAATTTTGATCTCCCGTATTCTGATTTTGTAGCTATAGCTTTCATCTTGATTATTGTTGATAATGCGCCTATCGGTTACTGTAATCCAAGTCACCATACTTGTTTCGATTTCCTGGCTCACCAGTGCTTGATCGATGGAGTCTTGTAGTGTTAAAGGAGACTTTTGAATACTCATAAAAACAAAACAAAGACATTGAATTTTATTGATTTAAAACTGCATTAAGCGGTAATAAACATTATATATTTTTTAAGATTGTCGTTAGCTGAGGCAGTTTGAGTTTAACCAAAGCTTTTAAACAATTTCACAATTCTAAAAATTGCAGTTTTTGTAATTTAATTTAGAACCCTTTCATGCCATTATAAGAAACATTATTTAATTCAACGTTTTTTTTTAGCAACAATTAAGAAAACAATCAACATTTTATTAGTTTCGCCACTCGATATATTAAAAGAAAGCTATTCAGAAAAGAAGTCACCAAAGATAAACCGAAACCTCACTTAAAAAATGATCAAATATAGAATATGCGTCAGAAATAAAAACAGTAATTAAATGGTATACGGATGACTCTACAGCAGCGGACAAAACTGGAATAGAAGTATATGGGTCTAGAACGAAACAGTTCCAAAGTTTGGGCGAGTATTCTCTAAACAGAAATATATGCAAATGAAAAATATCTTCAGTTCATTTTAGAAAGGAGTTATCATCTAGTTTTATAGTGAAGCTCTATTCAATCAACTGAGCTCTAAACTCTAATATAATAAGATCCAAGATAGTCTGGAAATGCCTGCAAAAAATGAGTTAGGTGAGGAGAATAATGTTACCCTGCAATAGGTTCGAGGACAGACTATATTTGGACGAAATGAAATAGCAGAAACACTAAAATATGGGCGGATGAATCCTTTATAAGATCTAAACCCTTCTATGGAATCAGTTGCAGAGAAAAATACTAGTGAAGACGGTAGATAGCGAAAAACCAATCACTGAAACAATCTACAGAAGTTGAGACAGGCAAAAATACTACTGATGAATAATAACAGAAAAAGATCTATTGAATGTATCAATTCAAGTGAGTACAATCTATACTTATTTACAGAAGTCTTTTCAGATAGTTTTCGCCACAATGAACACCTGAAGACTCTAGGTAACGTACAGATTCTTTACATTTTGTCCAAGTGTGAGAGACTACGAAAATCCAGAACATTGTACCTGGGAGCGTATGGGATAGAAGATGAAGATATGAAAATTTCGGCAAGAAAGCACTTACAAATTCTGAACTTAATAAAACCAGTAAGATCAGCTGTAAATATTACTTATCCCCAATGCCATAGCGACAAAAAGATATAATTGGCTTAATAGAGAGAACGAAGTAAAGTCTCTATTGGCAAAGGAAAAGTTTAGGAATTGCCATCAATAGCACAAGAATTCACAAGAATAATTCCCTAAATCACCTCAACCATTGTACACCTCAATAAATATGTACCATATAGTAGAAGTATCAACATTACAAATCAACTAAAGCTTCTACGTTCGAATAAATAAAGAATACAGAGAACAGCAGACAATTTCCAATAATTGAATGTATACGTTCAAAAATAAAAAGTATTTCTGAGTTTTTGGATTAATTCGTAGATATCCAGGGGAAAATTGGAATGTGCATTTAGAGGATTTGATTTCTTTCATTACATTAAACTGAAGTCGATACCTGCTGTTGTCATATAAATTTAAATCATCCAATATTCAAGAGAAATTAAACTTGTTCCATTGCATTGCAGTTTTTGAATATTTGACCTATGACCTATGAGCCTCTTTTATTAACAAATTTACAGAGATATAATATATAATTTTTATTTTTCATTATACTCTCCATCGAGGTTGCCACAATTGTCATATAGATTTTTCATAATTTCCATTGCATCTGTAAAGAATAGTGTTCAACTTTTGATTTGTCGCACATATAACTGATTATCAGAAGGAAGTCATTTACCACGCAAATATTCTTCAAGTACCAAGAAAAAGACGACGACGATGTCTTTTCACATATGTTTGGGTGTATGTGTTATCACTCGTCGAGCCTATCATGTAAATATTTTATTCGTGTTCAGTTAGGCACTAAGCATATTATGTGCGATCACTATCTATCTCTTTGTGTAGTATAGTTCGTCCAATATCAATTGCAGAAGTTAGTTATGCGAGGAACAATCGAAATTTTATAAATACGCACGGCACTCATACCAAATTAAGAAATGAAAAATAATGCTTACTCCTTGTATAATATTCGGAAAATATTTAACATACCGTCAGTCCACGTGGACTCATCATGTCCACTGTTTACCAATGAAAACATCGAATCGTAAACATAAATGCATTTCTTTTGGCCGAAGTTGTCGGAAACCGTATATATACAATTTCCTCGAAATATTCCTGCCAGACAGTCTGCGATAAGCAGTGGGGTCGTTTGTTGGTCATTTAATTAATAAATTTTCTTTAAATAAATGGAAATATAGCTTTCTTTCGATCATGGGCGAATGAAGACAATGAAAAAGTAGTGAGAATAAAGACAGGTATATATTTAATAATAAAGATTTAGATATAAAACACAGCAAGTTATTTTAAATATTTTCGAATGTTTGAAAAAGGAAGATATTCGCTACTTAATAATGCAATCATAACAAGAATTGCTGAATTAAATAGAGTAAATGAATTTTACATTTATCGAGTAGTCACGAAAAGGGGTTGTTGATGATCATTCACAGAACCGAAAAACATGTAAGACAAACTGAAATCAGTCAAAGCTACTCAAGATTTTATACGTAGGACAATTTATAGTTTATATAAGGAAAACAGGGCTGCGACATTAGAATACAATCATAACAGTTTAGAAACATTGCGTTAAGTTTTGTCATGTGGTTTTAAACACAAAAAACGGAATAAACAGATGGCAATAACTGAATAGTCAAGGAGAGTTCGATGGCGACCAGATTATTTGCGTCAGATAAAATACTACCGAAGTTGCAATATACACATAATTTATCTAGATGAAACATGGTTTGACAGTCACGATGTAGTAAATTTCGGTTAGATTGACAATAGTAAAAATTTCTGTTTGAATGGGCCATGTCTAAAGGGAAACGCATTATAATAGTACACGCTGGAAGCAAAGACGGTTTCGTGCCTAATGCTTTATTAATATGTGCTAAAAATATTAAAAATTGTGCAGCTAATTGTCATGAAGATATGGCAGCATAATTATTTGAAAAATGGTTTAATGGAAAAACTGTGTTGAACATGTTATCAAAGAAGAAGATGAGTATGTGGTATCAACCTTTTTACAACTCATCATAATTCAATCAAATGATGACTCTACTTTAGACAATTCTGACTATCATTATTATTTATAAAGATACTGAAATAAAGATGGAATTAAAATGTTTTTGCGGTTTGCAGGTGATATACCTGCTTGTTCGTCTATACAGTTTTGGAAGTTATAGAAACTGGATAATGTCTAAGTCCATCATCAAAGCCATTGCTGTCTTATTGTGTGCTGTATTTCTACAATGAACCAGCTTATATCTCCAGAAATGCGCGAGAACATTGGAATATATAATATCATAATAGAACGATCGAGTGAGAAAGTCTATTAGCTATTCCGAATCCCAGATCTCACTTGTTTAAGTTGCTATGTATGGATATAGGTTGAAAGATATTGTTCACGAAATTTTACCAACAACGAGAAACGACCTTAAATATGAATATAAGAGACGATTTGTAGCCTTTCGAGAATAGAAACTCAAGCTGCTGTAGTGTCAAAGTATGAGCGGCCCCTTTGCGTGTGATCAAAAACAGTTTCATATTTAAAGAGGCATTAATTTTATTTAAAAACAGCTTCTTTTTCCTTATCATACTCCTACATGTTTTTTCAATTTTCAATATTTTGAAAAACTACATTATTTAGTGAAAACAACGCTTTATGTAATCACATCCTGGTTGATTCCTACCATTGCATCTAACATAAAATGTTCAGGCACCATTTTCTGATACATCGTTTGAATAATTCCCCACCTATTATTGCGAGATATAACGAGGATATTGATGAGTTAGGATGTAGTTGTATTTGACGGCTATGATAAAGATCATCATAGCTTTGAAACAACTTTCCGTTAAACAACCTTATTCTAATATCTAAACAATAATCAGGAGAAATATGGTCTGGTACTTTTCAATCCTGTTTATACAAAAAGATTGGAAAATATCTTTAACCTAGTAGTTTTGAATGTAGTTTATAAATACATCATTACATTAAAACAGTTGTTAGGTAGTAAATATATAATAGCAATGATTGTGGCAGGAAGAATGTTGGGCAAACTGTTAGCTTCCGATGGAAAAGTCTCTAGCTCATTTAAAATAGGCACGGTGAACAAAATCGGGTATTGCCGGGAACACACTCAGTCATAATTATGGAATAAATGTTAATTCTGGAATATTATGATTGAATATTGATATACGCCGACATATCAGCGTCTTCTTGAAATTATATGAGAACTAAATCCAATTTCAATTCAATATGAATTCTTTCCTTTTATAGTGGAATTATTCCTCACAAATCACTCCGTCTAAAATTGTTACATTCCATTATAGACTATGACCAAAACTTGCTGCGCGGTATGTAAACTCTCTAACGTTTGACATTTCTCTTCAGATAATTTCTTTCAGCTCATTAATTAATGGTGGCTTTGTTTCATAGACTTTAATCTTGAGGTAAATTTATAAGAAAAAGTCCATTATACTGAAATCCGGATTTTGCTCTTCGAAATATCAGTATGTTAGGAAAAAGTTGACACATAGATAAAGGTTCTAGAAGTATGAACAGTTGCTTCAACTCTGGTGTAAAAAATGATCCTTTAAAATTACAACATACCGCTCCGAAGTAACAGTAACGCACGACTATGTTCGTTTTCAAAAAAGTGTGACTATGCTTATAATGCTGACATAATTGCCCTGCAACTTTACGCTGTAAGTGCCTTTCATATTTACTTCGTAGGTTTCCACTACTTCAGAAGCGACTATTCGCCCTGTTGACATGATCGTTGATGTAGGAGTGAGCTTCATCAGAGAATAATAATATGTTTTTAAACATAGCGGTTCACAATCTCATTAGCGAAATTTAGTTTACTGGTAGCAAGAATATCTTATAATTCCTATACTAACTAAATTTGATATGGGTGAAACTTCTTTAAAATTCTCTGCTCTCGGTATGTTGAATATGTTCAATGCTCTGGATTTTTATGAATTGACTCATCCACTACGTCGACATATCTCCTCGACCGTTCGAACACTAAGACAGAAACAGCTTAGGTATTTGCGATGTTATCGAAATTTACACACCGGTACACAACGGTACCGGTGCAAAGTGGGACAAACCTATACATTTGGTGGACCAATATGTGAAATTACGAATTTCCCCACAGTTTTTTTGTTAAACTGTTCTTCTAAATTTCTATCATCATTGTTTATCGTCAGTTTTCTTAATGAAAAATTTCCACCTATTTTATATATTTTATTAAATCGACCGTCCATGGATGCCCTTCTTTCAATAAAAGTCCTACAGTCATTTTGCTGAAACTATGAATCATCTTTATTACGATAATTTAACTTTATTGTCATAATTAAGTTTATACAGCTTAAACCTTTGTTTTTAACGAAAATCAGGTAAAATTTGGAACATTCATAACAAAAATTGCTCCATACAAAGTTTATAGTTTACTTAACATTGATAATTACCTGTGGGTTCGTCCCGATTTACGAGAAAATGTTTTTTTCAAATTTTAGCTCTTACTTTTTGTCGAATGTTGCTCCTATAGATTCCAGTTTCTTTGTTTTAAATGTTTGTTTATACTTGATCGTATAATTGTGTGTCTTTAATTCTCATTAATTGTAAAATAAAAGTCAAAATAATGTAATTCAGGATCGGGATAGCATTAAGAGTAATATGAACATTTTCAATATTTTCAGATCAAACCAAATATGTTTCAAAGATTATGACCCGACATATGGACAATTGATTCACGAATTTGTTCTCGAAAATATTCCTAAGACACAAAAGATCTATGTGCGGGAAAAATTTATTGGGAATTTAATGGTACCTACTCCTTTTATATGGAAAAGGTCGATTTTGTTTTGCCGAAAAACCCCGTAACGCTTTTAAATGGTTATGACTGCTGGTTTCTAATTTCATATGTTTGGAAAATTTCTCTCGTCAGCCAATATAAATTAATGTTAGATGCAACTTTTCATTATTTGATTGTTCCAATATAAATTTTAATAATTACTTCTCTTTATAAAATAAATGTTGGTTCTATTCTCATTTAATTGCATTCGAGATTCCACATAAATCCATTTACAAATCGTAATTAAATCATCCAGCAAACTGAAAAGGAAAATGCAAACGATGTGATTCAATTTATGAATGATTTTATAAACGTTGCTTTTAAACGAAAGGTACGGTCTGATTTCCCTCTGGAAACATTGGGCGAAATCGACAAATCCAGGTTATGAATTTCTCATTTCAAGTCTAGAGAATCGTAACGTACTATTTTTATCGATTATCGCTGCAGACTTTGAATTCAATCATTAAATTGGTAGAGAAATATATTTGAGGACAAAATTCCGACGAATTTAATTGAACAAGAGTTTCGAGTGCTCGATAATTTAATGAACCCTCAATAAATTTCCTCGTTAATGTAGGATCCGACTAGTTCCAACAAAACATCTGAATATTTGTGGACAGTGGATATCTGAAAATATTCCAGATATTCTAGGTTATATTAAAATCTATAAAGATTCAAACTTCGAATTGTTTCCTGATATCTAAAGCAAATTCTTTTCAACAATATAGAATGGAAATAATGAAGACTATTTAACAAAAAGAGAAATGTCCATACTTAGAAGGAATTCGATAATAAATAATTTTTGAATCCAGCGTACTATGATGATTTATAGATTTTCAGGTATTCTTTCATATTTTGTCATCTGTTTGATGTGAGGTTGTTTGTTTGTTCTTTAGTTTTCTCAGTTTCTCAATGAAAACTTTAAAATGTTATACATGGTGGCGCAATAGAACGTCCATTTATTAAGTAAAGTCTAAAAAAATAAATACATAAGGTATTGTTGAAGTAAAAGATATGATGATTAAGTAATCAGATGAAGTTTATTTTTTAAAAATAACATTATCGAAATGACGACCCTCTCGAAGTCGGCACTCCTCTAAACGCGAACGCAGATTTGTGAAAACTGTCAATAAATCTGGGGTGATTGCTGCCATTTTCTGGCGGGTATTTTCGTTTAGCTGACTGATGTCCCTTGGATTATTCATGTAGACTGTAGAAGTTGTAAACCATAAGTCCATACCGGCTTGAATATTTGTTTGTATATTACTTATTTCTAATAGTAAATTGTGAGCTTCTTACTAGTAACCAATTTAGTTTTTTCAAATTTCTTATGTAGTCCCAAATATTTTTTCATAATCTCATGGTTCAATGTAACTAGAAGATTGTTTATCTTTTTATAAGTAAAGTTGATATGGGCAGACTTTCATTCAATGATTTCAATACGCCATTTGTTAGTGTAGATATCTATTCTGTTTATTAAATTTACACACCATTTGAAATAACATACTAGAAAAGACAATAATTTCACACATATAGCACAGAGGTAACTCGAATGTTGAAGGTATAGCTGAAGTTGGATTACAAACTTGCTTTGGGCAACGTATATTAAGTTGCGGCAGCTTTTTTAGGGGGGAGCGCCCGGACTGGTACCATAATTTTTCGAGAGATAGCATAGGTTCCGAATCCCGAAGACTACCCCCAAGCGCCGGTCTAGCTCATCCCATAGCGGTCTTATCACCCCCATGATTCGATCTCGACAACCCCTTGGCGGTATTAAAATAGGCCCTCTAGTAGTTGAATTAACGCATGAACGTGTTGTTTACTCTAAATCTTGACCAACGTGAAATATCTGAATGAAGTCCAAAGCATGGGAAATCATTTTAACAAATGTGAACAATTCAAGAAAATTATTAGTTTTTTTAGTGTTCATGCAAGTAAGTGTTTAAATGACGATTTTTCATAAGGGCCTTACAGTCACCGAAAATACAATGTGTTCAAATGTATTTTAAATGAAGAACATTTTTACTACTCTGCGCACGATTCTAAAAAAACTACGGAACCGATTTTGACGTGCGAGTAATTATTTTTTTTATTCAATTCCCTATAGTTCCCCTGTCATGAAATTTTTATTTTAATCTCAGCATGATTTTTATGGATAAAAAAATTTTTTAACAATTCTTAAAAATTATGGAAAGTCAACTATAAACTGATAATGAGTAGCAAATTCAACAATGTAGGCCAGGGACAGCATTAAGATTTTGGTTAAGTGATTTTTTTGGAATTGTCATGATAGAACTTCACTTACAGGGGAGTTCGATTAATCATATAATCATCTGATATTTTTTATATGTGGTACTTGAAAGCATGCTACACCAGCATGAATTTTTCCAATATTTTTTTTATTGAAATATTAACGAAAAAAAAATGCCGAAATTCGTCGCTTATACATGGGTTTTTATGGGGAGCAGCGTAAACAAAACGGTTTTGTGGAGTACAATATTATTAATATTTAAGAAATCGTTTTCAAACACTACATAGGGTAGAATAAATATTCATAATAGAAGCTGTATGCGAAGTTTAAGTCAAGGTTACAAGTTAAAAGTCATAAGTAAACGATTATAATTATTTTGCAAAAAAAGCTGACTTCAAAACCTATAAATTATAAAAAAATGTATTCTAAGACTGAATCGATGTGTTTCAAAATCGTTGATAGCAGACACGAGTTCTTTATTCAACAACGTGTGATTACTTTTACAAATATTGTTTTGTCGTCAACTTCAAAATATGGGGATTCACTCTTGAATGCATTTTTTATACTTTTTTTTGTTTTTGGAGTCGGTCTTTTTTTTGTAAAAAATTATTTATTTAATACTAGTTCAATGTCCTTCTGTATAATCATTCAACTATTTATATTTACAAATAATGGGAATCGAAACCTTTTGATTGAGCTCTCGGAAACTATTGAATTCCACAGAAATGATCAGATATCACATCTTTATCATAAATCTACACTAATAATCTCAAGTTTGACAAAAAAATCATGACAAGAATTTTTTCATAATTTTACTCGAAGTATCGACTGGTAAATTTATTTTAAAAAAAGATTAAATTTAGAGTAATTTGTTTGAATATCTTTCTAAAAATAATATTGCGAATGACTTGAAAAACAAGTGCGACCAGCCGCATAAAAAGCTCTATCAAATAAGACCAATACAAATCAAATCGGTTAAACAATCCCGAAGATATGCGCGAACATACTTAAAAAAAATTCAGTATGAATACAGAATCTTCGTAAAAACGCGAACGAAAATTAGAGTTTGTGGGTTATGCGGGGAGGTGCGTGGGGAGTGGAGCAGCGCGCTCAGTGCGAGGAATCCCCCCGACACTGCCCCTCCCGCGGATCACCATTGAAGATCATTAAGTGTACTGCCGAGATATTTCGACGTAGATTGATGAAAAGTGTATAGTTTTTCATGGTACAAACCGAAAGTATAACTGCTAAGAATAAACCGGAACTTGAAGTGGCTTACCTGCTATAGGTATTTTTGCTCACGGCCATCAGCCCGCAGACCATCTAGCCAGCACATACCGTTTTTCCCGGAATGAAATTTTTTCCGACTTTGCGGGTACAATAGCTCAGTGATTTTTAAACGTACGCTCATAAAAAATAGAAAAACAACAAGTTGAAAGAAATTTAATTGTATTTTTCACAAACATCGATTTTTTTAATGAAAAATTATTATTTACCGCGTATATTAATAAACTAAAACTTGCAATAATTTTTTTAACTGTTTTCATCTTTTGAAATGATTTTCCTATGCTTTAGAATAAGGTTACAATACATTTAGATGTTTTCATAAATGGATGATTTTATCAAGCTTCAGAGTGACCGGAAAGATACGTTACTTCGATGACGAGACGGCGCATTTCGTGATTATCGAGGCAATTTTCTGACCTACAACGTAGTCTTAAAAATTGGTTTAGTATCCAGCTGCCATAGCTTAAGACCGCTAGGGGGTGAGCTAGCTCGGCGCTTGGGGGTAGTATTCGGGATTTGGAACCAATGCCATCTTCCAGCAATAAATTATCCCGAAGAGCGCTCGTCTGTAGCTATTTTCGCTGCAGAGATAGCGTTTCCGGGCTGCCGCAGCTTAAGACCTCCGACGGGTTGTAGAGTTCGAGTCTTGGGGGTGTTTTTCGGGATCCGGGACTCATGCCATCTTCCAGCAATTAATTAGCAATAAATTACTCCGAAGAGCACGCGTCCCTAACTATTTTCATCGCCGAGATAGCGTTTCCGGGCCGTCGTAGCTTAAAACCGCTAGGGGGTGAGCTAGTCCGGCGCTTGGGGGTAGTCTTCGGGATTCGCGATCCATGCCATCTTTCAGCAAGTAATTAGCAATAAATTATCGCGCTAAGCTCGTCTCGATAGCTTTCACCATTACCGAGATAATGTATATGGCTGCCGTAGCTTAATATCAAGGTAGGGGGGAATCGCGTTTCTCGTGAACCGCTTAAGCAATAAAATAACTTTTTGGGTAATAAATTAGCAATTAAATAGTAAAAAATTATGGTACTAGTCCACGCGCTCCCCCATAAAAAAGCTGCCGCAACTTAATATACGTCTTTGGGCAGGAATAGACGTATTTTTCTTTTACAATGTAGAACTAAATATACTACACCTTATCACATCAGAAATAAAATGAAATGCTTAATACTGAGGATCATCCATTCCTAAATGAAGTGACTAAAATACAACGTAGATTTATCAAATCAGTTCTTAATTTAGAAATTGATGTAACTCTTTGAAAATTTAATAAATTAGAGAAAGAATTGGACATAATTAAAAATGAGATTAGGTCTGCTCTACCACTGGCAATAGTGCATAATTTCGAACATAGATCCACTTGTAGATATAATGTGTGTTTTAACAATGTAGAAACTAAGAATGTTAGAAAATGCATAAATTATGTGAACAAACAACAAACTATAAGTCGTCACGTCGTCACTCATGAAGAATTCATCAAAAATTACACCTACTTAGATATACATGTGGAAGTAGAAAGACCTCTGTGGTGCAGGTACAAATTTTAGCATAACAGTCACTAATGACCTAGAATGTTGTATCTCTTGTGTAAGTTCCAATGAAGACGATAATTCTTATCTTAGATCTAGAACTGTTAATATATTAACAAATTTCTATTTCCGTATGACAAATGATAAACGAAACGAACAAGTCGGGAGAGATTTCTATAAAACAAAAAAATTCCTTCGTGCTAACAATGATATCATTATATCTGGTAACAAGGGAAATGTAACGGTTATCATGAATAAGAAGGACTATTTTGAAGGCATGAAAAATGATATTTGACGTTAATACTTATCAATTGTTGAATAAGGATCCAAAGAACGTACACCAACGGCGAGCGAAGAATTAGTCAACAAATTAAGAGAAACTGGAATAGTCTCAAAAGCTGGAATCAAAACGATGACTTGTATGTATATCTACCAAAAATGTATTGCTTATGAAAAACTCACAAACCAACCCCAAGCATGGGGCCAGTAGTGAAATGTATTGATTCACCATCATATAAAATAGCATTTTTTGTTAACAAGTTATGATCCTGAAGCCTGAACTAATGGAATTGAATAACTTCGTTTTGATCAAGTAGTTTTAGCATTCTTATTAATTGTATCTTCTCAAAGAATTTCAAATGATTGTTAATAATGATATTACTCCAGCCGTTTTCCATATAATTGATACGTATCGGAACCTTAGTACTGCATTTATTAGATTCATGAGTTTTTGAATGGCCTTTCTTGATCATCAATGCAATATTTTTTCTGTTAATTGGTCGTACACCAGAGGTTTATTGGAGTTAATGCTATTTTTGATAATTTTCATCACCTCCCTAGGTGTAGTAAGCTCTATTTTTTCTTGGTCTTCACTATTTACTCCTTCATCCATATCCCCATCACCCCTTTTCCCCTTATTCAGTTAAAGTAGTTCTAATCTTACTTGAAGGAGCAAAAAAGACGCCTTTGGCAACTATCTACTCTTGAGGTAATTTATTTGTTTAATAATAGATCTAATAGAATTTTTATTATGGAATTGTACATTCGCTTTGGTCATAAATATAAGAAATAGTTTAGTGAATTTTTCTTATTTATCCTTATAATTATCCACATTTCATTTAACATTACAACCAATGAACAAAGCAACCGTATTGCTTGAATATTTTTTGGGCTATTAGGCCGTCGTCGAAAATAAATGTTGCCATTTGGCGTTTGCCAAACTCGTGTGGTTGGCAACTTCAGAAGATGCCAACCGCAAGATTTGGCGAAACGTCTAGTAGCAATAAATTATCTCACTTCTCCTGATGGGAACCATTAGGATCTGATAATCATATAGTCAAGTGATACAAATTGTCCCTCATTTTACCCTCCATTAACGTATCTTTTTGAATTTTCTAATTTTTTTAGGACCATAAATATGCCTTGTCTACTAGAATTTATAGTTTTTATTTTATACGATAAGATTTAGTACTAATCTAATAGTTAAATGATTTCAAGTGTTCCTTGGAAACTTGAAGTTCTATTAACGTATGAAATAACTTACTTTCACAGTGGTGTGACTCTAAGCGACCATAAATATCCATTTTTATAATTAATTATAGCTTGTTTATAAGGTTTAGAATTTAAGGCAGCTCGTACACGGATACTGGGTTCTTAATAGTTTGATATTCGTCAAGTACGCTAGTCGGATTATTGAAAACAAATTTAATTTATAATAAATGGTTTGTGAAAAATAATGAATTGAGTTATTTAACTAGTGTTTATTTTCGGCGACAGCCTATTAACCCAAGAAACATTCAAGCAATGGAGAACGGTCGTGTAAGCAAAATTAATAGACTCAGCCGACTCCCATGCTACCACATGTGACTGGCAAAAAAATTATAACGAAATTGTATTTTTCTCAGTAAAATCTTGAAACTATTAGTATTATAAAACACTATCAGTTACCCTTCAAACGTTAACCGTTCCACATCTGCGTTAACAACAAACAAGTGGTCACCCGATTGCTAGAAGGCCAGAGTCAGCGAGAAGTGTGCTGTCCATGAGCCAGTCTGCTGTTTCCTTAGTTTACAATCGTTACCAAAAAAACTGGAAACTTCAATCGAAGACACGGTACTGTAAGAAAAAGGTGCACATCCGAGAGAAATGATCGATTCATTGTCAGCACATTGCTGAGAAATCGATTGCTTAACTTCTCTACGATTAGCCAGAGAACACGTTAATAGGACTACGAAGAATGGGGCTATTTTTTCTTCTCAGACGAAAACAGAGTGTGCCTACAAGTTAGCGATAGAAAAGGACGAGTCTACAAAGGACCTGAAGAAAGTTTCGTGCAGTGTTGCATAGTGTATTTTGTAGGAGATTCTTGAATGATTTGAGCGGACATGCAAGCAAAAACCAAACTGGTTTTTAATGAAACTGGAGGTGTAGCAGGCGAATCGATATATAGAACAAATTTTGGGGGATGAAATCGTTTCCTACACGAGTTTCGCGAAAACTTCATCCTAATGTAGGACATTTCCCGTCCAACTATTACAGGTTCCGTACGGCAGTATTCACAGGATGTCGATATTGCCGCTATAGATTGGCCAGCGTGTATCCCAGGCTTAAATCCTATCGAGCATTTATGAGATAAAACTAGAGAAATCCTGCACCATCCATTAAAACAACGAACAACATGGAAATAAGGTGAGGGAACATTAAGTATTCATAGGTTTATTTCAAATAAATTATTATTTTGGATATGAGATGCTGAAATCAGAAAAATAATGGAAGCTACAGATTTTTTGCTAGAGATTTTTGGCCGCGAGCGTGCGACTTTAGTCGACTTTTTTAGCACAAGTGTAGAATATTTATTTTCTTTCTTTATAACGTTTTTAACATCATCCTTAAACTTGAAGTAGGTAATCGATATTTGCGTAGTTTTGCTTCTTATGTATTTATTACAAATCATTCCTATAGAATTAAAAACACAATACAGTGGTAGTCATAATAGGGTATTTCTATGAATCTTGCAAATGTTATCATCAACTTTTTCCAATTAAAATTTTTATAATTTATATTTATTTATGAATCCTCTTTTGTGAAAATTTTCTACAAATATCAACTTGCCATCTTATTTAAGAAGAGTATTAGAAACTTTGTTTGATATTTGTGAATTATTAGAAGTGTTACATATAACAATTGTTTTTTGTCGTGCAGATGTCTGTTATAGGCGGTTCTTTAAAGTTCATCTCGGTATATCAGTTGTGCATTCGGAACCCATTGATACTTTTCATTATCCTTCAAGAAAAAATATCAAATGATGAGTTTGAATGTTTGTAAAAAATTGTTAATAAAGTTTCCCAAGCAATGAACTGGTTAGTAATTCAATGAAATGTTTGAACGACAAATCAAAACCATTACACCTTTTAATGAAGTAAATGAATATATTTACTACAATGTATCTTGTACCAAAGTGGATTATACGTGTACAATTTTTAATTCTTGATTTAACTATCAATAATTATTAGTAAAATTAGATGAAGGTAAATTTTAATCATTTTCCTCATTCCATTTCATTACTCAAGTTCAAAGTAAGGTCAATAAATGATGAGATGCCAATTCTCAGATAACGTTGAAAATTTATTAAAATCACAGAAAGTGTATCAGTTACGTTGGGTGTTAGATTTAGAATTATTCCTATGCTTAAAAAAATTTTCTTCTCTCAGATTTATGTATATTCTATTCACACTCACTATAAAATCTGGAACAACGTTCAAGTCATCTCAATTATGCAATGAGAAAATGGCTAAATATAAACTTATTACAAATTTACAACCTGTATGTCTTTCTTAACACAACATACTTATTGTTAAACACCTAAAATCCTAACAAAAAAACTAAAGTGTTAGGAATAGCTGATAAAATTGTGTTAATCAAAATGAATACTGAAATAGCATAACTGACGCTGCTAGGGAATAAACACGTATTTACCATAAGCCAGTTGCGCAGTACATATTCCACATCAAAGTTTTCTTATTGAGTATAACAGTAACAACGAATTGTTTTCATATTATTTAACATCAAAATTGTTCAATATTTGTATGTCAATGAATGTCACAAACTCGTATTTCTGAATCTGTCCCACGACTAACCAATAGATTAAAATTATTTGATAATCGTGACCAATTTAATCCATGAAGGAGCCCTAAATATGTGGATGAAGTATTAAATGACCGTGAATTTTTAAACTATATAAATATATTGTCTAACAAATGTTTAAAACTCACCAATTCTCTAACTGTTCTTAGCTTTGAGGATTTTTATCTTAAGACAAAAACTCTTGGGATTGATCACAAAATTTTGTTGTTCTTGAATAAATTTGTTTTAATATACATGCGCTGTATTAATGCTATCCTATCGAAACTGACCAATGTTGATCGTTTCGAGACCAATTAAATTTATTTCATTTAAGCTCTGTATGAATAATTAGAGATGAAATTTTCTAGACGATCTTGAGATTTTAAACATTCCAACTTAATTATCATTTATAACCATTTTGTAACCAGTTTTGAAAACTTTTCTGAGCTCAAAATTTCTAAATTTGGTACACTAAATAGAAGAAACCGTAAAAGCGCCACGAAAAAAGATTTATAATAGAAAACAGTATTAACAACAATCTATATACCAATAGTTGAGCTAATATTTGATTATTACACCTGGATAATCACAAAGCGACAACAAAAATACAAGCTGTAAAGATGATATATCTAGGAGGCATAGAAGGAGTTAAATAGGAGGCAAACAAAGTAAGAAGTGAAATAATGAAAGAGAAACTGCATGAAGCATGGATAATGACAACTTTGGAGAAACAACAATTGAAGTGAGTGCAATATCAAAAGTGAGGAAGACCATTGAAAAAGTGGAATGATACAATATGGGAAACCTTAAAAGAAGAAAGAAAACATTCAATGAAGCCAAAAATATGACACAAAACAATGAGTAATGTTTAAACATTTATATAATTTCAACTTCAAGGTATATGGGGTTACTGATTATATTTGTATATATAAAATTGAAGACATAAATGGAAACAACAGATACAAATTGATATATGTTGAATTTTGTTAGATAATTTTGTATCTCTGTTTTAGTTCGCCCACCAATGAATCGATATTTTCAAAGAACCAGGTCATGTTATGTCCCTATATTCGCTGATGTTAGTGCTCTTTCATCCAGAATTTGTTGATTATCCACTTGTCTATTATCGATGATTAATTTGTTACATATGGTATCTATGAATTTGTATATATTGTTCAAAGTATATATTGTTCATTTTTAACTCGTTGTGTTTGTAAACATATTGTCGTTTTATATTTCCTCATTCATGTATTGCATTGACCCATGGATGTTGTCATTTAATTGAAGTTCTCCATTTCACAGATTTTTTTGTAGTTGTTTCTTGATAACAGTCCAGTGCAAGTGCAATAGACGTCATCGACGAATCTCTCCCTTTCTTGCCTTGGTTTTATACTGTCCAATATATATACACTTCTCAGAAGAATCTTGTCGTTTTCAAATTTTAGTGACATACGAGGGTTACTATTTAAGTTTTGAGATATTCACTGATATGAATATGTCAAATCTGACATCTCCATCATAAAGTTTGACTTTTGACGATGAACATACCCAGAACGTTTTGCTTTACGAGTGCTATTTGAGTTATTTACAAATATGGAATTTTCGTGCGATGATTTTCTATGATAATCGACGTGGAGTGAAGTAGTACCGATCAACTCGCTTCGACTTTTGGTGATAAAGCGCCCTGTAAAGTTATCATGCTTAGCTGGTGTTCCAAATTCAATTGTGGTCGTTACAGGATAAATTTCGTGAAGACCGTCCAAAATTTGTTGTCGTATAACAGAACATGTCGCCACCGATCCATTAGAGCAACGTAGAACGGTCAATTCTCAATGGTTTCTCAACATATTTAATTGATGAGTAATTCGCGTCGCAGTCCTTGTTTGGCACCCAGTGGTTTCTTCTTATTCCCGTAGATAAAAATAAATTGCGAGGTCAACGTTTTTCTACACCTCAAAAAATATTCTAATCACATTTTTTGGAGGTCGAAATGGACAAAATGCTTCAACAATTGGTTCAAACGCATGCAGAAGTGATATTGATGGAGAATATTTTGGAAAACAATAAAGCCGTATCCAATTATAAATATTTGTTTTTATTTATCTATCTAAAAACTTAATTGGAACACAATTAATTTTTCATCTTATCTACTCCGTTACATAATAATATGTAGTCGTATTGCCTCAACCTTTTTCTTAGATTCTAAGATCCAACAAATATCAATATTATTATTAGTGATCTCCATTAGCACTTTTCGGTATTTGTTGTTCCATGATGTGATGCTCTACTAGGCTAGTCTTATTCTATTTAGTTTCCATTCTAGTTTTTTTCTTGTTCTAGCCATGTCGTCTGAAATGTAGGTTACTCCCCTCGTCTTCAAACTTCTGCGCTCGCTATACTACTTGATCCATCCAGCGAGTAATGCACGCAAGGTTAAGTGCTCTATTTATATGATTTAATTCTTTATGTCCCTTCACTTCAGACTTTAATTAACTCTGTGGATTACTACTTATATTACAGTGAGAAATATAGTCAAAGAAATATATTATGGATTTTCGTATAATTACGATGAAAAAAGCGTTAGATCAAGCTCATATCGACGAGTTATGAGAAAAATTTTCCAATTAATATTTGCCCTCAAGTTCTCGAGTGCTGGTAATAAATCAATGACCAGACTGATAATTTGCCAATATATCTAGAACGATAAATTGGATTTATTCGGATTGCCGTTCATTAAAAACGGTAGAATGGTGAAAAAATTTTGTTAGTTATGAATAAATCTGATATGAGATCCCTAACCTCAGACATGATAATTCTTTACAAAGCGATTCATTAATAAATGTAAATATTCGACCCAAAATATCCCGAGTCTGAAATATGAAGATGTAAACAGAACAATCAAATGAAATATCGCTTTTTTTGATACTAAATTTACACATAAAAAATAATACAATTTTGAGATGTAGTATTTTCCCAATACTGAAGAAGAACGAAAGGAGTTATTTTTCCCTCTACATTCTATGCGATTCGTGGTGGTTTTTCAATTCTCTTATACTTTTTTTGTGGATAATATATTCTTATTCTGTGCCGACTTGTACGACTTATATTCAATATGGAGCTACAAGATCGTATACAAAAAGATTTAATATGTTTCATAGTTTCGTCAAAAGATAAGATTCATAAATGAATAAACATTGTCGTTTACTATACAAGATTCTATATTAATATATCAGTTTGAAACAACTATTTTAACAACAAAATTAATGAAATTTAACTTATCGCCGCCTTAGAGTGGAAACCTACCAAATCTATTTTTGGTCTCAACTGAGTCTTGAATACTATTCTAAATAAAAAGAGACGCCGTATCGTCTTAGAGAAAACGGTTACTTTAAATCAAGACTGACCGCATATAAAAATCCAGCGTTACCGCTATTTTGCACTCAGTCTTTATTACTGTCACTTAGTTTTCCCAATAATTTTTGTGATTATTTGGAGTTGTTTAAATAATTCGTAATAATTAGTAAACAAAGGTTAGTATCTTTAATTTGTTTAATATTTGTGATATTTAAGTTATAAATGTATTTTTTTATCACAAATTTAGAAAATCGTTATACTGGCAGATTTTCTTAAAACTACTTTCAACATGTTTTGGACTTGATTTTGAGTAAATAGAGAAGAAAAGGCTATTTTGTTTTTGTTGGAGATTTGAAGATTGTTTTCTTTTATGTCCGTTCATTTGAATTATTTACTTAAAAAATTATTTGCCTTCTATCTCTCATAATTCTTTCAAAATTTTGTCAAGTCAAGTACAAAATAGCTTACAAAATAGTAGAAAAGCAGTTGTCTTACCTAATTTGTAAGTTTTTAACTAAAATTTTGTTAAATAAACCAAATACTTTTCTGTTTTTTGTCCTAAGTAACAATTAAAAATTTTATGAAGTTTTTTTTTCTTTCCAATAAAAACATTTTGAAGTAAGCTAGCAGGTTTACATTCTAGGCGACGCTATGTTATCTGACATAATGCTTAAAAACCAGTTAGGTATAGAAGTAAAAACTAAAGTTAAAAATATAATAAAAATGACAAATAGTTATTCGTTTGATTCCACAACTCCTAATATTTATCAATTTCTGAGAATAAGAGAAATATCCATAGGAAGAAATATTTGAATTTCTGCTTTCCAAATGGTTTTGTGTTGTATAAAGTCGAACAAGGTAGAATATAATTCAATATTTGGCGTTACATATATAAAGAAAACAATATTTTAATTGCATTCATTAAAAATATTAGTAGTTTCTAATGATAACAATCAATAACTGAGTATATCTTAGTTCAAAAAGTACATCCTATTTGGAGTGGGCAGGCCCATAGATGAAGCCCTTATTCACGAGAAAGAGAAGATATATTTTCAAAGATGATGGTTTTTCTTTGTGATAGAGTTTCCATGCCATATACGAACCATGGAAAAATTGAATTATTTCTTAATATTTGATTCTGTTTGTGAATGTTATATAAATTTATTATATGTATATTATATATATGAAAATGTTTGGTCATAAAAACAACCTGAAATTAGTTCCAAAGGAAAGGTTTGGTTTCAGGAAATGTCACTCAACGGTCGCACAATGATGAGATTATTATAATACACCAACGAAACAATAGACATGATGAAGGTCTGGTTAAAAGGGTTATCGTACAAAACGGTTTCGGTCGGTTTACATATTTACATGATAAAATAGATCATCATATATAATTATATTATTTGCCTGCTCATTTTTGTATAAAAAATTGTTAATATAAACACTAAGATATGCCTCTCTAAGCGTTTCATTTATTTCCGTGATTGTTGCATCAAAGACTGATTAATGACTTCCTTCTATGCTTGACAAGAACTGATATTTGTGTATACTGCACGAACCAACATAACATTGACGAATCAGATCGGATCAAAAGAGAAACAGGTGAGGGTAAAACAATCGGATAGACATAAAATTCAATTCCGTTTTGCTAAACAGAGTTTATAGAATTATAAGACATATTTCTCTAATTTCTGATTAGGAAACAATAGGGTTGTATGAAATTCATTGAAATATGCACTAGTAACCCAGAAATCTTGTCAAACAGTTTGTCATTAGTTACTCGGATTGATTGATTCAAAAACTAAATAAACTAAAATCAAGATTTTAGCTATAAGAGTGGTTTCAATTATCTTGTGATTCATTCCATAGTGTATATATGTAATATTTGTAAGACGCCATTCGGATTGTTACGTTTTTCTTATAATATTTGGAATAATTATTTGTTCTCATATTGTGGCACAGTAGTCACTATTTTAATTCTATTATTACAGCTTTTGAAAAAATCAATTTTTATCGATTTCTCACTTAATTGGAAGAATTCAATTAAATTCCTAAAAATGTTTAAACAAAGTAAATTTGGTCAAATTTGTGGTGATGTTATCCTTAATATTCGCTGGTAGTTTTACTTATATATTTTTAACGGTGCTTTTTATATAATGCTAAAAAACTCCAATTATTTCTATTAATTTCTTTTTTGTTTCAAGCATATTTTCTATAATAATTCCCATGTAAATTCATATTTTCTATTTATTTTTATAGGATAAAACTTTGGTTTTGGAAACATTGATACAGAGAAGGTTAGAATTGCACCATGATTTAAGGGGGGATTTAAGTTTTTTCATATGCTAAGCATAAGCTCATTTTTATTCAAATCTATTTTACCTACTCGGTTCTTCTTTAGTAATTTTCTTCCTCATTTTATTTTTTCCTGTAGCTTTATAGCTGCCAGATCGGAAGTTTCAACCACACCTAAAACTCCAACCGGTGCATCACAAGCAGCAACTTCAACATCTGCAAATGCAGTTGACTGTAAGCATTCCTGCTTTCCATAGTCCCTAACTTTAATATATAGAAACCTGAGATGTTTTTAATTTATAACTGCAATTATTAGTTGAGATGTTTTATATACACATCTAAGTACCTGTTATTTATATACTTTAACTGAGGCCTAATACTACTTCCCGAGAAAGAGTCTAAGTAAAATTTCAAATTTGCTAAACTGTAAGAAACTGTTAATGGCATTAAGTAATAATAAGTGGAAGGCTAGATTAGGTTAGTTAGTGGCTGATATTTTAACTGATATAATTCGTGTAGCGACTCTCCAAAAACCGCTACTCTGGATTCTGGCAAATATTAATCACTCAGAACGCGCTGTGGCTCTTTAAAACAGCCATTGGGCGTTTTCGGACTTCGTTATAACATATACATTGAAATTAAAATGTATAAGTTCGTTATTTCGCCTTGACTACAATAGACATCGTATACCTTAAGTGGGTTAGTAATTTTTAATAAACTAGCACACGTAGGTACTTTACATGCTGTTAAATACTTATAATTATATCATCAAAATAATCTTCACGTGAAAATTACTCATAAAAAAATACCAGTTTTCGAATATTGTCAAAAATTTGCCTTGAAGAATTTCTTTTTTGTATAATGCAATTATTTGAAGGCAAAAGTTCATGATTAAAAAAGGAAAATTTGTCTGCTGGTGCAAAATTAGTCATAAAAACACATTTAAAAAATACAAAAATCAAGCTGAATATAAATATGAATAATTATCACAATATGGTGGAAATTATTGACCAGAAAATCCTTATAAAAGTTGTAAAAGTTTTCTTAATTCTCATAATTTATCGATATAATTGTTCACTCCTATCTCAAAATGCAGTTACCTTGAAAAAAAATTGTACAGAGAACTTTTAAAACAGTCAGTATTTTTAACCATATATCAATCTTTATCTTTTCCTTTGATTACGAGGACTGATTCCTTTGCTCTGTTCCTGATCTATTTATAAATTAATTCAAATTAATCAAATTGATTATTTATCATTTTAATCGGAACCCCTCACATCAAGCTGAAGTTGGCAATTTTTGTCATGTCTCAGTATAAGAATGAACCATGTCGAGTAAAGCACGATGACTTAATACTTGCGTCATTTAGAAGAGTTAATTCTAACAGAAATCCAAAGATTTGTCTTATATATTAGAAGAAACTACAGTATTATATGACATATTGAAAAGGTGGTGTCAAAAGTTTAAACATGGTGACACTCATGTACAGTCAATCAAGCTCATGAACCAATGCAAAATTGAGATGTAACTATTAGACAAATATTCAGAGATAGTCAATCCTCATACCGTTTGGTACAAAATAAATTCACTGCCCAACTGAATATTGAAAAATTGTCAACACGATAGGTACCACAAATGTTAATAGATGCACATAAGCGAACTGATAACACATTTTTAGTTGTCTTCTAACGCAGTATAGACAAGACAAAGATAACTACCTCATAATAACAATGGATGATTCAGGAATTTAACACTGTGGTGAAGAGACCAAAATGCGGGGTTTTAATTGAAAACCTCGACTTTCACCACTGCTAAAAAATTCAGTTTATCTGTATTCTGGTATGCTGTTTTTTGTAGCCAGCTTTCCGTCTATTTGGGAATTACGAGTATACTTATTTTAAATGGGAAAAGTTTTTATACGGACTTATAAATAACCAAACCAATAGCGAGAGCTAACTATCACAACTGCTATAATCTTGTATATAAGGGGTTCAGTCAATTCTTATTCCAAAAGTCGTCCAACTACTGTTCAGTTTCAATAATAAGAAGTTCGCGGGAAATTTGGTGAAAATTGAAAATAAGTTTTAGGTATCCAAACAGCTCGAAATATTTTTTAATGAATTAAAATGACTGATTAAACACAGCACATAGTGATTTCCCAGATCTTATTGACGCAGTCTAACCGGAATGAGTTGGATTTCTTGCATCCATTTATAACTGCATGTGAAACCTGAATCCATTACAGAAAAACTATCAAGACTTTGAATTTCAAAAGGTGAACCTATTCTGGAAAAGACAAAGACGAAAACTTATGGCAACCTTTTTTTTAGGATAGTTATGAGATTGTGTCCATCGACAGTTTTCAAAAATTTGAAACAATATAAGTGACTGCTAAGCATCATTGCTTCATAAAGTAAAGGGAGAAATTGTAAACTAACGACTGAAAAAAACAAAAGTAAGTGCTTTTTCGTCAAGACAACGCACCTTCTCCCACTTCCCTGATTGCCTTGACATTGAATTGTTTAATTATACACCGTGTATACCATCTCTAGCCACTAGCGACTCTTTTCTGTTTCACGAGTTTGAAGTTTCACTTGCAGGAAAGAGGTTTTCATTAGACGAGAATGTTATCGCATACGCAAATGACTCTTGAGAAAAAAACGGCTACTTTTATTTAGAAGGGTAAAAAAGGTTAGAGAATGTTGGACCACGATACACCGGTGTGTCTATGCACAGGCACGCGCCATTTTCTCGCACAATGTGACTTCACGTTAGAATCGAAATGTGAAATAAATTGCTGTATACCTATTATAAAGTTCTATTTTGATTCCAAAAATAATGTTTGATGCAATGACATGCCTATATATGTGTTATTTATATGGTTATTGAATTTACCGGTTAAATTTCTCGTTCTTAAGGCCGCGTGCGGTTTACGAAAAATATATTTTTCTGCCTGTTCCATGAAATGAGAGACTATTCAAAATATGCTTAGCAAAATTATAAAATTATTCAATTTAATAATATTGTTTCTGATATCTTGTGGGTATTTTGTATTTATTTCATTGAGAAAATCATATATAGGTAAATGAGCAATGTTTTAAAACTTGATACTTCGCATTATATGGAACTATCCTCTTCGAAATGAATGGAATAAACACGCGCTAAAATAACACTTAATAAGGGCTATCGCATTTAAACATTTCCAACCAGATTGAAACCGTTTTTGTTGATCATTCCACAAGTGAATCCACAACGACATGAAATAGGTATAATTATTAGAAAAAATTAGGACTTGTTTGTGTTATTTTGTGACTTACGACATTCATTTACCATATTTTAAATAAATTAATCCTCTTGACCACAGTGCTATATCCACTCCTTTGTGAAGTTTTTTTTTTGGGAATCAAAGTTTTTAATACTTGTTTCTTTGGTATTTCGATTAGTGATTTTGCATGTAGCGATGGCATCATGATATAATAGAAAGTACAATCGTTTAAAACAATAATAACAGTTAGGTCAACTCTATAATAGCAGTTAAATAGAAAAAAATATCACAAACACACAAAAACCCAGTAAATACCTATTGTTCTTCCAATATCAATTGCAGATTATAAAAACCCTCACCGAGTTACATGGAGAAAATTCTAGAAGTTTATTTTAATAAAACGTAATAGCATTAAATATCGTAAACACCTTGTCAGCATTTATTTTATTATAAATACGAACATTAGTAAACAACTTTTTAATGAATATTTATGTATCGTTCTTGAATATATAGTTCATTCAATGAATGTATTATAGTTAGTTCGCTTAAGATATTAATTGTAATTATTCAATAATATAAAATTAATTGTAATTTTGTGTTGAATAAATTTTTTAAAAATAATTTTCGAACTCCGAAAATTATATTTACCAATAATTTTGTTCGATCTACCATAAGCGTAGATACCTCATTTTATAAATTTATAATTTTTATAAATACTTTTTTTTATAAATATGTATATTTTATACAAGAAAATATTCGTTAAAAGGCAATCGAATTATTATAAATTGGACGGCATATTAGCATTAGCAATTGTAGTCCTATTTAGAAAAAAATCATTATTATACGTCTTTAACTTGCTACAAATTAATATTAAATTATAAAACGACAGGGTACCAGACGTGAACCGAGCCCTTTTCAAAATAAAATAAAATAAAAAGAAAATAAAGACTTAAAATTAGTTGAAACTTCAATTTTATATCAATCATTTATAGATTATTGAGAAAAACTATTTTTAAAACAAAAGAGACTTAAAATCAAGAACATTCAAGAATTAATATTTATTATTAAACTCATACCTGTCTTTATTACGAGTATCGCCATAATGTGCAATTTCAGTCTTCATTCGCCAATAGTCTAAAGAACACAATATTTCTATATATTTATGAATTAAATGAAGCTATAGATCACCTTTGAGATGTGGAAACCGAGGAAAAATTAATTTTTCTTATTGGAAAAAAGTTCTAAGTTGATTTTATCCTTATTTTGATATTCATGATGAAGGTGATTTATAGATCAATATAAATAAGCAAATTGTCAGTCAGTCAATATCATATTTTGATAAGGACTTAAAGAAAATCGAAACGTCAAAATTTATTTTTCTTTTAAAAACTATCAAAAAAAAACTAATTTCGAAACAGAAGAGACCTAAAATCAAGAACATTTAGATGCATTAATATATCAAAAGGTCTGAGAAATAAGAAATTGAAGAAAATTATATATATATATATATATATATATATATATATATATATATATATATACTAGATTTCTTGATTTCTTCAACCATTTAAAGTTATACATACAAATGTGATATTTCATCGAAGTTTTATTATTTTATCCAAACAATCTACGGATCCAAGAAATTAGAAAAAGGAAACAAAAATAAATTTATATATATATATATATATATATATATATATATATATATATATATATAAATATATATGTGTATAAATTCAAAAATGAAAATTTTTATTGAAAAAATGTCTTCTTTCTTTATTTAGTAAGTAACTTGAAAACCCTCGTAAATTTTATTTTCCTCAACTGAATTTATTTATATTCGTCTAGGTAAACGTAAAAAAATAATAGCCGCCTACAGGATGAAGGCACACAAATGGAAGTTTTAGGCACTTTTACTGCAGATCCGTCGATATCACTTCCAAATGATGCACAACGAGTAGGAATATCTCATGAACCAGAAAATCATTACAATTCTAATTATAAAATGCAAATTCTTCAACTCCAACTGCTTTTTGTCGGTGATTAATTTTGGGAAAATTACTGCTTTTATATTTGAGAACAATATTTCGCACAATATTTGTTTCACGGATGAGTTAATGTGCATTTTAAATCAAAATTGGGGCTACTGGAAATATGCTTCTTGTTAGCGACAGTTATAAACAGTGTACAACTAAAGTGAACGTTTGATCACGTAAGTAATGTTAACTAATAAACTCTTCTCAAATTTGCTTCGTGATATAATATATTCTTGATAACATCTAGTTTTGAAAATTGAATTGATACTTGATTGTAAAAGATCTTGTTCACTTTCATCAAGATGGATTGCCACCACATTACTTTCTGTTGATAAGACAAATGATTTACTGGCAGATGGTCAATAAAATGTCTAGCACCATTGGTCTCTAAAGCGGATTATTTCTTTATAGAATACAGCTTGGACAGAGGCTTGAAGAATAATTGCTGTGTATTATCAATACTCAATATCGATATTAAGTTGTCTATAATCGCAACTTTTGATTTTTTTTTTTCGAAGCTTTCGAGGTAAATGAAATTGACTTGGAGACATTTTTTCAAGAGAAATTTATAATCTACAAAAAAAGAGTGATTGAATTTTTTTTCAGATGAACCTTTTTCTCATAACCACGTTTTGAAAATATTGGTATGATTTAATAATTCACTTAAAAATCATTATCCGGAAAAACTCAACAAAGGTTTTTTAGTGAAATTTGATTTCCTACAAACAACGTTTCTGATAGTCTTCTTATATATAATTTTTATATAAATCGACAGCTATTAACTAGAGGAACAAAATGCACTCGGTAAGCATAAATTTATTTGCCGAAAGTATGAAAAAAAAATAATTATTCAAAAAAAAAGCAAAAATGACTTCCCGTCATCGCGGATTTCGATAAAAAACGGTCTATTCAATAGGAAATTGCCGGCTAAATTCGCTCTTTTGAGATATATTCAAAGTTGAAGCTGGAGTCAAAATTAAATTCATGTTTTTTAGTTGCAGAATCAATTTTTTTGAACCCATTGAAAAATTTTACCTTTTTATAGATGATAATTTTCATTTTATTAACAAAATTACGGGGAATTTGGGAAAATTATAAAATATTCTGATTGAAAAGCTATTTTCTTCTATTAACTTCAAGAATCTTTATTGAATTTTTTCCGCATACTGCTTTTTAAGTGAATTACAAAATTTCAAAGTTAAGAAATCAAATTCTGAAATCATACTAATTTTCAAGGCGTGGTTATGAGAAAACGGTTAATCTGAAAAAACTTCTAGTTTTTTTGTGTCGACTATTAAAGTCTCCAAGTGAATTTCATTTATCACGATGGGTTAGGAAATATGAGACAACAACCCGCTCCGGAAAAATATCAAAAGTGGCGATGACAGACCTATTTTCGTTATACTTTGAAAAAAATATAGCTGATTTTTCTGCCCAGTATACTGTGTATAAAGAACTTAAGGCAGAAGTTTTTCAAAATATTAGGGAGATAATGGAAAGCAGATTATGTTTCCTATTTTATTTAATTTTTGAAAGAAAATTAAATAAAATAAGTTATTCGTGATTACTGCTCCATGTTTTTATGCAAAAAAATTCATCTAAAAGATTTGACTTTTATTTCACCAATAGTACTAAAAATAATGATTAAGTAACTGCTACTATGAGGTTGATGTTATTCAAATGTAAACCAATCTTTTAGCTATTACCATTATAAATAAATGGAACCTAGTGGTAAGTTTTCAAATTAATGCGCTTAATTAATCCTGAAGTGTTAAGGTATTGTTTTTAATGAATAGTCACATTTATTTCAAGCATTCAACATACCTCCTGTTAATTAATTCCACGTTTCTTCATTATGACTTTGTTATTTTCTATGCGTAATGCTGTTATAAATGAGTATAAAGAGCTGTTGTCTAATTTAAAAAAGTTTAATTCTACAAAAAATTTATACATGAACTAAAACCAAGAACAAAATTATCAGTTATCACATTTTTTAGCAGAATTTATTATTTTATCTTTTATCTTATAAAAGAAATTTTAAATAAGCACAGACAAAAGTAAGAAAAGCTATAACAAAAAAGAAAAACGAGACATGGGAAAAGACCTGCACTCAAATAAACACCTACCTAGGAGGCAGCAGAAACACAGAAAGTTGGAAAACCTTAAAATCTCTTCGAGAAGATAGATCAAATAATCTTATATCGCCAATAACATTAGAAAAATGGGATGAGTACTTCTCTAAATTGTTTTCACAAACAAGACCAGAGTTCAAAAATCAAAAACAGTACAATATAAACATCATCACATCTCCGCTTAGAATTACAATTAAAGAAGTAAAAGACGTTTGTCAGTCACTAAAAAATCGAAAATCTCCAGGCCCGGGTCAAATAGCACCAGAGTTAATTAAAAATGGCACTGAAAAACTTTTTTCTCATCTGCAAATGCTTTTCCAGAAGTGTATAAATGGTGAAACACTACCCCAAGAGTGGAAAACATCTTATATGACTACCGTATATAAAAAAGGGGGCAGAGAAAATTGCGACAACTACCGGGGACTTACAGTGCTGTGTACAATATCCAGAATTTATGGAAAAATCATAAAAAATAAAATCGAACAGGAATATTGCAACATGGAGGCAGAAGAACAGGCAGGCTTCAGAGCGGGGAGGTCGACTATTGATCATTTATTTACGATTTCGCAAATAATTGATAAGAAAACCGCCAAAAATCAAGAACTCCACCTTTTGTATGTTCACCTTAAAAAAGCATATGACAGCGTACCGCAAACAAAACTATGGGATGCCTTGGAAAGAACAAATATAAATGCGGCCCTAATAAAAGCAGTACAAAAGCTTTATGAAAACAGTAAATCACAAGTAAAAATAGGAAACAAGGTCTCAAAAGGATTCTCCATCAATAAGGGGTTAAAACAAGGATGCTGTCTATCGCCCACACTCTTCAAGATATACCTGGAACACGCACTAGCACACTGGAAAAGGAAATGTAAGAACATGGGCATTCCACTAATCGATTCCACACTATATACCCTGTGTTTTGCAGATGACCAAATAATCTTGGCACAGGACTACGAAGACTTAGAATATATGACAAGAAAGCTAGTAGAGGAATACAGGAAATGGGGTCTAGAAGTAAATTTTAGTAAAACGGAATATATGTGTATTGGAGGAGAACAACAAAATTTAATACTTGAAGAAACACAACAAAAAATAAGTCATTGTACAAAATACAAATACCTAGGCATGATCATCACTAATGATGCAATAACACAAAGAAATAACCAAGGAAGACAAGCGATAAGACAACTAAATAGTGTATTGTGGGACAAACAAATATCCAAGGAAAACAAACATCGAAGATACAACAGCATAATAAAAAGTATAACAACATATAGTAGCGAAGTCTGGCCTCTAAAAGAAAAAACAGTCAAAATGTTTGAAGCTACAGAAATGGATTATTGGATATCACAAACAATTACCCAATAAAATATTTTATTGGGTAATTGTTTGTGATATTTGTGACATTTTACTCCAATTCACTTCTTGTCCGTATTTTCCACAATGTTCGGTCAGTGAAGGGATTCTATTTAACGACAACTTTCAATCGATCGTAAAAGGTTTGATTCGAATAAGGCCTTTATCCTAATTGCAATTCCGACGTAGAAGTCGAAAAAGGAAGTTGTTTTCATACGAAGCCTCAAAATGTTATGTCTTTGTTCAGTTTGATCTGATAATATTCATTCGATCTCTGACAAGTAGCATTATAAAATTTGCACCGGCGTTACTATAGTTTGACCCCCGTTGAAAAATGTTCCAAGATAATATCACAAAATGATGTATATACTTTGAACTTACATGTTCATTCATATAAAACAATATATCTCGTATAAATAGGAAAACCATAAGTAATGGTCTATAGCAGAGGTGGGGAACCTTTTTACCATTAGAGGCCACATTTAAATTAGGCAGCAATAAGAGAGGCCGCATAAGCTGATTGACCTAAGAAAGTGACTTTTGTGAAATTATTATAGTTTTTCTATAGATTTAACAATTTATTGCATTATATAGAAAAAATAAAATATAATACTACAAAATTTCAAATATAATATACATATAAAATAATATAAAAATATTATAAAATGATACAATAAAAAATATTTTTTTATTCACTAAGTTAGTGATTTATTTGGCTTTGCTTTTTGTATGACAGTAATTGTATATATGGATCAAGCTTCGTGACACACAGCTTTAATTGATCCTCTAAATGTGCATCTGTAATTTGCTTTCTTAAATTTGTTTTTATTTTTGACATGAGAGAAAATGTTGTCTCGCAACAGTAGGTACTTCCTAAGCAGGAAAGTAAACGGCGAGCATATTCTCGAAGGCATGGATATTCAACAGCATTTTTCCAGATTTCTATGGGATCCTTTTTAGCATTAAAAAGGAATTTGATGATACTATCTTCCTCTGAATCAATTAACTCCATTTGTAGTTCTGCATGAGCCTCGGATTAATCTATTAAATGTGGTTCATAGCAGGAGTGTGCTCGTCAAAATCAGAAAATCTATTAGTATACTCTTCTATTAAACAATCCAAGACTCCTACATATTCATCGAATATTTTATTTTCACAGTTCTGCTCATTTAACATTTTAGCTAGCTCCGGGAAGTGTTGTGGAGATATTTCCGATCGACAAGGCAATGTTTTGAAAAATGATAATTTTTTTCTAAACGCTTGGATCTTTTGCCACATTTCATAAAGATACCTCATTTCACCTTGCAGGCAAATATTTAAATTGTTTTGTTTTGTCATCATATCAGACAAAAATGCAAGGTTTCTGAGAAATACTTCATCTGATAGATCACATTGTTTTCCTTGTTCTTGATAAAAGTTTAAAATTTGTCGTCGTAAAGACAAAACTTTTATCAAAACTTGACCTGTTGATAGCCAGCGAACCTTGTAGTAATATTGTAGGTCAGCACTATGTTTCCTCATCTAAAGAGAGCATCTGCCGAAATTCACGGATACGCATTGCAATTAAGGCGAATATAGTTGACAATGACTCTATCCACAGTGTCTTGCAAAATGGTAGATTTTGCTGATGCAAAATGCAGTGGAATGGTATCAATTTTTTCAAGTTCAAGTTTTCCTTTTTTAACAAAGCAACGAATCCTTCTTTTTTGCCTCTCATGGAAGGTGCGCCATCGGTGCAGACACTGACTAAATTACTGACATTCAACTGTAATTTATTACATACTTCTTCGAAGTTTTCGAAAATATCGGCTCCGCGAGTTCTTCCAGTTAGTGTATCCAACGCAAGTAGTTCTTCGTAACATTGAAAAAATCTTTAGTTATAGCACGAATGAAATAAACTCTACCATTTTGTACTAGGTGGCAAAGGGCCGCACAAGAACCTCGTGGAGGCCGCAGGTTCCCCACCTATGGTCTATAGGTTTTCAAATAACGATTGTTAGATAAAAAAAATATGAAGGGATAGTTTTGAAAACTATAATGAATTTACTATCTCAATTGTGAGTTTTGTAACAGCCATTATGAGGAAACCACAAACAAAGCCATATATCGAATAACAGCCTTTTAGGGCGAAGAACCGGCCGCTGAAAAAGGCACCTGATCGGTTAAAGGACACATATAGTTGGAAACGGTAGTATTCAAATAGACGAAAACAATGGATGGGAGTTATTGTCCCCAGTTAGTCACTTGACTAGGTAACTATTTTTTGATTTTTTAAATTTTGGTATAGTGGCTTAGCTTATTAGTTAAAGCATGATTTTGCTATCAAATGAAAGCTTGAACTTTCTAGTTTTAGAAAAAAAATGGTTGCCTAGCCTCTGACTGTTGGAAATTTTAGCAGCTCACTTTGAAGACGGGCAACCCGAGTGTACGCTATAAGATATTCCATAAGAACGTTATACCTTAATTTATATATTTCCCAATAACTTATACAATCGCCATCTGAATATGTTTACAAATGTATACCAGAACGATGAGACGTATTATATATTGTTGAATATCTATACTCCACAAATAATAACAAGCTAATAATTAAAGAGATATATTTTTTATTTGAATACGTAAAAGGAGGCGCTAGCAAATCTGGTATTTGTAGATCAATGAAAAAGACCGTTCCAAATCCATATAACAAATAGAGCGACCCAAACAACAATCGATGAGGGATCGAAGCATGATTACCACGCACCTTCGCATTTATCGGACAAAATACGCATGCCTCCTTGGCTGGACAATCATATTTAACAGCAATCTGTAGAGGGTATTACTTTTTCTAGTATATCGCTACAGGGTCATAAGGGTCAGTTATATTTTAACGGTTTCTGGTGGTATATTTATTAGATATACACATACGGTGTTTTAAAATTCAATATTATTAAAAAGATCCTGATACTGCTGAAAAAAATTGCTAGTTTTGTTGCCACATTCCAAAAAAGTGCATTTTAATATTAATGCAAATAATATCATTTTTGAAATTTACAAAAATTAAGTTGAAGCAATTCCTTTAGGTATTGTTAGTCGATGAATTAGAGAGAAAAATATGTTTTTGCAATAATAAGACAATATATAGAAAATCATTCTTTTTCAGCTTCAAAACCATACCCCTATCGAAAGAAAATTTTTGATTCAGTAGATTTTTATTCAAATGTTATTAGAAGCAAAGTTCATCAATTTATTTTCCGAAATTCCAACAATATATTCAGTTTTGAAAATATGTAAATGATGATGCTGACCTACCAAATTCCAAAAAGTCGTCATTTCGCAAGTTGTTGAGAATGTTGTAAATTTAGAAAAAGAGGTAGAAATAGTATTGTGGAGACGATAGTACTCAATGAAAATAAGAGCATATATAAAGCTAATAGGAATAAGTCCAAAATTTGGGTTGATGCATCCATAAATTCTTCAAAGTAATTCTTTTTAGATGGCCTCTCAACTGGATCAAAGACTCCGTCAAGATAACTTGCGAACAGATTAAGGTATTAAAGTGTAATAATAAATTCTTCACTTCCAACTTTTTAGAAAGAGGAAAAGGTTGTTAGTATGCCACATAGCAAGTGGAACGGGCAACTATCATGAGAAGATGAAAGGCCAATCGTAACGTAGTTCTAAGCTTAGAACATAATTGTATAATTGTTTTAGACCATATTTAAAAAATTTGTACTACAGCCACAAAAAAGCTATAATTTAAGACTTGTTCCGTATGAAAAGTATACCATTCGAGGAAAATTTAGTAAAAGCAAAAGTATGTTCGTTAGTACGATTCTGTACAAGAGGTCACGCATCATAATATTTTCGATATCTCCGTGTCTGGTATAGACAGATTATAATTTTTAATTTTTGACTTAGCCTTCTTCATTCATTAAAAATCAATATCTGTTAAAGTCGTAGTCGCTATAATCCAATCGGGTGCAAATCTCAACCAAAAAAAGGGGTGTGGTTTAGCCTTATCATCTTTATGATTGATCACTATAGTTTTTCAAATTAATTTTTTACTCCATAACACATTATTAACCAGTAGACTTATGTTTTGTGAGCGGAGATAATGGAAAAGATTGATTTAGTAAACCGTTCATTTTTATAAAAAATCTTATCAAAATATACCCAACTGTGTAAATATTGATGTACCGAAGTACATACTTATTGTATTACTACCATATCACTCCGATCTTAATCCCTTAGAACGTATTTGGACGTCCCCTGATCAATACGTTGCAAATAAAATCAACATGTTCAGATTTTGAAATTTTGGGCAAAAGCTTCTTGTCAATTAGTCAATTATTAATTATTATTGATCTTGATAATGATGACATTTATGATAGTGATGATTTAGTAAATTCTGCGTTGCACTTTAGTATAATTGAAATGTTAGCTCACAATTTATCAGAAACAGTAAGAATGCCTATCTAATCTTGCGAAGTAGAAAGTTTTCACGAAAACTTCTGCGATAGTATTATTTTGGCAAGGAACATTACAGTAGTCTTTCTTCCACCATCTTAATGATTGTAACTTTAAGTGGGAAGGAGGCTTAATTACTTTTAATGTCATGACGCATTTTAACTACATGTCTCTTCTAATCTCTCAACTTTTTACATCATATAAAATCATAAGTACGTGGTAATTGTTCTCTATATTACAAACAAAAAATAAATTAATAAACTAATATTCGTACACCCTAGCCTTTAGTTGTTAAGTTTTAAAAATATAGCTAGAAAATTAAATATAGTTATCCTCATGGTTTTATATTCAGAATAGTAGACTTTGTAAATTTTTTTCTCAGAGTGTATATATCGTAGGTCAATGGACAAGTTATTCTCCCGGAATATTAGCTAAATGCCGGGCAATAGATTATTCGTCGAAAAATGACCAAGCGTTTGTCTATTCTCCTGGGACTTTAGCTAAAATTCGGATAATAGAATATCTATTGAAAAAGACCAAATTTTTTAATAGTCAGATGGTATATGGGATTAAGAACAGTTAGACAAAGTAAAGCAAATTTTACTCGCTGGTCCTCCAGGCAGAGAAGCTGGACCCAAAGCTTACAATACTTACTATCATTATGTAAATAGCTATGAACAATTGCAAATCGAAAATGAATGTCACGTATTCGTAAAAATGAAAAAACAAACAGATGCTGTTATGTATTGTGTACCTATAGAAGATTATTATGAGAAAATTTTAGAAGCTCATGCTGAGACTGGTTGGATTAGGTTAGGTTAGGTTAGGTAAAAAATGTGGAACAAACCGGTGTTCTTGTTTTAAAAATAAAATAAAATGTAAATCACAATGTCACCAAGCCTCCACGTGTTGCTTGGTCATTTTTCGACGAATAATCTATTGTCCGGTATTTAGCTAATACTCCGGGAGAATAGGTATGCGTGGCGCGCCATCAACCAACTGCCTATTATCCTGGGATATTAACTAAAATTCCAACTTGTCTATTGACCTACGACATATACATATGAGTTTACTATCGTATTTATTCATAGTTTTTTTGTCGGCGTATTTAACAATCAAAGTAAAATTAGACGAGTAGTAGATACTAACATGATAATAGACATATCCATACAAAAACAATAAAATGAGTATATTTAATTGAAGGTAACAATACTCGCTACAAACCACAGGGTCCAAAATTCTGAGACTCATCTGGCAAACTCAGTATTTAGTTGTCAAGTAGTAGGCTGTGATCAATGAACAAACACACGTTAAAAATTCAAGTAAAGCATTTAGTGAACATGCATTACACAAAAATAGAAACATTTGAATTATTTTCACTATATATAGCAGCAATAAAATGGAGAATACATTTTAAGTATTCATCTCCAAAGAGAGAGAAATTTTATGGTGAAGGGGGTCTTTAAAAACGCTCCTTTTTTGTATATCTATATTCTTTTATATATCTATATTTTGTTTTTTAGTTTCTTTTTTTATTGTTCATTATTTGATAGAAAGCGGGTAAATTGGGGGGTGGGTACAGCTGTTACTGTATTATTCCCTATTGTTGGCCATTTGGTTCACCAGGTTACGGGAAAACCGCAGAAAACCTCCAACACTGACTTACGAAAAATAGAACTAAAAGCCCCTCAAAAAATGTGGGGCATTGGTCATAATAAGATTATGGGCCCATATTTTTTGTGGCACACATTAACATGAGAAAGATATTTTTAAAATATGCTGTCAAATACAGTTCATTTATTAGAGTAAGTGTTATTTTCTGATGAATTAGAAAAGATTCTGAGCAACAGGACGAAGTATCGCCACACAGAAAAGAAAATTCGGATTCTGCACTCGACCTTGTCGGAAAAGTTTTTGTTGTTGTTTCAGGAATAAAAATCCACTTAAACTTCAAGTGTTAAAATTGTTCAAAACAAATTGAAATATTGAACCAAAAAAAAACTGCATCAATTTGAGTGAACTTTACAAATTAAATAACTGAGCAATGTTTTCAGTAGATACCATTCATTTCTGATCACCATACTCACTTGTATTTATTGTAATCGTAAATGATATTGTACGAATATAGATTTTCACATATATTTTGTAGGTAATCTAACTTTAAAAATTGAAAGTTAACAAAACAAAGGAGCCTTTATTCTCTATATACAACAGAAATAATTCATTATAAGTATAAATCCCAGAGAAGACAAAAAAAATGAACGTATAAGATTTTGTGGAAATTAAGCAATTCAGCTCCTCGCTAGGCATCATATCAAGTATCTTTACTCGTATTATTCCATTTATATTTGAGAAATGGAATTTCATTCAATATTCTCCTATTGTAGACGAAATCATTGAAGTCGTGCTTCAGAATAATCAGATCATACGTGAGACATGGAGTATAAAGTGTGCCGTAAACTATGTAATACCGATGATTACAATTTTCTATTTCAATTAGCACTATCCTTATTACAGTATATTACAGTCCCCTATTGATATAAAGTCTTTATGACACCTGTTTTTTTTACTACATAATTACTGCGTTAGAATTTTGGATCAAACTTGATGATGGGTTCATTGTCTATTCCTGGATTTCCATAATTTTTCCATTGGTAGACGATTGTTAGCTTTTTCAAATCGACATAAGGCCGATAAAGTTCTTAGTTTTTTGCTTCGACTCTCACAATTAAATTTTCTTTCATAATATAATGTACACATCAACGAGATATTTAATTTTTCTGAAATTGATTAGTTCTTGAAAATGTGGTTTTTGTATTAATTCAATCTGTTCTCCATTCATTATCAACAATTCCATACCAACATAAAGCATGAACTTTTATATGTCATAAAGTGTAAGCGAATAGAGTACAACTCTGTATCTTGATATAAGTGAAACATCGACGTGTATTTTCGTAGGGGTTCTTTTCGTTGATGACGGCCATTTTGCTGTCATAAAAGTTGAAATATAGGGCATATCAGTTGCGTAAAATACTTGAAAGGGATCTGTATACCCAGAGAGTCGCGCAGATGGTTGTATTAAATTTCTCGTGTGTTTGATTTCATAAAATATTACACTACAAATAATTTAAATGAAAAGTTTACATTTCCGTCAATATTTCGTATAATGTATGAGAATTTACAAAAAAAAACGAACAAATTGAAAAAAAAATATACAAAAACGTTAATTTATCATGTTTTCACAATTAAAAATTATAACAATTTCTCTTAAAATTGACCTTTTCTCACATATAATCGTTAATATTAGTAGTAGTATAGAAATTGATTCTTGACATGAAGTTCGTTTGATGCTTGGCACAAAAGTTATGGAATAAGAAGTGCATTTATGAATCATAAAACCATATAAAATCTTCAAGTGAGTATTTCCTATATTTTTTCAAATAAATTCGCCGTAAAAACGAAGCTCTTCAAAAGAATTTATCGAAATCGGATGATTTTTCGATTTTCTAGAGCGTTTATGATAAAATTTAAAGTCAGAAAACCATATGAATTCTTTAAGTGAGATAAAAAATGATTAAACAAACATTTTTCAATTTTTTTCCAAATTGTTCGTTTTTTTGTGTAGATTAACAAAAAAATATAAAAACTGCGTTTGATGCTTTGTTCAAAAGTTATGAACGATTATATGCGAAGAAGTGCCTTTATGATCACATTTAAAGTCATAAAACGATATGAAATGTCCGTGTGAGATATTTCCCATATTTTTTCATAAATCCACCGTAAAAACGAAAATATTGAAAAAAATTCATCAAAATCGGATGATTTTTCGATTTTCTGGAGCCAAAAAAACGAGGGGACCGCGAAAATATAGAATTATCAAACATTTCTTGATTGAACCATTTTTGGGCAGATGGACATCGTCAATTTAGCCATGACCTACATTGTTAAATTCATTTTATACTGTACATCTGAAAAACTGTAGGCAAATTGAACCTGTTATTATTATGCTATTATTATTTAGGTGAGGTTAGGAATTTGTTAAAACTGCTCCTTATTAATATAAATAAGCTTTAATGAATTCAAGTAAACATTTAAAAAAGATAGTTCTTCTTTGCTACTAAGTTCATCAAATAGGAGATAGAAAATCGACTTTATTAGTTCTCCATTTATTCTTTGTTCCGGAAATACAACACAAGTTCGACTTTAGTGTACAGAACGCAATTATTGCTACGTATACAGAGTGAGTCATGAGGAATTCTACATACATTTACTATATGTAGAGCCCCTCAGGGAAGATATAATGAGGCTACTACAAAGGGTCAATTCCTCTTCTGTACCAATTTACAGGATGATTTATAAAATGATTTATACATTTTAATTGACTATAGTGTTTACACAGCTTATTTGATTTTTTAATTTTTTTTATGATAAATAAGCAATTAAAATGCAATATTGTCGTACTTTTATTCAATTTGTAGTTAACAATCAAATATTACCAAAAATAGAATAATCATAATGAGGAATCACATAATATCTTTGAAGAAGGAATCTTTGTTTTTCGATGTTAAATTTTTAGACAAAAATTGCATTGGGGCATTATTTTCAATAAATAAATTTAATTGATTGAAAATTCAAACTTCATATAATGCATTGAATACACTGTTTACCCACTACCAATAGTGCGGTAAAGTTACTTTATGAATGAACTCATGAATAAAAAATTAAACCTCATTTATTATAATAATTAAACACAACACCTGTACAATTTGTGATGTTCATTCCAGCTGACGTGGAGGCAATTGTAGATTTCAATTGAATTTTTTGTAGAAACGATACAAATATACCAAACTGAAGTGAACGCGTCAAAATTGACATTTCGCAAAATAAATCAACAATGAGCGCAACGCTTTCTTGTTACATGATTCTAATATTAATATCAGGAATATTGACTAATTTTGAGTAAATAATTAACATTATTGGTAGTAGGTAAAATAATGTACTATATTCGTATCGTAAATTCATATTACGATATACAATTTCCCATCTCATTTCGGAATATGAATCTTTACGACACTTATATCGTAAATATCTATTACACTTCCACTACACCAACACTCACAATTATACTGTCTGGCGCGCGTTTCGATAACCAAGTTCTCGTCTTTAGAGACAGAAGGTAAACTGACCAGATTACCTTCAGTCTCCGTAGTTGGTTATCAAAACACGCGTCAGACAGTGTACTCAGTATGAATATCCCCAATAGTTGCTTAGATTATTAGTTACAGCATGATTTTGGTATCAACTGAAAGCTTGAACTTTCTAATTTTAGAAAAAAAATGGTTGCCTAGACTCTGACTGTTGAAAATTTTAGCAGCCCACTTTGAAGTCGGGCAACCCTAGTGTACAAAACACGCATCAGACAATGTATTCAGTATGAATATCCCCAATAGTTGCTTAGATTATTAGTTAAAGCATGATTTTGCTATCAAATGAAAGCTTGAACTTTCTAATTTTAGAAAAAAAAATGGTTGCCTAGCCTCTGAATGTTGGAAATTTTAGCAGCCCACTTTGAAGATGGGCAACCCGAGTGTACGCTATAAGATATTCCATAAGAACGTTATACCTTAGTCTATGTATTTCCCATTAAATTTTATCAACTTATTTTTTATATTTAAAATATTTAAGAAATAAATAATTTTAATATTAATGCAAACAATGTCATTTTTAACATTTACGAAAATTAAGTTGAAGCAAATCCTTTATTGTTAGTTGATGAAATAGTGAGAAAAGTATGTTTTTGCAGTAATAAGAAAATATAAACACAATCATTCTTTTTCAGCTCCAAAACCATACCCCTAACGAAAGAAAATTATTGATTCAGTAGATTTTTATTCAAACGTTATTAAAAGCAAAGTTCATCAATTATTTTCCGAAATTCCAACAATATATTCAGTTTTGAAAATATGTGCATGATGATATTGGCCTACCAAATTTCAAAAAGTCGTCATTTCGCAAGTAGTTGCGAATGTTGTAAATTTAGAAAAAGAGGTAGAAATAGTATTGTGGAGACGATAGTACTCAATGAAAATAAGAGCCTATAGAAAGCTAATAGGAATAAGTCAACAATTTGGGTTGATGCATCCATAAATTCTTCAAAGTAATTCTTTTTAGATGGCCTCTCAACTGGATCAAAGACTCCGTCAAGATAACTTGCGAACAGATTAAGGTATTGATGTGAAATCTACCAAAACTGAAATAAATAATAAATTCTTCACTCCCAACTTTTTAGAAAGAGGAAAAAGTTGTTAGTATGCCACATAGCAAGTGAAACGGGCAACTATCATGAGAAGATGAAAGGTCAATCGTAATGTAGTTCTAAGCTTAGAACATAATTGTATAATTGCTTTAGACCCCATACCTTTCTAGGAAAGTTCAAAAAATTTGTACTACGGCCACAAAAAGCTCTAATTTAAGACTTGTTTCGTTTGAAAAGTATACCATTCGAGGAAAATCTAGTAAAAGCAAAACTGTTGAGGATAGGAAATGAACATAATACCAAATATGGCAAATACATTATAGTACAAATTGCTGAAGCACATAATATTATAGTAATACATCTTCCCCCTTATCACTGCAACATCAACCCAATAGAGCAATATCATTTTTAAATCAAAAATTGTTTACCGGTGTGTTATGTTGAAATAAAATGTATCCATTTTTTTCGTTTTTTTTTCATTAGTTGAACTTTGAGTAATTATTCCATACCTATAGCATAATAAAATTCAATAAAGTCCTGATGTTCGTTAGTACGATTTTGTACAAGAGATCACGTGAACTATGCATCATAATATTTTCGATCTCTCCGTATCTGGGATAGACAGATTATAATTTTTAATTTTTGACTTAGCCTTCTTCATATTAAAAATCAATATCTGTTAAAGTCGTAGTCGCTATAATCCAATCGGGTGCAAATCTCAACCAAAAAAAAGGGGTTTGGTTTAGCCTTATCATCTTTATGATTGATCAATATAGTTTTTCCAATTAATTGTTTGCTTGATATTTTATACCCTTTGTCATTATTGCCATCATTAACCATTATTTATGTGTACAAGAATACATATTTCTTCTGTGTGTATTTACGTTACAAACTAATGTTAGTCTTGGTTGAGCTTTTGATACTTTTGTTCAAAATGTTACATAAGTTTTCGACCACAGAATATGCCGACATAATTTTGTTTATGGCTTCTATAATGTTAATGATTAAGATGCTTCTAGAGATTATAACAAGATTAGATGAATTAACAATCAACGACCAATGCTGTACAGAACACTATTTACAGATGAAGCCCAATTTACAAGATGTAGGATAAATAATTAATGTAATTCACATGAGTGAGCAGAAGAAAATGTTATTCGAGAGTGCCGTTGCCAGTTAAGGTTTTCGGTTAACGTATATATTGGTGTCATAAATGATAAATTCACTTTTCTTATGTTCTTTGAAGAGGACAGGTCTATTTGGATTTTCTACAAAATACTCTGACAAATTTCCTTCCCAACGCGAACGTTGTTATCTAAGAAATGTATTTTCAAAATTATAGGGCATCCCGCCATTCCCACTGTTTAGTGGCAGTGAGACAACATCTGAATTACGTTGATGGCAATAGGTGGATAGAACGTTGCCTTCAAGATCCTCTGATTTGAATTACGTTGATTACCATACTTAAGGACGAGTGGAGCAACTAGTTCACACAGAATATTAATAACCGACAAGAATTAATTGATAAAATAATATTTTTTTGTAATACTATTAGAATAGATCGTCGGAGTATCTGTTATTCAATACGATAATCAACAATTCGGCAAAAAAATATGTAAAGGCTCCATTTAGTGAAACTACTTTGAATTATTCTTATTTTGTTGCAATTATTGTATTTTTTCAATTTCTTAGTGATGTGTCTTAACAACATAATTGTAGCTATTGTTTTAAAATTGCTGCTCCTTATTTTACTAGTTACTGTTTTTTATTGTTTGGTGTTGTGTCGTTATTATAATTCGATACAGTTAGTTAAACTACGCGAAATTTACGCGTCTACCTGAGGTCCTTTAAATTACTTAGGCACGTCATCGTTTTCTCCCCAGGCCGAGCAAAAGCACTAAACGTCCGCTCTGTACTGTTTGAAAGTTCGTTGCGAAGACAGGATTGAACTATCCTCCTTTACTGGCACCAACTCCAAAAGTCGTATAATTTGTGAATATAAGTGTCAAGAATTTCGCAGATTGCAAATGTAACAAAAAAAATCACTTCAGATGTATTGATATTGCTTCATATGGTAGGTGATAGAAGATATATTCTTAACTTAAATAGAATCAAATGGAACAAAAAATTAACATCTTTTTTATTTTGAGAGTGGCTACAAAATAGTAGAGATTAGAAAACGGAGCACGACTGAAATTAATTTATGAAACCGGAAAAAGTAGTTCTATTTGCATGTTACACTTGTGTCTATTCATATCTGTGAATCAATCAAAATGTGTTTCACGTTTATTCGCTCGTTGGAACATGTAGTACACACCACAGTGTCGTATTCCATGGTTTTACACTGGACTTCACTTTGCGTAATTTCGATTTCGAATCAAGCTTACTACACCGGATTACTACTTTCTGCCATTTCTATTGCTTGTTGGTCTGCTTCATTTTTTTCATTCATGTTTATGTAAATAGCATCCCATTTGTTTACTTGATCGATTTTAGATTGTCTCTAAATAACTTCAGTGTCATCATATTTTCAGATAAATCGTCCATAAGGAATAGTTGAAATACCATCGAATACTTTTCAGATTGTTCGGCACCGAACAAATATCACTCTGTTCCGAAAAATGTTGGATAATTGGCACTGACTCACTTTCGGATATTGGCAAAAATTTATTACTTCTTCTTAGAAATGATTGTTCGTTATCTTCGCTATAAAAGGTAATTCTTTATTACTTGTAATTTAGAAAAATCATCAATACAAACTGTGAATGCATATCGTACATTGAGAACTGAGTAGAAATGAATTCAATGAATCAGTTTCGATTACAAAAGTAATAGATTTAGATATTGGTCACTTTATTATTTAGAAAACTTAGCCTAATCAACGTCACTAACATCGATTTCCTTTTCAGACTAGTTAAAATTAATGATAAAAGTATCTTTTATCACGTCTCCTTTCTTCCTATTTTATCGCGTTTTCAGAACGTTTATTCCATTCAGCAGTATTAAACTTATCAAAAAAGTTATCACATAACTGTTGAAGACCTTCTTATATTACAAGATAAATTTCAAATATTATTTATCGCTAGAGAGAGATAGATATAAATTCTTTCCTTGCAGATAATTTCGCATTTTGACTGAAGCTCTTAATCGCTTCGACGACATTTCAATAGTATGAAAATAGCCCAGTCCATTATTGATTTTATTCCAATAAATTGAATATCGGGAAAAATGTTCTTCTAAATTCATATGAGATTATTTTTCAATAACCCACTAATTATTTTTATTTATAAATACTGAAATTCAGAAAGCTACCATTATTGCCAAATTGGAAGATGGCTAGTCTATCAGAAGAATGGCAACTCATGTAGGTATTAATGCGAGTACTGTAGAGTATAATAGAAAAGTTGGGTTTGGAAGAAGGAAAATTTCAAATGATTCAAAAAATGTTAATTGATTAATTCCTTAAGAGAACATCCCTTTGAATCGGCTGCTAGTGCTGCATATGCAACAAAATTTCCGAGATCCCGAGCTACGGCATGTAGACGAATTAAATGAGTCCTCCATGATGGAACGATGTCCATACCACCCGCTCATTCAACAATGGTTTCGCTAAAATAATATTGAAACTTTACTGAGCTCATCAAATAGTTCTGATATAAATCGTATTGAAAATTTATGGTGATTGGTAAAAAAATTACAAAGAGAATTTTTGTCACAGAAATCAAGAAGAGTTATGGGTATCCATTGAATCATGATGGGAGCATGAGAAAACCTTAATTCAAATGGATATATTTGTCGAAATTTAATTTACTCTGGAGCTCTAAATAATTACTAACAATATTTTCTCCTCTTCAATTATTTATTGTCGAAATTTTTGAACATTTGTTCTGTTATCTATAAGTATTAGTTCTATCCTGAATTTTCATTTTATTATGGAACTCAAGCTCTTCTAGGTCGATTCCGAACGTTGAAGTAAAAACAGTATTTGTTATTATAGCTACAACGACAAAAATAGATTTTTAGTATTAGTGAGTTATTCTTTAGCCTCATAGACTCATTGCTCTTTAGTATACCTCAAAAGAAAAAAAGATACTCCGCTGTAATTCTCAAGCATACATTGTAACGACCAAATGGTTTTGAATGGTAAGGATTTAAACGAGTCGACTGGATTGATAACTTAATATTGGTAAATATGGCAACAAATGTCAAGTAAATTTACATAGCTAATAAATTGCAAAAATCTGTCCCAAAACTTATATGCCATTTCAATGAACAGAAGTGTACATTAATAGTATATTATATTATAAGGATTAAAAGTGCATATTTTTTACGAGCAATTTTTGCAGTTGCGAGGCGGAGCGCAGCGCAGCGCAGCCGAGTGAATGCAAAATTGCGTCAAATAGACGTCAGTAGACGTACTAATCATATTATTTTTGTAGTAGTTTTTACGCTGCTTTCAAAATGAATCCCAAACACGATGAAAATATACCTGCGGATATATTGGAAAGTGCCGAAGCAGTATATCTAAATCTTTTGCCACCCAAATCTCGCCAAGTTTATGAACTTGCATATCAGCGATTCATGAATTGGTGTAAAGAAAAAAATGTGCAAAACTATGTGGAGAGTGATCTTATGGTGTATTTCTCAAATTTAACGAAGGCCGTCAAGCCATCCACTCTTTGGTCACAGTATTCAATGTTGCGATATCAAAAATGGAGTGGATATTAGTAAATATTCAAAATTACGAGCATTGTTAAAATCTTTTGAATTTTTCGAAAATTGTTAGTGATAATTTCAGTGGTGCTTTGAATTTTGGCAATAATTGTTCTAATTCTACATTCAATATTACTATAAATAACAAATAAATACCTATATATAGTTGCCCAATTAGTTTGTTTTAGTAAGTTTGTAAGAGACAATGTTTTTTTTCTTCAAATTTCAATTAGAGAGCTCAAATGCAATTACTTTTAGTCCTAGTATTAAAAGTAGCGTTTTTAATCCTATGATTAAAAGTGTTGCTAAGCAACGAGCAAATTTTTATGCGGTAAGGGAATTAATGGCTTTGGTACCTGAAAATAGTACAAATACAATAGTACAACATTTTTTGATGGTTGGAGAAAATAGTTATTGACGTTATAAGTCCGGGAAATGATTTAGTACGGTACGAGATAGATGTTTATGGACGAGGCGACGAAGTAGCCGAGTCAAAAATATCTAATCGAGTACTATAATAATGTTTTCGATTTTAAATAAAAAGCAAAATTATATTAAAATTTGAAATGTCATATTTGACAATCTAACTGAAAATAGCTCCTTAGATTATTCTCTTATTATTTAAAAAAATAAAAATTAACAGAACTCACTAGGGTAACATGGTAGACGAAGGCATATTGAATTTTTGGAAATATTGGGATTGCGAAAATTGTACTGTACAGTACTGTAAAGTACAAGGATACCGTGAAGTGCCATTTTCCGGACTCAAATTAGTTCTGTAAAGTCGATTTTATAGTACAGTATAAAAAAAATTATAATCGAGTCTGAAGGTCGAATAACTACCTGCTTGCTGGCATCGACAGTTTCATTCTCATTGCTTAAATAACTTTTCTAGCCATTCTAAACTCAAAACAAGTTCGCTAAAAAAAGTTTTATAAAATACAGGCCGTATCTCCCCAGCTTTTCATTTTTCATTCCGGACATATTTTGAACAGATGATTTTAAGCATACGTGAATTCATCCTATTTTTTTCGAAACCTAAATCCTCGTAAAATTACGGTATTTGCTTTTAAGCGGGAAAACGTCCTTTTTTTATTTCACATCTAATCCTCTCGGTTATTCTGTTCTATCGTTACTGGAAAATAACGTTCTCTAATAATTTGCCTTATTCAAATTTCAGACCAAAGCTCTCGAATGTTTATTTTTGTGGAAATATGGGAGCTTTAGTTCCCTTTTCATGATCATTTAATATCGATTATGGGTACTATTCTCCAAATCCATACGAACTGAGGCAAAAATAATACTGGGTATTTTATAGTTTACTCAAAAATACTTCAGAATGATCAACCTTTGTAACTGAGGTAGAGGCGACATCTTCACACTGCTCCTTTCGATTCAACTGCTTTTGATACGGATCGACTTGATTGAGATATTCGACTTCCTTTCTTTGTGAAATTGCAGGTTTATTGTGACGGAGAAACAGTTTTCTTATCTGACGTGGGTAAATCGTCTGGGTTTAGAAAGTGATTAAAAATGCTACCTTGGGGAACACCTACGTTGATTAGATGTTTTGCTGAGTATTTATTCTTAACCATGAAACACCGATCATGAAGATAGGATTTTTTTAAGTGAGGAAATAATTTGGGGGAACCAATTTTATAAAGAAAATCCAAGTGCAAGACTTTATCAAAGGTCTGACTTACTTTGAGGAATTTCCCGGAACAATATTTTTTATCTTTAAGATCTTCCATTATTTTATTGGTTTTTCTTTGGACTTACTCGACAGTAGTATGTTCTTCTCCAAATCCGAAATGATGCTTTATAATGAGGGGAAGGAAGTAACTCCTTCAGACGGTTTTCCAAATTTAGGTATGAAGATTATTTTTGATAATTTCTACTGAATTATTGCATTATAAATGATAATGAAATAAATACTTCCAACATTTTGAATAATACAGAGTAACTCATACCAATTGGTTATATCCCCTTGGGCTCAATTTATGTAAACATCGAAATATACTTTTCTAATATTGAATATAGAATAAGTTGAAATTATATTGAGCATCGGATAAACTAAAATGGAAATGAAACAAGGATTTCTAAATTATAAATTTATCACAAATAAAAACAATTTGTATGAATGACGCATTGATGTAATAAAATGGTAGAAGGAATGGTCGAAACTAAATGAAGTATGACAGAATCACTGTTATAAGGCAAGTAGTATCAACAATGAGTAACAAAAAATATTTTTTTTCATAATATTACCTCGGTTCGGTGCATTTAAAAAAGAATTATAGTGGTGAACTTTTTACGAATATTGAATATAAACACTGTGTTAATTCTTGAGGATAAGAAGACCTCATAAAGACCCCTATCTATCTGAAACGGCTCTCGACTGCTTTGTATGGGTGTATGTATGGAATGTATGCAGTAGGTACCAGTCAGTTTACAGTTAAATTTTGCACAATTCTATTGTTTATGTAGAGTGATTGAGATTATTTTTAATGCCGTCTAAGGAACGTAAATATTAAGAGGGGAGCCGAGCTCTTAGCTATGACTGGGAAGAATTTGTTTAGTAAAGAGAAATGGTAAGCCAATGTGTTAAATAACCTTGTCACACTACAAGGCTGGCAAAATAAAACGGCATTATGGAACTAACCATAGCTATTTTACTAAAGAATTTTCTGTTGGTTCCTAATCATGAAAAGCCAAATTGGAATCACTAAAAGAAAAATTTCACAGCACGGTTGTAGTTATGTTTAGAAAAGGAGCCGATCTGACAATCATAGCTAGGTTTATAGTGGCTTTCAATATATCAAAAGCAAAAAATCTTATACCATGGGTGAATTTATGAAAACTAATATTGCAAAGTTGTTTCTGTTTCAGATTCTGAAAATAAGACACTGCAATAATTTGTTTAACAATTTCAGCTGATAGGCTCACAAATGCAATAATTTTTATTATTAGTGATGATATCTAGAGTAATTTCCAACAAAAATTGAGCAACAGTACAGGTGAGTCTAGTTTAGTATCAAACCACAGATATCAAAGACAACCCGCAACTTGCAATATTTAGTATGTATAAATAATTTAGAGTGTGTTTTTAATAAAACATTCACTGCTTATCAAAAAGATTATGAGTGTCGCTATTGACGGTGCATTATCTACGACAGGTATAAAAGAAGGCCTTATCAAACTTTTAAGGTTGACAATTAGTTTTTTTAGCTGAGAATTGTATTATTCGCGAAGAGTATTCAACAACAAAAAAAAAATAATATCTACATATTATACAGGTAGTATTCAAAAATTATTAACTACAGGTGTTCAAGTGCTAAAATGAAACGGCGTTAATTCGTGAATAATGACGAGCTTCCTCATGATATATGATATCTGATGATGTATCTTAGCATTGTTCGATGGAATAGTTATCAGTAGACAATCTTCTTGGAAAACATTTCTCAAATTCTACGTACCTAGTTTTTTCTAAAAAAAAAAGAATATCCCACCCTCAACTTGATAACCGCTACTGATAATTGGTTTCATCTTTTTACAGTGATATTGTTCAATATTTACAAACAATCAACATATCATTATAAGGAAAAAAAATTGTTGTATCTGATTTGGTACAGAATGTGTTCATATTTTTTAACAAATTCAAACGGTTTTAAAAAAATCATAATACAGAAATATTCGTTCATGTCGTATGTCTATCTGATCACTTATATATATCACAATTATATTCAAGTGAACACCGAAAAATACTTATGTAAAATGTCCAATCTTGCTGAGGAAATTATTGACAGATTTAGTGATTTGAAGGCACTAAAACCTTAAACAATTATAAGGTGAAAAATACCCTTTTTTATTTTAAGAGCCCTATCCTATTAAGATCGCCTTAAGAGCTATTTTGAAGTTTTGTGCATACCAAATACAAGGCTAGTGGCCATTGTTGATATAAACTCATCTCTAAATAACATAAGGCAATCTAATATTCAGGGTTAAAATTTTTATTTCGTTTATACTTAATGAGAAGTGATTATCATAAGAGGAAGTAAACGTAATGCAAAACATTAAGAGTAAAATGGCAGAATGAGTTTGTTTTGTGTTTAGTATTTAACCATTTTACCCCACAATGCTTAGCGTGGAACATACGGTCACATAAGTAAACATAATAGTTGTTTCTTATATTCTTATGATTACATGTTACCTGATAATGCCTCCTGTATCGATAACACTCTATTTTAAATCATTTGAACCATTCATGGTATAATTGTTGCTTTGGATTTTCAGTCACTCTGCACCTTTACCTATGAAATATATTGTACATGACTCTACATTTCAATCTTCGGTTTTCAAAAAGCGTGGATTCCTCTCAAAGGTGGTTCTATACTCTACTTCCCAATGTGTTGATACTACTCTTTTGAGGTATTTGACCCTTTCAATGAAATGGACAGGACATTCGCAGAGTAGCTGTTTTCATTGCTTGCTCCGTTCAGTTCGTTATTGATATGGAATCTCAGTAGGGCTCTTGTCCTATATAAGGAGACGTGGTCTCTTTTTGATAAGGCTGTCTGCTTCCCTATTGCCAAATATACTCTGGTGGCATGGTAGCCACATTACGATTACTTTGTTGTAGGCGCCGTTTACTGACTCGTTTTTCACGTTAATGTGAGGGGAGGCAGGTTTAGCAGCTCTTCTAAGGTTGTGATGGGGCAGGCTGTTGCTGCCCCTGTGATACCTAGGCAGACCAGCCTTTGAATTTTATTCAGATTTGTTTTGGCTGTTAATTTTTCAATTTTAGAGCACCAAACAAGCGGTAGGTATGTGATAATAGGTTTGATATCTCTTTGGTATACACAGTATTTCATCTTAGGCTTAAGTCCCCATGCCTTGCCAACAAACTTGCGACAAGTCTGTATATCCGCAGTAGCTTCTCATACTTCATTAGAAAGTATGAGTTGAATTCCATTAAGAATAGGTGCGCGTATATTCGCCTTTCTACTCATTGTAAATGGAACTAGTGTTCTTTTTCCGGGGTTGATCGAGAGTTGTGTCATGACGTTATATCGATTTATTCCAAACCGCTACAATCAAAGGTTTCAACTAAAGAAGATTTCGGTCATGTTTCATAAGCTTATTCAATACAGCATCCTTATATTAGTAATGAATGCTATTATCAGTTTAAAAAAAAACTATAAATAACTGTGGTCACCAAAGTATGTATTATTTGTGTATGATTAGTTGGATAAGTGAACTGTATTTAACTGGATTTTTTGTCTTTTCTTGCGCTCCGTTGACTATTGATATTTGTTCCTAACTGATCGTATCGGATATCCGGACGTGTTTTCTTAACAGTGAGAGGGGGCAAGAAATCGCAATTCCACATTATTTACAGTTTTCCCATAAAAAGTACAACATAATATTTTCCCACATAAAATACAACAACATGAGTACTGTACTGAAAAAAAATTAGCCTGATGGAAAATTATATCAATTTTTTCGGAGACAGGATATCATGTCGATAATAGAAAATATGTCGTTGTCAAATCATTTTCCTTCTGTAATAAATTCTGCCGAAGCTTTCAAACATAGCTTTGGGGCCTCTAACAAGATCGCACTATATTTTCGACAAAAAAAATCATTTTCATCTTTTATTTCTTTCTAAATTTGAAAATTTGTTTATTCATGATTCATTTATGATATTATATGAAAATATATAGGAAATGTTTCTAGAAAAGTTAAACGTTATTAGAAGCCTAGATAACGAAAGTCAAAATTCGCTATGTACTGATGGAATACCAAAAGGATTTTTGAGTTTATCAATGAATAATTCAAGAGATTTAGTTCTGAAGCTTTGCTTATAAGCTGCGTAACAAGCTTCGGCAGAATTTATTATACAATTCAGTATAATATTCCTTATCCATATTTTCACACTTGCTTTCGCGGAGTTTTAGTATTATATCAAGTTATACTTTAATACCTCTTTTCCCTGTTGTCGGAATTTCATTACTGATCATATACCGAATACAAAATAAATTGTTAAACATCCCAATGTGATATTTTTCTATAAAGCTAACAATCTTTATTATGATAAGAGATTTAACATAGGCTCCATACGACTACCGATAAACTGGAATAAAACTGATGGCGACATAGGGGCGTAATCTTCTCGCATTTTTAAAAAACCAACTATTTATGGGGTTAATCTTTCTGAATTCATTTCACACAATGATGATACTTGGCACGTTCGGAGACGGAGATGCAAAAGTGCTCTCATAACTGTGGTTTCCTGAAATTTCTAAGCGTTTACTACCACATTCATACTTTTTTACTACTTCAGGAATTTCATTTCGTGGTGAACAGTACAGGACTGGGAATATGAAATGTGTTTACCAAATATTAGTAGTTTCGAAATAATAAAATTATAAATGTTTTGCTCCAATAGAAATTCAATGGAATCAATTAATTTAAAATAATTTGATTAAAGACAACCTATCAGTACAACAATATACTGAAACCAGATGCCATGGGCTGCTTTCACTTTAACATGTTGCCAAGGATAGATATTGATTTATTTCAATTTTGACGTTTCAAATCATCAATATTTTAAAATGTCACTGACGAGAATTTTATGAAATTATGGAATCAAACATATCATTTTACCGTTTACAGTAAATAAATTGTATTGAAACTATTTATGGACTTTTTTAATGATAGAAAGTATGAATTGGATGGAAATGGGACGGCTAAAGAATTGGCGAAGAGTTTAAAAGATTGGACTGTGAACATGAGATGAAAAGATAATATAGAGTTTTCAGAAACTACAGTCAAATCCAGGTGAACAAGGACTTGTACTTGTGACGCTGTCTACATAGGGCAAACCTCTCAATATTTAGAATAGAATAGACTAAAAGGTCATCAATACGATAAAAAAATAAAACTGCTTTAACGAATCAAGGAATATCAAAAAAATATAAATTCAATTATAAATATTCAAAAATTCTTGAAACGGAATTTAATAGACGAAAAAAAGAATTTCTAGAAATGGTTCACGATCAAAAGAACGAAAAAGCTATAAATGATAAAAAAGTCCTAAATAAATAAGTAAAATTTATAGCTATATTTTGTAAATTCTTATAAAACAACAAAAAATTTGATTAATTAAGTACTGCTACATATTTGATATGTGAAGACTGAGGAAAAAATTAATTTTTGTTGTTAGAACAAATTTCTATTTTGATTTTATTCTTTATTTTGATGTTTATGATGTAGTTGATCTACTGATTACTATAAATACGCAAATTGTCAGTGCCAATATCATATTTTGATAAACATCGAAACAACAATTTTTTTATCAATCTTTTAAAATTTATTGAAAAAAAAACTATTTTTAAAACAGAAGAGACCTAAAATCAAGAATATTTAGAAGCATTAATGTATCAAAAGGACTAAGAAATAAGAAATTAAATAAATTTTATGTACGTATGACGTCACGCAATATGGCAGCCTTAGTAAAGTGCTTAAACTACTACCTACAAAATTTTTGAATTTTCATTAATTGTTTTTCTCTAGAAATATTGATCAAAGAATTGATAAAATATATAATAAAAGTGATATAAAAACTATCCAAAACTATTTTTGTCTCATTCCATGCAAGTACCTTATTCATAATAGAAATTTTCACAGTAATAGTTATCGATTACTAGCTTTACATGCATGAAAACTATAGGGTGCTCCAAAAAAAGTCGACCCCGTCTCTAGGTTAGGAAGAGAGCTAAAGAATAATGGGGGTTTGCTGAGTGAAAAAATTCTCTCTATAGGTATAGATAGAGTGCGCTAGTTTCTATCAAGTGGTATCATCAATGAAAATTTTGAGTGGACTTAAACATCATTCAATCTTACACCAAAAAAATAATCGTTCGGACACTTTAAATTCAAAATTAAAAGTAATAATTGATTCTGATACAAATGAAAAACAAAAATCAGACGAAAAAAATTTAAATAGAGACTAAAAACATAAAATGAAATTCTTATCTTTCGTATTTTACCAGAATTAATTTTTTGTCATATTTCCAGTAAACCAAAATTTTGTCAAAGATTTGGGTATTGACATACAACATACAATTCAAAATAAATATTGCATGGTCAATTTCATCTTCAATCCAGAATTAATATTTTTGACAACGTTTCTCAGCAATATCATGCCCATATTTAGAGCAGATTATATTAATAATATGTTAAGTGTTATATTGAAGTATATTCGACACATAACCATACACATAAACCTTTTAAGCAGAAGAAGGTAAAGAACCAGAAAGAATACCAAGCTAGGAGCTTCAGGCAACTAGCTTTACTAGACCATATTGTTCTACGAATTAAATCCCTAACCAATAGTAAGGTGAATGTAGACCTGTTACTATACTTAAACTATATTGCTGCATTCTAGCTTGTGCCCTCTCCTCATACCGTCCTCGATTAGTGGATTCTTTGACAGCGGAACACTATCATCAACGTTTGCGCTTGATTAGAGAACGGCAGCATTTAACGCTGTGGAGGACGACATAACAGTGACCATGTGCACAAAACTGTACAATACTATTGTTTAGAGTAGCTGCTCCCCTCTTACGTCCTTATTAATAAAAATTGACAAATAATTTTAGTACCATGTCCTAATGAGCGTCGTAAAGTCTATTTCATCTAGACAACGCACGTTCACTTATACTAGAGCTTCTTTAAACGCTGGCATTAATATTTTCCCGTGGCCCCTTGATGATCAGATTTAAATTATGTCGAATACATGAGAGATATGATTTGGGGACGACTGTATTATTTATCCTCTCAGTTGTGTTTCCTTTGAACAAGGTACCAAAAGCCACGTTTACCGCTTTCTTTAATCGATGCCTAGGCGTGTGCAGGAGCGTTTGCGACTTCGGGGTCGCCAAATACATTATTAACTAGTTTCTTCTAAGTACATGTTAACAACGGCTATTGCAAATATTATCATTTCATTTTTAATGTAAGGTTATCACAATCATTTGGAAACCACACATAATTCTCTTATAGACGTGACTAGAAGGTATCAGTAACCTAAATATGATAACTACAATTGCAAATTGTAAACTCAATTTAACAAATATCTGTAGATAGAATACCAACATTTGACTTACTGTTACTGTTAAAAAATTGACTCGCTAATAATAAGTATACAGTTGAAGCGAATTTTGTAATAAAAACAGGTATCGGTAATTATAGAATATATTTTTTTGAAGTCTCCTAAAGAAAATTTCATAGAAAATATCGAGTGAAATAAGTTCAAACGAAAAATCAGTTTTCGTATTTGTATTCATAGTTTTAATACAATTATTGATGGGAACTTCGCGGAAAATGGAGCTGTATTGTGCTTATTTTTGCGACATAACTTTGATTCGTTTTGTGACTCCCTTGGTTTTCTGCTGCTAATTTGTTATCTCCTCACTCTATTCTGCTCTTATTTCTTGAGCAATAAAGCTCATGATCATATTAAGAACATTGGTGAAGCTATAGCTTACATACATGTTGTTAGGTTAGAAAGAGTTAAACTAAACTTTAGATGTATCTGAATCGGTAAAAACAGATGTCATCTCTCTAATATATAGTAATTTAAAATAAAACAACTGAGCTACATTCGGTATTCATCAATTATACTCAACATTTAATTTTATAATGTTCAATCCTTCGTCTTCAATACATACATACATATTCTTCATATTTTTTATTATTTATGTATTTGTTATGGAATGAATATTGGATCATAAATTATTTTTATTATTACTCAATATTTAACATTATTTTTGAGTGGTAGTTTATTTGAGTACGGTCATGTATAACTACCATTTTAATATCAGCAATAAAATTTTATAGCCTAATAACTCTGTAGCCTACCGCAATTTCCACAATCCTCTCTTTACGAAAATAGCATCTTCATTTAAGAGGACGAGTGGAAGGCATTATAATCCTACATAAAAATTTATAAATGAATTATTATGTTAAATAAAAGAGGTCGTGAAGAATTTACGACATCTGCTTATTCCCTGATCTCTTTGATACTCGGCCTTCTACAATGTGTGAGAATGTTGTCTTCAGTATTTTATGAAACACATTTAGGAAATATTGTTTCATGTTTGAAGACTAAGGAAATATGAATTTCCAGACAACGGTGCGATTCTTATTCGAATGATGAATTGTAGCATTACAAGGAGGAACCTTGTAGCAACACATGAATTCCTATTTATCAATAAGTTTAAAAATTTGACGATAATCAAAGGTTGCTTCACATATTCTGACTACAATTTTTTCCATTCCATGAATTTATCAATGGAACGTACAAAATGTTACATCCAAATCTATGTATCGCATTCAAAATAGTACATATACGAGGGCTGTTACTTGAGTTAAGAATATTTTGAAAAACAATAAAGCCATATCCAGTTATAAATTTTTGTCCCATTGAAACCGTAATATCTGTACTCATTTGTAAAAATGACTAGGGACTATTTCCTCATTTTTCACCATGACTTCTTCAATGTTGTGAAATCGGTATCCATTTATGCCTCTTTTGCGTGGAGATTAGAAAAAATCACACGGCGCTAGGTGAGGCGACGAAGATCGATCTTCATACTGATTCTCAGTCGGAACACGAGAAACTCCGCAGCAGCCTTTTTCATTCTCAAAGCTTCCGTGAAAATTATCTGAACGAAGCTCAACGATAGCCCACTACTCACGGCCTGTTAGCATAAGATCTTGATTTTTTGTCAATTTTTGCGGATTTGAACAGTAGCAACCCTCCTATCAAAAACTCATTTCATAACAATATTTTTGTTTCTCAGTACAGTTAGAAAACATATCTTATAGTGGTAGTTTCCATACTTTTATTACACCAAAAAGTGTCTCGGCATCAAACGACAAGTAGTTGTCATTTTAAGGAATAAATATGAGAGATTTTTTTCTTTCAATTATCTGCTTCATAAAATTCTTTTTCATGCAATTTAATCTGAGGTTGTCTTTTTGTTTTCAGCTTATAGTTATCATTGAAAATGAATCATAAACAAACCTCTAACGCTTGTTTGCCGTGAAACTCTTATACACGCAAACATTTATAAATATTTGGGTTAGGTTATGAAAAGTTTTCGACCTAATAATAACAATGTTACCAGTGACCTAACCTTCTCTTCATAGTAGCCATATACGTATACGATGACGACTTTGTCTGCTGAAAATCTCTCTCCCCTGCAAGTGAAATTTCAAAGCTAGGAAACAGACCAAAATCGATTGAGGCAAGATCTGGTTAATCCGGTAAGTGGTCATACAATTCGACGTGCAATTCGTGAATTTTAGCCTTGGCGATCACCAAAGGTGCATTGACCTGCTATTTAAGCGATTGCTTCTTTGCAAAGTTTTCTTTTAATGTACTAAGCAATGATGCGAAATACTCTCCTGTTATTATATTTTAACCTTTTTGTCGTTGTTGATGAGAATAAGTCCATTAGTATCCAACGAAACGGTTTTCGCAAAAAATTCAACTCATTTTGGTTAAATCGCTAAGAAATGTTTATTCACTTTTAGTCCAAAGTTAGAAAATTTGGTACCCACCGCGCAGATAGCATAATTCTTTGACCAGTATATGGCAAATGCATTTGTTTGATATGCCTATAGCCTCTTCCATCCTTCTAACCTTAATCTGACGGTCGTCCAGTACCATTTGGTGAACTTTTTGGATGTCTCGCTGGTTACCGCAGCTTTTTTCCATCCCGAATGATCGTCGCCAGTCTTTCAGTACAAATATTTAATGACAGTTCGACACTAAATTTTTCCCACGTTCAAAAAAACATTTCACTGATACGATTCATAAACAGAAACTAAGTGTCCAAAGGGCTGAATTTTCAGTAAGACCCTCATATATACTTCACTGGCTTATATTGTCGGTGTCCCTCGATATCTCAAAGACTAGTACATTTACTAAGGCTGTCAATTCTGTTTAAAATCATCCAATATTTAGAATATGGAAAATAGGAAAGAATTATGTAAACCTGAAATATCTTTAGTATAACACATAATTTTTGCATTTTTCCTTTACAATGTGCTGAAAAGAAATTTGATCAGCTAACTGTATGAACAGGTAGTTAGGCTCTTGTGAACTTGCTATGGAGCTATTTTCAGAGATTTTGCAGAATTCGACAGCTCTATTCACTCAAATGATGCAAAAAACATTCTCTAATTCGGAATTAGGACAAAAATAAACCGATTCAACACTATGTAGAAAATGTAGTCAATTTGGGAACTATAAACCAATTCGTTCTTGATGATCCAAATTTTTTAATTCAGTCACTTGCATTGAATATACCTAGATTCCTTCACCTGGCATTTTATATAAATATCTAGAAATGCTCTGAACAAAAAATACAAAAATATACCGATTGGTGCCAAATTTAAAACTTGACTCTGTTGATAACTTCACGACGTTTATCTATAACTTGTGGAACAGATTAGGAGTTTCCACTTCTTTATAGGAGAATTATCTTGAGCGATCATCACTATTCAACTTCTCTTTCTGTGAAAAACGAGAAATAAATAAGAACCTCAACTATGTCTTTCCTACTGGCTGGGTCAAAATGATAGATATTCAAAAGTTGCTCGACAATCGATTATTAAAAATAGTAGAAACGGAAAACTTTCACAAAAAGACTCTAAGGAATATTAGCACAACGATAGTGGAAAAGATTTACTCTAATAATATTATGGAAAACACAATTTCCAAAGTTAGATATAGAATGACATAATAAATAATCCATTGTTTGTGTTCATAAATTTGATATCTTTTGTTGTAGTCTTATCCGTCCAAGTCGGCAACAGCGCGTACCTTTTGTACCGAGTACCGCAACACATCAAAAGAATACACGGCATTTATGGAAAATCCATACCGTTCAACATCTAGCTGCGGTCGAAGTTAATAAACGTTTTGACCATTAGAATCAAAACTCTAGATAAAATTAATTGATAACTGGATATAAGTTTATGAAATTATCATCATCAACATAATTTGAATCCCTTCAATACTTGAAGGCTGTTGGTGACAATGTTTGCCTTAAGAATCCTAGAAAAGTAATGAGATATATTTTTTGGGCATTTTGTTTACCCACCTTTAATAATTCGTAATAATTATCGAAAAGATTTGGAAACTCACCAAACAAGTTTCCAGTTAAACATTTTCACTCATTTATTGGTAAAGTAGAGAATACGGAAATTAAAGCTGGAGATATTATTGACATAAGTTCGTTATTGCCGATTCCACAGACATCTCCTAATACCTTGATCCGATCAATTAATTTTCCAATTATTTTCAAAAGATACATGAAGGAAAAAATTGATTGAGGACTTAGCTGCTCTTAACGGTTACTCGTATATAGTATGTACGCTCATTAATCATTATAGGTTCAGGAAACCTCTTCGTGAGACTACTTTTTGTAAAAACTAAATAAGTTTTCGTAGAACTCTTCATCTCGCTTATACAGGAGATATAAAAAATATTTCCAAACAGAGTAGGATTAGAATCATTTTTTATTATACTTATCTGAAAATACTTTGTTTTTATCTGTTCTTTCAAAGACGGAACAGCACACGGAAAATTTTTCTTGATCTCCAATTTTTTTCCGTTCACTAAATGGAAAAATACATTCGAAATTAATAATAAGAAAAAACAATTATTCATTTATAACACTTTTGTGGAAACAACAATCTAATTAGTATATTTAGAAATCTTTGGTATTAACAGTAACTTTTGTTGTTGAATTTATATTATTGGAGAAGTTTAGTCTCTTCGGTATGTCCTTCTTTAGAACTAAAGATATTGAAGCAAAAGGTTTGCAGATGATTTGATATTTTGATATCGCAAATTTTGTATTGCATGTGAAAATGCTGGAAAGTGCTGATGGTATGGCATCCAAAATATTTGGTGTAACACCTACGATTTCGGTATGCAACAAATAATTTTCCGCTGTTCATATTTTTAGGTCCTAGATCTGCATATATCAGTAACATGCACAGGGCGCGAATGTATATTTCTCGTTTGGTAACGGTAAAACTTCTAAATATATGATTTTCTCATCACAGATCATTAAAGTAAATAGAAGTAACATCTTCCACATCATCTAAACTCAATCGCATTGAATCATCTCTACGACATGCGCCAAAGATCCTAAAAACTAAAATCACTTTTGCCAGTAAATAGTGTTCATCTGAAGCTTCTCATAAAAATGTGGTTACTTGTTCTGCCATTTGTACCCCAGAGTTTTTAGCGCAATTTTTTACAAAAAAAATGCTCTATTACTAGCGAGTTTTCCGCATTTAATTCCTGTATAGTTGTAGATGTGCCAAAACGAGAAAAATATTGGGCATTCAAAGAAATAATTAAACTAACCAAAATGTGATCTCATTACCAAATGTTCTCAAATAATATGAATTGACGTGAATAGACGTCAGTAAACATCATGAGACATTGATCAACATCAAATGACAATAGACGTCAGTCAATGGAAGTCAAATCGTGTAATTTGAGGTCATTTTACATTACAAAACCCAATTATTAGGAGAATTGTCGAGAAATATTGAGGACAATATAATTATTCTTCTTCTTCTACTTCTTGGAGATGTGTCGATCTGTTAATTCTGAAGCTGCCTCTGCATCTTTTCCTGAGAAGTGGATTGCCAACTATCTTTCCACCTTTTAGGTGGTCTCCCGGGATGCCTTGAGCCGGGCGGGTTGTTTTCTAGGACTATTCTCGGAAGTCTGTTCTCGTCCATCCGTCTTACGTGGTTGTATCACTGCCTCTTACGCTGTCTTCCCCATCTCACAATGTCTTGTATCCCGTATTGCTCTTTGACATCTCTATTTCTTACTCTGTCTCTTCTTGTTTTCCCCACTATTGTTTTCAGTGTTTTCATCTCGGCCACCCTCAGCATTTGTTTCGTCTTGTTGGTGTCCTCGCGGACTTCCGTGCCGTACGTCATGATGGGTCTGATACAAGTCTTGTAGATTCTAATTTTGCTATCTTTGCCCATGTACGGGTTAGACCAGACTATATCTCGTAGGCATCCTGATAGTGCGGATGCTCTGTTAATCTGGCTTCTAAGGTCATTAGATTGGTCGTGGGTACTTGATATGTCTATGCCCATATATCTGAATTGCATAACTTGTTCTATAGGATTGTCCTCCACCACCAGCTTACATCTGAGCGGATCCTTCGCGATTGTCATACATTTGGTTTTGCTGATAGAAATGTTCATATTGAGTTGACGGCTTACCAAGAAGAACTGAGAGAGTTGTCTCTGAAGGTCGTTTTCTGATTCGGCGATGATTGCTGCATCATCGGCGTAGCATACCATACCAACTCTTTTGTTGTCCATTCTGTATCCGAGGTTGAGACATGTTACTTAGACTGAGAGACAATATTATTAAATAAATGAAATCATTGATATTTTTTTCTTTTTTTTTTTTTAATGGAAACTTCCTTTTATGAATTAAGATTTTAGTTAATATTTACAGTCTCTCGCGCCGAGGGTGCGACAACTTTTTCACTTGTTTGGTATATGTCCATAGCCTGAAGCTTCAAAAAAGCAATAGTTATTGGATATTTTGTGTTGCTAGCAATTTCTTTTATAGCTAAACAGCTCTTAAGCATGAGAACAGACTCCATATCGTGAAAGATTTCATATTCTTGGCTCATTCCACAAAATAAACTTGGATTTGGATTTTGCTGGTAACAAATCAGCACTGGCTTGTGTCTCTAGCTCTGATATGTTTTTAGGAATATCTGGATTTTCTACCGAGTACATTTTTTAAAACTAACTTGGATTAAACTTACAAAAAATAAAACAATGGCGATTATAAATATATCGTTGGTATGGAAATGTTAATCATGTTTGGTACAATCACGATGTATGTTCTAAATTATTTCATTCTTATCGTTTTTAGAGTTATTTTCAGATAAGTATAATAAAAAGTTTCGTCAATTACACTTCCAGTAAAGAATTTTTCCGTGCTTGCATGACTTCCTGTGCATGTACATTTACTAATACTTCGTAATAATTAATAGGATTCCTGAGAGTAGATTCTGAATTCGGAATGGTGTGGAGTTTATAAAATAAGTTAGGATTTTGACGAGAAGTATGTTGAGCAAAATAGTGGATCATTATCTCTTTTCAAAACTAGAGGGACAATAAATCGAGTATTTCCGATACAAATTTACTACTTTTCAATTAGTATATAGACCTCGTCATTTGCATACAAAATTTCAACAGAATGAAAAAAATGTAAGCTGCTTCTTGATCGAAGAGACCTGAATTAAAGATAGGATTCTGTGGATTCTGGATCATACAATGACACGACATAGTCTATAGTACTAGAACTGGTCTTAGTTATTCTGGTTGGTGCCGTTATATGCATGACTAAACCAAAAGAATCAAAAACTGACTGAAGACATTCTTAACCATCATTCACACTGAAATAATCAATATTGAGATCGCTACATAGAATTAGTTTGCTTTTAGAGGTCAGCGTCGAGTGTTCTGTAAATAAAAACAATATAGAGGTCATAAGTCTTGCGGAAAACAATAGACAATTGTATAGTTTTTGAGAAGAATGCTCCTTATTATTTTACCAATGTTTAGTGATGGTAACAATCTCTGGAAAATTAAGCTCTTCTAGAAAAAGATCCAGTTCATCTGTTTTGTGTCTTAGGGATTGAATATTAATAAGAAACAGGCCGAACATGCTATCATTCAGTCTTTCAGAGGGTGCTTGCTTCTCTGATCGTGTCATTTTATCTAAAATTTTTAAAATGGAATAATATTTCTTATGGTTTTCCCAAATTTTTTGGAGCTGTAGACATTTCTCCGTTGAAAAGAAAGATCTGAAGACGGAAAGATCTGCTTCAACTTTCGGCTGTTTCTTAGTTTTTGACAAGCTACTGGTATAGGACAAGAAAATGTGGAGAAATTGTATAAATGGATAATAAATTCATTTTCAACTCACTAGTTAAGGAAAAAGGAGAAATGAGAAGAAGAAACAATATTTGCAGTATTAAAAATAAATATTTTGTGGTATTGATACAAATATTTTTAAGCCTACTTAATGTAGTAATTAACAATTTAAAATTACTTGTTAATTAATCGTTTGAAATAGCCTTTTTTCAAAACTGCCTAGAAATTAGTGTAATAATTGCACTTCAACAAGGTGGCAACAAATACAAAGCCTCTAATGCCTCTTTACTCTCCCTATACAAAATGACTGAAAGGTTATTGAAAATACGACTTTTGCATTTGTCTTAAAACAAACGTTTTAACATTACTCCGATTCGGCTTTTTAGTTACCAAAAGTTAGTATATACCTCAATCAATGATTTACTGCATCAGTATTTTGTGATTTCTTAAAAGCATTGGATTGTATTAATCACAAAATTTCAATAGAAATATCACAGTTTTATGACATTCGTAGTATTTTTTGGAATGTCAGATCTATCAAAAATACATATACGAATCTAATAATCATTAATGGTGTCCTTCAAAGTTCAGTTCTTTGTCCAATTCTCTTTCTGATATTCATTATCAATATTACCAACTTACAAATCAGTGGAAAATAACTTTATTTTTTGATTTTACGAGCATCACTTGGAGCAACTAAATATATTATCCTTACAATCAATGTACGAGTATTGTAATCTGATGTGACTCTAACAGACTTTATTGTAATACTGCCAAGGCCTTAGTTGGAAGAAAAAGTTGACATATGAATAATGACAATAGAAGACCTGAGAATGGAAGTAAAAATCAATAAATGCAAAAGGATGATAATAAATATAAATAAAAACAAATAACATAGGAAATATTTAATAATAAAAGAAGAAACAATATGTAGATACAGTGACCATTTTTTAATATCTGGTTATTTTCACAGAAGACGGAAAATAGATACACAAGTAGCTAATAGAGTGAGGAAAGCAACTGAAATATACTATGCCCTAATTCAGACAATTTTCAGGAGAAAATAAATAGGCGAAGACATAAAATTAAAAGTATTCAAGTCGATATAAGTACTCACGTTAATATATGGAAATGCAGTTGGGTAATTAACAAAAAGAGCATAATGGTGGCAGCAGAGATGAAACAACTAAGGAAAATAGCAGAAAAAACCAGGATAAATAGGATAAGAAATGAGGAGATTACAGAATAGCTAAACAGGAACCAATAAGAAACAAAATGGTTAAAAGATGTTAACTTAATAAGTAAAGTGACAGAGGCAAAAATATATTTGAAAAGTAAAAATGGAGGACCCAGACAAGTAAAAACAATACAGCAGGTGATTAAAATGGAAACTAGAATCCTAATACTCTGACGCTCGAAAGGGAATAAAGACTTCTAGAGAGAAAGAAGAATATTAAATAGAGACAATAATTTATTGCGAATATAAATATCCATATTGGAACTTTAAGCACCCGGTATTTTGGTAACTATAAATATTTATATAAAATATGCTAAATCATATTATTTGAGTCCTACAATGTACATTTCAGATGTTAGACTTTCTCAGTGAATTATCCTGTATAACTTTGTTATAGATCATTTCTTAGTATCTCTTGAGAAAACAGAGTTATAGAACTCCGGAGTATACGTTGATCTCTGGATATTTCTAGCCTTCTGTACCACAAAAAATAAAACGCGCGAGGTTCGGTGAATTATTCGTTTGAATATTTCAAATATATAAGCAACAGTATACCATACGCGCTTTTGCCATTTTTCTTTCTTATACTGTCCTAATAATAAAAGTAGCAGTAAAAACTTACCAAGCATTTTGCATTCAAGCCTCGAGAGAAAATTTTAATATGGCATCTTGGAATTTCCCTTCTTATTCTTTCCTTTTCCCCATTTTTTGTGACATTTTCATCAATCATATTCTAAAAAGAACTTTTCACGGTGATAAATAAGATGGTTCATAAATTTTTTTTGGTGAAATCAAAAAATTAAACCACCAAAATCTTCGAATGCTTGAAAAAGAACTTGAACATTTAAATATCTTGCAAAATTCACTCAATCATAGTAGTTAATTAGCAGGGTTGCAAGTTCTACATTATCGGTATATAAAAATGACAACGAAGAGGTCCTTAATTAATTTTTAAAAAATAATATAGTGAGTTGATTCTTCTCTTTAGAAAGGAATAAAAAGATAGTTCAATCCACATAAAATTTTTTTATTGAACGACTCACTACTAAATCAATTCTTGAAAGAAATAAACTAAACAAATATATACAAAGTGTGACCAAACTCTCAAAAAATCGTGAAAACTTATTTTTAAGGAGAATTAGATAGATTTTCTTGTTTTTTACAGGATTTGATCACAGTTTCGACACAAAGCAAAGGCGTATAGGGCCGTCCATAATACAACGATTGGAGCCAATATACCTGTATACCAACTTGTATCTCTGGTAGGGCCCAAAACTTCCAAATAAATTCCGTTGCAAAACTTTAACTTTGAATTTTTTACACTGCATGTAGCTGTTAAGAGCTTCAAGTACTTTTCATAAAACTTTATTATTTTCAAGGAAAATTGGTACAGATTCTAGATGATTTGAAAAAAAAATTATTTGCACATTGCGAAGGAGTATGATTTTTTTTCAGATTAAACAAATTTATAGATACATTTCCATAAGAACAATTCATGAAAAATCAAATTAACAGCATCAACACTTATATTTAAAGACATTGCTGTAGTTTATCATTTTCTCTTGGACAGAAATAGTCTTCCCAAAAAATTGAAGTCGACCCTGGCTAACATCTGATGATCTTTTTTTATAACATTGCATGTGTCTGTAAGGAGAATCTACAATTCTTTTTGGGAATCAGCTGGAAAAGAATGGAGAGACTTCTTTAGCGCCTCCCACCACAAAGAAAGTAATTATATTTATTCAGGTCCGGTGAGCTGGGAGGCCAATCTTCTTGACAATCAATTATTTCCTTCTTCAATCCACTTGTTTGAATATTGGCAGTTTAAAAAGTCTCTTACAGGAACACCAAAATGAGGTGGTGCTCCAATATGCATAAATCAATGTTCCAATTTCATCTAACGGCAACGGCATGTAATATTTGTACTTGAAAATTATTTTAGAGAAACAGGTTTGATAAAATAACTAGTTCGATCATATAATCGTAATGATGGATAAGACAGACCCAAACATTATTCTTGAAGTTACGTTGGAAATGTCGAGGATTTAGTTTACATGAGCGTTTTCATCTGAATACTCATAATAGCTATGCATATTAGTTATACCCTTACTAGTAAAGCAAGACTTGCCTTGCCATTAGTAAAAATTATTTTTTTGTGAGTAAAATACGAGGCTGGTCCAGAAATAACTGGCCTGATCTAGAGATTACCGTTATTGTTTGAAAAATACCACTGCTTTAGAAAGTACACAATCTGTTCAACATATATTTCAAGTTCGAAGATGCCAAGTTGTTTAATATGTGTTTAGAGCCATCATTAGTAAACGTTTTCGGAGAACTTGTAAAAATGGAAAAAATTGGTCATCGTTATATGATACAATATTTTTATTTAAAAGTTATTAGCCCAACCAATATAAAAGCTGAACTAGATTTTACTCTGGGTGAAACTGTTCCGTCGTAATCAACAGTAGAATATTGGATAGCAGAGTTTAAACGAGGCCGTACTATCTGCGAAGACCAGTGGTCGACCAAATGAGGTAACGACGCAGATATGTTGAAGAAAATCCACAAAGCGGTACTGGTGAACGTCAATTGAATGTGCGCGAACTAGCAGATAAAGTAGGCATTTTACATCGCATATTAACTGAAAATTTGGACATGAGAAATGTTTCTCAAAAATAAATCCGGATTTTTGCACCGTGTCATAACTATGGATTTAACGTGGGCCCATCACTTCACACCCGGAACAAAAAGAACAATCAAAAGACCGTTCCATCTACAGGCAAGGTCATGGCGTCAGTTTTTTGAGATGCGCGTGGGATAATTTTCAATGACTATCTTGAGAAAATCTATAAACGACGAGTATTATGCTACCTTATTGCAATGCTTGAGCAAAGAAATCAAGCAAAAATGGCCGCATTTGGCAAAGAAGGAAGTATTGTTGCATCAATACATGGCACCAGCTCACACATCCGTTATTACAATGGCCAAAATTAATGAACCAAAGTTTGAATTGCTACCTCATGCACTCCATTTGTCAGATTTAGCTCCCTCGAATTATCTTCTGTTGCCAGACTTAAAAAATGGCTCGGTGGTCAAATATTTTCTACCAATGGAGAGGTGATGTCGGCAGTTTATGGATATTTGAGAAAATATCGAACTTATTGAACGTCGTTCGGAAAAGTGTCTGGAGCTAAAAGGAGATTAGGTTGGGAAATAATATAGTTTTTTCCAAAATTTTTGTGTTTGTGTTTGTTGGGCCAGGTGCTTCTGAGACTATCCTCGTAAATCGACAGAAATTCACTCGCTTAACCAAGTCTTGGTGTGTACAGATTATCTTGATATGCCACTCGGTCCAAATGATGCTCTCGTATTAATATGCCGTTGATCGTCATTGGTATCCAAAATAAGTTCTCATCTCGCACACTCCTTCAAATAGAACGTTCTCGATTTACGCAAATTTTCCTCTCATAATCACCCACGCTTCTTCTACAGTTTCCTTCAGAAAAACAAATAACATATTAATTTGTTCTAAGAATCAGAACTTTCCACGCATTTAAAAAAGAATTAACTTTCTAAATAACACTCTGGAAAACATGTTTTAGGTCATTTTTCTTTGAAAATGTCAAAGTTTTATGAAAAAAAGTTTAAGAATAAAATTTTCCGTAGTACAAAAATGATAATTTTTTAATCAACTGACAGATAAAAAACCTTTTTCGAGACTTGAGGTTAGGTAACCCATAGTAAACCTCCCTCTGATTGGTTCCATCAACTTACCATTACTTAATGCCCTTAACAAGTCCATACAGTGTAACAAATTTGGTATTTTTAAATTAAAATTCCTTTTTTTAAAAATTTTGGGCCCTACATTGTGGTAAGTAAATTTCCCTCAATCATCATCCTTTGTTGGTTTGAATATATGATTGTTCTATCAATTCTATAGATAATCGTCCAATAGAGAAATTTAAAGTGGATTAAACTATCTTTTTGCCGTTATACCTTCGTGTCCTAGTTGCTTTCTTCTCATTTATGTCTTGATAGTTTTCGATCGAAAAATATGAAAAACTTTTTTCGTTCATTTCTAATTCTTTGAAACTTATATTTGAAATATAAGAATGATGAATATAATGGACACCAATACCACAAGTGGTGTTTTTGTTATTCACATGACATAATTTTCACATTGTTAGAAGAGTTTTGAGTGCAGTTAAAGTTATCGTTACTTCCTTTTGGAATAGAAGGTTGGCGTTTTGATTGCTAAACGGTATTTTTAAACTTCTGGTATAACATATTTACGACTTTCAACAATTTAGTCCAGCGTCGCATCGTATCCAAATTAAGGTCGGGTTCCAACTTCGATCGAAAAGTCGGTGAGGAACATCTGATGAACAGACTATTAACATCTGTGACCGACTGTAGCTGCATTTTTATTCATTTAGCACTTTGTGTACGGAACACATGAGCTCAACGCTTCAATCAATTGGAACCACTTTGGACGAGTTTTGTGCCAAAAGTCAAATTTCAAAACACAAATAATTTCTTCATTTCTTGCCGTGTTCGAAATATAAGATACTGAATTAATGGGAAGCAAAACACAATATATTACTTTCTTGAGCCCTTTTATAGTTTTCGTCACTGAGCAATAATGAATATTTCGAAAGTGTTTCTGCATTAATAATGTTGGAGAATATTGTTTTTTAGCAGCCCGGTTGTGATCGATACAAGGCTACCATTATATTATACTATTATCCGGGATGCTGGCATCCGCGAGGTTAGCGAGCAGCCGGTCGCTTGTTGCATTCCGGGATGCACAAAATCGGTTGTGGGGCATTGGTTCAAATGCGGTGCATTATACTAGGCTGCTAGCATTCTAGCACGCGCTCTATTTGAAATATGCGCGCGCACACAGATCAGAGTTATGACTAGTTTCTCCTCGAGTGAAATTGGTCTGAGGAATCTTATATCTTGTTTAGAGATGTCTCTTTGGATGTAGCCTTGAAGCTCTTTGAAAGAAGGAAGTGACATTCTAAAGTAATTAAAAAATCTTGTTTCACTATTGCACAGTTCATCAAACAATGAAAGATACAGGCTTTTAACACGACGGATAGCTAAAAAGGGGTCCACACTAAACTTCCTTTCTGCACGACGCCTTTTTTTATTAATTAGTAACATCAGCAACAACATATCTTCATTCGTTCGGGCCATATTGACGACTGGCAAAATATTGAAATAAAATAGCAGTCCGGGATGCTAGCATCTCTATACAAATTCTACTCAAAGTGGGATTCTAGCATCCCGGATGCCAGCATCCTAGTATAATTGTAGCTTAAATGCTTACATAACCCATATTCTACAATTTGTGTTTGAGGTGCAATTTTAAAGCTTATGAATCCCAATATACAGGGTAGTTCTAAATTCATGCAACAAAATTCAGGTTGTGATTGCTCGTATGAAATTAAGATGGGTCTTTTCTGTAGCAAAGTTTGCTCAGCCCACCCCTTTCCGAAATATCACCCTTAAAGGGTGGTGACTAAAATTGAGTGTTTATTTTTTTCTAAAATTTCATATTAAAAAGAAAACCCATAGCAAGTGTTGACAAAATGTGGGAATTAGTTTGATACTATAGCTTAGCATCTGTTTCACCCCTAAAATATATTGTTTTAAGAAAAATAGGTTTTTTACTTTAGTATTTTAGTTTTATGAAACGAACTTGAAATTGACCGCGAAAAATGCCAAGACTGTCATTGCGTCTTGCATGACACCTCGCGAAACAACTGTGTTTGTTTATGACAGTCAATTGTGTTTTTTAATAAATAATGAATTTCTCGTATTATAAATACTGTATAGTGCCCCAATGTGAAAGTACAACGATAAAAACGCCAGACAAATGATTCATATACGTTCCAAACAATAAAGAAATACGAATAAAGTGGTTGAAAATGGCAAAGAGGCAATATACTCTTACTTCATCAACTAATTCCACAAAATATTTGTGTGAAGATCATTTTGATGTAAGTATCAAACAAAACTTGATGTATATATTTATAAATGACTTTAATTTCTTATTTCTTAGACCTTTTGATAAATTAATGCATCTAAATATTTTGATAAATACTTCGAAGTCGAAACGTCAAAATTTATCTTTTAAAAATCAATAAAAAACTAATTTTAAAACAGAAGAGACCTGAAATCATGAACATTTAGATGCATTATTCATAAATGTATAGTAAAAGGAGTGAATTTTGAAAAATCTTCCATAATATTCCAAACATAACATATAAAATTTTATGATTTAATTAAGTTAAAGTTATTGAAATTTTGTATTCGTTAACCTCAATATCAGTAAATCATTTACATTCCACAGTGGGTAAATGCGCCTCTCTGACTGGTAACTGCCAATTAAATAAGACTTTGTTTTTTACACATAAGTTTTAACACTGCGGACTTCCGATTTACAAAAGTAGATGTTCATTGCAAAAAATTTGTCAAGCATAGCGGCGTTAGTTTTGAGCAAATTACTGCAGTTTGCTTTGTTAAATCCTGATTCCATGGCAAATTATACTTGTCTTTCAAGATTAAACCAAAAACGAACTTTATTAATTTAACAATAATTGCTGAAAACTCGAAATAACCTGGTCACTTTATACGAAAATGACAGGTACAACATAGTGTTTCGCGAGGTGTGACGTCACGCTTTTCTGATTGGTGTTCAATATCACGTGATTAAACGCCTCATTTTGTCGATTTTATTTTCCAAAAGTATTATTAATCTTTTATTATTTTTGTAGAAAAGTTGTTTTTTTATTTACTAATTATCATGGTTAATCATTAGAAACTCAAAGCCATCCGATTTATTCTTAGTGAAAACAAGCCTATTCTGTAATTTTAGAAAGAAAGGAAAAACTTTTAGTTACCACCTTTTAAGGGTGATATTTCGGAAAGGGGTAGGCAGAGCAAATTTTGTTACAGAAAAGACCATTTTAATTTCATACGAATTTCATACCTCCTTAATTTTGTCGCATGTATTCAAAAACACCCTGTATCTGGTGTTGAGGGACAAGGGGAAAACAATTGATGATGGTGACGCACAGTTTCCAAAAAATGTGCAATCGGAAAGCAACATATGTGTGAAATTTATCATGTGCAAGGAATTTTACCTACTTTTCCTATAAGTAGAGCCACTTAGGGAGGATATCATGATTCTACTAAAAACTGTCAACTCCTCTTTATAAATTTACGGGGTGATATGTGAAATTGACAATAAATTTCAATGGACTATATTGACTCAATTCATCTAATTTTTTATATTTTTTCATGATACAGTATACTACTATCAAGCATTCTACTAATATAAGCTAAACCTAGAAATTCCAGTCGCACTTTTATTCAATTTTCAGTGAAAGATCAAATTTTTTCAAACATACACTGTTACTTTGTATTATCTCTAAGGTCCTGTGGTGATTATTAGTTGATCTGACGCGAGCACAAGGTTGATAGAAATCGAAACTACGTTCATAATGAAAGTTAGTTTAGGAATTTATGAAAACATAAAATCTGTATAACTAAACAAATCCTGAATTTGAGAAATTGTATTTAGTGTAATTATAAACCCAGTGATCCAGAAGATATCGTTCATTTTCCACTCTGTATTCCCGATTGAGGTTAGTCTTCATTTACATTAATCTCCGGAGCCGGCCAAAGACGTAAGCGTTATCCTTCAACGTAACCATACACCGCAGGTTTTTTCTATTTTGAATTTTTAGACAAAAATCACAATAGGGCATTATTGTCTATTAATAGTAAATTACATTGATTGAAAAGTCAATACTAATGTATGCGTTAATGTATACTGATTGTAAATGATTAAAATTTTATGTCAGATAATAATACATTGTATTAACAACATCCAAATAAAGTTTATGGTAACAGATGGCTTAGAGATCCCCTGATTTAGATCCTATTAATTCCCATATTTGGGAACGATTTAATCAACTATTTTACATAGGGAAAATTAATTGATAGAAGTGATTCCTAGAGTATCTGTAATTCTGGGTTAGATTGCAAGAATCGACTCTAAATTATTTTAATTTTGTTGCAATTATTTTATTTATGCGTCTATATAATTTTAGTTATTGTTTGAAAATTGTCGCTCGTTGTTGTTACTAGTAACTGTTTTTTGTTGTTTGGTGTTTGTCATTTTAGTAATTCGATACAGTTTGTTATGGTTGTTCTACGTTTGATAACATTTTATCGTTCACTGAAAATTAATTGAAAGTAGAACATTGTCGCATATTTCGCTTTCATTGGTTATTCATGGAATTTGAAAATCACTGATTGCAAAAAAAAATATTATAGGGGTGCAATGTTCAAGACGAATCCTTAAATTGATTTTTTCAAAGGCCGTTCTGGAATTTCTAAGTTTAGCTAATACCAGTCACATGCTTTATAGTAGTGTACTGCATCATGAAAAAATTTAAGACATTACATCAAATATACAACAAAAAATTAAAAATAATATAGAATAGTTGTAATTTTTCAATAGCCACATGATATCATCTATAAGGGACTACTACATGTGAAAAAAATAGCTCCTCATGACCTGTATAATAAAAGTCACGCTCCAAAATATATTTTGACATGAACAAACACAAATGTGTCAAATTTTCTTCCTAACATTTTCCAGTTTCTAACTGATTTACAACAATTTCATCATCAATTATTAGTTACAGTTTGCTGGAACAAATCTAATATATACATAGAAGTGGATCGATAATCCGATAAAAGTAAATGATGTCCTACATCACAACAGATGCATTATGAAGTAATGAAAACGCTTTAAACCTGTTATAAAAAAGACATCAATACTGTGGAGTCAACGTTATTATGCTGACAGGAATGATTTACGATGTAATCAGGATAGATATATATATATATTAAAACGATCTAGCTTTCATGTTGTATTTTATAGTCCCTTTAGGTACAATAGAAGAATAATTATCATAGCATAGTCTACAAGCTGGTGGTTTCGATTAGGAAACATTAAATAAGTTGGATGTGTTATATAAAACTTTTTTAATAGGAAATCATGAAATTATTTGATTTAAATTAGATTTATACAGAGTGAGTTTTATATATGGAACGCCTCAATTATCTCGAAAAAGGCTTGAACCATTTTTTAAAATTTTTATGTACAAGTGTCTTCTGATAAGGCCGGTATTATGGTGGTATTTACATTGTTGTCAGATCTTGCTTTTTTCCGGAAAAATAATGAACTTTGTTATTTCAAATGGATCACGATGTATATTTTTCGTTTTTGGCAATCGTTAAGAAATACTTATCATTTTTTATCTAATGTTCCCTATACCTAAATGCTATAATGCGTTATCTTCGCCGAAGTTAAAATAATACATTTAGGTGGCTACTATGACTGCTGCAATACCAAGTTCTACGTTTCAATAAATTATTATTGTTGAAGTTTATTGAAAGTCACAATGGATCGTTTATATGAAAAAGAACGATTTGATATTTTAATGATATTAGGATATCTTTAATAATTTATATTCTAACCGAAATCCCATAACAAGATCTGCTGTCAGTAAATTAGTAAAAAAATTAAAGAAACTGGTTCAGTAAAAGATTTATCCAAATCAGAGCGCAGAAAAACTGCATCAATTGAAAACAAATCTTTAGATGTTTGTTTCCTGTTAGAAGACGATCCACACTTGAGTACTAGACAAATATCCAGGGAACTTGAAATTTTGCAAACATCCGTAATGAAAATTTTACGTAATAATAAATTCCATCCAAACAAAGTAACGTAAGTGCAAGAGTTATCAGATGACGTGAACGTGATAGACGTGAAGATTTTGCAGACCGTATGATGGAAAAATAATTATAGATACTGGTCACGTAACAATCCTCGTTGGATATGTGAATCCCTTACCCAATATCCCGAAAAACTGAATGTTTGGACTAGAATAATAGGCGACAAAATAATTGGTCCCTCATTGAAGTGAACTGAGTTGGCTCGGATATTTCTAAATCCATGTAAGTATTTTCAATCACATTTTAAAAAACTTCATTATTAGAAATTTTCAGATAATAACAATATTCAAAACGACAATATTTGACTACAACAAGATGGTGTCCCATCTCACTATGCGTGTGTGAGGCAACACCTAAATAATGTGTTTCCCAGAAGATGGATTGGAAGGCGTGGTTTTATCGAATGGCACCCTACATGAATCCTTTAGACTATTTCCTGTTGGGACACTTAAAAAATATCGTTTATAAAAAAACCTGCCAATATCCAAGATAGGATCACCACAGAGATAAGAATTGAGCAGTCAGGGATGTGGTAAAATGTATTGCAAAGTTTTAAAAATCGCATGGCTAGTTGTATTGAAGTAAATGGATAACATTTTGAGCATCTGCTGTAATCGCCTTTACTGTATGTTTTCTAAAATTCGTAATTTTTCTACTTCACATATATGGATCTACTTCTAACATGACACAAATATTTAAAGACTTGTCTTCAGTTGTAGGTTTTCTGTGTCATGATTTGGATAAATATTTCACTGCACTAGTTTCGTAAAACTGACACTAGATCATGTTACGAGATTTGTATTAGCAAATAAATTATTAAGAATTTTCAAATTAAACGAGTTTATTCAATCGTAGCCGTCTAAATGTACAATATTTATTGTAACTTTGGTGGAGGTACTGTAAATTTAGCTATAACTCCGAAATTATGGCATTTAGGTATAGAACATATTGCGTAAAAAATAATCAGTGCTTCTTAAACATTTCTAAAAACACAAATATTTAGGGTGATCTCTTTGAAATTACAGAGTTTATAATTTTTCCGGTAAAAGGAAAGATCTGACAACAATGTAGATACCACCACAATACCAGCTGTATCACAAGCCCCCGGCCCACAAATTCATAAAAATCGTACAAGCCATTTCCGAGATAATTGAGGCGTTCCATACATGAAATTCACTCTGTATTGTAACATCAATCAGCTAAGTTCCTTTATTATGCAAAGACAAGCATATTATGTCTATTTATTTTTTTTTTTTTTTCAAATTTTTCAATATAATTTCAGCTCTCGCCATTTTTCGAGGGAGACATTTTATCTGTCCGTCCGTCCGCTAATTTGAATTTACTACTCTGGATTATTGCGTCCATTTTTAAACTAAAGGCAGCTTGACTTGATGCAGGACAACGTGCAAGAAATTGCATGTAATGAATTAGAAAATAGGGATCAGTGAATAACTAGCAATAATGATATCTGAAACTGTCTCGCTTTTGGAGCTTGATGAATAGGTTGGTTGCTTCGCGAAAAGTAACTAGATCTCTCTCTAGAATGGCAACTTGTACACAATAAAAATGGCAAAAAATTGTTGTAATGTTGCAAGTGTGAGATTATGCATGAAACAATCAGCTGAACTTCATCTGCGCATGTTTTTGAGTAAAAAATATTGCGTCTTGCATTGCATTGCACGTTGTATTGCATCATGTCAAGCAGCCGACTCAATACACTAATTAGTAGAAATCCATTCTAGATTAGATACAAGTAAATATTTTACAGTAAACATTACTCTCAGGTTGAAGTTTTTCTGCTAGTATTTTTGTGTGGAATACAAAGGAAATACTGCTCAATTTTGTTCATATCTCCTGGTAAAAACATTTGAAACAGTTACATTTAGTTGAACAGCTGATTCTTTAATCATAGCATGAAAGCCACAAAAAAGTTATGGAAGAATATTATGTCTCCCTGTAAAAATATAATACTCCAAAAACATAGTATGAATAATAATGAAATAACATGCCATAGTACTCTCAATAAATATTTTATTCAATATCTATAAAGTTGCCTAATAAATCACTCACTATCTGAGCGTCGAATTTAATTTTATTCAATGCCATATAATAAATATTCGAAAAAATACATATCGCAATGTCCAAACAAGTAATCAAAAATAGATTGAGCGGATATAAATATACCAATGCATGATCAATAGTGAAAAAATATGAGATGCCAACACCATAACTATTGATGAATAAAGAGCCCAAAGGTCTAGCTATTGATGTCATGTACACAGCTGGTTTTTATTCCTTATGCGGTTTTCTTTTAGATATCTGTCTTCAGGGAACCTAACCTAACCAAATCTTAGTTTTAGATCTGGAGATATGAGTGGTCAATCCATCAACGAAGTATCTGTTTGAAGAATATTCTTTCATCCACTTCTTCATAGCTTTAGTATAAGAAACTAGAAAAGAATTTGTTTGCTCAGTATCCCACATTAGACTTTAATTTTTTTGCGAATACTGACTTTTACAGTGGAGGTTATCGACTACTCGATAGCGACAATTCTGTGACAATATCACGTGTATTTTTTCAATCTCAATATGGCTAATAGGAACGAAATATAAATTCACATAATTTTAATATAGGGGGATCTGAAATTTGACCTTCACCTTATAATTGCACAATTGTTAAATGTTCTGGAGGAGTGCTTTGAAGCATTATAGACCAAAAAAAATAAGAATGTCCAAGTAGGAAGTTATCAACATTTTTATCTGTTTGTACCTGATTTATGTTTCAGTGTTTAAGTGGAGAGACATAACATAATATAATAGTGATAATATTCCAACGGCAAGACAAACAGATAATTATTTGGAAGAAGATTGGGAAGCCGAATGTCATACTGTTTTCAAACTTTGGGAAGAACATAAAAAGGTCTTGTCAAGTTTTTAGCAAGGGTTTGTTTTAGGATTAAGAGTTCCTTTTGGAAGAACTCTCACGTTAATTGTCTTGTATTAATGCGTGCTTTATCTCGCTACTTTTATTTGGTGATAATACAAATACAAGTTCCTATTATCTTTTTAGATATAATATATTAGATCTGTGAGAGCGGGATCAATATATAATAATTGTAAATTTGTTCCTCCTTTCAAATTTTGTAAGAAAAAATGGCCAACAATACAATATCTATAAATAGGCTGGGAATTTTTTTTCAATAAAATTCGCTCCTTATTTGTTTGTCACATAGGAAATATTAAATTTAAACAAACTCAATACTTTTTTGATATAATTGAGGCTTCTTCATTAAAACTTCCATTAAAGGGAAATTATCAATTTTGGTGAAACTAAGCATTGACATACTTTCTTTTATATTTTCTGGGACCAATATAGAATAAATGGTAAGTTACATAAAAGCTTTTAACTTGAAAGTGTTTTTCCTTCCTTATTCATCTTTGATCCCGTTTGCCTAATTCGTAACCACGCTTCTCTAATGTCAGAAAGGTCGTTGCACAGCTATCTACTTAGGAACGCGTGGCCCGACCTCTACCTACCTACTCTACGTTCAAAATCAGTTAAGGGCTCAATATTTCAAAATTCAAAAAAAATGCACAATCACCTGCCAATTGCAATTAAAACGATATCATCTTTCCCGCCTTCCGCATTAATTTGAGGACATATTTACTGGAAAGTGCCTTCTACTCTGTAGACGACTTCTACGAGTATTCTAATAATAATATTCAATTCCGGGTGTGCTGCATACTGAGTTAATTTTTACTATGGACTTATCCATTATTCATTACGTATTACTATTACCTATAATTTTGTTATTTATTGTGGTTTTCTTCTGTATATTTAATTTTATTTTGTTTTAATCTTTTTATGTTTGTTTTTTAGTTTTTACAAGCTTTTTACAATTTTTTGACAATAAAGCATTTCTCTCTCTCTTCTCTCTCGAATAATGTTACTAATGAAATTAATCGAAATGCTATCATTCCTTTTTTAGTAATTTCCTCAGAGTATTATAGATCCCGGTGAATAATACTATAATAAATGATTTTTTTAAATATAAATAGATCCAATTTTGCATCAAAAGTGTCAAATGTAAAAAGCTTAATTATTGTGACTCTACTCTATATATCGAAGAAAAATAGTAAATAAAAATATATTCACAGGATCGCATTTAAGAAATGCAATCTATAGGTAGAAAAAATTGAATACATTGGTTATAGGTTAATAGGTTATAAGTGTGATATTAAAGGTGCAGCAATGTAAACTGCAGTTATTTAAATTTAGACCACTGCCACCGCTTTCGGCTTCAACATTCACAATCTAGTCATTGGTCTACATATTATGATTAGTAAGGTGTTTGTCTATATTTATTATGTTAAAAATATTTCCATTTCTGATTATAAATTTCTTTTGATTCCAGAACTCGTACTTGGTTGTTCTTCCCAATGAAGTATTTTTTGTTCAGTTTATTTCTTGTTGCAACAACACTAGTGGATTTCCATCCACCAGTTCGTTTTAAAGCGGTAATGTCCCCTTTGTTGTCAACTAAAATAGTTGCTAAAGTCTTACGACGGCAATGTCACGTATATTCATGAGGATTTGTAAATTTCAAAAACACAGCAACGTTTTTGGAACATTTGAAATTTTATGTATACCCATTACCACACGGTGACATTTACCGTTTTGATATTTAATAAAAAATCGCTGCAGATCCATATCATTGTCTGACTTGGATTTTAATGTACTTCAGATGAACGAGTTTATCGCATCTACAGGCTCCTATGACTCCAATTATTAATATAAACTAAAAACAAACCGCAGAACTCCGAGACGGAACACAAAAGTTCTATCACTGAGCTTTTCCAGTTCGAAATACGTTAATTGTTGCCAATTGAAATATTAATTTTCTGAAGAATATTTTTGTCAACGATTTAATGAATGTTATAAAAAAAAATAAGAAAGTACCTATTTTGTTGCTCAATAAACGTTATTCTGTGCATCCTAAAGAAATTTGTTTAATTGAGTTTTAACCATTGAATATTGTGCTCATAGTGTCGAACTTTTGAACTTTCTTGACAAATACGTAAAATAAGCAAGCATAACATTTTCTGCCTGCAGAGTTGTTGGGTGGATTGAGTAGCTCAATGACTCTGTTGCCGGTCCCAAGCCCGGAAAAAGGAGGAAGGAGTCTTCAGACCAGGTTAACACCCTATCTGAGCACTTTAAATACATTACCGGATAAACAGGGCCGATTTAACAATGATGACCAATGCAAGGAACCAGACAACGCACCAATGGAAAACAAAAAATATATTAAGGATAGCCACTTGGAATTTTAAATCCTTAAATACAATAGAACAGGAACTTACTAAGGAACTCACGGATGTCAAAGGTACACATATGCGCTTCAAGAATTGAGGAAAAAAGGCAAGGGTCAAACTATGTTAGATAACTACATAATGATATGTAGTGGAGTACCACAGAAAACAAGAGCTTAGGAAGGGATCGCCATGTTAGTTCAGAAAAGATTAACTACCCAGATTGAAGAGTGCAAATACGTCAACATCATAGGAATAAATGCGACGGAAAATAATAGAAAAGAAAACATCAGAGAGAGATTTTTCGAAGACCTACAGACAACAAGTAAATGATATGCCATCAAACGGATGCATGATTGTTTTGATGATTTCAACGCTCGAATTCGAAATGACATCATCCTAGGAATAAAACAACGATTCAACGAAGGTGTCAGGAACAAAAATGGGGACATTTTAACCTAACCTAACCTAACCAGTACAAATATATCTTTGAAAACACAAGAGGGCATAGATCCATGATAGATTATATACTAAATAATAAAGAAACACACCCGTCCAAAATCTTAGATGTAAGAGCACTAGCTTCGGCAAAAGTAGGGAGTGACCACAAATTAATCTTGGGAAAAATAAGAATGGTAAAATCAATTAACAATAAGAACTATACATGAAAGCAGACTTAAGGAAGCAATCGAGAGCAATCGAATCACGGTTGATGATGAAATAGAGGAGAGCTGGCTAAAAATAAAAACTAACATTCTAATAGCCGCAAAGTACTCAAAAAGAAAACGCCATGGTTCTGTAGGAAAATAAAAGAAAAATGTAAAGAAAAGAAAAAAGAATGAAGGAAAGAAAAGAATGAAATGAAAGAAATAGTAGAAGTAAAACATATAGGAATAAAATCCAGAATAGATTACCTAAAAAGATACAAATACCGTTAGACATCATCAAAACAATCGAATATATATATAAGGACAACAAAATACAGGCTAGAACAGACGGACAACTTACAGAGGAAATAAAAATAAGTACGAGTATTAGACAGAGAGATTCCTTAAGCCCCCTACTTTTTAATTTCATGGTGGAAGGAATAATAAAGGCAGAGAAAAGGAGAGAAGGTTATGAGATGGAGAAATAAAAATTCTTTGCTATGCAGATGATGCTATCCTCATAGCAGAAAGTGAAGACGACCTACTAAGATTGGTCCACAAGTTTAACTTACTAGCAAAGAAGCTAAACAGGGTAATTTCATCCCCAAAAACAAAAACACTGGTCATTAGCAAAGAACCGATTAGATGTAAGATAAAAATTGACGGTACCAGCATTGAACAGATTATGGAAACTAACTACTTAGGTATCACACTACCAAGATGGAGATGCAGAATCAGACGCAAAAAAAACAAATAAAGAAAGCCAATAGAGCAGCAGAACGGAAACTAAGACTAGAATTTACGAAGTTAAGTTGTTATTAGACCAATAATGACATACACAGCAGAAACGCGACCGGACACGTCCAAAACACAAAGAATGCTGGAAACAGCTGAGATGAAAATTAAGAGGAGAATCACGGGAAACACACTGTGAAATCGAGTAAGTAGCCACTACATTAGAACAACATGTAATGTGGAGAAGATTAACTACTGGTTATCGAAAAGAAAAAAAGAATGGAACAACCATATAAGCAGAATGATAGATGATAGGGTGGTAAAGATCGCAAGAGACAAATCACCGGCCGGAAAGAGAAGTGTCGGTCGACCCTGGAAAAGATGGAGCGATAATATAACTTAAAAGCACAACAAAAGAAACAAGCAGAATTGCCTATAGAATATATAGAAGAACAAGAACATTTTCTGTGTATCTACGTACAATTTTTTTTGCACCATTTTATAAACTTTTCATAAGCAAAATCATACACTTCTCGTGACCTCGTTGGAACTATTGTTTCAATAGTGAAATTAGCTATTTCGACTAATTGAGGTGTACATTGAAGTTCTTCTTCTTGAGACATTTTTACAATACACTTTTAAAAACTGACAAACATCAAATTAAATAAAAATTAAATGACAGCTCCTGCGTATTTGGTCACAAAGCCCATAATAAGACGTGGCTAGTGTTTCTCAGCATTTTGTTACTAGTACAATAATGAGCGTTAATTATTTTACTAGTAAAAGAATAGGTTATTTCTACGATCTGTGTTGCCGAAAATAATATAGATAATATTATACGCTCGAAGAAAAATACATTTTCTTATTCCCCATCAGATGAAATTGAGCTTCCACTATCGTCAAAATTTATAATAAGGGGTTCAATCGAATACAATGTCTATATTCCATATTTTGATTTCAACCTTTTCCTGGACATGTTGAATACACTTCTTCAACTTATCAAGTGTAATTCTCTTTTTCGTCAGAAAATTTTATATTTTTTGCTGCAACATATCGTTTCAAATCGGACGGTAATCGTAGAATGGTTTTTGGTAGCTTTATCAATAATGTTTGAGATATACTTATTTTTATGCTCTTTGATAATTCCTTAACCTTAACCATCGTTTAATCAAAATCGATATTTTTAGAGGTAATCCATTCTTAAATACCTGCTTTCTTTGTTGCCATTGTTGGAATTTTCTCAAGTTTCTTCGTGCGATACGAGGCATTGTCTAATACTATAACACATTTCTCTTCAAACTCCAGTAGAGTTTTCGAAAACCAATTTTTGTAAGAGATCCCGTGCATTTCCTCGTGATAGTCTTCGTTTTTTTTTCGATTCAAATATTCATAAAGCATCGGGCAGAAAACCATCTTCACTACCGATGTGACAAATTAATAGTCTCTGTACTTTTCCTAAAATTAAATTTTCCCTATAAAATCAGGCCCGTATACAACCAAACATAAAATGTTCTATTAATTGAACTCTCTTGAATTGTAATGGAGTTCAAATAACTTGATATTTAGAATTAGATCATTAGTGAGAAATTATAATTAAAGAAAAGGAAATTCATTTACTTTTTTATAGTTTTGAAAATAGCCTTTAATCAAATAAGAATAGAAGATAATATAGTGCTATAAGTAGATGTCAATCAAAATAAACTTTTTAGATTTGATCACACACATACATACACAGACAGGTAAACTAAATAAAAGCTTGTAAAATGGTTTTTACCTATAACCTATTACCTACCTGATGGATTTTTTAATCCGGTGGAATGCCCATCCAAGAATGCGTGCTTTAGGATTATATGGAAGGGTCCACCCACAAATTATCGTTAGTATATCCAGCCTTTACCCGCATTTCATCCAGATAGTAAATTTTTCCTATCTCATTTCTTTTAATAAATTATAAAATGTTGATCTCCTTAAGTCCTTATCTTCGTTAACTATACTCAGAACTTTATCCGCTGTAGGTAACTTATTTTGAAAAAAAAAATTGTTCACAATTCTTCTGATGGCGCTCCTGTCGAAATAATCATTTGAATTTTCAATTTTTTTTACTTGGTGGATACTTTTTTGGGTCTGCCACTGAATGATTAGTACATAAGAACGATTCGGATTCTTGAAGAACATATTCACAAAATATTTGCCGTTTTGGAAATAACGTCATCAAAAGTCTTGTAATCATTTTCTTGAATTTCATTTTTATTAATATTCACAATCATTTGTTTTTCCCTAGCTTTTTAGCTCTTTTCTTAGGCGGAGTAGAGCTAGTGTCAACAACTTCATCAGCTGTATTCATGTCAGACTTGTTTAAGAAAATTTCACAAAAACAAACAAAAATAAACAATCTCACTGTAGCACCAATGCGGCACAGGCCCCTACCACGCGGCTTTCCAGTTGTGGTATGTTATAGTGTCTCTGATGTAGACCAATAAAGATGCCGCGCCCAATTTCGTCCGGTATGTTCACGTGATGATCATGCTCTGATCTTTGCTTTCGTTCACTATTTTTCTTCGATAAATAGACTTAAGGAACAAATTTCAGGTGTTTGAGTAGCTTAAGATTCGAATCAAAATTAAGTCGCGATTCACTCACATACAAACAAGGTAGTAAAGTGAAGACAAGAATTATTTTCAGCATACATCCTATATACAGAGTGTGCCACAAAAAACAATCCACTCTGATATCTAGTATCAGAGCATCAGATCTTAAGGAAAGTGAAAATACATTAATTAATAATTTTTTGTCAAAAAAAATCATAGACGTCTCAATACGTAATATAAATACCTTTCTAATAATTATTTAGATATATAGGATTCGAAAAGTATTTTTAAAATCTCATATTCTACTAATACAAGAAGTATTTGGAACATAAATTAACTTTTAATATCATATTAAAATTATTAACAATCATTGTTTGCCTTCTCTTTTCTAAACTTTTGTAATAATTCTCTTTTTTATGAGTGATTTGACGGAAATTATATGAGTATTATATAATCCACATAAATTTGTAAGTTTATGTATGCCATATCAAAAAAGGTAAATGACATGTCCATCCTGTTCACTAGATTATTTTTATGAATTGAAAATTCCTGTAAAATATGGAGACTATACAATGTCTAAAACAATATGGGAATATCAACATTGATACCGGATTATAATCACCATTGTAATTATGTCTGCCTACATTCACTGGCTTAATCTCAATTGAATACATTTAATGACATGAATAAATGCAATGAAAAAAGAAAAAAGCGGAGACGGAATTACAACAATTAAAATAATCTGCATCGAATGAATTCGAATTCAACCTAAATATCTGTTTGCGTGATTTCAACACATCACTTAGGAATACGTAAAAAGTTGGAAGCAATCAATTATTTTCAAGTGATTAAATCGGGCAAAAAACTACATCATTTCTATGACGAAGTATAGCGAGTGACGTTTTATCGGAAGGGTGGAAGTACTTCTTTTTATTTGGAATTCGAAGAAAGAGCTTTTTGAGAGATATCAGCGAAAAGCGTTTAGTCCAAATGAAATAGACTCTCGAGTACAAGAAACTATTCATCCACAATTTTTCCATATGATTCTCATCTAGTCCGATTGATTATATTATTGTATGATGACATCCTATGTACAATGTGTTCATAAAGTAATAATTCAAAGTATGAAAAAATAAAATGAATAAAAAAATTTTCTTCAAATAATTCAGGTCACATGCATGATTTGATTATACGAATGCAGGGTTTATCCGCATCCCAAAATAACTCATAGACATATATACCATACAGAACACCCTGTATATATTTTTTATATATTGTATGTTTTTTCTGAATCTATTTAATTACAAAAACATCTAGGTTTACGAGGATGGTCCCAGAAGTACCTAGATCTAGAGATGGGGGTAGTTATTGATAAATACCACTGTATTAGAAAATACAGCATATGTATAAAGTTTGTAGACGCCATGTTGTTTAGTATTTGTTTGGCAGCTATCAATAGTGAATTTCATTGAAGTTGTAAACATGGAAAAATTGTGGTACAATACCTCTAAAAGGCTTTAGCTTTCAGCCTTCAGTATAAAAACTGAAATAGATTCTACTCTGGGTGAGACTGTTCCTTGGTTGTCAAAAGTAAAATATTGAGAGTTTAAACGAGGCTAACACTAGCATCGCAGTGGTCGACCAAATGAGGGGACGACTCCAGTAATGTTGAAGAAAACCCACAAAGTGGCTCTGGATGATCATCGACTGAAAGTGCGCGAGCTATCAGACATGGTAGTCATTTCAATTGTGATATATCGCGTATCAACTGAACATTTGAACATGAGAAAACTTTGCACAAGATAGGTGCCGCGTTTGATTACAATAGAACATAAACAGTATAAGGAAGATGTTTCCATCGAGTGTTTGGCAATGTTTCACAAAAATAATGCCGAATTTCTGCGCGGTTTCATAACCATGGATGTAACGTGGGCTCATCACTCCATACCTAGAACAAAATAACAATAAAAATAAGGAACTGAAAAGGGAGAACCTGCTTCAAAGAAGGTAAAGACCGTTACATCTGCAGGCAAGGTCATGACTTCGTCTTCTTGGCATGCACGTGAGATAATTTCATTGACCATCTTGAGAATAGAGAAACTAGAAACGGCTAGTATTATGCAAGCTTATTGCAACGTTTAAGCGAAGAAATCAAGCAAAATAGCCGCATTTGGCAAAGAAGAAAGTATTGTTGCATCAATACATTGCACCAGCTCACACATCCGTTATTATAATGACCAAAATTATTGAACCAAACTTTGACTTGCTACCTCATTCACTCCATTTGTCAGATTTAGCTCCCTCGGATTATCTTCTGTTGCCATACATGAAAAAATGGCTCGGTGGTCAAAGATTTTCCATCAATGAAAATGTGATGTCGGCAATTAATGGTTATGTTGAGGAGCTTGACGACTCTTATTATAAAAAGGGTATAGAACTTATTGAACATCGATGGAAAAAGTGTAAGGAGCTAAATGGAAATTACATTGAAAAATAAATATATTTTTTTCCAAAATTTTTGTGTTTTATTTGGTGGGCCAGGTGTTTCTGGGAACATCTTTGTAAAATCACCTTAATAGCTTTTCGATGACTGCATCCCCCGAACGACAGTTTTGAAAGTGCGCAAGGGGTCGGTCCTAAACTGATTCAGAATTTGACCCTAGAACAAAGTTAATCTCAAAAATTTTTCTGATAACCTATTCCATTTATGAATGCGGCTTTATAGGTAAAGACCATTTTACTTGTGATTAAATCATCAAGAGAAACTGTACAATGAATAACAACATTAAATTATCTAGTTTCGTGTCAAATTTGCTAACTCAATATCTACTTATGTTGGCAGATACAACTAATGTAAGACTATGGACTTCAATTAGAAAATTGATTAGAACTCATGTCATGTGTGTTATGTGAAACATCTATATATAGGTCATTTGTGGTAACTGAATAGGACTTATTAAATTCATTCCATAATAAGCCATCAACGAGAGTACGAAAAGTATCAGGAGAACATAACGTATCAAAATCAGTTGTTCATCGAGTCGTAAAAGAACAACTGTTGTTTATTTTTCACGTATAAAAAGTGCATAATATGACAAAGGCTGAAATCCTGCAAGACTTGAATGTAGCCAGTGATTTTGTTGACAAAACTATCCAAACAATTCCTTTCTCTCTAGAGTTTTTTTACGAATGATTCCATTTTCACCGGATGCATTTATAGAATACCTAGTATCTAAATGGAATTATCCAAACAAGAAACCCCATGGATTTTTTTGGTTAATCTCAAAAGTACCTGTGCAAACAAGACAAGGTGTGAAAGACAATATTACGTTATGTATTAATAAAATAGCAAATATTAGCCAAACGGCTCCGTTTATCAATTTCTAACACGAGCACATTTTTGTTTGCTTCAGATGTGGAAGAATAATTTTCGATAATTGCATACAGAGTGTGTCATCCCTGCAAAACTTTTGAATCACTACCATTACGAGTAGTCCGTCACTGGCAAGTTAATACTGTAAGTCAGTTCACATCACCAAAATAAACATAGAAATAAAATAAAATTGAAATTCAAACTTTGGGGACCTATAATTCAAAAACGAGAAAGAAAGCTGGCTTTCTGTTACGGGTGTTTTATACTATTTTCTATTTCGGCTTGTATTCACATTATTTATTTATAGAAAAATGGTTAAAAATATACATTAGGAAAATTAGATAAACTATTCACTATTAATTAGATGAACTATTTACTTTCAGTCTCAGACGATAACTTGCTTGTAGAGTAAGTGTTGGTATAGTGGTAACGTAAATAATATTTTCATTATGAACATCATCTTCGGCTCCAGAAATTCTAGTTTAGCGCTGTTTCAGTTTCATTAAATCGCGGATAACTCCCATGTTAATTCTTTAGCTCTAAAAATATACTGCTACCAGTGTGCTTGAAAGATTGAGACTTTTCCATTTATTTGAGACTTTTCCATTCATTAGGTATCCTTCTGCTTATCTTTTTGATTGAAAGAACATCAATGATATGACACATCTTATAAAATGTTGAAGCGCACTCAATGGTTTTATTCTGAAAATTATTACGTACGAATGGATAGGAAAGGAATCAGCCAATTCTTTTTACAAGTTTTCTGTAAACCATTGAAAATTCCATCATATATTATTATTCAATAACTTCAATTCCTACAATCCTTGTGAAATTATAAACTTTTTTGGGCACTCAGTTTGACCTTCCCTTATCAAGGTGAATTCTCATTAGTCCAAATTAAAATTTCTGATTTACCTTACTCAACATAAACAGAATTAACAGTCTTCTGACATGATCATCTTCCAGTAATTTCTGGAGGATTGAAAGTTTTAAGTTTGTTTATGATTATGTGCTTTGAAAGTACGCGCTACTGACTTCAGGCTAATTTATACATAATTGAAAATCTGTTAGTAGATATTTTTTTCAAACATATAGGTAGTAGAAAATTCGTCTTGATATCACCACTAGTGACAGTTTATCAATAAATAAACTATTTTTTATACTTTTTTCTCCATTTTATTAACAGTACTTTACGAGATGGGTTACGTTAATGTTTTTGTTCTCCACATCCAATTATTTTTAATACTTCTATCTTGTGCATTTCATATAATTGTATGTGAATTACTAGATAATTGAAGTTACACTAAATTAGGGAAAAATACTGTTTATTAGAAGGACGATTACATGGAATGCTTTATTTTTCAACCAAAACTCTAGAACAAACTTCATGAGTTTAGCATAGTTCCAATTTTGTTTTTACCATTCTTATTGTGGATATTATTTTCAACAGATAAAATGCCTTTTTTATGAACTATCGCATTGCGACACACAGAAAAGTTTTCATTTCAGTAATTTATTTCAGCAACAATACTTTTCCATATATTGATTATTATAGTGAATAGCGAATTTCATAACATATAGGCTAGGATAATGAGTTATTTCAGTATCAAACATCTTTTTTCTGTTTCGGTATTAGAACGTTACACTCGAATTTTCGTGTAACATGGACTCAATTCTCAAACGATTTTTGATTTTGTGTAGTGGGTTGGTACCCCTTAATAACAGATTAACTACTGAATACACTGTTTAAACCACCACTACACCAACACTCACGATTATACTATCTAACGCGCGTTTCGATAATCAGGTTATCGTCTTCAGAGACTGAGGTTAAACTATTTATTTTCAGTCTTTTGATGTAGTGGTGGTGAACAGTGTGTTCAGTATGAATATCGCTAACGGTTCCCGAAATTCCAACTGAACAGTTAATTGCTGGCTGACTGGACGATGCATTATTCGGTCATGTATGAGGGCTTTGTGAGGTTATTTCAATTTTAAAATTTGTAAATGTATTCATGAAATATGGACAAAACATACAAATCTACAGTGAAGAAATTTCTTAAAATGAATGAATTATTTGACATATCGAAATTATTATGTGTCAGTCTCCAGAGAGGTAATGTAAGTGAACTGTCAAACAAGAATCAATTCTACCAAGCGACCACCTAGGTTACGCGTGAGCTGGGCAGTGTAATTGTGAGTGTTGGTTTAGTGTAAATATCACAACTTTATTATTAGAAAGTAAATAATCTTCTGAGCTATTCTAAAACCAACGCAATTAATATTATCATCCATTTTGAATCCCATTTTATGTTCACCAAATGCCAACACAAAATTATATCAAATAACTAAGTTAGGAGCTTTTTCCGGTACTTGCTCCAGCTGGGTCTGTCAGCCACCCTGAGATCTCCTCTAAAGCGAGTGCTGTTAAAAAATTCGTGCTAAGCTGCATCGCGCTATCACTATTTGCAAAGTGGGATCAAATATGGACACTACAACTGAAAAATAGATCAAATAACTAAGGTAGCAGCTTTTACGGGAACTTAGTACAGCTGGGGCTGTCAGCTATCCCGAAAGTGGGATCAAATGTGGGCACTTCAGTTGAAAAATTGATCGAATAAAACTAGGATAGAAGCCTTTCCCGGAGCTTGCTCCAGCAGGGGATGCCAGCGATCCCGATTCTACCTCTGAAGTGAGTTTATCTACAAGTTTCGTGCTCGCTATCATAATTTGTAAATTGGAATCAGATGTGAATAGGGGCAGACAGCTACCCCGAATCCATATCTGAAGCGAGTTGAAATCAGATATGGCCAATACAGTTGAAAATAGATCAAATAACTAAGCAATAAGTTGTACAAAGATTCATAGAATATTGGAAAAGAACCAGTATAAACATACAAATTAACACGAATACATATCCTCGTAAAAGAACAAAAAACCAAACGATGTCATCATGCCACAAAGCCCGGAGGAAGACCCTCATAAAAGACTAGTAATTCCAATTGAAAAATCCGAAAGAAATACTATTAACATTTGATGACGCAATGTTTATAATGAAATTGTCGGATCTGTATTTTTTGACATGAGAAACCTTTTTAGAAAAGACTATAATAGATAATTCAGCTTTTGAAACAACTGTTAGCTGAAGACGAATAGTTAATAATTTAATAACAGGAAAAAGGTTTCCCACTCAAATTTGAATAATGTTTAAGTAGTCTATTAGATCTTTTCAATTAATAATTACGCTCCCATATTATAACAATGTTGAACAATGTTGCCTTTAATTATTTACTTAACTATTAAAAAATAAACTTAAAGCATTTCATTATGAACTAAATTGGAAACATATGTGCCCAGAAGGACATATAATTTCATGTTTGTTTTAATATTACCTGCCATCTATAAAAAAAATGACGTGTCTATCATATTAAATGTTATGATCCAAAAAAAGATATTGATGGTTGTTCCGATCAAAAGAAATTTCATTCAGCACATTACTACTGAAGACTTGCTCATTATCACTTATTAGAGACAAAAATACTAATACAAATCAAATTGAAGTTTTCAATCAATAGAATCAACAAAATATAGAAGACGGACCAAATTATAGATAAACCGAAACTTTGTGTGTAGTCATTTCAGTATCGTTTCGCAAATAAAGAAAATGTATACAGTAGAAGATATTGTCGTAATGTAAAATAATGAATACGGCCTCGTTTCAAATTATTCATTTCAGACTAATATTCCCTGAATGTCATTATTTGACTTGAGTTATTGCAATAAATGACAGAAGTATGTAACTTAAGGGTCTTGAGTTATCCGTACTGCTGTAATTTCAGTATTTGACATTTTGAATAATACTACTTGATCACTAATATTAACTAGCTTATGTCTTTAAGTTCGTATTTAATGAAAATTAATAGGAAGTTTAATTTCGAAGCGTGCTTTGTATAGTGAAGTTCCTTCTTCTCAATTATCTTCTTTCGGATACGAGGGTTACTATTTATATTTCTGTTGTGATAAAGAAAAAATAAGTATTCCTGATTGAAACGAGTTCAATTATTTTTCAAAATATACTACACGTAGAATCTTAGAAGGATTTACACTTAGATTGAGGTAGATCTAAAAAATGCGTTTTGAAAACAAAAACATCTTAATGTTTAAAATCGTTGGCATGCGGAAAAAGCTCTTTGAATGCCACATGGGGCTGGTTACTGGCTTATCAATTAAAGCTTATGGACAGTTAGAAACTAAATTTTTTGAGCAGTGATGTGTAACATGCATGACCATAATAAAGAATGTTTTGTTTTTTATTTAACAATATTCGAATTACGCCAGTGAGCTCAGGTAAATAAATAGTTACATACCAATTAATGTTTTTCTAATGCCACGATTGCTACATGACCGGCGATCCCAAAGTAGCAGGAAACTACTATTTGCTTCGATCTGATATCAACTTTTGTTGTATTTGGTTCGTCTTGAAAGACCGCAAAGTAGTTTGACCAATTGTTCGGGGTTAAATACATAGATCCAAATTAGATACATTATACGAGTATGTAGCCTCCGATTCAACGTTAGCAAATATTTTCAAAATTTCCTTTTAAGCATTGTCCACGTTTGCTTTATTGCTATCTAATGATAAGTCAAGCTATGAAGAAATAACTGGATGAAAGTTTTCATGGGATAATACTTGTACAAGGACTGCATTTTTAGTTGACTAATGCTAATCGCACTAAAATGATAAAAATTTGTAATTGAGGTTATGTTTAGTTTACATTGGAATTATCAGTGCTATTCAGAAAATGTAGATGGGTGCTGGCTAAATACACTGCGTGGCATAGGTCAGTGGTATAGTGTTATATATAGTGTGAACAAGAACACTCTTGAACCATAGAAAATCGGAGTATAATTGTTTCCCTATAAATCGTAATTCTGTCTTACACAATCAGATAGACATGTGAGAATGTAATGATGATACGAAGAGAAATATGTGTCAGAGCGTATTAACGAGCAGCTTCCTTTTGGTAGAAAATCAGTCAAATCATAGGCAATGTAGAAACATTGGTGAATGCTATTATTCGAAATGGCTTCAGGAAGATTAGTTTTCCTGAAGACCTGTTTTCTCTGTGCATATAGAAATTATATGTTTCGATATTTCATTCACTTCTCCACAAAACCTAAAGTGGCCAATGTTTTTTATTTTCATTTTGTTAAGGCTTTCATTCAAGTAACTGTGTTCTGTAAAAATCCATGTGAGAATGCCTAGGTTATTCCTGTTTATGTATATGATGTATTTACTAGATCTTTGATGGTCATATTGCAGTTTTAGAGGCACCTGTGTACCATATCTTGGTATAATTGTTGATTGAATATTGATTTTATCTTTACTTTTTTGTTATTCGGCAGCACTTCAGCACTTCTTCTCAAAGTTCCCTTTTTTATTACAAAATTGTATATTGGTATGCATTTTTGCAATGAGTACATTATATTCTCTTGAATTCGTGAAGCTTTTTTTCTGTATTCGCTTTTAATCATCCTGATCATAGACGGTTTGGCAAACCTTTCCACAGAAATGTTCAATGTAGTTATATCTAAAATGATTTCCATTGGTGCTGTTGGAAAAGTCTTCATAGTTCTTATAATGTAGATATACGCCAGGCTCTGCGCCTCGCTGAAGTGTCTTTTCGCCGACTAGTGTTTGAGTTTACTTTGTCAGACGATTGCTTCATAGATTATTATCGGCCTTGTAATCATGGTGTACATCCATCGCCGTATCTTATTGCCATTCTTTTACATATCGTGATGCTGTTGTAACTTTCTCTGAAATATTCTTGACGTGTTTATTCCACAAAAGTCTATTCTTCGAGGTTATTCCCAAATACTAGGATTCTTGTAGTTCTAGTTTTTGAACTATATCTTTTTACCCTATGTCTCACAGACTCTTATTTCTGTGTTATGTAGATGATGTCGCAAATAGTACCTTCAAATTTGCAACTGTAGATTAGGATTATGTCAACTTCTAACTGACTGTATGACTACTTGGAATTTGTTCAGTAATTCATCTACAACTTGGATCCATAGTATCTTATTTACAACTATTAGCTTCACGACACTACAATATTAAGAGACTTTTGGAATATCCAAGAAGGAGCAGCTGTTACCTAGCACTCCAGGCTTTGCTACAATTTTTCAGTTAGTTGAAGTAGAACGATTTTTCTGTGATATCTCTGCTTTATGCACATGCTCAATATCATGTGTTGGATTAACCTTGGTTATCCAGTATCTTTTTAGTACAAACGATGTAAGGTTTAAAGCTTTGAATGATTTCATATTGGTCCAATCACTTTCACCTATGTTGGACTTTCTTCTTCTCTAGCTTAGTGGTATTTAAGCTGTTATGAAATTAACTATTGTATTAGTTCTGTTAGTAGAAGAGGGGACGTCCCATCTGTTCCCGCCGATTAGTTAGTGTATGGCTCAGATTGGTTCGTTAGTTGTCGTTATACTACCAGGAAAAAGTGTGCTGAGTAGAAGAGTTATCTACCTTTTTCCTCCTCCATAGAGCTCCTGTTAGATGTCTTGAGTTTCATCATTGATATCTAACAATATTTAGCTAACTTTTTTTGCAGCCCGGTTGCTTGATGAGTGAAGGTGCTGTAGTTACGGGGAAATCTTTTTAACTTATTGTACTCTGTAAGTTTCCGGTGTATTTTGCATTGTTAAAATGTTTACTTACTTCTGCTTTTAATATTAACATTTTATTGTTTCATAATGGCGTGATATTTTTGCCACTTTGTTTGTGTAGTAGCTACATATGAGTTGACTATTGCTTTAGTGAGTAAAGAATGACTTCCAAATAAATTTCTTTTTCTAAATCAATTCAAATTTTCTCAAATATATTAAGAAATTGTGACTTAAATAACAAAATCTGTATGAATAGTTGTCACTTACAAAGAACTTATTAATTAGTTTCTCTATAGAAACATAAATTTCTTATTAAAAACTGTTTTCATGGAATCGGCAAAAAAAGTTCAAATTAAGTTGTTACATTAGCTATATCGATTGGTTTTAATTGGAGTAATCAACATTAATTATTTAAATTCTGATCTTGAAAATTACATCTTTCATATTTGATTTTCTCTCTGCGTTCGTTCCTAGAGGTTCAATTTTGAAGCAGTCGTCAACTCCAAGTTGAGACGGTGAAAAAATTAAATCTCATGAAATTGAAGAGAAAAATCAATGACTTGAAATTAACTGAAATGAATCTAACTCAAATTATTTTTGATGGAGCTAAGGAAACCCGAGAAAACAAAGTTTCAATTACTTAAAATGAATTTAGTTTTGCTAGTATTCCTTTTATAGCTGCTCAAACAAATACAATGAGATTCAACTTGCAATGATAGTTTCACGTAACACGTAGCATTTATAGGAAAATTCTCATCCTAATTGGATTTATTATAATAATAATTATTATGACATACATATTTCATCAATGTGTCAAAATAAATAATGCTTATATTACTGCGTATAAATTTAAAAAATGCCCTGAATCAATATTACCGATTAGTCCACTCAAATTAAACGAAAAATCGCTGATTCAGATAAATTTTGCCCACAACAACGAGACCAGTCAACTTGACTCAAACGAGTTGTAGATAATTAAATTTCCTCCAACTTTGCCATGGAACATTTTGTCGTACGTTGCATAGTTAAACCGCTAGAGGGCGCGCAGAAGATTTTAAAACTCATTTCTTGCATTTTCTGGAAAACTATGCTTTTCCAGGAAAAATAGTGAATGGCAAAGTTGTAGCATACAAAATTCTCAACAACTTTTGTCCGAAACATTTTTCTGAATAATGCACATTTTCGCCGCTAAGGAGCGCGAAAAATTTTTAAAATTCAGTTGGCAGCCCTATAGAGCATTAAATTCTGCGAAGTTAGGCCGTCCGTTTAATGTACGAAGAAAATATTCCGTTAATACAGTTGCAATTACAGGTGTCGAATTTATTGTTTATGTTCATTAAGAAAAATCCAATTTAAAATGAAAATCGGCTGAAAATTCGTGAACGAGTTCATTAATATCTTGGTATTCCAATGTTGTCTCCATAATATTTTTAAATATTCGTTTCTCGGAAAAAATGTGCTCCAGAAGTAACATTTTAAAATTTTCCTTTGTTTCGCGTATAAACGAAAATTCAATACATTCGATAATCGCTCCATGAGATGGAGATGATATGATATTTAGTTACCGGAAAAATCGAAGAACAGCTCGAGATGAAATATTACGTCATAGACGTCGGATTCTTGTTACATAAGATAAAATACATAATTTTTAAACGCTACAGTTCATGCACTATAGTGTTTGATGGTTATTCTATAGGAGAACAAAGGGGTCGGAAGAAACGCAAGAACCCAATTACACGATTTTTCCAGGCCTTCTAGTAGAGGTTGTAGTTCATCAGAAATAATATTGCTAATAGCCAAGATTACGTTCTACTATTCCGAAGAAATCATAAGTTCGATATGAAAATTTATGTATTAGCATCTATTTAATACTAAGAACCATGGTAAACTTGAAAACAGGACTCCACCAATACACGTGCACCAGTATACTGAATTGTCGGCTCAAATATTCAAGACTATTGTATATTAGACATAACTGTTTTTAATTTATTTAGAAAGATTGAACTTTCTATTATCAAATCATCATGCCGGGTTGTGCTGTGGCTACATACAACAACACTAATCGAAATACCAAAGAAACAGGTAATAAATACTTTATATTTCCAAAAGATAAATCCTGTCGTCGAGAGGATAAGCTTTATTCAAAATATTTTAATTACAAAATAATATACAGATTTTCAAAATTACATCATAAAATTCGTATTTTTGTCCGAAAATGTTAGTTGGAAATGTACCTACATATTTTGCTAGCAATTGTAAACAATTGTAAACTATTTAGTGAATATACCCCTCATTCACGTGTTTCTTATATTTTGAAGAGGTTAGTTCCATATAATGCAAAGTATATAGAATTAAAACATTGTTTATGTACCTAAATGATTTGCTCAAAGAAATAAATGGAACATATTTACATATCAGAACTAATATTATTGAACTAGGTAGATGTTTCGTTACATATTTTTCATCTGGAGGAATATTTTTGCTATGGTATATGGCGTCTGCAGATTAGCATCAGCGTACAGGCCGTCAAAGCACACTACCTAATGACATACACGTGATGAAGCTACCAATATGGTACGGGTCGTAACTAAGAGCAGTGGAAATACTCATAGCCCGCTGGCAATTTTGAGAAATTTTCAATGTCAAGCTTTCAAGGACAAAAAGAGGGGATCAAAATGAGGTATTAGATACAAGCGCAAGAAGAGTCAAAGACATATCATTTGCCTAGGAAAATATGCGTCTGCTATGTAGACCGAGCTAGTGTCCTAACTTATTACGGCCCATGTGCTAAAAATAGGAATCACGTGCATACATCAGCACAGACAGCGTAGCGGCACAAATGTAATTGCATATTATGTCCACCGAAATAGAGTTGTAATTGGAATTATACGAGACACTTATTGACCTGGCTAATGAATAAGTGGTAGAGCTGCTCCAGATTTCTGGATATAGGAGACTTATTGACAATGAAATTTCCTACGAGTTGGCTAAGTTTGAAATAAGTTAACTGCTAACAAAGCCTTAAACTGCAGTGAAAATCTCTTTCATGTAGATTACGGAACATTTCAAGCTTTGAGAGAGAGGGGAAAACAAAGAGGCCTGGCTTTAGTGATATGGATGCCGCCGTACCAAAACCTTCATAGGTGGGACAAAGTTTTAGCTGTGGAAATACTGCAGCAGAGTAGTTGGGAGTCTTTGGTAGTACTAATCACAAGGCATGCGGAAATCACTTATTGATGCACGTAAAACAATTTTGAGATTTGTCCTCTACAGTTGTCAATTCTATATTCACATTTTGAGAAAATGGAAAATCCAAAAAATCAGGACCGATAAGTATCAAAATTATTAGGGTAAATCCCTGTAAAAGTCTCCAAGAAAAAAAGGGAGTACAGGTTTTGGGTTCGATTCTTAAAAAAATCTAAAGATAATTATTAAACTTATTAAAGATTTAAGAAGTGATGAGTGTCGTTCAGTACTTGGCCATAAAATCAGCTCTTGCAATTAATATGTCTCATCGTCTGAATTTCAAAGAATCACAATAATAAATATAAATACTAGATTGATTTAATCTAAATATGGACAAAAAATATAAACGTAGATAGAAATGTTTTTGTTTTTTTATTGTATTTAACAGAAATATTAGAAATAAAGACTCCTCGTATATGAGGCTGCTCCAACTAACTTGGATTAGAGTATAATAGCAAATATACTGATTAGGAATTACACAGAGATTCATCCTCAAGAACTAATTCAGTTTATTCATAATTCGTGTTTTCCTTCTCAATTTTCTTCCCTATTTAATGATTAAGTGATAGAATTTGGCGTATATATTGCATCATTTTCAAATAACATTTGTGTCCGTTTAATATACTCACTCATACAATATAAAACAAGTGAGCGTAAATCAATATTCTAGATTATCTTCCGCCTTGGAGGCTTATTTTGCAGATTCACTTGGAAAAGCTGATGTTCTCATCGTTCGCCAATAATCAAGGGTGCTTTATCTTACTCAAAACCGGCGTTTGAATTTTGTACGGACACAAGATTAAAATCATTTATTTTTCATTTTCTTTATTATTCTCTGGCAGTTCAATTTTTGTCACCAGATTAGGTGACTTCTTAATTTAGATTGAATGATAACCAAGTGGTCCACTTCATTTTCAACTAGAATGATCTATAAAAAGGTTCAAAATGCTAACTATGTATGGCTGTTCTCAGTCTTGAATATTTTCCAATCACTCGAGCTTCTAAGATCGGAGATCATTAGTAACCCTATGTCGGGTATGATTGTAAATTAAATGATACTGAAAATGTGATTATTCAATAATTATAAACAAACATTCATGTTCTACGGGGACTCAATAATAACCGGACTTGGATAGAACTTTTGTAGTACTCGTATTTCTTCAGCTAAATGATAGATAGCGGAAGTCATTACTTTATTATGTGATATCGTGGTGTATTTTTTTGATCGTTCAGTAAGCGCTACTTTATTTATTTTTCATAAAAATGTTGCTAGAACTGTTTTAATCTTGGAAATAACTAGAAAGATGACGTAGTGAGAAAAACTCAAGTGGTAATGAACCTTGTTGTGGATTACCATCAAAGTGTCCAAATTCGCGAAAATTTAAAAAAAACTCACGATCTTATGCTCACAGACCACAGATGACAATTGGTCAACTTATCGCCGAGTAGTGGGCTATCGTTGAGCATCATTTGAAGGATTTCCATGGAAGCTTTGGGAATGGAAAGGGCTTCTGTGGAGTTTCTTTCTCATGCTCCGACCAAAAATCAGTATGAAGATTGAACATGATCTGGTGCCGAATGACTTGCTCTTATATCCACGGATAGAGAGGCATAAAATGATACCGATTCCTCAACATTGAAATGGTTATGGTGAAAAATGAGGATATAGCCGACAGCCATTTTCACAAATGAGCACTTTTTTCAAACAGTTAAAGCATCGATGGGACAAATATACTTGCTACTTAAGTTTTGAGATAAACAAATAAAAATATAATTTTTAATTGGAACTGGATTTAATGTCTTTTAAAATATTTTAAATTGAGATCAATACACTTTTGCATGCGTTTGAACCAATTGTCGAAGCATTTTATCCATTCCGATTGAGGTACCTTCAAAAAATGTGATTTGACCGCACCAACTGCTTCTTCAGGTGTAAAAAAAGGTTGACTTCGCAATTTATTTTAGTTCTGCGGTAATAATAAGAAATCATTGGGTGCCAAACAAGGACTGTACAGCGGATGACCCATCAATTCGATGGTTTGTCTATTCTCACGTTTTTGATTGAACTGATGTGTGAGATCTTGCATTATCGAGGTGAATGATTGTTTCGAACTCTTCTGACAAAGAAATGCCGGTGAACTATTCATAATTGACCGTTCTACGTTGCTCTGAAGAAATGGTGACGACATGTCCAGTTATTTCAAAAAAACAGGCGACCATTTGCTTCGTGTGCGAACAACGTTTGTTGGATTTGATTGACTCATACATTCGATTGTTGGTTAGTATCGGGTTTTATGCATGGATCTATGATTCCTCGCCTATCACAATTCTTAGACGTCTTTTGAAGCATTGCGATTGAGTTTGTTCAGCATTTCTGTGCACCAATCGATACGAGCTTTTTTTGAGCGAGTGTCAAATTATGCAGTATCCAACGCGAATCAATTTTTTGAGAGCCAAATGCTCAAGTATTATTGAATGTATGCCTTAGTGTGCCTAAATCTCACGGTATATCAAATGACAATATCAGTTTACGCACAACATCGATATTTTCTGGCACAACAGCCGATTTTGGACGACCCTCACGAAATTCATTCTGAAGCGAAGTTTGGCCATGATTTAATTCGGAACACCAGAGAAACACGGTGACTCGAGATGGTCAAAAATCGAAGCGAGGTGATCAGCACACCTCTGTTTGTTCAAGCCACGTCGAAAGTTATAGAAAATCGTCGCACAAAAATGTAATCGGTTTAATTCCATTTTTTGATCAAGATCTATAAACAACTCAATCTATAGACAACTTAAATATCACTCGTGTAACAACACGTTGTGAGTACATTCACCATTAAATATGTCAACCTTTATGATGGCAATGTCAGATTTTACGTATTCACATCAAAACTTGAGTAGACACCTTCGTATTGGTTGTAATGGATAGTATTCTGAAGGTGATAACGGTGCTTCATAAATAAATTGAACTTAAATAAATATTTTTCAAAAAATAATGCTTTGTACGGATAAACAAAAATTAGTTATCATACGTCATTATAAATAAAACATCAATATATCTAACTTAAAAGGTAATTCATAAGATGATGGTACAATGATCAGTGAGAATTTCAGGACCTTGATCTGGATAAATGAATTTAGTTATGTGCATAAGTATAATGAGTCCATAGATATTGCTATAATATTTAACGCTCTTCTCTCGCCGTTTTCATATGAACAGAAACGTACATTTAAATAATTAAAAATATTTAGTTGATAGATCAATTATCTATGAGAAACAAAATATGCTCCTTATTAATTGATTATTCGTATCTAAAGTAGAATAAACAGCTCTGTAGTACTCGATTCATGTATCTCATATATAGACTAATACTAAAAAATAACCATTCAAAACTCATATTCAAAAATTTAGAAGATAAAAAAACGCCAAATCTTGTATTTTACATAATTCATCTAAAACCAGTACCTCTCTTAAAGAATCATTCTAGTAGTTATGAAAATGCAATTCAAATGAAACATGTGGGCATGGCTAACAGTTTTGAAGAATAAAATTACAAATATGTAACCGGAAATCTGTAAAGGAATTCTGTATTCTAGTAAGTCTCTTAGACGTTTAATCATGTGTTACCGTTAGGTTTTCATTGTTATCATGATTTGAGAGTTTGAAATTTTAATGCTAGAGTTGGTTCAATAAATGAGCAGCTTCCTGCGAAGCTTCTTTGACAATTACATCTAGTTGAACTCGGAACGGTAAATAAAATACGTCATATGTTATCACATTTCAGTTTTCCATGACTCCCTAAGGAATATCAATATACGTTTTTTGATAATATGCTCGGAAAGAATTAAATAATCCACATTTATTCTCACCTACAAATTAATCACAAAAAATACTCATTAATTCTTCTTTAATATTTAAATTGTTCGTAGATCAAGAAAACATGTTAATTCTGAAACCCAGTTCTATTGAATACATGTTATATGTGAAAAAAAAGTGTCCAGAAAAAAATAGCCAAACGTGACAACCGTGGAATACTTAGGTAAACAAATCATACCCTACTGCAAATTTATTATTTGTTGAACGTGTTTCCAATTCAGTTTATAGTTATCACGAGTGGTTTTTTGTTGTTTTCAGTGAAGTTTTTAGGGTTTTTCAGATTTGATATTGTTTATACAATCTTTGGTGAAAACAGTGTAATTGTAAAGTTGATAGAGTATCTATCACATGGTTATTATAATCACTCACGTTACTGATGATAATATGTTGTATTATATTCATTAGGATACATTGGTATACAGTACAAATATAAAGATAAATATTCAATAGGAGTTTTTTTACCTACTAAAGTATATAAAGAAGAAAAAACGTTATAAGAGTACTTCAAAAATTAAATATAATTTGTTTTTTATTGAAAAACATGCGTTGATTCGAACTCGCTCACATATATAGACCCTGAAGTTCTGTATTTTTATGTTAATCGAATCTGAAGTTTGGCGTATGCGTGGGGTCCTTTTTTATGTTGCAGTTAATTCTTTATCTTTTTTGTGAGTTGTTTACAGTATGTTGTGACTGTTTTTATAGAGACATTTTCTATGAAGCTTTTTTATTTGTTTGCAGCAAAATAGAGGTTTCCAGTAAACGAGAATTCTGGAATGGGATAATACTATTTAAATGAGGCTCTAGCAATCGTAGCAATTAGTGAATAATTTGATGTTTTAGTCGGGATAGCGTACTCAACAGTTTAAAACCTGTTTAAATAAATAAGGAAAATCTTACAGTACTTTTTTAATATAGCCAAATTGTTTAGACCATTTTGCTACCAAAGATAACATTTCAAGAAGTATTGTGGTAAGAATTATCAGGTGCTGTTCGAAGTAGGAACGCTTTAAAAGGAATTTTAGAAGACTATATAAGCCATCAACTGGTTTTCAATCTAAGTAATATTTTATATTAAGGTTGGTAGTTTGACGGAAAAGACTTTGCGACCATGGTCAAGGTGATCATAATCTTGGACTCCGCTATGTTTCTAATGTTATCTACTAAAATTTAGCACATACACTACCGGTTAAAAGTTGCCCATCCTATAATTCATTAATTAAATTACAAAATAATACACTCTAACAAATTTCTTTCTTATATTGTCAAGCGAAGGTCGTTATTTATTTACTTTATATAAGCGCATGTTTATATTTTGTCGGTGAGTGCGACAAGTTGAAACTTGCAAGTGCTGGCTGATTTGTTTATTATTCTTTAACTGTGGATTATTTCTTCGAAGTATATGATTGTAGTTAAGTCCCAGTTAGCCCTGTGAGACACAAGACCGTGCTGTGATTTTTTTTATTTTCGCAAATTAAGAATTTTAAGTTTTAAACCGGGTGAAACCAAGAAATTATAAGTTAAAACTCGTGCATTAATAACAAGTCTTCATAGTCTAGAAAAAAGTAACCATGTCATTGCAGCCTTATTCAAAATACCTCGACAAACCTAGGGATCTGCCTTCGAGTACCTCTACAGTGAAAAGGAGATGGCCTTTTTAAAAGAGTGGCAGTGAAGATATCTCTTTTAAGATGCCAAAGCCGACTGGGGTTTGGCATGGTGGGAATTGAAGAAAGAAATATTAAAGGAAAATATAGTACGTTTTGGACAGTGCTTGATCGAAAAGAAAATTTATCTTCCAGCATGACAACGATCCTAAGCATTCCTCGAAGCTGTGTATTTGTAAGAATTGGAAAGTAATTATTTCGCCATCACAGTGGCTGACCTTAACCCGATTTAGTTGTTGTGGGACAAATTGGACAGGAAAATCAGAAAGTAGTATTCTACTTCCACTTCTCATCTTAGGAATATCCGGAAAAAAAAAGATGACGATAATTTGTTGTAATAGTTACAAAGAATGCCAAAATTATACACCGAAATAATGAAAACAAAACAAATCTAGATCGATGAATAAAAAATCAAATATAGAATAATAAAAGACTATAGTTCAATTATTACCATATACTTATCTATATATGTTCATCAAAATATAAATATCATAATCGATCGTATTGTTGCTATTTGTTGTGTATCACTCAAACTATAGGGTGGGCAACAAATGACCGGTGGTATATATTGATTATAATACTTATATGGAGAAAAATATCTTCGTTTTTACTTAAGAGAATAATTGGAAATCTAGGAAAAGTAACATTGATATTATCCTGAAAGTGTTACACCGTAAGACGTATGAAAATGGTCATATGAACACAAATTGTGCTAAACATCCGGAATCGTCATTTACAGTATCTATTCCAGATGTAGTTGATAATATCCGGGCATTTATACCAAGAAATAGATGAATAAACCATGCCATAGGTAATGAAATCTATATTTCATCTCAACCGGTATGCAATATTTTACTTGAAAGGTTATATATGAAAAAGCTATCTGCAAGGTAGATGCATGAAAATTCAAGCAATATTTTCAAATGGAATGTAATCAAATTATTCCGTCAATATGTCTCAGTAGAAGAAAATTGAATATACTATTGTAACTTTTTTCGTATTTATTTACACTCTATTTGTGAGGTGAATTAATAAACACTGTTTCGTACGTTCTTCATTCATTCACACACTAAACACTATTTATATTCACTCATAAATGTCACTTCACTAATTCGTTATATTCCCTACGACTATTTATTGAAAACTTACTGCGCTTCATAAACTACATTTTTATAGAAATTATTTAGAAGAAATACTGTAATAAACTGCCTTCTATAATAAAAAGTTCACAAAGGCGCGTCCGCCATTTATAAAAACAGATTAAAGGCGCCGCGTAATTCACCGAATTTTAAAAGTCCACTGTAACTGAACAGAGCCGGCCTAAGGATCCATTTTGCGAGCTTGTTCGTAATACCATTATAACCAATAGACAAAAATACTGTCGGACTTAATGTGATATTAGTATAAGTAATAAAGGACATAATACATTATCTAAATATTTCACTAAATTAAATTCTAAAACACAAATAAACAAAAGAAGTAATATTATATATCAAGGGCCTTGTACTAATTGTGACGCTATCTACATAGGGCAGACATCTCAGTATTTAGAAAATAGACTAAAAGGTCATCAATACGATAAAAAAAAATAAAATTGCATTAACGAACCATTATAAAGATTCGAAAATTCTTGGAACGGAATTTAATACACGAAGAGATTTTTTAGAAATGGTCAACATTCATAAGAATGAAAAAGTTATGAATGATGAAACAAGACCTAAATAATTTATAGCTTTATGTTGTAAATTTGATCAAGTACTGTTACATATTTGAGATAAGAGAAAAATAATTTTTCTTATCTTCTATCCATATATTAGATTTGCCAAATAATTCGCTTTGACTTCTCTATAGCTTTTATTTCAAGTTGATGATAAAAGTTGAAAATAGGAATTAAACAATAAAGATAATACCCTCGTATATCGTTTCGGAACATATTCTCCTTTTTACCGTTTCCACTCCTTATTAACTACTCAAGAGCTCCTAAAACAACTCCATTCTTCTCAAAGGCTTTTCAATTAATGATAGTTTAATTTTAAATTTCATCCAAAGGTCGTTAGTTTATTATATTCAGGGCAGAAGCTTTAGAAGTGCTATTATAACGACATTCCTTTGTTTCAGAGTTGGATCTGGATTTCCTGGAGCGACGCCAAAATGCCACTTCAGGAACAAGCGGTCAGGAGAGCAGCCAAGAACAAGACCAGCGCTCTCCTATCGAGATTAGTCCAGAATCGGTCGACAGAATTAAGGTTATTCTATTGGGGGCACCGGCCGTTGGCAAGACTTCCATAATACAGGTAAATTCAATTTTACTATATGAGAAATAGCATTAAATGTTTTTAAATAAATTCCCGCGTCTTATTATTCATTTCAGTATATATTCAAAGTGATTAGGAATGCAAAAAATCAAATGCCATTACTCTAATTACTTGGGAGTAACAGTTTCAAGTTATATGGGATCGTTCATGATACTGAAGACAATATAATAAAAACACAATACCAATCCCAAAATATTCATTTGGAATCATGAAATAGTGGAACACAGATGTGTTAAAACAGAAAATTTACAAGAACCTTGGTCATTGAATAACGGTATTGACACCCATTTCATGAATCAATATTATTCTGAAATTTTTACCTGTGTACAAAAACAAATCTTGTCGTAATTGTTGTTTCGTTGCCCATTCAATTGAATAACCATAAAAAATTATTGAAAAGCCTAAGTTTTTTAAAAAAAATTGAAACTTACGTGAAATTATTCTGGTTAACTTTGCAGCCGCGGAGCAACTTCCTTCGGGTCACAAAAATGTCTCATTTTGATTTCTGGGTTAGTAAATTATCTTAGTGAAATACCGGTCCATTACACTACATCATTACTCTCTGAGAGAATGGACTTCATCCTAAATGTAATGTTTTTCGTATTAGTTTATACTATTTTTATTCATGGGTTGAGTTAATAAACAATGACTCCTACGTTCTTAATTTATTTACACACTATACACTACTTGTAATCATTCACTTATAAATATAAATAGACCTTCTTGGAATTTCTTCAAAAGAAACAATGTAAATAAAACGCTTGCTATAAAAAATTGTTTATCCCACCATATGCGCCTTCACCAAATTTTAAAATTCCATTGTAGCTGGACAAGGCCGGCCTACGGACCCATTTCGTGAACTTTTTTGTAACAATAATCTCGTTACCGGGACAATGATTAAGTTATTTGTTAGTCTAAGATCATTAGACTCCTTTATTTGCATTTATACACGAACAATTTGCAGTTCGACGTGAATTAATGGAACCTTACAACTATTTTGACCTGAGTTTTCGAACAGAATAATGATCTAAATATGTCTACTAAAAAACAATATTGTGTATTACGATGCTCGCAGCTTTATTGAGCTTCTCGTTTCCAGGAGTTTACACTAGTTCATTCAGGATGCGAATGCAACATATACAACTTGACCAACTTTCACATTTATTCATGAAGAAACACTATTCTATGAAATATTACAATAATTGTAAATAATAAACTTTGTAAAGGCAGAGTAACGATATATTTGATTAAATTAAACTTAAACATGTGGTTCTTTCTGTGTTTGTCTCTGTTCTCTCTGCTAAGCACACCTTTTAGTTTTTAGCTGCTGTTCGGAAAAGCAACGTTGCCGTTAGTACCTTTCTATTATAATATCTAAAGAATATGAGAGCGAACGCAACATAGCGGCCTCCCTTGAAATCTCGTAGTTTCAAGAAAAATAAAATGAAACCAAAATTTACAAACATATAACAACTTAACTAAAATATCAAACCATCGTTATCTTATCAATCCTCGATGATTGTCAAGGGATAAAAGGAAACTTCCTTCTTAAAATGAACAAAAATATAATATTGACCGCAATTCTTTCTTAAGCCGACACATGCTTATTTTCTTTAGTTGAGAAGTGATCGTATCTCTGTCATTTTCCAATCGATTATGAGGTTTCCCTATAAATAAATACATGTTTAGCCGATATTGTTTGAAAGTGCTTTTGCCCATAAAAAACAGAACATATAAATTATCTTGACAGATTTAAATGTTTAGTTGTTTAGCATAAAAGTTTAAGTAAGTCTTTTGAGAGTAAATTGAATTTTCATTAACATAGCGAAAGACGCAAGTCGATATTTTTTTGGGTCCCGAAATATCTTTAGAAATGTGTAAACGGCGAGAATGTTTCTTTAAACGTCCATTAGGTTGTTTCACTAAACGGAAATTAAAAATTCATACTGGATGTTTCTTACAGTGGCCTACCTACAGTAATTTGAGCTTCTCTCATAATAATTAGCGCCACTAGATGACGTTATCTAAATGTGAAACTAATAGTACAAACATTGAGAACAACTAATTAAATAAAACAAGTAAAATACTCAACGATAACAACTTTTATAACTAACTACGTAATTAGTGGCACCCTAGGTGTTCAAAATGTCGTCCATCATTCTCTATTGATGAAATCAGTCGTTGAGGTGGATGGGAGTTTCAATTTTTGCCTCTATTGTCTATTGTCTATTGGAGATATTTAAATCATGGAAAAGTTTAACAAAACTTATGTCATCAGCTTATCAGTCACTTGGAGAAAAATTCCCGCCTTACACATTTACACATTAATTTAATATAGTTTCAAAAGATCTATTCGAATTTTTATGTTTTTATTCAAATTTGTCAAAATAAATACGATTTCGTCAGATAACCCACGAAGCAATAAATCATTGTAATCAAAGGCACTATGGATAAAAACCCAATCAAAATAGGCTCTTCTGGCAAATTCCTTTAATGTGTTCGGGTCTAACATCTGAAATATCTTTTTATATAGTTTTCAATCTTCTTGAATTCGAACTATAGTAAACGTGATTAGGACTTGTCGACAAAATTCAAATCTCAAATCAGTTACGTGTTGTTTTGCTAGAAATTCATACAGTTGCTCTCTATTACATCACACAAACAATACTTAATTGACCTACGATCTTGTCAGATAACCCACGAAACAATAAACCCTTCTAAACAAAGACACTATGGATAAAAGCCTTCACAGCTAATTAAACTCTTCTGGAAGAAACAATTGATTTATCAGATATTTACCAGAAATATTTGTTTAACCAGTTTTTAATTTTATAATTATAAAAAACGTGATTGAACTATGTTGGGACTTTTCGTCAAAATTTACATATTTAAGAACAAAACAGCCTTTATATCAGTCAAAAGCAAATTGACGATGCTGAATGCTTGTTAACATGCTCATCGATAGCGATGATAACACATTTACGAGCCTCATCTCATCGAAATTTATCAGTAACAGCTTGTTGATACAAACAGGTGAAAATAATTGCGTAGTTCACCTAATCGATAAAGATCTAATTGATATTTGAAACGTGCAAACATCATTCAGGTGTGTTTCATTTGTTATTTACAGCTTTGTGAAGCTTCGGTAAAAAATAAAAGTTCACAAATAAATTATTCAAGGAATCAATATTATTGCGATACTCTTTAAATGTATCCAAAGAGATGATACGTGTTGTTACCCATTGAAAACGGGTGAAATTTCCAATTTACTTAGATATTTATTGTGATCCTGGATGGATGGAATACTTCAAAATAGTCGATTTTAACTTTATCATTGTCTAACGGAAAGACATGCTGGGTTGAAGACTAATCTATAATATATTGTATTGATACAGTTTATAGAAATTTATAAGCTGGCTATTTGTTTGTAACAAGGTATGTTCACATTAGCTATCAATAATTTCAGTATAGAATTTATTCATCGAAAATTTTTTTATATTAATCGGGTTAAAACGTTCTTCGCCGTCTTCCGATTCCAAGTTTCCATTTTTCTAGATCTTCCCACAGATCTTCTTCCAATCCTCTCTCTCGAATATCCTTCTCGATACCTTCTCTCCAGTTTAATCTTGGTCTTCCTCTCTTTCTTCTTCCTTGTGGTGCCCAATTTAAAATTTGTTTGGGTATGCGGTCTTCAGGCATTCTTTGGACATGTCCGTACCATCTTAACTGATTCACCCTAATGTCTTCCGTAATCGTATGTTGCACTTTCATGATCTCCCTGATTCTGTCGTTTCTTATTTTTTCCAGTCTTGATATTCCTGTCGCGCGTCTCCAATAATCCATTTCTGTGGCTTCAAGCATTTTGACTGTTTTTTCTTTTAGAGGCCAGATTTCGCTACTATATGTTGTTATACTTTTTATTATGCTATTGTATATTCATACGAAAATAAAATATATTAAATATTTACCTGTATACATAATTAGATTATTCAAATATCAGATGAGTGAAGTTAATTTTCTAAAAATAAGTCAAATGTTAGTTAATACATATAACCTAAAACAGAAATTCCTCTTTTTCTATCATTAATCAGCTGTCAGAATGGTTGTAGAATAATGCATTTTTTATAATTTCAAAGAGAATAATTAAAAAGGAGTTTATTCAAAATATTGTAGTTTGGTCCCGGTGTGTATTGTTTGTGAAACGAGAAACGGGGATTTTCGATTTCAACTAGTGGAGAAAATAAATTTAAGGTTTTGAATTTCATTTATTGGTTCCAATAAAAGAACAATGAACATGTATCTATAAGTAATTGATGATTTTGAATTGGATTATTACATATCGTATATCGTTTAAATTTAATTTATTATAATTACTTTAGAATTATATTTTTCAAATAAGTTTATTTTTATAAATTTAGGAAATTATTTACAATAAGTTTAATCCAAATTTATTAATAAAATACAGCTAATTTATAAAATTAATAATTGTTAACTCCAGAACTCAAAGGGAAGTTTCTTATGTTACCAACAGAGCTTATGGAGCTAGCCGTAGCCACACTCGTATTATAATCAATCAATCAATAGAATTTTGATCTATACGAGGGTTATATAAAATTTAAAAATTTTTTCAGAATTTTTTTTTGTAAATTATTACAAAATGGCGCCCAAAGATATACATAATATTGAAATAAATAAACATAAAATCATCAAGAGGCGCCCAACGTGGGGCACTAAAATATAAAATTAACGTAAGGTAATAAAATGAAATATCAATACAAAATGGGGCATGAAAACATTTCTTTTCAATTTGGGGTACTTGGATTTCAAATAAACCTAGAGCTGTAATATTGCAAAGTGCGGCTTGAAAACCAATAAAAGAATATATATTTTGGGATTTTAAAATAATCTATTGAAGGAAATGACTCTTATGGACGGTAAAGAGATAGGGACAGGAGAAGGATTAGAACTCCTGCGAAATTTACTGGATCAGTTGTTTACAATAATTTTTTGCCCGTTAAATAATGTGAGGGAGTTTTATAATTAAATTATGTTTAGATACTTTCAAACCTAATTCGAGTAATTTTTTCCGTTGATATGTCACAGGCGATGAAATTTGCACCATAATACCACAGAATTAAAAATACAGTCGAAATATCGCAAACAATAAGGTCATTAATCACAGTGTTTTGAGATGTAATATTTATAAATTATTGAGAAAAAGGGGAACTACAACTTGTCAATATAATACTGACTTGCTGACACGTTTTTTGATACCGAACATAGAAAAACCACGAACGACATTTGCCCTTTCGTTTCTTTTTCTTCTTCTTCTTCTTCCTACTCCAGGCAGATTGCCTGTTCATTCTTCGCAGCATGCCTATTGCCTCAATTGATGGTAAAATTATCACTCCATCTTTTTCGTGGCCTTCCCATACTTCTTCTCCCCAGTGGTGAGTTGTCTTGTGCTATCCTTACTATTATTTCCTCGCTCATTCTAATTACGTGTAAGTCCCATTCGCGTTTTCTGCTCAATACCCATTCGTTAATATTTTCCACTCTGCATTTTTGCCTTATGTCGTCGCTACGTTCCATGTCTAGGAGAAATTTATACCCAGAATTTCATTTCTTGCTGGATTATTTTGTCGTCTACGACCAGCTTGCATCTGAAAGGTATTTTTGATGTTGTCAGGCTTTTTGGTTTGGAGGCAGAAATCATCATATTTACAGATTTTGCTGTGCAATTAAAGCGATATAGCAGCCTTTGGAGGTCGTCTTCGTTTTCTGCAGCATCGTCAGCATAGCACAGGATTGTAATATTGCGGTCACCCATTTTGGATCCGTTCAATCTGCGTACTTGCTTTATTATTTCATCCATAATTATGGTGAAAAGTAGTGGACTCAGTGAGTCGCCCTGTCGTATTCCTCTTTTCACGGGGATTGGTTCTGTGAGCTCTCCGCCGATCTTGGCCTGAATTTTGTTCGCGCTGTATAGATTGTCTATGACTTTGCAGATCTATGAAGCACATGTAGGCTGGTTTGTTATATCCAATCGACTTCTCTGCAATCTGTTTTATAACAAACACTGCATCAAGGCATGATCTGTTCTAAATCCTTGTTGTTCATCCGATAGGAATATAATACTATTTATTTTTTTTGTTACTATTTTTGTTGTTATGTTATGTTTTAATGTTGTACTCAATTGGTTTATGTCTCTGTAATTCTCTGGTATTTTTTTGTCTCCCTTTTTAAATATAAGAATGGTGGTGCTTGTTCGCCATTCATCAGGTATTCTGTGGTATGTAAAAATATTTCTGATCAGTTTGGTTAGATGTTGACCATCGTGCTTAAGCAGTTCATTGTGAAGGTTGTCTAGGGCTTTTTCTGTTTTTTAATTGTCGGATCGCCGACTCTATGTCTCTGCTCTCTACTTGTATATCCTCATTTGTGGTTATATCTGGAGCGTTGCGCTCGATAGCATCTTCCTCTTTACTTTATAGATTTGTGAGATATTCGACCCAGGCTTCCTTTGTTATACGAGTATGTTTTGGTACAATTAGTTCGTTGGTCTCTTTTCTCTGGTTTCTTATAAATCGCCACATTTGCTTTTGGGGGCCATAGAAGCCGCTCTCCAATCTTTTTAAGAAAACTTCCCAGTGATTCCTCTTTGTTTGTCTTACGATTATTTTCGTCTCATTACGGATTGTTTTATATTGTTCGTTCGATTTTTGTGTCCTCATCGTTCGATATTCGAGTTTTTTTCTTCTCTTCACTCTTGTTTTTGATTTCTTGAGAGAACCATAGCGTTTAACTGGGTTTTTTGTTGGATATGTTTATTATGCGGGTACCAAGCGCTTCGTCCGCGGCTTCCTTGATGTTATTCCTTAGTTTATCCCAATTGACATTTACATCTTCACTTACAGCGTTTATTTGATTTTTATTTATCTTTTCCTTTAACCTATTTTGATAGATACATTCCATTGTGCTTCTATATTTACTTTTTGTTCTTTTCTTCCTGGTTCCCCATTCATTCTAATGGGCAATTTTAATTTGATCTTCCCGAGCATTAGGCTATGATTGCTACCAACGTTGGCTCAATTTAGTGTTCTGACGCCTTGTACCTGTGTTGGGTGTATTTGTCTGTTGCTTAGTATGTAGTCAATGGTTGATTTATATCCTCTTGTGTTTTCGAATGTATATTTGAATTGAGGTTTATGATCGAAGAATGTATTATTTATTCTTAGCTCATTTAACATGCAAAAGTTGATCATAATCTTTCCATTATCATTCATTGCATCTTCGTTAAGGCGTTGTTTGACTTCTGGTACACCTTCGTAGCCAATTCGTGCATTGACGTCCCCTAGAATAATCAACATTTCCTTCGTTGGTAATGCTTCGATCATGTCTTGAAGTTGCCTGGATTTATTGCCTTCCAGTGCATATACTGACTTATATTTATTGTGTATCAGCAAGGCTACTCCTTCCTTGGCCCTTTCCTGTTTTTTGACCACACTGTAGATCATTAGGTATTATTCGTATTGTTTTTGGCCTTTAACTTTCTTTTTAGTTTCCTGTAGGGCGCAAATGTCGATGTGATAATTTAGTTCCTTTGTTATCTCTTGTTCTCTAGTGCTGAGTGCATTTTCTCACGTATGTCATCATCTTTTGTTCATTCCGGTTCCGAGGCAGGCTGTCGATTCTATAAGCATATGAGTTTTTTTGACTTCAGGTAGGGTGCTAATCTAACCTGGGAACCCTCCTCCTTTATCCGGGCTTGGGACCGGCAGCACGACTACTGAGCTACTCATTCCACCCAGCATCTACGCAGGCGGAGCATCTTTTTGTAATAGAAAAACCTATGGTATTGCGTCTCGATTTATTACCCGATCCGCCATATTCACCTAATCTGGTTTCAGTTGATTATTTTCAGCTCCATTAAACCGCCCTCGTATTTTTGTAGAATTAGAAAGAAAAAATGAGAAAATTTTGAAACTTTCATAACTAACAAATCTACATTCATTCTTTCATTACATTGAGATATTTATTCATTTGTATAACTTTCAATTACCCTGCTCTGCCTCTCGGTGATGGTGAATGTTTGGTCTCACGTTCCTAGTTGTCAACTTCCTATGCAAGCTCGGTGAACGGAATGTCGAGAAAGTTTTACCGCTGATATCAAAGTTTTCCGCCAACTAACAAGTAAACAGCCGGCAACCAGGAAACCTAGAGAGAACTCAGTGCAATTGCATAATTATTCACATTAGGGAAATTTGTTTTAGTTGAACCAGTTTTGCAAAATGCATTTCTTATTAACATACATTAACGCAAATTTATTCCATTGCTTCTAGTTGAGAAAAAACATCAAATCTACTGTTCAACAGTTAATTTCATGTTCAGCTAATCAGTTAACCACAAGAGTGATAAGGACTGCCGTGTCAGGATCTTTGAGCTATGAATGTTACCTGCTCCCTTCTGATCTTTTGCCATGAACATTATTGTTTATGATGTTTCTATCTGACGTAACATATTGGATATTTTGCTCTTTGTCTTCCTATCCATAAAATGTTCAAAATATTTCTGTACAAATACATTTCAAAAATTCTGATTTTTTTCGATAGATCAGGATAGCGTTAAGACACAACGTGGGATTTCTATGCTACATTGAAAATGAGTTGTGGCAGTTCCACTGACATTTTAAGAAAAAGAAGAATGGTTTCTGATGCAATGATGCAATTCTTTTGGGTTGTTAGCTGCTCAAAACGGCAATTCTGATAACGTCATCGACTGATGAAAATATATCTCCTACCAATGAAACTCAAAGGTTAGGAAGCAGAAAAAAGTCGCTGAGGGCAATATCTAGAGAATAAATAAATAATGGGTTGTCAATCGTCAAGTCGAAGTGCAATTTATGAATTTTAGCCAGGATGATCACCAAAGAGTAAGGGAGCTCGTTGTTCTGATGGACAAGCACTCGCTTTTCCAACAAATACAATTATGCGTAATACTTACCTTCTTGTTATTGTATTACCTCCTTAAGGATAGTTTAGACCACAATCGCATGAGTATCCTTGAAAATGGTCGCCGTCACTTTTCCGGACAATGAAACCTAATACGCATTATTTGAAACTGGTTCGCCCTCTGCCATCCACTCTCTTGACTATTTTGCGTTCTATTCATATCCCGATACTCTCACCCATCTCCCTAACCTTATTCCTTATTATTATTTACTCTCATAACTATGCAGACTCTCTAGACAAAGTTATTCTTTGACTTTTATTTACATAGGTGAAAATAAATTTTCAATGACTTTGTAATCATATCGCTTATTTCTACATTTTCGTCTTATGCTACTTAACCGCCTACACAGGTTAGAGTGGAGGAGCAAAAAAGCTAATTGCGCGCAAGAACCAAGGATACTTACGTGTCAAAAATGACTGTAAGAGTGTTAGATGAATCAGTGGAGACCATATAAATTTAATACAGCCCTCACACAAGGGATAGTATATTATATGGCTGTAGATCTTCTTTGAAAGTTATCCTAACTCAGCATGTTATATTGCCAATGGACTAAAACCATATCTTCAAGCGTAAGAACTGGAAAATCCCATTTTCTCACAGAATTATGCTCGCTTTCATATTTCAAGAAACAAACATTGCTATCCTATCATGACCTGTTTGGTCGACGAATATGAGATGAGATAAAAAAGCTTGAAAACACGATTAAGGGATTAAGAATTAAGAGGTAAGCAGATTTACAAAGATATGCTTAATACCCTTGGTAATCAATGTCCTTCGTATAAGACCGTGAAAAATTGGACTGCAAGCTTCAAAAGAGGTAAATTTTCCATTGAAGATGATGACCGATCGGGAAGGCCAATTTCCGTGTCAGTCCCCGAAAATATTGATGCAGTTCATGACATGATTTTATCAGACCGTCGAATTGGGCGTTCATCATATAGTTCACGTTAATTTGGACATGAGAAAAATTGCTGCAAAATGTTGAGTAATAAAATATTTTGACATTGAAATTTCGTTTGGTTCTATACTACTTTGGTTCTACTATGGGCTGTGATATATTACTTGAGTGATAGTATGCCACGTCATATAAATAAAAGCATACTCGAGAAACTCATTAAAGAAAAAGCTTTTTACATTTTTGTTTTCAAACTTTATTGTTACTTAAGGTAGGTCAACCTATAACGATTAGTCGACGGGTCCAAACACCAATGTTGTGGGAATACATTTTGCTAACGTCTGGTCTACTTCGAACAATTCGAATCGAGCCGAAACGACTTTATATCAAGTTGACTTCTAGGCAAAATAATAGCGAGCGGCTTTGCAGCAGCTGCGATTTCAGTTGGGTTCTGTGGTGTATTTTAAAAAATTTTTACAAAAATGTCAGAACAAAGGAAACAAGATACCATTTCGGATAGAAGAAGGTGAATCGCTCATCAATGCAGTCCAGAAGCATTCGACATACAAACAATAGATTATATAGATTATATCTTTCTTCTGCTCTCACGGCATTTTCAACGATCAACTGCCAATCATTTCTGTCTTTAGCCTGGTGCCTTCAACGTCAAACCACTAGCTGGATCAGGTCAACCCCAACGTCCTCCAACCAGCGAAGACGCGGTCTTCCAACCATACATGGCTCGGCGTGACGCGGCCTTCGGATAACAGTCCCTAAATCTGGCTTGCCATACATCTATCTCACCCTCAGAATTCCTCCGGATCCTCCACGCACCGTTCTCGCAAACAGGGCCAAAAATCTTTCTTAAGATCTTACGTTCTCAATAGTTCAAAATCCGCTCACTTGTCGTCGTCATGACTGAATGACATCGGTGTATGACTACGGGACGCGCCTGGTAAATTGTAAGCATTGACCTTCGTGAAAGCCCTTTAAAGATGAGCGCTCTCTGGACTGCCCAGAAGCATCTGTTCCCACAGCAACTTTTGTCTTGATCTTTCTTGTCATGTCATTATCTTCAGTTATCAACGCCCCAAGATATTTGAATTAGTGACACACAGGGAGTACCATAGCGACTAATCGTCACAAAATTGACCATAATTTAGAGATAGACGGTATCTTTAGTGTCGTTAAAATGAACGTTTCGTAAAAAATGCAATGAAATCGTTGATCAAATTCTACGTGTATTATTGTCGAAGTTTTCATATATAAACTGAACTTATGTGAATCGTAAAAGCAGTTTTGAGTTTTGTTGATATAACCATTGCCTATTTTAAGGGAGAAGCAGCTGTATCTATGATAATCCTCTGATAATTTGGTTTATCCAATTACATTTTATCGCAGTCAAAACTCGTTTGCATTTAGTGCATATTGTTGGTGTTACTTAATTTCTCTCTGTGTTCGAGAGATGTCGTAATAATTAGTTAATATTGTCCGATTTCTAAATTTACACTCAAAAATATGTTTTCTTTGTTTCATTATTGCTTCTTTGGAATTTGGAGAGAAAGAGATCAGTACTCGTATTTTGTTCAATTAACTTCGCTTAACTTCTAAACTAACTTCGCACCCTTCTAAACATGTCTCAAACGAAATGGGGGGTAAATTAAATCCCCAATAATAAAACTATTAAGAAATATTAAAACTAACATTGAAAGGAAAAGAGACTCTTTGCGTTCATTTCTATGAGATCCTTAGGACCCAATGTGAGTAATATTTTCATAATCCGATGTTTAATACATAAGAGAGTACTTGTATGGCTTGAGAAAAAAATTATTTTGGATACTTCAAATACAACTTTTATTATAATTATTTTTGTTTTAATTCCTTCATTAATATTTAGAGAAAAAATTATTAAAAAATTCAAATATTTTGTGAGTGGCTTAAACATTTCAGTAATGCCGAAATATTGCGTGACATCATAAGTATAATAAACACTGAACATATGATATAAAGTAAATACGACAGTTATTCTCTCGGTTTATTCTAAAATAAGTGTTATTACTAAACTTTGATTAATCCGAAAAATTTCATATAAATCCTGTTTTGTGCCAGGATGTAAAAATATCACGACTGAAACACCTGTTTTTTATGTTATCAAGAAATTCGAATATACAACAAAAAGTGTTGGCCGTTTTGACGATCCTGCGAGATGTAATTATTTTTGTTGCAAGGATCATTTTAATTAAGTGAGATTCTAATTCAACTTATTTTGATATTCTATTATACTTAAGTTTATTGTGCTTTTCATTTTTAACGTGATTATATAATAATATAAGAACATAACCTATAAAAGGTTTATTCACTATATTTCCTATACAGAAAAATCTTTTATTTAATATAATAATGAATAAAAACTGTATTATAACAGCACACGCTACGTTGCCGGCAACGATAATCTCATGATCATCAAGCAAAAAACTGCCTATTATTTGTATTAAACCTTTGACGTTCAAACTGAAAACCAATGAGAATCGTTTTCTTATGTAGTTAAAAATTTGAAATTTTTGCGATCTTCAATTAAATATTTGGATAATGTTTTTCACTTTTTATTAAATATTTTCCTTTATGACATTATTTCATATCAAGAACAAGAAAATGAATACTATTTGAAAAATGCAAGTACCCTATTACATTTAAAAAATATCATTCGTTCAAAATGGAAAAATGAGGTGAATGATTAAATTACAATTAAAAATGCGCTTTGTTTGCAACGTCAACAAAAGAAAATCCTCAGAAATTATCTTCGATAAATGTTTTAAAACTCAAAATTGGATTACTTTGAAAAGTTTCGAAAGAATTTCCATAATTATGCTTGAGATATTATTTGTATACGTCGTTCAAAGTGTTTCAAACCACAAAGGATTTCTAGGATTTTTACTGATTTATTTGTTTTGCTTCAAAAAGTTTTTCCATTTAAGTTTACAGGCAACGACTTTATATGTATCATATTTTGATATCGTATTGCACCAACTAGTTATTTTATTCCAGAATTCTAGCATTATGAATATGCTTATGGAGAAGCTTTTCGAGGTACATAGTACATTGTAAACAAATTTGACACGAATGTGAATAAGGAGAAAATACACAAAAGTGCAAAGTAGAACAACAATTTTCCATTTTTATTAGTTTCTTAGTATAAACTTCTTCATTCTGTCTCAAAGTCTGGTATTTTTTGTATAATCTATTGTTGCTTCTACTATTTAAAAAAGTGTATTATTTTTTTTTTCATTTTCCGTTGTCTGTTTAATTGTTGTAATTTCCCATAATCAACATAATTATGACCATTTCTTGGCTAACCACAGGAACGAGTTTATGAGACTCATACTCGGATGATCGAAGAATCCTGGCACCTGATCCGAATTTTCTTATCAAAGAAAGTGAAAATATCCTCAAGTTCGGGGCCTACAATACCCTTTTCTCAATAACAAAACTCATCCAGATCATTGGAATTCGTTTTTCTCGTATCTCAACTAGAGGTCGTTTCCGTAGTCCCGAATTTCCCTAGCATTACCGTAACTGCAATACATCTCATATACGAAGCTGTATCGAAATCAGATGTTGGTACTAATTCGAAGACGTACCGGTTCTTTTTAGTGCATTTTGAATAAAGTGTAGTTTAAAAAAAATCTTTCATTTTTTTATTATTTGCTACTACTACCGTATCACTGATTATGTTAAATCTTTTTTTGATTAATATCAACTCAATTTTTTCGGTTAAGAATCAAATGTATAACACTATGTAACTATTGACGTACAAAAAATGGAAGTGATTGATTTAAAATGAACAACAACAAATTAAATCTTGAATACATAACATGTTGATGTCCTGGACATAATTTTTGTCAGCTTTTGTTTGAAATTGCTTAAATGGAAAATTCCTATATAATTTTACGGCTTATTTAATTAAAATGGATATTATTTTTTAAATTACTTAATCATATAAACAATTACAGCAATAAAAACAAGTGAATTTTCTTGTAACGAGTAATTGAGCTATTGAATTACTTATTTATTTTATTATACAATTAAAAAAATTTTTTTAGCGTATAAAATCGTAAGAGCCACGATCCACTCTCAACTTTCTTTAAGCATTAGCTGTAACAACTATTTTTCTAAAGGTACTATCCCTTCCAAGCTTCCCTTAAGCATCAGCTGTTACGACTATTTTTCAAAACACAATTCAAATCGTCCTATGTGGGTTTGGTCGAGCTCTCTTTTCGAAGCTGTAAAGTGGTCGTCATCATGGAATGCTTTTTGTGCAATTCTTTAAGTAAGAACGAACATTTTCATCCGAAGAGAGAAAAACAATTACAAAAGAAATTTATACTTCGTGCAAAAGTTATTTGAATGCTAGAATTTATTTCAAGCATAAGTTTAGTGATGTGATTTTGCCAGAGTCCTGGAACGATGAGGTTATATGACATCATTCCACGTGCTACAAAGATTTCAAAGTTGCCTCGAAATATATACGATTGTATTCAGCGTAAGTTTATTTAATATTGTTTAGTATTGATTATTTCCATACAAAGCGATCTCTCTACTCCAAATAAATCCATCACTACTGTGCCAATAAAAGTTCAAACGGATCATTTTAATACAGCATCTTGTTCAAATACAATTCTGGAAAAAATACGTTTCATGACACAGTTGGAATCATGTATCAGAGCATACCGTAGCAGGAACAGTTACGTGAAATACACATACGAGAGAATTCTTGTATGAAAACAGAGAGTACTTCAGCAAACACAAGAAAGAAAAAAATGTATGCACACATTAACAAAATATACAAAAATTAGCTGTTTCTCTTGCAGTTTGCCATATTTTTACAAATAAAAACAAGACCTTTCAACATTAGAAAAAAAAACAATCATTTTCAAGATGCATTTATTGATTTACTACTTTCGCCTTGCACCGATTTATCCTATTCGAGTGATATTTTTAAAAAGATCTAAGAATATACGCGCAGAATGTATTCTTCCAAAACGAAAAATGAAGTCGACGCGATATATTTGATAACAATTATCGTTTCAAGAACTAAAGTGAAGAAATAGTTGGCTACGACCCCTCAAACTTACCACCTACAAAACAAGAACTGTTTTGTAGGCCAACTCACAATATTTGCAGCATATATTCCAATACATATATGAGGAGTCCAACTGATAAAACGTCAGAGCATTATGGATGGATATTAAATGATAATAATAATCATTATTATTGGTTTGACGGATTACAAAGTCCATCGCTTGATCAACTGTCTGCAACAGAAGGTATTCTATTTAAAATTCGAAAAAAATGTATTTCTAATGTAACAATTCTGAACAGTATGATACCGATAATTCTGAATATGACGATAATATCATACACAATATATGATATATGATGATAAGTACGGCTCACGTATTAAATGATTCGATTTTTTGTTTTTGTAGGTTAACTTAGAAAATACCATTTTTTTGTAGACCACTATTATATTTAGATTAAGAATTAAGTAAATAATAATAACTTTTTCGTAGCATACAGTTAATAATCAAAAAAATATTAACATAATCTTAACAACATTCGAGTGTAGGTTTCAAAAACATTACACACATTTGAATGCCAATGCATTTTTTTAAACATATTTTTTAGAAGCCACAAAAAAAGATCAGCTTGTTATTAATAAATTTTTTCAAGTCGCCAATCTGACATGTTAGAGGTAGGGGTCAATCGGAAGGTACAATTTTTCTCAGTTTCCTATAGTATTAAATCAAAGTATTGATTTCTATAAGCTGTTAATAATTAATTTGGGACACTCATCAAATCGACGCGCTTCGCTCCTTATCGCGCTTTTTACTCCCACTATCCAAATTTGGCCCAATGATAAAAGTTGGATGTCCCGTCAAAACGAAGCTGTATATTAACTTTTAGCCTGTTATTAATCACTGAAATCCTTTATATGTGGACCCGTAGACTAATACATATTATGACGGGTACACAGCTGTACGCCGATCATAATTGAACTAATGGAAACTATGAAACGATTTCTATTTGAAAACGATGTAGACTTCTTATACCGAATTGTTACTTTGGATGAGACTTGGGTACATTTCCACGATCCAGAAACAAAGCAACAATCGATGGAATGGCGACACTCTGGTTCTCCAAGACCTAAGAAGTTTCGTGTCCAAAAATCTACTGGAAAAGCTCTTGCTTCAGTTTTTTGGGATTGCCATGGAGTAATCATCATTGATTTTTTGGATAAGGGTAGAACAATAACTGGAGATTACTATTCGACATTACTGATCACTTTACGGGAAAAATTAAAGAGAAAAGACGCGGAAAGCTATCCAAAAGTGTTTTGTTTTTGCAGGTCAACGCCCTTGCACACAAATCTCATGTTGCCATGCGAAAAACTCGTGATTTAGGGTTTGAATTACTAGTCTAACTCCGTCCGACTATCATCTCTTTCTTCAACTGAAAAAAAGTATAAAAGATCGTGAATTTTCTTCTGACGAGGAGGTAATAAAAGCTATGGAGGTCTAGAGACGTTGCAGATTCGCTGTAATAAATGTATCCAATTAAGAGGAGAATATGTTGAGTAATAAAATATTTTGTCATTGAAATTTTGCTTTGTTCTATAGTAGGCTAAGAATTTTTCACTATATCCTCGTAAGTAATCTGGGGGGTAGCGATATATATTAGTGCAGTGATAGTTATTACAACGTTTTTAGTATTGTAATTAGTATAGTGAATGATGTAATGAAATTTTAATACATATAATAATAATACACAATATTATTATTCAGCTTTTACCGGAGAAATGTTACAATATAAATAATGTTGTTCCAAGAATTGTTAAGAATATGTTCATATCTCCGCATTGGTGTTGGTATTTCTAAAGCAGTCTCATTTTCGTTAAATAACATGTACCCAGCAGTATTCCCACTTCCTCAAGTAGTATCGGAAGCCAGTTTTCTATATTGTTTTTAACACACTCGTTCCATTTGCTTCCACCATCTCTTTACCGTGAAAACGATGTATATTGATCACATTTTCAATCAGGAATAGAGCCGAAAGTCACAGGGAGCTACGTGGGGAGTATACGGAGAATGGTGAAAAAAGAAACCACAAACAAGCCAACACGTCTGTAAATGCGGATACTGATGAGTTTGCAAATGAGATTTATGAAGGAAAGTTCCATACTTTTGGAATAAACGTCGTATATAAACTTTTGTTCTATACAAAATATTTTGCTATGAAAAGCTTTAGCCCCTACACGCTTTTACTTACTCTCGAATTCTTGAAGCGCGACTGATTATAATAATAATTAGAAATGCAAACTGAATTTAAATTAGGAAAATATTCAAATGTATGAACCGTTGCTTCATGATTAAGTTGGTTCTTAATATGCTCTCTTTCACATAAACATCAAGTAACATTTTTTTCTTTTTGCTGTTTTTTGTACTTTACGAAAAATATTAATTTATGTATAAATCGAAATTCTCTCTCAATTTTAACTTAAAATAAATATGAACGATTACATCATTATCGTACCTGTTCACTGGAAAAACAATTTCTTGAAGCATGACTTGCAGGGATTAATATCTACATAATTCCCTTTTCAATTTGAGATAACTTCACGGAACAACGAGATCTATGTGAATAATTCCATTAATAACCTCTCTGCGAAATTCTGATACATAAATGTATTTATCTTTGAAACGTTAGTTGATTGTAGACGAAGATTTTAACAGTCAATATGTATTATATGCAAAAAGTATGTACTAATATTAGTTTCAGAAAATTGTGATTCATTTTCTGAAATAAATGTTTCAAATATATGCACAGCAATAAAAATTTTAATTCATCTGTTCTCAGACTAAAAATACACAAAATCAAAACCACATTTTCAAAATTAATCTGTTGTAGTCCACAAAAAAGCACGCGAGGTGTTTACAAAGATACTAATAACAAGTTGAGTACCGTATAATTTGTAACATTTTTTATCAGAATGATTAATGTGGATTACCCCAAGTGTCGACAACCTACAAAATCAAGATTTTGATTATTGATGGATCGATCTAACAGAAAAACATTACTATTAAAAGAAAACAGTATGAATGTGGTTAGATTAGGCTGGAGTTGCCAGCAAAGCTGATAAAATTAAACAAAATGTCTTCGCAAATTTTATTGTTGCTATGAAAATTACTCGTTATCCACTTTACATTTCACCTCATATTAGAAGTAATTATAAGTAAAACTAAATATAGATACATGAATTAATTCAACGGAAGCATCAAATTTTAACATATATATATCGACGATATTGTATTGCTAGCCAGATCCTGAGGTGAGTTAGATAAAGTATACAGAAGATTGGCAAAGGAATCAAAAAGATTCGGGTAAATGGCGAAGAGACTAAATACATGAAAATGCAACTTTGGCTTTTGATCGCCACAGTCTTCAACTAATTCTGCACGTGGAGTAGGTAGATATAGATCGTGTCTTACTTTCCTATGCAATGACCTTTCTAAAATAGGAAAAACGTGTTTACGTATTAGACAAACAAATTCAAATATGAACAAGGAAGAAAGAGTCAATATTTTGAATATTCCGAAGAAGTCCCGGCAGTGAGTCCTACTATTTAGTCTAAATAAATATCTAACAGCTCTCTTTTGAATTGTAAAGATACGCTCAGATTGAGTCGCACAACACGTATCCTAGAAGGGAAGGGCATATCGGAGATGCGACTCAATAAGGGCATGATAAACTAACAAAATTTTATAAATTTAATTCCTTGGAAACTGGTCTCAGTGCAAAATCTGCAGAACATAAATATTTGGATAAAACTGCGATATGTATCACGCAAATAATATATAAATATTTCCACATTGTTCTTCAACCATAATTTCAGTCCCCGATAATGAGTATAAAAGTATTCGAAAGCAGGGGATATCTATTAAAAAAAAGCATTTTCCACACTCCCACAACTAAAACATGATTTATTAACAAATTTCATACCTACTCCCTTGATAATATTTTCGTTCGCTTGGAAATACGAATGTATCATGGTTTAAAAAGTATTGAGTTTGTTACACGTAAGAATAGTTTTCTCTGTTTACTTTTCATTTTATTCAATAAGAATTTAATATGAAAATCACTCGCTAAAATAGCTTTCTATGCTGAAATTATTTCTTCTAGGGGAAAGTTTGGTATGTATGCAAAGAAAATAAATTTTCACTCTGCCGAGAGTCGTAATAGTAGATAGTGACATGCACGGTCCAACAACAGAACTCACTTTGGGTTCTTTGGGGCGAACGGAATGACAACATGACAGTAAAGCGACGTACATGTCAATTCAGTCATTTTGTTGACGTTTAATTGATCAGTTTTGTAAAATAAAAAAATATTAATAATTACCTGCGATAAGGAACTGACACATTAACTGTGTCACGTGTGTTTGTGTGTGTAACGTAAAATTTTAAATAAGAAAGGGGGTCGTGTGGCACCTTGTTGGAAAAGAATTTTAGTACTCTGTTTCCTATATAAAGTTTTTTAAATTTAGTGCAATCATAACAGACAAAATTAATTCTTGAGATGTAAAATTTTGATATTATCACAAAACTTTACATAGAATGAAGATAATAATATCGGATAATATTTAGAACGTATTTTTCAATGTACTTTATAATTAAATTAGATGTACAAAATGACCACCATTCACATCCTTACTCTAGCCGAGGCGATTTTTATTAATACAATCAATTAATCGTCGCGATTACAACAAGGTCAATTATTAAGAATAAATAAATAAACTCGTACAAGGTTAACTTAATTTAGAATACAAACAATAGTGATAATATCTTGCGACTTTTTCAAAACTACTCTCGAATAGTTTGCCTGCTGCACATTTCTCTTTTCCTTATTAATTTTATGATACCCCCATCGTCCTGGGATCCCGACTACGTTGACAACCATGTGCCTAACTAGGCCTAAGCCTACCACAATAAAACAATTTCCTTAAACCTTATTTTACAAAATACTAAAGTAACATTTAAATTAATCGTACATTTCTTAAAATTATTAAAAATAGAAATATCCTAAAGAATATTCTCATCGCTTCGTCAGAAAATACTCCACTGTACTTTATTCTAATGGCCATTCTTACAATCACACGCTCTCGGGTGTATCTAAAATATTGAGTTATTGAGTTACCAGGGTAAATTTTTTTTTGATCTTAACTGACAATAGATAAAAATTTAATTATCAAACAACATTCACCCTCCACCAATAGACCTTTGCATTATCTCTAGGCTACACCCTGTATGCCACATACAGTATCAAACACATCTTGTAGTTGCCACAACTACCTGCCCGCCACATCATCAGTTGTCTATCGTGCCCTGACCAAACAAACATTAGCCACTAATTTAGTTTGCAGTTGCGAATACACACTGATGCATGTGCGAAAAATACAAGAACAATTCAGGTCCACGACCTCCAGCTATCAGTGCGCCGCGTCATTTGTGGTCTCTTTTTCTACTATAGTCCCCATTTCAGGACCCGCATCAACAGTCTCTTCGGCATAACTTTCATTGTCCGAGCAAATATTCTAGGAATATGATTCTCAGGCATCTTTCTCAACTTATCATGACTATACTTAAAACTCCTATTATTATCCAAAGATTTTAGTTTGTACCTGTCATTAATAAAGTAATTCTGTTACTACGAATGGACCTCTAAATTTTCTGTCGAGTTTCGTTTGATTACGATCTTCATTTCTTATAAAAACGTGGTCTCCCAAATTCCCAATTTGAATCTAATTGACTTTAGCTTTATTTTTATCGAATCTAATTTTCTCATAATTAGCATTCTCTTCTATACTATCAATCGCTCGTCTTGCATTAGAGACATCAATTTCTTTTTCGTTATCATCAGCTAACAACCCATAAGGTTTAAGGTTTAAGGGTAACTGAACTTCAACAATGGCCTCTTGCAATTGGCGATTATTAGACTCGAAAGCAGTGAACATATTTTGTAGCGTACTCATCACACTTTCTACCTGACCATTTGTCCTACTAGTGCCTGTAGCTATTAAATGCAAAATAATATTTAAAGATTTACAAAAGTCTTTAAAGTCTTTTCCCGTAAAACATGTACCTTGATCGGCAATCACACGAGCGGGGACTCCAAAAATAAAACATGCAGCGTTTAAAGCTTTGATAACACTATGACTATCAATTTTACGAGTATGATGTAAATAGACATATTTGGTAAAACCATCTACAATAACAATCACGTATTCCTTGGAATTATTTTTACCTCTCAATTTACCTGTAATATCTATATGCACAGTATGCCAAGATATGCCGATCTTGGGAATAGGATGCAATTCAACTTGAATTTTACCTGAGTGGGTTTTAGAGAGTTTACAAGTAATACAATTGTCAACAAATTTACGTACATATTTAGACATACCCTCAAACTAGAAATATTCATAAACTTTATCAAGCGTTTTATCCCAACCCAAGTGCATCATAGACGTGGTTAATAACGGACCACCGAAAGGCTCTAGGTACAATCGGCAAACAGAAGGTTGCACCTTTTCTTTGTACTTTTCGATAAAGCGTATCGGCTTTAATCTCGTAAGATTTTGAGAGATCTTCCGATAGCTAATCATTTTCTAACCTGGTGACTATTTCTGAAATTTCCGAATCGCGCCGACATTTCCGCGAGTTTTACTCGTTTCTTTTCAATTTCATTAATTTATTTTGGCAAATCGGGTAAAAGATTTCGAGAAAAAAATCCGCGTGAGCCATGCAATTGCTTTCTCTATAAACTATATCGAATTGAAAAGCTTGTAAATAAGCCCACCATCTATGTACTCTATCGTTAATTTCAATCTTATTTTGAGAGGACTTTAAAGAGTTGTAATCCGTCACATATATATATAATATATATATATATATATATATATATATATATATATATATATATATATATATATCATATTATTATAACATAATCATTAGAAAACTGTCTATATTTTAAAGCTCATTAATCTGAAATATGACCTTTTAAAGAACTCGTCTAACATATTACTACTTCATATTTTCGTAATGAGAAAGTAAAGCAGGTTTACAATTTAGAAGTGTTCGTAAAAAAATCTCACGTTATTTTGCCGCGACGTTAAGGAGCATCCGGTAACATTGTAACTAATTTAAAGATGTAAAGCTTCATGACGGCTGTAATATTCCTAACGTTCACTTGAGACTTCAAACGAAATAGAAAATACTTAGCGTCGTCATACTATTCAATTTGGGATAACGGAAAAGGTTTCGTCTTGTAATAAATACACTAAAAGGGTTTTGTTCTCCTGGAAGCAATTAATTATTTGAACCCTTTTACATTGCAACAGCAAGAAAATGACAAATAAAATATTCAGAACAAGGACAAATGGATATTATAATCGATTAGCAAATGAAACAAATGTCAAGCAAGAAAATGTAAAACACTGCCCTTATGATATGTATAGTATAAAGACGTTCTCACTGTTTGATTAATAACTAAATTCTGTAAGAACATTTTTTATTGTCGGAAAATGCCCAATACTGATAAATAAGGTAGATCATTACAGAGAGAAAGGCTAGATAGATCAAAAACTAACGTATCAAAAGCGATTTGTGGAACAGCACGTTATTTTAATGAAGATGAAAACCGAGAGCTCATTTGTTAGGTCTTTTTCTGCGCACTCCACTATGCAAACGTTCCAATTCCTATACTATGAAATTGAGAGTTTATAATCGCTCCCCTTGGAACAAATCGAAGATAACAATGATCATAGATTAACGAGACTTTTTATGACGAAGCGAGTCCTATTTTCATTTGAAAAGGAAGTCTCAGAGTCATAGTCATAAATGCAAATTACATCTCAATAACTATGTTTCAATTTGAATTGATTAAATTTTAATTTGTCCCGAATACAGCAGTTTCTGGAATCCCAATGTTATAGTAGCATACTGACAATTCGAAACAGGTTCAAACTATCACACCATATTTCTTTCGTTTATTAAAACATTTTAATGATCATAGTTAAACACAGCATATCTTGTATGACTATTAACTTTTGACAATAATGGCAAGCCCGGTGTACTCAAGCCAGGCTTTCATTCAACTCTAAAAATGATATTAGACCCTAAACCCTTAATTCCCATATTTAATACCCTTCTCGATGCTACTAGGTTTGCGAGAGCTAGTGGTTTCTATATTTATCGTTTCTCATAGAGTTTATTATATGGTAACATGGATAAAACATACAAATTTACTGTCACTCGCTATTGCGGACACACCTGTGCCAAAAATCTAATCTCATCCAGATCTAAGTCCTGGAGAATTTGATTCATCTGAATTCCAAAGTGCAAGAAGGAATAGAAGAGATCTGACCCAGTATTGGCAAGCAGAAAGAAGATAAACTACTAATGCTTTCAGTAAAATTATAGGAACCATGGAAAGATCAGGACATATAGTTAACAATCTGGTACTATCAACTAAAGAGAGTATAAATACTACAAAGGTCAGACATATGACTCATAAAATTTAGAGATTAACAGAAAAAATTCTTAGTCATGAAATACAAGAACAGGTGCGTTAAAAAGCTTGCAGCAAAACAGAAATACCACCAAAAAGACATGTGTACACAAACCTCTGAGACCAAAATGTATACTACGGGGTCAAAAACGGAAGAAAGTAGCATTACTTAACCAGGAAAAGGTATCATTTGAAGACATCAGGTACCACTCATCGACAAATGATCACGAAGAGCTTCTGGCAGTACTACTACGTGAATAGGACGAAAGTACCTTCCAAGAAACATCACTTTCTATTGACTCTTTGCGCACCATAATGGAAGAACAAGATGTCGACAACGACTAACGACTGAAAACTAAATTGAGCCGCTGACAGTCACCTGCCTTGTACGCAGCGGTAAAGTGCTACTTGAAGAAGAGGAAGAAACAAATTATAGTTTTTTATAGGATTTTGTGAACGAAAAATAAAACCATAAATCCTCAACGAAAGGAAAGTGACGTCTCAAAAGGTGCCAGATAAAATTTCCTGTCGATAGGGTGTATAGTGTTATGTTTCCATACTAGATCACAAGAAGTAAAAGAGCTTGCATCAACTATGGAGTTTAGATGAGGCTATAATTGTACGTATTGGCAAAATCTCCTTTGCTGAGCTGCTAAAATCGGTAAAGGAAAGTATGAAAACAAGAGATCTCGGTAGCAAAATTGTAGTCCGAGCAAAAAAGAGTGTCCGCACGAGGACATCACATGACACACACTACAATGAGGTGTCCTATATACCTAAAAGAAGTCAACACGGCCGATAGCATAAATCATCAATAATGATAAAAGTCCTGCAGATAAACATAGCAGGAGACGATGCGCTCATGATCTATTGAAACGATCTAAATTAGTGGACGGAATCGACTTGGTAGACGCAGCAATTGGAAAGACAAGTCCATCAGTAAAGGTCACTTCTACGGGAAGAAGTAAGATCTTCTTATGGGTTGAGATAACAATATACTAGTGTATAACTGTATAACATATCTCCAAATACAGAAAAGAATGCTCCAACCACATCCTATGTCCACTTTGGCATGACATCGGAGAACGTAGAAGTTGCTTACTATGTGGCGATTTTAATGTTTAGTCAATATAAGGTTCAGTCGTTGAGGACAAAAGAGGCACTGTACTGGCCGAGTGGGCTGCACAGTTACACCCTATGTTATTATCAAGGGTAGTACAGCTACAAGCTACATTCTCTCGGGGCGGGAACACCTCGTTTATTGATTTGACCTTGGCATCTTATACACGTTCTGGCCGGTGCCTGATCGCTAAAAAAATTTTTATCTTGATCTGATGGAGTTGTTGAGAGGCAAACTGGACAGAGAAGTCAAAAAGCTTCACATCTTTGGAATATCCTTAAAACCGAATGTAACCGAAAAGACGATGATCATTTGCCGAAATTTTTATAGAGATTGCCAAAATTATGCATCGAGATAATGAAATAACATGGAACAATTACAGACTGTAGTAGAGTAGACAAAAACTTTAGATCGATAGTGTATATCAAAGCCTCATATAACACGCACATTCCACATTTATAATAATTTCTGTAAGCAATAAAAATCTGCGACACTGATTTGATAATAAAAAAAACTCATCCTTAACATCAAATTGCTACCTTTTTGCCGTTAAGCTGTTGAGAACTACTTTTTGTAGAGATGAGAGGTATTTACAGGATTTCTACAATTGCTTTTCACTGACTTCAGAGAAAGAAAAGTTAATAAGGGAAAATAAACGTATCGTTCGTTCGTTTTTACAGATTTTGTCAAAGAAATAAATCGAGAAGCTGTAGAAAATTGATAGTTATCTGCTCTGAAGGTAAATTGAACAGAGCTTTTCATTAGGGATTTGAAAAAATATAAAACTCTGTCCTTTATATCAATGAATGACAAGGATAATGTAAAAACTCCAATAAATCTAGTATCGGAGCTATTAATCGAATGCTGTCCTCTTGAGGACAATATATTCGTATTTCACACTAAGTGGATTTTGTAAGATACTGAAGTAGGAGAAAATTCCCTTCTAATAGAACTTTCAACAATATGTTTCAGCTCAAAAATAAATTAGAATTGACCTCCCGTTTCAAATATTGAAGATAAATGCATGAAGTATTGTTTTATATGTGACCCATAATTAAAAAGAAAAACTGGCTTTCTATATGTTGAAGGCAGAAAACCAATTTGCCTGCAATGTTCGAGAAAATTGTGTGTTCAATGCATTGAAAATCGGGAAGATTCCTAAATATTATATTTTTTATATACTTTTTTGGATCATTGTCAATATTTTACAGCTTACTGTAAAAGTAAATATTTTTATGTTTTTTTTTTTTAGTTTAGACCTTCCTAAATATGTTTTCAATACAAAGTTTTTATTTTAATATTAAGTTGGTTGAAAATAAAAAAATGTTTGTTTTTTATACGTCATTGATTGTGTATACAATATAAAAAACACTATTTCAGTATGCAATAGGAAATATATTATTTATATTTTGGAGTCCCTTGGACTCCGCAACGCATTAAGTGTTAAAATTTCGGACCACGCCGGTTAAGGGTTAATAACAAAAATTATCGAATTCATTGAACACTCACAAAAAGAAGAGAAAAGTAGGTCTGGTCTGAAAATGGTTGGATAGTGTCTAAATTTGTTAACCCAAGGCATTAATTTTTCTTATTTCTTTGTTTTCTACTAGATAATATTTTTTTGTATTCAGTCTTCAATTAAGTATATCCATTTGAAGATGCTCAATGTCGAAACTATCGCAATAATGCATCAACAATGTTAATCAATATCTTATTTTGAATATCACGACCTCATGGAGTTTCTATGATTTACTTTTAGTGATTCCATTTGCTCCAAGATATTTTTTCTTCTCTATTTTGTGGTCAAAATCTGTAGAAGTTGAGGCATATTTCTTTTTTTCGAGATTTCATTGAATAATTATCACGCTCACAATAGCATATACATAGCAAAAATTTCTGATTATTTTATTCTTCATACAATAATAATCAACTAACTGTGTTCTCAATTTATTTTAACAAATTTCGAAGCGGATATATTTTACTTCTCACAAAGATGTATTAAAGAATGTGTCCGCAATAAAAAATGGGAATGAAACAATCAACCTACAATTTCACAATTGTTTGATAAATAAATTAAACATAAACAAAATACTTTGGAAAATTAATAAATTCAAAAATTTCCTTGCCGAGGTTTCGGGGATCCCTCTTGTTTTTTTAATAATAAATGATAATAGTTTATTAAATAATACAATAATGAGAATAGACAAATGTATGCAATTTTCATGTAATACAATCGCTTGTTATATGCAGCTGCAGGTCTTTTCATATCCTCCTATATGCTATTGTATTAATAGTCATCATTTCATCATCGTTGTTTTAAAGGCTATTGTTTTTTATTAATGCAATGAATAATTTGCTGGACATACGGAAAATGTAAAAAAAACTAATTGTTCTCTTGTGAAAGCTTCTTTTTTTAGAAAACTTACTAATACCTATCACTTGTTTAAAACTTGTATCATTAATCATGTCAATGAATAGTTTGACCACATTGTGAAATTTTTTATTTTTTAATTATAATTCAGCCCAAACAAATCTAATAATTCATTTTCTGTACATTTTTTAGTCTTTTTAATCCCACACCATTTTTCAAATTTAGTAAGCATATAGCCACAAATTATTTTCTCCGCTTACTGCTAACTACCAGACATAATCTGACATTTCAGCTTGTAACTGAATACATACAATAGTTAAGAATTTAATATACTTACGTGTTTTAGTAGCATTATTCAAATATTCTGACTATCTTGGCAGATTGGATAGTAATATTGAGTAAGAATCCTTCGACATCGATGTTATGTAAACATAAATCGCTTAATTTACTTTTCTACAAGAGCCAAAGATACTGTAAATGACGACGACCTTTAAAATACATCAATAAAAAATTTAAACAAATCGTATTTTTCGAATATGAGCTTTCTCTTATGGAATTTTGATAAAGTTACATTTTAGATGAAGAAATCCCATTCAGAAATATGTTGAATATTTTTATTTTTCATAAAACATTTCGCCAATAATGACAAATAAATTTACAATTTATTTCACAAAAAATTCAACAACAATGATATGTGCTGGGCGTGCGGTTGTTCTTTCGATTACTAGATAGAAGTCAAATTGCCTTAAAATACTTTTAGTTTTATATTTACACTGATTCATACTCACTAATATTGACAACAATGTCCAAACTTCTTAAACTTCACACCAATCACAAGAATGTCCACACTTCTTGAACTTTATACCACTTACAACAACGTCCAAAATAATAGTTTCACATCTCGTTAAGAGGTGGTTCCAGAAATATCAATCGCACACGCAACTCGCAACAATAATTATAACCGAATAAACTAGTATGGAACGTATTCCCAATCTCATCAAAATCTTATATCGTGAATCCATGTCCTCTCGAAGTTTCATGCTATAATGTCTCTATCGGCGATAGAGCTTTTCTACCAATAGAATATTGTTGTTATTAAAGCAGTCTAATGTGTTTTTGTCCTATGATAGTACCGTCGTGCGAGGTTTCTTCTATCGTGGATAACGAACATTTTTTATGAATGTTAATTATTTTTTCTACGAACTGTAAACGTCAAAAATCGCACTGTAAATGACATTTAACAATAACATGCACGTAATGAGATCTCATACACGTGCATTTTGAGAAGAAAACTTAAACTTCTTGGTTTAATTAAATTACAATCAAACTTTTATTTGGTTTATTAACACAAATTTAGTCAATTAAAAAACATTAGCATTAGCGAGATATATTTAGGATTGAAAGAGTGATGCTCCTAAATGTAGGCCGCACATTATGCAATTTCTTTAAAAATAGGACACGTTTTCTTCAGTAGCATGCATGAATGGGCGTAGAAAAAGTATAGTATGTTACACGAGTTGTAAGCCTATTACGCAGGAACTGAAAAATAACATAAATTTCACTTACAACTCTTGTTGCGTAATATACTATATCGGCATTAACAATACTACCTATAAACATAAAATCGTCTGAGCTCGAGGCTTCTTCTATCGTGATTAACGAACATTTCTTATGAATGTTAAATATTTATCGGCATTAAAAATCCTACCTATAATCATAACCATTCCCGGAAATTTCACTTCTCGTTTTAGACAATCTTGGAATGTGTCATTTTCTTTTCTGAAGCACTCCGACTGACTCGAACCTCAAATTTCTAACGTCGATTATAATCTATTTTTTTTTTAAATAATGCCAATAAAGGTTTTTTTGATCTACAGAAAGCGATATTTAATTAATAAAACTAGTACTTATAAATGTACCATAGATAGATTCTTAGTTCCTTTGTGACATATGGCATTCATCTTTATGAGTTAAGGTTTTAATCCGTTGTGGTGGTTATTAACCCGAAGAGTCCTAAAAACCAAATATGAACTCAATTAAACTTATACAAAGAACAACAATTGATGATATTGTTAAACATCTAAAAGATAGTTATTTTACACTTAGGGAGTTCATGTAAACATAATTTTAAAACACAATATGTATAATTAAACAAAGCGCAAATTTTTTACTATAAGTATTCTATGTATTAGATAGAGACCATGGAAAAAAATATATATTGATAGTTATTTAGTCATATAATATATAATATATAGATATAGGTATAGGATTGTATATAATTGAACTAATGCAGATAGAAATTGTATTTAGTATAATTGTAAGCCCAGTGATCCAGAACATGTCGTTCTCATTAATTTTCCACCCTGTATTCCCGATTGGAGTCTTTATTTACATTAATCACCGGAGTCAGTATAAGACGTGAGCGTTATCTTTTAACATAATAATACAACACACCATCTCGCTGTAAGTTGATCGCATTTGAAAATTATATCAAGAATACGATTGCGAGAGTTAATAACTTTGTTAAAATAGGTAACATTTGAAAAATTTGAAAAAATTGTTTGAGAAAGTCATGAACATATCATCATGGGTTAAGCTAGTATGTTTATCGTTAATAATAACAAAACTCTGATCAGTAAGTAAACTCGGTTCGTGATAATATTGTAGAATGTAACGTATACACTAGGACTTATATTTGAGGACATAAATTGATACAAAATACCAAATCTAGTTATATATAACAAATCAAAAAAATAGCTTTCCAAATGCAAACACAAACTCCGCCAACAATTTGAATTTGAGTGCTCGTGTCTCGAACATTTGGATAATAGATGGCAAATTGTTTTTTTTGTACGGAGAGATACACTCGATCACAAACATAACCACCTTCAAATATATCAAATAAATTAGATTCAAACTTTTCGAGTTTCTTTATGAAATATGTTACATGATTCATATTGCAGTTGTTAGCAAAAAAATACAAGTAAAATAATTTCTTAGTTGAATGACTTCATGAACTGGACAGAAATCATATCCGACCAGCAAACTATATTCTTGTGTGCCCTACTTATTAGAGTTAACATTCAGGAAAAGCTTTATTCCAAAGATCCTTAAGGGGCAAGCTGTTAAACATTTTAATTTCTTCATTGTTCGTACACCCAACGTATGCTACCGTCACTTAGATTTCTAATTGTTGTTGTAATAATAGACTTAATTTATCCATGAAGTTTTTCATCTCCTAATATATATGTATATATGTATATATATATATATATATATATATATATATATACAGGGTGTTTCAAAACGTTCGCATGCGAGTTATATCACTGCATCAAGCGAAAAAAATCGATTGAAAATCACCAACAATTCAATGTCTAAATGTCTATAACGCATAGATTAATCGCAAATTAACAATAAGGTTTAGACAATCAAAGCTTGTGGAACGTTTAAGTTCCTTCCTATCGAGCGGTCGAGAGAGCCATAAAAGTATTTAGCTGCTGCCGCGTTTTTGAATTCACTTTTGTTTCTACAACGTACTCGATCGCAATTAAATTAAATAAGAAGCATTTTACCGTCTAAAAACGTCAAAAAATTCGACAATTTATAGTGATATAACTCACATGCCAACGTTTTGAAACATCTTGTACTACTGTGTACAGCTATTTAACTATATACATGTTCCATTAAGATTGTCTAAAACGAGAAGTGAAATTTCCGGGATTGGTTATGTTTATAGGTAGGATTTTCAATGCCGATAAATATTTAACATTCATAAGAAATGTTCGTTATCCACGATAGAAGAGTCTCGAGCTTAGACGATTTTATATTCCAGCAAGACGGGGCTGTGTATTATAGGTCAAAAACACTTTAGATTGGTTTAACAACCAGCTAGGCCTGCCTCGAGAGCACATGGATTCACGACATAAGATTTTGAAGAGCTTGGGAATACAATGAATAGGAGAGTCTATTCCATGCAAGTTGCACAATTATTGTTGCGAGCTGTTTATGCGATTGAGATGTCTGACGCCATCTTTTAACGAGATATGAAACTATTATTTGTAACAATAGCAGTTATAACCGGAAACAATAATCAAGATTGTTCCAAATGAAAATAGGGTACCTGAATTTTTTAAAAAGTATCTATTTCTTTATTTTATAAGTTCTTAATACGAAATTAAGTCAGAAAGTAAAATATTCTATTAAAAATGGAAAAATAATATCTGAATATTTAATTGGAAATAGTAAAACTTTAAAATTTTTAACTACATAAAAAAAGATACTCATTTGTTTTCATTTGTGACGCCATAGGTTCAATAAAAACATTGAGCACTTATCTGCTTGGTAATCGCGAGGTTATCGTTGCCAGCAACGTAGCGTGTGTTGTTATAATACAGTTTTTATTTATTAGTTATCTAAATTTGGCTTATGCATTTTGGTCCTATTCAATATTTTAAGATAAGTTTAAGATAATTCTCCTTTTATTTTTAGAAGAAAAATAGATTGTAATCACTTCAGAAAAATGTCTTCAGAAAACTTTTACATTATAGTAGGTAAAGCAATTGAAACGCTATAGAGCTCGTGGATATACTTCCTTATATACGTCATTTTGCTAATTACCTTAAATATCTTTATGAATACATACATTTCCACAAATGACTCATTTACCCTAAATGTATGTTGCCATTTCGAAGCCTTATGCTGATCCGACCATTTCTAAAGATAAGTAAGTACCACTCATCTATATATGCTCTCTTTTGCTCAACCATGAATTTGATATATTTGTGCTCAATTTTTACACGTATTTTCGCGGAGCGATTTTGCTTTACTATATAGTGCTATTCAAAAGTGTACTTACCATCAATCAACTGGTAAAATAACTGAAATTACATATATGTCTCATCTTATATAAGAGAGAAGTAGATGAAAATTAAAAAACAAAATTGTAAAGGCTAGAAACACTTTCACAATATTTATTTCAATAAAGACGTTTTACGATGCAAACGGCGACAAGAACATCAAATATTCATTTAATACAAAGGCATATTGCTATCATTAACGAAAAGCAATATTTCATAGTATTATATACAAACTGAATATTCAACTACATGGAACAATTATGATCGATATTTGTTTTTATGTCCTTTGAATGCAATATCATAAAGCATTTCAATACTGACATCAAATATTCAGAATAAATCGCATTTTCAAGCAAACTTCAGTATCGGATTCCAAGCCTTCCTTTGCGTTCCGGGCCGTATTCACTTTTATTCAATTATTTTAAGAAGTATATGCTAGATAGTGATATACTGATATACCTTTTCAAAATTTTCATTGTTCCTTTGCATACTTGGTTGTTGAGTTGATGAAACAGATGTTGTTTTTTTGCAAACTGTTGTGAGTGTAGATATATTACGTAAAATAACATTCTGTTCTGCTATAAGGTATTTTAAATCAAAATTAGTTTCGCTCGGCTCTTCAACATTATTGGATATTTTTCTCTAATACTTGAACATATGAAAATATATTAAAATGTTAAGATATAGTATCCGCACCATTCAAAAAGTATACGAAAGACACAAGGAAACTTTTTTGTTCCTATATTCTGCACTACTGGTGGAATTGCAATTATAGTAGAATTTTTCGAACCTAGATAGTTTTATTCATGAAATCTCGCTGATTTAGGTGAGTTCATATGAGATACATCTAAAGAAATATGTAGTATTTTTTGCCATCATGAGATTGCATTTAATAAATGATCAAAACATTGTAGCTTCTTGTTAAGTTAATTTTATATATATGATCGCATTTTAGCATTCACCGATTATGTAATTTAGAAAGGCTTAAACGTCGATTACGATATTTTTGTTTTAAAAATGCTATTTATCAAGAAAAAAATTACTCAAATAGATTCAAATGCTAATCAAGAAGAACTACCATGACCTTGATATTATATTTGATCTTGTTTGCAACACATTCACATTTTTAATTCTTCATCTAAATCACCTGCAGTTAAAATTGACTTTAAAACAATTATAAGTTTTTTAGTTCTAATACAGCAGAATACACTAACGTACATACATATGATTGATCTGACACTCATGGTTAGTATACAGTTTCTCCAAAACGCTATTTTATAGAAACTATTTTCTTCAGAAATGACCATAGTAATAATATTTTCATAATCACATTCCGTTCTATCAAAGGAACTTTTTTGCACTGTAACTGAACATTGTGTCCGTCAGCCTCTTCTAACCCAAGTACGCTACCAGTTCTATTTTTCTGGATTAATGTTGTATGAGTTACTTTTCTATACCAAAATAAGCAGGTATTAGGTAAGTAGTTAACAAGTGCTTGAAGTAGGCCGTTACCGCAAGCAATGCGGTAAGGACATTTTCCGTACATGGCTAGGTATAAAATGTTTTCTTAGATCAAAAAATTTTTGGGAAGAAATGTATGTCAAATTACAAATCATGACATGCTTCAATGATATTTGACATTTCCTAAATTGTGTTTTTAATTTTCAATACTTTTTCTTCACTGTACTATGCAATAAAGAATTTTTACCGCACTCATTACAGTAATGTACGGCACAAATATGGGTTCAATAGAGAATAATTTACCGCAAGCGGCCAGAACAACCTAAGTATTTGTTTATTAATGTCAAACTGACAAAAATGAGAAATATTATAGACATAGCACCTACTTATAGAGCAAAAGATACAATTGTTGCCAAAATTGAGATTTTTTTTGTATAGCCGGTGTTTTACACAAAGAACGTTAATTGAATTTAGACAAGCGATAGGACTGGCTTCAGTCACTAGAGGAATCAATAGTTTTCAATTTTTGTTTGCTGGTGTCAAAGTATACATTATTCAAACAAAAGAAGGGAGCATAAATATGACAAATTTGTAACTCTAGGAAATTTCTTTGAATCATTTGTACGGAGTCGTAAAAAGAATGATGTAGTAATAAGCGAGAACGCTGCACTTGACGAAATGTTGTGGACTTGTCGTGGCAGATGTAGTTTCGGACTATATATTCTAAATAAACTTTATAAAAAGATATAATAATTCTAAAATACTTGTTTTTAGTGTAGATATACTTTGGCTCTCTACTTCTTCTTCTTCTTTTAATGCTTATCCATTAATGGATGTTCGCGACCACATTTTTCATGGCTTCTCTATCTCTAGCGATATGGATCAATGTCTGAATATCTTGTATACCCGTCCACTGCCTCACGTTCCGTAACCATGACATCCTCTTCCGTCCCAATACTCTCTTACCTTCAATCTTGCCCTCGACTATCAGCTGAAGGAATTGATTTTTATGGCCTCGCATTATATGGCCAAGATATGCAATCTTTCGTTTCTTCACGATGTTAAAGAGTTTACGGTCTTTATTGATACGCCTGAGAATATCCTCATTCCTCACTTTGGCAGTCCATTGTATCTTCAAAATTCTACGATATACCCACACTTCGAATGCTTCTAATTTGTTGATGTTTTTCACCTTAAGGGTCCAACCCTCCATCCCGTAAAGAAGCACTGACCAAACGTAGCACCGCACAAGTCTCAGTCAAAGATTAAGATCAAAGTCGGTACATGTAAATACATTTTTAAATTTTATGAATGTACTTCGAACTTGTTCTATTCGGCATTTTATTTCACCGTCCGACAACCATTCTTCATAGAGCCATGTTCCTAGATATTTAAATTTTTCTACCCATTCTATAGGTTTTCCATTATATGTCACTCTAGATTTTCTAAACGTATTCGCTTCCCTAGTGATAATCATGAATTTAGTTTTTTTGATGTTGATGTTTAATCCCATGTTTTGGCTATGTCCGCCTACTATATTAATTAGTTGTTGTAGGTCATCTATATTATCAGTAATCAGTACTGTGTCATCGGCGTAACGTATGTTGTTGACCCAGACTCCATTGACTTTGATCCCAATGTCTCTATTTTCAAGTGACTCTCGAAAGATGGCTTCAGACTATATATTAAACAGGAGCGGCGACAATATACAACCTTGACGTACTCCTCTGCGAATCCGAACTTGCTCAGTTAGACCATGATTTACTTTGACTTGCGCTTTTTGGTGCCAGTACAGATTTTCGATACAACGAATGTCTTTTTCATCCAAATCCAATTTTTTAAGGAGCTGCATAAGTTTGTGATGTTTAACTTTATCGAAAGCTTTTTCGTAGTCTATGAAGCATAGACAAACATTTTTTCTTTGATCATAGCAGTTCTGTACAAGGACCTGTGTTGCGACTATTGCCTCTCTTGTACCTAACCCCTGTCTAAATCCAAATTGCGAGTCGCTTATATTATTATCACATTTTCTATATAATCTCTAATGTATTATTCTTAGGAATATTTTTAGGGGAGTGGCTCATAAGGCTAATTAGCCTATGATCTTCACACTTTCTTGCGTTCGATTTTTTTGGGATATGGCTCTCTACAACAATCCAAAAACCTAAGTTAAAGCAATATTTGCATACTATCCAAGAGAAAAATAGGAGCTACAGTGTTTTGAGTCTATAAGGGCGTGTTTCTTGTTGATGTCATAGAACCGAAAACAAAAATAACATACGAAAACTATTCTAAAACTCAATGCCGCCTACAAAATGCGATGTAAAACAAAAGAAAAGACATGGTCTCATCTAGCGTGTTTCTAATCCATAACAATTGACGAACGCACAACGTTTGGCTAAAAACTAAGAGTTGTTTGTATGGACCTACCTGAAGGTATAAAAAAGCTTATATAATGTCAACTTAACTTTCTGGAAAAACAAATGTGACAGTTACGAACTCGCCCACGAAATGGACCGTGAGGCCGATTCTGTTCGGTTATAATGGAAGAGTCTAAAGTTTTATTATAATTATGATAAATAGTAAGTAGTATACTATGAGTGTAAATGAATTTAGTAAGTAAGAAACGGTGTATATAAATTCACCCCACCGTTAGAAATCGTTTAAATAAATAACACATTACAGTACAAATCTTTTGGTAGTAAACTTATCTTATCTCAATATGTCGCTTATTTGTGGCCAAAAGAATGTAATCTCTTGTATATTTTCTTAGAATCAAATTTTCAATTCAAATGAATATCTCTTGTTGCCTTTATTTTAACTCTTCGCCGCATATTCCCTTGAGCAACGAGTGTTTGTGTATTGCATTAGAATCAACATTTGTGCTATTCATATACATTAAGAGAAAATTATACTGATATTTCTTGATTATCAATTAATTTTTGTTACTTTGTATTAAACAACTGAAATTGTTGTATGAATAATTCTAATTTCAAATTCTAACTACTGTAGTTGTAGCTATGTTAGATCTACTAATTGCCTATCTGAATCGCTTTTGTAAATAATTACTAATTACTTGAAGTTCTGGTTTTGACATAATTGAACAGTAAGGAAATAATTTCAACAATTCCGAGATGTTTCCTATGTTAACACGTTGGTATCATAAATGGTACAGAAAATAATGTGAATAGTCAGTGAATTTTATTCATCCTAGTCGTCGATAGATGAGCTCTCATCAGTGTTATTGATATTTGTAGATTAAATTTCATTTGTGAATTCAATCCTACATTGTCAAAAATAGAAATTTCAATAAATAAAACATCGTCTTGTTTTATTATTTATGTTTATGTTAGTTGGAGTTCTATTCTAACAGAGAACATTAGAATCAATAATATAAAATTAAATCATATCTAATCGTCGAGCCAATCCTGTTTCATATCTCTCTGCGGCATCTGATAAAGTCATACATAAATTATATAAGTAAATCCCACAAATATTGATGAGTTGATCATCTGAATAATTATACCTAAAACTGATGAATTGCTATTTATACGGAGTCAGACAATAAAAACAAAAATCATGTGACAACAATGTATACACTTAATCCAGAAGCTACATCGGTACTTGGCAAGTACTATTAATTCTAATGAAACAAGTTACTTCTACCTTTGCTAACATAACACATACATAACAACACCTGAGGTCAAGTATGTGAGCAAAAGCAACGAAAAGTTGATTTTTCATGCGGTGTATAATGAACTCCATGAGAGAAGTGCATAGAAGCTGTTCTATTTCTTGATATAAAATCTAATTGTGACAGTTTTAACAGGGTAAAGATAAAAGAACATAGAGAAGTGTGAGCGTCAAAAAAGATTTTTAACTTAAACTGTAATACCAACAGATAATTAATGAAAATATTTATTTTATTATTGTTAAATTATGAGTGTGATAAAAATTGTAAATGTATCGACGTTGCTAGTTGAAATTTTCTTTACTTAAAATATTAATTCTTTGCTGTCAAAATAATCAAGGATCTTATCATGTAACCTTAGTTTTCAAATTATAAAGTTCAAATTTTTTTGATAAAAAATATAATTGTGAGCGAAGGTATTGAATTTCAAAGGGCAAGCAGAACCTAGAGGCTGCAGATCTGTAAATTCTTTCTTTACACTGTAAGAGTATGCTTTATTATTTTTGTTTAAAAACATGGGAGTTCCAAGAAAGGGTGAGATTATAATGTGAATTATTTTTCTTCACTGATTCAAATTTATTTGTCTGGTCTAATCCTGGAGAGTTTTTTGTTAAGTGTGTCAAGAACATCCTGTATCCCAAGTGTAAAAATGAATTTGTGTGTATAGCAAGTAGCTGAAAATTAGGAAACATTTTAAATGTGTAATAATTGTGCATAAGCACAAACCTATAAGTACTATTTGTACAACTTATATCAATTCCACATTTAATTGCTACAAAATCACCATTGATTGACTGAAACCAGTAACTAATATTACTAGTGCCTTTGTGACTATACTCTTCAGTTAACGAAATGATACTGTGCACTAATTCACAACACAGCATCCAAAGTTCTATCTACTACTAAATACATTACTATTCAAAAACTCCTCAATACGACCCTGGTTTGTTCATACATATACGTCGAAAACCAAGATCTCTATTCTCAAATGATATGTGTACGAAGCATGTGACAAAACATAAATTTATTTACTCACACAGTCACAAACGGAAATCGAATAAATTGTATATGCAAATATGTGACGATACCGATGTTGCAATTTGAAATAGGTTCACCCACATATTTGACAAAAATATTTGCCTAGATATTTCTATGCTGAAGATATACGAGGATATATTGATATCTAGTTAACCTAGACCAGTTCCATGCATAAACAAAATATTGCGGTACCATAGCAACGAACAATAATTTATTCGAAGTGTTAGTGTGAAGTTTGACGTCAAAAAAGTAAACCAGAGTTACGCACGAAATTAAAAGGAAATAGATGTCCACCGACATTGTAAAAATCGAAAAATTGGAGTATCGAACCATCATCAAGTACCTATATTTAAAAAAGTTAAGAGGTAAGCAGATTTACAAAGATATTCTTAATGCCCTTGGTGATCAATATCCTTCGTATGCGACCGTAAAAAATTGGACTGCAAGCTTCAAAAGAGGTAAATTTTCCATTGAAGATGATCCAATCGGGAAGGCCAGTTTCTGTGTCAGTACCCGAAAATATCGATGCAGTTCATGAAATGATTTTATCAGACCGTCGAATTGGGCTAAAACGGATATCTGAAGCACTGAATATTTCATACGAATGCGTTCATCATATAGCTCACGTCAATTTGGACATGAGAAAAATTGCTGCAAAATGGATCCACAAATGTTCGAATGTTGTCCAAAAGCGTGCAAGGGTAGAAGCATCGCATTTAGCTCGATTCGAAAACGATGTAGACTTCTTAAACCGAATTGTTACTATGGATGAGATTTGAGTACATTTCTACGATCCAGAAACAAAGCAACAATCGATGAAATGGCGACACTCTGGTTCTCCAAGACCTATAATCGAATAGAGTAATTTCCAGTTATTGTTCTACCCTTATCCAAAAAATCAATCATGATTACTCCATGGCAATCGCAAAAAACTGAAGCAAGAACTTTTCCAGCAGATTTTTGGACACGAAACTTCTTAGGTCTTGGAGAACCAGAGTGTCACCATTCCATCGATTGTTGCTTTGTTTCTGATCGTAAAAATGTACTCAAGTCTCATCCATAGTAACAATTCGTTTTAAGTCTACATCGTTTTCAAATCGAGCACAAATCAAAAGCGATGCTTCTACCCTTGCACGCTTTTGATGATGATGAACGCGTTCGTATGAAATATTCAGTGCTTCAGATATCCGTTTTAGCCCAATTTGACGGTCTGATAAAATCATTTCATGAACTGTATCGATATTTTCGGGGTTTGGCCTTCCCGATCGGCCATCATTTTCAATGGAAAATTTACCTATTTTGAAACTTACAGTCCAATTTTTCACGGTTGCATACGAAGGACATTGATCACCAAGGGTATTAAGCATTTCTTTGTAAATCTGCTTACCTCTTAACCCTTTTAAATACAGGTACTTGATGATGGCTCGATACTCCAATTTTTCGATTTTCACACTTTTTTGACGTCAAACTATACACTGACACTTCTAATACGTTATTGTTCGTTGCTATGGTAACGCAATATTTTGTTTATGCATGGAACTGGTCTAGGCTAACTAGACTAACTATAGGCATAGAAGCTTTAGTCAGACATTCTGAAAAATGTGTGGAAATAGAGAAAAAAACTCATGGACCGCCCTATATATCTGAAGTCATAGTAATAGGACCAAAAAAAAGTCAATATAGAAATAAATGACCAGAAACTTGAACAAGTAGATATATTTAATGTCCCGGGAGACAGAAAAGAAAACTCAGTTAGTAAAATAATTAGTTTCACCTTTGACAATATTGAGGAAGCGAATATATTCTAACTTTCACACATGAAAGACTAGGAATCACGTAACTAACTCAACAACATACAACAACAACAATTTGAAATAATCATTATTCATAATTGTATAAAGTTTCTCTAGAATATCCAATTTATACAGAAAAAGCTAGAAATATCGATCAATTTGCTTAATTATGGTTGTATTTCTTATCGATAAACAACAAACTTGTCAAGAAGTTGGACACTATGTAAAAATGAGAAGGCGCACGGACTTAACAGCAACAATCTTATTGGAATTGAGGAAGTTCGATATTATACTTAGGAAACATTCAATCAATATATTTATACCTTCGCCATAAGCCAATGTACTAGTAAACGTTTCAACTTTTAGTATCACTGAATACCTAGTTTTGATATGATGAGTATGCAATTTACAATAATTGGTTGAACATCAAAGATATTATTAAATTAGATTTCATATGTATTATTTAAATCAGTCTTCCCACTTAACATAAGCTAAACAATTATTTCTAAAGATTCATTAACGAAGATTGAATTAAATTGGAACAGTAAAAGTTTAAGAGGCAGGAGGGACGTGGGATAATCTCTTTCATCTTGAATCCGGCTCACTCACTTCACGGCTCACGCCATCAGGAAATCCCAAATTATTGAATTCGTAGTCCTCCCATCGTATACAATGGATCTGGCCTTCAGCGAGTTTTTGCTGTTTCCTAATCTTGAAGCTTCACTTGAAGGAGAGAGTTTTTCATCAGACGAGGACGTTACCGCATGCGTGAAAATGAGAAAAATGGCAATTAGTATTTAGAAGGGTGGACTAAGTATATAGATTATGTTCTACAAAAAGTCTTTTATTATTGAAGAAGATTTAGAGTTCGGAGCTGCCCATGGCAAAGTAAATAAGAGCGAATAAAGGCGAAATTGAAGCCTCAGATTGTTATCATCCCCATTACAGTTAGGTATCAATAGGCATTAATAGTATAGTATAATAATAATACACATTTAACATTGAAACCAATAGTAATTCTAGTATTCTACCTAAAACCTAAAAAGCAAAATTTCAAATTAATCCCCTCCATGTTTATTAATAATAAAAAATTTCCGTAACACTCACTTTAAACTGTAAAGCTAAACTAAAAGAAAAGTTTGTGTTTAATACCTCGGTAATTCAATTGAATTGATGGATATCAGAAAGTTGTGGTTAAGGAGTTGTAGAAATCTGGGTAATTCAATTTCTCTTCCTGGGCTTAAAGTTGGGAAATGTAGGATATTCTGAATATACATTCCCACTCTTTACGTAACATTAATGCAAATTCAGAGGCTACATTTACATTTTATCTTTCTCACCTTTGATGTTTTGATAATAAAATTAAGCATAAAATAATTATAATATAAAAAACGTATTGTATGTTATGAATACAATATCAAAAAGTTGTCAACGAGATTTCGTTACATATTTTGATTTTACGCAACATCAGTTCATTATTTGAATTGTTGAAACTTGCCATTTACAACTATTGATAAAATATTCATGTGATATCAATTTAACACTGCGAATGTATATTTTCGTTACAAAAGGTGTAGCACAAGAATTTGGTAGCTACAATATTAAACAAAAAATATTCTTGCTATAACATAAAGGAGAATAGCAAACAATGGTAAACAGGAAATGACGTCTATTTTTTACCATAATATCCAATATTTCAGTGGGCTTTATCTCTAACTCAATAAGATCATGCTGGCTATGATAAGATTATCATCAGAAACGTTATGAAACTCGTACAGAAAGCGGAATATCGAAGGGTACTGAGATAATAAGGCTAATCTCTCATTTATCGAGGATTTATCACGGATTTATCACGTGACCAACTACTGCCAAATGGGAAGCTGTCTTTGAACTGCTGCAAGGAATAAATGCTTTATCACTGCCTTCGTAATAAAATAAACAGGTCTGGATCAATACCTAAATTTATAGCAAGTTTTATCGTGTGTTATATTTCAAAAATTGTCAACAGATCTTTGCAATTCCAAATATGTTTTCATAATTATCCAAGACTTTAATGGGTTCTATGATATTCAATTTAGGATTTCAATTGAGATATCATTTCATGAGAATGAATTAAACCAAATAAAAAATTTCAATGTTTCTAGACTTGTTTCAATTTGTGATGCAGGACTCATTTTTTATTTAATGTCCCTGGTGAGATCTTATAATTACTATAAATAATCCACTTAACAATTCTAAATAAAAAAAATGTATCAAAAGACATTTCTAATAACTTTTCGTTTCCCTCGCATTTATTTCCATTATGTTACTAATCCGATGCTTTAACTTTGCTGAAATAATCATTAAGTTCTAAATCTACAAAGCAGCCTTGTGACGTCATAAATATGCCGACACCAATAACCCAGATAAGCTAAAAAGCCTTAAAAACCCAACGTTTGCCGCCTCAGCCACGAATTATGTTATCTAATGAGAAATGTGTGTAAAGAGCTGACAATGAAGTACCACCAAATTTTGAACTACAATTTTCGTCTTCTTCTTATGGACCTATCCGTGACGAATGTTGGTGATCATCATCAGCAGCAACCAACTTCTAAGGATCCAGGATGTTCGTCTTCATCCTGGATCTTTTTTTCTAAATATTTTCACTTGCAGGATGACTTGGAGCATTGGAAATCTAGTTCCGTTTAGCGTGGGAGTGTAGTTTGGGAGTTTTTATGGTTATCATTATTTCTCGCTCTTATTTTTTTTAGTCTTCTGAGAACTTCTTCATTTGTTACCCAGGTGGTCCAGAGGATCTTCAGTATTCTATAAAGCCACATTTCGAATGCTTCTAGTTTTTAGCTCATTCCTTCGTTGATGCTCCAGAACGCAACTGGATAAAACGAGACAGTTAAAACTTGCTTATTAGTCCAATCTTGGTTATAATAGTACCAAGGAATTTATATTGTTTGTTTCTATTGGAACATGGTTGATATAAAGATGGGTTTTTCGATCTTATTTTTACTCATAATCAAATACTAAACTTTATATTTCTTAAATTTTATCAAATCATAAATTAAAAAGAGGAAAACCAACAAAAGGATGTCCTCCAGACAAAAATAAAATAGCTGAAAAAAAAAGAAAATCCTAAAACTTTTGGCAAACTACACAACCTCCAGAACATTAAACATTACTTAATAAAATAACTAAAGAGTCTAAGAAGCTCATGACAGTTAACGCTAACCGAAGCATACTGAACGCACTCTTTACACTTCCAGTACACCAACACTCACAACTTCACTGTCTGATGCACCATTCGATAATCAAGTTATCGTCTTCAGATACTAAAGGTAAATTGAAGCAACCGACTACTCACTGTGGAAAACTACAAAAAACCTTAACAAACGAAACAACCCATGGAAAAAAGGTAGGGATTGGGCAAAAACCAATAAGGATAAAGCGTATTCATGCAATACTTGCAAAGTGTATTTGAATATTTCCCTAATGAAGCATCTCAAGAAATAACGGAAGAAATCGAAAATAGTCTAAATATTCCATGTCAAATGAACTTACTTTTAAAAAAATTGAAACAAAAGAATTAAAAAACGTAATAAAAAAACAAAAATTGTCATTGATAGTCAATAATTACAACTGGATACTTCACTAATGAAAGGAAAATTGCTAAAATAATCATGTTGCCGGAACCAAGTAAACCCGCAGAAAAAATCACGTCGTATTAGCTTACCACCAGTGCTCTATTTTCATAAATAAACTACATGAAATTATCAATTTAAATAACCTGATCGATAAACAAAAACTTAACTATTGAACAGGGTAGTGAATCAAATAAACAGATATCTCGAGGGAAACAGATTCAGCATTCTTAGACATATGTATCTCAAGCGTTCGATAAGGTTTGACATTTGGGGTTACTATCTAAACTGCCATACGACATGTTTGAAGTAGTAGTCTTTAAGAAGAAACACTTTTCACCTGAACACCAAGTTGCGTGCACTGGAATATAACCAATTCAATCAGGCGTCTCTCAAGAAAGTGTTTAGGAACTATACTTTAGTTATTATAAGCTGATATGCCTACTACACACTCAACAACAGTAGCAACGTATACCGAACATCATATTACTATCACACTTAGATCCAACAAGAGCTTCTTATAACAACAATTTACAAAATATAGAATTAGCAAGATATATGGAGAATGAAAACAAATGATAGTAAATCAGTTAATGCAACCTTCACAAATAAAACAAAAACTTCTCCTGTGAAATTCAACAATGAACAATAGAATCCTGCAAATACAGTTAAATATCTTTGATCTTTGAATTAATATCTCTGATATTAAACAAAGTGATTCTTAAGCCCGTCTGGACATACGGTATCCAGTTATGGGGTACGTAATTTTTAATGATATAAATATTCCACCGGTAAAGAATTAGATTCAGAAGAATAGTAAAAAATATAGAGAACGTGTCAAAGTGCATCCTAATGTGCTCGCCAACCAACTAATGGAAGATAGTTCCAGATGAGACGATTGAAGCGCTATAAGCCAACAGACCTGAGAGCCAGGTTTAAATAAATTAACAATAATTAACATCAGTTTTAGTTTCAATACATCACTCAATAAGTAATGTGACCAACTAAAAGAACACATTTATTGTCAAAAATTGATATTATTTATCAATGTAATCTCATTCAAGAGTAATACAAGCATTTTAACGCTTCTCTAACTTCTCGATGCCTTGCTTATAAAACGATTTGTCGTTTGCCTCAAAATAATCTTCAGTTTCAGCAATTGCTTCTTCATTTGAGCTGAAATTTTTACCGGCAAGCATTTTTTGGCATCAGTGAATAGCCAGTAGTCACTGAGGGCCAGATCTGGAAAAAACGGAAAATGAGGAAGCAATTTGAAGTGTAATTCATTCAATTTAACCATTGTTGTCATCGAATTGTGAATCGGTGAATGCTCTTTCAATTTACGATAAGATATAACCAGTTTGTGAACTTTTTTGATATTTTCTGAATAAGACGACCACACGAAAACAACAAAAGTAGCTTTACTTAAATGGCTGTCACTTTGACAGTTTGAAAGTGTGTAGGTACTTCAGCGCCGTCATATGAATTTGACAGTGGCAGCGCCAAAAAAATATAATTCTATTTTAAGGAATAAATAATATGAAGAAAATTACATTACCTCCTGGTATCAAAGTCTCTTTATGCCTCACATAGTTTTTGTGAAATAATCAGAAATATTTATTCCAATTAAACGTACCTATCTTTAAGTACGTTTGAATTAATAATTATCTTAACAATTTCTTTCTCAAATGATTGATTTCAACCAAATTTGATCTATGTTCATTCAAACAATTTTATACGATTTGCTCAATGATTAAAAAATTATAGAAACTGATACATTAAGCCCAATGAAAATGTTTCCAAAATTGTAATAATTTTGTTTCTTTTCAGCAATTCGTCTGGAACGACTTCTGTGAAGAGTACATTCCTACGGATCGAAAACACACCTATTACCCTTCAGTGATTACAAACGAACGCCTGTACGAAATAAAAATCTCAGATCTTCCAGTCATCCCATACTTTCCCGTAAATTCTTACTATGAATGGGCCAACTACAGATACTATGGCCTACGAAGTGCCACAGCATATATTTTGGTCTTCGATCTGTCCAACGTAGACACTTTTCAATATGTAAGAACACTTAGGGAACAAATATGTGAATCAAGGAATATGCAGAATGTTCCTTTATTAGTTGTTGGTAATAAACAAGATCTAATAGTACCTGAGGAAGGTACTAGTAATAGTTCCAAACCAGCCATAACGAGTAGTAACGATGAAAAACGTAGAGATATAGTAAATTTAGTGAAAAAGCATTGGAAATCTGGATATATTGAATGTAGCGCCAAATATAATTGGAAAGTAGTAGCTGTATTTAAAGAATTGATCAATATGATTGACAATTTGAGTAGTAGAGATCAGAGTCCGATGTTAGATAATATTCAGGAAGCTCTCGATAGGAATAAATGTATTGTTATTTGATTTGTTATGAAATTTTTTTGTTTCATTTATGACCGATTGGTGTTTATTATAAAGTGGTAAATTGTAAATTGCCATTGTATAAGACTATTTTCTATACTTTTCATTAACTAAAGCTGGTTTATTAAACGAAAATGCTAATACATGGAATACGGACATTTTACGAAAATTTAGTGAACTATAGCCAAACGAACATTGTAAAAATTACATCTTTCTCAGAATAACTCACACTATAACTTGGTTTGAAATTATTCAAAGATTGATGGAACATTAACTAAATTTATGTTCAACTCCTGAAGATTGATACAGTACATGAGGGCAACTTATTTGTCTAGTGTAGAAAAATGTTTCTATGACGAAGCAAACAAAGCTCTCTAGCAGTGCTATCCACAAAAAAAGGATTTGGATCTTAACGAAAAACGCTTCATCAACTCACTGGTATATCGTATTAGAAATCAAATGATGAAAATGGATAGTGCTTCGAACAATAAATTACGAACGAGAATTTAACCTCATTGAAGCTATAACAAACTGTTAATTCTTTCCAGCCCAACTTTTCATTGTTTTCAATAAGTAAAAGTGAAGTATATAGTTGCTGGAGAAGCAGTTAAGTACTTCACTTTTTCTATATAAACTGTACCTCATTGTGCTTTTCGACGCTCAGCATAGTATTTTTATATCCTTAGAGACAAAATCCTGTTTGAAAACTTTCAAATCTACATTGATACCTCTGGTCCGAGAAGACTTCCAAATACTGGAAAGCTGTACATCATTCATTTATTTGCTTTGCTACCTTTTTCAGTATATGGGAAGTCCATTATTAAATCTGAATGGTATCCTCAAACAGCACTCGCACTTTATATCGTGCACGTGCAACATGTTTTTGATGGAGTCAAGTAAATTTTGTGCGCACTGCAATGTATAAGTTCAACTCGGATCTATCGGAATTAATTCATCGTAGAATCAATAATAATTGCTCAAGAATTTGATGTTTAATTTTATTTAAGATACTTGAACTTTCGTTTTAGTCGTTTCAATGTTATACAATGCAGACGAATTATTCAAAGGCAGTGGATGGGAGTATCTAATTTCATACGATCCATGGAAGACAAGAAATACCTGATAAAGTTTCTATTTTGAGATTGATATCGTGAATTCAAAATCATGATTTACCCCATTTCACTTCATCACATGTTAATGCAAATATAACAACATCAGACCCTCATTTTTAATTCCAGAATCTGTTTCAATCAAGTCGATTGTTTAATTAGTGTGCACCTACACGAAACGTACCTAACAAGGACGATCCGAGTCGATTGCTTGTTACTTGAACTTTTTTTGTTAGGCATGGACAGACTTTTATCAATAGTATATTTGTACTACATAAAAAAGATTTGATATACCGTTACAGATGTAAGAAAACTGGTACATGAGCGGCCCAAAGATGTTAAGAGGAGTAGAAGCATACAAGCTATAAAATAGGCGGTAGCTTTTCCAGTATGCAGTAAGAAGACTATGTAAATTCTGTCGATCAATCTATGGAGCATATTCTATGTGACTGCGACAGTTTGACAAACCTACGGTTCTCAGTACTAAGCTTGAAAAGGCAATAGGAAAAAACTACTTGGAACGATGTAATCAGATTTAGAAGACTACAATCTACTCAAAATCTATATATCCTAGTTCATAATAGGGATATATCTCCACAGTAAAACCTAATATAACTTCACACTGACGTATTGTACTTGAATAGGCCGGGAAAATCGTTTTTCATTCTAAATGAATAATGTTATAAAACAATATTTCAAATTTAAATCCAGAGCAAAATTATAGATTTTTATGAAGCATAATAATGAAACTTTCAATACAAGAATATCAAAGTGTTCCTGAAACAAGGCATGAATCAAACATAAACGAAAAGAAGATACGACATGAAAACACATACTAGTTAAAAGTTCTTACCAAACTCATCACTTCACGAGATTAGATAGTTGTGATATAAATATATATAAATCTGGAAATATATATTTTTTGTTGCTCTTTTAACAGGGCTTGAAAAATCCATTGACGTGAGTAGGTAGGGAAAAGATAAATTACGAATTAAATTGGTACATTTTGTTTAATTACCAAAATATGATGTCATTATTGTCGGAATGAGATGCTTGAAGGAATTAACTGCACTACATAAATCAACTGAAATACAATATTCGTACAATCCCCGAACACCTGTCCATTTCAACGCAATTCAAATAAGTTTCTGATAGATATTTTCCACTTAAATTACTTGTAATTTGCTGGATATCTACCTTTCCTTAAATTACTTATCATTAAATGTAAATTATCATATAATTGAAGCTTTGAAATTGTAATACAAAAATTTTGTTATGTCATACATATTTCACATAAAAACATATACTTAATGATAAAAATTTTTATTAACGTCTATAACATCTTAGACCGAAGCTGAGAAGGTTGGTGAAGATTGGACAGTTCTTGTGGAAACCTCATAGTTCGACATAAAATATGTGGGCATACGTTGTCTTATTAAAAAAAGATTTATGGACAACCATTCAGAGAAGCAGTTTGGAGGGCATCACCTACATAACGTTTAGATGTCATACTTTCACGAAGTGTGGTCCTGTGTGACGTTTTTTTCAATAGCACGTGACTCATACTTCTACAGTTATCAAGCACATCTGAATATAATGGCAATTCGTGGCTGAATACGTCATTCTACCTTTCACTGCTGCCATTTTTGGTACCAGCTCAAATGTTGATGATAGTGTTCCATTGCCAAATAAAGCACTAATCATGGATTGTAAAAAAACATAATGGTTCGAATACGGAGATTAGTTTGTATCCATATTAACCAAAGCATTGGTCTTGCAGAGCCAGTTACCTTAACACGCATTGATTGACCAATTGGTCTTCGTGTATTTCTACATTCGTCTACACACAGTCATTGCAGTATAGTTAACAAAACGAGAAGCCAACATCTGGATAGTGCATAATACTAATACTGTTAAAATTGCGGTTAACACGTTAAACGCTATTTTTATCCTTTTGGATACAAGTAACTTGATCATTCGAGCCACCTCTATCCAAATGGATACAAAGGACTACTTTTACTTTAGGCTGGCTGAATTCAAACAGTTGCAACATGTTCGTTTGAATGTAGGGGATCTTATAAAGCATGGCCCGTTGGTCTGAAATTTGGTTCTGGTCAGAGAATTTGTTTTTGGGATAATAATGTTTGAAAAATATATACATTATATTTGGAATACATAACACAATATTTTTCTTAGTACTTTTACAAATAAAATTCATAATAACTCATATTTATTGAATTAATTCTGATTTATGGATAATAAAAAAAAACATCTCAAACAATAAAATTTTTCACAAGCACTACATATGTGGTGAGTTTTTGAGGATTTAATTTGGGCGAATTTCCAATCATGACATAGCAAGCAGACCATCTCATTTTCTTCTTATCATCCACTAAAACATGATTGACGCTAATTTGATTAGGCTTGGAAGGTCTTGTCAAACATTCATATAAAAACTAAGTTATAACTAACTCTTTGAACTTAGTGACGGACATTTTTTTTATTACCTGTTTGAACGTAAAATCCCCCACTGGATGAGTTTTCCTATTTTGAAGTTCATGAACTAAAGATACAATACTATAAAAATTATCTGTTATTATATAGTTGATCATTTTTGGAGGTTCGAAGTTTTCACAGAAATGCCATGTTCTTACTTCGAACCTATTTCTTGATAAAATAGAGTTTATTTTATTTGTATATTTGCCAATATTTGACCAGTAATCCTTGATATGAAGTAACCAGATAATTCCCATCCACAATAATATGAACAAAAAAAAATCATTTCATCATAAGTGGTATCATACCAACTTTTTATGCGAGCATGAGGTAGAGTATTGGTCTGAGATTTCATACATTGGTCGTACAGTTTGTTCCAGTTACCATATAGTTTATTAGATCATACGTTATAAAAATTTTATAAAAATCTAGTTCTTTTTTTATCTTTGAAATTGTTCAGTATATCTTCAATTACGCCTGGTTTTGTTTTGCTGAAGTCAAATAGTTTTAGCCTCGATAACCTGAATATATCCCAAGTGAGTGCATTTGATCCATTGTTTTCATTATGTAACTTTTCGTTTTCCATATTGGATGTGGGAAATATTAATATGGAAAACGAAAAGTTACATAATGAAAACAATGGATCAAATGGTTCAAATGATCAAAGTTTCCTGACCTGATTACGTTTTCTATGGTTTCACCAATATGGGCATTAGAAGATAAAAAAATTACAGATAAATAATAATAATGAAATTGAACAGATAATAATAATGACGTAATAGAACTAGAGCATTTGTTAGGTTCCTGGTTCAACAGTTCATATTTTACTCTATTGGTTAGATTTCCAGAAGTAAAGGACATATTATATGTCTTGTCAACTTTTCCAACTTCTGTATCGCAGATATAGTTATCAGAAGCTCAACAATACATATTATTTATAATAATTACTAACTAAGTATAATTAGGAAACTCACTGGAAGAAACACTCAAATGAGTATTTTTAATATTGGTATTTATCTCCTTTTTTGTATTTTAGTGGGTCCAGTAAGCTTCCTTTTCTTGACAGGGATATCCTCATCGCTTGAAATCTCGCTCCTTGACTTATTTTTTCATACTTTGTTTCACTTGCAATGAAAGGTTCCTCCTCGCCCGAAAAGTCTATCATGTCCAACATTTTTCAAAACATACTTGTTCTTTTTCATATGACACTATTTTCACTCAATATAACAACAAGTAGCCAAAAACGTTAATTCATAGAAATGGGCCGTCTGTATGCATTTGACTTTTTTATGGAATAAAAATAATATTTAATACATAAATTATTTGAAAACAATTAAATAGACCCCAGCCATTATTTTTTTTAACATGGTAGAGCTTAACGTGTTAATTTAAGTAGACGAAAGTGCAATAATAATATTTTTTCTATTTGGCTTTAGCGAACGAGTTTCTTCAAAAAAAATATCAACATGGCATATAATAAACCAGCTATTAGTTTAGATTTAAATGAATCATTCTGACCCCTAGAAAAACAAATAAAACTTAGCAATAATCTTTTTATTTAGTTATTTAGCAATAATAAGTATGTTTCGACAATCTTGCAATGCAAATTTGAACACAAACATAGATTAGTTATACCAGATATATTACGTTCAATTCATCTTATGAATTGTCACACTGTCAAATACCAATTTCATGATGAGTTTTATTTTTGAAAATAGAAAATTCTTTTTTGATATTTTTTTAAAATTTCCTCTTTTCATGCCAATATTCATAAAATTATTTGCCGAATCACACTATGAAATATGTAATTTCTATAAACAGAATTATGAGTTTGGGATATTTCAAAACGTATCATGGTGTGAAAAATATTCCCTGAAATTTGAACTCATAATCTCCATATATTGCAACTTTATTTATTTGTTCGGAAAGACTAATGCAGCAAAAGAACGATTGCACAAGCTATAAGCCAAGTTTTTGAACTTCTGTATAATTATTAGAAATGATAAATAAAAATAAAGCAAGACGAGATACTTAACATTTAGAGACAAACAAAAAAATAAAAAATTTCACTTCCATGGGGGTAGGTATTATTAAAAAGATGTTTTCGCTTACAGAACAAAAATTCATCTTATTTCACATAGTGAGGCAAGATGGAATTTCCAGTAGAGTGAGACGGGGTTAGTAACTGACAATGTCCACAAATATGACTGCTTTGTCATTCTTCATCTTCCTCTCCTGCATAAGAACAGTGAACCCACCGTTGATATATGGAACACCATACCCTGATTGTGAATTATAAGATTGAACTATTAGTTTATCTGGCATTGAACCCAATTAACCAGTCTTTTTTGGTAGAAAAAGTATGCTTTTCCCCATTCATTGATATGCAAGTATCAAAACAGCATTTCCTCCATTTTCAACAAATAATCGATTGATAGATTTTTTCCTCTGCGGTTTTTAACTAAGTGAGATTACTATTTTATGGATAAATTGTACCATACGTATCTACTTTTGAAGCATCATTATTATTTTCGCATTGTTCTTTAGTCTCTTTTACAAGTCGTCTTTACGTAGGTTGCAACTATCGAAAAGAGTGTGCTGGTCTTTTATAGCCCATTTCACCCTTCTTAATATTTATAGCATTTTTAGCATTTTTCATCGATTCAGGCTTCTCGATAGGTTTTCTTTTGTGCGTCTGAACCATAAATAAATCCCCATCTCATCCCTTTTTGACATAACATGGTCGCTGAACTCTTAACATTGAAGTCTTTTATACTTTTAGCTTTTATACATACAGCTTTTAGATTGTATTTCGAAGAATCAACATTGGAACACCATCGTGCCCCATAAATAAATCCCCATCTCATACTTTTTTGACATTACATGGTTTGTTTCAAATTAGGATTGGAATTAGAGATTTGAAAACGTATGAAAATGAACGGTTAAAAACCACCCTTTCCAATGATATGATGAAATGGTAAAAATTTGGCCCTAAAATATGTATATAAGACAAACTGTTCAAATTGTCCCCCAACCATTGGAAACGTTATTTACCATACCCGTCTACTAACAATGCTGTTTTTCTCTAGTCTGCAGCACTTACAAAGTCAGGAGCTCATCTACCCTATCTTACCCCGGCACCCTGTTTATCACTCATACTTCTTGATTTGTCTGCGAAAAAATTCAAATGTAAGTATTTTTGAAAAATTTCTAATAAGTCGCAACATCTTCAGACTTTTCACTTTTTTATTTCACACAAACTTTTCGACAACCTCTTTAAATCACTTCCAAGTAGCTTTTTCATTTATTGACAGATGAAGATCTGAAAGTATTTCATAACTTTATGGATCTGTGAACCAACTGTGGGCCTCTTTTAGTTTTTCTTCTGTAATATTTGGAAATAGCCTCAGCTTTATGTTAGGGGGTAGATTAATGTTGTTTAGGTCTTCCAACGACTTTATTTTGCCCGAAGTATACTTGGTTCGAATAGGCCATACTTTTCTTACATAATGAAGCTCTGTTCCTGTTGTTCCATAGGCAAAGGTAACAAAAGTATTTGGTAAATCAAATAACAAACCGATGACTTTGAGGTCGCTGAACTCTTAACATTGAAGTCTTTCATACTTTTAGCTTTTATACATACAGCTTTTAGAATCGAAGAATCAACATTGAAACACCATTCTGTTAATAAATTCCACTTTTGTCAGCAAGAAGTTCTGCTTTAGATCTTATTAATGGTGGATGTCATTTATTTCAGCTTGATTAATTAGATGTGATTATTTTCTTAAAGGGATAAATCGTCTGAATCAATAGAAAGAACACAAAAGTAAATAATTTTCATGATTACTAAGTGCACCAAACGGAAGGTATACATTATCTCTGGTTAACCATTTATAAAATAATTTTACAGCTTTCCCAAAACACTCTAGTACTCACTTTTCATCTTGGTTTACAATATGAAATTAATGGAGATATGCACTTTTTAGAGAATACTCGATGGGTCCTCTCTTTATTGAAAATATAATCATCACAAAATTGAGCTGTGTTTCCACTTTCTACTCGACATGTTAATTAATTTTGAAACAATATATTGGACGTTGAGTAAATATTGACGAGCATTAAACATAAGATAGTTAAAAAAATGATTTGGTTGAAGAAGAAGCACATAGACATTCGTTTCTGTGATATAAAAAAGAAATCAAAATATCTAAACAAGAGTAAACTGAGTTTACGCACGGCGACTGTATTAATATGAGTGATGTAGTGTTCACTTTATATTCTTCCATGTTCAACTCTGATCAGAATAAAAGATTGCCATTAGTTGCCATTATTACATTATATATAAAAAATGTAATCAGCTCCATATATCAACTATTCAGTTGAGTTATAGGCCCCCAAAGTTGCGAGATCAGAATTTGTAAAAGTTTATAATTCTACATTACTATCTGAAGGCCAGAGGCGGCTCATGCCCAATGGTTAACAATCCGTAACTTTTACAGGGACAACCTGTACAAAGATAGCAAAAATGAATTTTCAATCGATTTTTAACAAACTCTTTAACTCGATAAAATTTATGGGCTTACGAGTTATACAGAGTTTTAGATCATTGTACATACAAAGAATTCTTTCGTCATAACGAGACATTCTGCAGAACATAAATTGTAATTATTTATTGAAAATACTTACTGGAGGTATCGAACTACAATTAAATATTTCTAATTGAACTACATACTGTCGAACATCGTGTTACTTACATAAGGAAAAAATTGAAATGTAGTCTTATCGAATATCAAATCTTATCAAATAAAAACAAAAAAAAAATTCAATAAATGTTCGAAGTGGGCACCTTGCACTACTATTCACTCTCGGAGTCTACGGAGGATATTTCTTTGAACTTGGAGAAGCATTCCAAGATTCTGCATTATAGCGTCACAATGGAAGTTTATTCTATAGATCATTAATAATATGATCTTCGATAGTATGTAATACAAATGTTTATTTATTTATTCATTAGTTTTCCAAGAAATGTTTGATTGTGTTTTAATGCCTCCTGTGAGTATTAACAATAGATAATTACAATTTATGATAATTTTCAACGATATAAAAATCTACATATTATCTTCTAAACCATAAATTTTATGGAGTAAAACAATGTGTACTTTTTTGTTAAAATTTCGATTGAAAAATTCATTTTTGATATCTTTAGATTGTACAGGCTTTAGAATTATTTATTCTACACTACACATACATGGACATACGTTATCATCCATTGAAAATTCATAATGTTCGAATGTATAATACACTTAAATATAAGCTTTAAAGGTTTATAACTTAGAAACGAGGGGGCGTATGAGGAAATGTTTTATGTCACAGCATTATTTTCACGTCATCTATTCACTGCCGATTTTTTGCATCAAGTCCAGGAACATCCTGTATAGTTTAAGAGAAGGTATTGACCCGACGGTATCTAGGAAACCAATAAAAAACTTCATCACAATCCCATCGGTGTTTTAAAATATTTCGTGATTTAAAAGTTCGTGATATTTCACTAGATAGTGCAATATTCCACTCATAAAACACTGAGTTACTAATACCAGAATCACATCGTTTTGTGGACATTATAATTTTAAGTTTTTGACAAGAATTTACACCGATAGCTGGAATTTGTAGCGAATTCAGGTCGTGACTCATCATTCCATTATATCCTACAACACAATTGTAGAGAGTGACTCGCGTGATCTAATTTCTTGAGTCAAAAAAATTAAATTTTCTCCCATAAGAAAAAATGAGTTTTCCAAATCTATTCAATTTCGTACAAATAAAAAAATTTCTATTTAACTGGACTGTTTTTCATCTATTCAAATATTTTTGAAGCTATTAATAGTACAGGGTAAGATGAAAAGTATAATTCAATTAAAGTTTTCTGTATGATTTAATTTGATCGCCAAAGAAGTTTTATTTTTGGTTGATCGTCTTAAATAAAATATTCTGGCGAGAAGACATGATACACTTCATATATAGACTCCTCTTTTACAATCAAATAAGCTGAAAAGTGTCCAGAACACCTTCCCTTTGGAGTTAAAGCCTAAACGCCCATTCAAAAGCCATCCTTGGACCATTAAAGCATGTTTCGTTGAACTTATTCCAATTCCAATATATGGAAGTCGATTGGTCGAACCAACAGTGTTTGTAGATGGTTTACTAACTTGCATAATTTACATATAAAATGAAAAAAAATGAGTTTTTTGACGACACATTCGTTTTAAAATATATTTTTTTTTCAATAACAACTGCATGGCTTCTACTCATCGACTTCCTTTCCAATCAGAGCCACAGAGGTTCAAAATTTTAGTCACTCTCTTCACTTGTGGTATTTACGTATATTACCCATGATTTCCAAGTTATATTATTTTAAACATGACAGTCAACTCTACGTAGTTTCTATATGGAATAACTGATCTGTTTGTGAATAAAATTTTGATGTTTACCTAACATACCTACGCGCAAAACGTAACTGTGGTTGTGAAATATTAAGTTTTGCCAAATATTTGTAGCTATAAAGAAAATTAATAAATTCGAAACTTACAATTCTTGTTTATTTTGTATTTGTATTCTACAAAGTGAAACTTTGACTTTCAGGTTTTCCTATTGTTGTGAATAAACTCAATTAATTGAGAAGCAGGTGGAAGAGGGTTAAACAGAGTTCCTACGTCAAATTTATTATCCAATGCAATATCTTTAATGGAACTTTATACATAGAAAAACATTTGTAGCGCCGCCTACGAACTGTTGAGGAAACATTTCATCACAGAAGACATAAAGGGTTTTGATAAGTAATGCACAAAATTTAAATTTCCAAATGATGAAACAGAGAAATAGATTAAAGCGGCGCACTCGCGTGATTTCCGTATCGGCCTACTAAACATTCCGACTGGTTTATAAAATGTCACTGTCCGCACCAGTTATGTGATATATATATTTTAGAAATTGTTGCTTTCATAAAACACATAGTCAAGATGGAATTTTCGTTTGAAAATAATAAGTTAGTATAGACATGTTAAATAATGTAGGGTTTAACAGAAGCAGACTGTCGTGATTTACTTCCAAATACTTTATTTAAATTATAAGAGAAATTACACGTGGTAGGCCAACCTTTATAATACAATAATCAGGTTATATAAGTATATCATCGATAAAAAAAATCTTCTTCTTTTTTAACATAATCATAGAATAAAAGGAACATAAACAAAAATATATGTATATAGCTTACTGTTTCAACACTCCCCTTAAGATATATATACATATACATATTCTAAAGTACTTATAAAAAAAGTTAAATTCTAATGAGACCCATATCCCTCACAAATTGTGTATGTTTGATCCGTCCCAATCCTTTCGTAAGCTCATCGGCAATCATTTCATTTGAGGGTTTATACTCTTAACTTAACTTTTCCATCATTAATCACTTCACGAATAAAATGAAACCGAATATCAATGTGTTTGGTACGGTTATGAAACACTGGGTTCTCCGCAATTTTTATTGCACTTTGGTTGTCAACAAAAAGCTTAACAGCTTTTGGTGTGTCACACAGCACTTCGCTCATAAGTCGACGTAGATAAACAGCTTCTTTACATGCCTCAGATGCAGCCATGTATTCTGCTTCACATGATGAAAGGGCTATGGTCCTCTGCTTGTGGGTTTCCCATGAAATAGGACCTCCAGCTAGTTTGAATATGAAGCCTGTGTGAGACCATCTATTATCCTGGTGATCTCCCCAAGTGGCATCAACATAGCCTTCAATGCATATAGAGTTTGTTTTCTTGAATGTTAACAATAAATCAGATGTAGCTTTTAGATAGCGGAATACTCTCTTTATACAATTCCAACGTTCTAATGAATGTCCATTGTTGAATTGGCTTAAATAGCTAACAGCATAAACTATATCAGGCCTTGAATTGACAGCTAAATACATAAGACATCCTATGGCTTTCTGGTATGGTACATCAATATTATTCTCGGACATTTTTAACTTTAAATTTTGTTCAATAGGGGTAGAAACTTCTTTTGCATCAGATAATTGAAACTTGTTCAAAATATCAATAATGTATTGTTTTTGAGTCAAATAAATAGTATTTTTGTCTTTGTCTCTTAAAATTTTCATGCCCAGAATATTCTGTGCAGCACCTAAATCTTTAATATTAAAATTATTATTTAACAAATCAAACAGTTCTTGTTTTTCTGAGGAATTGTTATGAAATATATAAAAATCATCAACATAAAGCACAATAACAACAATTGAACTACCGTTGATCTTTGAAAAAAGACAAGGTTCATTTATAGATCTTTTGTAATTTGCCTCTTTCAAAACCTCATTTACTTTCTTATTCCAGGCTCTCGAAGACTGCTTTAGTCCGTAGACTGCCCTTTTTAGAAGGCATACTTTAGACTCACTACCCTTTTTAATAAAACATTCAGGCTGTTCCATATAAGCCCGTTCCTCGAGCTCACCATGCAAAAAGGCAGTAGTGACATCAAAATGCTCTATCATTAAGTCTAATTCAGCAGATAATGCAATTAGCAATTTTAAAGTGGAGTTACGTGCAACTGGAGAAAAAGTCTCAAAGTAGTCAATCCCATATGATTGAGAAAAACCTCTTGCCACAAGGCGTGCTTTATATCTTAGATTATTTTTGCCATCTTTTTTAAGCTTAAAAACCCATTTATTGGTCACTATGTTGGAATCTTTTGGTCTATCAACAAGCTCCCATACATCATTATTAATGAAAGATTCATATTCAACATTCATGGCATCCAACCATTTGTCTTTTTCAGGGGTTTTTAGGGCTTCGTCTACAGTTAAAGGTTCTATAAGTGGATTGCTAGAAATTAATTGCATGCAACTATTGTCAGGTTCATGTAAATAGTCCTTCATCCAAAAAGGAGGACGTCTGATTCTACCTGAAGTTGTTGGAGGTAGTTCTAACGAATTCATTGAATTATCATTTACTTGAGAGCTTGTCTCAAAAGAGTTTACCACCTCATCAGGTATGGGATTATTTTCTGTGTCTTTGTCTTCATCTGAAGACACTTTGGATACATGGTCTATTTGACTATGTTCGGGAAGAATGATCTGTTCTGAAATCAAATTTTTTTCCTTTGTTTCAGTGGTTATAACATTCTTTCCAGGCATAACATTTTCAAGAAATATAACATCTCTAGCTTTTTCAATTTTGGTAGGTTTGTTTGGATCAAGCAATCTATATCCCTTGGTATGCTCACAATAACCCACCATTATCATAGGTTTAGATTTTGAGTCAAATTTTCCTCTAAAATGTTTTGGTATGTGCATATAAGCACGACATCCAAAAATTCTGAGATGGCTGAGATCTACCTTAGATCCAGTCCATAATTGCTCAGGAGTAAAACCTCTGATAGCGTTTGTAGGACTCCTGTTTTTAAGATAAACGGCTGTTGACACTGCTTCAGCCCAAAAAGATTTAGAAAGACCAGATTCAGATAATAAAGCTCTAGCCTTTTCAATGACAGTTCGGTTACATCTTTCTTGAACGCCATTTTGTTCAGGAGTATAAGGTACTGTCGTTTCATGTATAATTCCTGCCTGTTTAAGAAAATAATTGAGATTTTTATTACAAAACTCTGTACCATTGTCTGACCTTAATCTTTTAATTTTAGAACCAACTTGCTTTTCTACCAATTGTTTAAATTCCTTGAATTTACTAAGTGATTCTGATTTTTGCTTCAAAAAATATACAAATGTCTTACGAGAATAATCATCAGTAAACATGAGGACATACCTTGAACCACCCCAACTGGGCTCTGACATTGGACCACACAAGTCTGTATGTATCAACTGCAACAATTCATTGGCACTTCTTCTTCTTCCTTTTGGGAAACTTTTCCTTGTTTGTTTGGCTTCAATACAATGAATACAGGGAGAATTCATTTTTCCATCATCCTGAAAGTCAATACCAGTAGCAAGATTATTTTTCAACAAAGAAATACTTTGATTACTGATGTGCCCCAGGCGCTTGTGCCAGATTTCTTTTGTGACAATTTGATTAGCAGGCATCACAATGTCTTAATAGGAATGAGGTTCATTATTTATAATTTCATTAGGTAAGTTATCTAACTTATAAATTCCACCAGTTTTAGATCCAGTAAATTCAATTTTTCCATTAACTTTCATTTGATCTGATTTATTTTCTCTAAAAATTAGAACATAATTCTTCTCAGTCATTCTGCTTACAGAAAGCAAATTTGCAGCAGCATTTGGCGCATATCTTACGTTAGTAATAGTACCTTCAATGCTTGTGTTATTCCTTTTATTGAATAAACAAGTTTCCACGTCTCCAGATCCTTTACTCGAGAGATTTCCATTGTCAGCAGTACAGAAAATAGTTTCGGTATCAGGATTAAAATTTTTCATCCATTCCTTATTAAAGCTGACATGATTACTAGCACAACTATCAACATACCATGTGTTTTGATTGAAACTTCCAGCAGCTAGTACAGCAGGAGTGAATAGACTAGTATTATTGTTATCTCTCGCTGAGGTATTCGGAAATTTACCCTTCAATTTTTTTTTATATTTCGGGCATTTTGGCCTGATGTGTCCTTCTTTTCCACATTCATGGCAAACAATATTTGTTTTTGTAGAGATTTTTGTAGCCAGTGCAGAGGCTGATGTTTCTTCTCGTAAGTCTCGACGAGCATCTTCTTCTAATAAGGTTTTGATGACATCATCACTGGTTATTGTGGTATGAGTGGCACCATAACCACTCAGCATTGTTTCATATGAATCAGGTAAACCACTTAGGAGTAACATTCCTATTTCACTATCATCAATAGCAACTTTGATGTCTGATAGTTGATGTACAAGTGAGAGCATGCCACTTACATATTCATTCATAGAAGGAAAATCTTCATACCTGGTCTATATAACTTTCGTTTCAAAAAAAGTTGTCTACTTAGTCCAGCACTTTGAAAAGCTTTTTCAAGGTTATTCCATGCATCCTTAGAGGAATTAACACTACGGATATGGCTAACACATACTGGTTTTACAGATAGACTTATTTTGGCTAATGCTCTTTGGTCTTTATCTCGGTCATTGTCTTCGCCTTGAACACACTTCCATAAACCATAATCGATAAGTACCATTTTCATTTGAAACTTCCAGTTATCATAATTTTTATGGCCTTCCAATTTCTCTATGCCAGGAACTCCAGCAGGACCCATATACATTGTATTTGGCAATGTCATAGAGGTATCCATGTCATCCGGCATTTTTGTATTGAAAATAAATACTTTATTACCTTTCAATATATGGAAAAAAACTTTTATTGGAAAGAGAAACACTCTGGGCCCATAACCTGTCGTGATTTACTTCCAAATACTTTATTTAAATTATAAGAGAAATTACACGTGGTAGGCCAACCTTTATAATACAATAATCAGGTTATATAAGTATATCATCGGTAAAAAAAATCTTCTTCTTTTTTAACATAATCATAGAATAAAAGGAACATAAACAAAAATATATGTATATAGCTTACTGTTTCAACACAGACTGCAAGAATAAAAATTCGATGTAGAAATTGAAATTAATAAATTAACAATTTTATTTTCAATCATATATGCACGACAGGAGTCCTATCGAAACCTGTCGCCTCAATGATCACTTGAAGATGCTATGCAAAGCAGATAATGCGGCGTTATACCGAGGACGAAACCTCTATCTACCTTCTCTAGAAGTGGGAAACAAACCAGAGCACTACACCTGGAAGCGTATGAAATAGAAGAGGAGGATCTCTGGCAGCTACAGCCATCCCACATTCTGGAATTTTTAAACGAAGTGGGATTAACAGATCAGCTGTAAACACTGGGTTCCCCAGTATCGCAGCAAGAGATAGATCAGGGACGCACAACCCGCGACGTTAGTTCATGCGGCCAGCGGCCCTGTATGCAATGTTGCTTCAAAATCTAAAAGAAACTACAAAAAAAATTATTTCTTCAAGTTTTTGTTGACCATATAAAGTTTCTCAAATATTATCCCATTTTTTTTTGTATATCTCGTAGTAATGAGAAGTCTCAAACACTTCTCCGAGCACTCCAAACAACTAGTTTTATTATTGTACGCATGTGCGAACAATTTTTTTATTGATATAACAGCAAAGCAACATGTCTAACCTGCAAAGAAACTGTTCAAAATATAACAATTTTACAGGAAATATACGAGAAGACAAAGTAGAAGAACTAAATGGTAAGTTAAAGTGTCAAAAAAACTTTTTTTTCCGCCAAGTATCTGACGAGTTCGAAATGGTAGTAAAAGCCAGATTTATTGTGTCAAATATTTTCATAAAAAAAAACTGAAGCCGTTTCAAGATGGAGAGCTAGTTAAAGAATATTTGGAAGAAGTGGCAAAAGTAGCAATAACGAAGAAAATAAATTTTTTCGAAAATTAGCCTGAGTCGTATGACACTAGAACACTGTTCAGCTTTGTATTTATGTACACGGAGTTGCTGACAATTTTCAAGTAACAGAAGAAATACTAGCTCTAATTCATATGAAAGATACAACTAAAGGATGTGATATTTATCGTGAAATTAAAAACATATTAGTAAAGATTCATTTAAACATTAAATTACTACATGCCATATCAACTGAGGGTGCACCTCAGGGTAGGGTCGATAACTTCTCTCCTTCTTTAACGACAATTTTGAAAGTGCGTATGCGATCGGTCCCCACACTGATTCAGAAAGAGACCCGGGAACAAAGCTAGTGATAAACGGTATCGATGTAACCTGCAAACACGGAGCTGTTACTAAAAATTCAGAACCAAGCGACCCATATCGACCATTTTGAAAGTGCGCATGTGATCGACTCCAAAACTGATTCGGAACTAGACCCGCGAACAAAGCTAATAATAAACAGGATCGATGTAAGCTTCAAACATAAAGCTGTTTGAAACTTCAGAACCGAGCGATTCATGACGACCATTTTGAAAATGTGTATGCGATATGTCCCTAAATCGTTCAATTATGAGGACACTTCCATTGGGATGCAACAATAAATCAAGACCAATACTTCATTATATTTATTCATAAATAATTTGCATAAAAAATACATCAACCTATAGATGGTACGTTAGCAACATTTTCTTACAAATGTTTTATATTCATAAACAATGGTATGAAGTAACTAATTACTATAAAAGACCAATGTTTGATTAAATTCATACTAGTCAGGCAAACGTTTGGATGGTCTCAATTTTTTACAATATAATGAGCCAATTATACCTCATTTTGAATCACAAATAAGCAACATAAAAACAATTAATGATACAAAAACGACTCCAAAGCAGCAAAGAGAACTGGAATAGAAGTGTACGGGCCCCGAACCAAACAGTCTGAAAGCCTGGGCTACACACCTAGAATTTTTAAAGCAGAAAATTGAAAAATGAGTCCAGTTCAATCTAGATATGAACTATCGCAAACAGGAAATCATCATCCTGTCCGATAGCCAAGCAGCCATTATAGTTTTAACCTCTATTATCATTAAATCCAAACTAATTTGCGATTGCCTAGAAAATTAAACAAGCTAGGCAAAAGAAGGTAGATAATTATGGGTAAAACCAATTACTTAGACAACCTACAGGGGCTGAGATAGACAAAGACTCTCCTGGAAAACTGTAACCATATCTACTGAATGTATCAACCTAAGTAAGGCCAATCTTCAAATAACATAAGTCGTATCGGGGCACTGTCGCCTTCATATCTAAGATAAAAGTTTCTGAAATACAGATACAAGATACGTATTTCGATCTTGTATCTAAAATCCTTTTTAAAAATGAATTTCCTATATTATTATAATATATTTAAATATATTTTATTTGGTATCTTAGTAATTTATAAATACTTTTTACTTATATTTATATGTTAGCTGATATTTATAAAATTCGTAACACTGAACGTTTTGTTATTAGTTCATCATCACATCGATAGATGGCGACTCTTTGAACTTTGACTCGTTGAACTCAATGTATACAAGATTAATGTCAGTGTATGCAAAGCAATGAGAATCAATGAATTATTGACATTGCAGTCAGTCAACAAAAAGCTTTTGTGAGATTCGAAATCGCGAAGATGGAAAGGTAAGTTCTATTTTATCTTGTTACTAATTAGATATCTAATATAAAAAATTTCTTTTACTCCGCGGGTTTTATACTCTTTTCTTAACCTAACCTAACACATTTTGTTTGGGTTTTCAGGAATCAAGAGATAGAGAACAATTTGAGTACACCACTAATTTTGAAGAATTATTTTAAAGATAGTCGAGAGAAGTGTTGTGAATATATCTGCAACATGCGAAATATCTTCTTTTTTGTTTTATTACAGAGGAAAGGTCACACAGATCTGTTGGAGGATTATGAAAAAGTTAAAGATACAACACTTAAAAAAACTTAAACTTAAAAAATTAAAGCAGTCTACTCTTAAAAATATTGCAACTGGTTCCAGATCTGTTAATTTGGACAAGTTGATTGTACAATTTATTGTTGAGACCATGTCATCAGTATCAATAGTGGAGTCAAATGATTACAGGTGCACAGCAACTAACAAAGCCTCCAAAAGTTATGTTTTGTCGTACAGCTAAAACTAAAATTAGTGAAGAGTATAACGAATACAAGACAAAAATTAAGATTAATTTCAATGCTATTGAATTTGTAGGCAGTAAAGCTGATATTTGGTTCTCCTCCATTTAGGGGTTAAAGTGGATCGAGAGTGAAACCTTTAAGAGGAAAAGTGCTGCAATAGCTTGCAGAAGATTTAAAGGGGCTCACACATATGACAAAGTTGCAGAGCTAATTGCTAATATACATTCATACTATAACCTGAAACTATCAAAAAATGTTAGAACAGTTACAGATAATGGTTCAAGTATGGTTAATGGTTCCAAAAAAAAATACTTCGAGATTTATAGATTTGGAAGTTCCACTGCGTTCAACAATTGCTCTACTTGATGCAAATTTACCAACAATCTCAATGGCAGAATGGGGTATAATGAAAGATATATACAAAATTCTGCGCCCTTTTGAAAGCGCTACTCGTTCTGTAAGCGGAGAAAACTATATGTCGGCCTCTTTAGTTATAGTAATTACCAACGGTTTACTAGATGTGTGCAATGAATTGTCACGTATTCCAGACTTGTCAGAGATATCGAAGTCTGTTTTGAAAAAATGTGAAACTGGACTTCGAGAACGATTGGGCAATATGGAATACAGCAATACAATGGCTATTTGTACATTTTTGGATCCAAGGTTCAAAACATTTGGTTTTAAAAATGCAGATGCCGTGGAAAGGGTTCGTAAAAATGTTATTAGCGCTTTAGTAGAAATAATAGATTCTACGGAAAAAATAAAATTGATTCCGCGGAATCAAATAATGAAATCAATTCATCCGAAGAACCTGTTTCAAAAAAACCGAAAACGAATGAAGAAAATGTTATTGCTGAATTTTCTATTTGGTCTTCACTTGACAAGATAGCGAGTGGTCATGGTAGCATGAAAAAAAATTCAACTTCAAGGGCTCTAATGGAGTTACAAAGATATATGGTTTCTAGTATTTCAGATACTATTCTCGAAAGTATTTTGTATCTGGTATCTGAAATACTTTATTAAAAGTATTTCATTGCATTTTGTATTCTAGATACTTTGTGGAGGGTATTTTGTACATCTTTGTAAACGACTTTATTTTTATTGTAGCATATCAAAAGTACTCACCTAATGAGTGCCCGAATATTTTTCATTTTGTGCTTCAAAAACGCAAGCAAATTGACCTTCATGAAAATTTTTAAAAACAATAAACCTGTACCGTCCACATGTCTTTGTTTTTGATTATTATCAGACATATCAGAGGAATAAACGAATTAGCTACTTCATACTATTGTCCATTTAAATTTTATTTATTTTACGCAATATACGAGGCACAATTTAACAATAGGCTTTCATCACAAGTACGTGTTACTTAACATGTATATCAAAATAGTTTCCAGTTTTGGATATAAATTACAAAATAATAAAACTATAAAAATACTCAAAACTAGTTTCAGTCTTTAAACATTGCTAAAAACAATTTAATTAATTATGTAATGCACATGACATTTGCTTAAGGCATTAAGGCAACAATTACAGGAAATATTTTGACTAAAGTAAACAACCTCTATTATAATAAATATCACACCATACATTTGTAAAAATAAATTATGTACATTAATTTTAGTACAACAAAGACAGTTGTGAGTTGATTTAAATGGTCCCAAATACTATAAGTTGTCAAACAGTTGTGATTTTACTAAAAGTATACTATGCTTTAAAAAGTAGAGAAACAGTCTCATATAAAATTAGCGGTACAAACAAAAATTTTTAATCTGATACCCTCAAACAATTAGGAATTAATTGGAATATACTGAAGTAATAAGTGTGAAATGTATAAGAAGATAATACTAAGGCGGTATCAGAATATGGAACATTTCTTAAACTCAATTTTGTTGTTTTTTTTATTGTACATAAACATTTATTTTTACAGATAAACAACAGCCTAAAATCGCTACAATAAAAAATAATGTATCATCAATATATAAAATATATACTTATAAGAATAATACATATATATATATAAATGTCTAAGTATATTGGCACTTGCATTTATTTCATAAGCTCATCAATAAACATTTATAAGAATATCAAAAGTTGCAATATAAAAATTTTTTCATTGTTGCATCTGTGGTGCTGATCAGAAAATCAAAAAACTCTAAATACTGTATTAATACATATTATTTAAAAATAGATAAAAAAAGGTTATTTTGGTTTTCATATATTCCTATGTAAACAAATAAAAAAAGAAACTACACTTCTTGAATCAAAATATTCATCTGCCCCTCAAACTCCTTCATTTCTCTTATAATTTTACATGAAAATGTATGTATCCCGAGATCCTAAAGGGTAAATTTTTGATTTAGGAACTCAATGGTTATAGTGATTGGTTTCAGCTATTAAGTAAGTTCTTAATAGGCACCACTAAAAAACAGCACTTTTAATTCGAACCCAACAGTGAATTGTGCATTCATTATTTTAACATCTTCTCTCTCATTGTGAATAAATGAATATAATGTAGTTTGAGCACATACACTTTTGTATTGCTTATGGTAAACCTAATTTCGTTTCTCGTTGTATACAACTTTTTTAAAAGACTATCTCTAGCATATATATATATATATATATATATATATATATATATATATATATATATATATATATATATATATATATATATATATATATATATATATATATATATATATATATATATATATATATATATATATATATATATATATATATATATATATATATATATGAATAGAATAGAATAAGTTACACCTGCACAATGATTTTTTTCTTGGTAAAGGCACTACCTACACAAGTGACATTCGGTTTCATAGGATTTATTTATATCTCCTGTAAATGCTTCAGCAGACTATATGATTCGTATGAAACTTTCAAAACCAAAGCAATCTTTCAAAATGAAGGTTTTTCACTATACTTTCACAATATTTTGCTTCAATAATACCAATAAAAAAAGGAAGAACCAACAGTCACTTACTTAAGGAAATTGAGGTAATTTTTTTGTCTGATTGCAGATTATATTTATTTATTTATAATGAAAAAAGCACTGCTAAAGAGACATACATTTTATCATTTTTCTTTTCAGACCGCCCATATTTTTGTCGGACATAGATATGAATTATTTCAAAAAGTACTAATAAAACACTTGGTACTTTTGTCCAATTTATAAACACGAACCCATAAAGCTCAAAATTGACGTGTATAGGTCCTTGGATTGGGCGAACGCGTCCCTTTTTTTGTCGGACAATATCGTCCGCATAGTGGTTATGCTACATAATCTTCTCATTAAAATAAGTTGTCACAAACCCTGAAGGCTGAAAAATATCATGTTTAGATAGTTTCCAAAAGCAAACGCGCCGATTTCGAATCCGCGGTATGAATATTCATGGTAGACTGGTCAAAAGGAAGGCCTTTGAATAGGATTTAGTGGACTTCATTGATGGCCCAGGGACTATACCTTTTTTGTAACACCTTGCAGCTTTTATATCCAATCCCATTTTCTCAAATATTTTCATTGGTTATTCAAACACTCTAGAAAACTTCGGAATATTCAATAAATGTGTAATGATAGGAGGAAAAGCTAAGTTAAAAGGCAATGAAGAATAGCCTGAACAATTGAGCCTCCTTACAACAATAATTGTAATCATATTTTGAATCTGTTAATTATTATCCAATGATAAGATTGTATACTAACAGATTTTTTTACTGGAAATGCTAAATCGCCAGCAATTTATCTTCTGCAGTTTTCATCCAATTTGTAGGCTACAAGATAAATACATACAATTTTGACTGTTTCATATGGTTACACTTATTTACACAAATTCACAACGCAATTATTCAATCTAATCGTAAGTATTACTTGTGATCAAAAATTGCATGTAAACAATTCTTAACTCAATTTACTGATCAGCGCCATAACAATCATGAGAACAATATAACTTATCATTCCTTAACAACAGTTTCTTTCCCATCAAAGGTGTTTTACAAACTTTACAAGCAAAGCACTTGTCATCAGCATGAAAGTGTACGCCTTTCAAAGTACATCCAATCTCATCGGGTTTGATAACTTTACCACAAGCGTTACACTTACTAGCTTTGTTCTGCTCAAAACAAGGTAAACAATAAGGCATTTCATCTTCTAAAGTATAATCCTGACCTGCTAAAGGCATATCACATTCAGTACAACAAAAATGTTTTAAATGGAATGTGGAATTTTCGGCCAAACAATATTCTTTAGTGAAAATCAGTTCATCACACGCTTTGCATCTTGGGAAACCTCTAATTTTCGCGTAGTCTCTCAAACAATAGACGTTATCAGTCTCTTTATTGTAAAAATAAACATTATCGGCTAGAATCTGATTGCAGCCCGCACATTTGAAACAACCGGCGTGAAATAATACATCAGCTCTATCAATTGTAACGGCAAACTCATTTTCTTTAAACGGTTTTTTACAGTAATGACAATCTGGTAAAATTACATTATTTAAAATTTCTTTGATACTATCTGGACTGTATTCTTCATAAAAATCACCAACTTCATGCATAGCTGTTTTAATATCCGGGTATTGTACATCCCGAATTAAACCAATATTCACATGGCTCGGATTGAGAAAATCTTCATCAATTCTTAAATCGCTAGGATGCAATTCGGATAATTTTTTTCCTTGTTTCAAAGGACTATTATTTAAACTCCTTCCCTGTGTGGTATTGTTATTACATGTATCTTCATCAAACCGAGGTATAGCAAAATTACTACCTATATTTCTCCCTTCATTATTTCCATATTTGAAATTAGGACTAACAACTTGTTTACCAGATGGATTATTAAATGAATTTTCATTTTGTTGATCAAACTGGAGATTATGCAAGCCCCCAGAAATACTTTTAGGATATGATTGTGGATGAAACTGTGTATTTTGGACTCTAGAATCATCAGGATTAGTATGAAATTGATTTGCATTATTTACATCATACTGTGGGATGTTGAAACCTGAACCTTCTAAAATTCCACCATGATGCATATTTGGAGATGTGATACCACTTTGTTTAGAATGTGATTTAAGTGCATCAAGATTTCTGGGATTTTGGACTTTAGAATCATCAGGATTAATATGAAATGTGTCTGGATTATTTACATCATACTGTGGGATGTTAAAACCTGAACCTTCTAAAGTTCCACCATGACGCATATTTAAAGATGTAATACCACCTTGTTTAGGATTAGATTTGAGTGCATCAAGACTTGTGGGATCAAATTGTTTATTATCCAGAACAAGTGAATTTGGAGTGGCATCAGAATAAAATTTAGGATCATACTGTTGTACATTTGGAACACTAAATTCTGAAGATTTAAGATCTGGATTAGTATGACTCAATGTTGAAGGATTAGATGCTGGACGAGTATTAGGCTTAAGTTGCAAACTGTAAGATGGATTTACACCATGTTTACCAATAGAAGAATTACTCGAGTGGTAATTTGGATTTGTGTGTTCAAATTTAGAATTAGCAATATCTCCTGATGTCGTGTAAACAGGATTATGCTGGAAAGGTGAAGCTGACAAATTAGAATTTCCATCATTTCCAACATCTATAGGTCTGAATCCATTTGAATTTGTTAGCATACTGTCGGGATAGGAGCCTGGCTGCCTATATTTTCCTAAATGGAACCCATTACCTTGTTTTTCCATTCCACCAGGATCACTTTGAGTAGAGCCGTATGTACTAAGTGCTAAATCCTTAACATTTTTTGGTATCCTTGTAGGAGATTGTGTCTCAGCATACGTGTTGTATTTACCTGGTGCATAATTTGGTAAATTACTTCCAGATTTTAAGCTTTGTAAATTTTCATACATTTGTTCATCATTTCCCAATTCTTGGTAATTTGGATTCATACCAATTACAGATTTGTTCTGATTACTAGGTAAATTCTTTGTATAATTTGGTGCAGTTGATATATTATCCTCCAAATGAGGAGTTCCTGATTTTGTCACTGATGACACTTTTTGATAAGGCACAAAAGCACTATTTTCAGAGTTGTAATCTAACGGAATCTTCAATGGTAATTTATTCATATGGATATCTCGATTAAACTGTGATGTGGGATGTACAAAGTGACTGGGTCTGTTTTTCGGATCAAAATTGGTGTTTTGTAAGTATCTGGGATCGATATTAGGATCAATATTTGATTGAGTAGGTATGGATGTTTTGAACTGTTTGGGTCCAAGAGAAGCAGAAAATTGAGCATTGGGCATTGATGTTTTTGTATCGGTACTATAAAAAGGATAATCCTTATCAAGCATCTTGATACAATTTATAGGATTTAAATTATCTTCTGTCTGATTTATGTAACTGGGATTAACTGATGGAAGATTTTTATTTTTCAATGACATGTTTTCTAAGCTGTGACTCAACGATCCCGATTTATTTTGTGCCTGTAATTTAACAATTTCAGACATGGGTACTCCCTTACTGTACCGATTAGATAAAATAGCTGCTTCTGCTGGATTCAACATATGTAGTTTACCTTTGATTATACTAGACAAACTCACAATCTGACCTACTCCCACACTACTCTGCTTTACGTGAGCAATGTAATCATTCATCTTCTTCAGTTCGTCTTCTGTAAGTTCATGACACAAGGTCGGATCTATGTCATGTATCGGAATTTGTTTTTGAAGAAGTTGTTTTCGATCTTGAGCAGCTTGAGAACCTTTAACTGGTAATTGTTCAGGAGGTAATGTTTTAAGGTACTTGTCCACAGTGTCATTGTGCCCCTTAGGCGCCCATTCCAAATCAATTTCATCTTTCTTTCCTGGTAAAACTGAAAATTAAATACACTCTAATCATATTCAGATATAAATCAATTTTTGGTTATATGTACATACAGCTCTCATCTTATTTCCACCCTCTGAATGACTAATTGACTTAAAAGTATCAAAAGACTTAATTCAACACCTTGAGAAGTGGAACACAAAAACCCCAGACAAATAGCATTTTTTGGAAGATATAATATAATTCAAATGGAACAATATTTAGAATTAAAAATATTTAGACTTTAGTTGAATTACATAAAAAACAATAATTCAAAATCTAGTAAATTATATGAAATACATATTTCTATGTGTTTTCCATGAATTTTTGAAATATATTTTCCAGTCCAACTGAGGTAAGGTAAATGTACCAGTTATTGACAGTGTTCCAATATGTAAATATGATATTTGACAACACTATACCAGCTACGAAAAAAATCAGCTGGTAACTGTAGGTTATTTCAAAATTTGAAGTTTCGTTATCAATTAAATGTAAAAATTTGAAAGATTAGTTAAAGCAATTGAATTTTTATTCCATAATGTATTCATGTTTGATTTCTTCCATATTGTCGTTGTATTGTTTAAGTATGGACCAAAGAATTTTTAATATGGTTTTTTCAGTACATCATATGATCTGAAGTTGGCGTTGGTGTCAATGACGGTATCAAGTGATTATTATATACCAATTATTGTCAAAGGTGTCAATGATGGGAGCTCTCAACAAATTTAATGTAACCATACCCAAACATTGCAAGAATACACAGAAAGCTCATCTCTTTATAAGAATTCTAAAGCGTCAATGGTTCCAGTTATTGACATGAGTGTCAATTATTGATACATCAGGTGTCAAGTACTGGAAAATCATTTATTGCAGATATGGCACCAAAAAGAAATATTCCAAAGAGCAGATAAATAAAGCTCATGAAGCTGTAGCAAGAGGTATACTTGTAGCTATGGCCCCCAGTTCATACTCTGTGCCAAGAATTACCTTATATTACAAGTCAAGTAGAAGGTTGACCTTAGAATGTCGTATGGGAGCAACTACAGTTCTACCCCCTGAAGAATATTTGGTAGATAAATGGATAATATATTTGGCTAAGGTTCATTGCCTTATTGATAAAGATTAGTTATTAGATAGTGTACAACTTTTACTGCAAAAAAAAACGTCCGAATCCTTTCAGAAATTATCGCTCAGGTAGAAAATGGTTCAGTTCATTTCTGAAAAGGGACCCAAATTTAAGTCTAAGAGTTGCACAAAATTTAACTTCGGTACGAGAAAAGGTATCAGGAGAGAAAATTAGACAATGGTTTGGGGAAATAAGAGCTCATCTGGAGTCTAAGGATCTATTAGATATAACTAATAACACAACACATGTTTTCAATTGTTCACTGACAAGCGATAAGGTACTGACAAAAAAAGGCGACAAAAACATCTATATTGCTGGAACCAATGATGATAAGAAAAACTGGAGCAACCAGAATTGCAAAATATTGGTAAAAGAATAAAATATACTTTTTCAAAAGAGATAGATATATTTGAAGCCTGAAGCTTATTCTTGTGCCCAATTTGATTTTTTTTATTATTACTCATAATTTATATACTCACGTAATAAGGAAAAATGAAAAAGTTTTTGTCAATAATTGGTGTTTAAATCATTGGTACTTGTGTCAATGATTGGTGCTTTTACCTCAAGTCCAAAATATGCATTTTCAGCACAAATACAGCTCTTCTGGTGTTGAAGATCATTAACCTTTTGTTGCCATATCAAGATTGTATTCAAGATTCATGGCTGTCAGCTCAACATTTTCGCTAATTCAAAATTCATTTATCTGAGAGCTCATATTGTTATGATGAAGAATAGTTCCCTTTTTCTTAGATATTTTCCTAATTTATTTTGATAAACAAATGGTTCATACCATTCAGAGTTAACCAAAATAAGTTGCTCTATCAGAAATGCTAACATATGACCTATGATGTCAAAGAAATAGATAATAATTTGCTTCTATGTGCTTCTATCTGTTGAATTTGCCTCTTATTAAAACCCACATGGTTGGTTGCTGTTTTGTTTTGGGTTTCATGATTTGTCACCTGTACATATGTTATATACAGCCTTTGATGCACCTTTAGCAAATTTTTCAACATTTCTTAGTATTAGTCAAGTTATGTGGAATTCCAACATATTTGTTTCACAGCCAAATGATCATGAGGTATCTTACTGATGCTATTTATGCTAATGCCCAAATATATCTCAATTGAATTGTATGTGAATAGACAACTATGATGAGCATTCATAGATTGAGTAATAGAGTGAATATTAACCATATCTGAATTAATGACATTAGTTTTTTACAGTGCTGGAGGATAAGATTTACCAAAAATATTACTGAATTCTAAAATATAGGTTTTTAAATGTGACTTATGGCAAAAATAAGATATCTTGTACAAATGCATCAATTGTACTTACCAATTTTTCTTTTAATTTTATTGGGTTTACTACCTAGTAGTTGGAATTGGGCCCATCCATATATATCGTCATCTTGAACCTCATGTTCTTCTTTAGAGCACTTACATATTTTACAACATTTTCTCCAAAAATGCAAGTCAAGTCCTACAACAGATTAACCAATCTTTAACAGTAGTTTTTATAAATATAGTAAAGCAATATAGAGTTCCTAAATACAAAATGAGGCAAATATTTTATTTTAGTTTCGAATCAATTTCATTGTATTTGGTGATCAACCATTAAATTTCAGTTTACTATGTTGTCTATCTATCTATTATTTCAAAACAAATATAAACACGATATAATGTGTTATTGAGCTATAATTTTCAAATTTAACATTAAAATTAACAAAATAAGCACAATAAATAATAATAAATATATAAATAAATCTTTTGTGATGTCAAATATTGGAACACTTGATAATTTGTGATCTGCCCTACAGACATTTCAAGTTTTAAAACCTTAAGAAATATATATTGCTCTTAATATTTCTAGTAACTACAGTAACATAACTCATTTTTGATTAAAGTTTGCTAAGAACACTTCCTATTGGTATCATTCATGAGTGCTTCCAAGGGAAGACGGTTGGTTAATTTGGTTACAGATGAAAATACTAATAGAGCCTAATGTATTGGAAAGTTATACAAAAGGTCATTTGGTGATATCACTACATTTGGTAAACTAAATATCAATTTAGAGAAATTTGAAAAAAAATTGAATTTTTGACCTGTCGAGAATGAGAAAATAAGCAACAGGTAGTCAACTTTCCTGGACCCATTGAAATCCCGAACAAGCATTATGAAGAAATACATGGGTGGTGTGTATATATGGAGTTTTCAATCTAAGGTCATTTATTTATATTATACATACTTCAAGTTAGAATATGAATTCAATAAAAATGATAATTAGCAATAGGTCACAATCACAAAATAAGTGGTAAGTCACAATGTCAATAAAAAAAGAATTAAAACAAACATATATCATCATCTGTCTCTTGGATGCCAAAGCTGGAAATCAAAATAAAAAATGGTTCTTATAAAGTCCCTCACCTTGAAATAGTAACCCTTTCAATCTATCACTTACACTTGCTGATGATAACACTCATAGACTAGATGTAAGACAAAAAATTTCTACAGCATAAATGTATCCTTGACTTTTTTAGCACTATGCCCACTTCTCTGGGATGAATGTTTGCAACTTCACCAACCCCTATCTGATGCTGAGTGGTCATTTTATGAGAGAGAATGTGTTATATATACAGTATACATTTCCTCAAAAGTAACCATCCTTGTACCCAAAATTCCCATTAAAGGGTTTGTGAAACATCTTATATACCAAGTATTCCATGTAATTCCATAATTATCTGTTATGAACTCAATACTACATATAACTTGCACAACCTATCTAAACAATTATGCATGAAAAAAGTGATTATATATATTTATTTATACTGGCATTGATGAAATATCTATTTACTATCATATAACTCTCTAAATTCCAAAGAGTTACTTATCCACTATCCACTCTGTGCTATACATGTCAATATAAGGTGGATAGGTTAGCAATCCACATGTTATACCCAGGGGTCTTTCAAGGTGAATAAAGTAGATCTAAAACTCAAGTAGAAGTTATAAAAGAGAAACAAAAATTTAATACAATAACACATTTGTCAGTAAAATAAGAGTACTCCTATTCACCATAAATTTGAGTCAGCAGATACTAAATATTGTCAAGAAAATGGAACCATGAAGTGTAAAACAATGAATGTATTACAAAATGAAGTGTATGAGCAATATGAATCTAGATCATATCTTGTATCACACATGAAAGAGCAAGAGCACAACACTTAACCACTTTTCCATATAACTACACCTAAACCAATCACAACCAACAATCATTGGAATTTAAAAGAAAATACAATATTGAATACTGAATAATTTCTTAAATGTAAAAGTATGTGAAGATATTTTGTTCATTTTCAAAAAGATCAATATTATTTTACAGAATGTTTAGAATGAAAAAAAAACAGCAGTCGTCTTCGAAAGTTGTATATTTCAACTCAAAAATATTCAAATACTGAATCAATTATGTAGTTACCTGGGCAATTATCTCCGCATTTCAAACAAGGGGCACCAGCTCCAGCTTCATGTCCTAATCTAGCTTTTACTCTTTTCTCTCTTTTAGCTTCAAGTTCTTGTAACCAATTTGGTGTTTCTGGAACCTCAATTTCACCACTCATTTCAAATTGAGAAGATTGTCACACCCAATAATAATTTCTGTTACATTCCTTTATCAAAGTAACCCGATGAGTAATTTGTATTTGACGTTGTTCGTTTATTTGTATGTCAGCTGTCATCGAGCAAACCGAGCGCTAGTAAAAAACTAAAGGGGCTTAGCAGAAACAGCAAAACAACCATATTTTGTTTTATCTAGTATGAGTGTTAGAGTATAATAATGAAGATGTGTTTGAGAGTTTGTGTTTTTGGGTGTTTGAGGATTTTTTGAGGATTGTTCTTTTGGAGTCTTGGAATGCTTTAGTATTTGGAAGTATGAGTGTTTGGATTTCAGCCTATTTAATAAATAATCAAGAACTCAAAAATCCAAATGCTCAAACACACAAACGGAAAAACTCAGGATTTAAGTACGAAGCAAACAATCCAACTCATCAACACTCTAGTCTACTCTCAAGCATTCGATGCACCACTCAAACTCTCAAACGTTCCGGCACAAAAACACTTTAACACTAAAACGCTGAAAGGTTTATGCGTCAAAAACTCAAACTGCCAAATACCCAAACACTTTAACAGCTATCATTATAACAATCAAATAATCCCTACCTTAAATAAGCAGACATCCAAAAAGGTTGTGTTCGCTTTTTTTATATCTTGCGTTTCGGCACACAATACTAGGTTCGTGCACGATAGTTAGTGAGCACGCGTGGCGGCTAGGAATCCACTAACACACTAATTTTCAATCTAATTTCCAAACATACGAATACTCAAACACGCAAAATTTGTAGCTCTACAACACTCGAACTCCAGCCACTGTAAACTGTAAAAGTTACGGTTTTTAAACCATTGGTTATGAGCTGTCCCTGGCCTTCAGATAATGTAGAATTATTTATTCCGTTTAACTAATAGCATGGACAAACGTAATCATCCATTAAAAATTCATAATGTTCGAATGTATAATTTGGAAAATATACTTAAATATAAGTTCTAATTTTTCAGCTTAAAGGCCAATATCTCAGAAACGAGGGGTCGTATGAAGAAATTTTTTCATGTCACAGCATTATATTCACGTCATCTACTCACTACCGAATTTTTTGAATACACCCTGTATAACGGAGAATTTCAAACTAGAAATGTAAAATGTATCACTATTAATTATCTTATGGTCTAATGCAAGACGAGAAAGAATTTATTGAAAAGGTTTATCTTAAAATTAGTAGCTAATTTGAGGTATCATCACATACCAACTGATTTTTGAATTTTTGGCAGCTCCTAGTCAAATCGGACTTTGGTAAATGTTCTACTACCCGTGTGAAACTGGATAGGTTGGATAGTAAAAAATAAATATGGAAATAATTTTTTAAATGTTTTATTTCCAACAAATACACTATGTCAACGTAACTAAGTTTTTACATAAATAACTTTTTTGGATAAACATGTAACAAAATCACATTTCAAATTTATTCTGTGTGGATCTCTAATAATTGTTAATATTTCATTGGAATCGAATAGTGTGTATTACTTATTACCTAGTTATACAAAATTTCTAGCAGGGCTTCTATTAAGATTGTAAGCCTGCACTTTTCATTTGTCAACACTAAGTGATATCACATAATAAATATAATTTATTGTATCATACATGTATATAAGAGAGCATTTTTTTAAAATAGTGTTAAATTTTGTAACAAAACCCAAGATACTCCAGTCAAAATATTCACAGCTATTATTGGAACACACTGTATGTAGCGCGAATAAAAAAGCATACGTGATGTTTGGTTTTGAATTAATATTGTATGAAGAAACATGTTCACATTGTACATGTCTTACACTAAATTATGATTAATTAAAAATATATATTATGCTGTTTTAATTTCAAACATATTAAGTTTTAATCACTATATTTTTTTGTTTTCATGAAACAGCAAGGAAAATCAATTTTACAGTTAACGTTAAATTAAAAATTCTATTTATAAACTCAAATTTCTATATACTTCTAAGTAAATTATTTCTTATTCAGTTTGATGACCATTTTTAAAATTAGATAACCAAATTTCTTTCAAAGTAATCAAATGTTTAATTTTGTATTATTTCAATATCTTAATTTAAAGATTGTTTGGAATTATCACAGCATTATCACCGGAATGCTACAATGATACTACAACGTTATTGAATTGTTCAATGTAGTATATTTTTACAACAAAACTACAATTAAAATCACAATTCGATTATGTAAAAATATTATGGATCATCTTCTCCAAGTAACTTATTTAGTTCGTTGAGTCTTTGTTTTCGTGTTTCATTGTCTATTGTTTTCAAAAGTACTTCTTTTTCTTTCTTCAAATTTAACCTGTTGCTATGGTTCAATTTACTGAATTTCCAGGATCCAGTTCCATCAAATTGCAAAATATGAGTGTGGAATTTCCTACAAATAAAAAAAATATAACAAATTAAAGTTTAACAGTAGATGTTTTTCATGGAAACGAACTTAAAAAAGTGTCATCAATTTACTTGCTTTAACAATTACCGAATATTTCACTGATTAAAGGTATTAAAATATACTAGACAATAATTTCCATTATATTTATAAAGAAAGTTTATATCCAAAGTTTCAAGTATTTTTCATACCATGATGGTAGTAGATAGTGATAAATGTAAGGGAACTATTGAATGGTTTAACTTCAGATTATTATTTTTATCGACAAACAACCTGAATGTCCTCTATTGAGATAATTTGTTGATAACATAAAATAACTGATATTCTTAACATACAATAAAATCTAATGACTTGAGATAGAATAACCTTGATAAAAGTATTTCAATACACACAACTCACATTAAAGTAATAATTGTGAAAAATTGTTGAATAATGCTTCATACTTGGATATCAAATAAATTATGATTTTTTCATCACTTAAAGTGATATAAAAATATTATTCACAAATTTGTTTTTTTGTCAATACAGTGATGTCTGAAATTAGTAGATAAATATATTTTCTATTTAATTATGAATGCAAATCAGAGATTAATAATTTTTGTATATGAAACTCCTTTTTTTAATAACAACTATTCATCTGTTCTTTTGTTCCTGTCCTCTAAGAATAACAATTAGCACAAGGTAATGGTAACATGTAATACCAGGTTCAAAAAAGTTACATCTCGTTTCAGTTTCATTCACATTTGGATTTTTGGGAGTGGACACTCAAGAGACAATAAATTTTACTTCAAACAAACAAGTAGCTAAAAAAGGTTTAAATGTGACTAATCTAATAGGATTTTAAATAGTATTCCTCATATCAATAATTTCCATTAATTATAATTTCTATACTTTTCGTAGTTGCTAGTTAAAAGTGACAAATAATGAAACAAGAAGTAGATTTGATATACAAGGTATGGCTAGTAAGTAACAAGACTAGCGCTTATACAGAAAAAGCAGGCATGTACCAAAAGTTAGCGACTGTTTAGTCTGAATATTACTCTTTCAAATGCTATATCTACCGTGTCTATAGACAAACCAGTGTAGCCATTATATTCGTTTGTATAGAGGCTGTTTCTTTGTTTTGCCGTAAAAATAGAATTGCGGATTGTTTTGAAATTTCACATGAAACTTGAAAAAGCCAACTGAAACTTATAATTTATTAAACAAGTGTGTGGCAATGAATTTTTGTCGCAGCCACGTATTTTTGAGTAGGTTTTTTTTGAAGTTTTTAAGATAGCCATAAAAAATGAATGAAAACATCGAAAAAGTTCGATATGTCCATCGGTTGAGCATTCGTGGGATGCTGAATCTATAGGAATTAAAAAAGAAAGTGTGCGGCAAATTTTACATGAAAATTGTAACATAGAGCCTGAAATTTTCACAATTGAACAACAAAAAGCGCGCAAAAATAATTGTATTGACAATTTGAATATCATTGAATCTTGCACAGTACGACTTCTAGCTCTTTCTTAAGGTCAAATCTGCATTAAAATTAACAATATTTGAGTCTGTTGAAGCTGTGAAAGAAACAGTAGCATGGGTTCTGAAGGTACTGAACGAAAAATGTTTTGAAAAATGGAAGATTTGCATAGACCGATGTTGGGATAAAGAAGGGGTATATATTTAAGGTGATAATAAATATACATAATATCCAAAGAAAATATTTTATATCACTAGTCTCGTTGGTTAATAGCCACACCTCGTATACATAGTTTTTACACATAATAATTTATCTGATACACAATTTAAAAAGTAATTAATTATAGTTAAAACTCATGTAATGATTAAAATATCCTAGTTTAAGTGGCATTGCCTGTAATGTACTTATTACTGAATTCAACTTAGCCATTAACCATTTACAAACAAAAAAATTCATACAGAGTACGTTTCATTTAACGCCCATAAATCAACACCATTTGTATCGTTTCACCTAAAGTCCATGGTTGTCGTGAGCAATCGCTCGACATAAAAGATGATGGCACTGTTCTCGACCGCGTCGTGATCTTTTCGCATGAACTATTAATAGGTTAGAGCGCGCTATCATCAAAACGTGATGAAATTTCAAACAGTAGTGACGAAACAAGTCACTTTTTACCATTCCTAAAATAAATTGCAATGGAAATACAGTCAGTTTTTTCAAAACTGCAACCATAATTTCCTGGGAATCCTTGTTGACCTAAATTTTACCCCAGTCTAATTGTATGCGAAATATGCAAACTAAACTGCACGTTTTCACAAAGTCGCCATAATGTAAGCCTAGGCCCTAGAGCAATGAAAATATGCCCTCCACCTAAGTTCAGTGGTCGCAAACGTGGGGATTAAGTGGAATGTATCCATATTGAATTGATACAATCACTAACCAAGTATTGGAAATGATATTGTTCCATTCAAGACAGCAAATTAGATTATTTTCACAATATCAATCATAAATACCGTAACTCTCAAAATAATTTCATTAAGAAAAGGTTAATGTTTTCTATCATACATATTTTTGTTGTTCTAAATATTTAAATTTTTTTAATTATAATTTTAATATTGTTAATACAAAGATGAAACCAATACTTACCACAATGTAGGTCTATGTGTGATTGTCAGAAGAGTAATTCCCATATCAATGGCACTCTGGTAAATAAAACTTTCAACATCGATCGATACTGCAGAAGTGCATTCATCCAAGAGAGCATATTTAGGTCTAAAATAAGTATAAAAAGTTCATTTTTCAGAATAAGTCATAGAAAAGCTTATATATTATATTTAATTATTAATAATCGTGTTCTAAGCTGTTCTAAGCTTCTTCTTTAATTTAACATACAATTATATCCATGTGATAGTATTTGAAGTGGGCGACTCTGCGAAAATTTTATTTTCTCTGATGTACTGTATCAAAATAACTGGACATTATTATACAATCAAAGGAAATAGCTATTTTCAATACATTGTAGGAATTATCTTTCATTACAATATACCATCGCTGTTAAATCAAAATTTATTTGGAGTTTTGTTGTCAGAAAGTTTATTGTTTTTCTGTCTATTTTCATGTTGAGCTGGCATATTGTATATTTGAATGAAATTCTTCTAGGTGGTGTTAGGTCGGTATGCATTTATGGGGAAGTAGTCATTTTGTTTATCAAAAGACAGATCTATTGAATCGGTGGATCATTTACATTGTGACCCAAAGGATCTATTGTGCTGGTGGATGCTTAGTGTTCACAGCTAATTTATTTATCCCACTCCGTTTAAAAACTTCAGAATAAGGAATGGATCTAGCTGTCAAAAATCGCCTATTGCAGTAACTGTTTTCTCCTTTTCACATACTTTTCTGGTATTTTCTTTATTGTCCTGTAGTTGATTCCGTAAAAGTCTCTATGACGAGTTTATTCGCCTTTACTTTAGCAAATTTGTCTGCTATTTCATTTTGCTGTACTTCCAAATGTGAATGTATTTTGGCTAACTCTAGCAAATTCTCAATTATAATATATTCACATTTACAGAAATAATCATATAGATGAAAAGCAGAACATACTAAATGATATTTATTGATAGATCCTTCATGAAAAAAAATAACAAAACGTTTTTACACCTCTTTGGACTAATTGTGAGAATTAGTTACTGACCTTGTGGAATGATCATGTATATCATTTAGTTCAAAATTATCAGTTCACAACAAAATTAATCATTATCTTTATGCATATTATAACTATGATGGGATAAACCCACAATTCTATGAAACTCACCAAGGTGACACCAAATGAGTAATATCAGAGATGTGATATATAAATAAGGCGTCATCGGAGTGATAAGTAATTATAATGATCTGATATGGCTTTTTTATTTCTTTTTAGAAGCAGACACGAAAGAAAATAAGAATAATTTCATGAATAAACTGCTTCATGTTATTTTTACTAATTCTTGCAACTAAAACTAGTACATATTATAAAACAAAGCCCTCCGCCGCGTTCGAGATAAACTCAAAAATGTACATGAGTTCATTACCAGAAGAAAATCGTTTTCCACGCATTTATGTTTACGAAAAACCCAATAATCCGTAGAACCCAAATCTACAGAATTCGGCGAATGATTAAATAGAAACCTATTGCATCTGTTGTAATGGTGGACCTGTGACTGAGTGCGTTATCCTGATGGAATATTTGTGCATCTTCCCCTTGAATTTCACTTTAATAGTCTCACGTAATATTTATACTACAATGATATAATAGCAGCTCCTACAATTGTGGTTTCATTCTATCTGCTAAAATTATGCTTTCCGCATCATTAAATACGTTTAGTATGAATTTCCCTGAAGTGGATTTTTTTCCACGGTGGTGAGCCTAGATATTTCCATTCCTTAAGTTGTATTTTGGTCTCTACATCATAGTGAAGGATCCATGACTGCTGCATTGTTACTAATACTGCAAAAAAGTGTTTTCATCTTTTCTATACTGCGTTAAAAGATGATGGCTGCATATGTATTTCGAGTTTGCTTGTGTATATACTTTTTTCATGTTTATTTCGGCAGTATTATGTGCTATATTGTATGGAAGATCCCTAACTTCACCTATTTGTCTGATAGTCACACGAGGTTATGAACCTTTTCAATATTTTTATGTGTGGTAGCGATTATGGTTGCTGCACCTACACCCTCGCCTTTATATGACTGTTTGCAACATAAGAATTCACACCATATTTTCACTATGTCTTTTGATACTGCAGATTCTCCTTCTCTTATTCGGGATTCTACTGGGGGCACGCTTCACCAAGTGCAGATTTCTCAGTTTCTAGAGTGGTAAATTACAATATGACAAATAATTCTTTTAACTTAATAAATGAGTCAGAGACGAAGCAAAGGGAACAGCCTTTGGATATCTTAAAAAAATGGACACGTAAAATACAGTAATCAATTATCTAGCTAGATTAACACAGTATTTATCCTTACCAACTTAAAGACAAGGGTTATCTAAAAAGTTTCCGACTTAATCTTCTTCCTTCTCTTTTCTTAAAACAGTCTTGTGTCTTCTAATATTCAGCTTCTTGGGAAGTAAATGGCTTGTGTGCCATTTCTTGAGAGGTCGACCGGGAGGTCTCCTTGACGTTGGTTTTTCATCCTAGGTCCATTTAGCCCATCAATCTTCCTTCATTCTGTCGACGTGGTCTCTCCAATATCGTCGTCTCGATCTCGATCTTCTCTTATAGTTTTGCTTCTTATTTGATTTCTTAGGATCACCCCTTTAATAGTTTGCAATGTTTTCATCTCTGCTGCCCTCATTAAGATCTTCGTATAGTTTTTACAATTGTTTTGTATATGCGTACTTTGCCTATCTGGGGGATCTCATATCGAAAAACAAATATATGTTCACCGATAGTAGAGAGAGATTCTTAGGCATAACTGACTTGGGTTCCTACCTCTTGTTGTAAGTTTCTGGTGCTTGTGATCTTGACTCCAAAATATGTACATTGTATACATTGGCGAATAGGGTTGTTGTTCACAGCTAGTTTACATCTTGTAGGCTCTTTTGCTATTCTGTTTTTTCTACTGATATCTTCATATTAAGGTTTTCGGCTGTTGTTTGGAGCCGATATAGCAGACGCTGCAGGTCATCCTCGTTTTTGGTTATAAAGATTGCTTCGTCGGCGTAGCATAATATCTTTATTGATGTTCGTCCCATCTTGTATCCGACCTAATCATTTTTCAACATAATCTCCTTTCCAGTCTATACACTTTTACTGGCGAACTTTTTAACCTTTTCTCCAAAATAAGAGTTTATATTTGCGATAACTTTCTCGTCTGATGAAAATCTTGGTTGATACGGTGAGTGGTAAACCAATTCAAAGTGCAATTCGTGATTTTTAGCTATGGGGGTAACTGAAATGTGAGACGGTTTGTGTGTGTGTGTGTGTGTGTTCGCCTGATGGAGTAGCACTTCTTTTTTTGCCTTATCAAGCATTGATGCATAATACTGTCTTGTTATTGTTTCTCCTTTTTGAAAATAGTCGATAAGCACAATCTCATAACTATTCTAAAAATCGGTAGCTATCACTTTTCCTTTTCATTCAAATTCGCTTTTGGACCAAAGTAAGCAAATTCGGCATCCAATGCTCATAATCAGTCAAGCTTTTAGGCCACGTTGGAATTCAGCTGACCAAAATTTTACGGTCGTGAATGAAGGTACAGAATCTCCGCACACAATGTATAACTTCTCTTTTATATGCATATTCACCAATATCTACTGACTTCTCGATACTCAGTTTTTTCAATTTGGAGAAAAATCTTCATAACGACTCATTTATTCGATTATCAAACAGAAACCAGGCGTTCAAAATAGCTGGAATTTTACCAAAAATCTCTCAGAACATGTGCAAATATATTTCCCAATTTATAGATGTAGATAAGTGCTGACATTTTCAGGTTGAAGTGGGAAACTTTTCAGACAACCCTCGTACATTAGTTACCTCAATCATTTTATACAGACCATCTTACGCATATAGTTAATATGAATTATTTAGATACAGCAAAAAATTAACACGCGCTAGAATAAATTAAGCGTGTTTCTCACAGTCATGCCGATACTTGATGCAATGTATGACTTTCAAACAAAATAATCTATTTTTACAAGTAATCGAAGAAATATGTTGATTTTTTTTTCTATTTATAATATCTATATAAATAATACGTAGTGCGATCCAAGACATATAGTAAATAGAGGATGTTTGTGAAAACCTTTATGCACGCGTTAGTGTCAAGTCTCAACAAAATTTACACAAAGTTTCAACTTGCTGCCTAGATCCATTTTATTATAGTAGAGCTCAAACGACCAATTATAAAATTTCTGACTAAAGAAGGATCAACACAACACAAATCAAAAACAGAATAGTTGTTTAAGGTATCTATCATTTTCAATATTTAGAAGTTGTTTTGCTGGCGACAAAAATCCTCAGAAGAAGAATCCTAAGTTCCTGTTGTTGACTACTCCATAAAACATTAAATTAGTGAAAAAATTGTTCTAAGAAATCAGCGCCTAAATAATTGCAGCACAAACTGGCATTTCTAAAACAAGTGTTCTAATGAAACTCCATGTCGAAAATTAGTGCAAATTGCGTGCCTCAAATTCTCAGAAGAGTGCAAAAGTACGTCGAATAGAATGTTGTGAGCGATTTTTAGAGCTTTACCGCGAGGACCAAAAAAGTGTAACAGTTGATTAAACTATCATCTTTTACTATGATCCGACATCCAAAAGAGATGGAGTGGCAGCGGAAAGGAGAACCCTTGCCAAAATAAGCAAAGGTTGCGAAAACCACCAAAAAAGTAATGGCTACAATATTTTGCGACTTCGAGGGAATCAAATAGAACCGTGAATGCGGCATATTACTTTGAATTAAGAAGGCAGTGCGTCAAATAATTATTGAAAACAGTCACGACAAAATTAGCCGGTATGCAATTGCTTCATGACAATGCTCAGTCCACACTGCTTCGATTTCCAAGGATTCTGTACACGAAAGTGGCTCACATAGATTAAACACCCACCATATAGCACTGACCTGGCCCCGTCTGACTATTTTTTGTTTGCAAAACTGATAGCAGAGTCTAGGGGTAAAGTATTTAACAGCTATGATGAAATTGAACATTTTGACTCTAAAGATACCCCATATTTTTATAGTGGTATCGAAGCTTTAGTCAGACATTCTGAGAAGTGTTTGGAAATAAAGGGAGAATATATTGAAAAATAATCACAATTTTTTTTATTTATGAGATTTATTTCTGTTAGGCTAAGAACTCATTGACCACACTACGTAAATCTAAATCTTAAGCACATATTCGAAACAACAATCTGATATGATCCTACTACAGGCAAAACATGTAGACATAATATTCTATATTACCCCTGTTAAAGTCGTTGATTTTATTATGCTACAGATCTCAAAAATATATGATTCCATAAAATGAACAAGTTCCAAACTGCGTTTTGTTGTGATCAACTTAAAAGATTATATTTCACCCAATTTTATATCACTCATTCAATTATTTTCTTAGTTGCTAATGACACTGCAATGTGAATGTTATTGTAATGTATCTTGTGATAAAAAAATAGTTTAATGTTAATGAGCTTTAGTAATTTCTTGATTCACCTTGCTCCAAAAACGTAGAAGGCAATTCCATGTTCATTGTCTTTTAATCCATTAAGTGAACTCATTAATGAATAATGTTCAAGTTAATAGACTAAAATAACAGTTGAAACCATAGCGTGAATAAGTGAGACAGACTAGAACACATATAAATGTTACGAGGATGTTTCCAGAAGTACCTGGCCAAACAAATAAGATTAAAAAATTTTGGAAAAAAATTTATTTATTTTTCAAACTCATCTCCTTTTAGATCCTGTACATACACTTTTCTCAGCGATGTTCAATAAGTTCGATACCCTTTTTATAATAAGAATAGTCAGGATCATCAAAATAGCCATTAACTGCCGCCATCACCTCTTCATTGTTGGATCTTTATCTTCTTTATCAAGTCTGGAAACAGAAAATAAACCGAGTGGGCTAAATCTAGCGAATAGGGTGCATGGCGTTGCAATTCAAAGTTTAATTCATTCATTTTGGCCATTGCAATAATTGATGTGTGAGCTGGTGCACTTTCTTTTCGAAACAACACTTTCTTCTTAGCCAAATGCAGCCGTTTTGCTTGATCTTCGCTCAAACGTCAAAATTATCTCACGCGTATCCCATAAAACCGACGTCATGACCTTCCGTTTAAAAACAGTCTTTACCTTCTTTGGAGCCGATTCTTCCTATTCAGTCCATTGTTTTGATTTTTCTTTCGTTTCGGGTGCGAAGTGACCAACGTTTCATCCATGGGTATGAAACAGCGCAAAAATTCGGCTTTATTTCTGTGAAATATTACCAAACACTCAATGGCATCTTCACGATGCTGTTATTGTTCCATTGTGAACAAACGCGCACCCATCTTGCTAACAGCTTTCTCATGTCCAAATTTTCAGTTAATATATGATGTACAGCACTTTTTGAAATGCCTACTATGCCTGCTAGCTCGCGAACTTTCAGTCGACGATCATTCAGTACCGCGGATTTTTTTCAACATTTCTGGAGTCGTTATCTAATTTGATCGACCACTGTGATGCTGGTCGTCGCAGGTCGTACGGCCTCGTTTAAACTTGCTACCCAATATTTTATTGATGTAATGAAGGAACAGTTTCACTCAGAGTAGAATCTAGTTCAGCTTTTATACTGTTTGGACTAATGCCTTTCAAATGAAAGTATTGTATCACATAACGATGACCAATTTTATCCATGTTTACAAATTCATTGATAACGTTCACTATTGATGGCTGCAAACCATAGATTGTGAACTTTCTAATACAGTGGTATTTTTCAAGCAACTACCACCATCTCTGGGTCAGGCCAAGTAGTTCGGAGACCATCCTCGTAGTACACCGAACTAAAATTGTGAATGATTTTATTCACAATCATAATTTACATGTTGAAAAAGCCAAATGGAATAGATTCATAATTTCAGTTAATGTATATAATTATGGAAAATCCCAAAATCTAACTATAAATTTTTGATCCCATTCGAATGTTGACTAGGCCCCTAGAAAAAGTAGGGTTATGATCAATCGCTCAAAAAATATTTTCTAATTCTATTCAAAAATGTTATTTCAAAAATACATTTTTACTACCGAAAATGTTATTAATCATGATGATAACTTGTTTGATTGAAAAGTGGGCCTTACTTGTGGTAAAACAACCTAGCTATTGCCATTCTTTGTTTTTCGCCTCCAGACAAAATATCGGTCCAATCCTTGACTTCGTGGAAGGTATCTCTTTCAACAATATGATCCAAATGAACCATCGTCATTATTTTCAATAAATGATCTTCAGTTATTTCTTTTCTCTTCATATCTTCACTAGTATCTGGATAAATTACTTGATCCCTCAAATTACCTATAATGTAAATAAAATATGTAATTTCAATTGTTTTACGTGAGAATAAAGATAATAAAAGTATCAAATATCTTAGAAACCAAGATTTAGTAATTATGAAATTATAAATTGTTTATATTTTGAGCGTTTTAATTAATTTGTGTGACTATTAATAAAATAAACTTGCACTTGAAAACCAAAACTCAAATATTAGCTGGTAGGTAAACAAAACTTGATAAAAAATATGTTTAGAAAAAATTTAGAAATACTAAATTGTGTTGCGAGTTTAGTGGGCGAGAACTATATACGAGTAAATGAATGTAGTCTTCTATAGAAACCTTTCAAGATGTATCATTTTTGTGATGGATTACAAGGTTGTTACTGTAATTTGGGCACTAACATTTAACAATTATTTTCTCAATCCTGTTTCCATCGACACCATTAACCAATAGCTTAATCCTTCGCAGGGCCCCGCTACCATATGTGTAACTCTATATTCTCTTCATCTTTAGCAGTTCTGTCTAAGTAAAAAAGCCTTTCTGCCTTAGGTTTTTCGTTGTTAGTATCGTATATATCTATACCCTCATCTAATTCAAAATTATCTTCACGAGTCTCATATTCATCGTGATTTTCACAAATATATTCATTTTCACTATCGTCGGGTTCATCACCAGCGTCTGTTAATTTGATGAATATCAAAACCAGTATCTGAAAGATCCGACTTACGTCTAGTTCTAATGCAAATAACGTTAATACTGTTTATCTGTGCACATGTGAATCGACCCATAAAGTTCGTTCCATACTCTCCACGAGGAAACGCGATTGCGAGAGTGTGGATGTCTCGCTTCTCTGTCGCTCCACTACGAGCCGGTTTTTTGGTCACGAGTTAGAGAATGTAAGGATGAATATAAAATGAATAACGTGTGGAATTGCAAAGTAAAGAATTTAATCTAAAATAAATCGAGAGTTTGAGTATCTGTCCTGCTGCTTTTGCTAGTAAAATCTCGCGTGAAGGGCCTCTGGTAGGCGCCTCACGAGAGTGTGGATCAGGTATATTAGAAAGCTACCGGGTATAATAGAAAGGTACCGGGCATCAACGATTTCAATCTATGCCACTTACCGAGGATTCACGAAAAATGTATTGTGGTGATTTCCTCATGTGCGGATACCGATGGGTTAACTAGGACTCTGTTTTGGCATCGTTTTCCAAGTTGTACACATTTAAGTTAATTGTGTTTAGTTGACATATTATTAGATATGAAATCATTTTAAATCAATAAAAAAAATTCTGTTTGAAAAACTAGAAGTGAATTTCAAATACTTGTTTTCTTATTGACCTCGAGATTAGAAGGCGACGACCTTTTACTATCGTTATATGGAAAATGGTTATATAAATGTATATTGTAAGTAAAATACACAATTGCACAATTCTTTTCCAAGCTTTAGTTTATTTGTGTGAAATGATATTCAATCTAAGAAATAGGGGAAAATTAATGCATTTCCTAGAAAATTGATCCGAGGACTTCGTGGACACAAACTTTTTTTCCTCATGGGTCACTTTCAAAATTTCCAAACTTATCAAACACGTTTAATTAGATTTTACTATGTAAATTTACAAAGTCCTTTAATACATGTTTTGTTTGAATTCTAGAAACTGCATTAATACTGTAGATTAATTAATTACCAGTAAATGATCAATTGTTTTGTCTTGATGTTAATTATTGTTTTGATTTATAAATAGGTAAAGGGCGGAGCGTAAGGATTAGTCTAGGTAGATAAACAGAAGGACCAATTAATTGACCAAATAGATTATTAGTATCAAGTTTCCCAGAAATAGTGTACCGAGAAACCTCTAACGACAATTAATGATATGAAAGATGAAATAAACAACGGGTTTTAATATGTTACACCCAACTAGGGATTCCAATCCCAATCCTAGCAAAGCGGTGCAAATTTATCAAAATTGCCGCCTTTAATCTACTCAGCAACGCGGTTTACGAACGTCGTTGCCTTTCAATATTTTTTTTGCGTCTGTATTGCACGTACACACACATAACTTGTATTGCACCCCTATCCACACCGCGACATGTCAATTATCACTATCAATTGACAGTGTCGCTCATGTCAGTCAGTTGTTCGACTCGTCAAGTCGTCACACGTCGACGTGATTTTGTTTTACTCGATCTGCACTGCAAGGTTAGTTAGTATAATGTTTATTTATTTGTTCTCGAATTAATATTCTTAATTGATAATATAATCTTTGTCCAATATTGTACTTTATTATCGTTATCATACGCAGGCCGCAGGACTGCTATTTGTCCGATTTAATCATATCTCGCGAAGACGACAAATTTCCAATAACTTTGAGCTTTGAGAAACAAAAATGCTTGCTTTAAATTAAAATAAGTATTTATTGATTATAAGTTACCGCTTCCTCCTAGAAATTGAGCTAGCCAAACAATTCAAATAAATGTACACTTTTCTTGCCTTTTTTTCGGCAAATCGATTTTTTTAAATCATCTATAGCTGAAGATGATTTCAGTTTTTCTAACAAGTCAGATAGCTGTTCCTGCCCCATTGAAGTCCTAAGGTAATTTTTTATCAGTTTTAATTTTGGAAAACTTCTTTCAGCTGTTGCGGTCGTAACGGGAAGTATCAAGAATAGAAAGCATGCTGTTACTACCTCTGGAAAACTTTATGCTATTGATCATTGAATTTTATCAGCAATAATTCCATGAGCTCCTTAATGGAATGAATTTTTTGAATTTCAGATTTTTAGCATGTTTTCATAGCAATTCATATAGGAGTTTCTCCGATTGTAATACTTCTAACATATTACTCAGGTCACAAAGGCTCGGAAATCTTAGTTTAGTTTGAGAAATTAATTTATCTAAACAGCAACATTGACTTTGAAATATAATTCCGGGTCTGAAATTCTCTCATCTTGTGATAACCCATCAAAAAAACGATTCGTTATCTTTTGTGTTTTATTTTTAAAAACAGTTGTTACTTTCCACTCTTTTGCTAAATCTTTGAAATCATTTAGCAAACCATTGAATGAATATTGATTACTTATTTCGCTCAATCTTTTCAAAAGATCACTTAATAAAATACTAGCTTTCTGTAAGTCACCATTTTCATGCTATAGAGCTTTAGAAACAGGATTAATGATTTCAAATAGTGAAAAAAAAAATGTGACAAGCACTAAGAAAAATCTATAGTTTGTGTACGGCCTTTAACATTGAAGAGGCTTAGCGTGTTAAAAGTATTTACAAGAATAATACACTTGGGTACGCAGTGCTTAATTGGGGAAAAAAGAGATTGCTTTTTTGACTTCTGTCAAACTCTATAGGCACGTATGACAGTTTAGATTAAGTGACATTGGGATAACATTTCACTAATTTTTGTTTACACACATTAGGGGCCTCTGTAGCCCTGGGGAACCGTATCATTGATACGTCTGATACGGCGGTAGCTACGCCCCTGTACTAGTCACTAGTTATTTATAAAGGCAGAAATTATTGCTTCACAGGATGTTTCTTTCAAAACCGGCACAGAAGAGTGTTTGTGAGAAAAGTGAAAAAAACTTATGGCATTAGTTCAAAAAGTCTGAAGATGGAGAGGAAGCAAAGTGTCTACTAAGTTATACCACTGGCCTAAAAATCCACTTGAGAACTCAGCATTGTTTAATAATAGGATAATTATCTGAACGAAATAGGGAGTTATCATCTAAAGTACCCTCACCGTCAACATCATATCAAAATATTATTGAGAGAGGAGAAGAACTTCCCAAGAAGAAAACTAAAAAAACTATCCATGGCTATTCAATAAAAGAAAATTCAATGGAAAAAATAGTTTCTAGAATGTTTTTGTCTTAATTCATTTTGTACTTCTTCAGATTTAAGGTGTTTGTTCTCGAAGAGTGGATTTCAACTTCCCAACTCTCCTAATACAATCAGATATACAGTTATAAATTTTTCAAACACGGTTAAAGATGACATGATTATCAAATTTGCACATCTCGAAAAAAAAAACAACTACAAAGATTTTCGCTTAGCTTCGACGAGTGGACATCTAAAAAAACACGATATTTGAACGTAAATTTTCATCACAAAGGAACTCATTTTAATCTTGATCTGATTTAAATATACGGTTCATGTACTGATATCATAGGCATGACAACTGACGGTGCAAGTGTCATGGTAAACGTTGGCAAACTTGTACCTTGTTATCAAAAACTTTGTTCTACACACGGTATACAATAGCTATCGATAGATAATCCACTGAAGTGATTTCTGACTATAATGATATTATTAAAAAAGTTCGAAAAGTGGTTGAGATTTTCCGAGAGTTACCAACTGAAGATATGTGTTTGTAAAAATATGCGAAAGAAGATACAGGAAAAGAATTAAGCTTGATTCTAGACTACCGCACTCGCTGGAACAGCTTGCTTGATACGTTATACAGGTTTTACAGTCTTAAATTGAAATAATTGAAAATGTTGTTGACAGCCTACAACCCTTCAAATTTGGTGTTGCAGTACTATGCAGAAAAGAGTCTACCCTAATAACTACAGACACAACATTTCGATTTATTTTGGAGAAGTTGGAAAAACGAGATACAGTTTTAAGTACAGAAATTTCCATGGCGCTACTTGTAAGAGTGAAAGAAAGATGCAGTGAAATTATTTCTATGTTGATTTACTTACTAATTAAGTATGATCAAGAATTGAAAACGCCCAATCCTACATTTGTAATGCCAAAAAGGATAAGTTACGACAAGAAATGGAAAACATTTTATGCAGAGTCATTAAAGACGACACTGAGAACATAGAACTTGTAAATGACGTAGATGCAAATAATAGACCCAACAATCTCTGGAAAATAATTTAACTTACAAGAGGAATTAGAAATGCTGCTAAGATGTTGAAGATTACATTAAACAGACAGAAAAAAATGGAAAGTGACTGATTATTTGATATTTGTGACTGATTATTCGATTTTTTAATATTTCTAACATTACGATTGATTATTTAGTGAAAAAAATTAAAAGACTATTAGTAAACTAAATTTGTGAATACAAAAGACTGATTACAACTATTAATATTTTTAGTAAACTAGTATCGTACCTACAAAGTTCTACTGAATATTGATATTTTGTATATTTCCGCACCTTTTAAATAAATAAATAGTTGAACTGGTAAAATAATTAGCCAATTAGCAAGTAAGGCGTTGTTGATTTTTGTATTTTTAATAAAAAGTTGATTATATTTTATTATTTTGAATTCCATAAAAATAGCTCCCAAAGGATCCCGCTATAATGAAATAAATCCAGCAAAAATCCCGCGGGAATGGAAACGGTGCGGGATGGATATATTCGAGGAAATATCGAAGTAAATAAAGAGAGCAAAAAAATAATACAAGGATAAATTAAACTAGACTGACTATAGTTTATGGTTGAGATATAAAATACAGGGTGTCCCTTTAAAAATACTGATAAAAACATTCTGACTGTATTAGATTTAATTAATTAGCAACTGAAAATTTTTTTTTTTGAATTTTCTAAATCATTAAGAAACTGTTGCCACGATAGATTATGGATATTTCCACATTTTCAAATATACAGGGCGTTGAATTTAATATTAGTCAAGTGTCAAACTAATAATTTAGATTATAATCATGTCAAACTATTTAGAAGCCTCTGATATTGGCGCTAGTTATGTGGAGTTAATTTGCTTACCTTTCAGAATAATAAAATACGTATATTTATTAAACGCGTACAGGTTTCTGATTTTTTGTAAACTAGTTCCAAAAATGTTACGTACAATATGTACAGGTACAGTGATGGCCGTTGTTAGCAGGAGCTGACATCACATATTTATTTACATAAGATCACTCAATTAACTGAGATTAAAAACTGTCATTATCAGTTATTAATAAATTTCTTTTCAATGTTTTTTTAATAACAAACAGAATTTACAATTCTATAGGTTAATTTGTTAACTTGGATGTTACATAGAAAAACCGCACATATTTCCTGTGAAAAGATCTTTCCCACACCTCATTTTAGATCTGATGATCAATTCCTTTTTAGTCTCCGGTTTCTTTCTTATATCACCGGTTGAAGTAGAGGATTAACAAATGATTCCAGCCTTTGGTAATGTATTTGGCTTTTCTGATGTATTGTATCTTGGGCTGTTGTGCCCGAAACTGGTAGAGAAAAGTACATCGGAATGAATAAAGGACAGTTGTCCGGGAAGTCAAGGTCAAGTCCACGAAAAATAGCGGCGTTCAAAACAAGTCAAATTCAACCGATACACAGTGGGTCCGAAAACCGATTCAGTGTGAAGTCCAAATTGTCACTTGTCGGGTCTGTTATGGGGTGGAATGAAATATACCTTAAACATCCGCTTTTCTCATTTTTGGTCACTTGAATGTATGCGGCAGTACGCATCAGACGTTACGCAATAAATTAAAAGAAAAAAGATGTCCACCGATTTGAAATCGATGTAGACTTCTTACACCGAATTATTACTATGGATGAGACTTGGGTACATTTCTACGATCCAGAAACAAAGCAACAATAGATAGAATAGCGACACTCTGGTTCTCCAAAAATCGCAGGTTGTCCAAAAATCTGCTGGAAAAGTTCTTGCTTCAGTTTTTTGAGATTGCCATGGAGTAATCATGATTGATTTTTTGGATAAGGGTAGAATTGCAACTCTTCCTATAGGGCAACTATCCGAAAACACACAAGAGTTTAACATATCACAAGAAAGATTTGAAAACATCCTAGAAAATTGTCAAGGCATTTCACTACTGCAGATATTTTTATTATTTTACTAGTGTCATCCAATCTAGTTCTTATTAGATTAAGGAAATTGCCACAGAAACGAAGGAAAGCTTTATCGCCGGAAAGTTTAGAATTTTTGGCGCCACCTGATGAGGTAGAAAACATCAGTGAATCAAATATGTTCTCGTCGATAGTTTATGATGTTTATATAAAAAACCACACAAGTAATAAATTATCGTTATTTTAATATATTTCAGTAAACTTTAACAAGAAAAACTTTATATATACTTTTAACCACGTTTGATGTTATCGGGCCCACTGTGCGATACTCTAAATATTATTTTCAAAATGATTTTGATTTTTTTGTCAGAATATATATTTTTATCGAGTTACAGCAATGCATGGAATTAATTAAAAATATTAAAAATACTTGCATTTACCCTATTGACTATTATTTGGATACAACCCATTGAATAAAAAATAAAGTATGCTAATGGAGTATTTTTTGAATATGATATATTGGTTAAATAGTCTAAAATATTATATTTACTTACCTATCGCCAAATAAGGCCTTTGAGGTATGTAAAACATGGAATTATTAGGTGTATGAAGTTCACCTCCATAAATAGGCCATAATCCGCTTAATATTCTAAACAAACTAGATTTTCCACAGCCATTTGGACCCGTAATTAATAAATGCTGTCCAGGTGCTAGTGAGAAACTTAAAGATGGACATACAATGTCACAGTTTGGTGTAACGATAGGAACATTTTTCAATACAAGTTCGTTGTTAGTCGACTGGATGATTTTACCTGAAAATGGAAAGTAAAATCCAGAGTATTCTTAAAAGTTGATGATAATATAATCTTCAATAATAGACCTTGGAAATCACGTAATACAATATTTATTAGAAACATATACAACATACCATTTCGTCATTGTCATCTTGAGGTTAAAATTTTATCAATGTAAATTTGCATTCACTTAAGTTTATGCTTATTTCATTTTCTAGATATAGAAAATATAATTCAGAAAATATAAAATGGAAGCAAAATATTTAAAAAAGAGATGATGCAATAAACTATTTACAACGTTAACTATTAAGATGCTTAAGTTATTCTCTAAAAATTTCGTTATACATAGTGACAATTTGAAAAACCACCACCTTCTATACTTCGGCCTCTATAGAAAATTGAAAAATTTCACTTCATATTTATTTTTAATAGAAAATTTTAATTTAACTACATCAATCCTCTACCGGAGGTGAATACAATCCTTAAAATCTCAAATGAAAACGAGGGTTGAGTGATACCTTATTTTAGAGGTCATTTTACTACCTTGATCTTTCTTTTCAGAACTTTTAAAAAAATCCGGTAAAAGTGGCGTTCACGGTACTCTAAATATGTTATTCATGATTACCAAAAAAATTTGATGAAACCAAGAGATAAGATACCCTTCTTATAATCATTTTAATTCCTTCAAAATAATATCAAAGTGTGTTTTGGATATAAAGAGCTTATTTCCAGTTTTCACTAGATCAAACTGCTAAAGAAAAGGTCATGTTCATAGTAGAATAATGGACGACCAAAGGCTATTAAGCACATAGGTCTTTTGATAGACAAGCCGTGTCCCACTAAAAATTACTAAACGCTGATGTCCTTTGATAAACGGGTCGGGCGCTTTGGCTTGAACCTTTAGCCGAATTAGAATATGATTTCTAACCCACCGAAGAGAGAGAAACTGCGGCGACTTGGTACCGCTACCGGATGGAAACCATATGTTAGTCCCAGTCACCGCTTTATTGAAATTCAGCAGCTGTTCTTCTGGGAAACCGGTATCGGATTGTTCCACTCGACTCACGACCAGCTGCAGATTCGGTCGTCCTTACGATTTCGCGTAGAGCACCGGGTACTACTGTGGGTACAGTTTTACGGATTTTGGAGCAAACTCGTTATTTGAAGGAGGTAGAACCAGATGTTCTTAATCCTTCAACAGGCTTTATCTGGACTTGGAAGCCCAGGGTGGAGGAGGGTTGGAGGTCGAGGAAATCTTAAGATCCAGGGCCGATAAGCCCTGAACCGTATCGGCAGCCTTGACCTCGGCAAAAACCAATATTTTTGGGGTAGGGAGTTCCATGGATCCTATTCACTCAGAGCTCTCAAGGGGAAGAGGAGGATTTGCCATGGCCTCTGCTCTTACACGACCCTTAGAATTTTGCCAGTTTTCGCGCAGGCAGTGTTTTTCACATCTGATTAGAGCTTAGGTACCAATCAATCATATCTCGGCAAGTTTGCTTCCGGCTCCTTGAAGAGGGATTAATTATGTAGTATTTTTGACAAGGCAATGGAACAAATTTCAAAATGATAATTAGGCAACTTCCTAAGGATTTAAAGTTGCGTCCGTAGTAGGTAGTACATTTTTAAATTGACACTTTGTTCACTTTCTTACCTTTAGCTACAGGTTGATCACCATTAAATTCGATCTCAAAATCGACAAATTTCTCTTTTTTCGCAACGAGAGTTTTATGATAAATTCCTTTACTGGCTTCTTCTAAAACCTCGAACATATTTGCCACTCTTGCAGTATGTCCAGCTAATTCAACGATATGTTTATAACTACTCATTAAACGTTCAACAGCATCGGATCCGGTGATCAGAAGATTTTTCGAAGTTGTGAAGTAGTGGGTCCTTTCAGAGACGCTGTCTTCGATTTGATCATTGGAGGCTTCGACTGCTGATGTATCGTCATCTCTAGAGAATTTGGGAATGGAAAGAAGATTCTTCTTAGCAACATGACGTCTATTATTGGAAGCTAGGAGAATAGGTAATGATACTACTATTATACCTGGAAAAAGATTTGGAATTTTAGAAATAAGAATAAAGTGTGAATAGATATGATTAAAATTTTGTTGTTGTGTTGTGTTGTTGTTGTTTGCTTCAATAATAATGCTACACAGTAATCCAGTGAATTACAGGAAAACCGTACAGTCTCGTCTCGTAACGTGAAGTAAATAAATTTCATCATACAAAATTAGAGTTGTAGAGATATAACTTCATGTCATCCAAGCACAATAAATAAATAGAAAAATGGGTACCCGTCCATAAGGTTACACTAATTAATAAATTGGGAAAAAATGAATATATAGTCAAATAACCTCATTGAACGGTAAACAATCTTTGCAGGAGAATTTTAAATGTAGATCAACTTCGAGGTTACAAGCATTTTTTAAAGCGATTATCTAACTTTTATGAAAAAGTCTATTTTCCACATTAATTGCACAATTTAATAATACGATTTATGCTACTATGTCGCACAAATTGCCCATACTATTTTTTATTGTGAATTAACGTGAGCATAAAACTGGGGAGCTTTTCAGTGTTATTTACTATTCCATTCCATTTCAATCTTTTGTAATGTAAATTATTATGTTAGTTATTAAATTAAACTGTTTTTCACATTGACCTCATTTCAATTTTTAATATTTTTTGTTTTACTTTAACGGTATATATTATTTTCTTTTATATAAATTGGCGTGTGTAAAGAATAATTTGCATGCAGCAAGTGAATTTGTCGCGCTCGCAATTATAAAATTGACAAATCGACCGTAGAAGCAAGCGTAAAGATATTTTTTGAGCAATTGCCATTAAAGCGACATTTTTAATGACAGCCAACAGTGTTAGAAGTGATTGCTTACATAGAAACGTGTTAAAAATATTTTTACTCAGTGTTGTCATTATTTAAATATTAAAATGCATTTTGAAATTTAATGTCATTCCAAACTCCCTATTTTATTATCAAAATAAATATAATATAACTTTATTTTACAGGTTATAGGTGCCAGCAGGTTGCACTGCTGCTGTTGCCAAACCCATCAACGCCCAGTTCGAGTCAGAGTGCTTTCCGTGAAGTAGGAATGAGCGACTGCTTGTTGAAAATTGCCCTTTTTCACCTGCAGTCGGCATGGAGCTCTCTCTGATTGAGATTTTTGAGTATTTGGAACAAGTTTACGAAGACAATTCTCTGAGCGAACCAATCGTGAACAAGTGGTTAGAAGGGTCCAGGAACGCTGAGAACAACTGACTCTTCCCTAGGACGCTCGTCGACATCGAGTTCTGATGAAAATGTTAAACGAATTCGGGCTGGTGTTCTTAAAGACCATTGATTAACAGTCAGGATGATAGCTGACGAGCTGTCAACCCCCTAAACAATCATTCACGAAATGTTGACAAAAAAACTCGAATGAATAAATTGTTTGCTAAGCGTACCAAAGCTCTTGACTCCAGAACAGAAAGCAAAGAGGGTTGAGTGATATGAGATATGGTTGAATGTTCCAACCAATCCAAGTTGGAAGTAGACTTTCATAACTGAGTCATCCTGGTTTTAGGAATTCGATGTGGAGCTCTAATGTCAAAGAAAGAAATGGAAACAAGAAGAACCGAGAACAACAACTCGTGAAAATTAAGATCCAACGTGAAGACAATGTTAATTCTTACGTTGAAGTTTTGAGACGTTAGAGCTCATGGGGCCCGAGTTCAGATTTGGCACGAAGGCGCAGATGGATCCTTCATCACGACAATGCTCCCGCTCACTCTTTGCACGTTGTACATAAGTTTTTCGCCCAAAGTTTAATCACCGTGATAAACCACCAGTCTTCTTCACCCGATTTATCCCCTTGTGACTTCTTCTTATTCCCGAAATGCAAAGTGGTGCTTAGGAGGCGGCACATGTGTGAAATCGATCAAGGCAGACACGACACGACACGACAAATAAACAGCATCACAACTGGAAGACTTTCAGCAATGTTATCAACAGTGGAGACGGTATTGGCAGAAGTGCATCTTGTATTATGGAGAGTACTTTGAAAGAGACTATATTGTATTACCTGAATAATTGTGAAAATAAAGTTATTATTCAACTTTTATACGTATTTTCCGGAACAAACCTCGTAGGGCAGTTATACAAAAAACATTTTATTGCAATTGTAGTGTGTTTTAAATCTATTCGTGAAACTGTTCTGACACCTCGCTTTAAACTACTTCAGCTAAAATTCCAATAATCGTTATGTTGATTCTTTTAACATACATATTTAACAGGTAATGAAAAAGTTATCATCAAATGGAAAGATGGCATAATTTTTGCAAATGGTGGTAGACATCAGGTCTGTTTTGAAATTTGTGAAGTAAGCAGATATAAAATATATGTATCTATAACTATAAATCATTATTCTACCTAAGAACAGGCAAACGCTGCAGCATTTAGCTGCTCGCATAAAAAAGATGCTGCCACGCCTGGCGGCTGTGGGTGAAAAAGTTGCAGTAGACTCCGAAGAATCGACGTGCAACTTAATTAGGCTTCAACAGGATCTGTTCAGAGAATTCTGGTGAAAAAAAGATGTTCCTTTACACAAAGTAGACAGTGCAAAGTTGAAGTTATGCCAAGCGCAATTATCAGGTCTTACTGAATTGCTAACACAAGAAATACTTTCTAATTAAGAGGGATTAGGCCTATTTCCATCTCTGTGGTCAGGTCAATAAAAAACATAATCACTTCTGGGGTAGTGTATAACACACTAAGAGCTATTATACCCACACAAAGTTACTGTATGGTGTGGTGTTTAAGCAGAAGGGGTTATCGAATCTTCTTTTTTTGAAAACGCGGCGAGTCCAATGATTACAATAAATGGTGAGCACTGAACAATTTTACAACTAAATAATTTCCTTAATTGAGTGTAGCGTTAAACATTATTGTAATAATGTAGTATTGTAGTGTTCTATTGCAACTGTTAGCTCAGGAAGTTTTCGTCCTTGAATTATCATAAATTTATTATTATTTTTTGTGAAGCTTTCTGAATTCATTGGTTTACGTCGAAAAGTATTGTAGTATTCGCTAAAAAATGAAATAAACAATAAATGTTTCATTGTTTGACTAAACAAAATTGGTTAAAATATGTGGATAATTTCATATTTTACAGATGTCTTTACAAGCTCAATGTATACATATAATTTATTAGTACCTCAGGCACAAAAATTTCAACTATCAACTCCATCATTTATTTTTAAATATATGATATTGAATTATAAATAATTTAGTTGAAATTTATCTGAAGGATGCTTTATATGTTAATTAATGTAATCTACCCGTTCAGTCATACGTACTTTAACTTGCTATAATTATACCTATCAAATATCGAAATTATCTTGAATAGATAAATAATAAAAATAACAAGAATTCAAAATACAAAGTACATGATTAAGCTTTATAAAATCCTGTAATATTTTAAATATTCAAAAACATACTTGATTAAATTACCTGATTTAAATCAATGACAAACAATATTTATTCATATGAGGATTGGTTGTAAATTTTCCGATTTCAACCTGAAAATTTCAGAACGTGTTAATTTAAGTTGGAAAATATACTTGAGCATGCGCTGAGAGCCTATACAAATGAAAGAAAAGATAGACACTGTTTGCGGAGACTCTGCATCATCATTTACGACCGTAAAATGTTGGACAGTTGAATTGAAACGTGGCCGTATTAGCCGTCTCATGACTAGGGGTGGGCAAAATAATCGATTAATCGAAAAATAAACGGGTTATCGATTAATCGATATATATTTTTTAAAATAATCGATAATCGAAAAAATCAAATAATCGAAAAATATCGATTAATGGATGTGGACGACATCCTGTGAGAATTTGGATTTATCAAATACAATGTTTCTTGCCTATTTTCATTCTCAAAAATGCATAATGGTTTTGGTACAGTTTAATTGAATTTAAAAGAGAGTTATTTTAAGTGACTTTATTACAAAGTAAAAGACTGAAATAGTTATTTGTATGCTTACGCCGCGAAATACCTTTTTAAAGTACCGAAAGAACAATTATCGCCGAGACCGCTTGCGGCCGAGGCAAGATAATATTGAGGCCGTTAAAAAGTTTCCCGGCTATGGCATACACACTATTTTTCTTACAATCGTTAAAATAATCAAATAATATAATTATCAATTGAACGATTAAAAAATTTATTTTCTGAATAATTATTTCAATATAATTCAATATCAGAATCTTACTCCCAAATATCTTCTGTAGGTTCATTATTTAGTTTGTCTTGTGTATGTTCCTAGTGGTATACTCATTCTTTATCTTGTTTTTTGTAGGAATCAAACCACAATCGTTCTTTTGAAGCTTTATTTTCGATTTTCGAATAATCGAAAATTGATTATTTACGATTAATCGAGTATTTCCGATTTTCTAATAATCGAAAATTGATTATTTACGATTAATCGATTATTTTCGATTGACCGATTATTTTCGATTGATCGATTATTTTCGATTGACCTATTATTTTCGATTGATCTATTATTTTCGATTGACCGATTATTTACGATAAATCGTATATTTTTGATCATTTTATATAATCGATTATATTTTTTGATAATTGCCCAGCCCTACTCATGACTAGCAATAGAAACGGCCAAAAAACTGTGACAACAGCAACAGATATAATCCAAAAAGTTTAACAAATGATACTGGACAACGGCTATTGGCATATCAAAAGAAGGCATTTGGCATATACTAACTGAAGAATTAATAGTCCCATGAAATTAACTCATAAAGTATCAGTGAGTTTAGCTAACCTACAAAAATGTTAAGGATATTAATGAATTATAGCTAAAACACAATTTTTTTACTTAATTATTCACAGAGTGAGCCATACAAAATAGTCTCTGCCATTTGCCTTCACTAGATTTTAAAGAAATGCTCATGTCGATTTTTGTTCTAAGAAGGAGACACCTCTCTTGCACTTCTCCAACTTTTCCTTTGTAAATTTGATCTTATATATAATTTAGCTTTTGTATGAAATATTCAAATATACTGGTTGTCAATGATTTCAAATTTAATTTAAAAATTAAACACAACATCTATTCTTTGGTTTGTTAATGTTTCATTTTGATATATTTCACTGCTATTTATTTAAACAGCTTCATGAAGGCAAGCATCTTTATGTCTCATCTCTCAGGCGTATTAATAGTGAAAAAATTTCGTCAAGAATCTAATTTCGTATGGTTGAAAAACATCATACTTGAGGGGCAATAAAAGAAATACGTGACTTCGGTTTTGTGAAAATATGATTGACAAATTAATAACCAGTACGAAAAAAATGTTCTAAAATAAGACAAAAACTGTTACCGTACTGTTGAGAACTCTAGAGCCACAAAATATACACCCAAAATCCTCTTAAATTAAACGTATGGATCGGAATTTGTTTTAGTCAGTATTCACCAAAAAACGGAAAAGCATATAGATATAAATGGAGATATCTTTTTTTGAAAAAACAACCATTTCCACATTACTGCAGAGCTGTAAGACAATTTCTTAATGTAGGATTTTCTGTTATTACAAAAGTAAATGATTGTAAAAAAGAAATTTTCGACATGTCAATATAAAATGTAATTTTCAAAGGACCATGCGACATCACTTGCAAACTTCTATCATTTTGGCTTTATTCCAATGATTTTCTCGTTTAGTTTGTGCCTCTGCATATGCGTAAGCTATCCGCACGATGGGTGCCTCATTTGTTCACTTAATATGAAAAGCGCATTCAAATTAACATTTTCCAGGCCATATTGACGAGGTTTAAACAAAATAAATCGAATTTTTCCCGACGATTTTGAGTAGAAATGAAAAACTAGTCCTAGGTACCTATATTGTTTCTGTTGCTATATGGTAAACAACTGTCACCAATATAAATAAATGAGAAAAATGTCCTCCGATGAAGAATTGATGGATTGTAACCCTCCAGAAATACAACAGGCTGCTGACGCAGCAGCACACGGGTTGGTGCCAGAAAAAATTAAGCATCGCTACCTAAAAGCTATTGAGTTATATAGGAAGTGGTGCGAAGAAAGGTGAAGGTGAAGAATACCAGTTCTGAAAGTGTACTTTTAGCATATTTTGGAGAACAATCCAGACAAAAAAGCCGTCCACTTTGTGGGCAATGTACAGTATGATACAAACGATGTTACAAATTGAAGAAAAAACTGATATTTCGAAACAGGGGAAACTGTTGGCCTTCCTAAAACGACAAAAATGTAGACTTCAGGCCCAAGAAATCGAACGAACGAATCCAGGAAATATATAGAGGTAATATATTTATGATCTTTAAATAAGTATTATTTCAAATCGTGTTTGAGCTTATACAAGTTCACAGTTATTATGGTATTATATTTTTCTTTATATTGTTTTAGGTTGACAAATTAATGAAAATTAAAATTTTCGATGTTACTTTTTTTGAAAATAAAATTTCGGTTTAAATTCCAAATTCCTAAACACATACAAGTAGATCATTTTTCATTACTGATCCCGTATGTTCATTACTGATCCAGTATAGGTGAAGATCATTCGAGACTACATGAAATTTAGAAAAAACATAGAAATCGATAGATTTTTTGTTCAGCTGCTTAAAAGGAGGAATAGTAAGAAATTAATCAATTGAGCACAATACAATAGCTAATTTTTCCCAAAAAATTGCTACTTTTTTTTTAATTTAGAGGACTTGAAAAGCAAGCTTTACAGGCCATGCTCTAAGAATACCCGCCGCTATAGTCCAGTCATTTTAGATAGATTTAGGCAAGAATTTCAGAAAATCGAGATACCCAGCTATAAGGTCGTTTAAACTTCTTCATTTGACATCCTAAAACTCCTCTCAAAACTCACTTATAATTTGATGTGAGCAACTTTGAAAATCGGGGGTCAAAATTTAAAAAAATCGATTTTTGCACAATTTTTATTGTATAGCATTAAATTCTCTACAACTTTTATTTCAAAAATTTTTTCAAACGGTGAATCGTTTCTGAGAAAGAGGGCAGAGCGCGCGCGGTTAAAAGACCGTTTAAAATCAACTGGTAGTGCCGATCAAAATAATCTTTTAAAAACTTTATTAATTATTGCTAAATATATAATTAAATTAATAAAATAAATTTAAGATATAATTAAATTAGCAATAATATATGATTAAATCAATAAAATAAATTTAATATATAATTAAATAAGCAATAATTTATAAACTTTATAAGAGATTATTTTGATCGGGACTACCAGTCAAACCACGCGCCTGCCCACATTCCCAGAAACGATTCACCGTATGAAAAAATTTTTTAAACAAAAGTTGTAGAGAATTTAATGCTTTACAAAATTGATAACAAATATAAATAGCGTAAAACCCATGGGAAACAAGTTATTTGCAAAAATTGTGCAAAAATCGATTTTTTTAAATTTTGACCCCCGATTTTCAAAGTTGCTCACATCAAATTATAAGTGAGTTTTGAGAGGAGTTTTAGGATGTTAAATGAACAAGTTCAAACAACTTCATAGCTGGGTATCTCGATTTTCTTAGGCGAACCACCTTAAATGACTGAACTACTACGTTACTTGCCAACAGAGGTGCAAATGTACTCCAATTGAAAAGGCTGGGAGGACGGAAATATAGTACTGTGGCAGAAAGTTATGTGGATAGCTAAATGGAAAATAAAACCAAAACTGCCAATATGCTGTTTCAATGTGCCATGTCTTCTGAAGCTGTTGCAAGTAGTTCATAAACTTTAGTCATTCACCAGCAAAGTAATTTGGCGACCAAATAGATAAGTGTTGGAGACGCCAGCGCTGGTACTGGCCTAATTATTTCTATAAACGCTTATAATAATTCAAATTTATCCATTAATTTCAATAAGAAGTTTGTTGTATTTTAGTTCATTGTTGGTTTTTATTGTTTGTCATTAAATAGGTATTATAATATTTGTCAATGTTAAATTTAAAAAATATTCATCTAGAATAGATAAGAAAAATTTTAACGATCACAATATTTTAGAGGGCGGGAAATGAGGGCGAGTAGTAGAGGTGTGTAATATGACACTTTCCAACCTTCAATGACGTTAGTAATGACAGCATTGCATGTATGGTTTTAAATAAATATTTTTTCTGTTTCTGAACACATTATTTTTCAACCTAACCTAACCAAACGGAACTTATTTTATGGATATAAAATAGTGAAATAACTAAACACCTCCGATATTTTAATTTATCAAAACAACGGGTACGTTATGTATATGTAGAACTTGCGTTTGAACAATATTACAACAACAAATGAGAATAATTAAGATAAACTAATAATGAACTAGTGATATGTTTGATAAAAATAAATTTCTAGGTACTGTGTGCGAAAGTAGATTCATTATTGGAATATTGATGATTTAGTTGAGGCCTATTCTTCGAGAAACTAAGTATGATCCGTAACAATTAGCCCTGATCGCGGTTCCATTATTTAGTTAAGGCTAAGGTCCTCTGGTAGCCGACAATATCTATAACATTGGCGGATCGATTTGACGGTCCTAAGATATCGGCATAACACCCCTCAACATATCGTAGAAGCAATGAACTTCTATTTCATTTAGTTTAGTATGTAACCGTGAATAATAATTTCATTCATATATTTAGGATGTTTGAAATAAACACACACATTCATTTACCTTTGGAGCTAATATTTTAATACTTATATGTTGTATTTGTATTTTTTTTATTTGTTTTTGGAAAAAATTTCGTAATTTTTTCAATATTGCATTTTCAAATAACCTAACCTATCCAGGTACTTGAAGGAGTATTAACACCTTGGGAAGTAGAACAAGAGACTAATGTATGTAAGTTAAAATAATCCGTCGACCATACTGGACAAATGCTAGATTATTAAAAAGCTCGTATCTGTTCACAGACCACTTTTTAATACTAATATCCTATTTTATAAAAGGCTATAAATAGAGTCACATCGATATAAGATGAATTTACGTAATTTGATATGTTAATAGAGCTGGAAGTGTATAAGGAAAACTTGTCAATTAACTATGATGTGGGTCCCCATTAGGATCGTGTACCATAAATCTTAATGAATACATTAATCCTTAAGTTAGGTAGCTTAACAGATCCTAATGGTTCCTATCAGGAGGTGAGTCAATTTATACACAAGAGGTTGTATCTCTGGGTTACATTCGTTCAACGTTTTTAAAATTAAATAATTTAAATGGAAAATCAGTATGTCAAAGCAAAGCCCACAGAAAAATAACCTCCTTCGGGAAGAGTCTACGTACTTTAGAAGCATTTAGCAATTAGATGCATAGTCATGTATAAAATAACTTTTTAGGTATTGGTGCAAAGTGGCTGAAAGGTCAAAACGACTTCCCAAACAATCTAATTTTATCATGACACTACAAGTATAACAATTTGTATAATAAAATTAGGTTTTCCTAAAATTTCAGATATTGTTCCGAATGGTAGATCTGATGATGATCTTTTTGATTTGAAAAATGGACACTCTGTGATTATATTTGGCATTAAATAAGTAACTATGGATCAGTTGAGTATGGCCTAGACGAAGATGCGTTATAAGAACGGTAGAAGATACGAAGCTTGTATGTGGACTTTGTTCATTTATTGTCTCATTCATTGAGCATTTTACGCTTTAGGGTTGATTTGATATCGGCATCAGTTAAAAAGTTCACGCACTCCACACTATTATTATTTACAGCTTCCTTAGCGACCAGCTTGGCTTCTTCGTTTCCTTTTATTTCAGTATGTGAGGGGATCCAACAAAAAGCAAATTCTTTGTTGTTATCTTGTATATATTGTATATTTTTAGAAATTGTTGATATGAAATTTTTTTCTACTTTATATCTAAAACTAAGTGAGATACGTAAAAAAATAAAAAAAGCTTTTATTTGGAAAACCTAATTCTCTACAAAAAGTAGTATATCTTGTGCTTAGCTTTATTCAAAAGATATAAGTATTTAAATATATTTATTAAATTCTTTTTTGCAATGTACAAATCGCATTTTGAACGTATGTGTATTAAAATATCAACCTCAAAGGTAATGGAATGTCTATGTTCACTACATATATAGTAATGAAATAAACGAAATTATTATTCACATTAGGAACATTCATAACTTAAATTTCTGTGTCATAAAGATTACAAAATACGGGCGTACATATGAGATATTAAAGTTATTCTGCTAGGTAGTTAGAACAGCCATTTTGTTCTGCCAATTATCAAATACACTTGAGGCAGACGACATATTTACATACAAAAAATGAAACTTAACTAAATAGAAAAAGTTCATTGCTTGCAAGCTGGGGGTGATCTGCCACTCTGTTCAAACCGTCCAATCGATCTGCATATATGTCAGTTACCAGAGTACTACTGCAAAAAATAATAAAAAGATGATCGGTTTTTCACAGATTGAGGGCGTTCTGCTACTATCTTGGAATCGCAATCGGGTATAGTTGGTTCCATCTATTGTATAACAAGTTCTAAATGCGCCTGGAAAAACTTTGATATTTCTAGACCTCTGGAAGGTTTTCTACTATGTTCTATAACATTGCGAAAGTTAAAATAAGATAGGAATACTAAGAAGAGTATATAAGTTTTGGAGATACAAGATAGAAGACAATGCGGAAAGTTTAAAGTGATGCATTTTTCGAGATGAAGTTGCGGAATTGTTAATAGTGATAATTGTGGTTTAATGAAATTTTAAGTATTAATTAATCAACTTGTACAATTTTATTGACGACCATTACAATAATATTTTTGAAAACTATTTGCAATTGGATTCTGATCGAGCCCAGCACTCAGTAATCCAGCCATTGTGATCGGGCTCTATGAAGAACAATTTACTGGTTAAAGTACAGATTATGGGGATCTACTTTATGTCTTGAGCGACGAAATCCTACATAGACATGTTTTCTCCTCTATTTCGCCGTGTTCTCCCCGCACATCTTCCCAAAATGTTATTTAAATAACCTAGAGAGAAGCGCATTTGAACCCATGGGGTGGAGATTCTTCCTTACATTTGCATCTTGGACAATTAGCATCTTTCTTGGTACCCAGGAAGTCGATGGTTAGCGGAAAAGAATTTAATTATATATTCCTACATGGGTGATGAAAAGAAAGTTACAAATTGTAGTTTGTAGTTACAAATGTAGGAGGGCCGTTTTTTTCCAACCCCCGATCGTTCCGTGCAGAAACTACGCGGGCTGAAGAAAGCGGGCATGCGCTGTAGGCGACTGCGAAGCTATCGCACTACACACTCAGCCATTGTTGACATTCAGGCGTCAGTCGGCGTTGTGCTACAGCCACGTAAACATGTCCGCCATTATTGATGCTCCCGCCAAGTGTGAATTGCGAAGTGTGATTCGTTTTCTTCAAGCTGAAGGTCATAGTTCTGCAGAAATCCATTGGAGAATGAGTCGTGTGGATGGGGAAAACTTCATGAGTGATGGTGTCGAAAGTTTAAAGATGACCGTAATGATTTGCATGCTGGAAGGGGCCAAGGATGCCCTTCTGGAAATTCCGTCTCCGGAATTTCCAGAAGTGTCAATGTCTGTTTTTTACTCTATTGTTACTGAACGGTTAGGCTACATTGGCAACAACTTACAAGTTGTTCAATGAGAATCAAACAACAAAAGTGCTGAATCAAGGTGAAAAATGTTCACTACTTTAGAATGAAATGCATTTTTATCAATGTATTTTTTACTCTAACTGGTTGGATGGATAAATGAAAATTTCTTTTTCTGGGAAAATACTGTTTAGATTAATTTTATTTTTTTAACAGATACAAAATTAAATTCCAATGCCTGCATCAAATATAAATGAATATAATAAATAATATAAGCAACCTCATTCCATAAATTGGGAAAAAATATTTGTCACAACTTTATGTCTATATTTAAAATTACTGTAATATATAACCAAAATAAATTCAATAAAATGATGCCAAGGACACATATAGCAATGAATAATTGAAAATCGAGGATCCACTTAAATAAAGAACTCTTAAAGTTGATATAATTAATTTACCTGCTCCAGACCAAACGTATTTCATGAGGAACTGCTCTAACATCACAAACCAAAGTTTCACTCCAAACATATGCTCCATGTGTTTAGCCAAAATTTTAAAAGCCTGCTTCAATTGGCTTTCTTCTACTTTATGACCTCCATAGAACGCTATTTCTTCAGCATTACTAACAATTCTTCCATGGACATGTCGTAAATAGCCTTTCTTTTCAGCTTCCTGTGCCACCAAATGACCAAACTTGGGAGACACCAACCTGTAATAATATAAAAGGTAAAATTAAACACTATGCGGTAAATAGGATGGGGAAGTAATGAATACAGATAAATAAAAAAATCTTTCTCTTCAATGTAACATACACTACCAGTGAAAAGTTTCATTAATTTCATATTGTCAAGCGACGTTTAGCGAAGTTTAAACGTTGTCTCACAAACAAAAATAATAGTGTCCATTATTTATTCACTTCATACATTTTTATACTTATAGTGTGAGTGCGATAAGTTAAAACTTGTAAGTACAGACTATTTTGTTTATTCGTTTTAACTGTGAATTTTGTCTTCGGTGTTAGTGATTGTAGTAACAGTTATACTTCTGAGACGCAAGAATATGACGCGATTTATGGGTCAAGACATATTTTTCTAAAATTCGTGAACTAATTGTTTTCGTTCTCTTGAATTTAGAGTTTTAAAATGGGTAAAACAAATAAAATACCTCGACGTACGGTGGACTATAACGTCACAAAATATGTGTCCACCAGGAGCTTTGGCGATTGAGCACGTTCAGGGCAGGATCAAAAAAGCCCAACCGTTGAAGATAAACGCATTGTATTGATCAGTAAACGTGATAGATGACTTACAGACTCAGAGATAGCAGCTCATAAATGGATCTAGAGATCTGCCTTTCAGTACTTTTACAGTGAGAAAGAAGTTGGCCTTTTTGGAAGGGTGGAAGTATAGAAACCTCTTTCAAGAGGTCAAAAGAAAATTGTGTTTACAAAGGGTTAAAGAACAGAAAAATTGGAAGCATGTAGAATAGGGCAGAGCTTCACAGAGTGATGAGTCAAGTTTGAGGTTTTTGAGTCTAGGAGAAGAGTTTGTTCGATAATTTATAAGAGTTTCACTATATTTGAATTTCTGGAAGCGTTGGTGATATTCATACTGAATACCCTGTTTATACTACCACTACACCAACTCTCACAATTATACTATCTGACGCGCAGTTAACAGGATGTTCATTATTATGAGAGTTTGTTTGGGGGATTCGTATATGCGCAGTCCTTTGCACACGACGATGTAAAGACGGCACACCAGCTCTCCAATTACTTGACTTTGTAGAATTAGGTCAAAGCTATTAAAGGAATGCATACAGTATCTTCAATCACTGGGATTTCTGTACTGTGGATACCCGCCCACATCGGAGTTTAAGGTAATAAACAAGTTCCAACACCAAAACTTTTTATAGATTTTGCAAAAATGAATCATGATCTTTAAAAAGTGGAAAACAATAGAAAATCATTGCAAGGAATAAGATCCCACGTCTGAAACAATCGAAGAGATTTCTTTCTTATTCTAGTAACTGTCTCTCTATGTAAGTGGAAATGACCTCTTGAACTCTGATGAGAGAGAAAGAATCAGACATTTTTGCCTGTGCCTATATTAGAGCATGCGTGCTGGTGTGCAAGGATTGCCTCAACCTCTGACTCTCTATATCTCTCGTACACTCAGACGACTATACGAATGTCTTGTGGTCTATATCTATATCTCTACGGAATGACCACTTGTATAACGTGGACAAAATTTATTTCTACAAGGACTATCGACAAAAGCTACGGTACCTACATGCACTATTCTTAAAATTCTTAAAGAGGTAAGCCTCTTTATAAATAGCTTTTTCAATTAATTTTAGTTAAATAGTGAACGCAGCCAAAAAAGTTTATCTCTCTGTCCATCAAATGTATCGAATATTAGGAATTTACTTAATAGAAAATATTGATGTATTTCATGTAGAAATGAGTCTTATTCTCTCAGTAAAGAATGTAAGACCAACCTGAGGGAAATTATGCAGAAAATTGTATAAATTTTAAATGACACGGGCTACGAGTGTGCTGGATTTAATTTTTGTAATGATTCAAAGTGTAACTTATTTTCCTTCTAGATTGAAGCAAAACTTAATTTTATAAAATTTATTTTATTTTAATACACACTGTTTCTTGGCTCTTAATTAACTGTCACAGACAATGGCGTATATTAACTTGAGACTAGTCACTTTCTTAGATTGTGAAAAATTTTAACTCGTATTATTATCACAGGTTTGCTGTTGTCTCTATTTTTAGAAACATCCCATAACAATATTCAATATATGAAGTTTGTCTTTTTTTGAATCCTCGATCACCCTTTATGAAGACAAGGCATACGACAAATAATTGGGGTACTCAGAAGGAAACTGCCTCCCTACACGTTCTTCAACTGGCAACTCCAACACGCCATTTCCTATTGAGTTGTAGTTATGTACACAATGTGAATTGCAAGCCTTTATTCTTTTTTACCTAAAATGTAACTGAAAATGTGTAAATTGATGAGTTATAGTTTTGTTCATGAATGGACTCGAGAGTTTAAAGATAACTCAAATGATATGCATAATGAAGACTGTGCTACAGAACTGCTGGAGAAGATTTCTTTAAATAGTTTATGACAAGTGATAAAACATAACTACAATATTATACGCCCAAAATGAAATGATAAACACAACAGTGTTATGATAAATATTAAGGGCCAAAAAGCTTGTGGATTTTATGCAAAACAATGAAATAATAATAGAACAATTAATGCAGATTCATATTAAGCAATTTTGCGACGATTCAGAGAGCTAAACAAATGAAGAGGAATGAAGACTTCTGGAATCCAACCGCTTCTTCGGCAATTCGCAGAGAAACTTATTGAAGTGACTTTCACCTGATCACTGAACTGAAATAGAAGATCCAATGATAGCGCTTCCAAACTGACGTAGATGTAAAACAAACCGTCTCAACTCATTAAAATCATTGGCGGGTACAGGGTATTGCAAAGTTTGATCACAGATATGGCAAATACCTCAATCGTCAAAGTGTTTATGTAGAGAAATAACTATCCTATATTATTTTTGGTTATAGAATCTTTTTTATATATTCACCCGTCTTTTTATAGTTTTATAGCCAAAAGAGAGAAAAATACGTGATCATTAGTATGACGCAATAATATTAGACTATAAAATAAACAAAGTTCTTTTTAGTACATGTAACGTATTTTGTTGTGAAAATAATTTAAACGCAAGTGAATTTTCAATTATTCGTAATACATCTTAGATTAGTTTTACAATGGCTTACTTGACATGCTGTATAAGCAGTGATATGACCACATTGCATTTTGTTCCACACTTTTGAAAACTTGAGAGATATACCAATGAAGACAACATTGATTTCGGATATTAGCAATTTTAAGAAGTAGGAGATACTTTTTACTTTGAAAAAATGATTAGCCATTGCCAGTTTTCAATTTGTTCTCTTCAAAACTAAAAGCAACTTAACTGTTGGTCTAGAGGAAGTTTAAAGTATGTTTAGTATAGATATTACCATGGACTAAAGAAACAGAACTGATAGACTAAATATCACTATTTCTACCCAGTCATCCCAGTAATAAGGTAAAACCCACGTGTCACTTATATAGGATGTGTGAAGTTGTGGAGTTTTACACTACTCCCAATAACAAATTTTTATCACCAGTTACAAGAAAAAATCAAATTGGACTTTATTGTGTTGTATCTTTGATAATCAATAATCAATCAATGTGAAATTTAAAAATATAGATTATAGGCATAGTTGGGAAAATTATTCAAAATAGTTTATTTAACGGAAATAAGGTAAATTGAAATTTAGAGTGACGATACAAACGGAAGAATCTATCCAGAGAAAAAGATAATGGCCTGCCAACCAAATTGCAAAATACTATAATATGGAAACAAAATTTAATTGAAAGTGGAGTGAAAGAAAAACAAGAATTCTTCACTTAACTGCCTTCAATGAACATAAAATGACTTCGGTCTGTTCAAGAAAAACTTAATATCTTCATCAAGCAGCTTGGTATATAATAATGTTGACATCAGTCAATAGCACAAATAAATCACATAAATTGTAATCTCACAAGCTTAAAATTACTAGAAGATAACTCTATTAGAAGACTGTAGTTTTGTGAACAAATTATGCATTAACTGGTCAAGAACAACATTCTAGTAGAAATATTATGACGGATTTATGTTAAATAGTCACTCAAATTGACAACATTATTGATATTAGGCTATGGAGAATTCACGATAGATAAGAAAAAACACTATTCAACGCGTAGAAGGGCAGGGATGATTGAGAATAAAGATCTCTAAATTGAGACGCCGTGTATACATTATTGTTGTATGTAAAAAATCGCGATTTGACATACTCATCGGTTCAAACACTATCAAAAAAAGTACATATAGTTAACGGGACCATATGTAAGGGACTTCAGTAATGTACAGCTTCGTTTTGACGACCCAAGTTTCATCATTGGGCCAAATTTTGATAGTGGGAGGAAAAAGCTCGATAAGGAGCGAGACACAACGATTTGATGAGTGTCCCAAATTAATTAATAACAGCTTATAAAGATCAATACTTGGAGAAAATGAGAAAAACTTGTGGCATACAATGGAGTGGTACCCACCTCTTACATGTCAGAATGGTGACTTGAAAAATTTAGTAATAACAAGCTGATTTTTGTTTTGGAGCTTGCAAAAAATATATTTTTTATAAAGAATGAATTGGAATATAAATTATGTTATTTTTTTCATTAGTAACAACTTATTTTTTATGTTTTCTGTTAAAAATAAAATTTATAACACCACGTAACTATTGGTATACAAAAAACTGGAAGCGATCATTTTAAAACGAATTATTATTAAATTATTTAAAATTTTCAATTTTGTTTTTGTTCATGCACTGTTACTTGAATAATTATTAAAGGTCTGATAATACACTCAAGACACAAATTGTTATTTTTATAATATTAGTTTAATACAAATGAAACCAGTGGTTATACTTATGTATACTTCTTTTGTAAGTCACTATCATATTTAGATTAAGATTTTTCATGGCATAGGGTTATTAATAAAAAAATATCAACATAATCTTGACAACTTTCGAGTGTAGGTTTCACAAAAATTACAAAAAATTTTGCATTTTTTATAAAAAATATATTTTTTGCGGCCCCCATATGTACCACTCAGATTGTATGGCACAAGTTATTCTCAGTTTCCCATCGTAATTTCTGGAAGTATTGATTTTTATAAGTTGTTATTAATTAATTTGGGACACTCGACGTGTTTCACTCTTATCGCGCTTTTTCCTCCCACTCCAACTATAAAAGTTGGGTGTCTCAGCAAAACGAAGCTGTACATTAACTTATAGCCTATTATTAATCACTGAAATCCCTTATATGTGGGCTCGTGGACTAATATTTAACTACTCAATTGATTCTAAATTACAGATTCTCTCTGTTAAGTGATTCGAATAAAAACAATTTGTCAAACCCTGTATCCGATTAACCATAAATCATGGCAGAAATAATAGTCATTCTTATTGGATTTCGATAACAATTACTGTTGTAAATGGTAAAACTATTGAACAATAGTTATTTACGTAACTAGTTATGAAAAGAGCTATATTGTTCAATAAGCGTAATATTTGCCAAAACGAGCGCCAGCAGAAACAGCTCTTGAAGTATTGTTATGATGAAAGCAAACAACGATTTTTCAAAATAAGTCAAAACAAGTCAGTAGTAATTACTTGAAATGTCTTCAGATATCAAATCAGACATTCCATTTGAAGTAAGAGAGTCTGCAAATGCTGCAGTGATTAGTTTAATACCTGAAAAATCAAGGATTAGATACGCAGTGGGCTACCAAAAATTTGAAAAATGGTACCTTGTGAAAAATAGAAAGAACATTAACGAAAAGGTACTACTTGCTTATTTTGATAATTTAAAAAAATTAAAGACATCGAATTAGTGGACTACATATTTAATGTCCAGATATGTGTATAATTTATTATTAAATAAATCTGTTTCTTGGATCGCAATGATAATAGGGATTACGGGAGCTTGCAGGAAGGCTGAACTGAACTGAACTACGAGAAGGAGACGTATTTAATGAAGAGACCTTTTTTTAGAATTACAATTTCAAAAAGTAAAACACAAGTTACTCGCGAATTTGTAGTCAATGCTGGATACACAGGGCATTCTTTTAGACGCTCTTCAGCATCTCTCCTGGCAGACTCAGGAGCGGACTTTCTGAAAATAAAGCAACTACGAGGATGGAAATCCAACATGTAGCCGGAGGCTATGTTGAGAGTTCCTTAGAAAATAAGAGAAGAATTTCAGAAAGCATCCCGGGCCAAGTCCCTGGCATACATGTAGATATCATAGCTTAAATGAATTTAACGTTAGACAAGAAGTGCATGAGAATATTTACCCAGAAAATGGTCTTAATTCAATTTAGTTTCAATTTCAGTTTAAATAATGAAATAATGGCCAGTTTTTTTACTAATTAATAAATTATTCTTCGAAACTTAATCAGTTACGTAAAGTTTTTACATTTTCATAACTAATATATGAAAATTATGAAAAATGTAACGTTTCCTAATGTCAAGGAGTGACTTAATTTGATAGAGGAATTAGATAAATATAATAAATTTGTAGTTTACTTTCAACTGTTCATGATACTCACCTTAAAATTAATGCTGAAAACAAAACCACTCCAGAAATGAATACAGGTCCTATCAAAAGATTGGAATGGCGTGTTTTTACCAAATTTGCTAAAGCTATTGCCATGAGGAGTATATCGAAGCATGGTTTCGTTATTTGACCGTATAGATGGGATACAGTGTTCGCTACAGTTTCTATATCGTCAGTAAGTCGTTGTGCACAATTGTCTAAACGTCCATCTAAAACTGTAACCCTATAGTAACTTTGGTTATTGAAATACAATTTATACGAATGGTCAACCAGTCGTGTACGGAATCTTAAAGCTATTCGACTCTCCAAATATCTGAAACAAATAAAAACCATGAAAAAAAAAAAAGAACTAACAAATAATACAAGTATGTTTGAGGTGGATTATAACACTTAATATTTTTTTGTTATAAAACGAACCAGCCTATGCTTCATTGACCTCATAAAAGCGTTTGAACGTATTGAACTGGAAGATGTTATTTACTTGGACAATAGAAATATACCTTTGAATATGATCCACACCATCGAAAACTTCTAAGACGATAAAGTTGAGGCTTTAATAATTGTAAACAATCGAAACATGTATCAGTCAATATCGGTATTAAACATGGAGACTTACTTAGTCCAAAGCTTTGTAAAATACAAATTTCCCTTCAAATAATATCATGTCAATTGTCATGGAAAACGAAACGCAATCAAAGTTTTGTGAAAAAATTGTGAAAAATTTAACTCGAACTGGAAATTGTTTTGGGTATTCGCAACAAACACTGCCTAGGATTAATACGAATAAACTATAAAACGGAATATATTATGGTCCTCAAATCAGGCAACTTATTAAATATCTACAATTCACCACATCAATGGGGGTGACTGAATCTAACACTTTATGTTCATGTGTTTGAGCAGTACAAAAAGTTCATGGAAATCAAAAAGCGGAAAATTACGTAGAAATAGTGGAAAATATGCTTTAAAATTTTTATATTCTGGTTTATAACAAGATCATAGATTATCGCTATCTCCACAGGAATCTAGATCTGAAAACTTGGCAGTGAAGAATAAGGGAAAAATTCTATCGATAGAACGATAGGATATCAACTTTATACTATACTACTTTATAAATTTTTAAATAATGAATTTCTTTTGTTTCTTGTTTTAATTAGCAACAATAATAATTAAATATAAAGTGAAATATCCACAATTTCGGGAGCTATTTTTGATTCTGTACCCAAGAATTAACCAGGAAAACTAAAAAAATCGTGGTCACTAGAATGTCTGTTGGTTTGAAACACCTACTGGAAAAAATACTATGACCCGATATTCGAAAAGTAAATACAGCTATTTCGTTTTGACTTGGAAATTTTTTGATTCATTACTTTTAATTGTTCGGTATAACGTATGTATATCAGTGTTTCCCAACGTAAAGCATACGCCTCATAGTGGGGCCATTTGATTTGTAAGGGAGACAATTCGAAAATTGAGTCGACAATAGGTCATTTAAATGCATAGCTAGATTTCGGTGCCAAATTAAATTATTAGGTAAAATCTGGGTTGACGGAACCCAAATATCAACTGGGTGTTTGGTGTGGTCGAGTAAACTTCCCTGCGGCAGACAACAGGTTTCGTGGGATACCCTTGACTTAGTATTTCTCAGCTTACAGTTGGGGTTAATTTAAAAAAAGTGTCTGTAAAAATTGATGTAAAAGCTTCTTTCTTCAATGAATATATACATTGTGTAGATATAGTTAGTAAGTAATTGATTTTATTTGAAAAACTAAATATATTAAGAATGTACCCCTTTACCTGTGTAAAGTTATTCACGGATTTCTTCCACGAATATTTCTTTTTAACATAATTAATTATTTTACTGTTACAAAGTTCACCCAATTAAAGAACAATTGACCAAAAATTGAGATGTTAGTACTTTTTATAACGCCAAAAAAAATTCATAAAATTTACGTTTGAGCGCTGACGCGCATCCTTCGATTTGAAGTCGAAGCCCCAAATTTTTTAAACTTTTTGTAACAATTCAAAATACATTCAATAAGGAACCTATTAACAAAAAATAGTGATGTAGGTATTTTTATAAAGTTAAAAAAATTCATAAACTTAACGTTTTAGTGCTGTCATCCATCGTTCGCTTTGAGATGGAAGCATCGAAATTTTTTCAAAATTTTCTTCAACTATTGCGAAAGATACTTAATAAGGAACCTATTAACAAAAAATTGTGATTGGTATATTTCTATCTACATCTACATTATATAGCCAAATTCGATTTAATTGTAAATTTGAGCAAATTTAAATTAGATACTGAGAACCTATGTAGATTTGTCATACAAAAAAATGTGTTATCTGTTGATTTGTGGCCGTTCTCACTATCATGTGTGGAATTTCCCTAGATATCTAAGAATTTTTGTAGCCAGTAACCTATATCATTAGATAAACAGTTTTATTCGATATTCAAGTGTCCTTTTCAATAGTTAAAGAAAATGTGACAAAATTTTGGAGCTTCGATTTCAAAACGAATGATTCTCGTTAGGGCTCAAACATAAACTTCACTATTTTAATCCACTTAGTCTTCAGTTTTTGGTAGTAAAATTTTGTAGCCTGTTTTTTCACAAAAGTTCAGTTTATGTTGTAAAAAAACATTCGTGGTCGAAATCCGTGATTAACTTCACACGGGTTACCACTTTACTTATCATTATCAATGAATTGAATATTCTATCTGCTGATATAAAACAAATATTTTCTTATTAAATCAAATTGATTTATCAACATGGATGATGCAGGCAATATTAATGGATTTGTCAAATATATCAAGAGAAATCACAGAATTATAAAATTATGACTCAGTTGAAACTTTATTCAATATAAAATGAGGAATGGTATGGCTTTTTGTGGAAACAGAGATCAAATACCCAAATTCAACAAAATGTGCAATAATTTCATTGCACATTCAAGCATAATGATCTCAGTTAAAATTAAAATAATAAATTAATATGGAGAAATGTCTATTAAAATTATTTGGAATTTGAATTCCAGTTTGCATTATTTGCTTCGTCAACAATTACCTTCCTAAAACTTATTTTAATTCAAGTTTCTCGAGTAAACACATTTAAATTTTTTATGTGTGTTACATTATGTATATAGGAATAAGAATAAGAATTTTAGAAATGCTAAAGTGAGGCATGGCACAAATAAGGTTGGGAAACACTGATTTACATAGAAGAAGAAGGTACTTACTTAATCATACTGTTGATGAAAGTAGCAGGAATAGCCACAGCAAACCATTTACCCAACTGCCTGACAAAATTTTTCGGTTCCTTCATCACAATATATTTTACTATAGCACCCTCTAAGTTGGCAACATAAATACTCAAAAACGTCCTTAAAAATAAAAACATCGTGTGGCCGCCTAGTAGAACAGTTTCTGTACAAAACAAACTCGGTATCATTATCCTAACTAATTTAATAAATTGTAAAATAAATGCTAAATTGAAGTTTGGTATACTATTTTTAAGTCTTCCTTTCAGTTTCTTGTTCTTGACTACACCGTTCTTTCTTACGTCCGTTTGAACTATGTGATTATTGTTTAAAGTTAAGTTATTTTTTGGTTTATGAATGAATGAATATACCAATGGATAACCGATTTTGTATCCATAGGTGCAAAGAGCAACTGCAATAAGTGCTCCTGAGAAAACATTTTTGTTCGCGTGGAAAGTATGTTCGCCTTTTTCAAGAAATTTAGATATCACTGCAGGCATTTTTGTTTGTTCTTTGATTCTTCGTTCAATTTCGATTTATGCAACTAGAGCTTCTATCAGTAGTTAAGTGTCCTCTTGATCCATGATTCCTATCTGTAACAATAGAAAACAAGTAATTAACTTTTTGAAGTAAAACTTCTACACACACGCTAAATCGTAACGAGAGCATTACGAAAAGTGTGATAGAGCAAAGGGAACGTAAGTTGAGAGAAAAATATAAGTGAAGGAATATTGTAACTTCGAATATGGACATTTTATTATAGATATATTCGTGAAATATACGTTGTTATGATTTTAACTTAAATTTTTTACATACACTGAAAAACTATTTATTAACAACTATTAATTTTTGTATACTTTGTATATATTCCAGTATAATAGTTCTCCTCCTCCTCTGACTTCCTGGACGATAAGCGGCCGGTTTCAGCCTAACTGGCAAAGGCAATAGTTTTTAATTTTATTATTAATTAAAGTTTGGATTTGCAAGAATTCTAGTTTCAAATTTTGATTTGAATTTGAGTCTTCTATTCGTTAAATTATTTATGCAAATATCTGCAATAAATTCTCCTCTAATCATGAGAGACAGTGATTTACACTCCGATTTTTTGTTCGATAGTGAAAGTGAAAATTTTAATAGTAGTGATGATGAAATTTTATCAGACCTTAGTAACACTTCATCTGTTAATGACGATCCACCTGCATGGAATATGATAGGCGATCCATTTGGGAATACTCGACCTGAATTCCTTGGAATTGCAAGTCCAAATCCTGATGTGTTTCCTGATGAAGACGGATCTTTTACAAGGTGTGTAGATGCCTTTTTGCCAGATGAATTGTTTAATTTTATAGTGCAATGTATTAATATGAAAGCTCAATTAAATTTTGTAAATCAACCACATCTAGATTTCAAAATTCATGGTCTACAATGGCGCGATGTTACAACAAAAGAAATTTGAATATTTTTGGGATATCTACTAAATATGGTTATCAATAAAAAACCACAAATTTCAAAGTATTGGAGTACGAGCCCAAATCTAAAGACTCCATAGTTTCGGGAGGAAGGGCTCAGCGAAACAGATTTTTATCAATATCAAAATTCTTAAGATTCGCTGACCCAAATTTTCTAAAAGCAAATGATATATTATGCCGTATTAGACAATTTTTAGAACGCTTAGAGGGAATTTTTCAGCATAACTAGCAACCAAATAAGAATGTTTTTGATGAATCGTTGGTGTTATACAAAGGTGATCGCTTGTATTTCCAACAATATATAAAATCACAGCGTTCCAGATTCGGAGTAAAAAGTTTTAGTCTATGCACCTCTGATGGGTATATGTACAGCTTTGAAATTTATACTGGACACGGTCAGCAGCAGTTTCTTCTTCCTGACGACGTTGATAATACTGAATTATCGCTTTCAGAAAGAATAGTTCATCTTGGTAGAAACTTACTGAACTTAGGTTAGTCTTTCCATACAAACAATTGGTACAGTAGTACTCGGCTTGCTGAATATTTATTACAAAGAAAAAACTACTTACTGGTACGATACGATCGGATAGAAGGGTTTCAAATGTATTAAAATTTTCTTCACTCAATAGACACCAGTCAACATTTGCAAGAAAATAGAATGTAATTATTTTAAAATATTTTAACAAAAGAGACGTGTACGTTCCTTCGACAGAATTTAGTGCGGAACTTGCTGAAAGAGAAATATATTGTAAGTTGTCAGCGAGATTTTTTTTTGAAACCCGCAGTAATTCAACAATACACTCAGCGTATGCGTATCATACACTTGGCTCAAGAAATTACGAATATATTTTATTCAACGAGCAATATTGGATTCACATTATGTTTACAAAGCATTGAGCGACCAAAATATGACATTATTGACCTGCTTAAATTTCGTAATTGATTATTTCGTGGAAGGGCGTTCAGAAGAAATCGAAAGATTGGATGCAAATGAGTCACTTCCTAGACGACGTCGAAGACAACTAATTGAAGTTTATGATGAATCTGTTCTTCATACTCTTTCAACATTACCAACTACTCGTTGTCGTCAGCGTCCACAACGAAGATGTGTTATGTGTTCGTCAAATAACATCAGACACAATACTAGATACTTTTGTAATTTGTGCCCTACAAGACCTACACGATATATGCCAAACAGCTTCAACAATTAAAATCATTTTGTTTAAATTTTATGTAAAATAAATTACGTATAATGAATTTTAATAAAATATTTTGTTTTGTATAAGTTATTACAGCTTTCAGTGTAAATTCATTATGACGTACGGCGTACGTTCGTTGGTATATAAGTACGTCCGGGGATTATTTACTTGTTGGGGACGAAGGAACAAACATCATAATGGTGGTTGTGTTCATTACACCTTATAATCCAGTTTGTAATATTGAAAAGTTTAATATAACGACTTATGATTTGGAATTAGTAGAAAACTACAGTCCACTCTCGTTAATTGCAAACTCTTGGGTTCATTTTATATGCTACGAATTATCAAGTATTAGAAATATCAAATGGTTCGATATTTTTGAGACAAAAAAATAAAACTTTGAATTATTGAGTTTTATTTATTAACTGATATCTAATACAAAAGTTAAGAGGTACATACGTGTACATATTCATAATGTGAACTAATTGATATTTCGAAAAAAATCTGTTATATTAGTTTGCTTCAAAGCACAATGCTGCTCAGAACAATTGTTTGTTGTATATGATTTCTCAATAGTCGAAAATGAAGGTTTCAAAAATGCTTCAGAAACCTTAATAACGAAATTTTGTACGATAGAAGACAACTTTGATAATAGATATTTGGTCTGATACGTTATATATGAAAAGTTTTATAGGTGTAACTGTTCATTTTGGCATAGACTTTATACTCATATCAGTTACTCTCGGCGTATACGAGCTTTATGAAAGATTTATATCACAATATATTTCTGAAATGCTCTTACGAACTCGCCCCTTTTTTAATAGATACGTGTTTTCAATATCTAAACCATTTACACATCTAACTTATAGATAAACAGTCGATGTATAGAAAACATAGATGTATTTTTTGATATATCTGATCTAATCTGTTTAATTTATTTTGACCGCGAACGCCAACGCAGGCGCCAGCGTACGAGTTAACGAATTGACCTTCAACGAGAGTCGACTGTATCATACATTGCCAGTAATTTTAGCAGATTTCAATGTTAATTTCGCTTCTGTAGATTTACAACTTTTGGTAAAAGATAAATTAAACTGCAAACTAAACAGCCGAAATGAGTCTATAATAAATGAGTCTACATAAAAAAAATGTTGATGATATAATATGATATATTATGATATAATTCTTAATAATAAGAACTTAAATATCTTTTAAATTTATCTTTTGATAACTCACTCCCATAACCGATCTGTAAAAACAATCTATATAAATAGATCACATAGTATATCTAAGATGACTCTATCTCAAACAATATTTGCTTCTTTACCATTTCTAAGAAATATTACTTCTACACTTGCCGCCAAATTATTTAATCAACATGATAAATTATTAATGAAGTATTTTAATAAATCAAATTTTTCTCCTCCTAACTTCACGAGATAATACAGTTTATAGTATTCCGTGTCAATATTGCACCAAACAATATATTGGTAAAACTTCAAAATCTTCCACGAGAATCACTTCATTTAAAAGTAATTTCAAGTTAGACCCGGAAAGATGAACATTTTTCGAAATAGTCTACATGGCGCAATTCGACAATTGCTTGAAAACTGACATCAACTATCTACAGTAGAAACAAATTAAAATTTCTCTGAGTCGTAGAAATAATCTTTATAAATAATATTCCAAAGATGGACCTTTTACGAATTGGTAATTAAAAGAGAAATTTAACTTTTTAATTGTTTGTATTGTTACGAGCTCATTCTAAAATTCGGCAATAGATAAAATATTCGGAATTCATTCGATCTTTGTTTTTAATTAGTTTGTATAGTAAGCGGTTTATTCACATTGTTTCTTTTGAATAGTTACTAGGAAAAAAAAGGAGTTTGTGTAGCGCAGTTTACTTAGTTTATAGTAAATAGTCGTAGTGAACAGAACGAAGTAGCAAAGTAATCGAAGAATTTAAATTTAAGTTAGTTAAATGATAGTGATAAGTGAATTATGAGTTAGTATAGTGTAAAGTGTTTCAATAAATTAAGAACGTAAGAGACAGTATCTGGGTGATTCCATTATAACTGTGATATTCAATGTCCTGTATTGTTTTTTTGTACTAGTCATTAATTAATAATCAATTAATAAAAATTTTGTGTTAATTGAATAATTCTTAAGATATTTAAACATTATTTTTATACAATATAACTTGCCACTTAAAGAAAACTTATACTACATCACTTGAATGTCAGTACCGTGTCATGTCCATTCCTAGAATTTACCGATAAATTATTAATTTTTTTTGTCGTAACAAATGATAAAAATATCAATATTGGAGTGAATAAGCTACAAAATTAATATTAGCCACGCTGATTTATTACTGGATAGTTGCTTTTTTTCCAGTATGACTTTATATAACAAAAGTACAGTTTTCACAAATTAACTAAAAGATAAAAGCACTATGTGTTCTGCATGTACATGATTGTTGTATAAATTATTTGATTTAGAACTATTAAAAAAAACTATTTTGTTTGTCTATATTAAGAAAATGAAAATTTTACAATTAAACTTGCTTGCTTCATTTTTATTTGCTCAAAATAGACAAACAAAACCAATTTTTTTTTATATTTACTTCATGCAAAAAGATATGAACATACATTTTTTATATCCCAATTTATATATTATTTGTACCAAGTAATTTATACTCCGAATATGTGACAAAAAAATTATAAACATAAAACGAAAGATCTAACTTAATTTTAGTGTACCTCCTGAACAGATGAAAGAGGTTAAGAAGGTCCGCCGTTGTTTTATTTCCATCTTAAAATATTCAAAAAAATTTATAACAAACTGTTGTGATCGTGTTTTCCAGCCATTTTTTTAAAAATAATTGTTTGTTTCTATACCGTTACAAGTATGATCAGACACTTGATTGATGCAATTTTGAAAATTTGCCAATTGTATAAAATTATAAGCACTATTTAATACTATACTACTATAGTAAGTAGTAAAATAAGCATTGAAATCTTCCCGTTTCACAGCATTTTAGGTATTATAAGTTGATGTATTATATTTGTACTAACCGATGTAAAATTAAATAAAAAGTCCAATTCCTTCTTGAAAAAACTAATTTTTTCAATAAATACACTGTTCACATAATCTCAAAATGAGGTAACGTCAAATTCATAGTAAGAGTAGTTATATCGTTGTCACTTTTTACGATTACTACTATCAATTTAAAGAAACTATCTTATGAAGAAGACAATCGACACTATATTGTTATATTTGATTTCTATTGATAGAAGTTAGTATGTAGAAAACATGAGTTCGATAAATCGTAGATTGAGTCTCATGATGGAAGACCTCCACCGTTTCTACTCCTGAAAGTGAGATATATTTCTTTTTACTATCATTTGTTTCACAGAGTAATAAACATCGAATCATTCATAACAATACAACGTTATCAAACATAACTATTGGGGAGTACCACAGCATACCCTCAACTCACCTACATACGACTGGTCGCTGGATTGATAAGCCATAATCTGCGTGGGTGTCTGATCCGTGAGCGGATGTAAATGATCTCGGATAAATATCAAATGTTCAACATATAGCTGACAGATTTCTATAGATCTATCACAGATTTTTTGGAGAATTCTAATGTCCCACAAACTTTCAACTCACTAATTTTACACTAATGTGACAATTAACTTTCGGATGAAAGTGAATCGAATGACATTCAAATTGTTTCCTAATAATAATTGCTAAAGTGCATTACTATGTTATTTGGAATTTTACAAATTGCCATTTCCGCAAATTAATACCTACCTAATGTTAAAATGCAATTTAAAGGCTTAAGAAATTCTAGGTTTTAATTTTTGGATTTTCCAACACTAGATAGTGTATTAGGTACTAAATTCCAGGTAATACTTTTAATGAATCCGTCACGAGTTGTATTATGTACTCGGACTACCTTTTCATTTACCTGAAAGTTGGCGCATCCTTACCTCAACGGATTAAAAATTTCTAATCGACTGTCAACAGTTGATAACTCCCCCTTTTCTTGCTTGGTTAGTTTTCGGTTGTCAGGTTTCAGATATAGTTCCTAACCTGTCCCAACCACATTTGGTTATATTAGTGAACTTCAATTAGTGTAATCTAATTTTATCGTAATAAAATTCTAACATCATGAAATTTTAAATACAAATGATCGATTCTCGTTAGTTAAATGTGAATTAGTATACATAATATTTTAATGTTTTTACTTGTTTAGCGATCATTATTTCCAATGTGGATTACATATAATATGACTTACCATTTATCTTACACAATTCTCAATGATCAAACATCATTCAATAAAACTTATTCTTATCTAACCTATAAAAATTCAACGTCATTCATAATCTAACCAATCAAAAATTAATGAGAATTCTTATAGTAACCAGAATCAATATTTCAATTAATCAAAATTTCTATCAACGTCAAATTAATTATTGAATTTAGTTTAAAATTTTTACACACGTTAACAATATCAAAAATTACTGAAAATCTAATAATATATATAAATATATATATATATATATATATATATATATATATATATATATATATATATATTTGCTTATTTATATTGATCCATAGATCACCTTCATCGTGATTATCAAAATAAGAATAAAATCAACTTAGAACTTTGTTCCAATAAGAAAAATTAATTTTTCCTGGGTTTCCACATCTCAAATATATTAAATTTATTAGAATTTATGTTTTTTTTGATATTTCATGGTTCGTTAATCCAGTTCTATTTTTTTTATCGTATTGATGACCTCTGCGTCTATTTTCTAAATACTGAGATGTAAGCCCTATGTAGACAGCGTCACAATTAGTACAAAGCACTTGATATATAATATTACTCCTTCTTTTTGGTGTTTTAGATTTTAATTTAGTGAAATATTTGGATAATGTATTATGAGCTCTATGACTTATACTAATATCATATTTATTGAAATAATTCGATAATTGTTGGGAAAGTCCTTGTATATATGGTAAGGAAAAATGTTTTATGTTTTGATGTTTCGTTTCAGTTTTGTTTTTAAATTGATTGTAGTGTCTGTTTATCCTTTTCTTGAATATGTTATTTATCATTTTTTCCGGATAATTACTTTCTTTCAATGCAGTTTTTGCTTTTTGAATAGCTAAGCATCTAAATTCAGGATCTGAAAGTTAAATAGATCTATCAGCCAAACTTATTATCACTGATCTTTTATGTGATATAGGATGACACGAATTGAAGTTTAAATATCTTGAGGACCAAGTTGGATTCGTATACCATTCTGTTCTTATGTTATTGTTAATTTTATATAATGTGAAATCAAGAAAATTTATCCAAATATAAAGTCTTAAAGAAAAGTCGAAACTTCAAAATTCATCTTTCTTTTAAAAACTATAAAAAAAACTAATTTTAAAATAGAAGAGACCTAAAATCAAGAACATTTAGATGTATATATATATATATATATATATATATATATATATATATATATATATATATATATATATATATATATATATATATATATATTAGTATTTATTTTTTTTTATTTATTATAGTAGTAATTTCAGTTTAAACAATGATATTACATATGAAATATTGCAAGAGTGGCAATGTTGAATTTGGGGCTTGAAAAATCAAAGGCATTATAGGAAAAGGAATAACGTTTCTTCATAACACAATGTAATCAGCAAAATAATTGCGATTGCTCAGAAAACATACTTTCCAGAAAACGAGATTCTCTACAAAAAATTTAACCGCATTTCAAAAAAACAATGATTGAATATAAACCTAATAAGTTGAACAAAAAGCGAATTATACAGATTTTTGTGTGAAGCCTCTACGAAGTTCACTTATTAAACAAAATAATTTTACTTGCTGCTTACTTTCAAAAATATAATTTAATAGATATTTTTCAACATAGCTTATTCTAATTATTGGAATGATAGAATGTAGGCGTGACGAATTGGTAAAAATGATTCGAGGACAAGGAAATTATTTAATAGTTACCATTAATGACAGAAACCTTTTGACGTGATTCATGTTGTATTGTAATAAAAAATATAACAATTGCTGATTCATTTAGTAAATACATAGGTGACGCAATATAATTTGAGATATAAAAAAAATGCAAGTGTTTTTAGGAAAACGGTTTTATGTATGATTAAGAAATCATCATGTACATTAATGTACATAAAAGCTTGAAGAATCTCAAAAAATTGATGAACTTCTTCCACTTTCTCTTCCTCCGTCGTAAATCGTCGACCACATAAATTGTTTTTTTTTCATTGAAGAATAAGCAGAAATCACATATGACCAAATCAGACGACGTTACATTATGATGATGCAATATAAACTAGTCGTTGAGTTTACGTGGCACTTAAACAAGTAAAATTTGGAAATGATCATATAAAACTGAATTTCCTAATGCAGATTCAACACCAAGAGTTGTCTAAATCGGTTGATAGGCGAATCTTGGAACTGAACAACAGGACTTGCCTCATCATTAAATGATATCGGTCCTCTAAATCAGCTAAACACATTTACTCAAGAAGGACACCAAATGTGTGTTTCAAGAGTTTAATGTTTACTAGTAGAACCGACCTTGAAATCGTAATACATCACATTGCGCACGTGTTTTCTATTTCGATGGCAAATCGTATGTACGACTATTTAATCTCTAGAAATAACGACTCTACTGCAGTCTGAGTCACTATTTAAGAATGATGGCACTGAATTAAATTTTGATATTATTGAAGAATTTTCCTGTTGAACGAGTCCATTCTACTCCTATAGAAAAGCTTAAAACATTACATGATCGAAATTTAGAAGACCCGTTAGACGATACCTTAACACCTGCAGTTTTAATTTATAATCAAAAGACATATAGTGATATTAACTTGGTTCTCATGCCGAATATTTACATGTTGATCTTCCATTATGCGAAGACGAATCACTATCTCTATATTAGGACATCTGTAATTTATTAATTCTCTTCTTCCCAACTTCCCCTTATTTTTGAAGCATTTAGATGGAGTATTGAGGCGTATTGATAGTTAATAATTTTTTTACATGTCGTTGCAAAAATTCGAAGACAAGAATACCTAATTTTAATAGAAATAAAAGGAGGACATTTTAATGACTATTTATATTTGTATAAAAAATATGTTGCCCTAAAGAACACTATTGTACAAAAAACGAGTGAAATTGCTAAATATCTAAATCTATAAACTGCCATTTATACATATGACCCTGCTTCCGTGAATCATTGGATCCAATGAATCCATGAGTCATTGGAAGCTTAAGTCTTAAGCCAAATTTCACTCATATGCATCATTAAAAATTGTAACTTGTTAACCATAGTCGCAGACATTTGAAATAAATTTTTCCTTGGAAAAACAATTGTAAAGAATGTTTCATTTGTCTAATAATAAAATTTATAAAATAAAATTGTTTTTATCCATTTTTTATTATTATTTGCATTGGCATATTTAAACTGACAAATTCACAATTACTAATATTAATTACTACTTTATATTTGTTCAATAGTTAATGATTTGAAAATAATTTCAAGATACCTGAGCGCCGATACAAATAGTATGATGCATTTTTTGTATAATGAGAGCGATCGAATTTCACTAGCTTTACCCTATTCAGTATATTTTTTGCTACAACCAAATGTACGACTGGAGAAAATGACTGGTAGCTAGTTATGGTCCCAGAAGTATTTTACCTGTCTCGATAGAGGAAACACAAAAATTTTGGAAAAATATTCCATTGTTGGAAAATCTTTGACCACTAAGCCATTTTTTCAAATCTGGAAAAAGAAAATAATCTGGCGAATAAAGTGCATGAGTTAGCAATTCAAACTTTAATTTATTAATTTCGGCCATTGTAATAGCGGATGTGGGAGATGGTGAAATGCGGCCATTTTTGCTTGATATCTCTGCTCAAACGTTGCAATAAGTTCGCCGCTGATAGTTTTTGCTTTTTTAAGAAAACAATGAAAGTCCAATGTTTTGATTGTTCTTTTGTTCCTGGCGTGAAGTGTTGAACCCACGATTTATCGATGGTTATGTAACAGCGCAAAAAACTAAAGCCTTTCAAATAAAAGTATTATATCACATAAGGATGACTAATACTGAACAATATAGCGTCTTCAAATTTGCAACATATGTTCTATAGATTGTGTACATTCTAATATTTTGATACTTTTCAAGCAACTACCGCCATATCTAGATCAGGCCAGGTACTTCTAGAAAAATCATCGTACATCTACGGTTGTAGTTATAAGCTAGTAACATAATTTAGTAAGGTGTACACGTGTACAGTACTTATATTTCCACCAAGTATAACAAGTACACAATTACACAGTTTTTAAGTATTAGACCCAAATAGTTTTCAAAGGAACGTGGCATTTTTGCTAAGTTTTGGAATAAAAAACTGTATTACTCACAAAGTGATAGATCCGGAATTTATAGAGCATGATCAAGTTGTTTTCAACCAAATACTTTGTTTAAATCTTAGCTTCGATGTGGATACGTATGATGGTGAAGTAAAATCATGCTCTTACTTATCATCATACTTTTACAGTTTTCTCAAAGTCTCACAATCAGCTGTTAAAGTTGTATGCGGGAAAAATCTATACGCGAAACAGCTTTCTCCTTCTACAAAACAATAATTTATGGAATGGCGACTTTCTTCATCGCCCAGAAAAGTCAGATTATAATATTTTCAGTCCGGAAAATAATGTGTATCGTTTTGTAGGTTAGGATCGTTCTGGGTTAGGATCCACAATCAGCTCTTAGGTTATCTTCCTGAACTCGGGTTATAGTTTCCGAAAAGCCCTGTAGATTACTATGTTCTTTTGTTACTAGATGGCTTGAAAAACTTTAATCTTTTTCGTTAAAATTATTGGTTAGGTGTACCTTCGTCAGCATTTATAAACCTGAACACGACTACCGATAGTTTTCTTCAAATAATACGACGAGAAATTGTGTAAATAATAACAAAATGGTTAAGCATCTGTTCTCTCGGATTTTTTCGTTAACTTTTGTTCAATAATGACAGCACATTGATACGGCCATTTTTCAACACTCTCGAACTCTACCAGCACAGAATGTTAGGAAACTAACCCTTATCACGTTCATTATTGTTTGGAAACGCATGCGCGTAAATTGGGTTCTAATCATGAGTAGCGTCATTGATAGGTTACTGAGTTTTACTGTTTTTATACTTTTCGTATTTCAGCATAAAATAGCCTATTAGTTTTAAACTTCAGTGCGTGAATTATCTTTGATAACTGCTCGATAATAAATATTAAACAACTAGAATCTATTTTACTAACTAAATGAATATAATGGGAAAATTAACGCACAAAAAAGTAATGAAAATCAAAAGCTTTATATATAATGACTTCCACCGAAAATTGAACGTGACGTTCAGAAATTGTGATCTAAATATCGTCCTGGGTTAGGATCCATAATCAGCTGAAAGGTCATCTCCTGAACACTGTGTTTCAAATAAAGAAAACATAACCTGAGAAATTTTGTTCAAATTAATGTTTTAAAAGTTTAAAATATTATCGATTAAACATCCTGTATATTAGTTCAGTAGGCTTAGAATTTTTTTGTATACCTCCTGGGTATTAAAGCAAAACAGTCACATGTTAATATACGCATTATTTATATAACGTAAATATCTTAATTTGAATTATATAAATTATTGTGAAATAAATTATAAACTTTTAAATCAACCATTGGTCGATTGGTCGATATTAGCGAGTCAATGTATTATTTATGACTTTATCACTTCATTTCAACATTATCTCTTTTCGTAAGAAATCATTTATTTACATTTAAAAATTAAAGATAAAGCAATAACTGCTACTAGAAGGTTATTTTTTTTGTTCGTACTAAATACATAGATTTAATATTAAGGATAGAGAGCAAGGTATGGGACTTTGTTCAAATGTGCCTGAACTGCTTATAAAGAAAGAAAGAACTGCGTTATACCACTTTCTATCTCTCTCTACGCTATTTTGATTGGACCGCTTGGACGTAGAATTTTAGAGTAGTAGAAACAGCAGAGGAGCAGATTAATAAATTTTGATGTTAATAGCGAGGATAGAGAAATAGAGAATAGTAAACCAATGCGCTCCCCCTTCCAATAGTACAATTCCACTTACCATCTTCTCTATCCTTAATATCAACTCTATAACTAAAGTTTAAGAAGGAATCGTTTCGATTTAAAATGTGTTCTTTATACCTTAACATATATACATCGTTGAAAAGAATGTATTATTTTTCAAATTACCATTCTTTATTCTTTTAAATTTGTAAAAGCAATTAAAACAACAGGTTTCCTGCAGCTTAAGACAAGTCAATACCTGTAATTTTCTAAAAGTATTTTCTCTATTCTCTATTAGTGATAACTGCTCGCCATATAGAACCCCGCTAAATGCTTATGAGCATTGGGTTTCGGTCAATTTTTCCGAAACTTGGCACAATGAAAGTTTGTAGCAAGCTGATTGTAGTCTCAATGGGCGCGAGACCCCAAAACCCTCCATCCCTTTGAAAACTATAACTTAAGTATCTCAGGAGGAAGGGAATTTGTTATGGTCAATTTTTCTGAACCTTGGCACTATGATAGTTTGGAGCAAGTTGATCAAAAGTCTTAATTAACTACACTTGCTTTAAATGACCAGGTCTTTTAAACCTTGCCTCAAATGGCACGGACTATTTAATCTCGCGTCAAGCTACACCTTGCCTCAAGTGGTCGGGACTACTTGATCTTGCCTTCATTGATTGAGGAATATTTATAAAGTTACTTTTGCAACTTACCCACCCCATTGAGGATCCATTGAGACTTTTAATCAGCGTGCTTTAAACTGTCATTGAGCTAAGTTTATGAACAATTGGCCAAAACCAAATCACTTCGTCCCAGGGTACCTTCGGTTACTTCAAGGTAAGCTTGGGGGGGGGGTTGGTGTTTCTCGCTCAAATAATTAAGCAAGTATCATAGAGATTAAAATGTTTCAATAGGCATACGATTTAACTTTTCTCGGTTCAATTGGGGAAGTTTTAATTTGAACGGTTTCTATTTGGTGATTACTCTTAGAATTTGTTCTGTCATATTTTAAATAGAGAACTCAATTCACTGTACGAACAATTCGAAAATGAAGCAGAAAGTGTAAGGATGATACATACATTGTCCCAACAACTTCTCAAAAATAGAAAAGAAGTTATAAGTGATAATATATTACTTTGTATTTTTTTTATAGAAATACTACCGATAAATTTCTACTGTATCAAACACGTTCGTCGCTGACATTCTATCCCGAAATCTAAGGTTCATAACTTTACACAATTAGAAAAGGCAAGGATAAAGAATTTATCAAAAAATGAGGATTTCACTAAACCAGATAACTGAACAGTTATGAATGGAATATCACATGTCTAAAAAAATACAACTTTTTAAAGCGATGTATGCAAAGAGTGACGAACCACGTATGGGAACAGTGGCATGAAAAAGCCAGTTTTAGAGAAAAGGATAGATAATATTAGAATAAATAAATATATGATAAAATGTAGTGTATATTTGATTTATATATGTAATGAATATGAATATTTTCTAAAATAAACGATATTTTTAGACTAGTAATCATTTATAAAACTAATGAAATTCGGTTCTTTCAACACATAAGCCTTGAAAACGTCAGATTTACATTACATGGAAAATATATGGTTTAATAATAGTCTTATAATATCAATATCTTATACAATTATGAAATTATTTATGTTGCAAAATCTGGGCAGCATATTTATCCAAATCTAAAGCCGGTAACACACAATGCGTTCAATACTTCCAACGTTGGATGCTGGTAAGATTGGACGCATCGTGTGTTCGTAGTGTGCATGTTATTCGACGAATCTTTTACTTTCAACGTTGGCATTGGAAAGTTGGACATGAAAAGACGGTTTTTTTGATCTGCGTCAAAGGAGTTTCCAAAATTGCAACGAAGTTGGTACATCTACACACAGTTCTTGTCCTATTGCGCATGAATGCTACGTGTTGTATGAAAAACCTAAGTTGCTAACATCATCCAGTTTATTTTTAAAGAATTTATATCTGTTGTATCACTTTTTGCCACGTTTCCAATTCTTTAGGTAAGTTTAGGTTAGGTGAATGTTGGACGCATCGTGTATACAATTAACATTTTGAGATCAATAATTGCAAACTTACTAGGTATTTTATTTTTAAGAACTAATGTGATATTATTATTTATAATAATTAGTATCATACATTTTTGGCAGAAATAATGTCATTTCTTTTTCATGATACAGGATTCTTGTGTCTTAATGCTGCAAACCTTACATTAATGCCATTTTTGATTGCTGTATTTGCTACTGCTATAATTATCTTATTATTCTGTTCTTCTCCGATTGATTTTATCCTTAATTGTTTCTAATCATCAGCTAGTCGTGGTTCTTGGTTGTGTACGTTGTGCACTCTCAATAAACATCAACCTAGCTGGCAATACACAATCTCGCGTATTCTGTTAATTTATATTTTTTATTTGATGGCTCCTAGAGAGTTTTTGTTAGTCATTTTCCTTACTTTTTCTTCTACTTCACATTTACGTTCTGAACAAAAAACGTACTTTTTGACAACGAAATCTTCAAAACGTCATACTGACGTCATACTACCTTCAGTACACTATCAAATGTTTAAGGGCGTCATCTGCATTGTTATGGTTTATTGTAAACTTCCTGCTCTGTATTCAGAAAATATCGCGTAAATGAAAAGGCTCTATTAAAACTTGGCTCTTTCATGCATGACACTCTTTGCCAATCATTATATTTCAAGATGATACCTAGATTTTTGTAAAGAGGTAAAACAACGTTGTTATCACTAAAATAAGCAATTAGGAACTAAGTTTGTATGCACTGGGTGACTTAAATGTTAAAATTTTACATTATATCATTGTTTAGAGCATGTAAAAATGCTATTAAATTATTTTTTTATGTAAAAAGTAAGCACAAGAGGGCAAACCCTTTTACACTCTAGTATTCGAGTGGCGCCTGCCGTGTAGAGATGCCTGTGGATATTGATCTTGAACTTGTGGTAGTGTTCGAAAAATACGTATTTTGGTAGCTGATTCCACAAGCTTGCACTTCTCCAAAGAAATGAGTCTCTATAAATTGAAGTTCTGTGCGTCTGCATGCGAACTCAGTGTTCATGTATGCCTGTCGAGTAGGTCTTGCAAAAACTGCTCTTGGTGGGATAATATTGGCAGCTTGGGAGAGCATTTGCTTTGGTAGTAACGGTAAAATAGAATCAGGTCGGCGACATTTCTTCTATGCTCCAAGCTGGTTAACTCTGGATCGACTATGTCGAATTGCTCTCTTCTGTAGGAGTCTAGCATCTTCAAGATATATTTGTGAGCTCCAAATGTGCGAGACTTCGATATGTCTAGTGCGATTGCTTCGGATTTCTCATTTTTCGCCATAGCTTCAGTCTATACGTTGATAACATGGGCCAGAAGGTCCCCTAATGATCTATGCTGATGGATGTTGTGATGGTAATCGCTGATGCTGTTAGCAAACTCGAGATTTGCTGGTTAACGACTTTTTTCATTACCTTCGGACGGTAGTTGTTGGGAGCCGTCTTTTTTCCTTGATTTTTCATTATGGCAAGCAATTTTCCAATATGGAGGAAAGAGACCTTTTTTCTATCTTTTGATATGTTTTATTACCACAAAACTGATACTTAAAGTGATAGAAAACTTTTTTGTCTTCATTCTAGTTCTAAAAGCAATTGAAGTTACACTTTCTTTGAGATATTATTGCTGTTTCTGCCTACACTTTGTCGACGAGATAACTAGAAGAAGTCCTGGTTAGAACCTGCCTAAGGACAGTCAAGCAAAACGCTCAACGTTTTTATGTAATGTAAAAAACATATGAAGAACTTGTTAAAAATTTATCAGTCAATTTGAAAAATTATAACTATTATAAATTCGTATGTTTCTATATTGTTCCAAATAGTAAAGACACTAAGTAATAAATAAACCGTACAGGGAATGATATTTATTGTAAGATCTATAATTAATTCTATTATCTATTTATGTTGGTTTTAATTTTTGTCACAAGATGCACTTTATTATTTTGTAAATCCTGTTAATTGTCTTAACATCGCCAAAGTTAAGAAAATGATTATTGATAAAGGTCGGGTGAATTTCTTTATTTTATTCAGTTAGTTTCATTCAGTTAGAATTGAATCAGTCCCCTGGCCCGGACTATCACATACGGTTACTTGGAGACACCACACCCACCCACTAGAACACAAGCACAAGACTACCTATAATACACAACCTTGGCAATTGTACCTAGGTTGAACCTTAAAAGAGGGCACGTCTAGATGTTCTAACTAACTAACTAATGGATTGTCGTGCATGTTCATTGTTTTAGTAGATATGTATATATGTGTAATTCAGGGTATCATATACACTCTGTAACTGAAAGGATCTATTTTGTCCAGTTTTTTTGTTGTTACATTGGAGATCTACTAATCCCATTTATACCATAAGTTTCAGAAGGTGAAATGGTTCTAGCTGCCCAAGATCCGCATTTTCTATTTCATGCAACATCTATGTAGTGTTCTGGAATTCCATAATCTCTCGCGCCTCGAGAGAATGTGGATAGAGCTTTCGTCTTCAGCAATGCCTCAACAAGACTTCTGTTAACATTCGATAGATTATAGTTTCTCACGAGCATCTATACCTGTCTTAGCCACTGTATATCACCATATAATTTTCCAGTTTGTTGTCTTTGTCCTGTAGCCGATTTCACAAAAAGGTTCAGGTCCTACTAAAGGTTTATCCACCCCTATTTCATGAAGTCTGTCTGCTATTTCATTTCCTCTCATTCCAATGTGTCCCCAAACCTATTGAAGTGAAATTTTTGCCTATCCCATTTAACTTGTCTAAGCATTAGCAAACCAGCTTGGAATCTTATATCACTGTGTTTGGTTCTGGTCCTGTTCCTTTGTATTCCAATTCTGTCGACTGTTTTGGAATTATCTTATACAACTTGACGGCATTTTTGTTCATTTATAATATAGTGTTTTGATCCCATTTAGTTTTTCAGATTAGTTTTGAAGTAAGTATTTGGTCATCGTTAGACTTCGAAATTTCTTTCTGAGGAATATCCCAGATTCGATCAATTTTTTATAGAGGTTCCAGTTTATCCCTGATGATTCCTTCTCTCAAACTTCTAAGTTTTTTTCACCCCATTTCAAGTTAGTAGTGAACATATTATGTACACATAATTTTAATAGTAAGCATTTTTTTGTTCACTCGGAGTAGACAGCCGAGGAAAGTGATACGTTGGGGGCATATTAAAGACGAGGAATATGATTACTTCTTAGATTAATGAACGAATAACTTCTATACCTCTTTTCTCTGTAGTGTAGAATTTAATTCTTGCTTTAACAACTGTGCCGAATATATGAATTTATTCATCGCTTAACAAATGAATATGAAAATATCTGTATGAACCACATTTTCTGTATTTACTTAATGATATTATAATCCATTATATTTGCTGAAACTGTGTAGGTTTGATTTTTATGCATATGACTCATTTTCAAAATTTTTAAATATATGTTTCATCATTTCATTTGATTAGTTAGTTCAGTTCCATTTTTTTATCCTATTAAGAGTTTCTTAATCAATTTTCTAAACATTGCGGTGTCGGAACTATGTAAACTGCGTCATATATTACTTTTGATTTAGAATTTGACTGAATGAAACTGATGAAAAAAATCAAAAATAAGAATATAAGAAATATTATGATCAATTAACAACCTAAACTTGCAGGACGTCTTTCCTTACCGTATGCACAAGCACTTGCTCGACAATTGAGTATATTATATCAGAATACATTATCAACATATTTCACTAAACCAAAATCTGAACACCTCAAATCATAGAAGGAGTTTAGAAGCTGTTTACATACGACACCTCAAGTTTACAAAATAGATTGAAAATTCATCAAAACAGAAACATAGAACATAGAAATTTGAAACTAATTACCAAACCATGGAATAACGGAATAAACAATTAATTATAAAAATAAAAAAATCATTAAAATGAATTTTTAAGAAATATTATCTCATGTAATTATGAAAGTTGCCAATGTCAGATATTTTATTTAAGAGTGAAGTTCATTGAAACGACAAAAATATAATATTTATTGAAATAGAAATGAAGATCATTTATTCATAAAAATATTATAAATTCTACAAAAAAACGTGTTGTAAAAATGTTTGTGTTTATTCTGTTGATAAATAATTTATTCGAAAGGATGCCCATGTTGGAAATAAAATAATAAGCATCTAAAAAGTCGCAATCTAATATTTTTTCACGCCAAGCTTCTTGATGGTTTTGAACTGAATGTAAGCTGAAAAAAATGTTTTTTTTACTTGAATAGATGCGTGTCAATGTGTGAAAAATTAAAATCATTGTTGGTACCTCTTTTGAGTGAAACAATAAGAATTATCACACATAATTATCAATTGAATCCAAATCAATTTGGATTTAAAGAGCTATAATGTAGCAATCACAAACATGATGTGTCAATAGGACATCATGGGACCTTCTAAAAATTGAAGTGCGAGATTCGGATATAGGATAGAGTATTATTATTTGTTCCCTAATTTGTTAACATGTTATTCTAAGTGTAAAAAGACAATGAATTTTTAAATGTTTTATTCATATTCGCCGTTTTTATGAGAAAAAACCTATTACTGTTGTGAATTCCGTTAATATAATACACTAATTACCTTTTTCTATGTCCGTTATTCATTTGCATTCACAAAGAATGTAATTTCTGAATCGGTCAAAAATCGTGAAAAAAAGTACCGTAGCGGTTCATTTTTTCACGCTTTTGTGTTAAAAAAATGCTATAACGTGTCATTTTTTAACGCAATTATATAATTGTTTTATCAAAATAGTGGGCTGTGAACGCTTTCTTTCTCATACCAATTCGTTTTTCCATAAACTGTCACACTTTTATTTCTTGTTATTCGGTCAAGAAAATCCGTTTTGTATTTGAATTTACCTAAAAAAACTACACTGGGCATACATTTCGAGGCTCTTCGGCGTCTCTATTCTATTCTATTCAAGTACCAATAGTAATGTAATTTGAAATTAATAATGCTCACAGTTGTACTTTTAATATCTATTACTATTGCAAAATAAAAATTGATAAAAGTTTTTTCGAATTTTTTTTATGAAACTCGTGAGTAAAGTAACTTTTCTTCACTCGTAGGAATGGCCACACCAAACCGTCCTTCTCGTAAAAAAAGTATTGCTTTACTCACTTGATGCATAAATAATTATTTTATAAAAGCACGTATGTTTTTAATATTATATATAGTTTCTACAATAACACCAAAATAAAACCAAGTTTCCGCCTTTACTCTACTACCAAATGATGTACTCACATAAAGGACAACAATTGAATGTACATCATCACAGTCGATGTAAGATTAAATTAATCTAGAAAATGTAGCTATGTAGATAACGATTTACCAAATCTTCGAAACGCATGGGCGTCGTCACTTTATTAAATTGTGAAGGATACAGTTTTCGTTGATAAATTTCAAGGTATACGAGCTGCAAAGTAATCAGGGCGCGAAGACTACTATCAATTGGATAGTCGATGAACTTTCTTTACTTACGAAGATGTATTGATAACTAGTTAGCCTAGACCAGTTCCATGCATAAACAAAATATTGCGTTACCATAGCAACGAACAATAACTTATTAGAAGTGTCAGTGTAAAGTTTGACTTCAAAAAGTAAACCAGAGTTACGCAATAAATTAAAAGAAAAAAGATGGAGTATCGAGCCATCAACAAGTACCTGTATTTAAAAGAGTTAAGAGGTAAGCAGATTTACGAAGATATGCTTAATACCCTTGGTGATCAATATCCTTCGTATGCGACCGTGAAAAATTAGACTGCAAGCTTCAAAAGAGTAAATTTTCCATTGAAGATGATGACCGAGGGAAAGGCCAGTTTCTGTGTCAGTTCCCGAAATATCGATGCAGTTCCTGACATGATTTTATCGGACTGTCGACTTTGGCTAAAACGGATATCTGAAGCACTGAATATTTCATACGAACGCGTTTATCATATAGTTCACGTCAATTTGGACCTGAGAAAAATTGCTGCAAAATGGATCCCTAAATGTTTGAATGTTGACTAAAAACGTGCAAGTAGAAGCATCGCGTTCGATCTGTGCTCGATTTGAAAACGATGCAGACTTCTTAAACCGAAATGTTACTATGGATGAGACTTCGGTACATTTCTACGATCCAGAAACAAAGCAACAATCAATGGAATGGCGACACTCTGGTTCTCCAAAACCTAAGAAATTTCGTGTCAAAAAATCTGCTGGAAAAGTTCTTACCTCAGTTTTTTGGGATTGCCATTATATAATCATGATCGATTTTTCTGATAAGGGTAGAATGAGATTAATATTCGACATTACTGACCATTCTACGGGAAAAATTGAAGAGAAAAGTCGCGGAAAGCTGTCCAAAGGTGTTTTGTTTTTGCAGGACAACGTCCCTGTACACAAATCTCATGTTGAATTACTAGAACACCCCCTTTATTCACCAGATTTGGCTCCGTCCGACTATCAACTGAAAAAAAGTTTAAAAGGGAGTAATAAAAGCTGTGGAGGTCTGGTTTGCAGAGCAAGAACAAACATTTCTTTTGAAAGGTCTAGAGACGTTGCAGGTTCGCTGTAATAAATGTATCCAATTAAGAGGAGAATATGGTGAGTAATAAAATATTTTGACATTGAAATTTTGTTTGGTTCTATAGTAGGCTAAGAATTTTTCAATATATCCTCGTAGATATATTATTAGATAACTAATTGACATTGACCTTCGAAATATTAATTACATTGGTAATAGATGATTTTTATAAATTTGGTATTAGAATAAGTCATAAAGGACCTATGTGAACAATTATTGAAGGGAACCTCTTATAATAATAAGACTAACTAACTTAAGATCCTGATTTTGGATACATATTGAAAGCAAGAGAAAATAATTATCCCGAAAAAACATCTAAAAATCGCAATTTAATGTTTTTTTACATAAAGCTTACAGCGGTTTTTTGAATTGAATGTATGCTGAAAATACTTTTTCTACTTGAATGTGTATCAATACATGAAAAATTAAAATAATTGTTGGTACCTCTTTTGAGTGAAACAATAATTACACATGAGTTATTATATAAAGTCAAATCAATTTGTATTTAAAGATTACAACAACAGATAAATAATGTAGCAATCGAAAAACATGGTGTCAATAGGGCATCATACTCGTAATATGACGTTCTAAAAATTAAAGTTCGAGATAGGATAGAGTATTATTACTTTATTTGTTCCCTAATTTGTTAACATATTATTCTAAATATAAGAAGACAGTGAATTTTCAAATATTTTATTCATATTTACCGTTTTTATGAAAAAAAAAATCAATTTCTGTTGCGAATTCCGTTAATATAATACACTAATTAACTTTTTATAACAGCACGTATGTTTAATATCATAAATGTGATTTCCAAAATAACACCAATAATTTGTAACAAACGGTTCGTTAAAATAAACAAAATAAAACCAAGTTTCCGCGTTCACTCAATAACGAAGTGAAGTACTCACATTACGGACAAAGACTGAATAGTCGCAGTCGGTGTAAGTTTAATTTAATCTAGAAAATGTAGCTATATAGATAACGATTTACCAAATCTTCGATACGCATAGGCGTCGCCACTTTATTAAATTGTGAAGGATACAGTTTTTGTTGATGAATTTCAAGGCATACGAGCTGTAAAGTAATCGAGGCGCAAAGACTACTCTCGATCGGATTGGTAATGGATTTGGCGCACGTTTCAATATGTGGCGCTTTACTTCTTTTTATCAGATAGGTTTTTAATAATTTATTTATTCATTTAACAAGACATATTATTAGATAACTAATTGAAATTGACCTTCGAAATATTATTTTTTTTATATTAAATTGATAATAAATGATTTTTATAAATATGCTATTATTCAATATTTTCATCCATTTTTGACGTGAAAGGACGACGTGAATAATCTTTAACATCTTCTCGGTCATCTTGAGAACTCTTAAACCACTAAAAAAGTCGTGAATGCGACAAGCATTCATTACCATACACTTGATTCAATTTCAATTTTTCCAAGTTGCATGAGTACAGTTGTGTGTACAGTTATTGCACACTTAAGAGTATATGTTTATTATAATTTAAAAAATCGCATACACTTGGCATCTAGATCAAAATAACGGACATCATTTTGAGTCATCGAATATTTTGTATATTTAGAATTAGAAAAAATAAAATTGGATACCTTTTGACAGCTATTGAACTATGTTGATTTTATGAGTTTCTGGACAATCCATTATTTAGTATATTTTGTCTATATTACATTTTTAAGATATTTTAGAGTAGGTTGATGTAAATATCACAAATAACTAAACAAAAAACTAAGGAAAAAATAATAACCATATTTGTTCATTACTGTATGAATATTCATGTAAATATTTTCAATGTCTTATTGACTATGACTTTCTTCTACGTTATCATCAGAGTCTTTTCTGTAGCAATATGACACACATAGTCTCATATATTGTTTGGCATAAGATCTTTGTATACAGGAGAGATACAAGAATGATGAATGATGATTTTTTTGACAGTTAGTACACAGTAGAACATTTTTCTTATCAATTTTTGAACATACTCCATACAAAACTGATCAATTATCTTAATTTTTTGATTTTTAGTGGATACATAAGTATTCTTGTGTCTTTTTTCCATGTTCCATTTTTGTTGCCTTTCTGTTTTTTTAAAAGCTAAAGCACGCTTTATTTTAATAATCCACAGAGGTTAAGCACATAATATGATGTTCTTTCTTTCTGTAAGGAAATTATTTATTTTTGCATTTGGGTAAATTTAGCCATATTAGGAAAGTGAAAGTGAAGTAGCAGCCTTTTGAACCTCATATACAAAAGCACTACGAGGATATATTGAAAAATTCTTAGCCTACTATATAACCAAACAAAATTTCATGTCAAATGTCAAAATATTTTATTCCTCAATATATTTTCCTCTTAATTGCATACATTTATTACAGCGAACTTGCTTGCAACGTCTTTAGACCTTTCAAAAAATATGTTTCTTTTTGCTCTGCAAACCAGACCTCCACAGCTTTTATTACCTCCTCGTTGGAAAAAAATTTACGACCTTTTTAACTTTTTTTCAAGTGAGGAAAGAGATGATAGTCGGACGGAGCCAAATCTAGTGAAGAAGAAGGGTGTTCTAGTAATTCACACCCTAAATCACGAATTTTTTGCATGGCAACATGAGATTTGTGTGCAGGGGCGTTGTCCTGCAAAAACAAAACCCCTTTGGATAGCTTTCCGCGTGTTGTCTCTTTAATTTTTTCCCGTAGAGTAGTCAGTAATGTCGAATAATAATCTCATTCTACCCTTATCTAAAAAATCAATTATGATTACTCCATGGCATCCCAAAAAACTAAAGTATGAACTTTTTCAGCAGATTTTTGGACACGAGACTTCTTAGGTCTTGGAGAACCAGAGTGTCGCCATTCCATCGATTGTTGCTTTGTTTCTGGATCGTAGAAATGTACCCAAGTCTCATCCATAGTAACAATTCGGTTTAAGAAGTCTACATCGTTTTCAAATCAAGCACAGATCGAATGCGATGCTTCTACCCTTGCACGTTTTTGGTCAACATTCCAACATTTGGGGATCCATTTTGTAGCAATTTATCTCATGTCCAAATTGGCGTGAACTATATGATGAACGCGTTCGTATGAAATATTCAATGCTTCAGATATCCGTGTTAGCCCAATTCAACGGTCCGATAAAATCATGTCATGAACTGCATCGATATTTTCGGGGGACTGACACAGAAACTGGCCTTTCCGATCGGTCATCATCTTCAATGGAAAATTTACCTCTTTTGAAGTTTGCAGTCCAATTTTTCACGGTCGCATAAGAAGGACATTGATCACCAAGGGTATTAAGTATATCTTCGTAAATCTGCGTACCTCTTAATCCTTTTAAATACAGGTACTTGATGATAACTCGATACTCCAATTTTTCGATTTCCAAAATTTCGGTGGACATCTTTTTTCTTTTAATTTATTGCGTAACTCTGGTTTACTTTTTTGACGTCAAACTTCACACTAACACTTCTAATAAGTTATTGTTCGTTGCTATGGTAACACAATATTTTGTTTATGCATGGAATTGGTCTAGGCTAACTAGATATCAATATATCATCGTATTACACTGATGGTTGGTATTATTTTCAACAATGTTTTGTTTATTCACTCATCGATAGCAGTAAAAAGGTTGTTGTTGTAACTTTTTCTATTTAAAAGTTTTTCCTCTTCACTATATAAGTATTCAATGACCTTACACACGACAAACTTTTACATTTGAAAAAAACTGAGTAGGGTTGCAGCTAAATAGAATCAATTGACGTATTTCAGTTTTTTTCGACTTACTGGTTTAACAGCAATTTTTCTCTTTATATTATACGCTGATAAATGGTCTCGATGTTTTAATAGATAATACGTTATTACGGGATGAGCACAATACAACGTCATTTAGTGTAGTTGTAATTGGGTAAGTACTTCAATATTAATGGTGACTTATTGAAGAACTTTGTTTGGGGTTAGTTCTCCTGCCACAATTTGTAATGACGATAACCCTACAAGAAATAAAAGAATCCTGTTAATGTGTATAACGATAATTTCGAACCTAGTAAGTCGAAACCCGTATTGGCAATTTATTTATGCATTATTTTTATAATTTTCATAACTACCATTGACAAACATTCAAATTGAACTTATGTATTGTGAACAATGGAGTTTAATATACATAATTTTTAGGGAGTTGATCGAATAAACTATCAGATGTAGGTACAATGAACATCAAACATGTTAAGGAGCAATTTTAAACATTGATTATTCATGATTTATAAAATATATTCTTTTCATATTCCACTGATATCAAACACTATGAGAAAAAAAAACATCCAAATATTGTTAGTTATAAGCCTGAAAAATTGAGAAAAGAATAGTGTTTTACTTTTATTCAAAGGCAGGAAATATGCCATACAGTAGTGATATTGAGGCGGTTCAAACCGTAACTTTATAGCGCGGCCAAGGTCGTAAAAGTTGTATAACAGCAACTAAGACCACTTTTTTATACAAATTTCTACTTGAAATTTTAAATATGAGCCATTGAACTAATTTGATTGTGTTAATAGAAAACGATAAAAAATCACGTAATTTATCGACTAGACTAGAGCCAGTATATATGCTTAATGGACTAACGATGACTAGAAAAAAATTTACACCCATCAAAATAGAGTTCAATTGAGGAAGGGGCCACGGTAAAGAAGGGTTGGCAAACTCAAACTTAAATCGATATAAAATCTCAATTTTAACGCTCGCTTCTTGATACGATATCAAAATGGAAAGTTATTAAACTATCCTGTCAGGAAAAACTCTTCAATTCCAAATAAAAGCTAAATTTCCGAACTTTGCGAACTTTAAGGTATATACAGGACACTTCCTCAGAAGAACGTTGGCCACTTTATTAGCGAATCTGTAGTTGATGTCCTAACTCTGAAGCGATATGAGTGTTTCAACAATAAATAGAAAGTTGCAAATAAAATTTTACACAATATGAAGAAGAGTAAGGCTTAAAACAGACGGAGCGTTTTGTGCCGAGTCGGCTGCCGCCTCGGCGGCTCTGTTACGACACTTCTGTTACATAAAACAGACGGTGCATCGTCGACACGGGCGTACCCTGTTGAGTACCATGCGACGAAAGCGTTTTTACGACTCTAGTCGGCACATCAGTTCGTGTTCGCGTATGTGGTGAAACAGACGACGAGCGTTTTTTAATTTTTGAGGTCTCAGGGTTGCCAGATTACAAAAACAATGGAAAATTTGGACATTGACCGATTTATTAATGCGACCTGCGATTTGGGATATGCGTTCAGATGAGTATTCCAATAAAATAATAAAAAAACGTTGTTGGGAAGAGGTAACGGAAACTTTTGTTGGCGAGAATGCTACCCAGGAGGAAAAAAGAAATATAGGTAATTATATGAATTCAAATTTTATTTATTAATTAAAAAAAAAACAATCAGCATTCTCCATTTATTAGCCATTAAACCAAATGTGCATTCAACATATCTTCGGGCCCTTGACAATCTATAGTTAAAAATTCTTTTTTCAAAAGATAAATTTGATCCACCGTAGGGTCTAAGCAAATTTTCAGAGAGAGGAAAGGCTTCATCGCCTACGATTACAAATCTCAAATCTCATTCGATGGGCGATGCTGCGGGTATGTTCAGTGTACCATTTATCATTTTTTCATACAGTGTGGAATTTTTAAAAATTCCAGAGTCACTAGATTTTCCATATGAGCCAATATCAACAAATGTAAATAAATAATTGCTATCACACATTGCAAAAAGCACCATTGAAAAATACTGTTTATAATTAAAGAACATAGAGCCGCTATTCGCCGGTTTTATCAATCTGATATGTTTTCCATCGATCGCTCCTATACAATGTGGAAAATCTGCATTTTTCTTGAATCCTTCAGATATTTCGAGCACAACTAGACAACAGCACACGACTGTGATTTTTTAACTTTGTCAGTCGGCAGTTGCGGAGACACGCGTGTGTTTTGAGCCGCTCTTCCGCCGACTCGGCACAAAACGCTCCGTCTTTTTTAAGCCTAAGAAGAGCTCAACTCGGGGTAGTTTAAACGAAAATGATTTGAAAATGCGATGAGGTTAGTACTAGGAGGCTAAATTATTAACAAAGCTGTCTAATACTTTAACTTTCCTTGGAGTCCATTTAAGAGAAGATTTACAGGTTGGGTCATTCAGAAACCAATTAGGAGAGCAAACGCGCCAACAAGAAAACAGTTGTGCGTAAGGGCCCATAAACTAGCTGAACGACTGAAGCTATACGTTGTATCTTTAACAGAAATTAGGACGAAGCTGGTCTAGATGGGCTTAATCAATTTTTAATAGCAATTCAGAGTTTAGTGCACGAAAGCCTGTGGGAACTTCACAATATCATTGTCGTGGTTTGAGTAAAGACAACATTGAGAAATATACTAATTTATTGCCAGATATTTTAGTGACAAAAGACTTAATTGCTTACCTAGAAATATGATAAGCAAACAAACCTGCACATGTAGTAGCGGTAGAAAGGTAGAAAAACCGTAGCGGATGTTATATTAGGTGAAAAAGATGAAACTATTACGGTAATCGCTTTTTATAAATAGAACGAAAAAGTAGAATACAAAGATGGCATGCCTCTGGGACAAAAATTTTGCAGATGTAATAATTGATATTTTTCATTTGTGCCTGAAAGATCATTTCACACTTGGGATCCTTGCAGTGAAAAGAGATGGATATAGTTCTTATTACAGTTATTTTAGATTGGTCGAATTTGTTATAGAACATGACAAAATTTGATTGCCATGGAAAGTCAAAACTTTTCTAAGATCATTGAGGAGCTTTTATTATACCGCATGTAATATGATTATATAACAGGAAAATATATCGATTTTTGTTTGGAAAATTTTTATGTGAAGCATGGCTTAAATCCGCCACAGTCAATAATGCAACATCGACTTTCAAAACAACTGGGATTATTCGATTTGATCCTAATTCCAAAGATATTATCTTAGTCAACAGTTGTTTATTGATATATTATAGTATGAAAATGTATCATTCGATTTAAATAAATAAAATATTGTAATTAATCAAAAAACCTGAATGATCAGCACGTTTCTAATTCTTTCATTTCTGTAACGATCTAACTTTGAACGTTTTTATTTATGACGTGGATAAAATAAAAAAAAAGTCAAGAATTTTTGTTTTGAGAGTTAATCTTTCCATTTGCAGGTTTTTCTGGAATTCTTTTGGTTGCCATAATTTAATTACATATTTCACTATTTATATCTATAAACAGTAATTAACACAACACGAACTACAATTATAAGCAGATAGATGTTTGCCTCCGTCAACACAAATTAGCATACATTTACTTGTGGCGTGTATCGTAAGCTTCCCGTTATTTTTTTGCATAGTATTACCAACTGTACGGACTAACGTGTGTTTGTATAACTTACTGACTAAATGGTAACACTGCAATGAGCAGAGGTTTTTTTCTCGTTCTGAGATAGTTGGCTTGGGGGGGATCGACGCCATCTCTTGCTCTGAACGTGGAGGCTATTGCTACATCTGTGGCAAGTTCCAGTCAAAATGATGCAGAAGTGAACCTGTTTTTTTCTTTTGTTTTTTGAAGAATATGAGAGTTATGTTATAATTTGAATTATTTTATATTTATTCTATATTTGTTTATTCGATCCATTTCAGATTTTTGTTTACCAACTATCTCGGACTATATATTTTGTAAATACTTTGACAGCATTTCAATCTGAACATTTGACATATTTCTATGATATAGCAAGTTTTGAATTTAGAAAGCTAACAAAAAAATAGTTCACAAAATACTTGTTTCGTTTACAATTGGAGGTGACTACTAGCTTAGAGCATGATTACTTTTGCGAGTATTTCCAGCGTAACTGTAATTAAACTTTAAAATATTTCACGCCAATTTTCAAATATTGTATTTGAACCTGAACCAAAAGGAACGAAATATCGTTGAAATAAAAGGGCAAATAATAATTAATTATTATAATTATCGCGAATGTTATTGAAACATATTGCCATGTTCCCTTCACTAGAATTATTACCTTGAACAAACAAAAAAAAATTGGTGATTACTTGCTCTTTTTAAACACCTCAATTATGTATTTTAGGAAAAATATATCCCTTTTTTACTACCTACCATACGCCAATGATTTTTTGTAAATTGTATATGATGCCAATTTATTCATTTTTTTCATTTTCCGGCATGCAATAATTATTACCACATAAGTTTGAGATGTTAGGGAGATATCTATTTTACCATAACAGGTTTTCTTTTTTTTTCGTTATCTTGTTTCAATTCGTTGAAATCAGAATTATTCTATTACATTTAATATTTCATGTATCTATTATCAATTTTCGTTGTTTTTTCTATTTATTTTGTTTATTACTTTGTTTATTTATTTAAATTTCCACACATGTGCCTTAGCCCTCATCTTCTCAAGTTGTGGAAGTACCAGTAGGACTATCAAATGGTAAAACAAATAACAACTATAAATTTCTTTTTGTGATAACAATAACACGTTCGAAAAGCAAACTGAATTGTTAAATATTATAATAAATATAATTATTTTCAATTATGTAAAAAAATTGCTAGAGTTTTGAAAGGTGTAGATGAAAGATTAAAAGATGGTGATTTCTTGTTTATAATGGCATAAAAACTCTCAAGAAAATACAGAAAATAACAGTATAGTGATAGTTGTATAATGATTATGTATTTATCTAGGGCACTGTCGCCTCAACGGGCATCTGAAGACGTTAGACTTAGCAGATAATGCAGCCTGCAGATTCTGTTCCACATTCTCTAGAAGTGTATATATATGATACTGTCGTTTGTCTAATTTTTTTGTTTTTTTGTTCTGAAACCTCATTCTCCCCATAATTAAAAATGAGAGTATATTTAAGACCAAATTTATCAAAACTGAACGAAACATTTAAATTTAAAATATGCTGCCAAAAGCAGAAAGGTAACTATTGTTTCAAGTACGTTTAGTAGTGCTCATGAACCAAGCGATGGCGCTGAAACGAAAACTTGAGTTGGTTATATATAGGATGTGGTTAATCTATGACAGAGTCTACGAATTTGGACGTACGGAAAATATTCGAACGACTTTTGTTCATGACTTGTTAACTTGTACACATAACTCTTCTTGTCCAACGTCCAGTTTGTTTGCCTTCGATCGTCGTGGAGTAAAGTAGACATTGTACTAAATGAACCGCAAACACAATATTATTGAGATGTGTAGTAGTATATGTATATACTCGGGTTCACTGGGTTCATCTATTAAAAGAAATGAGCTGGGAGGTTGGTGCATTATATACTGTGTATATCATCTTTTTTCGAACTACATAGAAGCTTGAGGGACTATATTCAACGAAAGAATACAAAAATGAGAAACTATACTTTATATATAAACTGTATATAAGATATGTAATGTAATATTGATATCGGAATAACGGAATAACGTTAAAGGGTATGCACGTAATAATTTCATTACTGGAGTAGTTGGATTGGATATCGTGTCGTATTATTCGTATTTGTGTCAGAATGTATTATATTGTATTATACCAAAATGTACCAATGTATTTCTGCACTAAGTAAAGTGTTTTTAAGTATCTCTGAAACAAAACGGAGGAAATGGTGTAATGCAATGAAAAGGGACAGTAAAAGGAATACTGTTTTATCAAGTTTTATAAGTAATCGGTTTTGTTGTGAAGATTATTTCGGGATAAATAGAGGTAAATAGGTACTTTTATTTATAGCGTATACAAAACTTGAAACTTACAATACAGGGTAGCTTGACGTATTATTGTAACAATAGTGTAGTTTTAAGGTGTTACTTATGATTTGATTTTTTGTTTTGGATTGGTGTGGCGTCCAGAGGGAAGCTAACCAGAAAAAAAGGGTCATCAACGGTTGTTAAGAATTAATAATTTTTAAAATTCACGTTTCATATGGTAAAGTATATATTCATAAAGTCGATCTGATTTTCATGACGAAATCGTCAAAATGTGGTACGAGCATCTTATTTTTATAAAAACTTCTATAATACTATATTTTTATATACGTTGGTTGACGGTTTCCACTAGTTATTACGCATTAACTAATACTTTAATCGAATACTATTTGTTTGAACACTTGGAATCTCAAAACTGGGAGGTTCCATGCGCTTCTTGATTTTGCCCCAAGAATAAGTCATTCTATCGATCTGTCTGTTCATCTGGTTCATGCCGGGAATTTTAACATAAAAACGTTAATTGCGGCAAAACAAACTAGCCATTGCATAGCTGGAGAGAATTGTCTGAAAAACCACGAAAACCTCTGCTATATTTTTATCAACAAATCAACTCTGTCCCAATGGTGGCAAGTCACTCTTGCCAGTAGCATTTTTCCAAACAGACCGGCCGCTCTCTTACATAATCGCCGCTGATGACGCAGTAGCTGTTTGTAACGGATCTCGGTCGATATAAAATATATCGAAACGTCTAAACTTCGTAGTTTGTTAATAATAATCCTATCGACTTGAAATAAACACCATCATTCTTACAAAATTAAGTTTTATTTTCGTTAAAGAATATAATTTTTTCAAATTTTTTAACGGCACCAAAATCTATGGTATGGTTTGATGAGGAACCTGTCTTCTGGAACGTCTGATCTGTTCAAAGTGTAGAGGTCAAATGCGTTAACTGCTGAGCAGATGTTGCCGGTTACGGCTATTTTATAGAACCTAGTACTGGATTTAATTGTAGCACAATCAATGCTGCAGTAACCGCAACCATTTCCTCTTCTTCATCCAACCAATGCATCTCTTCTTGTAAGTGCTTAATTATAGATATTATAAGTAAGCTCCGGAGGATGTGTGTTGTGTGAACATGAAGGACGAGGATACTACTTCATCAATATCAAAATGTCAGCTGGCACACACGATTTACAACACAAATATGTGTCCGGCCTATCTGATGATGTGATACATTCTGACGTGTAGTATTAAACGTGTTAACACGGCACGTATTAAAAATGTGTCATTAGCTTTATATGGTACGTCCACGTAGTATCTACAACGAGCGAATAGCAGTGGTGCTACATTTGTTTTTATCAAATTTAAGAATCGTTTTGACCTCGCGGGTAAAATTACCTGCTAATCGAGGGAAAGTCACGTCACTGGTATGTATCAATAGAATTTTAATATATAGAGCACTTTCTAAATGGCGAGTTTTGTATTTTACATTACATTTGAGTTTTGAATAATCATATTTTCCATTTGAAAGTAGTGAAAAATATTACTGCTCTACATAATTCAATCTGTTCATCTCTTATTTATATTTACAGAATCTATGCATACTAAAACCAACTTTCTAATGTGATTATGTTAGGAAGGATTTTTATATTTCTATCAGTGTTATTGAAAAAATATCATTGGTTTGATGTAACTTTATCGGAAACTGCTCAGAAACGGTAATGATCTGGATATTACTAAATTGTTGTTCAAATTATCATCTGAATTTATGAGCGCTTACGTCCCGTTATTAAACGAATATTTAGATCGTAAAAAATAATGGAATGAATCATTCTTTGAGTATTAAGGAGTAGAACAAACACAGTCACATGGTAAAATGTATTTCCATTTAGTAAATAAAAACTAAAGAAAAAAAGAATTACTTTAGCTTTAACTGATGGAGTTAAATGAAACAAATTACGCACTATTAATGTCGAAATACTAAACAAACTTAATAAACCCATTCAACGTCTTGATCATTCTTCATCATGACTTTTTGAAAACCTATAAAAAGTTATGGTCATATAAAAAGAGTTCAGGTGATCAACTTCTTCATTGTCGAGTATTCTGGTGTGGTTGGGTACCCACATGAAAGTAATATTGTTGTTTGCTCCCAATGAGTTCAGAAACTGCGTGCATTCTCATACTAACTTTGACCCAAAATTACAAGAAACAAGTGTTTGAACTGTTGTACTGCTGTCTGATAGAATATCTTTCCATTACGGTAGTTGTGTAGTGCGTAATGGACTGCGCATGTACGAGTGGCGTATGTTTCTGCCTATAAAATGGAAGGGTATAAGCCCATTGGAATTCCGAGTTTGATAATTGTGATATATACACTTTTTATAATGCTCAGATGCTCATTTACGTCGCTTGATTTCGTGTTCTGTTCCTTGCAAACTTTTATAGCCCACTTTCATCTAAGTCTAAGATGATAATGAAATGCATAAGGCATGAAATGTAGGTAGTGACTTGGAAGGTCACATTAAGATATTTAATATTTAACTTAAAGGCTAGTTCAACCTCGTTCATTATCAGGCGATTCATATTATATTTGTTTTTCTTAGTGAACAGAACGAGTGGGTTATTTCGGAGGTTTATGTTCAGACCTTTATTGACACACCAACCAAGAGCGTTCGTTAAGGTTCACTGCATTTACTGCGGCAAGTCCGGTACCTAGTCATGAACTGAAAAACAGAGTATTTCCATTCTTCAAAAAATTTATCACAGTAATCAGTGGAGTGGAAATTCAGCGCTAGTAAATATAAAAGAATCCCGGGCCCTGACTCTCTAGATTATTTAAAACAACCAAAAATAAGAAGATATCGTCTAATTTTTCAAAATTTTCAATATTTCCTCGAGATTCATATTTTTTCATTAATTTAAAATGGTTGAGATGAGACAACGCAATATATAAACGTGCTTTATGCGAATCTGCTAATATTTATTATATAAGGTTACTGTTACTTTTTGTGTATATCTAATATGTGGAAATTGATGTTGTGTTTTTCTTCTCCTTTTACAATGGAATATCCAGAGCTTTCATTTTTTTGACAGCTATCATACTAGAAGGGGAGAAATACTAGTAAATCGTATGTATACAGTTCGGAAACAATGGCAGTGTATGGCACTCGGACCATTCCACGAAATTGGGAGATGCGCCCAATTTAAAATCAATAAGAAATATAATAATCAGTTCCAAAATGATTTGAGTATGATTTGAAGATAGATATTTGAAGAAGGAAAAGGAAATAAAATATCTGATAGACTAGCAGAAAAGAGGTTCAAACATCGTTCTGAGAAGAGAGAATAGAGAGAGATAAGACAAGTGAAGACACTACTGGGCTACTGAAACCAAAAGATATCGGTCTCCATGAGCCACAGCAAATCTGTTTTACTAGAACATTATAGCTCTAATGAATGTCACAAGAAACTCAAATCAGTTTGAAAAGTCTCAAATTCTATGCATTGGAAGAGGAAATATTTATTTATCCATATACTTGATAGTTACAAGGTTACGTGGTAGAGTACAGGAAAACTAAACTAAAGCCGGAATATGTTACAAAATTTATTAAACAACCCGGACTAGGAGAACTACTGGTTTCAGAAAGAGTCTTTAGAAACTGATTGAAGGAGAAGGTTCAATTGATCTTCTAACTATATGAAAACTTAACTAAACTGAAGCAATGTTCTGATTTAAATTCATTAAATAAGCAGAAATTCAAGAATTACTAGCGTCCTTTCATACTAATTGGAGGAGGCAGGATCTTTCGATAGTCCACGAAACGAATTCTAATCGTAGATTTAATATCAAAGATTTAGCGAGCGGCATGTAAGTAGAATTGTACTATTGGAGGAGAGAAAAAGAGCATCAATTTCTATATCTCTCGACTCGCCATTAAAATCAAAGCTATTTAATCTCATCGAAGTTCCTATCACTCGACGACATGGCGATCCAATTCTTTCGGACCCATTTGAGCAAGCTCCCATACCTCGTTCTCTCTATTTTCAATATTAACTCTATACAGTCGAACTCCAATAATTCGAACTGCAAGGGACCGTAGCAAAAGTTCGAATTATCGAGGTGTTCGAATTATCGGAGTTGTGCACATTTACATACATATATGTATGCATTTCGATGCATCTTTCCATTTTATAAATAAATAAATATGTTATGGGTATATAACATGTTTATTTATTTATTTATTTATTTAAAATAATAATTTGTATACGTTTGAAGAATTTTTGGTCCTAAAAAGGACCGATTATTTATCTTAAAATAAAAAAAAATACATATATTTATTTTTTTGTAAAGAAATCAGCTATGCTAGATTGCTTCATGCTGACGATTTTTTCTTTTGAAGCAAATCGAGTGATTCGACAAAATATCGTCGTCTTACCTAGAATCTGAAGATTCGAATTTTTCAATTTTTTTCAACACTAACAGTTCGAATTTTTCAATACCTTTGTATATACATAATTTATACAAGAAAAATTCGAACTTTTCAATTATTTAAACGTCAAAAATTCGAATTTTTCGGTAATTAACACAGAAAATACTAATTTTTTGATAATTCGAACTTCAAAAGTTCGAATTATCGAGGTTTTTTTACATGTGTTAGTAATAGGAATGTCAAGGGACCGACGCAAAAGTTCGAATTAACGAGGAATTCGAATTATCGGTGTTCGAATTATCGGAGTTCGACTGTAGTTATAGAAAAATAAATTACAATATTCTTCTAATCAACTACTACTACATTATCAATCTCTTTTATTATTTCCTTTTGTATAATATATTGAAAACCAACTGGTTTATTAGTGAAATATTGTTATAATTTAAACGTGCTGATATTAAATAATTTGTAATTTTCGATAATTACTTCGTTTTAGCGTGAATGCGATATGATTTTGGTCAATATTAACACTCTATAATTCTAATATCCGCAATCATTGAGAAAGAGTTAATTGGATCATATATTCGTCGATAGTTGAGATTTAAATTCATTTTAAAAATCATAAAAAAAATAAATTACAATATTTTTCTAATCAACTACTACTACATCTCTTTTATTACTTCCTTTTGTATAATAGATTGAAAACCAACTGGTTTATTAGTGAAATATTGTTATAATCTAAACGTGCTGATATTAAATAAATCACTGTCATTTCGAGAAGTTTGTACAATATTACAATAACAAAAAATTATTAAAAAAATTGTAATTTGGAACTACTTCAAATTATACTCCTGATCCAGCAAAGCCTCAAGTTCTCAAGTTCCAGTGAAGGCGATATGGTTTTGGTAAGATGGAGAATCAACCGCATAACCAACGCAATAACTGGCAGTAACTTTTCAAATCTTTGAATACGGAGGTAAGGATTGATAGAATGTCCAGCGTGATCATCTGATTTTACATTAATATATTTCTTTCTTTAATATATGTGCGCGGTATTGTGTACAAAACTGAATTTTTTCATTTAAATAACTTAAAAGAATAAATAACGCTTGCGAATAGGCTGATCACGCCTGATGTAATATGACAAGACGACAGTTTTATTTCAAATTAAGATGTTGCCATTTCTTCTGCAACCATTCAACAAATTGGGAATTGTTTTCGTCATTCTAAGAGGGTTTAAGGGTATTTTCAGGTTGAAAAATGTCAATTTATAATTTAAATGTGTAAATCAACCATAATAAAGAATTTATTTTATTTGTTTTGCGACTTGTGATTTTTTCTTTGGACTAGAGTACCTTTAATTTTGACATTATCAAAAATTATTGTAGAGGAAAATGTTTAGAATTAAAAATAATTTCGAATTAATGCTGTTTCTAAGCATTGAAAAAAAATATAGTTTTTTCTTTGTGAAAACTTTTAAAATTTAAGTTTGCACATTGATGCTTGATAAATGTAGGAAACATTGTACAGTTTTAAGGCCGCTTGACATGATGCAAGCAACGAGCATGACATTGCATGCTATTTCTTGAAAGATAAAAATATTGTATAGACGAATATTGCTTGTTGCTTGACATTACGAAAATCTGCTGCCTTGTATTTGGAGTCTGTTGGGCAAAAAAGAGTACCCGGTCGATGGCGGGTCAAGCCCTGGTTAGATAGAACAAGAGGAAAAATGAGTTTAGCTATAGAATTAGATCAGAAAACAATATATTGGAGAATAGTTAAAGAAACATTTGAAAAACTAAGAAAAATATAACACGATATAACTAAGAAATCCTTGACGAGAGACGTAATATCAGCACATCAGAAATTCTTTTCTTCCTAGAATTACAACTTGCACGCAATAAAAATGGCACCAAACTGATATTGTCGCAAGTGCGAGATCTTGCATGAAACTCAACTCACAGTCTCGCATTGCATTGCACGTTATCTTGCATCATGTCAAGTGGCCTTTAGGCTGAAAGACTTATTGTTTTGAAAACTGTAAAACGTCACCGACAAGGAAAAATTGAGATTGTCCTGATAGGGGATGATTATAATAAAACATTTCGGACGTCTAGATAAAGTAGTCATTTTAGAAAATTATAATCATAAAATAATAAAATATAATATAATAAAAAAATATTTTTTGGAGTAAATAAACAATTTCAAGTATTTCAAAGCTATCTCTAATCCTGAATATTTGTTCTTTACAATCTTGTTAATCATACAGGTATTTTACTCTAAAGCAAAAATAAATTTTTGACAAACCTCGTTTACGTTTGCTCATTGTTGATATCTGATATATACAATTTCTTGTGTAAAGACCAAGACTTCCACATTATTGTTCAGCTTCTTGTTTGTATACACGATTTGATCAATTTTAAATCGAATCGTTAGCACTTTCGAGCGCCATATGTCAATTACTTTGTGTTAGTTACCTGTTCTTTACGATGCGAGAAATTTATTTTACGATATAGACTATGGGAAAAAAGTTGAGCAACAAGTCTGCTGGATATCTTGGGTTTCCCATGGAATTACAGCTACGGAATCGTTGGAAATGTTACAGTGTTACTGTGTTCAGCATACAGTGAAAGTTGTGGAGTCGTCGGAAACTTGTTTCATGCGAGTCGCATAACGGAGAAAAAGGTGTTTGAAAATTGTCATGTCGGCACTCGTAGACAGTGGCTCTCATGATTGACTCAACAAATTTTGGTTAATATTTTGGGCATGAGGCGTATCAATTCTAAACTAGTACCAAAAGACCTGAATCTTTTGCAAATATAACGTTGAGTAGAGGTTACAAAAGAGATACTTAACAACGTAGATGAAGACCCTATATTCATCGAACTTGTGTGAATCAAGTCTTATATTTTCTTACTATTTTCTTATTACCGTTGTTGCTTCACCTTCGATTTGTTTCAGAAGGTCAAACAATCAACGACCGGATTTGTGGGTAGACAATTCACGGATTTTTCATCACGATAATATGCTGTAAGATTCCAGCGTAATTGTCACTGATTTTTGGCCCGACACGGTACGATAGTCATTACTCAGCCACCACATTCGTCAGATGTGGCGACTTTTTCCTCTTCTCAATAGTGAAAAATCCGCTTCGGTTAATGTGAGTCCACTGAAGTCATATTATCTAATTCGCTGAAGGTACTGAAGGCCATTTCAGCTGTGGCTTACACAGATATTGAAAATAATTGGCTTAAGCCTTGACATCTTTGTATTGGCTATATTTAGAAGGCGGTATAAAGATGTTTATTAAATTACGTGAAATATGAACACATAGTATATTTTACGAAAATATATTTAACGATTTTTAGAAAAAAACAAACAAAGTCTTTTGTTGAAATATTATTTATATAAAATTCCCGATAAAGCTAGTTTAATCTAAAATTAGATCTGCGACTTTATCAAGGTTATAGGATTATTGATTTATGTTTATCTAAATTTCAACGAAGAATTTTTAATTATTATTCGATGACTACTATATTAGAATAGAATAAACATGTTCTGTCGTTTTAGAAAGCCTGTTCATCAATTGACATTTTTATCCTGTAGTTGGAACAGATAATAGTAACTTACTAATTCATTAATTTATGAACTGACAAGTAGGGAATGTTGGCAATAATGATGAATGAATATAACACACTCTATTCAAATGATACTTTTTCATATGGACGGATATTTGAATCGCTTCGTTCAGTAAAACACTTGTTTTAATACACCAACTACGATTTGCACTCGATTTTGTGCCATATTTTACAAAAAAACGGTATCAAGACACTTATTCTCTATTTTCTACATACCACTAAAATCGTTTGTTAAAACATATATGGCCAATATACAAACCAAACGTGCTATCGATTTCAGCCTAAAGTTAAATTAAAAAGGGCAGAATCCCTTTGCTAGGCAGATGATGAAGTAACGGCAGTTTTGATGACCAAATTCCTAGAACTTAATTGCCACACCTCATATATCATCGACAGAACTCGAGACATATTTTGGAAAATAGTCTTTGAAAATTTTATTAAATAGCGCATTGAAATTATTAGAGAAATTTGACAGAAATAACACTATTGGTCGAAAGTTTTTACACATCCCATAATCTATTTAAAATTTCAAAATAATACAATTTAACAAATTTCTCTTTCAAATTAACAAGCGAAGGAAGAAACGGTATCTGACAAACCAAAAATAACACATTCAAATTGACAAGTACCGGCTGATTTGTTTATTATTCTTTAACACTATGAGACGCGAGAACGTGCTGTGATTTATACTTTTTGGACCAAGACATCTTTTTGTAAAGATCGTATACGAATTGTTTTCCTTCTCGTAAATTTAGACTTTAGACATTTAAAAATGGGTAAAACCATCTACCTTCGAATGCTTCTACATTGGAAAGGATATTGAGAGAAGCTAGCATTTTTAGAAGGGTAGCAAACCATTCTTATAACGTCTAAATAATAAAATTAAGATCTTGCAGTGGGCTAAATAACGTAAAAATTTGAAGCATGTCGAGTATGAGAAAGCTTTATGGAGTGATGGGGCAAAGTTTGAGGTTTTTGGGTCTAGGAGAAGAGTGATTATACGCAAGTCAAAAAACAATGGATGCTAGATCCCGACTTTAAAACACGGCGAAGTTTCGGTGATGGTTTGAGGATGGTGTGGAGAAATGGATTAAGTAATAGTATTTCGTTGGGTAGTAAGTAAAAAAAGTACAAACACATATAATAATGATAACTTTCCCGTTCCAAAGAGCAATGCAATTTTGAAATGTAATAATCGATAACAAATAATTTTTAAATACACTTCTTAGTCAGAATCTGGGGAGATTTTTAGAACAGACCAGCATAATATATTCAATTGGTATTTTTCAAGGTCTTAGTAAATTTACTTACCCATATCCGAAGAACATTAACAAAGTGTTGTAATAGATATAAAATGATATAATTCTTACATGTACATACATGATTTAACTTTGGTATAAATAGAAATGATAAGAGAATAAAATTATAAAGTCATGAAAAAATCTTGTAATTAAAAAGGCTTACAAAATTATATGCCGTGATTAAGAGATTAAATTTAATGAATTCAAGATTAAGACATAGAATTTCGAAAATACACAGATTGGAGCCAAGAAAATGAAGAAATCGTGATCTAATGAAGAGTCAGGTAATGAACCCCACAGTACCTAATGACGAATTAATATCTAGCTGGTGACCTCGAGACTTATAAATAAAATAAGAATCGAGTTCACATTTCGTGATCAAAAGAAACAAGTTTAATAAATCCAGCATCTGTTAAAAAAACTGAACAATTTCTATCTTTAATTCTTAACTTATAAAAGGTTATTATTTATTTTTTGACTGTGAAATGTTGTAATCGGGTCGATAACACCCATTATTATTAATAGGTCATCATTGAATTTATATTTTAATTTCATAGAGTCTTAGAATTAATAATCAATGGAAAAATAAGATTTTGATTAACATCAATGATAAATGAATAAGATCTAATATTTCCATTTTGATTTTGTTGCCAGAAGTAACTGCAGCGGTATTCGATATTGTTAGTAGTTTAAATACCATAAGTAAACAATCAGTTTTAAATCAACTAACGTCACTCAATATGCACGGTCATATATTACATTTTACAGAATTTCCCAATTGTTAGATTTTTCAAAGTCTCTGCTAATGACACTCTATTGTCAAATTACATCCAAAATGACGGTGTTCCCCAAGGGTCGATTTTAAGCCCTACTCTATTTAATCAAGATAATAGCGATCTTTGCTCTGGTCCTATTTTTTCCGTCAAGTAGGCTTCATAATATGCAAATGATCAAATTATTTTTAGTAATGGCTTTTCCATTTCAACTACTACTAGCCTAATTCAGTCAGCAGTAAATTCTCTAAGCAAAAATATAAGCCAATTGGGATTAACTTTATCCGTAGCAAAATTTAAAAATTATTAAATTTAGTAGACGACCACCCACAATATTCTAATGTGTCTTTATTGATCACATCCGCCTTCCCGTTGTGAATCACTGTAAAATTTTTAGTCTATCATTCGATTCTCAACTCACTTGGAAACAACATACCCTAGAAATCAAAAGCGAATGCTATGAATCATTAAGCATTATTTAAAAATTATCAAAATCCTCTCACATTACCACTGGGGAGCTGATAAAAATTCTCTTTTCAAAATATACAGAGCCTTAATTCACTCAAAATTAGATATTGGTTGTCACTCATACATCTCTGCTTCCAAATCAGACCTCGACCTTTTAAACTCTGTGCATAATAGAACTGTACGTATCCACCTTCTCAACAGTCCATTATACCTTTATTGAGTCCTTGAGCCCTTCCCATCTGGGGTATGTGGGGGCATCTCAATTTGAGCGAAACTTCAAACTACAAAAGAAAGCTGTTAGATATTTACTCGGACTTAACAGCAGAGCTCACTACAGAGACTTCTTTAAAAGATTAAAAATTCTGACTCTTCCCTCCTTATTTATGTTCCAATCCGTTTGCCTAATTCGTAAGCACAGCTCTTCAATTTCAGAAAGATCGTTGCACGGCTATCCATGCGCGAAGCATGACCTTTACCTACCTACTACACGCTCAAAATTATTTAAGGGCTCAATATTTTACAATGCAAAAAAATACACAATCACTTGCCAATTGAAATAAATTCCAGATTCCGCAATAATTTGAGAGCATATTTACTTCTACTCTGTAAACGACTTCTATTCTAATAATAATATTTAATATTATTAATATATAATATTTAAAACAAGCCTCACCCCGTGCCTTCCACTTACTTCAGTCTTCGTTTTTGTGCTCTGTCGCCCGCTCGGGTTTTTCGGTTAAGCTTATAAATTGTAGTGTAATTATCGTATTTCACGGAAGATCCGGAAGTTCTGGAAATAGAGGATCGGATAGTGCTGAGATAAAAACAAAGCTTAAATCAGTAATGCGAAGGTTAAATGCGATTGAGCAAAAGCAAAAACGTTATCATCCTTCACCAAGCCATTCCTCGGAAGGTTCACAATTCTGATAGTCCTTCGGCGAAGGAAGAGAATAACAACTCTAATCCATTAATCGCAGGTAAGCAAACTATGTTAAGCAAAAAAATGTACCAAGAATGCTCATAATATATCTAATTAAAATATCTACTAGAGTGACATGAGGACACAAGCTTGAAATTTCCTAGAGTGGAAACTGACATGGTTCACAACCTTGGAATTTCCTAGAGTGGAAAGTGACAGGGTTCACAAGCTCGGAATTTCCTAGAGTGGAAAGATCCTAGAAGATAAATCAACTTGAGTTTAGAGTAACTCATACTCAAAAATAAACCTATATTATATTATTTTTGTTTTGTCAAGCCTAGAGTGGCTATATGGTTTATGACCTTTTTTCTCTGGGTTATGGATAACACGACACCAGACAACATCAACATTAACTCAATTCTGGGAGAAGAGACGCTGGTGAAAAGTGTTTCTGAAAAAATTCTACAGGAATTAGTCCCACGTTACGAGAATGTCTTGTTAAATGGATTGAAAGAGGAGGTTAGAGTGGAACTCGTAAATAAATTTCTGCCTCCTTAGAGTTTAAAGGCGATTGTTCCTCCTCTAATTAACTCAGAAGTCAAAATAGTTGTACCAGGAAACACTCTCAGCCTTAACGCATTTTTTATCTGATTTAGGGAAAAAAGTGTGAGTATATAGAGGCTATGCCTTACGCTTGCGGTGTGATGTTTTTCATCATGAATCTGTTACAAGGAGAGAGCTCTTGCTGTTGCATTGAAATAAATACCTTAAAGACACCTTGCAAAATACCACGATTTCCGAGTACTTGCTTGGAAAGGAGCGGGATACCACCATCGAAGCTGCAAAAAGTCGAGCGAACACTTGAAGATTAAAAAGAACAAGCCACCTATTCCTACCTTTGCCACATCTTCCAAACAGGGAAACTACCGTCGCATTAATAAAAAATGTCATATTTTTATATCTTGGGTCAAAGACCAAGAGGCTCATGGAGTAGATGCTTTCACGTTAGATTGGAATGCGATGAGTTTTCATGCATTTCCACCGTTTTCCTTAATATTAAGGGTATTACAAAAAATAATTAGAGACAAAGCTGAAGGCATTGTTGTTGTACCTCAATGGTGTTCACAACCATGGTACCCAATATTTAAATCATTACTGATAGATGATCCCATAGTATTAGATCCTAACAGAGAATTGCTTTTATTTAGCAGATCACCCCATCCGTTGGGAAAAAGCCTTTCCCTGGTGGCGGGGAGGTTATCAGGCAAGCGCTATTACAAGGACGATTGCCTTTAGAAGCCTTAGATGTATGCCTAGCCTCAATAACAGACTCTACCCTAAAACAGTACAGTGGCGGCCTACGTTTATGGTGGACGTTTTGTATAAAGAAAAACCCGGATCCGTACAAGGTAATTGTCGAAGATGTTCTGGATTTTTTTCACTATACATTATAATAGAGGCGCAACTTACGGAACTCTAAATTCATACAGATTGGCCATATCTCAAATAGCAGGGCGAAATTTCACAAAAGATTTCAGACTTAAGCTTGAGCTTAAGTTTTTTCAAGGGACTTTTTGGAAAAAGACCACCCAGCGCGAGGTACGATAACATTTGGGATCCCCAAATAGTAAAGACGCTTAGAACCGAAGATATTAGCCTAGCGGCTTTAAGCAGTTTTGTTAGCCGTGGCGACTAGCCATCGAATACAAACTTTAACTTTAATTAATATCAAGAACATTTCAATCCAACCTCATAAAATCATAATAAAAAATCAGAGCGTTTGAAAACATCTGCAGTAAATAGATCTCAACCTCTTTTGGTTCTACCTTTCCTTGATGATGATCCTCAATTATGTATAGCTAGAGGGTTTAAAAAATATATTACCGAAATTGAAAATTTAAGAAACTCTTGTGATTGGCTTTTTATCACTTTTAAAAAGCCTCATAGAAAACCATCTGCTTCTACTATCGGTCGGTGGATCAAGAACATGTTGGAAAAAGTGGAGTGGATATGGCAATATTTAAACCACAAAGTACAAGACAAGATTAATATATTATAGATAATTCTGAGTTTGCGAAAACATATCTTAACTGTCAGTTTACGATTATGTATTTAATTAGTTACCACGGTTAACCATATTGTTTAAAATAAAAAAAAATTTGAGTTGATTTGTTGTTGCAATAAACTTTAAACATCTTACTTACCTTAAATGATGTTCGATCTTGATTATTTTACGGTCTTGTTGAAGTAAATAAGTCCCTCCCTACCTATAAACACCCATTGCAACAACAACTTTAAAGTGACTGAAGTAAGTGGGAGGCAAGGGCGAGGGTTTGGGGTAAGTAAATGAATTTTTTTCATTTATCGCATAGGGTTATAACCCAATTGAGTGATGTTAATTTAGGAGCACTTAGATACTAAAGTATCGTTGCCTTTCAACTAGTTTGTTTGGGTTTTTTCATATCTTAGTATTCTTGTAGTTTTTATGTAGGAGGGAAGAAAAATCTTCAAGACTATGGCCAGTTAACAATGACAGTTGATAGTTAGAGCCATTAGGCCTGTTACGTTCTGTTTTATTAATTCTAATATTCAAGTTTTTGAATAAATGAATTTGTTATCGACCTGAATATTTATTTTTTGGGAACAAACCTATTACATTTTTTGTTTTCTATTTTGGTAATTAACGCAAAATTGTATGAATTAATTAAACAAAAACACACATTTCAAGTTTCATTAAAATGAGAATATATAAAATTCGTAATATCAAAATAAAGAATATAATTTTTTTTCTAACCTTGAACGATAATATAATTCTTAAAAAGTGTCCAATAAAATTTATAAAGTAAATACAAATCTAATGAAATTCTAACAAGATGAAAATATTCGTAATTTTAAAACAAAAAAGTAAAGATATCAATTCTTGCTATTGATTTATTGTCCGCAGATGAATCTTCTAACAACTCGTAATTGTCGATGTAGCAGTTAAAGTTGGGTTTACATTATATAACTATTATATAGCTACATAAAAAATGAGCTATATATAGCTCCGTCAGCTACATATAGCTCTGCTATAAGTAAATTTCATGCCATTCTGTTTAGCCGAGCTACATATAGCTTGGGAGAAACCGGAGTGTTCAGTCTCCAGTTAGATGCTGTAGAAGGTAGTTCCTTCAGCAGCTGCTGCTTTCGCCATAGCTACTGTGATATAGTTAAGTAATCCAAAAAAAACCCTTTTCAAAGCGGCGCATCATCATCAATTACTTATTTATTATTATGAACTCTAACCTCATTAAGTTATCGTTACTATAAATTGTCTGTGTTTAGTATTTCTGCCAGTTTTATAGATTATACCCATTAAGGTATCGTCTTGAATTATTTATTATTTAATTATTATTAAAGTGATTATATTGAATCATAAATATATTCATCTAATTTTATAATTATTGTATAAGATAAGAACTAATAAATAAAGAAACCTGTAAAACTAATACTGGGTTCATTCAATTTGATATTCGATAACCACTTGTTTTTATAACGCAAGTTGGTGAATTGAGTTATTCAATTATATTTTCAACAGAGAAAATAGGCTTAAATTTTCTTTATAGCCGGGTTATATAGCAGATCTACATTGTCACTTTTTGACCTTTTAGCTGAGCTATATAACTGTGCTACATGTGGCTCTGCTACTAGTGTAAACCTTGCTTAAGCAATAGTATTGGATCAGTTAGTAATTTATAAATTTTTTACCCAGAGCTTAGATTATGGAAGGGAGATGCATATCTGGCAATGCTACTCTATTGTTACCAAAACTGATCAGTCCGCCATTTTATTTGTGGCAAAAGTGAATACACGATGTGAATCTACAGTGATTTACACTTTTTTAATGGTAAACTGTTATGATGTCGGCTGTAAAAGTCACAGAAAAAATCCACGAATATCATTCACAGATAATTAATAACTGGGGTATACATCCTTAGATTATTGGTAACCATTTATTTTCATTATTTGGAAATTATTTGAACTGTGACAAGGATATAATATACCTACTAAACATAATATGAGGAGTTATTTTATTTGTTATTACAAAAATTGTAATTCAAAACTTTATATTTATCTTGTGGTATTAAAGTAGTACCCTCGTTGCATAAAATACTATTATTATAATTTCAATTAGATCAGTAGCAGTTTATTATCAGTTTTATAAATAATAAAGTATATTTTTACTTTTAAAAATATCTTATAACGGATATATTTTTTCATTTTATTATTATTTAAATGTTACAGCTTTTCTAAATATCTGGAAAGAAGAAAAACGTGGATAAAGAATATGAAAATTGATAATTGGGAACCAACTGTAAATAAACGATTATGTTCAAAGCATTTTGCTAATGTGATTTTATAAGACTGATACTATTTCAAACGTTCGTTTGCTTAATGATGCATTCCCCACCATTTTTTTTGAACTGCCTAAATACGTTCAACCATCAGTGGTAAGTAATTAGTTTAAAACGATTCTAATAAGGAGGTTTCAATGTATGTTGTAATTAATAGAACTCTTCAAATTTCAGGCTCCTAAAAGAAAACGATCTCTCTTCAGAGCCCAGATATCCAACAGCGCCCTCAACTATAGTAATATCCCGAGAAACACCTAAAAAAAGATGTTGAGAAGAAAGCTCTCTCGTGAGAAAATAAGGAAGAGGAAAATTAAGAGAAATTAGAGTACTGAAACAATTATCTGAGCGCTATAAAATGAAAGTAAATACTTCAAAAGATATTATTAAAGCACAAAACTTATATTAGCTCAGATACATTTCTGAAAATTCTAATAAATATTTAGATTATTCTGTAATAATATTTAAAATTAAAAAAATTAAAAAAAAAGTTGCTGTACGTTGTGTTGGTAGAGGCGCATTTTAATAGAAAGCGATAACCTAACGGAAAATGCAAGAATTGTGATTATAGAGTTTCGAATAAAGGTTCAATTATAGCCGGTTTTGTTATAGGAACATACAGAAGGGAAGTCTGCGATAGCAATCCTACTTAACGGTATTTTATATATTTATTCGACTTTCACAAATCTAACCAATAGGAAGCAAAAACCGACTTTTTCTAATTCCAAAATCACGTAAATGTGTCATGCTAAAAAAGTAGTTTAATAGTTGATTGTTACTTTCAAATCTCTTTGTTTTAAAAGCAATTTTAAAAACTTTTACTCGTACCATTAAATATATCTAGTTTATTCGGACTACTTCTTTTGAAAAATTGTTGGTTCCGTAGTGTATAATTAGATTAAAAAACTTTTCAATCCAGTTAAAAAAAAATACAATGCACGGCAGTAATAAAAACGAACCTCGCGTGTTAACATAACATCTGGGACAGCGGCATGAATAGATTATTAATACAATTACTATGTCTATTTAAGAAAAATCTTAAAATACGTCAATTTGGATAAAAAAAATTTTACATATTGTAGTAATAGCATGCGGTATGTTATTTAAAAGTTCTATTCAATTATTCGAAAAACAAATATATAAAAGAGAATTCAGACAGACAGAGTTAAGGATGATAAGTGACAAGTATAAATTAAAAACAATTTTTACAAGGTTTGAATAAGAATAATTATCGTTGATTTAAATGATTGTGCTTTTAACAAGGTTGAAGTTGATTCCGATAAATCATGAATATTGTTCGACAGTGTTTTTAGTCTTCCTGCATTTCTCACAAAAAATAAATAAATAAACATATGAGCTAAATATGGCTGAAATTAATGAAATGAATATTAAGTAATACATGTTCAATCATTTTTTATATATCAGAATAAAGAGTTATAATTTTTTTCCACAAATTAGATAATATTCAACCATAAAACAGATTTTAAAGAAAAAATTCATTTTTAATAGCTTAAAATATCTTAACAGAGTATTTATAATGAATACATATCTTTTTTGAAAGCTTTCACCCCTCATTGCATAAAAATTGTGAAAATTATAAAAAATTAAGTAAGTTAAATTTGTTTCAAAATATGGAATTAATATATGGACATATTTTTAATTGTATGTTATTATGGTTTTTAAATTTATGAGTTTCATCACTCAAAAATGTTGAAAACAAAACAAACAAGTTTTTTATAGGTTAAAATTGTTTTAAATTGTAACCTAAATATATTTTTTATTTGTCAATCATTGAAACTTCCAACATATGATAAGATATCATAAAAAGGATACAAATAAAGTATCCGACATAAAAAATGGTTTCCATCTCGTACAGAACACTTTCAATATTATCACCCAGATGTTGTAGGACAAACTTTTGATTGTGGTTTAAGCGAAGAAACAGTTTCTTCACAACGCTTTAAATAAATTTTAATTGCATTAGCATTAGGAGCTTCTCTAGTGTCACTGAAAAATATTTCCATATTTTTATTACTTCAGATATTTGGATAAAAAGCATATAAACAAGTAAATTCAACATTTTATTCGGAGAAAGTAGAACTACTTTTAGAAGAGTGTGATTTATAGCTTTTTCTTGGAGTGCTTCCTCTAATTTCGTAATAGGTACGTAATCTCAAGATTTCTGGAGTGTATGAAAAATAGATGTGTTACCCTAGTTTTCTTCCTAGTTTCCTAGATTTTTCATATCATCTGTATTGTCTATTTCTTCTCTCGCAACACTAAAATTCCCACCCAATTTTCCACTCACCAATCACAATAGTATACGTATTTGTAAATAATCAGGCCTCTACCAGTAAGTGTCCATCATCCCCCCTTTTAGCCAGCAACCAGAGTATTTCTCTCACATAACGCGACTTGTTAATACAGCCAAGTTTTCAACATCTCAACTTATTAATACACCTCGTATACCGCGACTCATTGATATAACATACCGTCACGTACTCGATGCCATCAGAACTAATACGAGTAGTTATTAATCAATATAACTAAAAAACTTAATCGAATTAATTAAAAAAAACTTGCTATTACTTTTGGGAGTTATTTCCACCAAAACAATAAAAATCCTCTTAATATTGGGAAGCCATAGGTTATCAAAACCGTTGTGTGAATAGCACGTATACCAATTTTTTCTAAAGAATGCGAGTGCGAGAGTATGGACGGTGTTTCCTCTTTCTGTGGCTCCGTTCCGTTTCGGTTTTTCGGGCGCGAGTCATGAGGAAGAAAATAAAGACGTACAGGATCCGATAAGTATAAAATTGAATTTAGGTGGGTTCAACTGCAAATATAGGAACTCCTTTTTTTACTTTTTTGGAGTGTAATAAATAATTTTTCTAATGTAAGTATAGTTAAAATAAGAAAAAATTATTAATGGCGACTTTTAGAGGCTTCAATTGAATTCGTTTTCGGTATAAATGTCACTTGAATCACGTCAATTCTGTAGTAGACGTAGCGAGCAACTGAATGAATCAAAAATGGGGATGGCTAGCAGAGGTCATTTAGAACGTAAATTCTATCAACTTAAGACACTTGAGCCATTTAAAAACATGTGAACACGGTAAATATAATAGGTTTTTGTTGCACTTTCAGATGGTAAAAATTGTAACGCATTGCGTGTTGCGTTTTTTCCGTTGAAAGTAATAGATTACGCTTACGGCTTTTTGAAGATTCATGTGAAACTTCACAACAAATCGTTATTCACACATTTTTTCATGGAACCGAAAAGACAAGAACTAATTTTGGACATAGGCGAACAAAATACTGAAGCATTCAGAGAAGCGAGAAGCACTGCATTCGAACGAGAAGGCTTTACGATAACTCCTGGTGGGTTGACGCATGCTCATTAACGTGGCACTATTAATCTCGTCATTCAAATGCCATATTTTCTATAACCCAGAAACATAATTTTTTTTATTTCGTATCACTCTTCCTTACAAATCGATAAATGTTTTCCAGTACTAAGTCTGATGTGATGTAACTGTTTCATTTATATATCGAAATAGTCATTGAAAATAATATAAATTGATATATGAATTATCAATAAAAAGTGGTATTTACGTAATCTATCGATTATTCATGCTTGTAGCAATTGACCTTCATGCATATTACATAAACTTCCTTCCTTTTCACCTACCTTTTATTTTTCAATTATTTCGATGAAATCATTGAAAAATGAATACATTTAACTTTAAAAGAGAGTTTTACCTTATAATTGACATATTTTAGTAAGTACAAACTTATATTAAATTAACGTGAGATTATCTTATATCAACAGCAAAGAAGTATAAATTTTAATACTATAAATAATAATTTTATGTTATTAACATGATATTTTAATATTCATTTTTTACTTTTAATTTGAATAATTCTGTAAACTATTTTTCAGAACGATGTCAACGGTATCAAGGCAGCAATCACTTGCAGGTGTATTGGCGGACTTAAGAAATAACTGAATGAGAATAATTTATATTAAAGAAATATTTCCCATTGCTTACTCACTAATTCTAAACCTACGAGCTACGATCACTTCTCATTCTTTTCTATCCAATATAAGCTAACCCGGCGAACTTTATTCCGCATTAGAAGCAATAAATGAGCAGATTTTGGATTTTATTAAGTTCAATTTTTTATTGGGATAATAAATATAAATAAAAAAAATTTCAATGATTCTTTTTTTGGTGCATAGGTTGCGCTTTTCGGTATAAAGCACAAGAACAAATAACACAGACAGTCTTCCGACTCATGAAAATACCACATATGGAAGACCACGGATTCTTTAGATTCAGACCACAAACTTTCAAAGATTGGCCTTTTTATTTGTTAATGGTCATGGCAAATGCTAGACGAATTGAAAATTGTCTCACTCAAACGGCAAATGAGAATGAGAACTTCTTCACAGTCGGTTTCTTCTCGTATTGACGCGTAAATTACATTATTCATTAAACGCGTTACATTGCACAGTTCTTGTTGGTTTATGTTTCTAAGTATGATTACTACTTAGCCAAACTTTAGTTTTAAATTGTGCCATATACCCATAATGTTGAAATAAATTGTGGTCCTTCGATAATGTCTGTCCCAAATTAGATCATTTCGAAGCAACCATTGTATTTTTGAGTGTTTACTAGAAAATTTATTTATTCGGGTATTTCGTCACGAAGCAATGAATGCAATGGCTCATATTAACAAAAAACGTCCATTGGCCCAATGCGAACGAACTAATCAGTGCTCCAATCATATCGTAACTCTGCTCGATTCAAATCAGTACTTCATAAATTTCTTCCTTTGCGTTGAAAATTATCTAGTTGTTGATCTCTCAGAGTCGTTTCGCAGGCTGCCTCGCTTCGCTCTTGTGATTGAGAAGTACGAAATCGAACCATACTAACGCGGTGCTCATCAAGTACAATTTTTTTATCTATATTTCGAATCCTAGTTGCATTACGGCTTTGTCGGAAAAGATTCTATCGTCTTGGTCGCGGCATTTTTAATGAAAATATCGAGACGATAAACTAAAAGAAACTCGTAACAAACACATCAACCGGTCAACTTCGAAACTTCTGATTGTCAAATTTTCAATCTTACTTAAGCATAGCTAATATTACGTTTAGCTGTCAGTTGCGTTTTGACGCCAGAAACTTCTAAGATAGCGGAAGAAATGAAAATCATCCTGCGCCAAGTTGGGACAGTCCGGTGGTTGGTCGATTTAATCCTATCTAAAATAAAATTGGCCTTAACTTAACGTTGATGTTGCGTGATACCATTCCATTGACTGACGGGGGTTCTGTGGAAATCTTCTCTAAAAATTGATCACCTATTTCAAGAGGATGGTCCAAAAAATCAAGGGCATCAACCATAATTTTCAGTTCATGTACTCCAACAGCCAGTATTGGAACCCAATTTGCGCCTAATTCATGAAATTTCATATTTTTGGAAATGATATTGTGTAAAAGAATATCACTCATATCGGAAATTGTGAATTGGCGGTATTCATTAATCTGTCCATCTCCTTCATTGCTCAAATCATCTGTGATCACTGATGGTCGACATGAATATTTTCTCGTCCATCCTTCAAAGCTATACAAGTCGCTAATATGTCTATTATTGTCTATACTCGTAAATTGCTGTGAAAACTGAATAATTTACTATATTTCGTAGCCGGTGTTCTGATCTATTGTTTCAAACATTTGAGGATACTTAGCACACTACAACAATACCATGGATGCATGAAAAATACCAGTTCAAACGTCATCGGATTAATTAAGACGATTCAGACCTTACTTACTTACTCCGAATAACCTATATACTTGCAGAATAACTATAAATGCAGCACTTAAAAAACCAATCACCCAATATACAAACTTAAAAAAATTCCCGACTTGCCTGTAATATCTACTGTTTTACAAAATATTGAACACCCCATTCACGGCAAATTCACTACTGTGAATTGTAAACGACGGTAAATCTAGTAAATTATAATCATAATTAAAAAATACTGGTTCTGTTCAATTGAATAAACAACTCAATTTATTATGAATAATGTGATGTCAATACATAATTAACTTTAGACAAATTAAAAATATTATGCAAAGAAAAACTAGTTACGTAAATAGTGAAAAGTGCTATTAATTTATTTTATTTCATGTCAAACGAATGATGCTTATTATGATTTTCATGTTACATTTTCAAAAATTAATTATATTGACAGTACCATTAACTTTTAACGTTCATTTATTATACATTTGATTCAACAAATAGTTTAGTAGAAATGACATACTTTTGCAGGTATTTTCAATAAAAAATGAAAATTGTTAATTTTAATCAGTTTTCAGTTAAATTTATTACCGTTCAAAAGATAACTGTTGATACAGTTATGCCTATAATGCCAAACATTTCAAGAAAATTAGAGTAACAAGACAGTTGTGTCTGTGTCATGATAACACGTGCTCGTCGAGTAGACGCGTTTTCAGATTGAATAACCGATACAAGTTCACGCTTCAAGAAAGAGTTATTTTGTTATGTCGTATCTGCGTAAGAAAGCGGGTTACGAAACTATGAATTGCAACAATTTCCGAACTCGCCGCTACCAAATCAGCAGTGTGAAAACGTACCAGACATTCTCAAAAACGGGCTCTGTTGCCGACGCGTCACGTTCTGTACGACCAGTATCTGTAACAACTAACGAAAGTATGGAGTAGCACTGGCGTTAGTTGTGCAGCTGTCGGGAGAGCTTCAAATATCTGATCGTTCTTTACGGCGAATGCACTGTTTTTACCATCCGCGTCTCCTCCTCGAGAGCTTTTAATTGAAAAATATGACTTTCCTTTAGAATTTATTATGCCATCAAAAATTTCAGCAATGATTAGAATTTATATAATGTCAAAGTCTAGTTGATATTTATGTCCCCTATGGTAAAAAATAAGTAACTTTGATTTAGTATCATGTCATTTTAGAGGTTTCGTATATTGTCATATTTGAAAATGTAGCTATTTTTATTGACACATCGAAAACTTTACATTAAATCATCTACATGTAAAGGAGAAACTTATGTTGTGTCTCTGGATAGTGAAACGAGTCTTGTAGAAGGTACAAAATTCTCGATTTTAATTCTCATTTATAAGAATTGAGCTTGGTTTAATACTGCTTCAATGTTAGTTTTTGAAAATTAAGCATTTGGAAATTTTCAAATGGAAAATACGACATTAAGTTCAGAATCAATATTTAGATCCTTACATCAAATGTTTTAATATAATTTGTTTAAATCACAGAAAATTAACCTGTACCAACTCAAAATTTATCACACTTCAGAAGGATGGGACGAAACAAGGCGATTGCAGTTCTGTTTGTTTTTGTTTAAATATGTTCAATCAGCACTTAGAAATTCTACAAAGAGTTATTGATGAACTAACTTCCTTTAAATATTCGACAAAATCATTTCATTTAACGTGACAGCTGCCCTCTACATAAATGGTGAAAGTGAAGCATGGATTAGAAGAATGAGTGTGACATAGCCTGCTAGATTTTCAGACCTATCCTTTGTTATTATTCTCTTGGTAAAGTTAAAACAAATAGTTTATCGCAAGCACTTTTCGAATAATAGTGAAATTGTAAAAATATAGTAACTCGTTTGATAAATTACTAGAGAACAAGCAAAACGTTTTAAAAATGTGCAGATATATAAGGTGGATTAGTGAGGAGCCTACATAGGACAGGCATCTTGATATTTAGAAAATAGTTTAAAAGGTTATCCGTGGAAAAAAAATGAGACTGCGTTTACAAACTTTGCAATATAATAAACATACTATAGAAATGTACTGAGGTGGTCTCTCTCAGACGCTGACGTTGACGTGTGGACACCCTAGGCACCATACAAACGTTTTCCGCTGCGTTTCACTTTCGAACCATTGCAGCGTAAACGTCACATTTGGCATCAGCACAAAATGTCGAAATTCGATAACGAAAAAGACGAATTGTTCATTGAATTAGTCCAATGTTATTGTGCATTATACCATAAAAGTGACAAGCAGCTTTTTCTTCAGATGATATTCGGATATCTTTTTGATGGCAGCTTTATTATATATCTCTACACAAGTTTCCCGATATGTTTTAATTGTTTGATTGACACTATCTATTCATAGATAATCGGTAAATGTTGCCCCGACTTTTCCACTTATGCGGTCGTCTCGTACCTATTCCTCAAGTAATATAAGTGCTACCAATAGTGTCGAATTTACATCCATTTTACATCACACAACTACACGCTAGCATATAGCATTCAATAGGAGACCGAGTCCGTAAAAAGTAATGTCATAATTACTATGTATATTTTTCAGCTTATTTCGTTTTGACTTCTTTCTTCTAAGTTGTTTTAGCTCTGTCTTAACTTTGAAGGAATTACGTATTTTCTGTGGATTCTATTCCAGATGCTATTTTATAATTAATTATTCTTCGGACAAAATGCGATGAAACAAGCTGGGTTCTTTCGGCTCTGCGAAAGCTTACGCTCGTTACCAAAATGCATACGGGCTATAAATTCTTCCGCAGTGAGAAACTGTAAGGTGGCTGGATAGTTGCAGCTTTTATTTACGGTATAGCGATGTTCTAATGTGGCGACCTAAAAAAACCTAGCAGCTACATATCACCACAAAAGAATCCAAACAAATTTATCATTATATTGTGTAGGAGACTGGAAATGACCTTAGAAACAAAATATTTAATTACTAGAAATGCATCAGGTTATTGATTGATCCAATTCCCGACCCAAAACATATCTAACGACATCTTGATACGGCTTTTTCTTGTTACACTGGCTATTAACATTTCGAAGCACCCGTTTTCGATAAAAGACATTAAGATATTCTTGGTAATATTTAGACGTAGCTGATTTATTTGTTTATCACATTTTTTGAGAGATCAATGCCATTAACATGTCGTAAAAGCACAAAATTAGTGGTAATCTGATAATATATCAAAAAAACATCAACAACTACTCTGTTGTAACCGCCTTAAAGTGTGTTTCTGACGTCAATATCATACTATTGACGATTCAGGTAATTGCATTTCATGTTAATGCACTAATAAAACCTGTCTCCATGAAAAATTTCCAGTGTATAGCTCAATCGAAAGTTATTTTGATTGTTTTGATCCCATAAAACATGTTAATTTAACCTTATTTGATTCTGTTCATATTCGAGAAGTGGATGACTTATTCGAGGCCAAAAAATGTTAAAATTAAAATCAGCGTACTAAATTTATATATATATATATATATATATATATATATATATATATATATATATATATATATATATATAGATATATTTTCTTAGGAATCCGATATAATTTGCAGTTGGTTATGAGGAATTGGCTGATACGTATTATACTGCAATATGTGTTTTAAATGGACAGCAAAAATAGTATATAGTGCGGTATATGAGTTCTTAGCCTAACATACAGAGAAAGGTCATGAATAAAACAATTGTGATTATTTTTGAATATATTCTCTCTTCATTTCTACACACTTTTTAGAATGTCTGACTAAAGCTTCTATGGCACTATAAAATATGATGTTCGTATACCGTAAACTCGGCTCTCAGTTTTGTGAATCAAAAATAGTCGGACGGGGCCAAATCAAGACTATATGGTCTGTGTTAAATCTCTGTGAAGCCACATTCGTGTACAGTAGCCTTGGAAAGGAAAGCAGTGTGGACTGAAGCATTGTCATGGAGCAAGCGCAAAGGTCGGATGATTTTGTCTTGACTTTTTTCGATGCTTTTTTGACGCAACTGCCTTAGTCAGTCAGAGTGATATGCCTTGTTCACGGTGGTATTAGATTTTTTAAATTCAATCAAAAGGATACCTTCGAAATCCCAAAATATTATAGTCATCACTTTTTTTATCTTTTACGTGACCTTTGCATTTTTTAACACGCGCTCTCTCACTTGCAGGGAATATCTTTTGAATGTATGATTATAGTAAAAGACAATAGTTTCATCACTTGTTACAATTGATCGAAAAACACTTTGTTGGTTCTCGCTGGTTCTACAAATCGCTTACAACATTCTGCTGCTTTTGCATACGCAATTTACTTTGGATTTGCACAAATAGAAAGTTATAATTGGATGCAAAACACAAACTGAACGGCGGATGATCTATGTTAGATGTTTTGACTGCTCAAAAATGTTTTTATTTAAGCTAATGTGTGGAAACTCGCATTGTCGTGGTGGAACATGATTCTGTGATTGGTTTCCCTGATTTGTTCGAACAATTCTGGCAAACAAATGTTGGTGCAACATTCAGAACTGACCGTTCTACATTGCTCTAATGGAATGGTAGCGACATCTTCCGTTATTCTGAAAACGAGTTTCATGTGCGAACAAGTTTTGTTGGATTTGACACATCTTAAAAGCCCCATATAGTCGATTATTATTTAGTTTCGAGTTCATATGCATAGATAGATGATTTGTCGCCTGTCACGATCTTATAGATGTCTTTTGAAGTACGGCGATTGAATTTTTTCAGCATTTATTTGCACCAATCGACACGAGCTTTTATGAACGATTGTCAAATTATGCGATGTCCAACGCAAACAAATCTTTTTGACAGCCAAATGTTGATGCATTGAATGTATGCGAGTGGAACCAATGCCCAACTATGTCTCAATCTCATGGTATGTCACATGACGATCTTGAAATATCAGTTTACGCACAGCATCGATGTTTTCTGGCACAACAGGCGATTTTGGACGACCTTCACGAAATTCATCCTATAGCAAAATGCAACCACGATTGAAATTGGAATATCGGTGAAATACGGTGGCTCGAGATGGTGCTTCATCACCAAAAGTTGAAGCGATTTGATCGGCACCCTGCTGTTTGTTTAATTCACCTCAAAAGTCATAAAAAATCAATCCCTGAAAATGTTCGCGATTAATTCCATTTTTTTACCAAGATGAATGGTTCATGTATCTGTAAACAACTCAAATAGCACTCGTATGACAACAAGTTCTGAGTACGTTCATCATTAAAAATGTCAAACCTTATTAAGGCAATGTCAGATTTGACATATTCACATCAGTTTTTCCATATCTCAAAACTTAAGTAGCAACCCTCGTATATATTTTCCCATTTTCGTATACTTCAATCGTAAATAATATATCCAAAAGTTATATTTACTGTTCCTTTCAAGCAACAGGTCAATTTTATATCCTACCCCGCTCTATACTTTAACCACTATAAATATTTAACAAAAACGCAAAGGTTCATAACATAATTCCGTGTGTAACTTTATCTGGATAAACTGATAAACTGCTGAATACACTGCACCCGTAATATTGAGGTTATAACCGAAATTATTTTTTATAAAATAATAAATTTCAAAGTTCTTACAAAACAATGTCATCCCTTTTAATATACCCTTCATAACGACAAATACAAGACAGAGAGCTCCTTCTTAGTTTTTTCTTCACCTTCTCAAAGTTGTGAAATTGGTATCCTGCTCAGTTTGGAACTGTTCTCTTGAAGTATATTTTTCAATTCTATCAACTCCTTTCTTATTATCAGTGAAAACATGAGAAAAAATCTTCGCAGAAACTCTTTTTATCCCAACTTACTGACACTTGATCAATTGTCACCCGACGGTCTGTGCCTAACACAAGATCTCCATTTTTTTCAAATTTTTGATGTTGTTGTGTTAAACTGAATATACAATACCTCTGCTTGAGTTTTTTCTATGTAAGCTCATTTCAACATGAAAACAGTTTCAGCAGCATTTTCACCTAGAATAAAACCATAATACAAGGCTACACGTTGTTAACTCAAACCTTATATCATAAAGTACGAAACAAGAACATAGTAGCGAAAGCAAAAAAATTGTTTTCCATTTTTTTCTGTCCTGCATCTGTTTGTTCCAGTCACGTACTCCTAGACTTGTACAATCGAATCTTCCCATACATTTTTTAGTCTTCAGTTTTTCTATAATTTTAATGTGTGCAAATCATCATAACATTTTTCCTTAATTGTATTTACTATATCCTCATTTTCTAATATATTTTTATTTTCAAAGTTCATAGGTTCTCTATACTAATTTTCCCCTTTCGATAGTCTATGAACTTTCCTAATTATTTCCTCTCATATATCCTTAGTTGATCTTGGTCCATATTTGTTAGTCTCCTAGTTTCCGCAGTGTATGTTCTACTAATTTTATCGAAATCTTCTAGACTTTCAATTGGGTTGCTGGGCTTATTCTGTTATTCTGCATTATGATGTACTCATCCTTTGAGTCATTTTTGTTGATTATCATAGTTCCTAAGTAGTTAAAGGTGCTTATTTCAAAGCTTAGGTCATTTACCTTAAATGTTTCTGGTTTGTGATCATCCTTCTTTCCATATAGTTTGTCTTTATCTGATCCATTGTCAATCCTGTCTCCCCTACAACTTTTCTAAAGTGTCTTCAAGACTTTTTCGATCCTATGCTATTAGATTTAAATCATCAGCATATGGTATTAATTGTTTTGATTGTTTATCACCTTGCCTTACTCCAGCATTTATTTCAAATTTTTCAGATGGTACCTCTTTTATAATCCCCCATTTCATAGAATTTAGCATTTCAACCAATCATATTAACTTTTGGGTTACTTACAGTTTTTCCATGCCCATCATAATAAATTATCCTCTTTTTCAGACAGTCGATGGAGAGAAATTAAATTCCAATATTGTGCTTACAGCATTTTTCGATAGAATTGTTGTAAAGTAAATGGAATCTACTGTTGATTTTCCTTATAAAAAAGGTTCCAATTTTTTATACACTCCACTATTTCTGGTTCCACTTTTTCAGTCTTCGATGTATTATTATTATTAGTATTTTATATTCCCGTAGTATTACTTCTATTAATTTTTGATAGTTATGTTAAGTAAAAATTTTGATACTAATTATTTCTTATTTTCATCTCATATTTGACAACAGCTAATAAAGTTGTCGTACAATTGGTAAGATAGATGTTTCACATAGTATTTGTTTATAAAATAGGTGGGTAAGTTTTTTCGAATATAATGTATCAAACACCATCATTATCAAATGTTGTTGATTTAGCATTCCACTAACAACTACTCCATCATGCACACCATAGGTCAAAGTCAATATAGTTTACGTGACTAAACTATTAACTAGGTACATTGGCATTATAAATTGTATAAGAACATAAAAGACTTGTTTTAATGAAACTAAACTAAAATTAAAATATATTTAAAATTACTAGTGTCGTAAATTATTATATTGATACAAATGGTATGATTATAGTCATTCTGTATATTACTTGTCAGCATGATAATAATTTTCAAATACACTTACTGTAAACTTCAGAACTCACCTGAAAAAAAAATTATTTTTAAAATGGTTTACATTAGTTTTTTCATTTATATAACATGCAAAATGTAGTACCACTAATTTAAATATTCGGTAATACTCCAATAGGGTTTTCGGGACCGGGTACCCTAATGCATATAAGCACAAGGTACATGTATTTGATAGAGGGATAGAGTTATTTTATTGGTCGATGCCAAATAACAGTACACATTGCTATGCAGGCGCCAAATAAATGTACATTTTGCCACCGAATTTCCTCTCACCAAATAACAGTACGAATTGCTCTGCATATCTCAAATGGATGTACATTTTGCGATCTCAGCAGATGCATACCCCCGCGCCTTTGTTTTTGCTTCCTCGCCACGTGTCGTTTTAAGCAAGCAAGCACACGTTTATGAGTTGAAATTGATTTTAATACTGTATTACATAATAATGTGCGCAAATGATATGAAGTTTTTTATGCACGACAGGATCCAGTATCCCTTTAAGGCGTTGTCGTATAGCAATTCGTGTACAACCAACAACCATTGCCAACGAGAAAACCTGGTATTACAAGAGGCAGTAAGAGAATGCCTAGTGGAAGACCAGCCGTTACGCAAAAAAAAACAAGAATATTAAAGAGAAAACGGAATTTATATGTAAATGTGGAAAATAACATAGCAAATGCAAAATCGAATGGCAGCGGACACTAGCAACTAATAAATTATACTTAGTCTTTTAGGTCCTACTAAATATGCCTTTTAGTTTGTATTAATGTGATTACTTTTCGTAATTTTTGTATTGCATTATGGTAATAAATCTTTAAATATACTCTGACGTGCTTTTAATTTTCTGGCATAACGTACAATATGTACTGTTATCTGGCGTACACATGCATTTTAAACTCACTTGCAAAACGTACATTACTCTGACTTTACAATGGCAGAACGTACTGCTACCTGGCCCCGACCAATCAGAAATATATACTGTTTATTGACATAAAAATATCTTTTATAATTAATTACATTGAGTTGAAATATTTGCTTCAATAAACACATTTCATCAAATAAAAAGTAAATAAATATAAAAGCAATTAAGTACTTATTCCTTATATTATCTAAGTTAACTGTTACATATAAGAAATGAAAGAAATCAAAAAAGTGGAGTAAATTTTTTTTTAAAACGAGCTAGAAATTAGTACTTTCCTGTTTATTTTTAGGTCCGAAAATCTCATTTTGTGGGACCGAGCCAGAAAGTTATTTATTTACTTTCGGGCCTATCATCTTCAATGAAAAAAATGATAAAATAGTTTAAATAAAATATTTAAAACTATAAAATAACTTAACATATTTTGACATTTAGTTGAAAACGTGACATTTATTATAAAATTTAAAATGATGCATTTGATTGTGAATTAATGGAAAATGAAATTGTTAAGGCGGCCATCCAAGCAACGTTTGATTTATTACCGTCGAAGTCCCGGACACGATATGTGTTTTTGTTAAAAATTTTAAACTGAATAATATGAAGTTTATGGTACAACAATGACCGTTTTAAAAAAAATATTGTACGTAGTACGTCCCAAAAGTGGTTTTTTACTGGACTCGCAGGCTTGCAGGACTCGCCCCGCAATTTGACCACTCGTCCAGTAAAACACCACTTTCGTGACTTGTAACGTAAACTACCATTTATTATATAACACAAAATCATTTTTGTATAAATATGGCATTACAATCAATATACGTACTCAGTTTCTTTTAGATCAAGAACTGTCAATTAATTCATGGATATTCTTTCTTGGTCTATTCCATTTATAACTTTTTATTACAGTTTTCAATCTATTAAGTGTATTCTCTTTTTTCATATCATCCGGTAAGTTGTTATATAATACAGTCCCTAAGTATAAATAACATCTCTGTCCCATCTTCTTGTTCATAAAGGGTGCAACATACTTTTGTTTATTCCTAGTTTCATATATTTTTTAAGTATTGTCATAAATTGACGTGTACATAATATATTTGACGGATATCTGATACTTCAGTCACGATGAGTTTATCGGTGGGATACCTGTTATAATTGTAAGTAATTTCAAAAATTTATTTTGCGAAACTGTTAGTGCATTATAGTGTGTTTTTGAAACACACACTATCTTAGAATTGGATAATTTTTTTAAAACTAAATCTTACTCCTTGATTTTTTTGTTATATAGTCCACATGAGTTTTCCATTGCAAAGTACGATCTAACATTAAACCCAAATATTTAATTTCATTTGCTCGATTTACTGTGAAAGAATTTTGTTTTGTTATATCAAATTTTGGAATAGCTGTCTCGAGGCTACCGAATGGTAGATAAACTGTTCTTTGAAACCCACCTATAATAATTTATAGTTTTAATTTCTACAAAATCCATTTCAGCTTTTATTTCAAATTGTACCAGTTTGTGTCCTTATATACAACCTCAGTATCATTAGCGAAGCTGATGATTTGTCCCATTTTCTCCAATAAAAATATAATATTATTCATGTGTGTAGTGAATAACAATAGGCCCAAGACCGTTCCTTGAGGCACTCCACATGTCACTTCTTTTGTTATGCTTATTTTATCTTTTATTTTGATCTGTTGGTTTCAATTTTTCAGACAACTTTCAAAAAAAATCAGGTGATATTTAACGAAAAACTATGGTACCCGGGTATTAATTAAAAATAATATTTACATTATATGTAACGACCAACAACATGAAGATCGTTCGACGAGCGCACAAGAAAATTTGGTCTGCCGAAGTGAGTCTTAGAGATGGGCAAACATACGAACTTTTGAATAATTAATATCATTAGGACAAAACGAAAAATCATAATCAACATATAAGATTTTCCAAAATGAGCAAATTGATAGAAAAAATTATTTTTGGTATTAGGTTCAAAATAATAAAAAAATGCATTTTGTATTTTCCATCAAAAACCTTTTAATTTAAGAATGGTTAGGTTCAGTTAAGTTAGGTTAGGAGTTTTCTTCTTTTATTTACGGTAATAAACATTTCAAGCTAAATACAGGGATTGAAGAAACAGTCTTTATACCTCAAATGTGCGCTCGATGCTCTCTCCTATATAATCTGTGCGCTCGATGCACGCATTCATCAGGATAATACCATTTAAAATAAATTAATTTTTCATCTGGTGTCCCCGATCATGTCCATAAAGGGATCACCTTATTGAAATGGAAAATATTTCTTATCAGGTTATACTGACAAGGTCCACAGTAGGATCACATTAGGTTGACTCGTATAATAATAAATTAATTTTTCTTCAGGCTTTCCTGATCGTGGTCATACAAAAAATCTCTCAGATTTACCTTAATGGAAAAATAATATTGTTTCAAGAAATTTGGAAAGTCAGTTCTTCCCGAATATTTCTATTACCAAATCACTAATTTTAAACCAAATATTTGTTACCTCCTATCAATTTCAATACAAAAGTACTCTCATTTTACTTTTAGAAATTGATTATTCATTTAGCTGTTGAGTAGGATATTAAACTAAAGAGAGGCAGTTCTTCAATAATATAAAGAGAAGTTTATATCAATCTAAACCAGATCTAAATCTTTGCGCGAATAGAAATTTCTGAATATAGTTAACATCGTAATATATCGCTTCTATTATTTCATCAGTGTTTTTATTGGAAGCGTTCAGATTTAACGAACGTTCTGTCTTATTGGTTTACATCCAGTTATATGACATTACTACTGTCAAATATTGTCGCTGCTAATTTATTTATTTGAGAGTGAAAGTGTTTTGTTAGAAATGAATTGTGTTGGCAGCCAGTGTTGCCAGAGATAGTACAATTGTACAGTTTTAGTACATTTTAGTGTATTATATACGCTAGTACATTTTTCCTTTTTTCTAATACATTTTCCCTGCGTTCGCAAATATAAAGTTATTTTATATTTTCGTAGTAAAATAAACTAGAAATTGTACTGGATTGTAACAATAATTAGAAAACAGAGCCAAGTTGATTTATATTTAGATCGTGAGATTTTTGTACTGCATTGCTAATTTTATCGGTAAACTTTATATAAATTTTTCATCCTTAAAATAATAATTGACACAGTCTATAACATTTTTGGAAAAAAAATTAATTTAAACTTATGTTTATACATCTTTCTATAATTTTATTAAATTTGTTTGAAGTTGGTACAATCTAGTACATTTTCTAGTTCAATTTTTACATTCAGCTTTTAAATTGTGGCAACACTGTTGGCAGCAAGTTTTTTCTATGAAACAATAGAAAACCAAATTCATTTTATTCCAACAAATTAGTGGGTTTTTAATCCATTTTATACTTATTCATGTGATACAAATGTATCGGAAATGTGGAGAGTAACCTAAAGACACAGTGGAATAAAGAAAAAAAGAACAATCTAGTGTAGTGATTAAAAAATAATGCTTTTCTTATTACCTCAAGATAATTACTATATAGATGTGTGTTGGTGGCCGATCTATTGCTTTGGAAGTATGAAATGGGCATAGAGTGATTTGCTTAGACTTGTCGCTCATATATATAACAACGGCCCGTACCTACAGAGAGGGAAAATGTGCAGTTGTTTTAGTTCTTAAACTGATGGTTGATACAAGTACAGAAAATTTGTGCTCAACATTGAAATTTTGTACGTTATAGTACAAATGACTGAGTTTATAGTAAATTCATAATTGAAATAAACAAAAAAAATTCGAGTGTAGTGATCAAGAAAGAGTTTGTCGAAACAAGTTATGATTTGTACTTTTATTAAAGTGATTTTTTGCTTTTATCAAAAGTTTCTATGATTAATAAAGTATTCTAATAAATAATATTAGCTTGTGTGAACCTTCTACTCCAATACAAACCAGAAGGAAAATCTAATTAGGAATACGTTAGGTAATCCTGATTAGAGCAGTCCAAGGCAATCCTGATAAGGACCAAGTAATCCTGATCAGAGCCATATAAGGTTATCCTGATAAGGATCTTATGAGGCAATCCTGATGAGGATCTTATGGGGCAATCCTGATCAGTACCATATAAGGTAAACCTGGTAAGGACCATATAATTTAAACTTGATCAGGACCTCATTACTGATCTGCGTGTTATCCTCATTAGGTTTTTGTAAGGTTATCCTAATCTTACCAAGTTGCGGAATAACCTGAAAAGTACTTATTGGGACCAATAAACTTAGTATGGTGGTAATAGACAAAGTACACAAGTTAAAAGTTTTGAAGTTAGCTTTCGCTGAAATGAGTTATCCTTGGAACGAAGAAGTTTTGCAGAACTTGGAATTCAGTTCTGATGAATTGGCAGTGGAGTCGCTGAGCCGAAAATATTACTTATATACGACGTTATAGTTTCGGCTCTATTAAAAACGATTCGTAGAATTCGAACTTCTTTGTCAGATGAATTGTATTCAGCACTGGAAGAAAGAATCACATAGCGAAAAGCTATAGGACTTTTTTCACTTTGCAAATATTTACACAACCCCGCCACCTTGACATATAGTGAAATGCCTAATGCTTCGAAAGCTAGCATAATTGCATATGGTGAAAATCTACTGGTGCATTTGTTTGGAAACTGATGTTCGAGATAAAGACAATTCAAGTGATGATTATAATGATAATATCATGTTGCTCGAAATGACTGTCACTTCCTTTGAAACGCAGTTAAATGGATCCATTAATAACGCCACCAAACAGGTTCTACCAGCCTTCTACCCTTGTTAGCAAACAACAACACTAAGCCGAAAACAGATAATTGTTTGTCTATTTTATAAAAATAATTATTTTCTACTACCATGCGTAAAGTACGTACTTTAGAAAGATTTTCGAGTGCGTAAAACTTAAGTTTACTCCCAAGTACATAAAGAAACGTATTATTAAGGTCTCCGTAGTGTAGTGGCTAGAGTACAAGGCTCACATGCGGGAGGTACTAGGATCGAGTCGCGCTGTAATAATTTTTTATTTTTTTACTCATGTAATAATAATTATTTTTAGGTGGCATTTATACATGTCGAAGAAAAGAGTAGACAAATAACACAAATTCGTCAATTGTTTTGTTAATTTGTTCTAATCTTGATGAAAATTCTCAAAATATTAATAAATATATAATATGTTTTGTAAGGATAATTACCATTAAAATAACTTATGTATTATGATATAATTTTCGGTAATAGAAAAAATATTGCATATAATTCGCGTGTGAAGGTCGTTTTTCGCCTCATGTGATGTGATTGTCGTTTTCTCATTCGTCGAAAAAAGTTTATTTTTGTTTGAAGTTTACATCAGTTGTTTAGAAGAACTTTGAGTTAAATTTTTTTCTATCAATAAATATTGAATGAAACGGAACAAGTAGATAATATGAAGTTTTATTCATAATTGACGATACCCGGGAGCCCAGGTCTACCCGGATATTAATAAAATGAATACCCCACTCTTGGATTTTAAAAAAACCCAAGTACGCGAAAACTCTATGCTCCAATGAAATAATTTACCACAAACTGACTGAAGAATTATGCATTCGTAAGCTTTCTACGTGTTCGGTACCACCTTTGATGACTTTGGACCAAAAGCGCATTCTGTAGATGAAACCTTGGACCAAAAGCGCATTCTGTAGATGAAACCTTGGACCAAAAGCGCATTCTGTAGATGAAACCTGTATGTACCACCACCTTTAATAAATAAAACAGTCAAAGCAATTGATTAAAAGGGTAAACATGCTTCGAAAAAGGCGAAGACGGTTTCATCGGCCGGAAAAATAAGGGCGAGTATTTTTTGTGAGTCATGGAATTGGGCGCATCGATTATCTTCAAAAACTATGAGCCTAATCACACATCGCTTATTAAACAGTGAAACTCATTGAACAGCCAGTAACACGTACCTTGGATATCTAATAAACGAATCTGTTTTTCAAGAAATAAATATCAATTTTCCAAAAATACGGAAAGATCAAACTAAATGTGTCTCTTCTAAGAAGCATTAATGTATAAGAATATTATTACTAACAATTGCATTTATTATGGATATACAGCTTCAAGTGCTTTTGATGACTAGTACTTTACAGAAGATAGAAGAGGAGAAACTTGCTTTCAGTAAATAAATTAATAAAAGAATAGGCTACTCTGAATATATTTTTGCTTCAATGGTTCCTTGGATTATGTAGTATTTTTTTTAAATCACGAAATATATTATTGTACTAAGACTACATTAGATATTATCTTTCCATATTATTTATGGATAATTTCAAACATAATGTATTCTAAATTACCATAAAGATTATTCAAATAAATTTTTCATAGCATGCAGTTAAATATTTATAGTTTTCTACATCGTCCACAATAATTTGAACGTAATTCTTTAAAACTATAAAGGTATTTAAATGAAAAATCGGCGAAATAATAGCCTGATTATTTTGAAGTACTTATATATTCCTACTTTTAACAAAAAACTCAAATAGTAATATTTTAAATGCCGATTTAATTGATAACAAGCAAACATGGTGACGAGACTAGTTTTAACATGGTGAAGTAATTGTTAGTTTTTGTAACATGAAATGTGATTATTATAAAATTCCATTTGGAAAGTCTGATACTATTTGATACTCAGTAATGGCAGCGGTCGTAAATGATTATTTCTACGTAATCATTACGAATTTATTACATAATTTACTTTAAGAATTTGCTACTAGGATTGAAAATTATTAGTTCAATATTTTAGGTGACTCACCCGGTACTTGGTAAACTGTATCTCTAGGTAGAAAAGAATAACACGAAAAACACAATAACAATTAATTATCGAAAATCATCTTTGACGTTTTTGACGTTTTTGACGTTTTGTACAACAAATTTTGAGAAAAAAGTTTTAGATATAAATGATGTCCACTTCAATTCAAACCCAACGCAGAGAAATTTTGATTTTCATCGGATGGGAGATGAAACGAGAGCTCAGTAATATATATAATGCCGGCCAACAAATAGCGAAAATGTCATCACAGATGTTCTAATTTTATAAAACCATAATCAAACAGTAAATGAATACCACCAGAGGTTATAATTCCAAGCAAGTTTATAAATAACTAAAAACGATTTCCGATACTTCCATTTAGCCAGAGCGCGCTTTTTGTATGTGTATATTTGTGCAATAAGCTGAGGTGCAAACTTGGAGATGAAACATGGAATGCATTATTATTATTATTAGTTCTAAGATGCTTTTTCACAATCCTAAGAAGAAATGCACGCTCATTCAAACTACCAAAAGTCACGTCACGACACTTGTTGATCTGTAGTGTGAATTGTAGGTAGAATAAGTTAATTTCATTGTTACCTAATAGAAATGTGGTAAATTAAAAGATTACGTTGTTAAGATTTAATGGTTAAATTTACATGATTCAAGTTTCAACAGTAAACATACGATTGTGGATGCACGTGATTTCCGCAAGTTTTTAAATCATTGTTTTCCTGCGAGGAGGATTCGTAGGACCAATAGAGCCCCCAAGGTCTCCAGATTTTACATCTCTAGATTTTTTCTATGGGGTTGTGTAAAAATAGAGATAGAAAGATATTCCACAAAATCACAAAACAGGAGTTTCAGGACTGAATTATAGACGAAGTTAATAGAATTACGAAATTTATTAGTAGTGTTCAAGAAGAATTTGTTCTGTCAGAACAAGAAAATTCGATGATACAGAGGTAAGTTCAGCAACGCTCATGCTAAGTCTAGCATCGCTGTCGAAAAAGATTAACACATGTTCGTGCTTCAGCAACTTGTGTGTGTGTGTCATGATAAAACGTCAAAATGTCAACAAAAATTTCCGAACTCGCCGCTAGTGTGGACATTGTAGAAATTCTTAACAACAGGCTCTGTTGCAAAAGCGCCGCGTTCTAGACGACTGGTGTCTGTAATAACTAACGAAAATATGGAAACATTGGCTCTAGTGTTAGTTGAGTAGTCGAACCAATCTGCCTTTTTTGAATCCTTTTTGTAATTTTTACTGTTCATTTTTTCTTTTAAAGCAAAATTTGCTGCCTGAATTATGCTGACCTCTGTATTTATTAATATGCGGTTGACGCTACGTCCATAACAAATGGAACATTTTTATCAACAATTATTAGAATTTTGAGATTCTTTGAAAGAGTGTAGGAGTTTTGTAAATATTAAATCACGGGGTAATTTAATGATAATAACAGTTAATTTATGAAAACGTTTATATTTCTCCAAGGAAATCATGTAATATAAAACTATTCTTAGAAATAAATTCATTCTTAACGATACAGTTAATAACCTTATTAAATATGAAATGGAACATTCAAAAGTAACAAATTACGGTATATTAAAATCAATTTAACGCAATTTATTCTGATTTCTAATAAGCTTCATTACGTAAGAAGCTCTGAGGTCACTAAATGTATCGAGTTCATTCCAGGAATTAATAACAAAACAATTATTTCAACAGTAATTAACAAGAATTAAATATTTTTACTATAGGGGAACAATTTTGCGACCGAAGAATAGCGAGAGCTGGTAATATAGTTCGAAACTAGTAAATATACTTACATACCATGAATTATACTTGGATAAAACGGAAAAACATTCATACAACGTTAATAATTCTAATAATTAAACTATTAATATAGATATCAATCAATATTATTAAAGTTTTAAGTCAGTTAAGTTAGTTCGACGTTGTTGATGTAATAAAAAATTGAAAAACACGAGTAACGATTATCAAAAAGGTATCGATTGACGAAGGATTGTAAGTCAACTTAACCTATCACCCTTGTGGTAATCATTCTCGCCATACTTGTATATTATTTACCTAGAAACCCAAGTTTCAATTAGAATAGAAGGCGTTTACAGAGTAGAAGCCAATTTACAATATGCCCTCAAATTATTGCGAAATGCGGGAAAAGATGATATCGATTTGATTTCAATTGGCAAGTGATTGTGCATTTTTTGTATTGTAAAACATTGAGCCCTTAATTAATTCTGAACATGATGTAGGTAGATAAAGGTCATGCTTCACCTTCCTAAATGGATAGCTGTGCAACAATCTTTCTATTATATTTATTTATAACTTAATTTATATAAATTTATTTAGTGTTTATTGAAATAACAAATAATAAACAATGTAATTGACAATTTTGATATAGTCGATGCAAAATAAATATTTCTTACAATTAATGTTAATAAAATATTATACAAATACTTCCATGATTTTTATACCACATCTGATTTCTAAGTACTGAAATTAGTCTTCTCAGATTGAGGATTAACTATAATAGGTTGTCTATTGAAAAATATGGCCTTTTTCATACAATTTGGAAATTTCCTGTTCTATATAGGTACCTAATCTTACTATGAAATGTTCCAAATAAGAAACCTATGAAGGAAGTGATGACAAATCAATACATTATTCTGTTAAAGCATATCACATACAGATAATTTTGATGATTTATTTATATTTTTAAATGAAATAACATTTTCTTATATTTCAGACTTAACCATTTTTTTATTCAACTGATCTTCATTTCTAATATGGCACTTTTAGAAAACCTAACATGCTCTGCTCACTGAATAATACAATTTTCGTCTATTGTGGTTCCTTCATTCTGAATTATTTACATTTGATCAAAAACGATTCAGATCTTATCATTGTTTTGAAATTTTTTTCACCAATAAATACAAAACTTTTCAAAACTTCATGTGCATCAAATTTAACATCTGTTATTAACCTTCTTACAAATGTAGTCACCGTACTATTTATATTTTTTTTTCGTTTTCAATAATATGCAACCGCTCTTTTACCGTGTATCTATTAGGTTAGTTATTATTTAGTTTGTGGTTCCTTATTTCTAGACTGTATATTACTTTTATCATTTTCAGTACTAAGTATACGCTGTTGAAATAATTGTTTTGTTATTAATTAATGAAACTTGATGCATTTAGTGACCTTAAAGCATCTTACGTGATGAAATTTTTTAAAAATCGATTAACTTGCGTTAAATTGATTCTAATAAACCGTATGTTGATACTTTCGAATGTTCTTATTTTGGATTCAATGAGGTTGTTAATTATATCGTTGAAAACAAATAAATTGGTGTGTTGTTTACATCAAATCACCCCATAACTTAATATTAATTAATGAAATTCCTATGTTTCAAAGAATCACGCAATTTTAATAATTGTTGGTATGTAGAAAGTTTTACATGGCATGAATTATCACCACCCTAGGGTGGTAAGTTGACTCACAGCTTGTCGCTTCGTCAAGAGTAATCGATAACTTTTTGGTAAGTGTTACTTACGTTTTCCAAAACAGTGTCAAAGAATTTTTATTGGGAGGTAATGGATATTTTTCACTAATTCACTATCAAAAGAATTGCTTTCTTAATATTTAATTACATTATAATTAGTAAAAGTGAGCAGTAATAATAATATTTATTTCTAGCTGCAAATATTAACAAGTTATTATTAGTTTTATTGTTGTAATCAACTCAAATTAGAGACTGTAAATAAATACAGGGGCTCTTGCGGGTGCTGCCCCTTCGGAGATTTTTTTACACGTGGAATGAAAATTGCCTGTTACAGCATTCAGCTACTACTTGTTCGAACCTTGAAGATAATTTTAAAAAACGTCAAATTAAAAGATGAAAAACCAACATCGAACATAAGGTTTTAAAAACTGCTTCGGAAAAGTATAAAACGGAATATTTGAATATATAGGGTTATCTGAAGGTGCCTTTTTTAAAATTTTTCAATAATGTTTTTTAATCGTTGTTATTCAAGTATTTTGCGGGTAGTTTTATAATTCTACCGTTTTTTATTAGTAAGAAATTTAGAGACATTGTTTTCGACTTCTCTTATTTTCCAATTTTTTTCCATCAAGAAAATTCAATAGAGACTGAAACAAATGATAGAGGAACCATGCATTATTTGAAATATTCGGTGGATGCATTCAAACTTCCGCACCGAATATATACAGTTTTTAGCCAGTGTGAGCCTCAAATGTGTGAGTTGCTTAGTGTTGGTGGAAGATAATGCCTGTTCTACTGGAATTTCTTCCGATTTCCTGCTAGAATCTTGTCAATTATTGACAGGCTGCCGTAAGCGGGCGTGTCCACCGCATACGGTTAGCACAGTCAGGGACGGCAAATCGTGCAACGCATCACGTGATTCAAGACATTGTCGTAATCTGCATCTTACCTTACGTAAAAAATGTCATATGAAATTGAATTGAAAAATGATCACATTTTTTAGAATATTTTCAATGTAGTCAAATTTAAGTATATGGATGTTTCAAAATCTATCAAAATACAGAAGACGTTTCTAAAACAATAGCTACTTTTTTGGTAAAAAGTTTATAGCCCAACTATTGTGTTAGAAAATCTACATAAAACCAATATTACAAAGTATTTAACACAAAGTTGAAGAATTTTTAGGGATTGGTTTTCCGTGTGCGCGTGACACATTCTCATTCAAGCACGGAAAAATAAATTTCTGGACGTAATGAATGATACTTTTTATTATACTTATCTGAAAGCAACGCTAAAAACGAGAAGAATTAAATGATTTAGAACGTATTGTACCAAATATTATTAACATTTCCATAGCAACGATATATTTATTATCGCCATTGTTTTATTTTCTGTCAGTTTAATCCATGTTAGTTTTAAAAATGTACTCAGAAGAAAATCCAGATGTTCTTAAAAACATATTAGAATTAGCAGCACAAGCTAGCAAAATTTAGGTCGAGATATGAATACGAGTATCAGCTTTTTATGGAATGGCGAGATCTCAGAGAAGTTGAAACTGTGATAAGATGATATTCTCTAAAATCTTCGACGTTATGGAGTCGGTTCTAAATTGAAATTGGTAACCGTTACCTGAAGAAATACCTACGTCAAATTTAATTTATTACATAAAATGTGAACACTAAGTCTTTTATGAGAATTCATTAATTCTTATCTGAAAATATCTAATGGTCAAGTAACATTACTTCTAGAAACGTTATTAACCACGTGAATAAAGTCCATTTTTTAAGGAGTTAAGATTAATAGCATCACATATCCAATATGATAAGTCTCAACTAAAACTAATTGCTAGACATTCTTTAATTCATGAGCTATTTACATGAATTCGACTTTTCGTTACTATAGTCCATTCTCTTTGCACGAGATAAATAATAAGGTGTCACAAGTTGCTTCTCTCTAAACTTACTGAGACGTACCCGTTCAGATGAAGATGTATCAATAATTGAATGTTCAACACCTTATAAAGATCTGCCAGAAAAAAAACAAGCGAAAATTTAGATTTGAAGTAGAATCCTTATATGATTCTACTTCATCGACATCATCGGATGTAATGATTTCTGTAATATTAGGAATTCATGATACTCTTTTAATCCCACTTTGCGTGTTGGAACCAATAGAGTCTGATTCCTGGTCCGGGGACTATCCGAGTGATTTTTTCGATTACTGAAAATTAAAAATGTCATATAAAGTATCCCGCGCTTTTATAATATTGACATTAATTTTTTTCATCAGTAATTTTATTCTAATTGCAAGTATTATGTTCTACTTCTTAGTTTCATTATTGTTACAAGCGTGTTTTTAATTTTTTGAAATGGTAATTTATTTTTGTCTTTTTAGTATAGCCAACTCTAAAGACATAATACTCAGTGTCTTTAATATGTACAGAATAGTTGATGGTTGTGTGCTTACATAGTTCGCCCACTTGTTCTATATTTCTTACTTTTATGTAAAGGATACAAATAGAAATATATAAATCCTGGCAAATCTACTCAGGATAATCAGATATTTTGATCAAAGCATTGCTCTGTAATCTGTAATCATACAAGCATACAAACAAACAGGTAAAACTAATAAACGCATGTTTAACCATTTGATATGGTTAGTGGACTGTATTTTATGTTTGTTGCCATGAGACGAATGTGTTAACCCTCACTTTTTATTTTTACCTTTGTACATTTTTGACTTTTCTTTACAACTACTTTTTTTTCTCGGTGTCATTGAAAAATAACCTTTTCAACACATATTAACCGATACTGTATATACAAAAATATTCAATATACGGGTACAAAGCGGATGTTTGAAAATCTCAATCGTACAAAAATTAAATTACAATTTTATAAAATGAACTTAACACACAGTTTCATTCTGCTAAGATAACACATCACTCAATAAGTCATGTGACTTACTAAGAAAAACACATTTATTTTGCCAAAAATCGATTTTATTCATCAATTTAATCTCCTTCAAGAGCATTACAACCATTTCAACGCTTCTTTAACTTCTCGATGCCATGCTTGTATAAGGATTTGCCTTTTACATCAAAATAAGCATTAGTTTTAGAAATTACTTTTTCATTTGAGCTGAATTTTTTACCGACGAACTTTTTTTGAGATCTGCTAATAGCCAGTAGTCACTGGGAGCGATATCTGGACTATACGGTAGATGAGGAAGCAATTCGAAGTGTAATTCGTTCTATTTTACCATCTTTGCCATCGACTTGTGAATTGGCGCATTGTCTTGACGAAACAGTGGTTTTTACTTCGACATATGAGGCCGTTTCTTCTGGATTTTTGCATTCAAATAATCCAACAACTCTATGTAGTATTCGCTTTTGAGTGTCTCTACCTTTTGGAGATAGTCGATTAACAATATTCCATGCGCATCCCAAAATACTGAAGTCATAGCCTACCCAGCTAACTGCTGTACCTTTCGACGCTTTGGACGTGGTTCGTCGGCTGCAGCCCACTCAGATGATGACCGTTTTGATTCCGGAGTGAAGTGATGGATCCATGTTTCATCCATTACCACATATCGATACAAAAAATCTGATATATTAGGAGTGAACATGGCCAAACACTGCTCTGAATTCTCAACAAGTTTTGGTTTTTGATCGACTGTGAGTAAACGCGACATCCACAAAAAAAGCTTTCTTATGGTCAAATGTTCAAGCATAATTGTAAACATGATGCATTCTTTACGGCGTCGGGTATCCCACGTAATTTCAATTATATATAACCAATTTGTGGTTTTTTTATGTTTTCTGGAGTAACTACCTCAATTGGACGACCATAACCTCCACCATCATCGGCGTTGTACGACCACGTTTAAATTCATATACTAATACCAAATGGTTCTTTTCGATAGAGCAGAGTCCAGATAACACTTTTGAAACTATTGTTGAGCTTGTACAGTATTAACACACGAAATTGTTTTGAATCCATAGTTTTGAGAATAACAAAAGTAGCTTCACTTATATGGCTGTCCCTTTTTCTGACTAATCGAAATGTAATGAAATTTTACACATAGTCTTTTGAAAATTGGTACTTCCTGAACGTCATATGGATTTGACAACGGCAGCACCATATGTTTGTCAGTCACAAGACTTATTGATTGATGTTATATAATAGCAGGTCAAAGAAATATTATTGATCACAGAAAACAAGCCGCTATGATATTGAACAATATTCATTAGATGTTAAGGAAATGCTCAAACCCATCGATATTTGTGTACTATATGTTGCACTCGATAAGGAAGATATTCAAATAGAGAATTCCAACATAATTTCCGCGTTGATGTTTTTTCGACATTTACACCGTCTTTGCAAGTGTCTCGAAGATCCTCCAAACCAACGTGGATAAATCGCAGCATTTGCAAATATTAGCGCCGCATGTGAATCGAAACTTATTGTAAACAGACAAGTTCAAAGTAGTGCATATTTCTTACTGTTCGACGCGATTTATCTACGTATATTTCACACGGAAACTTATAATCTGGCCGCTCATTACAGAGAGTAATCACGTGCGTAGTGCGTGAGAGAGAAATTGTAAGCCTGAATCACACCATACACAACACTAAAAGGTATTTAGTGGCAAATTTGAATTGAATTTTAAATGCTTTTTTCAAACTAACATTTTGTCTTGTCGTCTTAGCGTTTTATTGGTGGAATTTAAAAACAGTGCCACTTTTATCCAATATGTAAACATTATAGTCTTGGAATATTTTTTTACCCACACTAACCAAAAGATTGCAGCTACAATAAAAACAATAACTTGGTTGCAATGAGGAAGATCGCTCCAGTTTTTATAAATAATAAATATTTATTATGCTTTGTATCCTCAGATGCATTTTGTCAAAATTCTAAAAGTATTAAAGCAATGACGCGTTTAGAAATGATTGTTCTCCAGATTGAATAACGTAAATAGACAGTTTAAATTTAGTTCCATGAATATCACAGCCACTTTTAACAATAAAATTTATTTTAAAATAGAGGACAGTCAATGTATAATATAACTATAATACCACATATTAGAGAATAATAAAAATTAAAGTACATGTTTAACATGCGCTATTATACAGTCACATAATTCTTACTGTAAAAGCGCATGTTAGAAATGTAGTTAAATTTTTAATTTTTATCAAAGTAAATAAATAACATAATAAAACAAAAGCTTAAAATAATTATTAATATAAAATTTTTAGAATATAATAATAATAAATTAATGTAACGTGCAGCTGTGTGAACTTGACTTTCTCAGACATTGCTTCAGCCAATACGAATCGTTATAAAAGGTACCACTAGCATCCCATGAGCCGATCACGCGTTTTTATTGCTCTCACTACCGACCAGCCAGATTATAGTTCGCAATGAGATACATTTTTGGTCCGGATCAGTATAGTAATTTCAGAACGTTTATCAAAATGTCCGATAATATTAAGTAAAAAAATATCGAAATTTTAAAGTATGTAATAATATATGGTACCTGATACCTAATTATAAATCTGAATTTAAAAATGTAACAAAGTTTTTGGAACAGAAAATGCCAATCTAGTTGTTCTTCTTGGATCATTTTCATTAGGTCGGAAAGCTCCAAGTTCAATAAATCGATTACCAGTTTTTTTGGTTCTCGATAAGTTATGTAAAATACAAACAGTTTTCACAAAAACAATTTTGGTTTCAACTTTTGTTCCCATGGGCTTGTAGATAATGCGCCATTTTTGTACCAATACTAGATGTGGCTATTAAGTAACGAGACTATGTCTACCGTGTCTGTAGGGAAGCCAGTGTAGCTGAAGCCTTAGTTTGTATAGGGGCTGTTTTTTGTTTTGACGTCAAAATGATCTACGTAAAAATAGAGCAACGGATTGTTGTGAAATTTCACGTGAAATTTGGAAAAACTGCAACTGAAAATTATATTTATTGAAACAAGTGTAAGGTAATGTATGTTCGTCAACGTGTTTTTTAGTGGTTTAAGTATTTTCAAAATGGGCGACAAGATGTTGAATATGATTCACTTTCGGGTCGCCCTTCAAGGTCAAAAACGGATGAAAATATCTAAAAAGTCGGTAATCTTGCTCGATCTGCTCGTCAGTTAAGTATACGTACGATTGCTGAATCTATAGGAATTGACAACGGGTACAGCAAATTTTAAAATGCTAAAGGTGTGTGCAATACTGGTGTCTGATTCCGTACTGTCTGTCAAGAGGTTTCTAGCTAAGTACAACATCCCAGACACCGCCAGATCTTGCACCGTGCGACATCAACCTCTTTCCTAAGGTCAATCCGCATTAAACAGAAAAATACTTCTTGCACTGTTTTAAACAATGAAAGATTCTCATGGATCGCTATAGGGATATTGGTTAGTGTTGAATATTGGAGGCGATAATAGTTAAATATACATTAATAAACAAAATAAATCTATTATTATTTATTATAGTTATTAAATAGCCGCACCTCGTATGCTGCAGGCATTTTTTAATACGCTTCCCGCACTACATTATAATTTTCCTTACGAAAGTCTGTTTTACTTTGTTTATGGATAGGACCTCAATCAATATGGTTTTAGAGCTAATGACTTATCTCCAATAATGATATGAGGGTAAGGCTTTAACATTCTCAAAAAGTGACAATTTTGCCGGCAATACTTCCGAAGGGCATAATTGGTTCCTAATTTTTTGAAGATGCACATTTAATTACCTGCTAACTCTGTGAAATATCTGATATTTTCCAACCAGTCATTTTGGAATTAATCTAGAAGACTGGGGCTGACAAATAACAGATGTCTATATCGAAGTCGACTGTTTTTTATGACCCAGTTTGTATAGTTTCATGATATTTTAACTTGACCTCTTTGTATCTCTTTAAATCTATATCTTTGTCGGTACTTTAATATTTCAAAATATAAATTTTGAAATCTATGTTGACGGGCGGAATAATTCAATATGTAAATGATGTGTAAAACATTAATTCTATACAAAATGGGAAAGTTTATAAAAAATTAATTGAATAACCAACAAATTGTTATTTATAAACAGTTAAGGTCATTTTCACTTGTTTATCAGTTTCAAAGTATAAAAAAATGATTCCATAGTTTCCTCTACTATATTGTCCGTTTATAATACAAATACAAAAAAGTTACCGAACCTGATCAAGTTTAAATTTTGTATTTTAATGAGGTATGTATCCCTATTCTCCTATTATTCCACCTTTTTAAACAGAAGACAATCATAAAAAAGGTCGCCATTACGTTTCCGGTCAATGAAACCTTCTTTACCTTTTTCGGAGCAGGTTCGCCCTCTTTGCACTGTTTTAACAGTCTTTTCATTTCAGAAGTGTAATGGTGGATTCTGGCTTCATCTACAGTTTTGAATCGACGCAAAGCATCTAATTCACTTTGCTCAACTCATGTCATTAAGGCTTAAGAAATGTTAATTCGATTGCACGTTTGGTTCACCGCGGCACCCAACGCGGGGATAACTTACGCATGTATAAATCTTCAGTCAATTTAAGGCAAATGACTATCGTCCAGCATCATTTGGTGAACTTTTTCGATTACATTACTGGTTGTCACGGCCGCTTGTCGTCAGTCAAGTTGATACAGTTACGTGGAATTCAGCTCTTAACAATTTTTCTGTTGTGAATGATAGTGCAGAGTCTCCGTTCCCAGTGTCTATATCCTCTTTCATTTACCTAGGCGTAATTCCTTTCAAAAACTAATGTTTTATGACAGTTCAATCGTTAATTATCGATACTAAGCATCAAAGATAGCTGATATATTAGTGAGTACATTTCAATGCATGCGCAATTATAATTCCTACCCTATATTGATGACTGAATCTTCAGGTTGAAAACTTTTCAGACAACTCTCGTAAATATGTGCCCAAATAATCCATCGCTTTCGTTATGCAGTGATATGGTAGGCATTTATTCTATATTGCACTATGTAAATGTATATTATTAATCAATTATAAAAAATTTATTGAATAAAACATATGGCATCAAAGGGATACATTTGGTAGTTAATTTTAACGATAATGTTTCAAAGAACACATCATTCAAATGATGTTTCTTATCAAATCACGATTTTAGTCTGGTTTTGAGGTAATCACATGGAGTTCAATACGGTGAACGCGAGTAAAGAAATGCCTCTATACCAGGAGATCCATCGCCCGGGGAACATTGCCCTTAAACAGCCATAGAATTTCTAGCTGTATAGGCTGTGTCATCATCCTGATGAAACCACGATATATAAACTGAATGTTTTCTTGGCCATCAAGATTATGTTGGAGTTGTACGTATTTTCTGGGGTTTGCCGTGTTTGTGATCTTTTTTTGTGTTTAACGACTATGATAGAGTTGACCTAACTGTCATTATTTTCTTTTAAAAGATTGTAATTTCTATAATGAGATCATAATACCGTCGCTACATGCGAAAACACTAATCGAAATACCAAAGAAACAGGTATCAAATACTAGGCATTTCAATTTGAAATGAAAAATTGGACATAACAAAACTTTGCGGCATTGCTCATAATGGAACAGAATTAGCGTCTTGAAGATGTTTACATCAAGTGTTTGGTTGTTTAAAAGAAATAAATCCCAATTTTTGCGTCGTTTCATAACCATAACAAAAGATCAATTAAAACAATGCACTGAAAATGTAGAACCGGTTCCGAAGAAGGCAAAGACCGTTCCATCTGCAGGTAAGGTCATGATGTCGATTTTTTGAGATGCGCGTGGGATAATTTTCTTTGACTATCTTAAAAAAGGAAAAACTATCAACGGTGAGTATTATGCGAACTTATTGCAACGTTTGAACGAAGAAATTAAGCAAAAACGACCGCATTTAGCTAAAAAGAAAGTGTTGTTTCATCAAGGCAATGCACCAGTTCAAATATCCGTTAATGCAATGGCCAAAATTAATTAATTAAAGTTTGAATTCCTATCTCATGCCAGATTTAGCCCCCTCGGATTAATTTCTGTTCCAGACAGAAATAATGTCTCGGTGGTCAAAGATTTTTCAACAATGAAGAAGTAATGTCCGCAGTTAATGGCTATTTTGAGAAGCTTATTATAAAAAGGGTATCGAACTTATTGAACATCGCTGGGAAATGTATACAGAGCTGAAAGGAGATTACGTTAAAAAAATTTTTCAAAATTTTTTGTGTTTTCTTTGTTGCGCCAGGTACATCTGGGACCATCCTCGTGTATAGACATCTTTGAATCAAATATTACTTTTGAAATCAAAATAAAGCTTTATAACAGCATATTTTATACTTCCCATATTGATTCCAATGTGACGTCACATTGTGCGAGAGAGAGATAGCGCATGCCGGCGCATAGACATACATGTATGTGTGTCGTAGATGAAACCATAGTAGTCCCAAACTATTCTATTCAATTCAACAAACCCCAACTAATTGTTGGGGTTTGTTGACATTCCGTTTAGAGCGGATTGTAACACAACGATTTTCAAATTATTCCTTCACTTCTCATCAACTACCCAAGGGTTTGCACCATTCCAGTAACGCATATTCTATTCAATTACAAATATTCGTTTTCCATCTCTTCTCATTTTTCTTATTTTAATTTCAATTTTAACGTCTTTAACAAACTACCTCCACCAGCAGTAATCTATGACCTTGTTTCTACCAAAGGAAATGTCGAGGAATGTAAATTTGGTTAAATTAATTACCTGACCTAAGGTCTCACAAAGATCGTGTCTAATGGTTGCATACGATTTGCGTTTTTCGGCCAAATTTTAATTTCGATTACCGTAAGGGTCGTATATGGATCGCGTCCAGAAGATCTTCAAAAAAATAAATACTTAAATACTGTAAACAAATTATACTTCCAAGGATTATCGATCACACATGCACGATTTGTTTCTGTATCAACCCGATGGCCAGTGGATTTAAAAGTAATTTCTGTTTAAAGTAAATATCTATATTGTTATTGCTATTTTAACGTACATTTATTTTTTTAAAAATTATAATGGAGCAGCTTACGTATAAAATATAGAGTGTAGGGGTAAGGAGAAGTATTTCTTATAGGACAAATATTGAAAAAGTGTCCATCTGTAAACAGCAAATTATTGTTCGAAGACCCATAAAAAAGCGCTAGTATAGCAAGTGGAAATGGTATGAATTTAGCATTAATAAACAGAGTGATTTGTGCTAATCACATAGTCAAAAATCATAACCTTTGAAATTTTTCAAAAAACATTTGATATTAACAAAAATATTATTGGTTGATTGGGACTTATTGAGGAGTTCCGTATTCACAATATTAGTTATTTCAATACGAAACTAATTTAGGTGCAGTACATTCAATTATATAATGGAAATTGTATAAGATTATATGAATAAAAATATGGAATAACATATTTACCAACATATTTGAAAAAAAATTGACCATGCATTTCTATTAAACAATCATGACTGATAGTGTAGACGTTATTGTTTATTACCATCCATACATTAATTGTTTTATGAACTACTTACACGAATGGATTTGATTATTATAATAGTTTTGTTAAAATAGTTAAAACTTTCAAATAAGAATTTAGTCTACTGTCCTGCTCTAATAATACCTGGCGCTGTTTGTAAAATCTTTTCAGTTGCTACTAAAGCACCACCTCTATTTCAACGGACACTTTAGATACACTGAGATGATTCTCCTCAGTTCTACACATTCTATACTATACAATAGTATAAAACAAGCCTCACTCAGGTGAAATTGCTTCGCAGTATAAACGAATAGACTAACCTTACAACGTAATTGTAAGCGGTTTGATAATAAAAAAGTGGCTAACCCAAACAATATAAACAAAGAACTTTTACTAGTACCCATTTTATTATTGCTATAAATAACACAAATACCTCTGATAATATTTTATTACTTACACATTCATACTTTAAATAAATGAATAATTCGAAAACCACAATAATATTTATTCATAAAATAAATAAATGTATGAATCACGAACTGTGTTATCTCTTATTGTATATAAACAACTTACTACATTTTTGTTTCATTGAAAAAAACACAGCTACTGTAAGTCCATTAAATAGTTATTTATGTATCACGCACTAAAGTCACTTTTTGTCACAAGGCAACTGACACCAGTAGAGGGACAAAGAGACTTTATATCCTGTTTTTAAACTAGGAGGACTGATTTGAATTGAAGTTGGCAATTCTGTAAATTGTTGATTGGTCAAATCGCAAATAAATAGACAATTGTATAAATTGAAAACTATACTCAGAAAATTTTCCAATTATTAGCAGACATCATTTGTCCACCAAAAAAAAGAGCTCTCCAATTTCAGGCCACTTATTACTACAGGCAATTTTTGAGCTAAAACCTCAAATTGAATTGGGCGGTTTGGATTTTCTAGATTCTTGGGGGTTTTGGGATACAGATAAGTCTAGCAACTTTTAACAAAATTACGGGCACGGATTGTCGAAATTTTGTGACTTCAAACTCAAAAAACTATCTATAACTATCGGGAATTCCAAAAAACTATCATAACAAAAAAATGCAGAGTACAAAATTCTCTACAAAAAAGTATCCCAGGTATTTGTTCCTAACCTCAAAATTTTCATCTTAAAATGGGTTTATATACTCAAAAATATTTTGAATCGCGAATAACTCGAAAAATACGAAAAATTCGGAAATAAGTGCTAGAGCAAAAAATGTAGAGCACAAAATTCTCTACAAATTGGTCCTCAAACATTTTTCCTCAAAATTTTCACCGTAAAATGGGTTCATATACTCAAAAACATTTTGAATATATGATTTTGGGGATAACTCGAAAACTATGAGGATTTCGACACAAACTGCCGCGACAAAAAATATGGAACACAACATTCTCTCCAAAAAAGGTTTCAATTTTTTCCTAACCTCAAAAAGTATTTTCCCCATCCAATGTATTGGTGTTAAAATCCGCATTATCAAACACGAATTGGAAAAATGAACCGGGCTTAAGAGTTAGAGGTTTACTCAGAGCACAGTCTTGGTACAGATTCACTTCTAGATAAGAACAACAAACTCCAATGTGGGAAAATATCTTGATGAACGGGACATTTTGAACTTTCTATGCATTTTCAAAATTGTAAGAATAAGGATACATCATCCTGAGAATGTTTTTGTATAAACTTGAAGCTGAGATTCTAAGCTTCAAAATGAGTATCCACATTTTGGTGAAAGAGAAACTATTAAAAAGTCTGTGAATATTGAAATAATAATCAACCGAGATCGAAGCTAGTGTTCATGATCGCGATTTTTAAAAGTTAGCTCATTTCAAACCAAGAAGTAGTTCATGAAAATATTGATAATAACAGGAACGTACAAATCTCTCATTGGATTTGTTTGTTTATATAGTGAGTGATGGAATATATCCATTGAAACTTCAAGTGCTTATGTGGCCAATATACCTTTTCAATTCGCAAGATTTTCGAAAATTTCCGTAAGTTGAAAATTATGCTAGCTTACCCGAGTAGAAAATAGAGATCTAAACCATCATGATGCATTTTAATTTTTTGGAAACGAAGTAGTTTTTCAAGAGTTAGAGCAGTTTCCATGTGCGCCTTAAAAACTTAAATTGGCTTGAATTCGCACTGGCGGAAATTAGCGAGCGGATGCTCCGGCTTTTACTCGGAAATAGTGGTTCCAACAAAAAAATGTATGGAGACCTTTTTTGATCGGGCAGTTTTTTTCTAATTCATCTTGGTTTTCGAGTTATTCGCATTTCAAATTTTTATTTAAGTTACAAGTTCCAAAATTTGGGAAACCCTTGCCTGTAATTTTTCAAGAGTTGCTAGACTTATTCAGTAACCGATTCTTTGAGAAATCAGAAGCGCCCAATTTAATTTCGGGTTTTATCCTATTTTACCTATACTATATCGTCTACAAAGAAGCAGAACATTGTGAATTTGTATAAACAAATCTCAAATAATTACAAACAAACAAAAGAGAATTCTATTGTGATGAAAATTGTCAAACGTTGGGTAAGTCATGGAAAATAGCACTGTGTTCCGAGTTATTAAAGAATATAGAAACACTGAAATAATTGTCTCTTCTCAACATCGTGGAGGTCGTTTGTAGAAACTTTCGATGATACAACAAAAAATATAGTTCGACGCAATATTCCTAGTTTCTTTTTTAAAAATCGAATACCAACTGTGAATGAAATAGCTGTATGCATTCAATTTTTTAAATAATGAAAAAATTATCTTTGACCGAATAATAGTTTTCTTGTGCTTATATTTACGAATCATTAAGGAAATTAGAAGAGAAAACAGACAAATAAAATAAGCCAAAAAAGGAGAAATTATACAATTCAGTAAGCTTATTTAATTCTCAGTGCACGTTACTGGTGACCGAAATAACTTTTGATAATGTAAATACACTCGTTCTGATACAAAGTAAGGCTACCCCTCCTCAACATAAAGTTCCATGATAATTTTTTTTCGCGAAATTGAATTTAGGTGTCTTCTAAATGAACATTAGATTTTAATACAGGTTAAAATTTAAATATTACTTAGATGGTTAATTAGTTTTGTACAGATTATGAAGATTTATCATAATACATCTATGAATAAATTATAGCAGTACCAAAAAAAGCTCAAGATATTAAGAACGTTATATTGGTGCCATTAGTAGGATGTGTTAGATAAATAATGTGTGAAAATGACTATAAAACTAGATTATGAATCCGGAGACATTTATAATTACGAAAGAACTATTATTTTATGGCCGCTATGACCTCCTTTAGTTGATACCAGTAATAAAACATTCGATTAAAGATTTTTAAGAGGATAAAGTGCATCAAAATACATCGAAGCCACTTGAAATTTATTTGTAGTATTTGATTAAGAGAAGTGAACCGTTATCTTAGAAACAATTGATTATACAAAGAAAACTTGTGCATAAAAGTAACCTATGACGAAATTATTTTCTCCACATATTCCACCTCTAGAAGGCGTAGTTGAAAATTATGAGAAAAAACATCATTTTTTATAATAAATACATTGTGATAATAACAAAAAAGTGAAGTATTTGTAATATTCGATTCTTTTTAGATAAGTTTGTTCCAGTAAAATAAATAGTGAGCCGGAAAGTTGAACCAATAAAATAGTTTTGTGGTTTTGGTACTTAGTATAATTCAAAATTTTCAATGCTCAATAAAAAATATTAATATCTTGTAATTTTTTTTCAACAATTATTTTGCCAACGTTTTTTATCTAAATTCGATGCTCTATTTTAAACCATTCATTTAAAATAACGTGAAATTGTAAAAAAATGGTTTGAAACACATCTTAATACGCATTTTTCCAACGAAGATTAGGACGTTGATGATAGTTTAGCATAAGAAAATTGTTTGATTGAACACCACACTGACCTAAAATATTAGCGTCTTTCTCCACGTTTTTCCATGTTGGTTTTCACATTCTCCCGGTTGAAATTTCGTGAATTTACTACACTGTTATCATGATGAATATTTATTTTGAAAAATACAAATATAATAAAACAACAAAGTTATTTTTTTGATTTAACAATTCTTGCTCCGACTTTTTGTTGCAAGCTGTTTTTGAGTCTTCGAGGATTTTTATCTTTTATGTTTCCAGTTTCTCTCTCTCTGTTTTTCCAGCTTTCTTCTTTGGGTTTCCAGCAAATCTTGTGATTTTTTGTCTTTTGTACTGCGCCACATCTTGAGTAGGCATTCCTCATAGTGAGTATCATAGATTTTGATACATTTGTAACTCCACCAATTTTTTGTAGAGAATTGTACGCTAATCTTTGGCCTATAAATGATTCTCTTTGCTGTCGCATTGCAGTGACTCAGGTCAAGATTTAGAAATTTAGGAAGTGGCCAGTGGCCCCTGGACCTGATTAATTATACACATAAAGACATAAATGTAACGAGACATCTTTAATATAGTTAAATAAATTTATTTTTTATTTAAGTTATTATTGAATTTAATATCACGCAGTTACTTCCCAAGATAAAGAATTATAGATAACCTTAAGTTAACTTCTTAATGTCTTACCTAATTTTTTTATTTATGTGAACACATTTGAGTTCTTTTCTTTTAAATTACAGATTTTTCAAGAAAATTTAGTACATGCTTATTACATTACTAAAATATGAAACTTCTTTTATTTACAACCAAATACCTTTTTTGAAATTCTCAAAATACAAAAATTTTATATAAGGAAGTCATAGATGAACTATTTCCAAAGCATATCTCTGGACATTATATCACAGCTTGTGAAATATATAGTTTCATTTTGTTTATTTCATGAATTCTGAAGGAAAAATAATAATTTAAGATTATACAAAAGTAACTGTTTTTATTGTGATGAATTTTATTTCACACGACACACAGCTGCACTAATTGATTACTGTGAATACAATATATCTTATTTTTAGAACACATTCTAACATCAGTATAAAGTTTGAAAAATCAGTTATTTTACCATGAAATTTTAATCAACCTAAAAAAAATCTAAATTGTGATTTTAATCATTATAATTCAGCTATCAATATCAACAAAGCTGTAAGTAATAGTAAAAAAAGAGGGGGAGTAATTTGAATGGAAAAAATGGTAAAATTTAATCCTTAAAACATGGTCTTCCACTGTAGTTCAATTATTTTGTCAGGATTAAATTCCTCCAAATTCACTTTTGATTTTTTTATAAACAGCCTATTTTTAATACATTCTCTGCTCATACATGTGGACCTGTTATTTATGATGTTTTTTAGACTGCTCCACACTCTCTCAACTTCAGCATTACTGTGTGGGATTGTGATTAATGCTTTGATCAATTCTTTCATGATTTTAAAGTGACTAAAGTGTTCTCCATTCAGTTTATCAAGTAGATTTGTTTCCATTGCTCTTTCCTCTGGGAATTTAAAAATTCTACATACTTCTAAGAGCTCAGCATTTCCATATTTTTTCAAATTTCCGTCTATTGGTGGAAACATGGCCGTGTCAAACTTTTGAGTTATGAGAACACAGGCACAGTTTCCAGGGCCTCCTTCTCCAAAGAATCTGTTTGCAATATTGCTACTTGTATTTTTGCAAAACTCCTTAAAGTTGTTTTTTCCATTTGATATGTTAGAAGAGTTTTTTTGCAGAAGAAAAAAAAGAGAATTTTTTTCTGCCCCTTAAAACATTATTTTTATATTTAATCCTGTCTGGCTCTGAATCATCAGTTGACGCGAGGAAATTCTGCAAATGCTTCCCATTGGTTTTATTCAGTTGACCAGATTCTTCAAACAGTATAAATCAAACTGCAATTTTTTGATATAATTTGTAGCCTCACATATGTTAACTTTTTCCAAAAACAATGAAGTTTTAGACATCATTTCAACAAAATCTCTAAAGGTATGCAAAAAACAGAGTATCATACAGCAACAACTCTTTTAGGATTGATTTAGCTGTAGTTTTAATACTGGCTGTGTAGGTTGAGCTGGGCAGTGATGAAACAGTTGTAAGATGTTCGACAATGGATTGGTAATTTTGAACAATCGCAATCACCGAGCTTTCTAGTGACTTAACCCATCTGGTTTCACGTATGGGTTTAAAAGCAAGCAATTGCAAGTTAAGGGCTTCAGCAGCTCTATGTAGATCCCTTGTCAGTTTTGGACTAATTCTGTAAAATGTGTTAATGGACCTTAACAGAGACAATATTTTGTAGCTGATACGCTATTCTTCGCAGCATCTTTTAAACATAAATCAAGTATATGATTGTAGCAATGGATGTGCTCCATCAACTGTCACGCATATAAGGCGATCCATCAGTTAAAACTGATACAAATTTTGAACTATTTATTTCTTCTATAACCATATTTTTCAAAAACAATGATACGTATCTTATCAAAATTGCAAAAGAATACTGGTTTTGATACGTATCTCCTAACAAAATACCATTCAACTTTTGTAATTGGCATTCAGATTCAAAATCAAATGCTGGCCTTTTTTTGTCAAAGTAAAAAACAGTCCTCATAAGACATGACATTTTTTTATTAACTTTTTCATCAATGCTGACTAACTGTTTATAAATGGCTGCATCTTTAGCTGGCACAAAAGAATTTCCTTCTCTGAGCAGCGTGCATAATTAGTACTTTTAAAGTGTATGTCTACACTTTCCTTCTTTCGACGGGGAGGTTGGAAATTTTTTGAATCTTTCACGAAATTTCTAAGATATTTTGCGCCAAGCTGTGGAGCCCATTTGGTGCAAGCCATGTACCACATGCCCCAAGGATCATCAGCATCAATGATGAGATTTTTAAATCTCTCTTCTGTGGCTTTTTCATCATTCTTAACAAATTTACATTCTTCTCTAAGGTGACGACTGTTTTCTTTCTGAGAATAAATAACTTTCTTGCAGCCTGACTGACCTTGATTAGAGCTATCAACTGAAAGAATATTTTGTTCCTCAACTGGAATAATCAATGACATCGGTGGTGATCTAAGGAGAAAAGACATGATTAAATATTTGCCGTAATTTATTTGACGTGAGAGTCATTCTTTTCCTTCTTTAATTCTATGCCGTTCCGTTTTACCCCTACTTCATTATTTTCAAAGATTCTCTTGGACTTTATAAATTTAAGTCGCAGATTTTAAGCGAATAAACGCATATTCGCATTATCACTCAACTGAAAAATGATAAATACTCTTTCGGAATTGGTAAGAGGAAAAATTAAAAGAGCGAAAATCTGCGTAAATTTTACCCCTCCTTCTTATTAAACATACAGAAACATCCACCTCTTAGTCAAAAATAAATAAATTATACAAAACAGAAGAGGAAAAAAATCAACTTACCGTTCACAGGTGGTTTCATCATTTGAAATCTGACTATGTGGCTGACAATTTTCGTCAGTTAATTTCCTTTTTTTACTGGCCATTACTTAATACATATGTAGTCTAAAAATAGATATCTTCTCCGCCTTCTACAGAGAACAGATTATATAGAACTCAAACTGAGGATCAGCATTGGATTATAATATCACCGATAGAAGATCACGTGACCCGTCACTATAGAAACACTCTGATACGGGAAAATTAGCGTTGACCTTGACCCGCTTCGATTCGCGAAAAATATTATAGTGTCTGTCAACGACAATCTCCGATAACATCAGTAATTATTGTAGGTCGCGATTGTACATGAAAAAGAAAATAACTTGGGAAAGGGGTCCGGTTGCTGAGACCCCTCAAGTACTTAAGAAGAAAGGTTTTTTGACCTTGACTATGGGCCATAGATTAGAAACATACAGAGAATATTGAAAAGGATGTGGAGAGGGATTTTGAAATCGCATATTGCACACTAATAATACTCCGCGAGCAATATTCTCAATATCTCTTTTACTGTAGGTTGTAATACCATCGGTATGGTGCTTTGTTGAACTCCAATTACCCCGGCGACGTATCTTTGACTGCGGCCATCTTGTATGAGTGCGATGATTCTAGCGGCTTCTTCATTCGTCACATGTCTTGTTAAACGTTGAGGCACATTCATTATTAACAGATTAAATTTAAATTTTCACTATACAATAACAAAATTTGCTTAGATTTTAGAAAGTTCTCGATCTCAATGCATTCTCTAAGACAGAAATGATTTACTCGAGCATTTTTGCTTCCAAAAAAATTTGTAAGAAATTGTGATATTTTTTGCCCATAATAAGAAACCAGAAATATATATTAAGTTGATACGTATACAGATTGCCCCAAAAAACTAAAATTAAGTATTAAAAATATCCTAAATACCAGTGATGCGATAATTTTTGTGGGGTGTATAGTTTTTCATCTTATTTAGAGTGATCTCATTCGTCAGAATATTATCACTAAAAGCCCTGTCTGCTTCTAATAAAGTAGTGGCGTAGCATCTGTTTGCAGTCAACAGAATGACATCAGTTGCACGGATTGTTCTGACTTATTGGGATCAAGGAAACTTTAATTAATTTGTATGCTAAGAGCATTTTTGCAGTTTGGAAACCGTATACTTTAAACAGTTGCTGCAATCCTTGTGACAAACCAGCATGTCCTAATCTTTGACTCTAAGGCTTTTTTTCGAAGCCGCTCTGACAGCAAATCCTAAATCGATATCTTACACTTGTTTGAGTTTACAGAATATACCATTGGTATCTTTTTTAAAAATGTCATTTCACCTGCAACAGTTATTCAGTTATAAGTTTGTCAGTACTGAAATCAGGTCTCCATAAAGAAATGGTCTACTTAAAAAATTATTTTGATTTCTTTAGAGTGCCCAAGTTATCATATTTTTCTGTCAGATATAAAGCTGTTGTTTGATGAGCTTATTATCGAGAAAAACTCCTTTATAACCGCTGCAATCGGCATCGGAAAATTCATATTTTTTCCAAGGATATAAATTTTTGAAGATAAATCATAATTTAGTAGCTCAGGCAGTGTATGTAGGCCATTTTAATCGAAGAAAATTATTTGATAATAAAAGATATCAACCTACAGCAAAGTTGAAAAATATGGATTTTCTATATATAAACAAAACGGTGTTTTTTATGTTTCAAACGATTTTTATCGTTATAAACAACTTTTAAAAAATTACTACTACAAAAGTATGTGCTTAAAATTTTTTCCCACTATTTTATTTAGATACGTTTTTAGGAGAAAAAAAAACGCCTGACTAGTGTTTTAAATGTGTAATCAAGACGTTTCAACCAACACAATCCCGACCTACAAAATACCTAATAGTTATTTATGATACAAGTGCGCAATATTACTTCACGCACAAGTATTATACAAATTTGATCTATGGCCACTTTAAAAAATACTTTTGTTGAAAACAGAATGAAAATTCAAATTTATGGTAGTTTTCATCATTGAATAATTGAATCATAACGTTGATGATTTCCATTGAGCAAGAAATATGCATCATTTTCCGTGTATTTTTTTTTATTTCTTCAGTGTTACATCAATTCAAAAAATCTCAAAATGATTTCATGTATATTTTACTTGACTGATTTTGAGTTACATTGAATGCAATTTCTGCAATTACAGGAGGGGTACAATCATATTCTTCTTCTATGTTGTGTGTGTGTGTGTGGGTGTGTGTGTTTTAACTTTTAAACGGCTTTATCGATCGATTCCAAAAACTGATCAACTCTTAACATCAAAAAACCGCGTCTATTGCCGCCAAGCAGGTCAAAATCGAATAATTCGTTCATGAGTCATTGTAGTGAAAAACGATATTGTAATAATGAGGAGAAATCACTAAGGACTATAAAATGAGAAACAAAAGAAGAAATATATTTTATTTAGATGGAACATGGATTAATGGGGGGACATACATCGTATAAAATCGAACGCAGGATTTTTCAAATAATTTATATACAAACGTGACGTAGACTGGTAATAATACACATTGGCAGTTGAAACAATTACAATTAACAACAACCTAACCAACGATAGATTTTCTTTCTCAGAACCGTACATTAGTAACGGATAATGGTACTTATCACTCAAGACTTTTAACAAAATTGCCCACGACCAAGTTGTGTAAAAAGATCTACGAAATTGGCTAAATTCAAATAATATTAAGTTCCACTTAGTTTATGTGAGAAAAGAACCGTATTCTATGGGTTCCTTCCATGGAAAGAAATTCAAAATATATGGAATTGATGGAACTGCAGAAAATCTTGGAATGATAGTGGTTAGAACTTCAGCAAATCATTGCGAATTAAATCCGATTGAACTGGTATAGGCACAAATAAAGGGGAAAGTCTCGAGAAAATTATTATTTCAAAATGAGTGATGTCAAATAGTTGTTTTTGGATGCTGGGAATAATGTGAAGCTTGAAACCTAAAATAAAAAAGGCAGTTAATTGAATAATAATATTATTGAATACATTGACGCAAATTGACGAAGCAGCGCGACCTGACAAAACAGTCGTGAGTTCACAGACATGTCCCACTGTAGTTCAGACACTGAGACACAGTTTGCAGAACCACACGTGTTGGTTTCCTTAATTTTTTCACGAAAAAATGTTAGAACAAAAATTAATAGAGGCGGTAAAAGAACACAGAGAGCTTTACGAAACAAAATGGTGATTATATGAAGACGAAACTGAAGAATCGGATTTGGGGTGATATCTTCCTCATCAAGGAATAAAATAATATTCCCTCCTCAGCATCACCCGATTCTGATTCAGAACTTAAGTTCAATAACAACAATTGTTTTATTCGATTGTCAAAAATGTCAGACATTTTTTGATGCCGGCTAGTTACGATCTGCCAATCAAATCCAAACCCTATTGTTTCCTTTTTTGAAAACGCGTATCTCAATATGCGGTTCACCACGCAGCACGTGTAGCATGTACGAGTCGTGTCTCTCGTGTCACGCTAACTCACACGTGCTATACGTATTCCAATTTGCGCTTTGCCTAACTGTACGTGAAGCGGAAAACATTTGAAAAGAATTATCTTTAAGATAGAATTGCGAAAAATAGTTCTTTTATATCATAATAAAGATTATAAAATAACGTTGTTTTTATCCATTTTTTTAATTATAAATATCAAATGAATCACCCTTTACTTATGATAATGCAATTCATTATTGAACTCATTCAAAAGTCAAACCACAATTTATAATTTGCACTTATAATCGAAATAAAAAATTTTTATAACAATTCTCCATATCTTTGTCATTATTCAATATCAATGTAGCAAACTAAATGAGCATAAAAAATGGAAAGAAAAAATCGGTAATTATTTAAAAATCATCCCCCATCCCCTATCGACCTGGGGTTGTTAGAGGGAGGTAATTACAATATCTTTCCGTGCTGTTTTAACACCCCTTACCCCCCGCCACACCCCTTGATCTTTTTATTGACCTATTTTGCCATAAAAAATAGTTACTGAATTTTCAATTTTTCCATATGTGTTTTTCTATAATAAAATAATAATTATTTATGGTTACGTCAATTAACAATTATAATTGTTCATAATTCCAATGACCTAAATTCATATATTTTTCACATATTATTTTCCCTATTTAGCTGTATTTTCATATAAAATTTATAATTTGTTAACACACGTAATTCCGAAAATGTCAAATTTTTTACTTTTTAATCCTTTGTATTTTTTTTAACAAGGGATGACTGAGAGCTGGAATAATTTTTTTTGTGTTCAGTAAACTTTTCTTTATTACTGATTTTTAGATAATTACCAAAAAATCTAACAAGGATTGCAATCAACTAATTTTCTTAACCTTTGCTGCTTAGCTATTTTTAACATCTAACTTTAGTACAATCAACATAACAAGCTGGACAAAAAGTATGAAATGATAATGATAGGTAATTTCTAGGTACTTTAATCTTATCAGATTCACAGTTAATTAAAATGGTGGATACGGGATTAGCTGTTACACATTTAATATGTAACTACAGTTTACCGATCACTCCACCCCATATTTATTCTATAATTTTGTTAACAACTAGTCCCAAGTCCAAAATACTAGCCTTCATTGCTCATAAAGAATTATTAACTTGAGTTACGTAAAAGTACTTCTAAACAATAATAAAAATCAATAGAAATATTTGTTGATTAGGCACAATATGATCTTGAAATCAAATTTTACGAAGTAATTATTTTTTAAGTAACCTAGCAAAAACAGAACTCCAGGGGACAACCGACCAAGGTGCCTTCCTTCCCTACGAACACGTTAAATTCAAAATACATTGAATCAGCTGATTATAAGCTATAAAGCTGTTACTACGTTTACCCGTTCCAACTATCCCTTTTTCCCCTACATGTATTCAACAATTAATTTTTATTACCTATAGAATTACGTGCCTTAAGAGCTGCATCATACCTACCTGGTAAATGACCCCACTACATTTTGTGCCACAATATCTTTTCTTTCTTTTTGATAAATATGAAGAACTAGAAATATCAATTTGTTTATACATACAAAAGTATTCGATTTTTTGAACCCACATATTTATTATGTCTAAATAATAGCATTAAGCAATAATTAACTATTGATTCGATAATATAAGAACTAATTGAATATTGTTCGATAATGGCTAATCACAACAATATTTCCTTAAAAATGAGATAGATGTTTGACATAAATTCTAACACATAGATTGTATATTTGCCACAGTGAAATAGTTAGGTTAGGTAGTTTCCGTACATGAACTTGAAAAACAATATGATGCTTACCTTATGTATTAAAAACAATACACCATAATAATAAACAATCAATAATCTGTCTTTTTGTCTACAGTCAACTGAAATCTCTCTTGAGTAATACAAATAAATTATGATTAAGTTTTGTATTGATCCCACCAAGGTCACAGCACTAAACTAGAAAATATAGTCACTTTTATTACTAAAAATAGTCAGTTGATCTCTATTCATTCACCAAATATTCACGATCCGGTGAAATTGAAAGTTATTTTGGATAACATATAAGAAGCACAATAAATTATTCGTTAAATAAATTATACCTGGTTTCGCCTGAAACGAGCGAGGACGAGAACTGCTCTTTTCTCGTTCCACACCGATACCGACTGATGATGCAAGGGAAGGGATTGCACATAAACTTTTGATTCGGTTAAGTAGACACCTGATGGAATTAAATAGTTGCAGGTAAATCTCTACCTTAGGAAAATTTACATTGTTATTTTAAATATTTTCTCCAAATATTCAGATAAAATTAGAAATAAGTTATATTTTTTATTACATTGTCAATATTTTGAATCTCAATAATTTCAGTTTAACTAGCTTGATGTCTTAGAGCTAAATATGTGAAACATGTCCAATCAAAATAAATGTAATGCTAATCCGGACAAATATATTCATTTTTATGTGTACTTAAAAATCCAGATTTTATAGTACTTGATCATTTCGGACCATTGTTTTAGATATCATTAAACAGCATAAGGAAACTGTGGGATTCTCCTTATATTAGTGGCCATAAGAAGTTGGTTAGTACATAGCGTTGTGTGGAAGAGGAAAATAGAGAAATTGTTGAACAGACATGAAAATAGCTGAGGCGCTAAAGAGAATCAGATATTGATGCAAAATCGACTCTGTCAAAATCGACAAAAATAAGAAAATTAATAAATGTACAATAATCCTAGTTTATAGTACAGCTACTGCTGAAGATTCAGTTCAGCTATGCAGGTATAAAACAGAAAAACTTTGTATTTACTTAGTAAAACGTTCATTGAGTTCCAAAAAACTTCATTTTAAATAACGTACCACAGACCAACAATAATCAGACATCATATTCATATCCCAGACACCCCAGACACCGCTCTTTCGTGACGCATAAGTCCTGATGCATATGCTTTCCCTGTTCTTCGCTCATATCTCCTAAATTTTCCGGAAATCTGTCCAGGTTACTATGGAGGAAGTGCAGGGCCGGATTAAGATTTATAAGGCCCGGGGCTAAAATAATGACGGGGCCCCCTTAAGGAATTCGAAAACCCGGAAAAATTCACAAAATAATATCAATACGTTAGATTTGTGGTATCAACACATCAAAAAATACAGAATGATTTCCAAATGATGGGGCCCTCTTGGACCTGGGGCCCGGGGCTATAGCCCCCCCAAGCCCCTAGCTTAATCCGGCCCTAAGGAAGTGGATATATTCCACATATTGCACCCCTTATTTTTAAATTGAATAGAAGGTCTATAGTTTTCAGATTTTTTTCTCCAGAGAGAATTATGCATAACAGAAACGAAACCTGTCCAAGCCGTTAGATTTGTTCTTACGCTAACTGTTGGATCTTGATCAACTAAATTCATCATAATATGTTTTTTATTAATGGTTCTGGTTGCTCTTGGCCTACCAAAATTCATTTTAATGTTTCACAATTCCATTTTCTGGACAACGTCTTCATTGGTAAGTTTCTGCTAGGAAATTTTTCTGCATAATGCGTAACAGCTGCACTACAGTTTTCTAATCACTTGCCTAAGATTAATAAGATGTCGGTGTATTCAACATTTGAGTCAATTTTTATTTACAATGTTTAATTTTAAAAATTGCAAGGTTTCAAGAATCTAACTATAATTGACTTATCGTCATAACTATTCAGAAATGACAGTTTGCCATGGGAAAATTATACATAAAACAAACGAAAACTGTCCAAGCCGTTAGTTCTAGCTGGTTATAGAATTAACAAATTGAGTATCTTCCGTAAATTGTTTATTTCTGGGAACATCAAAAATATCAACTTTCTAAATATCAACTTTGTTCTTTTCCATAGTGAGCTGAGTATATTTTGGACAAAAAAGTAGTCTTTATATAGTGATATAAAAAACTGTTTCATGATGCCCAGCTTTTTTAGATGGTAGTGTAAGAATGATTTTGTCACGAACTACTAATGAATTCTGGAATATATTTTTCTCTCCAAACTTTAGTACCATTTTCTTCTTATCTAATGCTCTTGTTCAGTACTACTGTTCCAAATATATAAAACAGTTGACCAGTTTGTTGATCAAGAAGAATGTTTAAATCGACACAAATTGGCCATTGTAGATATTTGATTTTGTTCAAGACTAGCGAAATGTTATAATATTCTTCCTTTATCTTTGTACTGTGAGTAACTTTGTACTGTGGGTAATATTCACCCCAGCATATTTATTTCCATTATGTAATAGAATTGAATCTGTCACAATAAAAACTTTTTTAGTGTGTAAGGTAGATTTTTTCTTTTAGTCTTGACGTTAACAATTCTAATTTGTTTAGAAAGATATGCAAGACTATCTAACTCATTTTGAAAAAAGCATTTTAACTCATTGACATAACTTTGAAATCAGCATAATCTTGTGATGGTCTTTCAATATATTGTTCTAAGAGATGAAACATATTTTTGGCAGCTGATCGCTGCATTGGACGTTGAACACAACTAGTACTTGAATACTCCCATTTAGGTTAATTTTTAGTGTTTAAACCGTTTATGTTCACGCTACAACAATCGAAATGTTTTGTTGGTTCTAGCTAAATAGTCTTTGTTCCAAGTTTGAAGACACATACGATTTACAAACTCAATTTGGAACTCAAGACTTCATTTTTATCGAAAAGCACCCCAAAATATTCAAATTAGGTATTTTTCACCAACTCTGATATAATTTTCTATAATATTTTAACACATATTCTCAGCATATATAACACACAATAAAATACAATTTTCTCGATTAGTTTATACACTTAAATGATAACAATCAAAAACAAAGTAAAAATTTGTAAACTAGTGTAATTATTATACATAATATCGTTAATTTTTTAGTGATTAATAACATAAATTTGAAAAATACAATTAATATACCTACTTTTATATGTACCTACATTCATATTTTTATTCTGCACCTATTAATTATCGCAAAAAAAATTTTTAATGATTATAAATAATTATGTTCTTATTATCTAAGATTTTGTATTTTGGAGTGAAATGCTACAATATGTAATAATAAAAAAACTAGTTTATCAATTTCTATTTCGATTTTTGAAATAATAATAAATAAGGTCAATCAATATTTCAAGGTTCTTCATCACTATTTCTAATGTATTCTTCTCATTAATTTGGGGATAGTTAGAAAGCAATCTCAAAAGATCAAGGCCGACATCATGAAAAAGTTTGTCGATTTCAAATAGTTTATACCGAATTAATCTATATAATTGAGGTTTTACCATATCTCCAGCAAATCGTATATATCTGCTCAACAGCCACTGTTGCATTATAATAATTGTTGTTGTTGTAGATGTAGGACTTTTTCCATAAGATACGACCAAACTGTGTATTGCAAAAAATTAAAATCGCATAACCGAGGTGGCCAATGCATCGAAGCTTCTGCACGAATCCATCAATTCGGAAAATGGTGGTACTCCATCGTGCATAAAAAATTGAGATCTTCGCTAGTTTAGCGTTAAATCTTCTGTCTCAAATAAGGGATGTTTAACAATCCAGGTAGCTCCTGCCCAAACATTTAACTATAAATGAGTGGTGGTAATGTGATACTCTTTTGGCTTGTGGGTTCTCATCACACCAGTAGTGCGCATTATGGGAGTTAAACCTTGTCGCTTAAGGATGGACAAATCCATAAAAAATACATTTCAATACAACGTTTGATAAAACTACAATCTAAGGGTTGATCGTATGGCCAAATCTCTAGCAAATTTCTTTAATTATATGAAAGAGTTGCTGCTCTTTAAATATCCTCCTAGTACTTGGGGCAGACGAGTTTGTTTTTTATCATATTCCTAAGGCTAACTGGACTATAAGTTTCCTAAACACTTGCCTAAGGTTAATAAGATGGCGGTGTAATCAACATTTGAGTCCATTTTGATTTACATCTAATTTTAAAATTTTCCAAGATTCTAACTGTTGTTGATTTATCGTCATAACTATCAATACATGACAGTTTGCTTGATAAATTTAAAAGAAAATCAAATACTTGATTTTTATGAAACGTTTCAAAGAATCAAAGCTCTCAATCCGAATTTTATGTTTGCAATTTGCTTTAATTAGATAACACAATGACTATGAAAGGTGAATATCGATATTAATGATCGAGCTGCGAAATATTTGATTCAGCTATTAGTCTTTTGTTTCCTTAAACATATTTTCGAATTGAGTTTAAGTAGAAATGCATAATTGGCATATAATTTATTAAGACTTTATTAAGGCTGAAAGGAATAGATGCATGATTGAATAATTCAAACAAAACTTTTAAGAATAACGAGGTAGTTAACAGTTTTAATTTGTGTATTAAGAAAATATTTGATTACATGGTATTCTAGTACGTTGAAGGTTGAATTACTTTTTAATGAATCAGAAATACATTAGACAAATAAAAATTACAACTCACTTTACAAAATAATAGAATATTTTTAATTATTACGTAATTTATGTACTTTTTTCAGTTGTTTTGCAATGGAAATGTTTCTCTTCTCATTAAAAAAATATATGTAGAGAAAATCTGTTTCAGTACTATGCAATATTTGTTAATTCGAATCATTCTGGTTTTAATTAGTTCTGATTATCAAGGTTGCACGGTATTAGACTTTAGATAATATAGATAATATTAATGTTTGAATAGATTGTTACAAATAGAAATCAGTATTATGTTTTCGCATTACTGGTATTAAGTTTGTACGACCGTTGAGTTCAGTAAGTCATTAACACAATGCTTACAAGAGTATGATATTTTGAAAATAAGTTATTGATTATAAGTATTCTAAAATAATTTTCTAAAATACGTTGAATACTTAACAGTTAATTTGCTAATGTGACATCGTTGCCGTTAATCAAATATAAATTACCGTATTGCGATGACTTTTAAGTAGAAACTTCTGAAACATAAAAAATATTTCGGAATTGTATTTATACTTTGAATATTACCTTGTAGCACTGGACCTTGCAATTTCGAAGTATATATATATATATATATATATATATATATATATATATACTGAATAAACATACTTCCAATTCCTATTCGAGTTTTATTTTGTTCCATAATAGGTTTCACCCAATTTTTCATAATCTCATATTTCCTCATCTCAGAAAATACTCTGAAAAAAATAAAATATGTTGTTGTAACAGTTTTTGGACAAAATTATGGACTTTCAAAATAAGTTGTAATAATTCAATATTATATATTTGTAATCATAAAATTGTCTCATATTAATGCAACCACATTTTTATGTCTTCTATATTGGAAATAAGAAAAAGCATTTAAAATTTGGTTGGACAGATCTCTAAGTCTGACATTGTTCGCATTTTTCAAATTTAAAATGTTTCACGCCGAAGCATTTACCGTACTATTTCCGAATGTGAAGAAGAAATACCATGTCTGAACCTCCCAAAAAATGGAAAACCAAAAATTTTAACCCAATAAAGGACAGAAAGAACGGTAAGAAGAGCAGAAAACAGACAGAGTTTTCCTAAGAATATTAGTGGGAGGTAACCATACCACAAAAAGTACCGTATCTCGGTAATTGGTCTAAAAACGAAGTGCGCCAATCGCTTGATTACGTCACCAGCGCCCATCGAGTTTCCTTCGCCAAGTTACAGCAGCATCCACATCACGTTGTTTTGTTCTAACAATCTATAGCGTCGTATCGTATTAGTTGTATTTTTTGTCAGGATCTCGAGTCCTGGATCGACAACGGTGTGTAACCACTATTACTACACCAAGTAATAATACATTATGTTACTAGGAGTAGAAGGCTATCATTATATATAGTATATAGCTATAGTATATTTCTTGTGTAAAAAATAGAATCGGTCAGATTTTCAAGTGGTATGTACATTTTTTTTAATAAAAACAACATTTTTTATGTTAGTTGGTTAGACATTGCAGGCATTAAGTGAATTTATTCAATAACAGCTAGAAAACGATAGTGTTTTCCTATTTCATTATAATTCATTTGTGTTGAAAGTCAGCCTAGTGGTATCCTGGGAGGTTCAGTGCACATAGAATCTTGTTTTTGCCCCATGAATATGTCATTCTATCGATATGTTTGTTCATCTGGGTCGCGGATTTTACAGTCTCAAAATCGTTATTTGTGTCACCAGAACTAGCCATTGGAAATTGCAAGGGAATTTATTTGGGGTAAGTTGTCTGAAGAACCATGAAAACCACTTCTACCCCATTTTTATCAACCAATCAATTTAAATCTTCAAGAAAGCTAAAAAACTAATCCTATCGACTTGAAATAAATACCATTATTTTGGTAACATTAAGTTAAATTTATTTTCGATAAAAAAGAATAAACTTTCTTTAAATTTTCCAAGACCATTAAAAAGAAATGGTCAAAACTAAGAGACTCGAAAGAGACAAAAATATCCTAAATAAACCACAAACCGATTAGTATGATGCTGTCGTCAACTAAAGTGGATATATTTTGCGAGAGTCATTATTATGGACGATAAAAAATACTTCACACTTGCCAATTCGGAAATCAATGGAAACGATGGTTTTTATACGGACAATATAGTGCCCTAACGTGAAATATAAAAAAAATAAAATTCGAAGATAATGTAGGTCCAGTAAGGGGGGAACATGCAGATTCTGAAAGGTATGTTAACAACTGTCTCACTAAATTAATTGAATGTGTTCATGAATATCATGTTGGAGACATTATAATGTTTTGGGCGGATTGCCATTATGCAAAGGCAACTCAAACTTGGCTGCATCAAAATAAAATAACTTTTACACTGTTCAGTGGAAATTTTTTGGACACTTTTATCTTGCAAAGTATTTGATGGAGGGTAGAAGAGCCGAGAATGAGGAGCATTTACGGCACGTACAATTCTGAGAAGAGTACGCGAAATAGATATTCAAATCCTCCAAGACCTAATGAAAGATGTTGGCAGAAAATTACGTCTAATTGAGGAGTACGGACTCCTCCATTTAGTTTAAATTTATTTGTTAATAAAGCATTAATTATGGTAAATCAGAATAGTTTCCTCAAAGTGACTTATTATCAAAATAATATGGTTAAATGCTTTGTGCCAATACTATTGATTTTGAACGCTTTTCAAAAGTTACTGTGCAATTTTGCCCACAACTTGCTCTGGTCATGTTATTTTGCATTAACAACCATTTTTAGAGGGAAAATATAGAATTTCAATTATTCCCATATATTTTATTTGATGCATTACATGCAATGACTAAATCAACTATATCATCACTACATTGCTTTAAATCTGCATTAGTTTCGTATGTATGATTTCTTTTTTTCAATTTATCATAAAAATCTATACTAAATATTGAAACAAAAAACTAATCAACTCAATAATCTGAGAAGCAAGACTCTTCGGAATTGGAATCGTCCAAATTTATTATTATTAGCATTACAGTGATAAAATATAATAATCATTCTGACTTTATTTATTATGTGTTCAACAAAATTTTTCAATACATTATTGTGAAATTCCTATATAACTTGATTATGTTTTCAATCACTTAAAGTAAATAAAGGATAATATTTGCGTAGAGTTTCTTGCAATGCACTCCAAATCATTTATTTAGGATTGAACACATGATACAGGGAAGTCTTAATAAGGTCTGTTCATAAGTCTGCAAATGCTATCAGTAACTCGTTTTCTAAATTATAACATTTCATGAGTTAAAGCAACTTTTTTTTGTGGGAATCTTTATAGGAATATTTATGGTAATGATAAGGATGCACTATCCATAACAATGACTGAATTTTGCGATATGTTTGGTATTGATATTTGCAGGTTTACTTTTCCTGAAGCCTTAGCAACAAATTCCCGTTAATAGATTATTTGATTTTATGCTTTTTGGCATTGAAGTCATAGAACGCGGAACAGGCAACATTTTCATTATTAGATGAAATACAAGTCGTACATTGGAAAAAGGGATATTTGGGTTTGTATACCTGAAGAACACTTAAGTGGGCTACAATGTCTTTTACAGTTGTATGTATTGTCATATGAAATTTCAAATTATTTTTCTTTTTAGATGCTACATACTGAACAACCTGCAACCGCAGCAAATGAAATCAAATATGGAAGAATATTAACAGCATTTAATAGTATTGACGTACAAATATTGCGAAATGTCACTTAAAAATCGTATAGAAACACATATATTTTAGATAGATACTTGGAACATCAGTTGAAAATTATTTTTATTGATTATTTAAAAATTTTAAGAAACTTCTCACAGTCATTTCATGAAATCTACAAATTCAGCAAACTCAATATTAATATCTACTATCTGTTTAATATATTATACGATATTTATATACCATAATTATCGATTAATTGATTCGGAATATATATTAAAGTGTGTATTCTGGTATTTTGTTGTAACAATCCCACAACAATCACATTCATCACCTTCATTCGAAGCGTGAGTAATTCTTGCTATGAAAAGGTACTAACCGTTTTTTTAATAACACCTCGTAGTTACACATGGGCTATATATCGACTATTATTAATATGTATTTCGATTGTACTACGAGTATAAACGCATCTTGAAAATTATGTTCTATCCAAATGTAAATCAATTAAACGATGTTGATTGAAGTTTGCCTAAACATTAGTTAATGTAAGATAGTAGCTCATCTTTCACTCTTAGATAGGCTGTGACCCATGATGAACTTTCTTCAATCACACAAACCCCTCTCCTATTTGCAAGGTAATAACATTTTGTTCTTTCACGTTAATAGCAGTTACGGAGTTGTTTAAATTTATGACTGGCAAACATCGAGATTTCTCTCTATTAATCACGTTTGAAAACGGAACATTTTTTTTTATTTTCAAATAGGGTCACATTTACACTTAATGGCTATTGGTATAGTTCTTCCAATATCAATTGCAGATTACAAAAACCCTTCCCGACATATATCAACCATAGGCATAGCTACCTCATTTTATAAAGTTATTATTGTTATAAATACTTTGAAAAATATGTATATCTTATGCGAGAAAGTATTCGTTAAAAAGCAATGATATCTAGTTAGCCTAGACCAGTTCCATGCAATTGGACTGCAAGCTTCAAAATAGGTAAATTTTCCATTGAAAATAATGACAGATCGGGAAGGCCAGTTTCTGTGTCAGTCCCCGAAAATATCGATGCAGTTCATGACATGATTTTATCAGTCCGTCGAATTGGGCTAAAACGAATATCTGATGCACTGAATATTCCATACGAACGCGTTCATCATACATTTCACGCAATTTGGACATGAGAAAAATTACTGGATCCCCAAATGTGTGAATGTTGACCATAAGCGTGCAAGGGTAGAAGCATCGTGTTCGATCTGTCCTCGATTTGAAAACGACGTAGACTTCTTAAACCGAATTGTTCCTATTGATGAGATTTGGGTACATTTCTACGATCCAGAAACAAAGCAACAATCGATGGAATGGCGACACTCTGGTTCTCCAAAACCTAAGAAACCTAAGAAGTTTCTGGCTTCAGTTTTTTGGTATTGCCATGGAGTAATCATGATTGATTTTATAGATAAGGGTAGAACAATAACTGGAGATTACTATTCCATATTACTGACCACTCTACGGGAAAAAATTAAAGAAAAAAGACGCGAAAAACTATCCAAATGTGTTTTATTTTTGCAGGACAATGCCCTTGCACACAAATCTTATTCACCAGATTTGGCTCCGTTCGACTATCACCTCTTTCCTCAACTGAAAAAAAGTTTAAAAGGTTGTAGATTTTCTTCCAACGAGGAGATAATAAAAGCTTTGGAGGTCTGGTTTCGGAACAAAAAGAAACATTTTTTTTGAAAGGTCTAGAGACGTTGCAGACTAGATTAAGAAGTTTTCAATATATCCTCGTACCTTTTGTGCGTGTCAACTTTTTCCTAACATAGTGATATCCCGAAGAGCAAAATCCGGATTTCAGTTGGACTTTTTGAACTATGAAACAAAGCCGCCATTAATTAATGAACTGAAAGAAGATATCTGACAAGAAATGTCAAAAATTAGAGAGCTTACATACCACGTAGTGATGGAAACTTTTAGTCATCGTTTATAGGTATGTTAAGAATGGAATGTAACACATTTGTATGGAATGATTTTTGAGGAATAATTCCACTAGAGAAGGAAAAAATTCATATTCTACACTGTCAACTAAGAAATTGAATTTAGTTCTTATATAATTTTAAAAAGACGCTGATACGGTGGCATATTTCAATCTTCAATCATAATATTCCAGAATTCACATTTATACTTCCTGCCACAAAAATTCCTATTTTATATTTACTACCTTTCTGTTTTAATGTATTGTCGTCATCAATCATTATTATTCCTCATTTTTCTTGCTACAACTGAATATTATTACGTATTATAGACACACTTTCGAGCGCGTAAAACTTTACTTCACGCACTAGTGTGTAACGAATCATACTTTAAGCAGTGGTGCGTAAACAAATGTATTATTAAGGTCTTCCAAATGTAGTAACTAGAATACGAGGCTCACTTGCCGGAAGTCCCATGTTCAAGTCACACTGATGCCATTTCTCATTTTTCTACTTATGTAGTAATAATTATTTTTAGATGGCATTAGATGACATGCCAAAAAGAAAAGTTGACAAACTTTTCGTCTGTTGTTTTGTTAATTTGTTCTAATCTAGATAAAAATGTTAAAAATATTAATAAATGTATAATATTATTTATAGGGATAATTACTATTAAACTTCTGGATTTTAATAAAATTTTCCCTAGTGGCAAAAATATTGTATTGTATTCGTTTGTAAATTAGCCTTTTTTCGACTCATGTGATTATCAATCAATATTCACATTTGTCGAAAAAAGGCTACTTTATACACTAGTTAAATAAATAACTATTTCATAACGTAGGAAGCAGAAAAATGCACTCAAATCTCTTATAGTATAAATAACTATTTTTACCATTTTTTTATTTTGTACACCTCATTAGTGTTAATATTGCATCCCCATTTTAAATATCCGGCTTCCAAATAAATCTTCATCTACATTTGAATGATTACTAGAAACCAATGTATCTTCTGATATCCAATCGTTTTGAAGTTGAAAGGCGTATCGGATTATCATTCGATATATAGCATAGACTTTTTTAATGTAATAAATATACATAAATATAATATAAATATTTTGAGGTCAAGTTTCTATCTGTTTATTATAAGTGTATACGAAATAACTGATTCAATCATTTCATAATAATTATAAATTTTCATATTATAAACCTGTTTTCAATAAAATATTAAATTCATTCTTATATACTTCTAATTAAAACTGAGTTGTTTGGATCCCAGACCTACATTGACTTTTACTTCAAACTAATGAATTGTATATGGGGCACTAGACGTAGAATATGAGTGTCAGGTCAGTGTCTACAAGAGATTAATATTTTATTCAATCGAAGGTTTAAGGTGAATGAACGAATAATTATGACTGTGTATGAGTAATTCCACAATTACTTCAAATACACTTCTAATAATCCGAAAATAACTTCTTAAATTACCTATTTTGTGTCTATTTATATTTATGAATCTTCAAGAGAATCTATTTCGCTTGAAAATATGTTCCACGCAACAAATTGTTTCTCTATAACTTGAGTTGAGTATGTAAAATGTCAGGATCGCATCCGACGTATGATTTTGAACTCTGAAAAGCATGGAGATTATGATTCTGAATGTTGCCAGGAGTCGTATTAGTCTATATCTTAACATATCATAAAACAAAAAATTATAATTATCAATCTTTTTTATTCTGACAATCGTTATTTACGCATTTACTTAAAAAAACACTCAATATGTAATATCATAGAAGAGCAAGCCATTGTTTTACAATTGGATGCATATTTACACGGTTAAATCAATAATTTGGCAGTGGTTACTCGGTCATTAGTTGTGGGTAAAAATAACCATCCTTCCTTTCATAGCCTAAAAAGCTGTAATCAAGAGTTAAGTTTGGTCAGCATTCACTCATACATATGTTTGTGAAGCTTTTAATAGATGTAAATGTAGAGCATCTGATGTGCAAATAACTTTTAATACATTTAAGCCGAAATCGATATTTGGAAAAATTAACTCATTTCATCAGTCGTTGATTTTTTTTTTGAAAAAAGATAGGTGCTAATGTATTCCAATTCTTTTAGTTGTTCGAGACTTAGGTATGAATTTGCCAAATATTCCAGAGATTCATCTACAAAATCCAACGATGCAGTTTTTAAAGCACATGTAGTCGAGTCAAATCTACTAGTTGAATCGCAACCGATTTGAGCGCTTAATGCTGGCAAAATTCCCCAAGGGATTGAGCAACCAGATGACATCCTGAAATGAATTTCTTCTTATAGGAACCATCGAATAATAAACCTAAACAACGTAGACGTACAAGCTTGTTCCAGTGGTTGAAAAGAAATTATTACAAAGAATTGGGATTTGGTGTGCACCTTTGACCTTAATTCCGTAAAGTTTATTCCAAGTATTTTATTGAAATATCATCAGATTTTTCAAATACAATGTCTACTTAATTTACATTTGGCTGCACAAAAAGATTATTGATTATATTAAAAAATACATCAGCAAAATCTCTAAATGTGTTGAAATTTTTTGATTGGATCCGATGAACAAGCGCCATACCATTAACAATGTAAGTTTTTGGAATTAATTGGCCTTTTTATAAAAAATGTTCAATTTAATACCCAGTTGATTAGCTGCTTGAAGTAGATTTTACTATACAAATGTGTTCAATGACTTATCAGTGCAGTGATTTCCTAACCCGATTTTCTACAATTGCAACTCCTATTACAATAAGTTCAATTAGTCGGTTGGCCAATAATGACACTTCAAAAGGGGGAGATGTGAATTGATGATTCAGTCCATCAATCAGCTTTTAAAATGACTCTATAAGTATGTCATGTGGTATTTTACTTGAAGGTCTGCCTACTGGAATCACGAAAATAAACTCGTTTAGATTTCGCTTCTTTTCATTTATCACTAACATAATGCGCGTGGCTATTTAAAAAAACACTGATAAAACACTCGACCACAAAAAACTTCAATATTATCTTTAGATTTGTGAAAATAAATCGTTATGAGCTACACATTCTTTTCTACTAACTACTCCAAGGTCTATGACTCAACAACGTGCCGAACAGATAGAAGGGTGGGGGAAAGGGAAAGGGACCTACACAGCTGCTGGCAACATGTGATTTTCTAGTATTCAGGTCTCAGATGAAATAATTTGAGCATAGTAGTCGGATCCTCACATTTTGCATACTCAACTCCATCCAGCGCATATACTAATACGCATCTCAAAACGAAAACGTTTGGATAAATCTCCAAGTGTTTTGGGCCATCCGAAATCAACTTGCTTTTCTCACCAAAACTATAGGGTACACTTTGAACTCGCCGAATCCAACTGTGGATTATCATCGTTTTATTTTCGCGTGTTGTAATTTGTATCTATTCCGAAATTTGGAATTATTTTCTACGTATTTGTCTGGAATGGTGGTTACGAATTATGGAAGAGGAAGATCCAGTTTCTTGGAAAAATAATAAGATGAAATTTGTTAAATTTAGTAGTTGTGGAAAACAATATAAAATATAAACATTTGAAAACATGTCAAGGCTCACGGATAAAAATGAAGATAAGAACTATAATTTTATATTTAGAAAAACTAATTGTGATTTCTGAGCAGAAGTACGAGGTATAACCACAAAGTGAATTCCGTTTGGGTGGATGAGAAAAACATGTACAGGTACAAAAAACAATATTTATTTTGTAAAAATCTACAACTGTTAAACTAATTTTCTACATAGCATTTCGTAGGCACTCGTCATAGCGTGGCACAAGTTTTTGTATGCCTTCTTCATAGAAGGTTGTCGTCAAACCGTTCGCAGTTTTAGGTCTGACATTATAGTATCTTTTGACGGCATTCCTCGGCGCTTGTTCTGTATTGCGCAGCGCAATTTCTTAATGGTCTGTGCATTGATTGTTGAGTCTCGTGGTAAGATAGTATAATACCTTTTCTGTCCCAAAAAATGGTGCACATGAATTTTTGAGGTGTTAAGATTTGCTTAGGTTTACCTTTCATTGGGAACGAAGTGTGCCCTCATTCCATTGATTGCCGTTTAGTTTCTGGGGTAACGTAAAATACCCAAGTTTTATCCCTCGTGCCTATCCCAGACAGGAAATCATCACCGTCTTCATTGTAGCGTGTCCAAAACTGAAGTGAAATGCCCATCTTTTGTCTTTTGTGTTGTTCACTAAAATGTTGAGAATCCAATGAAAGTTTTCGAAATTTTTGTTTCTAGTAATAATTTCATAAATTAGTGATCGTAAGATCGGAAATTCCACAGTAAGAGCCTCGATTGTACGGTTTTGCAAATATAAGCTTCTCTTCAATTTCGTGAACCTGTTCATCAGTAACCAAAACATCGTGAGTTTGATCAGGCTTTTCATTGAACTGTTTGATATCATTTCATTACTCATAGTATGTCTCGCAAATTTGGAGATAAATTTCACTTATTTTAACTCAATTTGCCTAGAAAACGAATCAGATCTGATCTCCCAAGCAACGGCATTTTCAATTAAGGCTGACATCTTAAAGAAGTACTACAAAGTGGCGTGCGCCAACTCGTGTGTTTGATTTTAATTATGGAATGAAAAACAAAAATAAAATAAATGTTTACAGAGCATTTCATTAAAAAAATATTTCACATTCTAAACACAACAAAACACATGAAAAAACAATAAAAAAGATTACATTCTGTATCCATAAAAGACCTGATTCATATTCTGTTATTTTATTTGACTAACCTAAATTAACCAATTGTTTGAATTTTTGTTTTATGGAATTTTACAAATTACTGCTTCCGCACATTTTGAAAATTTATTTCTCTATTATATAATGTTAAAATGCAATTTAAATGAACTATAAATTCTAGGTTTTTTGGGTTTACCAGCATTATCTACATAGTGGAGTAGGCATAGGCAAAGAAAACATGCAAGAATAAAAACAAAGACTGGTACGGCGAATAGTGTCAAGAAGCTAGAAAACAAAAAAACATGACAAGAATTAGATGGACCGATCAAAGAGAAGAACAATGAAGAAGAGATTATGAAAGGTAAAGAAACATTGCAATTTTAACATATAAAAGATAAAAGAACGAATGGCTAAGTACGAACTTAGGAAAGATAGATCAATAGGAATTTAAAATAAATATGAAACAATTTTATAAAAAAGTGAAACATCAAACCACTACCCCAAAACCAAAAGCCATAAAGATAAGAATGTTATAATACAAAATAATCTTAATATAATTGAGAAAATATGGAAAGAGTACTAAGAAAAAAACCAAATTAAGTTGGAAAAAACATAACAGAGAAAAATTCATAAATGATAAAAGAAGAATAGGAAGAAGCGAAATACCCCACGAAAACCGAGGTAGAAAAAGAAATAAAAAGATTGCGTAATGAGAAAGCCCCTGGAGAAGATGGGATAGAGGCTGAGCTGTTGAAATATGGCGGAGAATAAATGAAAAAATGAATTCATCAACTCATCGAGACAATCTGGAAACAAAACAAGATCACAGGGAAGTGAAGTACTAGTGTAATTATACCATAAAACAAAAAAGGCCATAAAGAGGACTGTAAAAACATGTGTGCCATAACACTTCTTAAAATTACATATAAAATAATCGCTAACTTAACGAATAGAAAACTCCAATCACTCGTAGAAAGCAAATTATCAAAATGGGTTCAAACTAGGACGATTCACAATTAACGGAATCACCACAATGGTCCAAGAAATATGGGAACTCAATAGAGAGCTACACATAATATTTATAAATTTTAAAAGCGCGTTCGACTCAATAAATAGACAAAAATTATAGAAGATTCAGAAACACTGAAGGTACTGAGAAAATTAAAGATATTAATAGAAGTTTTATTACAAAACACGAAAGCCAAGGTAAGATATGTTGTAACACTAACAAAAGAAATAAAAATGAAAAAGGCGACTTGATCTCTCCATACATGTTTAATATTATTTTAAAAAATGTAATGAGAGGAGCAAAATTGAATAATAATATTATAACGACTCAAATACAAGCTGTAGCATACGCAGACGATGTAACAATATTGGCTAATATAAGAGAAGAACTAATAGAGGCAATCAATAATCAGAAAAAGTCAGTTAAAAAATAAATCAAAGAAAACCGAATACATGAAGATAGTAAGACAAGACGAAAGAGGAATGGATCATTTAAGGATACAGAAATATTTATTTCAAACTGTATCCTCGTTCAATTATCTAGGAATAACAATAGGACATAGGACTAAAGGAAGAATAATAAAGAAAATAAAAAAAAGATATCGTCCATTGGGAAAAAAGTTACTCAAAAGCAAGCATATTAGTGAAAAGAAAAAATCAATGTATATAAAAAATTAATTGCGTACACCATGGAAATAACTGTCATAAATAAAAAGGAAAAAGAATATCTGAAGATGATCGAGAGAAAAATACTAAGAACTATACAAATATTACAGCTGATATAGAGAGAAGATTGAAGAAAAATGAAGAAATAGAAGAAGAACTGGGAGAAGATATAATACGATATATAAAAGCACAAAAACTAAATTGGGCAGGACAAGTAAATGAGAAGTAAACCTATAAAAATGGTGAGGAGGATAATACAATGGATACCTCTATGGCCAAGAGGCAGACAAATAAATAACTGATAAAGATACCAGAATCCTAGAAATAGTAAACTGGAAACCAAAATGCAGAAACAGAATAGAAAAGAATCGAGAAAGCTGACAAATGAAGCCAGGGCCAACAAAAAACAAAAAGAACAAGGCGAATAATCCACGTCAATAAAAGGATTTGAAAACGCACAAAGTGATAGCCATAATTCAAGAAATTGAACGGCATTATGATAATGAAACACACAAGATTCTAGGGCGCTATTAGAAAACCAAAATTAGATATCATAAACCTGGCTCATACACTCAGGTGCCTGTGACACTTTTTGGTCGAATTTATCAGTGAATTTAAAGCACAAGGGTGGTAAGTTGTCCTACAACTTGTCGTCAAGAGTCATGGACACCTTTTTGGTAAATGTTACTTACGTCTTTTGAAAAAGTATGTGTTGTTTACAATATACGGAGAGAAAAAATGATTTTTCTTTCACCCCAGATGTTTTGTGAAAATCCCCAGGATACGAATTATTGCAATAATAAGGAGGAGAAAAAAAATTTTCTCATCATTGGTATATGTGATCAAAATAATTGCCGTTATTTTGAGCATATTCTGATGTTTTGTATTCTTTGATGTGAAGTTTATAATTGTTAATTATATTTCTCTTTGGTTTTTAACAATATTTTTTTAATAAAATATTGCTTATCATAACGTATCCTTTCGTATTTCGACCTTACCAGTATACCGTATATTTTCCAACGTTATTGTACTTAATTGTTTACATACTTTATTTAGTATTTTGAACGTTACATCCATATTCATTAAGAGCAATATCCTTCTTAATTAAAATATATTTTGCCGTTCGGCTTAATATTCTATCATCTCCCGGGGCTTTGTCATTCCGCAGTTTTCTTATTTCGTTTTGCACCTCATTTTCTGTGGGGAATTTTACCTCTTCATCTTCTTTCTCTGTTAACATTATCTCTTTATTTGCTCGTATTAACATAACTAAATTTGTATAAATTATTCTAATTGTTAGTCATAGTTAATTAAAGATTTTGTTGTTTTAAAATAAAAAGATTTCTTTGCTTTTTTACGTTTCGGACATTAGTTTTCATATTTATTGTTATGGTGCCTTTACCTTCTTATGTCCCTGACTGGTGCATTTAAACTGCGCACGTAAATAGAATCGGTAACATTTTTTTCATCATATTTTGTTTAATGTTTTATGAATAAAGTGTATCAATACCAGACTTGTACCAAAAGATCTGGATTTTATGCAAAAACAATGTTGAATAAGATCACGATGCTTATTTTTGATCTTATTCGGAGGAATTTTCGCAATGTATGATTTAGCATTGTCTTGTTGTAAGAGAATCCTGCGGTTAACAAAACCTGGATATTTTTCCTAAAATTTCATACATTCAAATCAGCTTTCCATTATACACCTTAGCATTTATCTGGAATTATTTCGAAGTACACTAAACCTTCAAAATTCCTTTGTCTGTCCTTTGTCTAACCACTTATTTTCCGTATTCGAGTTGTTTAGATAAATCCATTTCTCATCGTAAGTATCATTATGTCTGATAAAAAGATCATCTTTTGATAGGAGCTACTACACAACTTTACTCGAAGTTATCTATTAATTCGTGTGGCACTATTCGACAACTTTTATAGATTTTGCCTAATGATTTTAAATGTTATGTATATATGTTAAAAGTAGTCCAAAAACCGGCGAGAGCAGAATATTTTTTCTATTACTTCCCTGTAATCTCAATAACCCGCGAAGATAGACGACTTGAGCACAAACGATGAAGAAATATCAAATTTCCACTATTAAAATGATTAAACGCTGTGCTATCCCCACCTCCTTCAATTCAATACGCCAAGTGAGGATGATTAAAAAAAAGTAAAGCAATTTTACTCTTCATAAAATTAAAGACTAGTCGTAATAAGTTACAGAATGTTTAACTTGAGGTGTAGGAATTTTCACATCTGAAAACCGACACTATTTATGAGATACCTTCGTAAAAACTAGATAGTAATCTGAAAAAGTATAAAAAAGGTGATCAGTTTATTTGTTATGGAAAAAAACTCTTTCAGCGAAAAATGCCGTGCGAAGACGTAGATAATGCTATAGTAACGGTTTTGTTGGTGCTTCAAATGCATGGATGTTTTTTTCCTATTATAGATTAGCGGCATCTATCAATGACGGCATCTATCCTTGGTTTGGCATAGCAGCTGTTTTTTAAATAGTTATTGGTCCTGAATCACCATATAAGCCGTACAAAGGAGGAATGGAATTACGTTAGTGTCAAAGACTCCGCTTCCATATAAAGCAAATCAGCTTACACTTTACGCGAAAGAAAAATCAAGACCTAGTGACATTATACCAATGCTGAAAATAAGAACAGTTTGTACACCGATTTCAAAATTGTTGTAAAAAAGAAGATTTACTTAGAACAGTTCAAGGATATATGTGGCCGACTGGTACCAAAATAGACACTGCCAACTCACTCCGTCTACCAGTAAACATATTAAAATAAACACTTTGGAGAAAGAATATAGCTTAACACGAAAAATCTTCTCTAAGGAGGTCAAAGATGTTACAATAGGTTCTGACAGAAAGACTATAGCTGCTTTTAAGTCCCGCGAGATAGAAAGGTCTGATGTAATTATAGAAATAAATGTGGAGAAACATGATTTCTTACATATGGATCCGATAAATCCAGCTATAGTGCGACTATCACGAGATTCAGATGCGGAAAATGGATGCTATGTATTGGCAAGGCTGACGGATCTTACCATCTTAAAAGCTCTTAAGTTATTCCTCGCCTATCTCCAGGACCAATAATCCAGTATAGGATGAACACAAGGGAACACAAATATCAGCATCAAACTAACGCTAGCATCAGATGGACTTCCTAGCGACGTGGACTCCTTGCTTAAATTATATTATTGATGTCACAACGCATATGGTATTGGTTCAGATGAAGCTTAAGCAGATATTTTCTTTCCAACGGAGAAACTTCTATAGCTTCAAAAATCTTTTATTATATAAGATTTACTAGGTTTGTCTTTCTCTACAAAATCTATTAACAAATTTATGAATAACGCCGACAACAATCAGAAATTTCGTACATTTACAAATGCCAATGTACACAGCTTCTCTCGAAATACATTTGAAGGGTATTAATTTCAATACGAAATAATAATATGAGTAATCAGTTTATGGAGAGTTGCCTAAACAACTTAATAACGGACTTAATTGCCGAATTACACAACACTTTAGAGGATATAATATTACGTTAACAAAAGCGAATCATCTACAAATAGGACTAGATAAATTTGATGAGTTTCAATTGATATTCAGCGATAAGAAGCCCACATGAGATGAGAAATACAATTTCTATTAGAACCAAGTTAGAAGTTACTTTTTTATAATCATCACACTCCACAACCATTCCTCATTTATGTAAAGTTCAATAAAATGAATAATTTGTTTTTCATTCCACTCGTGTTAATGTCCGCTCATCTCTATTTTTATTTTAACAAGAATAGCAAATCAAAGGCAAGAAACGTGCTAGTGTATGTTCACACAGTGCATTGGTGTTTTTTCTTTCTGAGCAGGCAATTTGCCTAATTCGTTTCATAGTGTAAAATTCATGGATTCTCTTACCAATTCTTTGTGCTATTTAAAACGCACTAATATGGAAAATTATATATTTTTTTCTTATTTATTAATTCACAAGAACAAACAAGAACTTCATTAATATGAATATAACAGATCTAAAGCGTAAAGGTTTACGTCTAAAGTTTTGAATAAATTCGTGATTTTGTTTTCTCTCGCCTTTTTTTACATAATTTTCTTTACTGTGCTTTGTTATTTGTTTGTTAGTGAGGGAATGCGCAATCTTGGAACATAATTGAATTTGATTAATAATTATTGATTATTAATTAATTAATATTCTACTTAAATTAAAAAAGCTCACTTTAGCTACAATAATTTATTGAAACAAACACTACAATTTCCACGTGAAAATGAATATTGAATTTAGATGCTTAGTTATTCAAAAAGCAAAAACTGCATTGAAAGAATATAATTATCCGGAGAATATTATAAATAACATATTCAAGAAAACGATAAACAGATACTAGAATCAATTTAAAAACAAAACTGAAAAGAAACATCAAAACATAAAACATTTTTACTTACCATATGTACAAGAACTTTCCCAACAACTATCAAATTATTTCAATAAATATGATATTAGTATAAGTCATATCAACATATTTCACTAAATTGAAATCTAAAACACCAAAAAATAAAAGAAGTAATATTATATATGAAGTGCCTTGTACTAATTGTGACGCTGTCTACATAGGTCAGACCTCTCAATATTTAGAAAATAGACTAAAAGGTCTTCAATACGATAAAAAAATGAGACTGCGTTAAAGAACCATGAAATATCAAAAAAACATAAATTCAGTAATAAAGATTCAAAAATTCTTGGAACGGAATCTAATACACGAAAAAGAGAATTTATAGAAATGGTACTGAATAAATAATTTCTATTTTATCAGTTTTATTTATTAATATTCCATATTATGCGATTGAAATGAAATTCCCTAATTATTTATCTCCCAACAAACTTTCTTATAAATTTCTTTCAAAATTTTCATAAAAATACATATTCTCAGATGAAAATAGAAATTTGCTATCATATCACTTCCCGTTTTATTTCAGTTACATACATACGTGAATAATTTACACGAATACTACAACCTGTGACAGAATGGGTCGTCGTACGAGCGTGTCATTTTATAACACTTTCATTTTCTTTCTATTAGTTTATATTCGGTCAAGTAGATGCGTTAAGCACATTACGTTTTCATCAGTGTATAATAATTTTCTTGTAATTAATCAGCCGAAACTTTCTTAAATAATTATATAATTTGTCTTACATAAAACTGTACTTCCTATATACAATTATGCAATATGCATGTAGATTACGACATACGCTGGCATAAAATCAAGCGTAATTATAGAGTGGACGTTTTTTTATGATTTTCACAAAAAATATTTTACATTTTATAGTATTTAATCAGTGAAAATATCTTATAGTTCGTGAATATTAAAATAAGGAATACAAAAAATTACTAATTAAAATTAATATGTGAATACTATTAACACCTCTAGAAGAGTTGTTTATATTATTGACCTTGGCAATTGTTACCGACATTTCCGGTGTTAACTTTATTGTTGAGCATAACTTCGACTACACATTTTGTCACTTCAGTACGATTAATATTGTTTATTGTATTTGTTATTGTAAATAACTGTTATAAATAATCATTGCAAACGTGGACGATAATCACTTCTTAACCTGCGAAAGCAGTCATAATCTGACTTCATGATTCAAAACATCGATATTGTGATTTAATTGATTAAATAAGATCGTCATATGACATATTGAGACGTCTTTAGGAATTGGTATCACGAAGATAAAATGTTTCGCGTCGACAGGTCCATTGAAATATTGACAATTGTTAAAGCTGCGTAAATATTGTAATAACATTTACACAGATAATGAATCGTGGTTCTTTGCATAAACCCTAAAAAAAGTAGTAATCAACAGTAATGATAACCTGTTTTTTATTTACCGGGAATCAAAATGATTGGGAAACGGGAAAGAATATAATCTCTCTCAATGCTGCTCAGACAGTTGCATTTTTAAGTAGCCAGAAGGTGGAGTCATATGGTCCTAATTTACTTTTTTCACACATATCACAAAAAACTGCGAGATAAAGCATATTTGGAGATATATCAGTCAAAATGGATTAACTGCTTTAACAATTGACTCAGATTCATGGAAAGGTTTAATAATATTACATTATACAATATAGTGGAAATTAGTAAGAAAGTTTTTGAAAAAGTAAATTAGAAACAAAGATAAAGATGGCTCAAGAAAAGATAAACACGATCACAGAATGCAGAATAGTGCAAGAGTGCTGAAGAACTTTTCGGAAACTATGATCCGGTTGACCCGATCATGATCTGAATGTTCGGAAACTATCCTTTAGTTAATCAGGTCGTAGTCATATGATAAAGTCCTTTCTACCCTTGTAGTCGGGTGGGTAAATGCGATCAGCTGAACGGTTGTTTCATTTGTCTATGGTTTTTAGTACTTCAAAAAATATTTATTCTCCTTGAATAGCTGTCTACTATATTGATTCGTAGGAGCAACGTGATTGATAGGTTACTATACTTTCGGTATTTCACCATAAAAATAGCTTATTAATTTTAAACTTTAGTGCAAAATCGGTGAGATAACTGCCCAATAACATATATCAAATATCTAAAATCTATTATATAACTAAATAAATATGGAAGAATGAACACACTGTATATCATGTTTTAAAATTGAAATTTCTACCGAACATTGAACGTGACGTTCGGAAACTGTAATCTAAATCTCGTTCTGGGTTAGGATCCTCAATCAGTTGATGGGTGATCTACCTGAACTCGGGTTATATATGATTAAAAATAATAACTAGTCCTATACATAAAAAATTATATAAAATCAAAAATATCGAAAAGAAATATTGTATAAGATGAAGGATAAAAAATTCTGTTCGAAAATGAAATAGGAGGAGAGATTACATAGAATTGTACGAGAAGACTAACCTTCAAAAATTAATAATAAGTTATGGGGTGAACGAAATACCCGCGACATGTTAGAAATTAGTTTAATAATATTGAAAACGCTCCGTGGTGCGTACTCAATTCCATTATCGAGGAGATTTTCAAGTGATTCCAATTAGAGATGAAGCCAAGAACAAATGTTAAAGTTAAATGATTCAAACCAAACTCTCAGTTATAATTTATAGTTCTTGTTACAAAAACTTATTTGAGTTAGTGTAAAAAGAAGATCCTTATGACGGATATTTCTCCATTGTCTTCTTCAATATACAAGTACTTATTGTCCTATTAAGACAGATTGTATTTTATATGGTATTAATATTTACTTGTATCAAGTCATAAAATGTAAGAGGATACTGTTGAATAGAAAGTGTAGATTTTGAAATTTCAAGGCTTAAGAAAAAAAAACGCTTGGTATACTTATTCATAACGTGGTCCAATATTCAAGTACTTAAATACCTAAACAAAGTTAAAAATTTCCGCTTAAGCTGCTGAAACGATATCTACGATTGTACCGCTTCTTCAACCTGTTTCCTTGTTGCGACAAACCTCTTCCACATTTCAAATTCTTCAACAACATTGTTTAGAATTTATTCCAATCCAAAAGAAAGTGAATGGAGTTTTTTTTTTCGAAGATCAAAATATTTTCTAATTAAATATATTGTCGTGCACTCTTTGAAGGCATCTGGTTAAAAGTGTATATTTGCGCATTCCTTAATAAAATGTTAACAAACTACATGATGAACCAGATATTAAGAAATTGCATAAAATTTCTTCAAATATGATAAATATAATCTTTTTCCTTTCGTTTAATTACTTTCTTTGGAGTCCTTTTTTGCTTCTGCCTAGATGCATTAAAAAAGACGAAAAGGTTAGAGCTGTAATCAGTGAGATTATATGTTATAACAAAAGTAATTAAGTTTTTCCCTTTTGCAACTTCCATGTAATAAAAATAGCACTAAGGCGATAAAGCTGCAATTGAAATCAGAGATATGAAGAGGATAAGCTTAGATGTGTGTGTATCCAAGTTCCGACGAACGCCATAGAGCCTCAATTTTGATCTTTGCATCAGTTATAGTGTTGTCAAGTATCTGTCATGAAATTACGGCGCAAATGTATCGAAAAAATTTAGCGGTACTAAATTGCTCTTACTGGTAAATTTACAGTGATTAAAATTAAAATGCCAAGTTATTTCAAATTGTTTTTTGATGTACGGTCTCAAAGACTTGCAAGTTCACTTACTTTCTCTATTTTAGTGTTTCTTATTTTAATAGTGTTATTGCACATCACAATTTTTATGCAAGTTCAGAAGTAGTTACTAAACCCTATAGATATTTAAATTTGCCGCCGAGGCTAAGATCAAAATGGCAGCTTACGGTTTTAGTAACGTTGACACTGACTGACTAATTCTCTCCTTGATACATCTGAGTGCGATACATGAATGCGCATCTGCACATGCTTTGGAGATTGTCTTGTTATATGGCATATTGCTTTTAGACTACTACAATTGCGGAGATAATAGTGTTTATCTGTAATCTGTTTGCAGCAGATACCTTTGAATTTTGAATGTACCAGTCTGATTTATTTCAAATTTAACAACTAATTACTATTAAATTAAATTGTTTAATTGTCAAAATAGTTTTACACTGAACAAAAAATTGCGGATACGATTATAAAATTTCTGAACAATATTTAACCATTCAACAAAATTTTACAATATACTCATAAATTAATTTTCATATATTAATATTCATATAGTTCACCTCTGATATATATTAGAAAATCTAGTATCTAAGGTTAATTGACTACATAAATGTATATGGGAATGTATTTCTTTACTTTAATATTTATGTAAACAATTATATAGAGATAATTAACTCGAGAAGTAGCATAATTTTAAATTTAAATTAACTTTATCAAATGGAATTTGAGGGAGAATTCTGAAAGAGATAATCAAACACGTATGATTTGTTGATGCTCAATTATTAATTATTAACGACAGAAAGAATCTTATTGAAATAAAATAGAGCTGACACCATATTACTGTGTAAATAAAATGTGTAAATAAAATAAAATATGAAGTTTGATTTAATATGTGGTCCAATATATATTTCATTGTGTGAAATTATGAAAAAAAAAATGTACAAACTTTAAATTTTTATTTATCTGTATTTGTAACAAAATTAAAGTTTTAGTGAAAAGCACGACAGATTAAATTTAAAACTATCTAAAAATCAAACCATGGAGATTGAATTCTTTCTTTTTAAGAACAATGACATAATTATTTTAATTTTAATAATCATTGTTTCGAAAATCTGGTTATTCTTGCAAAAATGCTAGCGAATCAACCGCGTTGTTTTTACGTGAACTTTTATCCTTATGTACTTGTGAAAGTTTATTTATGTATAGTTCAGGTTAAAGGTCAATGTTGTTTTAATCTTTGAGTAAATCGCTTGTACGTAACAAAGATTTAAGAAAGAAATATAGATAACACAACAGTTAAAAATTTCATTTGTCATTATAAATGGAAAACAATGTTAACGATTCAAATCTTGAACCATATTTATTGATAAAATTTAAAAAACGACTTGGATTTCAATTATTCTGTGATCTACTTATTTTTTATCCAGAAGAGAAGAAAACACTTAGTAAGTGTTATAAGTAATAATAATGTATAAATAAGAGCGTTTTCTTGGTGGAATTATGGCAAAATCAAACACCAAAGTGTACTAACTCTTATATAATATACTCATGTATTCGTCATCTGGGACTGAAATTATGGTCAAGAACAATACAAAAATATATTTAAAGGTACAACAATAATAAAAATTACTTCCATTAATTAGTTATTGAATTGCGGCATTTTAAATTGTGTTGTTTCTTCTAAAAAAACTCATCAATTTCAAAAATCAATATTATAATCGACACTCGATAGAAATATTAAGGTTATTGATTATGGTTGTTATAGAAATCATTGTTAATTTTTATTGGTTAGATTATGAATGACATTGAATTTTTATAGGTTAGATTAGACTAGGTTGTGAATGATGCTGAATATTGATTGGTTATTTAATAAATGACATCAAATTCACATAGGCTAGGTCGTTATGGATGGAGCTGATTATTTTTTGGTTCGATTATGAATGACATTCATTTTTTTAAAGTTTGGGTTGATACAGAAAAAGTTGAATTTAATAGGTTAGGTGAGGTTAGTTGGTTGTCGATGGCGTTGAATTACTTTTATAGAATTTGCTTTTCCAAAATCTAAAAGATACAAATAAATTACACTAGGGTTATTTAAATCAGTTTTCTTATTAATGCATTTATCATTTTGGGCAATGTATGTTGTTTCTAAAAATGGACGCTTTTTGTAGTTTTTCTCAGTTGTCAAAACTTTGGCAGATTCATAATTCAAATTAAGTACTTAATAATAGACATGTGTCGCTAATGAAGACCTGTCAGAATATAATTTGGTGTCGCTTTTGTGAGAGGTTATCCGATTCATGAGTGACCTTTTCGACTGACCAATGTGCTTCTTGTTGCTTTCATATACTTTCTTAGGTAATTTATTGGTTGGTATTTTATCTTTTATCTTAGTAAAAATATTATTATTCTGTTGTACTATTGTGTTGTTTAAATATTCCAGAAAGTTGAGGGGTAACTGATTTTTTATATGGTAAATAGGTGATATCGGTACGATGTCAAAGTCAGATATGTTATACAGAAGAATATGAAATGTGTCATACAAAGATATTGTATTTTAAGGTTCTTTTGAAATATTGGATCATGAATTTTGAGAATTCTATTTTCTGTTCTATTATCTAGTTGATTAAATTAATCTAAGTGTTACGTGGATGGTATGTGATATGTGATGTATGAAAATTGATATATCTTCCAGAACTTATTCGTTTCTTATACCAGTCAATTAAAATTTTATTACCTTCGTTTCTAATAAATTTAGTGTCAAGAAGAGGTAACGATTTTTCAGTATTTTCCTTTTCTATAGAGAATTGTATATAGGGATCAAAACTATTGAAGTAGAATAGTAAATTATCGATTTCATTATATGGAAGAGATCATCATCTACATACTTTTTAATGAAGAATAATTTGAAAGGTAGAACAGATATTGCAAAGTCCAAAATATAATCCATTCCATAATCTGCTAATATAGGGAATATTGAAGATCCTATTGATGTTCCAAAAATTTATTGGTAATTTTTATTATTATGAGAAAAATCTTTTGAACACTAATGGGGTCTCCAATATCTCTTATATTAGCAAATTATGTATATTTTGGTCTTTGTAATATCTGTTTTACAATAAAGAAGAAGTTTGTAACCACTGACCTGTTTCGACATTATTACATCTCATCAGAGTGATATAACAAATCCTCGTTCGGATTGGAGACCCGAACTGATGATAACTTCAAAGAGCATCGCTATTTGTTTCATGTAATTAAACATTCCCCAAGAAACGGCTAGCGTAGTTGCCGATAATAGAGATTTTGATGGTATACGAGGTGTGTCAAATGTATCAAAATTAGTTTCTACTATTTACTTCTGAAATAATTTCTTTTGCCGTTCTTCGACAAAAAGGTTGATTGACATCAGACTCTCCAGACAAGATGTAATTCAATATCCGTCGAGGCATTAGCCAGGTAAGTAGCTGTTTTCTTCTTTGAAGAATACATATATCGAGATCTCAAGCTTTTTATCGGTCAGAAAGCTTATAATTGGAGACCAACAGGTTATAGAAGTTATGTGTGGGGTACCCCCTAAATATTCTTCCAAAGCAGACATACAGGAATTTTTTCCTGAACAAGATTTCTATGTCGAAGAAAAGTATACAGATAAGTAGCTCATAAAAAGTAAATAATTGCCAAAGATACTATAAACGAAATGGTCAAGAAAAATAGTCACATAGTTCTAAGATTACCCTCGTACCGCTGTGATTTAAATTCAATCCTCTTACGTTGTGGAATTGATAATGAAACCAATATATGCAACATGTACCTACCAGTTTTAAATAGACTTGTAATTAATTTAAAAGACAGTGATTCGGAGTAAAATGATTGTGATGCTAGTGATTTAGAATTATTGTATTGTATTGTAATATACGTATTATAAATGAAGACCACAGGGGAAAACTTGGTAAGTCACAATTTTAGAATTTTCCAAGAAGTTGTCATTTATAGCTATGAATTAAAAAATTTATTTGCCAGTATGATTTTACTGTTATAAAATATCCACTCTGTATTGTATCTATATTATGGCAAACAAGAAAAACCAATCTTATCAACTTTTTCTACCATAGATTTTTTAGCTCTATGAGTAACTTTAATTAAAAAGTGCAATGTAACTTTTATTCTGGTTTTTAAATTACAACTAAAACAGTGAAACAACAAATTCATCTTTGTATTTAATTTTACTGAAATTATTTTGCTTATTATATTAAGTATAACTCTATACAATTTCTTAATGATGGGTTCTTTATCTACGTTTGTAAGCCGATTATGGTTTTACAAAGTGAAAACATATGTGGTAACACTTTCGCAATTTGATGACCGGCATTATAAAAATACATATTTAAATACCCAGCTTTGAAAGTACGATCAATGTTGCCAACAGAAATTGTCCTGGATGGCAAATTCCATACTGAAATCAGAGGACTTACAATCCATTTTATTGTTCTTTCTCCCTTATATACAGGGTGGCCCATTAGTGTGTGGAAGTGTTGTTATATTTGCACAGATACACATTGCTAAAATATTTTGATGTATACAGGGTGTTCAGCCTAATCGTTACAACATGAAGTAAAGTTTTTTTAAATCGGACACCCTGTCTTTTCTTTTTCCATAAATTGTGACGTTGTCAAGTTGGAGCGAAAAATATGAAGATTTAATGAAAATTGGTTCACTATAAATACTACCTAATAAACGTTATTATTGAGAAGTAACTAAACTTGTTTGGTAAGTACGAAGCTAAAGGATGGCTGAAATGTCTGAACAGAGTAGAAGTTTCGTTTGGGCTTCGGGGTGTTGTTTTTTTAGGATAAGTACTAATTCAGGAGATTTCAATTAGCAAAAATTATTTTTTTAAATGGAGCACCCAGTATATTATTTTACCATCTTATAATACTATTTTATCTCTTCAAATCATGTCTTATAATGTACACTCTAAAATTGACTGTTTTTAAGAAAATTGAATTTTTATTTTATGATTTAAAAATATTCACCTTTTTAACAACTATGGATATTTTCATTTTATTTGTTGTTAAGGTGATGTTTGCTTAATTTAGTTTTGTAGATACCCTATTCATTTTATTACAATTTTTAAAGGTATAACATTACCGGTTTGATTTTGTAATAAAAACTAGAAGTATTTTTAACGTCATTTTCAGTGTTTACTTGTTAGAAATGTGAATATTTTTAAATCATAAACTAAAAATGCAATTTTCTTTAAAACAGTCAATTTTAGAGCGTACATTATTGGACATAATTTGAAGGGATAAAATAGTTTTGTAAGATGATAAAAAAATATACTGGATGTGCCATTTAAAAAAATGAAGTTCTTGCTAATTGAAATATCCTGAATTAATTCTTATCTAAAAAACACCCCCAATCCCAAACGAAACTTCTACTCTGTTCAGAAATTTCAGCCATCCTTTACCTTCGTACTTACCAAATGAGTTTAGTTACTTCTCACTAATGACGTTTACTAGGCAACATTTATAGTGCACCAAAGGAAAGACAGAGCTAGATGCAGAATTTTACGCTAAATATATAGGGTGACCTATTTAAAAAAACTAGTTCATATTGTCACGATTAGACTGAGCACCCTGTATACATCAAAATATTTCATAAATGCGTATCTGTACAAATAAAACAACTTTTATTAAAAAAATTTTGTATAGTTTATCTTAAGTAAGCTATTGCACTTGCACACACTAATGGGCCACCCCCGTAGATATTATAGTATAGTCTCAAATAAATATGATTTTTAATTGAAATAAGTTTATATGTAGGACAAGAACAAAGGCGATTACTCACAGCAGTTAAGAGTATATCATCAAATTTAAATTTACATTGCAATACTTATATGTTCCATCAACATAACAATTATTAAAATTACTCTCTACTTCCATAGGCAATCATTATTACTCAGTTGCATTATACCTACTCATTTAATATGTAAGAATTAAATATTTTTTATGGCAGAAAGCATTAATGATTATAATGTGATAAAATTAAAATGGAATAATATGGAAAAGATTCTGAACAAATAGTAGGTCTCAAAGCTGCATAGCGACAAGTCAATATTTATACTAAAATAGAAGAAGAATCAACACTGAACCACCAGATGTGATATAACCTTACATTTATTAAATTTTGAGTAGTCATCGATTTAATAATTATTTTTTGGAAAAATGACAGAGCCCTTGATATGCCTTCCTGGGCAAAGATTATGCCTTTGTGGCAAAGTATACACATCTGGCCAAGGAACTTATGAAAGACAAGGATATATTTATTCACAACTTGCAGGATATGTTGACATTATTGAAAAAGATGGTTAGACATTAAAACATTCTAATACTTCAAAAAATATTTCTCTAAAATATTTGTGTGAATAACTTGTTTTTTGTAAAACATTTGTAGGTGTAAAGATTGTAGAAGTTCATACTAGTGGAGAAAAAACGGTTGTTCCAGCACAAGGTGACATAGTAACAGCTCAAGTTTCAGTTATTACTCAACAATATGCGAAATGTTTCATAAAATGTGTAGGAGACGCAGTATTGAGGCGACCTTTAAGAGCCGTACTGAGAAGAGAAGATGTGAGAGCAACCGAGAAGGACAAAGTAGAAATTTACAAAAGTGTCAGACCTGGAGACATCATTTTAGCTAGAGTAGTAAGTAAATGAGAAATTTTAGTGACATGAGCATAAAATTAACACAGGTACCACAAAAACCACTCAACAAGATGTATGAGTATACTTTCCTATTCTATAATAACATATTTAGGTTTGAATTCTTTATAAGTAGTTAATTTCAACTGTTAAAATTTAATAGTAAATACAGTATAGCCTGAAATAAACAGTACTAAAAATGAAACATAAATGTCCTTATGTGCATGCTGTTATACCCTAGTTAACTAGTATAGACCTTAAACAATTAGTAGGGCCTAACTATTAGAAATGTTGTTAAGTGTAGAGGAGGAAGAGTATCTGTTTCTCAATTCACACAACAGTTTAATAAACGTTTTCCAAGTAATGATGTAACTTAAGAGGTTATTGAAAAATTCAGAAATGAGCCTTCCAGGACAGTTAACAACAACAACAACCATAACAAGATCTTCCTTCCAAAGAATTCTAAAGGATCTGGGTGTGTATGTGATTCCAGTACATCAACAATTAGATCCTTATAATTATGGCAGTAGAGTGGAATATTTCGCCAGAATTTTTATGTTCCTGCATGAAAATTCTCAATTCTTGCAAATTTATAGTTTTCAGACAAAGCATATTTTCATTTGTCGGTCCATGTAAATTGCCATATTTACTAATCAATTTCTGGGCTTTGCTAAACCAGGCGAGATTCAAAAAGTTCCTTTGCATAGTACAAAAGTGGGTGTCTAGTGTGCACTTTTGGAACACAAAATCATTGTGTCTGTACTTTATTGAAGAGAGTGATAGGTTAGTCACACTTAATCAACAGAGGTTCAAACGAATTTTAATGAATTAAAAAATGTTGACAAGAAACTGATGTCTGTCTTGAGTAAGAAGGAGCACTTTTAGAACATGTAATGAAATGTCAATAATATGTATTTCTTAAAACAATAAAATAATCACAAGTTCAGTACTGTTTATTTCGAGCTATACTGTATATCTTTCCTCTAGTAAAAAACAGATCTTAACCATGTATAAAATTTAAAAATTTGAGTTCACATGTGGGTTTATAAATAGGTAGTTGTGTAAGTCATTTGGATCAGTTTAATTTAAAGAATAGATTCCACTGACAAAATTGTAATGAAAAAGGGTGAAATTATTCAATTGTTTAAATTTATGTTTTTATTTTCAGTTACCAATAACAGAAGCCCACAATTATCAATTATCTACAGCAGAAAATGAATTAGGTGTAGTAATTGCTCATTCCGAACATGGTCATCCAATGATTCCAATCAGCTGGACAGATATGCAGTGCTCAAAAACATTTGTTAAAGAACCAAGAAAAGTTGCCAAAGTTGTACCAGAAAGTTTTAATCAAGAAACTACATAATTTTATATTCTGTTGATTATGATATTTTAAGTTGGTAGCAAAGAAGTAAAATATTAAGATGTGATATTCTTAATGTAATATTTTTTTAAGGAAATACAGTAAAGTTAGTTTTTTCATAAAATATTGTAGATTAAAGTGAATATTTCAGTTAAATCACATCCACTTCTCTTGCTAATTACTGACTTATATTCTGGGTAAACCTTAAAAAAATCGAAAATCGTTGATTTATTTAAAACAAATCACAGGTGTTTGGGTTTTTTATTTTTCTATTTCAATGAAAATATCGATACTTTCACTGTTTTATATTCATTATCTGCGGTAGATAATTTGAACACATGTTGGAACATATCTATGATCGATTTATGAACATCTGAAATTATAATTTGAATTCAAAACTAGCCATATAATAATAATAAAATCTATAATATCTACTAATTATTAATTGTCCGAAGATTTATTATTGATATTTGTAAGTACATAGTCAAATACCACATAGAAAAACTATGAACCTATTAAAAGTTATGGAAGAGCCTAAATGGTTTTAAACTGACGCCAACACAGTGGCAAGGGAGACAATATAAGAAGGATGTAACTAAAGAGAGCAAAATAAAAGAAATACCTGGAACTTGGAGATTATTTAGTTTGCCATGGTTAATTGCAATAATTCATCTTTAAGTACCTGGATTATCATTAAGTGTTAGTGTCTTATTATCTGCCACTCATTATTTTTGAATAGTGATAATTATAACGAGGTTTTGAGTGATTCTTGAGACATATTGTGTTTTTAGAGTTCAAGTTTGAGGTTTAAAGAAGGTTCAATCTTGTGACATAAACTGTACGACTAGAAGGAAAAAGAGTGTACATGGAAATAGAGTAGATAGTTCCTTCTGTTTTTGATGATGTATATAATAAATTAATTGCTTACTTCTCAGACCTATTTTATATGGTTTTGTTGATGTTTGGATGAAGGCTGAATGTAGTCGAAAAGTAAAATTTTTAACTGTTGTAGGCATTTTTAGTTAGGCAGCCGTTATTGCATTCAAGTATTATGATTTGCCTATACAGCCGGGAGACATGCGCTCTGGCCAGGCATTCGAGACATGCGCTCTGTGCTTAAGGGTAGTGGGGAGATTATGTTAAAAGTCGAGGGACTGTGGTAAGACCAGTCCAGTTGTGTTAGAACGATTTATGATTATGCTTCGTGACGAAGTTTATGTACCATCCTGAAAAGTAATATATATTTATTTAACAAAAACCCAAAAATATTATTCGGATCAGTCCGAGCTTTTGATCCAGGTGCCCTACAACAATCAGAAGTGGGATCAGAAAGCTCGATGACTGAGAAATTAATGGATTAAAATGTTTGGAAGCATGGCCGAAAACCCAGAAGTAACGATTCCAGCTGAAAACTCAGCTATTGGCGAAGAAATCGAGATGGCTTCACAAATAAGTATTGAAGATGTTGTCCAAGCGGCAGTTAGAGCAGTTATTACTTATGAACAAAGCAGAAATGATAGAGAAAACCAGTCACATGTTACGAATAAGGAACTATCAGCGCTTTTACCAGAATTTTATGGGTCCGAAGATAAACAACAAAATGTTAAAGTGTGGCTAGAACGAGCTGATTCAGTCCAAAGGACATATAATGTACCGGACGGAACTCTAAAATTGTTGGCGGTTGGAAAATTGAGAGGGCACGCGTTGAAGTGGTACCATAGCAAAGCCGATCACGTGGCAATGGAGTGGAACGATCTAAAAACCGAGCTACGGAAAATGTACATGCCCATAGTAGATCCGGTCCGTTTAAGAAGAATTATGGAAAGAAGACGATGGAAAAGGTTTGAAAGTTTTTCGAGTTACTTTCACGACAAAGTTCTATTGGGAAACGAAGCCGAAGTGCCCGAGAGTGAGTTACTTTATTGTGTTATTGATGGATTCGACGACAGAACGTTGCAAAACCATGCAAGGATGATGATAAATTCAACAAATACCTTAGAAGATTTATTCTCCGTCATGAGCAATGTGACAAGAGAAGGCGCCAGTGGGAGCGGAAGGGAAAATCAACATCGGCAAAGTGCCCCGAACAGTGCAAGTGTACACCGGGAAAGAGTGTCGATAAAGTGTTTCAATTGTGGCCAGGAAGGCCATAGAGTGAGTGAATGTGTGAAACCGAAGCGACCGCGGGGTTCATGTTATCAGTGCGGTTCCCTCGACCACAAAATATCAGCGTGTCCAAGAAGAAGCAATCAGGAGTCAGTAGTGCCAGATTCCACTACGAGCAGAGGTAACATAGCGTACTTAGAACAGATACAGGTGCAGGAAAAACCTTATTCTGTGGAAATCCAAATTGTAAGTGGTCAACCTAAAGTATTAGCTGGCATCCTGGATATAGGTAGTCCTATATCTTTAATTAGTGAAGAGTTGGTTGAACCCAGTGACATAATTAGTTATAATAGCGACCAAACGTTTTCAGGCATAAACAATTCGCCTTTAGAAATAGTGGGGATATTTTATTCTGATATTGTTGTTGAGCAAATTGAAATGCACTTAAGGTTCTATGTCATTAAGAAGAACAGTATTAGTTTCGATCTACTATTAGGCCGCAATTTTATCACAAATGAAAACATTCAAGAAATAAAATTTAGAAATAACAATTTGGAAATTATTGGCAAAGTTAAAGCTAAGCCTGATGACGATTTTCAGTTTCCTTTTTCAGATATTTTATTTATTGAAACTAACGATAAACATGATTTTGATATAGACGAATCTTTACCATTTGAAGTAAAATCACAAGTTTCTCAGATTATGAATGATAACTATCTCTGTCAAACAAAACCAGATAAACCAGCCACCAATTATAAAATGACCCTAACTTTGAAAAATCCATCAGTTTATTTTAGCACCCGACCTAGGAGGTTATCTTTTATTGAAAAGAAAGCGGTGGATGAAATTATAGCAGATTTATTAAAAAATAATATAATTCGCGAAAGTGAATCACCCTATTGTTCAAATATTGTGCTAACTAAGAAAAAGTCAGGGGACTATCGCATGTGTGTAGACTATAGGATATTGAATAAAAATTTAGTTGAAGATCACTTCCCTTTACCTTTGATCGAAGATCAGTTAGACCAACTTAGGGGTAAGAGTTATTTTACTAAGTTGGATTTGAAAAATGCTTTCTATAACGTTTCATTAAGTGATGAATCCATTAAGTATACATCTTTTGTTACGCCTACGGGGCAGTATGAATTTTTAAAGTGTCCATTCGGTTTAAGTAATAGTCCGGCAGCTTTTGCTCGATTTGTTAACAAAATATTCAAGCAACTATGTGACCGTAATAAAGTAATAATTTATTTTGACGACATCTTAATTGCCACTGAGACAATACAAGAAAATGTTGAAACACTTAGAGAGGTACTAGAGATGATGCATCAAAATTTGCTGGAACTAAGATTAGATAAATGTTCAATTTTGAAAAGGCAAATTGAATTTTTAGGATATTTGATTAATGAACAGGGGATAAGCCCAAATCCTGCCAATACAGAAGCAATTAGGCCATACCCAATTCCAAACAGTACTAAAAATGTTCAACAATTCCTAGGGTTAGCTAGCTTTTTCCGGAAGTTCATTAAAAACTTTTCTATTATTGCCAAACCCCTTTACGACCTATTAAGAAAGAATGCGAAATTCAGTTTTAAGGTAGAACAGTTAACCGCTTTTGAAACCTTGAAAACCCTTTTGACATCCCAACCAATTTTGGCAATTTATAACCCGAAAGCTGAAACAGAGCTTCATTGTGATGCATCGGCGCAGGGTTACGGTTCGATCCTAATGCAGAGGCAGGCAGATGACAAATTTCACCCTGTTTTCTTTTTTAGTAAGAGAACAACTACTTATGAAGCAAATTATCACAGTTACGAATTAGAATGCCTTGCAGTAATTTATTCTTTAAAACGATTTCACGTGTACTTGCAGGGAATTCCATTTAAGATATTAACGGATTGTGACAGTTTTAGGCTAACTTTAGCCAAAAAGGATATAAATCCCCGTATAATGCGTTGGTGTTTAGTCCTGCAAAATTATAATTATACAATAGAGCACAGATCTGGTGATCGTATGAAGCATGTAGATGCATTAAGCCGTGTACATTCTATTTTAGTTCTAGAGGGAAACACCTTAGAGCAAACTTTAGCTATTAAACAGACAACTGACGAGAATATTACTCGCATACGTAGTTTATTGGAGGAGTCGGAACACCCTTTCTTTGAATTAAGGAACGGGTTAGTCTATAGGAAATATAATGATAAAATACTTTTTTATGTACCCAAAGATATGGAAAGTCATATTTTACATTTATATCACAATAATATGGGTCACTATGGCGTAGACAAAACCTATGAACTAATAACACGTACCTATTGGTTTCCTAAAATAAAAATGAAGATTTATGAATTTATCAACAATTGCCTAAAGTGTATCGAATATAACCCAAAGTCAGGGAAACGGGAGGGATTTTTGCACAACATCCCTAAGGGTAATTTACCTTTCGAAATCATCCACATAGACCAAATTCTAGAATTATTGAACGAAAGTGATAGGGATCTAGTCAAGGTTAGGCAGGAGGCTGAAGAGCGAATAGAAAGTTGTCAGGTACTAAACAAGAACTATTATGATGCTAATCGTAAACCAGCAAATCAGTACAAAGTTGGACAATATGTTATGATGGCCAATTACGACACCACCCCTGGTGTAAACAAAAAGCTAATACCAAAATATAGAGGCCCTTATGTAATTAGTAAAGTTTTACCAAATGATCGTTATGTAGTTACTGACATAATAGGATTTCAAAACACTCAAATGCCATATGATGGAGTTATTGAAAGTGTCAGATTAAAACCTTACGAACATCTTGTTACTGACAATTAGAATATTGAGTGCATTAATGTAGAACTGTATGTATTCTATGCTAACTATGTTTGTTAGGTGTATCATTTATGTACTAGTTTCTTTATTTTAAAATTTGACATATCAATTCTACATGTTGGATAAAAAATATGTTTGTTTATTTCATCAATAATACTTATGACAAAATTTTAAAAGTAGTTAAGTTCCTTTATGTTAATTTTAAACCTTATGTATACAAATACTATGAAAATTATGTTCAATTTTGGGTAAACTCTTATGTAATCAAAATTTATGGATACTATATTCACATTTTATAAGCTAACTATGTAGCTAATTATCATGAACGTTATTTGTTATGCTCAAGTTTTAGGGTTTAGGTTGATCGAGGGCGATCAAATGTCAGGATTGGCCGAGCTGTAGGCATTTTTAGTTAGGCAGCCGTTATTGCATTCAAGTATTATGATTTGCCTATACAGCCGGGCATTCGAGACATGCGCTCTGGCCAGGCATTCGAGACATGCGCTCTGTGCTTAAGGGTAGTGGGGAGATTATGTTAAAAGTCGAGGGACTGTGGTAAGACCAGTCCAGTTGTGTTAGAACGATTTATGATTATGCTTCGCGACGAAGTTTATATACTATCCTGAAAAGTAATATATATTTATTTAACAAAAACCCAAAAATATTATTCGGATCAGTCCGAGCTTTTGATCCAGGTGCCCTACACTGTCTTAAAAAAAAAGTAATTTTACATCTAGCGTTAATTTGCATATTGATTTTTGAAATCCATGAATTTAATGTTTTTTAGAAGAAATAACATAATTTAAAACCGATGCAAATTATTATTGTTATACTTTTATACATTTGTTTTATTGTACTTGACTATTATTTCAGTACCAGATGATGAATACATAAGTATTCGATAGCTTGGAACATATTAGAGTTAGTTCTTTTGGTGTTTAATTTTCCTACATTCCTACTATGAAAAAGTTCATAATCTAGCTGGCAAAGACTTCATTCTAATATCACGATACAATACTATAAACTATAAGCTTATTACCATTAAGACAAAACAGTTTTGTGATTGTAACCCACCCCGTATAATGTATATATTAAATATAAGATTATCTTGTCTGTTCATTGTATTTTAATTTATATTATTATTTATTCTATGATTCAGGATTTGTTCAGTCCATGCAAACATACTATTTTATGATATTATATGGACTGTCCTAAACAAATATATAATATAATTCCTCATTTTTAAACAAGAATATTAGATTTTAAGAATACATTACCCATCGAACTGTACAGATGTAATAAATATTATTATTATATTGTATAAGTAAATCTTTTTAATTTTATAAATAATCGAATTGGCTTGGGATCTTTATTTCTTTTATCATACCTTACCTTAAATGAAATATAAAAATAATTATATATGAGTTCCATTTTCTTTCTTTCATTTTAATATCACTTATTAATAAAATGAAAAAAATTTAAATTTCGCTAGCGGCCAATATTTAGTATTAATTTAAGAGTATTCAATTTAAAATTTTCAAAAAAGTGACATATCAAATCAAATAGCATGGCTTTTTGCCCTCTTTAGCTCTATTTAGAACCCTTATAATATTGGCATCTCAGAACTACGCTCATACGGCGGATTGAAAATCCTTACCCAGGTCAGAAGAAACAATGGGTGTATTCAGAATATGTTCGAAATTAGGAATCTGTGCTCCACGAATACAGTATTTTAAATCCCGAACGTGTTTTATCGGCATCGCGAACGCACAATTTCAAACTGTCATGAATCTGATGACAAAACATGCTCAGGATATTTACTTCAAAGCTAATATTAATTTCTTGGAACTAAGTGATCTCATCACCATAAATAACAATATGAGGAAGAAAAATTACAATGTTTTTTACATTAATAATAATAATAATGTTTATTTGCCAGAAACATTACAAATTATTTCAATGTACAATATTCACTCATTTTTATTTTACAATAATTTGAAGTTTAAAGAGAACAATGAAAAGGAAGGAAAGAAAACGTCGGCCCATTTACATTTAGAAATGTTATAACTATGATATATAATCAATTCTAAATAATACAAAATCTAATCCCATCAAAACTAAATGTTGCGAATGGCATTATCTTTTGTTCATTTAAGTATCTATCTAAAATGTATTAGGTAAATAAATAAAAACCTAACAGCCTTAATATTGGGAATTATTTTTTCCTCTTTCTACCCCTTAATTAATGAAATTTATGAAGTCTACAGAATTAATAATTTTTAAACATTTTAGGCAAGTAATTACATAATTTTGCTGCAAAATAATAATGACATTTTTAACTGAGAGATTTATTCGATCTCATAGTTTGTACATTAGAACTAATTTTTGTCTTCGTATTATAGTTATGGTCAATATTACGTAGTATGTATGTGTTTATTTTTGTAAATATAGATTATTTATATATCTAGCAGGTTAATCCATTAAATAATAGATTAGATGAATATATGTTTATTGTACATAATTTTCAAGCGTTCTAGATTCTAAAAGAGAGTAGTAAATGGTTTTGAGGTAACTTTTGTCCAGGGTATTGAAGAAATATTTAATGGCATTGTGTGGACATGAAATCAAATATCCACTGGCTGATTTAATTAACAACAAAATTCAAACTACAGGTGAATGTGCTTATGAAAACTCTAGCAAAATTTACAATTCTTTTGCTGGACTTAGTGGAACTTTGCAAAAAAACTAAACCTATTTGGAGATACCAAAGTATCATTGTTGTTGAAAAGTTAACAATTCGATAACTTTGGAAGTGAAGCTATGAAAATGGGTAACCCTTCTTATGATGGAACCAGAAAAAGTACTAAATTTTTTTGATTGTGGATATTTTGAACTGGACAATTCAAACCTAGTTTCAACTACCTAGTTGTGCAACTAGGTAGCCGGAAACAAGTCATGAACACCAAAGTGAAATATTTACGATTTTCAGTCAACTTTGTGAGAAACAAAATATATATAAAAGAAGAGGCTGGAAGGGATGCTATTCCAGTGGCTTGTATGATTCTGAATTTGAAAGCAGTTGTAAGGATATATTTAACCCTATTTGTTACAAACTGTTTGGCTAAAAGTTCAATGTTTTGAACACAAATTGAAATAAATGTGTAACTTGACTATAAAGGCATGATTAGTACTTTTACTGAAACTAAAATGCAGAAGAAACTATCAAGCAACTTTCATTGTAACAGAACAGGGTAAAAGCGATTTTTTCACTTTTATTGTTTTTGAATACTAACACATTATAGGTCAGGATTTCGTACTGCGTATTCATTTTATTGTGAATGTAACAAAATGTATGTAATGAACTACTATTCTGTTGTACTCGGGATTTTTTTGTGAACAAACAACCTTGCTTTACTCCCAAATGCTCCATTCATGTACGTGATTATGATTCTCTGCCACGATCAACTTTACTGTCTTTTTTGGATTATTTCTTTATGTAGTCGTCTCTATTTTAAGACATAAGTAAAACTGATTTCTTTTGTTACCACTAACCTGACCTCTTACAAAAGCTCGAAATATACTTTCAAAAACTACTCTGTTTCAGTTTGAGTTTTTATTTGCAATTTGTTTTCGTTGCCGTAAATTTCTTTATATCTGCAGATTTTGTAGCTTCTCCATCCAATTTTCTCTGTCTGGTATGGATTTATTGGAATGTTATTTTATTAGCGATTTATTTGGAAGATAAAGCTGTATACAGAATGAACTCGAGCACGACGCGCTCTAGACATTCACTTGTTGAGAAACTGTGATAACGCATATACTTATACACGCAGGGCCGGATTAAGATTTATTGGTCGTGGAAGTGAGTTAGCCTGGCCACCAAGAGACCCTGATTTAAATCCTTTGAATTTTTCAATTTGGTCGCAAATGAAGGCATTAGTTTACAAAGAAAAAATTACTTCTCTTCCAAACTGCGACGGAAAAAAATTAAAAATTAAAATTAATAGACAAGGATTATTTGATATTAAGAGATCTTTACGAAAGCGGATCATAAAGTGTATTGAAGTGAATGGTGGGCATTTTGAGCATTTGCTTTGCAGTTTTTTATTTTTGTTTACAAATTTGTTATTGTTACATATTTAAGGAATAAATTTTTTTTATGAAAAAACTAAAATTTATTGAACTTTTTAGAAGCAAATAACTCGATAACCGATTGAGTTACACGAATCAAAGAAGAGTACCTTTTTTTTGTAAAATTTAACGCTTTTTAATATTATTTTAGTTGTAAGTTTAGCCAAAAAAAAGTTCACTTTGATTTAATTAACACAAACAAGTGTAACTAGCGCCCTCTATTAGCAATGTTAAATTAGAGTGCAAATTATGATTCCTCATGCCAAAAAACGTAAAATTGCCAATTTTCAAAGAGAAATTGTGAAAACAGAAAAAATTATTGCGAAAATCAAAATTTAAATTTTGTATCTCGAAAACTAGCAATATTTGCATAAGGCATGTTGAGCAGAATCATCATATTTTTAGGTCTAGAATCTACAGTTCAGAGATTGAACATTCTTAATGAATCACCCTGTATACTTCTCTACACATTTCATACTATAAAATAATATATAATACATTATAAATAATTGAGAATCGTTGATCACCGTTCAAAATTTCTCTATATACAAGCACTTTTAAGGTTATGCTTACTAGCGAACCAGCGTCATGTTCGCGTTCATTCTGTGTACCCCTTAATACTTGTCACAGTTATACTGTTTAAACTAACACAAATTGGGAGATGCTGTTTCAACTAATTTTGGGTGGAATATTCTCTTTTTATGTTCCATTTTGCGTAATACATTTGCAATTTAAAACAAATTGAGGTAGTGTATAATTTTAATTTTGTGCATACGTTTAAAAAAGTTGCTGAAGTAACCTCGATCAATTTGTTTTCATAATATGGGTAGAATCTATTACCTAAGCTGGACCCATACATGCTTATTATGGAATTTATGTCAGGTTATAAAGATAGAAGTGCCAAATGCAGGATATCATAGGAATTCAAATAATCGTCTACTATCCTTGCACAATATAGCCTAAGAAAACAACAGGAGTTAGAAACTATACACAAGCATGCTATCAGAAAACCAGCCATTCTTTGACTTTTTGTATAAAATATGGACCTGTGTTTAACACACCAAGTCATATGTTATTCCCTCAGACCAATTAAGCATTTCTATGAATTTGTTTTCGGAACCGTTTTTCAGTCATGCAATTTTTAACATAATGTTCTAACTGAAACCGACTCATCAGAAAAGCGTTCATAGACGTTACATATTACATAAGAAACCGCAAAATACCACTTCTTTTGATTTGGAACACCTACACAATTTCTATCTGAAGACTACCAATCATAATGATACAATACTTCTGAATTCAAAAAGAAATAAAGAACAACTAGTCGATTGAGAATAGCTTTATTTTAAGTAAATATACACAGAAAGTTAATTTGTAATTAGTTAATCTAGGCTATAATCATTTATTACATTTAAGTAACAATGGTACATTGAATAAATATTAAAATTACATTTTTTTCTAGAGAGAAAATCTTTAATAATTACTGGATAACATTGCTCATAATAATTCATCGTAACAGTGGAAAAATTAATAGAATAAAAACCTCTTGTCGATGGAAGAGTTAGAATATTTCCCTTCATAAGCGCATATGGCCGTCGTTGAAACAATATATACAATTAAATCTTTCTTTTCGAGGATCCTGACGTTTGACTGTATTAATGGTAATTATAGCCCGCCATAAATTAGTATTCGGGTGTGCATTTTGAACAGGTTTTTCTTTAATCAATAGCTGCAGTTTTGGTTTGGTTTTAAATTGATGACTACTAACTATAAGTATAAATAATTTCTTCACTTTTTCTAGTATACCAACGAGACATAATAAGTACTAAAAGAACCATTTTAAAAATTATAATTTTATATTAGATAGGTAGAGGTACAAATATCATTTTATTATGATTCATGTGAATTCCTCTTACTGCGATAGATTTAGTCCGACACTTTTGTTGTTTTGATAAGCGTTTGACAAAAAGGGCCCTTCGCCTGAATTCCTAAAAACCATTATCAACATACTTTTCCTTGCCGTCGTTTTATCTTTCTATTCACTATTGCAAATTGTTTGTGTAGTATTGTCATTGTCGGTGATCATAAATTCTATTGTGGCAGCTATAGTGATGTAAGTCCTCGAATGTGCATGATAGCGGTGGAAAGAGACTGATTTGAGCAGACTGCAACAGCTAAAGATGACCGCTTTCTCGTTTCTAGTGCTTTGAGAAACTGAACAGTTATGGATGTTTCCCTTGGAAATCATTTGCATAAATGTAAATATATGTGATTGGATAGTTAAGAGGCGACTTCATGCTGCTGGATTATCTTCTCGAACCAAAGCCACTGAACCGCCGCTTTTCGTCAATAGCATATTGTTTTCCGATGTATCGCGAGTCTATCTTACGGACTCAGAGAGACTATAAGAGTGTGACGCTGATAAGGCAAGAAATATGCTCAAGCGTGTATTGACTTTAATTTGGTGCAGGATCAGTGAGGCTTTAGCAAGAATGGGACGTTGACAGCGCACAAGTAACTGACAGAAGTTCTAGAAGACATACCATTCGTAGTTATTCTTGGAGACAACGCAACCTTTATGCATGATAATGCACTCCCCCACACTGGTGGGATAGTTACCAAGTATCAAATCCCGCAATTTGCTCGCAGTTCAGACTTAAATCCCTTTGAAAACATTTGGAATGATATGGGGAGACATTTACGGAGATGCTGGTCTCCATAATTTTTAGATAGCTTCGCAACATATTGGTGTAGGAATGAGACAATCTTCCGCAAAATGTGATCCAAAGTATGCCTCGTCATTGCAAGCTGTTATCACTACTAGAGAAGGGAATACTCGCTACGTAATTTTTTTTTGTTTCAACGAAAATCATAGCAAAATAAAATTGTTTATTCTCATTACTTATAAATTGAAATTATTCCTTATTTTCAATAAACTCCATTTTTATCAAACAGTCAACAAACTATGTTATTACCGAAAAAAATCCTAGAAACAAAATTTTCTCAAATAACTTTAAATTACTAATTTTATGTTCGGTAGTATATTATATGCACATAAACCGATAAAAATCCAAAGATAGTGCTGATCTTATAAATACTATACTATTTTATGGCAGACAATTATTACAAATACAGTCCATCAAAGTCATTAAAAATGTACATCGTTGAAGTACGTATGTCGCAAACCTCGTTAACTCTATAAAACCAAATTTTACAGTAGCCATAAAAAACTTATCGATGAAAAAAGTTAAATGAAGACTTGACCTCATTTTTTTAATAAAAAATTGAAATGATGGCCAGATATCAATTTAGAGAAAATAATTAAAGAAAAACAGTTCAAGTAAATTAACACGGAGTGCGGTTAGCTTTAAATAAAATGGTGGTTTCAATTGCGAGTTTTCTATTTAGACTTTTAAATTTTCATGGATTTTTTTACGTCTTTACGAGTTTTTCTGTTATATACCTTCAGAAATTATCTATTTAATGATAACACAATATTGATATAGGGAAACAAACCGAGTTACGTAGTTTGTGACGAAATATGAATATTATAGAAGGTAATAAGTCGAGCGTGAGGACTTTTTTTGCATTTTAAATCTATTGAGCTCATATGCTAATAACACAAAAGTCAACACAATAAGCTTTTCTGATTTTTCAATACAATTCAATGATTCGACATACTTTCTACGCACAATATATATTGATATACACATATCTACAAAACATGATCATTTTAAATATAAATTTTTGCAAATGGATTATATTGCATTATAATGATATGCTTTTTACCTATTTTCGGAATATCCTAATACATGAAACACAATATTGTCAAACAGACAGTGTCCTTTTCAAAATAAAAGTGTCCCTTTCATTATGCAAAATACTAAACGAAGAAGATAAATTGAAATTGATTTGTTTTCAATATGGAAATAAAGAAGGAAAAACTTGAAAGATTCAACAAGAAATTGATGTGACAGTGAAAAAAGTAAAAGAACAAAATATGTCCGAACGATTAGTGACAAAACTTCTATCATAGGAAAGTAGTATATGAACAAATTTGTACATGAAGCTAAAGGGTTTCTTACAGATTTACTGAACACGAACCAAATAATTGCAGTAGAAAGGTAATTTCCGAAGTAGTAGAACTATCGCATAGTAAATGTCTGAAACGGCTTATGGTTTAACAACTACACAAACAAGATAGCATTACAGTTTCCAAATAAGTTCTCGAAGAAAATGCCAGAAACATGAAATGATAAAAAACAAGCAGGATGGGACTGGTTTAGTGGATTTATGAATCAAATCCCGGGATTATCTATGAAGGAGTATGAACTAACTACTTAATCACAAGCGACTTCATTTAATTTCATCAATGTCAAAATACTTTATGAACACTTTGATTTTTCTTTAAAGCGGTACATGTTGCACTAGATCTGATTTACAATGCCTATAAAATTGTTCTTATAGTGAAAAATCAAAGTTGTTCAAGCAACTTCAGCGAAATGAGAACTGTTAATTATAATTATTTTGTTTCTATCAAGTACATGAACCAAAGTTTTTTCAATTTTGTTCGCCCCAAACAAAAATCTGAAGAAATGATGATTCAAAATAGTTCAACAAGCAGCCTGGGATTTTCATGAAGCAGATAATGTTAAGTATAACGTTTCACCGAAAATGCAACCACAGACCGCCAAAAAACACCTTCAAAAATTGGATACGTCCACATTTAATAATTTTTTAGCCATCAATATTTAAAAAAATAATGCCAAAAACTGGAATGTACCCTTTTAATTCAACTAATTTTACAGAAGTTTTTTTGCATCTTTTGTTACTGTTAGACCACTACAGATTGAAAATACAAAAAGTCATACTAGTAATTTTTGAGCGTATCATCCCAGCCTATTGTACACCTACTATCAGTAAGTGCGTTGACACCAGAATGCTTAATAATAATATTAAATAAAGTGAGGCACAACCTAATGCAATTCAAAGTCATGTTGATCATTAAATACAGTTACAACTAAACCAGTAAGGCTACTAGAATACAAATTAAGCGCTGTATGAAGCTGAAAGGAAGCCAGTAGTAAACCTAGTGATAGGGGAAGAAGAAGAGGAAGACAGTTAAAGTGGATTTGATGAAGACTATAAAGATATAGAACAGTTAACTAGTAGATTTCCACAATTTGGTAGTTACGTACTAGTGAAATTTATGATAGAAAAAATTTCAAATATACAGTAGGATAATAATTGAATTTTATCAAATGTCGATATAAACCTTAAACTTATAACAAAAACTGTAGTTGTTGTTGATATTACAAGAACACGACTTTGTAAAGATGTAGGTACAGGTTTGGAGAAATATTATATGGCAATTATGGACGTGTCTCGTTATACAGAAGAGCGAACCATCAAGATGAGGAAGAAGTATGGGATGGTAATAATATGGAGGTTCACACTGCGCTGGTAGTCATTGAAAGAAAAGAAATCGTTTTAATGCTCACAAGTACATTGTTGACACAAGTCACTCCTTTTTTAGGAACCAATTTTCTCTTCATGCCTGACAATCCTCAATCTTATATGACAAGAAAAACTTGAAATTTTTATGAAATCCAAGCAATATTATAGCCAGCTAATAACTCTAACCTCAATATAATAAAGCATATTTGGAATGTATTTGATAATCACTTACAAGATATAATAAATACATTTACAATTGCTCTCATTAAAGTGAAATCAAAAGAGATCCCAAGCAAGCTCAGACACTGTCAAGCTGTAATTGATAACAGAGAAAATACATGTAAATTTTTTTTTAGATTTTCTTTCTAACTCTTTTCGATACTTTATTCAACCCTGTATTTTCTACAATAGTACTTGAAATTCAACATTATATTTGTCTTTGTTTTAATTCGACCTTATCTAGTAATTACTTAATTTCATTGCATTCTTGCTGTGTGTTAATTTTGCTTGGGATATATATTTGTAGTTGAATCATGGATAATTAGAGAAATATTAACATCGTGACACAATTCTTATCATTCGCGAATTGGATTTTAAACAGCTGTAACATTCTTGATATCATAAGTGACGAATTTGGGCTTGCTGCCACCGTAGGCCTCGGTAGAAGCACCACCCTTTTTAATACAATGGATTCATTAATTTTTATGCAATATTTTTATATTAAAATAACTTTTTTATTGAAGTATAATTTTTAAGTATAAGTAATAAACATTAAAGAGAAATATGTTATAAGCTTTAGATAGATAAATAATGATTTTTTTTAAATATTAATCAATTTTATTTATCCTGGGTTTTGTCAGCAGAAAAACGTTGATTACATAGTTATAATTAACTTCTTGGACTAGTTGAGCTTCAATAGACAGTAATGCAAGAGCATTAAGTCTATCTTGGCCTATGCTTGCGTCTAAATTTGTTTTTACACTTTTTAAAGTGGAAAAAGATCTTACTTCTCAACAATTTGTAGCTCGAATATACATCTCGATGACTCGTTGAAATATATTGCATATTTTTTCTTCAGAAATTTAGATTTTTTCTCTTGAGTCGAGTTAACTGATTGTTTTAGTGAATATTCCATAGAAATTTTTTATAAAAAATAAAATGAACCAATTTTATGAAACAATTTTTTTTCGGCATTTTTCCCGGCATATAAAAATGTTGTTTCCAAGGCCTGGCGTAAATCCATCACTTGATATCATTTAAATATAGCCGAATGGTATACATCAAACTATTCATGACAAAATTCAAAATAAGTCATTTGACATCACAGTTTTGCGAACTTGAATGACTTAACTAAATAAACTTTAAAGTGTGAGTGTTATTATGGGCTATCAACTATACAAGATTATTAAGTAAGTAAACTCAAAGAACAATACACTGATCTGACAAAAAATTTGGTTGTCTTTGAAAATCGGGAAGAAATAGTTTGCATAATTTGAATACAACTGCAGAAATGCTCTACCATATCAGTATTTTTGAGGTGGTACTAAAAAATGGCATTTTTGCCTACTTTTGATGTACACAAAAAGCATCACGTTGAAACAACATTTCGTAGAGTTCAAAGTTTTTTATTCTCAAAGTTCAAATAATTTGAAGCAGACTGGTTAGGAACATGTTATAATTTACATTAAATGCTTTCATGTTATCTCAAAATCCTTTTTCTAAATTCACTGGATTCTAAAGTACACTGGAAAGAAATGTTTGTTTCAAAATGAAAATGATTACACCCTTAAAAAGACAATTCAAATTAGTATAATTAAAATGTACGATAATTAAAATTTAAGTAATATACTATTACATGATACAATTTAAGAAGAAACCCCCTAAAAAAGTCGATATTTTCAATGCACTTTTAAAGTAGTCAAAAATGTCATATTTGAAACCAAATTTAAATATTTTTTGGAAACTAGTATCAGAATAAGTATTTTTCACTTAAAATAATACATATATAGCCCATTCATTAAACTAATAAATGAAATTTAGATATGTTCAATAGGTTTGTCGACAGGCTTTCAAAGCATCAAATATTAATTTCATTCATAAATTTAATAAATTTCTTGCAATATTCCACAACACGTATTTATTTAATGAAATGGACACGTTGAGATAATTGTTATAGATAATAATTTTTGCCGTCTTTTATATTGGAAACTTTTTTTTGTATAACGCATAGGTTTTTAATTATAGCGCTCCAAATTTTTTACAATATTTACCGTTAACTATATATTTAGCAAAAACCATATTGAAACAAGTTAGGAGGGCTATAATTAAAAACATATGCGTTATACAAGAAAAAAATTCAGATGAAAAAGATGGCAAAAATGATCACTATTTTTGTCGTAGTATGCGCGGTTCGCGAGATATTCGATAAAACGTTTCAAGATAGTGGCTGATGTGGGCGCTGCCCCATGATGCTCACTTGGATTTACATTACAGGGGACACCCTTGAACATATTCCAAAAAAAAAGTCTGTTCTCTAGAGCTTTGCATTATGAACCTATTGGCCTATTGACCATATTTTCTACAAGAAACTCAATTAATCCGCATTTATTAACATTTCCATTAACTGATGAAGGTGATCAAATGAATATGTATTTTTGTAAAAATTGTAACTTGATTATGGAACGATTTTATAACTCTGGAATAGTGTTATAAAAGGTAAAATTCACTGCTGGAACCACCAGCAGTAAATGAACTGCTTGACATAATATCTTTTTTTTTCATTCCAGGTAATAGATGATCATACTTCAAATATAAAAGAAATGAATGCCTTTTGAAGGTTTATGAGTGATAACGAAAGCTATTTATAAGGAATAGGAAACAAATGGAAATGCTTACAAATAATTGAAAACAAAAACAATGTTTGAACTGTACCTGACAACACTCGATGTCTTTTTAGTCTTGTCTACAAGTTCAAATCCTGTTATTTAACATACTATCACTAAAATTATGTGTATGAGTTAGTTTATTTGATCTGGAATGATGTATAAATCATTGTAAATAAAAAGTTAATTAGCCCGTAAAAAGTTCAAAAGTTATATCTATTTTTAAATTGAAAAAAGACTTTAACATAAAAAGTTCTAATTCCTGGAAATGTACCTCCGCACGCCTTTATTATATTGCACACACCGCCTCGAAAGTGAGTCAAAATTTAAAATTTATTTGATAATATTAAAATAGTTCATTTGATTTCAAATATTTAATAAATAAACAAAGGAAAAGTTATTATTTTTAGTACAGAATTTTTCACATATGACGATGACCAGCAATCAAGGACCAGAAAATTTATGAGCGCGGTATCATGAAGCTGGAAGAAAGATGGCAAAAGGTCATTGGGCAAAATGGAAAATATATAATTGATTAAAAACTATTCTTTGTTAAAAAAGTGTTTTATTTATAATACAAAACCGAAACTACTTTGTCGACAACCCAATTAAATGTTTGTCGATAGTGGAATAATTATTACAAGTGTTGATTTGATTGTTCCTGTTAATATTGAAGAGTCTGTAGTTTGGAACTCCTACATAAAAATCAGCTCAGCAGTACGATATTGTATATACTAATTTTTGGCCTTACAAAAAAAATCAAATGTAAGGAGCTCATCAACTTTGTGGAGTAAATTTTCAATGATCAAGTCGAGCGCCCGTATTAAAAAGCCGCGAGCAGCGGCTGCTTAACATGTGGGAGCGAAAGATCTTACTCCTAATATATGGATCAGTGTGCGAGCAGAGCGTGTGGCGCAGCCGTACAAACACGAGCTTCACCAGCTCTCTATCTATGAAGACCCCAGCCTGGTGACAGAAGGCCAAGATGGTTAGGCCACTTGGAATACCTGAGGAGCGGGGGATGCGTAAAGCGTACCGACAGAAGACCAAAGGGTAACCGCGCAAGCGATGGCTGGATGATGTCGAAGAGGATATTCGGGAGCTAGACGGGAGGTGGGTGAACACGCCGAACGTTGGACCGTGATGACTGGAAAAGCCCAAAGCTCTTTGAGGGCCGTAGTGCCAGTGGTACAAAACATGATAAACTTTAATGTAGAAAATGTAATTATTGTAAAGTATATCACATTTGTGGTTAGTAAAGTAAGATACTTCATACAATAATTAATTCAGATTTTCTGAAAAGTTCCCGGAAAGATGATTCAATTAAAAAATATTATATGTTTTTATTAAAGAATATCTTTAGGTTTTACTAGAAGAAACTGAAACTCATGTACAAGTACAGAAAATGTTCCAGAAGAATTTCCATATGGATGAGCTCAAGAAGTACGGACAGATTTACTATCAGAAGATATATCTGATGCTTTTACAAGTTATCTCGTAACAATACATTATTAAAACCCACACTTTCTAGAGAAGCTTTAAGAAATTATGAAAAGAAAACTAAATATTATACAGGTTTAAATAACTATACAGCTGTTGAAATTATTGTTTGTTGAAATAAGTTTACTGGAGTTGTGCAGTTCTCACAGCCAAAGAACAAATATTGCTAACAATATTAAAGTAACATTTAAATCTGGATTGTCAGGATTTGAAATATAGATATAGAATATAAAAAGAAAAAATCACATGTTATAACGAAACAATAAATTATGTCTTTTATAAATAGATCTTAGGCAATGCAAGGCAACAGACCGTAGGATTACACTAAGACAGTAGCAAACACCAGGTGACAATATCGTTAAACACGTTGTTTGTCAGCGGCCATATTAGTGTTGCACAGGTCATAATTCTGGATTGCCCTATAATTCAATCTGATTTCATCATTAGAAAATGTAGGGTTAAAAATATTTACAACGCACTTCTAGGTAAACAATCACTTTTAACACTATTGGCTGTCATTAGTAGTGTTAGTTTTAATGGTAATTTTACAAAAATGTTTTTTATTGACATAAAAACAATAATAAATAAAGAAAAAAATGATATGAAATTCTTATTTTCTCTTTTTTGTTAACTATATATAAAAATATTACAAACAATATATCTATATTATTGAAACTTTCATGATGCAATATAGTTTTGTATGTATAACAGAAGGACTCAATGAAGTGGAAAAATTGAGACAGTTCAAGATAATTTCGTTAATTAACAATCGTCTAATTTGTTGAAAAACTGCAACAAGAATAAATTTTCTAACATGTTCAACTTATACCATAATTTTTTCATGTTATTCAATTTACAAATACTAAGTAATCGGAACTTTTTTAATAAATTTCCTTCTCTTGAAGGATTTTTTTTAAATTGAAAAAAAAAGCAAAAAGCAAACACTATATTTGGAAGGTGTTCAATTGAAAATTTTATGGGATAATTAACTTTTTAGGCACAATGATCTAGACATCATTTTGAATGGGATTAGTTTATCTACATAATTTTATCAATAGTTTGAACTTGAAGACTAGACTATTTCTGTTAGCAGAAGCACGATAATGGGGATATACTTATAAAATGCATACAATATTCTTCCTAATTATTTTATTATTTTCGTGACACAAGTAATTATCAATAAACTAATATATTTTATTCATAAATATATAATATAATGTATTAATTCATCAATAATTGATATTTCTCATATGTAATTCTAAATGTTTATGAAAGATTAATTTTATGTAATGTACTATTAACAATTTTCATGTATTATAATAATTACATTGATATTAAATTACTATGACTGGATTTAACTTTTGGAATACTAAAGAAATGATTATTCTTTATAGACTTAATACCTTTTTTGGAAAATCGCTTGACACACTACCTTCTTTGTAACTTATTGGATTAAGTAAAAGTTAAATTTAAAGTATGGCCCAAATTAAAACTAGTGAAAAATAGAACAGGGAAAAACAGTGTAGTTTGTGCCATACAGTAAAAAAACTGCTTTTGCAGATCACAAATAACTTATTAATTAAAACAATACTGGAACGTTCAAATAACAAAGTGCAATATTGATATATAATAGTCACACTTATTCCTTGAAAGCATGCTTCGTTAAGTCACCTATTTCAATAGATCATCAAAATAAAATGAAAATAATATAAAAATGTTTATATTTTCCAATTAATTTTAAACCTTAAATTTCTAAATCATCAAATGTATAATTATAGACGAAAAAACTAAAAAATATATAATTTGACTAGGTCAAAGAAGATTAGAAATTTCTTCTTCTACCATTGACAATTTTTGGGTGCACCTATCAAAACGCTTTTTAAAGACCTAAGTAGACCACTCTTCTTGTCGTTTATTTTAGATCTAGAAAAAAAAAATATTCATTAAAACAAATTACTATAAAATTACTTTTGACATGCACATAAACGATAACTATTTAATTATCCTAGATACACATGTTTTACTCCATTTATATTGTACTTTCCCTGATGATAGGAAGAAGCTAGGATTTATAGCTTAATAAAGAGTTCTCATTTTCCAAAATTTGCTGCAATTTAAATATACTCGTATACATAATTATATAATCTAAATTATTTTCCAGATGACGAATTCATAAATATTCGAGAGCTCGGAATATATATTAAATTTAGTCTACTTTGGTGTTTCATTGCCTCATTCCCAACAATAAAACGCTCATACTTCAGTTGACACCAGTTTGCTATCATCGGCGAAGTTATAGATAGGGTTTGCAGTTTTGTCAAGAAGACCGTTGATGTACAGGAGGAAAAGAGAAGGTGACAAAATGCATCCCTGGGGAACATTAGCCTCAATTCTTTCTGAGGTGTGTCCATCGATAGCGACTTGGATGGATCGGTCTTTAAGGAAGCTACTAAGCCGGCACATTCCAAATAAATTATCCGGCAGATTTCACTGGAATGTTGCTACCATGTTCAGTTGGGTGATTACTTTAGTGGAAGTAAAGCGACAGGTATATATTATCTGAAATTATTTTGTTTGGTATGTATATCTGATATGGTAAAAATTTAACAGTGGACTAGTACACAGTGAACCCGTTAACTGATTGACTGTGTACTGGTTCAGTCCCACTTGGTATTGTTTTAGCATGAACGGGTCTTGCTTATCCAACATTTGGACGCTATTTTTTAAACAACAAACACTAGGAGATGCAATTAGATTAACAACCAATTATGAACTAAATATAATTTTAACATCTGAACATCCTTAATTTATTATGTGGTTCAATGTGCATAAAGATTTTACGATGTAACAAACAGATTGCAGATATATAGCCTACGAAATGGCCAAGAATAATAATAGAAAACCTATGTCTTGTTTGGAGAATAGAATTAAGGGAGTTAAATGGCTGAGATCATTTCGTACTAGACATCCTTCAACTGAGGTCACCCGAGCGTTGTAGTATATATCCAATAACCATTTAACTATTGTTCGGTATCTACACGTGTAGGTAGATAATCAAAAAAACGCCAGCGATGAATTTACATGTCATTAGTAGCACCTTTTCGAAATGCAGGTAAAGGGTCTACCTTGACAATCAATTTACATCCGTCCACTGTAGCTGGAGCGATATAAAAGATTTTATTACCACTATCTTGGAACTCCAATTTTAATTAATTATTCATTCGTTTGTCAATGAATAATAGTATATTATATCGGTGATTTATGTAAACTTCATATAGTGAATAATAACCTTCATTTTACGCGAGTAAAATACTATACTTTATCCATGACCATTAAATATTTTTGTTAGAATATTTTGTTACATTATTAGTTACATTTATAGTTGTAATATGTTATGGTAAATTGTGGAAATATTTGAATTATTTGTACATTCATTAGTTTACTTTTGTTTTAATTGAAGATGATATTTTGTTGTCCGTATCGGTTTTATTGTTGACGGAGTCGTCTATGTAGCTTTCTGCAACGGCGGTAGATTGCCATCCACTGTGTCTTTTAAGGGCAGTGATATCCTGCCTGCATCAACTAGTACTGATGCAAAAGATGTGCGGACACTGTGCCCGGATTATTGTTCTCAATTCGGTAATTTCAGAAAATAGCGATATTCTGTTCCTATCTGTAAAATTGTTTATTCCAATTTTTTGCTTTGTACATTGACCAGTTTGGTAATTTAAAAAGAATATGTTACTGATTACATAACTTGGTGGAAGACTTATATATGTCTTGCATATTTTGTAAAAGTTATCCGTAACTGTGAATTTCCGGCAAATTTTTTTCTTGGTATTTGGCACTTTAACCAGAAAAGCTGATCCAAAATCTTTTAATGGAATATTTTCATTTCATACTACATTACATAATATAGTGGAATAACTATGTGAAAGATTTATTTTATGTTTTACCCAGTGGTGTTGTGCTAACTTTTTTTTACCGGAACGCGTATATATAATTATATAGACAGGGCCGATTCTGGGTTCAAAAACCGGTTCACGTATTTGTTTCGGTTCGGTTCGAGTTCCGGTTCAGCAGAAAAAAAAACGTTCCGGACTCCGGTTCACAATTCGGAAAAACAAGTCGGCTCGTTCCGGTTCGGGTTCGATTCAAACCCTTGTTTATAATAATACATATGAAAATTCGTCAAAAATTAGAAAAAAAATCAGCAATTCTTTTTAATTTTTTTAAATACGTCAGCCAATTCTCGTTATCAGAAATCATCTTTAGTTCCGGAACGCGTTCCTGTCCAAAAAGGAAATACCGGAACGACGTTCCGGAGCGTTCCGGCTCGACAACACCACTGGTTTTACCTTTGTTACTAGATATTTATCTTCAAATGCTTTAGTTAAAAATTTATTGATATCTTCGCTAGAAAAAGTATTCACTTTTTTAGGCTAAAAACCTTCGTACTTTTTTATTATTTTCTAAATGTATACCTTGATGTAAGGTGATCGAACTTCTAAGCATTGAATAATAAGTCCATAGAGTTGAAGATTTATGTTTTGCCGTTAATTCAGTAAAGTATTCTAACAAACTCAATTCAGAGAATGAAGTGATTTTTTTCCCTTATACCAGTTCAAAAAAGAGCCCATATTATGAAAATATACGACATGTATATTCCAAGTCGCTGATGGCTCAGTGAATAAGCACCGTCCTTTTACTCCAACGTCCCGGGTTCGAATCTGGTACACCTTTCTTCATGTCTACATGATAGAATTGAGAACCCGATTTTTGTAACAAAAAAATTTCTTCTTCTTCTTCTTCTTCCTTCTTGTATGGTAGGTTTAAAACCTGTTTCTTCTTCAGTTTCAGCTTCCTGGATCCAGATTGTCTGTTGAAGAATACTTCTTCTGCCTGTTAAAGATTTATCCCTTGCGATACGCACTAGTCTTTCGCTTGTCATTCTGCTAATGCGACTTGTTTCCGTTTTAGTACCTGGTCAATTACATTTTTCATCTTGCACGTATTTCTTAAGTTTTCACTTCTTTCTCTGTTTGAAAGTGTTTTCCCTGCTATTTTCCTGAGTACTTTCATTAACTCTAGTAGTCTTTTCGTCTTAGTTGTATCGGGTCTTGTTTAGAAATTTAATATAACTAAATCACTAAATTGAAATTTCTGGAACCGTTGGCGATATTCATACTGAATATACTGTTTACACCACCACTACACCAACACTAACAATTATACTGTCTGACGCGCGTTTCGATAACCAAGTTATCGTCTTCAGAGACTGAAGGTAAACTAATAACTTGACTTACCTGTTTTATACTAAATTTTCTCACCAATAAGCCACCTCCCACGAAAAATTAATTCCAGTGGGAAAACTCCTTGGCGGAAATATTCACTAAAGAGTGGGCTGTAAGGAATTGGCCCTTTCTCCCTATTTAAGCTACTCTTACATCTAGCAATTTCAATGCTCTCAAATGCATCCAATAATTTATTATTGGATAAATTTTTAACAATTTCACATTATTAACATTTATGCAATGATTGTGACTGGCAGCGTGATCGGCAATACCTGATTTTCCGGTCCGTCCATATTTCAAATGAGCTATGTGTTCTTTAAACCGGACAATAACGGATCTCTTAGCCTGCCACAATATACTCTTTTCCAAAATTGGTATTTTATCCTTAGGATTGCCCAACAATTGTTTTAAAGTGTTGTTGGATTTATAAACCAATTTTAAACCCACTCTATTAAATATTCTTTCCAAACCTCTCGTGTAAAGAGGATTGATAGGTATTAAAGCAAATTTTTCTTGTATTTTACTTTGGGTTTGGAAAAAATTGGTTTCACATAGAGATTTCTTAAACCTATGACGATTGTTTAACCTATTTAAAATTCTTTTTTCATAACCGTTGAGTACAGTTACATTCTCAATGAATCACTTTTCCTTATTGTATGGATGGTGAGTGGAAGTGGATTAACCGATGTACCAGAAAATGGATGCTGGCCATTTTATGTTGGATACAATGAAAAGAATCAGCGTGGATGTACCTGCACGTAGCGGTGTTTTTCTTAAATACATCAAATTCTAACCTATTACTATTCCTAATTACTTAAGTATCTAAAAATGATAACTGTCCATTATTTTCCATTTCGTAGGTGAACTAGATGGATATTTTGAGTTGAGTTCCAAAATGAATTCGTCTACTTTTGCCTTCTTTGTATTGAATATGGCGAAAATATCATCCACATACCTGTACCATACCGAAGAGTTTCAGTATTTTCCTAGGGTATGGTACAGGTATGTGGATGATATTTTCGCCATATTCAATACGAAGAAGGCAAACGTAGTAATAGGTTAGAATTTGATGTATTTAGGAAAAACACCGCTGATTCTTTTCATTGTATCCAACATAAAATGGCCAACATCCATTTTCTGGTACATCGGTTAATCCACTTTCCACTCACCATCGAGAGATACAAAAAGGAAATTGCTAGATGTAAGAGTATATTAAATAGGGACCAAGGGCCAATTCCTTACAGCCCACTCTTTAGTTTAGTAGTCAAAGAATATTCCCGCCAACGAGTTTTCCCGCTGGAAATTAATTTTTCGCGGGAGGTGGCTTATTGGTGGGAAAATTTAGTATAAAACAGGTAAGTCAAGTTATTAGATTTTAGTTTACTTTCAGTCTCTGAAGACGATAACTTGGTTGTCGAAACGCGCGTCAGACAGTATAATTGTTAGTGTTGTGGTGGTGTAAACAGTATATTCAATATAACTAAATCAAGAAAGCATCTCATCATTAATCACTGCGGTAATGTGTATTATCAAGTTCATGGGTACATTATACAACAGTCGTGGATAAAGTGTATTAAACATTTCTGATTTTTATTTATTTAGAATATCTACCCAGATTATTCCAATACTTTTATAAAATTCACTTCAATTGTTCGGCAGTATATATACTCAATAATCTTAAATAACCATAACAAATTCTATGATTTTGGAGTTAATTTCTTTTTGATTGTTTGATAATTATCAAACTTCTTGATGTTATACAATAGATTTATTTCAGTTATTACGTGGTTATTGTAGTTTATTGAGCTCACCTGGCGTATAAACAGGGACATCGCCTTGGTTTAATGCGGAGTTTTCTCCTTTATTTTGTGACACCGTATTATAAGTGGGTGGTGGCATGGCATACACGGGAGCATTTTGGGTTCTGGAAGGAGACGGTTGACTCGTCACCGGAGAGTTATCACCTCGACCATCATCGGATCCATCATCCTGGAAAAAGAATAATATTGAAATTAACTCTGCCATCAGAAATTATTGTAGGAATCTAGTCATGTGCTGGTAATAGTTTTTTTCACAAAAGATGCGCGAAAATAACCACTTTCAACTCACCTTATCAGTTAGTAGAATGGTATGAAATTGTTCCTTAAAATGAAATAATGAACATGGAATTCGCAAAAAGAAATCTGGCATAAACTATTGTTATCAAGAGAAGTGCAAAATATAACTTTAATTATAAGATACAAACTATAGTAAATTATGTAACAACTGTTCAAGTGCTGAACCAAGTACGCACTGAACCGCGCAGCAGTGAGTGCATCAATTTGACGAATGCGTAATAGACTTACAACTCGTGTAGTGCCTCATATTTTTTCTACGTCCTCACACATGCAATAATTTTGATTGCAAAAAATTCCATAATATGCTAAGAAAACTCGACGTATAAAAAGATCCCATAAAGTGATTATATTGTTAAAGGTCACTCACAAGGAATGTTAACAATTCGATTTTTGACGTTTACTAGCATGGGCGTAGAAAAACATTTTTATTATTCTCATGCTTCCTCCTTAAATTATAAGATGATATGTAGAGCTCGGTATAAGGCAGAAACGTGATCCTCAAAATAGTATGGACCCACGAGACCTCCCGCATGGATAGTTGCTGATTTTTCTGTAGCGTTGCCTGACTTATGCCGACCTCTGTATTCCAAGAGTTATACTTACCTACAAACTTGTATACAAACACCTCGATCGACCACTTTAAAGAAAGGTAAGAAATGATTAATTTTTACTTATATGATAATAAGAATAAGGAGATTGAGTGGATAAGCCTCTACCTCCTCAGAGCATTTAAGAATCTCAGGAAGCAGGTAAATTATTGGAAAAGTACTTCTTTATAACCAAATTTACGCAATATCGGAAGATATGGATGAAATAAATAGAAAAATAAACAAAATTTCTGGTGCAGCATGAACAGAATATACGCAATGCTGTTCAAATAATAATAATAATGTTTTTCATGTATATTTTGTTTATATTTAACCACAAATCTCTAACGTTATAAAATGCACTTCAGTGGCATTACATAACCTGTATTTTTTTAATTTAGATGATTTTTATTATAATTATTAAATATTTTGAAGTGTTATCTTCACATGAAAAAACCTTTGATTGACCTTTTCTTTTGGGCTTGTATGCGTAAACCCATGATTTTTCTCCTGTAAAGTTCAGTTTTCATTAAGTTACAAATGCTTACTTAATCAAAATGTTGTAGATGAGCACTTGGACGACATTTGGTAGTCGGCAGTAAAATTTAATCCCAAATGCAGAGTCTGTTACACTACGTAAACTCGTTTATTTTCTTAGCTTTTTCATTTTTAATAACAAATGCCTCGACTGTATGAAATATATAAAGTGCTCGTATCTTCTTTGCAAGTGTAGCAGATTATTGAGGATCTACATGCTCCTTCTAAAAGTCTCTACGCTAAGAAGCTTCTAATATATCATCTTTTAGATTTTTTCTTTAATTTTTCAATATTTCTATCGCATTTGACATTGTATTCTAATGTGGCTGTGCTGGATTTATACCATAATTGGACATGACTGTGAACATCTGAACTAATAAATTTTTTGTTCAATAATAAGTCCACTGAACAAATCGCAGTTTTGTCTGTGACAACGGATCTTGATGATGTTTTATACGGCTTTTCATGCACCAATTGACTAACTAATAAACAAATGGTCGCCAAAAAGAGTATGCGTGTCATAATAATTCTTAAACTTGCTTTTATTAAGAATATAATACTTGAAGATCTTTTTCAATTAGTTTTTCATTAGTTTTTCCATGATATCTGGTACAAATGATATTTAGTAGTATTGGTTGGCTGATATATCGCCAGAAATAGTATGAAAGTTGAACCAAGTCAACATTTTCTCGAGTTGATTCCAACACAAATATGTATATCCCTCGCGTTGAAACGCCGTGAATACGTTTTGAACTATGAAATAGTATTATTATTTTTTTCAGGTGTCTAAGCATTCTTATCTCTCTATTCTCTATCAGAAGCTCTTATAATATATATATTATATAATATAATATAATAATAATATAATAAAACTCGGCATCCGACGCGCGGATAGCTTACGCAAATATATCTGAAGCTTTTCAGGTAACCATCGTATACTGAATTTATAACTACGAAGGAGACCCAACAAGTAAGTTTCCTTATTTAAAAAATATAACTCATACATTTAAGAATATATTTATTGGAAAAAATAAAGAGTAATGTCTCAGAATCGAGACACTTGTAATATCGTGGGATCAATTTTCGTATCCCTCTGTCATTGAGCAATTAATGGAACCAGTTTGTGACTTACACAACGACCAGCTTTTCGTCGTTGCCTAAATGCTCACGAGAGGACATGAATTTATTGAGGTGCAAGAAATTGTAACTCCCAGTCAATTTCCATCAAAACAGCGGCTGTGGATCATGCCCTATGTGGAGGAGAACAACACTTGCAGTGAGCATTCCATGCCTCTTGTTTGAATAGCACGTCACTATATCCACAGCGTCAACGTAATACTTTATGAATTCAAGAACGTTGCCGACCACCGAACTTTACAGGTGGCGGGACAATGAATAAAGTTAATTATGTTTATTTTAAACCTGAACTAACTTTTTTGATATGCCTCGTATTTTGTTTTTTCTATATATTTTAATTGAATAAATCACATAAATAATTTGCAGCATTGCAATAGCTTAAAAAGCAAAATTTTTCTAATTCTTATTAATACTCTTATAGTCTATTTCGGAAATGTATAGAGCAATAAAATGGGGAATTCCGTCCAGTTCGGCTCAATTTCGGTGTCGGCCATAGGTGTAGGTCTTGAAATATTGTGTAGGGATTACTTAGATAGTAAATTATACAGTTACTTTTTGAGTTTAACAGGTACCGTTTAACCTTCTATTAGTGCCTCTGCCTAATTCCAACCAAAGGCAATGGTGCCTTACCCAAAATTTTTAGACCTTTATATGAATATTTATTTAGCTTAATGTATCAGTATTTGTTGTTAAGCCGTAAATAATGTTCACAGTATTATAAAATTAATAATAAAATGGCGTAATTTACACCAATGAAAAGATGTTCCAATAATTCTCCACTATCAGTGAATGAAAAACTTATTATTTTAAATGTATACGATTGTATAAAATACGATTACACTAAATTTACTGTACAAGAAACTGTCGACCGATGTTCCCGAATGACTGGAATTGGATAAAGTTCAATCTATTTATTTTAAAAAAAGAAATACTCACCCTAGATAAGATTTTAATGGAGCTTGGCCAGGATGACAGTATTCCGTTCATAACTAAGAAACTTTTATGGACCACTTTGAGAAATATGAAGAAAAGCATAACCATAAAGCACTTTTACTGGAAAGCGATGAAATTGTTTGCTGGCGACGAAAATACTTAAGAAGTATAAAGCAGTACAAAACAGAGCAGAAGAAAATCTTTTATCTTGATGAGACGTGGATTAATGAAGGTTATACAGTACCAAAAATGTGGCAAGACAAAAATATAACCAGTGCTCGCCAAGCTTTCATGGAAGGTCTTCAACGTGTATTAAGGTGCCTTCAGGTAGAGGGAAAAGACTAATAATCGTCAATATTGGAAGCGAAGAGGGATTTTTAAAAGAAGGTTTGCTAACCTTTCAGTCGTGCCATACGGGAGATTACCACGAGGACATGGATTCGGATGTTTTTGAAGACTATTTTGGTGAAATGATAAAATATCTTTCGGCTGATTCAGTAGTAGTTATGGATAACACAAGTTATCATTCTCGACGCATAGAGAAGACTCCAAATTCATCTTGGAAAAAACAAGAAATTATTGACAGGTTAATCACCAAAAGTATTAAATTTGAAGATAATTTGATAAAAAAAGAACTATTAGCTATAGCAAATTTACACAAACATCGTTTTACGAAATACACCGTGGAAGATAGAACAGAAAAACATAGTGTAACTGTGCTGCGCATACAGTAGTATATAGTAGTACTATAGCACTTATATGGACGCAAGTGAAAGGATTAAGCCATTAAGGAGGTGAACTGGCAAAAAGCAGTTCAGCATGTCATTTAAGAAAAGGAGAAAATGTGGAATCTTGACTACTTGATCGATCGGATCGTCAACCCGTTAATTATAACATCAAGAGGAGACGACAGCTCCTCAGATGACGATGAATATTATGATTTTTAATAATTTAATTTATGTATAATGTATTTTTTGTATAATGGTCAATAAAAAATAAGTGTACCTATGTACATAATGCCTAATTCTTATTCTGTTAAAATAAAATTCTTTCCTTTTTACGAGTATCCTACCGTCACGCCTTTGTCACCATATTTGCAGTGTTTGTGGATAGGTAAACCCATAAATTGACCCAAACCCGGGTGGTATTATTATTATTGCTCTCCACCTTTCTGAAATAGTTAATATCCTGTAATCAATTATTTAACTGTATATTAATGGCACAATTACCAAATCAGGTGACCCAATATACTGTATACAGGCAATATCTCGTACACACATGTAACATGATTGAATACGTATACACATTAAACTGAACTCTAATGCTTATTAATTATTAGTTTCTTCAATTGACTTCAGTTTTCAAAATTCATCGTTCTTTATAAAAAGAATGAGCTGGCACCATATAATTTGCAATGATTCGAGAAGTAGCTGGAGTTATATTTTAAATCAATTAAGACTATAGAAAAAATTAAACTGCTAACAATTTCAATGAAATGAAATTCTACTAAATTGTGCAAAAAATCAGAAATTATGAATTGGTTTTAATGAAATATGTCTTATTTTATTCGTAACGTATACAGATAGATATAGATACAGATATAATTTTTAAAGAGTGCTTCAATATAAAACATTCTGAAATTTCCTTTTTTTTCTCAAATCCTTCTAACATTATTCTACTAAACTTAATAAGACTGGTAGAAAAAATGTATTCATAATTGTACAAAGATAATTTTATACCCGATCTTTATGCGGTTTTATTGTATAGCAACTTGTGTATAATGGCTACCACAAATAATCTCACAAGAATTTGAGATAATTGACTTCTCCAATTTACTGATATTTCGATTTTTGTAACATGTTATTCGATCCGTTAGGTTTTTTAATTATGTTCATATTTCGTTGTTATTATTGTGGCTGATCAGTAATTTTCGTTTTTTTAGTAAATTTGTGGTGAAACTATTCCTTATGCACGCTGTTCTCAGGCTACAAAGTTTGAGTGTACCTAAAATCAAGAGCGCTAAAGGTGCACCTCTTAAGCGTCAAGGACATCATCTCCAGGAACTTGGATCACAATTGAGGGATGCAACCATCCCGGCTTTTCGTAGATAATTTCCAATCTTTATCTCTAATAAATATAAGTCTGAGTTGTTTCTAATTCACTACTACTTTGTATTAAATGCGAATTTTGTTACTTTTTATACAAACTTCTTATATGCTGAAGTTTCTTTTAATGTTTACAGCAATTAATACTAATTTGAGGGTAGTTTTATTTTGATTAATTCAATTATTTGGAAGATGTTCCTAACTTTTTACGATGATTACTACTTAAGTTTTGAGTTTGACAAGTAAAAACAAATATTTATAATATGACTCTATTGTTTTAAAAAATTCTCCATTACAATCAATACAATTATGCATTGTCGAATCATTTTTGCATTCCGATTGAGGTACCTCAAAACGCATCAAACAAGAATGGAAAAACAATTAGATGTTTTAGACTTGTCAAAATTTTTTTTATTTAAACCGATGTGTGAGAGCACGCATTGTCATTGTGTAGAATGATTCGTGATTGGTTTTCCTGATTTTTTAGTACGATTCTGGCAAAAAATGCTGCAGTACCATTCAGTATTGACCGTTCTACGTTGCTCTAATGGAACGGTGGCGACATGTCCAGTTATTCCGAGAAAAAGGCGACCATTTGCTTCGCGCGCGAACGACTTGTGTTGGATTTGACTCGTTTTGGAAGACCCATACAGTCGATTCTTGTTTAGTTTCGAGTTCAAATGCATAGATTTATGATTCGTCGCCTGTCATCTTATAGACATCTTTTGAAGCACCACGATTGAATTTTTTCAGCATATCTTTGGACCAAACAACCCGAACTTTTTTCTGAGCGATTGTCAAATTATGCGGTATCCGACGCGAGCAAATATTTTTGACAGCCAAATGTTCATGCAGTATTGAATGTATGCGAGCGCAACTAATGCTCAAGTATGCATCAACTCAAATGACTAACTTGCAATATGGGTTTACGCCCAACATATATGATTTCTGGCTCAACAGCCGATTTTGGACGACCCTCACGAAATTCATCATGTATCGAAGCTCAAGCACGATTGAATTCTGGAAACCAGCGAAACACGGTGATTCGAGATGGTGCTCCATCACCAAAAGTCGAAACGAGTTGATCGGCACATTACTGTTGGTTTGATCCACGTCTTAAAAAATCATCGCACGAAATTGTTCACAATTTAATTCCATTTTTTTTACCAATACGAATGTTTCAAGTATCCGTAAACAACTAAAATAGTACTCGTATGGCAACACGTTCTGAGTATGTTCATCATTAAAAATGTCAAAATTTATGATGGCAGTGTCAGATTTGACATAGTCATATCAGTGTTCTAATTCTAATTTTTCATACACTGTAACTGAGGCCGAGTACCACTTTCTGGGGAAGAGTCTACAGTCGAGGACGTTAAGGTTACTATACAGGGTTTTTCAAAACGTTCGCATGCGAGTTATATCACTGCATTAAGCGAAAAAAAATCGATTAAAAATCACCAAACAATCACATGTCTATAACGCATAGATTAATCACAAATTATCAATAATGTTTAGCCAATCAAAGCTTGTAGAACGTTTAAGCGGACGAGAGAGCCATAAAAGTATTTAGCTGCTGCCGCATTTTTGAACTTTGCGTTATAGACATGTGATTGTTTGGTAATTTTTAATTTTTCGTTTTCCATGAAGTATTAAATTACAAGATTCGGCTGGAGGTCGACCAATTACCGTTATCATTGATAAAAAATTCTTAGACGTTATGTAAAGTTGTTGAGAAAATCCATTCGGGGAACTGTATCACATGATATTAGTGTTGGATTTGTCTGTAATATTAAGAAATATACGTTTCTTCATATTAAAAAAGGATTCTCTTTCACTATAAGATCGTCGTCTTTTACGCTTCAGCCACGTTTATTTTAAATGCTACAGTTACTTCAACTGTAGATATTGAAATGACACTAATCATTGATTGATAGGGAATTTGAACATCTAGGCATTTAAATGTTAATATTTGGGCAGATAATATAGACACCACTTGTATTAGACCCTTCGGCGTAGAAGACAATGTGAACGGACCACAGCAATAATACGATTTTTTTCCACTAACTAAGTTCTGTTTCTATTTCTATCAGCGACAGTGCTGCAATCGCAGTTCCTAGCAAGGGCGGCAATTACTCTTACTGAAGTAGAAAAAATTTACGCCATTTTCAGACCGCTGCTGCCGATGTCTACTTTGTAGTGCTACTTTATGATGCCAGCCTTAATTGAAAATTGTGAAATCAGAATCAGTGATTCGTTTTTTAATTTTTCGGAAAATCTGCAAGGTTTCCGGACCAAATGCTATGAGTGATTCAATAATTAGAAAAACAATGAGAATGCCTGTCTTTTGTTACTAATGAGTTGGTTTACGCAATTAAAGAGAAGCTTAAGCAAAACCGTAAGTTTACAATTTACAATTGAAATTGAATTACAATTGAAAAACAGAAATTTCGAAAACTGTGTTCACGTTAAGTATCCAAAATTTTTATGGAACATCAAAAACAACGGATAGGCTTTACACTGCAGTTTTTGATATTTTTTTCCCTCGGATAGTTAAAGGGGATGAATTTGGGTATTATACGAGACCCCAGTCACTAAACGGCATTCAATGGACTGGAGGCACACTTCGTCCTCATTAGAAGTTACGCTTAAGTAAATCTTGACTCCTCGAAAACTTAGGTGCAGCGTTTTTTGAAACTGAGAAGGCATTTTCTGATTAATTTTTCACCACGATGCCAAACAAACAATGCACATGTTTACTACGAGACCATTGAGAAATTGTACCGCGCAATAAGAAAGCAAGCAGAGAGGTTGTGTTGTTTTATCCCGACCTCACACTGCGAACGTGCCAAAAAACTGCTGTGTCTGGGACGTGTTGGATAATCCTCCGTAGAGCCCGGACCTCGTTCCTAGCGACTTTCATCGCTTCTTACACCTAAAATTTTTTCTTCATGGTCAACAGTTCAACGATGATGACACGCTGAAAGAAAATTTTACCACATGGTTGAAAATACCTGCTATCAAGAAGGCGTACAACAACTTCATGTCTACAAAATTTCGTACGCTATGTGGAAAGTTAGTTTAACTGATGTAGGTATACGTATAGAAACGTTTTCTGATATAATCAAACAACTTTGGGATATAACTTGTAAAGGCAGTTGATAATAATTTTGATGGTATGTAGTTTCGGCAAAATGGTGCATAAAAACACTTCTGAAAGTGTGTAGGGCACAAAATCCGATAATTGGGATAGAATCCCGATAAAAGATTATTAAATGATATAAAACAAGTCACAAAATATCTAGTTCTTGTTATCGTTGCAATCCAAATAGAACAATACGCAATTTAGTATAATATTCAAAAATAAAGTAGGAATGTCTGTTTTTATAAATAACGTATATGATATTGCTTGTATACGATAGCTTGAGACAACCTGTAGACTACACTTTAGATTCTTTTATACAAAATAGACTTTCAATAAAAAAGCAGTTTCAGAGATGAAAAGTTTACTGGTTAAATTACAATTTATGTATTTACAGGGGAATTCATTAGTGCTTAGTGAGATTACTCTTGATTTTTCTATTTACAATTTAATTAACTGTTACCTAAAAAAAATAAAGCTTGTATGAAAAAGCTTCACCATTATATGTCATGTAGTTTTTCAATTAATTAATCTTTTAAAATCAAAACCAAACACATCAATAAATAACAATCACATAAATCACAAAGTACTATACTTTTTTCTACCAAACACAAAAGCAGGTGTAGCCTAATCTTGGACATGATATCTATAGACAAGATCAACAGCCGAGGTCTCTTCTACTAAAACTTTGCGCTTGTCTCTTCACACAAACTGCAATGTTATTGTAAATTTTGTAAATATTTCACAAAATATGCAATGAATGTAGCAGTGACCATTACTTAAACAGTTTTTTTGCAATGAATAGTGAATGGAAGAAAGACACAATTGAGAAGAAACTTTTGGAAAAACTTTAAGATAATAATATCATGGTGGACAAAAGGCAAGATATTGCTATAAAAGGCGCAATCTTTAAACTAAGCGGACTCCTTTTAACTGCTTTTTTTGGTAGAAAGTAAAACAATGGCTTTTAGATATAGTACAATTAAGATGTACATACGTGTTTGCAAAAGTTTCTGTCGTTCTGAATTTTTGATATGTTGTTAGAATCTAAACCATTATCAATGGAGGAAGACTGTGATCGATTTATACTTTTAAGATACATACAATTTCAAACCAGGGCGAGCTCTATACAACCTGTGGTTCCAAAAATAGATATCTTTAAATATTTTTCCCAAAAAGTGGAATTTTTTTTCTAATAAACACTTATTTTATGAAATATCTTCTGTAACATTGGTCAATGAGAAAACACGAGACGCCTAATATCTCTTGTTTATAATATCTTTCATAAGGAGGGAATAAAAGATTTTTAAAAAGAGCAGTAGCCGATTCGGTCGTGAAATTACCTTCAGAAGAACAAGAAGGGTGAAGCTGGTTGCTATCACCACTCTACCCTCTTCTACAATCGCCAGAACTGTCAACGACCGCCAAGAGGAATACTATTCACCTACACATTTACTGGGTGTGATTACAACTCAGCACTGTTTGGTCAAGGAAAGACTAAATCCCTTATGAATAGACCCCACCTCACAATCTGTGAGAGAAACAAGAATAAAGTGCTTTGTGGTTCTATATGAAGGATACTTTGTATTTTCTATGGTATAAGACGTTTGTCGCTTCAACGAACCGCACCTCGCTCATTTGTCACCAACGGAAGATGCTGCAGGACCCCATGTAGGTGCCACCTACGTACAGAAGTAGGAGATAAGTCAACCGATTGAAAGCAGTCTTCTCCCATCCCCACCACCATGTACCCTATATCTCCCTTCTTCTGCGGAAAATTTTATATTTATGCAAGAAAGGGTACTCTGGGAGCTGCTCACGTAGAAAGGCTAGATTCTACTGACATGGATTTGCTTCCACTGGTTGACAATAGGTTTTTAACAAATATGGTCGTGTTTTATTTTATTGTGGGGTCTTATAAGGTAAAATTGAAAATGAAAAAGTATTCTTATTAGAGAGCCAACTTAAATTGGAGAAATTAAAAATAGAAAGTATTAGTAGTAGAGGTACAGTAATATAATAATCTATTAGCAGATTTAAAAATTTGTGACAGTCCCAGAAGATACTTGCCAGGCGCCCCATGTAATTTATATACCATACTTTAAACTCACACTATGTAATTTATCACGATGTACTATTGAAATTTTACAGGAAAAGAATACTCTGATTTTTCCTATGACGACCAATTCATTCTAGTTACTGAAAACATTTCATATTTTCGATGGTGTTTGAGACAAATAAGTTAATTATTTTTTTTTCTAAAATTGAGTAAACGTGAACAAAATTGACTTTTGAACCGAAACGGAAATAAAACAAAACAATTGCAGAAGATGAACTAGCGGTTTCTCGGAAAATAATTAATATTTTTAACGAAAATTTAATGACGTATTTTGAACCCAATTCTAGAGACAAAGGTACATGTTAGATATCCTCAAAGCATTTCACATTCGAGATTTTTCTTTAGAATTTCTCATTTTTTACGTACTGGATGTTGTTAAATGATTATCGGGGTTTTGACGCTTTATAATTTTTAATACGTTAAACTTATAGGTATGATATGTCAAATGAAAGAGCAATAACAGTTTTGTTGATTGTCACAAGTGCGCAAGGGCAGGCGATTTTTTCGCCTCAATTCACTAGAACGCGTTAATAGTCAAGATGAATAGAAAGCGTTTTGCGTTGTATAGTTTGCAAAGACCGAATCTTTAATTAGGTACTATGCAACTATCGTCCATATAAAGTTGTCCTAGTTCGCCAAATGGTCTGTATCATCAATTTAAAGATATCGGTGCAATTATAAAAGGAAAATAAAACCAAGAGTTGTTGAACAAGTGAGCCCAATAAATATGTTCAGAAGGCTATTCACGTATTAGTAATTCCCGGCGAATTTTTAAATGGGTTTAAGAAAACTCCTACAACTACGTTCATACCGTTTACAACTGTTAATGGCTCTAAAAAGCCTACTGACTACAGATTACGGAACAACTTCGTTATTGAAATATCGTTGTAAGATTTTATCAGTGAAGTGATTAAATAACCTTTCACATTAGTGGACATGTTAACTCTCATAGAATACAGATCTATGGTTCGTCACTTTACTGACACAACAATGTACGCGATTGGTTGAACGTCACTGAACCAAATCGCTGAATTTTTTCGCAAGGGCTTCCTCGTTCTCCAGATCTGTCGCCATGACATTTCTACCTTTGAGGCTTTATTAAGAACATTTTGGATGGATTTTTACGAGGGTATCTCTGAGGAAGTTTCGGATCTAACGACATTTTTTTACATAGCCTCCTTTTTATTTCACTTATTCCTGCGAGGCTGTCAACCTTTTTAAGCCTTCCATACAATATTAGTCCTATTTTTCCTCAAAATAGGCGTGAAACTTTAAGGTTAGGAAACAGGAAAAAATCGCTGTGAGTCAGATCTGGTGAATACGGTGAATGGTCAACCAATTCGAAGTGCATCTCATGAATTTTAGCCATGGCGACGGCCGTAGTGTGGTGATGCGTTGTCCTGATGCACAAGACACATTTCTTTTCAATTTTTTCAATACATGTGCAAATATATTTCCCAACTTATATTGATAAGTGTTGGCATCTTCAGATTCAGGCTGGTCGGAAACTTTTCAGACGGCCCTCGTATTTATGAAATTGTTATGAAACTATTACAGCTGGAAGCAGAGCTATGCCAATGTTATTTTTTGGCCAGTATAATGTGGGCTTATCAAATCCGTGAATATGAATTTTTTTTTAAATATGTTCTGAGAAAATATAAAATAACAATAAAACTACTTGATAGAATAGGGTTTCCACCATGAGACAACGTGTCATGATCGAGAGTTTGTGAGCCATGAAGGAGTTAACCAACCAAAGAATTGAAGCTTCGTGGCGATAAATACTGCATGCTTCCGTATGCATAATTTAAGAAGGAATACATGTAGTTTAGTACCAATGGCGATGTTGATGGACGAAAAAAGATATAAGTTTCAAGACTTGTTAGATGGAATTGTAGACTTGTATGAATTGTAAGTTTGTAAACAAAAACAAAAAAAAATGTTAGGTTAGGTTGGGTAAGGAGTCGTTTCAAGCTCTCTTGTTATTTCAAGTAAATTATATACCATTCAAGTGACTTTTCCATTTCAAGGTTATTTTGGCCAATTTCAGCTGTAGATTCACTTTTCCTATCTCTGCCCCTTTTCATATCATTTTTGAGTCCTCACATCCGACCCAACCTATATACCAAAAACTTCTGTCACCGGCATGATACTGAAATCTCACCGTTTATACAAAACTATGTTTGTTTCCGCTCTGAAAAATCTTGTTCAACGGAAGTACTCCCTCGCAAGCAATCAACTTTACAGCGTTGCGATATTTGTTCTTGTACAAACCGAAATAATATTGAAACTGGTGAATGAATAAAATATTCTCAAGTTTATATTTCATTTTTTCTTTCAAATGTTAGCGTAGAATCCTTTGCATCTACTTTTATGTAATACTTGATTTTACTGAATATATCTGATAAAATCGGATGTATCACTTTAAAATACTAAGGATTACTACAATTATCTATTATTACAAAAACGATCCGTGTACAGAAAATATCAAAGGGGTCTGCGGACCCACTGCGAGAATACTCATCTGAAAATCACTGTACTGCATATTAATAGCTCAAACTTTCCCAACTACTTCTCGATTTCTACATTTTAATACTGCTTATTCAGAAATAGGCACTTTAAAATTTTCTCACTCAACTTTTTTCATCGTATGTAAAAGTAAAATAAACAAATCTCCAATTTATTATTCGACTTTAAAATACTTGTTGCCGAGAGCACTTATCTTAAAATCGCTCTATATTTTTCCGATTGCATATTAATAACACACTTTCCAAAAAACTCATACAATTTCTAAATTCTAATACTGCTTTTTCACTAAACTTCTTTAATCATAGGTAAAAAATTATAAGTTCGAAGAAAAAATGTGTTCAATTTTCGATTTCGGACTTGTTTGATTGTCTCTAGAATTGGTTGAAAAATACGTCAATATATTTTCAAGAAAAAATATTAATTATTCGTAAAATAGTTTATCAGAAGTTCCATTTAAAAGTTGGTCAAGTGAAAAACGCTAAAAATGTGAAATCACCTTAGAATTCCATAAAGACGCATGGATTTTCGTGAAATTTCGGAATTAAGTTCTATTTATCCTTCAAAATCTACCCTATGCCAATATATGCACATTATGGGTGAAAACTACCCATTATTGTCAAAATTCAATAAATTAAAAATAAAGCATTTAGAAATATAAAAAAACCTTGATGTTTTAGGATACTATTTGTATTTCAACGTTTAGAAATCAACCACTCTTATGGTAAAATTGAAAACAAAAACAAATATAGTACTTCATCTTACTTAGTTTATATTAAAAGTTTTATTGTATTCCACTCAAATGTTTCCCCTTTAAAAATCATCCCTTATTTTAAAAAACTGAAAAAAAACATTTATGATCTTATTTATAAAATTAAAAGTATTACTAACGTTTAATTGATGGTCTTTAAAATATTTCATCCGACTTTTTTATATGTTTAAAATAATTTAACAATCATCATTATCACTATCTGTATTTTCGTCTTTGTCCTCTTCTTCATCAGTTATTGGAGCACTGTTCAGACAATTTAACCAAAACATCGATTTCACCAGTAAGTTGAGTTGTTACACAAAAGTCCAATTTTTCGGCAGCCACATCCTTTTTGCAATTGCAATATATCATTTGCAACAGTTCTTGTGGCGCAGGACTTTTTTCCATTTTAATGAATTAAGCTGAACCTTCAACTTTACAACAAAATTAATATTTTTATTTTCAAGCCAAATTTGAATTTTATAGAAGCATCTTTTAATATGCTCATCAACTGTTGGAACAGGGGATGACAATTCAACAGCAGTGTTTTTAGTAATTAGGTATAACTCTCTTAATTTTTGAGCTAGGTAATCGATTAAAAAACCACATTGAATAAAAATTTATAATCTTTTTTTTTTCAAAAGGGAAACGTTCAAATGGCTTCAAAACGGTACCAGTCACATAGTACTGTGAACTATAAAAGGTTATATATCGTTAATTCTGAAGTTTAGAAAAAAATTTAAAAAAATGAAATTTTTACCACAATGCAACTAACTTTTTGTTCTCTAGCAGTTTTAACGCATCTTTCATATTTTTCAAGTAATTTTTAATAAACGACAAATTTTTAAAAAAATTAAAAAATACTTTCTCCATTGTAACCATAATGTTTTTCAAAAACAAGCTCTCTAAAACATTCAAACTTCTTAATCCTATCATTTGTATTCAATAAAAATTATTTGCAAATTTATAACATTTTTATTTCAATTAGGGTGGCAATATCAAGGCTAAAAATGACGTCTTATCCCATAAAATGAAAGGATTCTATATTATTTTCGTCATAACTCCCTTATTTTATGTATTACAAAGTCTTATTAAGTCTCATTTTAATGGTTTTATAAAGTTCTTTGAAAAAGATTCAATACATTTCTTTCCTAAAATTGACCGTTTTCCACTTATTCAATTTCCAATTTTACAAAATCTTTGGTTCACTAAAAAAGTTCCACCTTTAATAAATCATAACTCGGTTCGCAATAGGTCTATAACCAAAAAAAAATATGTTTTTTATTTTTTAAATGCTACATTGAACCTCTTTACAGTTTTTTGGTAGAATCCAAAGTTTTCGATTTATTTGTGAAAAATCAATTGAAAATTTGCTTTTTTATAACAAAACTTCAATCACGAAATTGAAAAGTATTGATTTTTCGAAAAAACTCCATAAAATAATTTGTGCTTAGAATGCTTTTTTCTATGGTTTTATTAAAAAAATTACCATCTCTTAGTTGGGGAGGTATCCATCCCTCGAGTAAAAGCACATAACGGCATAGGACAGACTTTGCTTGTTAGAGTTAAAATTTCAAGCAAATCGATGCGTTTTCATAGAGGTTAAAACCGTTGTTTACTGGACTAGATCAATTTTGATGTTCATTCCATTAAGAAAATGTATTTGTGTTCAGCCAAAGTATAAAAATAGACTGTTCTTAGGTACTCGCTTGAGGTTGGGTTTTTCATTTTTTTCTAGGGGGTGTTTCGTTCGTCTATTTACACTGACAGTTTGTATTTTAATTTATTGGTTGGGTGTGTCACATTTATATTCCTCCAAGTATATCAAAATATCAATACAGGATGTGGCGCGAAAACTTTTGATCAAAAGTAATGGCGTATATGAAAAATTTAAAATTACGAAGCTGTAGGTTTCAGATGACGCTGAGTGTTCCTGAATGTGACACTTCTGGTTATACCGGTAGTAGAAGTCCATTTCGTTATTTTTAATTGAACCTAATATTTTTTCATTTTATTTTTCAATTCCACATGAAATTATAGATAAAATTTGTGCACAATGATCTATACCAACAATTAAGTATTTTCGATATATTTTGTTCTAATTCATAATATTGAAAAATTCCTATTTCACACTTAATAATGATATTTCAACTAATACCGAAGCACTTGACGTTTAATTGGAACCATTATAAAAAACAAACCCTCAATCGTTAACTTCATATAACCAACCCATTCATATTTTATACAGGGTGTTTTAAACATGCACAACTAAAGTCATTTATAAGTTGCTAATTTTCAATAGAACACTCTGTATTTTATTTGGTATCGGTATTCCCTATACGCAAATCCAACCATTTTTGAGATATTTTATTATGTTAGATAAAACTATGGAGAAAAGAGATAAGAACAATCTGTGTATATGGAAAGGGTACGTCGAAATGCGGCAAATATGGGTGACGCCACATTAGCATCAGGCTAAGCGCCAAATTTGATTTACGATGTGGACAACTTTTCACTTTTTAACATTGAAAGTTGTTGAAATTTTCAATAATGGACTATGATATTAAATTTTGTAGCTCTGCATACTTCAATTGATCTACAATTGCTATATTCATACCATACCTTTTGTCTACACCAACGCTATTTTGGCAGGATTTTGAACTATTGTTAATAGTATATAGCTGAATACGTTTTCAACTTTTCTCCCATAAGAAATATTCCTTCTTCTCTCTACCTACCATAGTTAAAACATAAAAACCCTTAATTATTTCAACAAAGTGAAGGGTAGGCCATGGCTGTCAAAAATATACTAATTAGAGTTAATTATTTATATTGTTGTGACAGTTTCCTTTACCAATGTTTATTTCATAGTAAATGATGGCAAATGTAGGATTTACTAATGATAATTTTTTAAATCTTATTGCTATTTATGACGAATGTCATAGAATTGTTGAATCGACTTACCGTTTTTATACAGAAAGTTAGGTATTTCATGTAAAGTTTGTCAATATTAGACAAAAATAAATAAGAATAAACCACTAAGGGATAATGACATTAACGAAATTAATGTCATTAATGTCAATTAATGGATAATTTTATAGCCTCTCCAAATGTCTCAATTAGATATTGTAGAAGAAATCTTACTTTGTTGACGAGAATAATTCATCGCATTCAAAAAAGCACAAATGGAAATCGTTGCCATATCATTTGGTGCATTATTTACAATTAGATGATCTTCCTCAAAGGGTAGAATTCCGTGAATGGTTTTTAATAAAGACCCAAAAGGATGAAAACTTGATAAAAAATTTATATGGCGTGATGAAGTAGAGTATAGCAATTATGGATTATTTAATCGACATAATTTCGATTGTTGGACAAATGAAAATCCATTTTAGTAATGAACGGTATTTCCAAAATAGTTGGAGTGTTGATGTTTCTTGTGCAATAAAATGTTAGCATTAACATTTTATGATAAAAATTGAAATGATGAAAGATATTGCCACAATTCAGAACAAACCATACTTTAAGAAATGAACAGGCGGCTACAGCTTGATATCGGCAAGAAGAAGCACTTTCTCATAAGTATGGGCATACTGCTCGGCATATTTACGACATATTCGATGATACATGGATTGCGATTATTAAAGGTCCGTATCGTTGACCAGCTCGCTCTCCCGACTTGGTTCCTTTAGTTTTTTTTACTTGGGGTTACATTGAAAATCAGGTATTTTCTAAACCTGTTGTGACAATAGAATATATGATACAGAGTGTTAATTGCTTTCAATTTTCTAACACTCGACCATATTTTCAGAATTACAGGATATGGGAAAGGATTCATAAATGTTTACTGATTTTTAATTCTCATTATAAACCTTTGTTCAATATTAAGTAAGTTATCTAATTGAATTAATACAAAATACCTACTCAACGTTTTTAATGATATTCAAATTTAATAATCCTTCAATTCAATTGATTACTTTACTTACTATTGCGTACCACTTCAAACAATGGGAATCATAACCTTACTTTTCTAATGTTGAAATAATTAAGTGTGTTATAAAAAAAATGGAATATCTCAAAAGTGTTTGGCTTTGGTATAGGGAATTCAGATACCAAATTAATGGTTTTATATAATACAGCGGAAAAAGTGATAAAATACAGGGTATTTTAGTTTCAGTGAGCAACTTATGATTTAATTTGGCGAATAAGTTATGAAATATCAATGAGTTGGATATATGGAGTTAACGGGAGCTTGGTGTAGATTGGTTGCAATTTCATGTCGCTATATTCTATTTTTATGTACAAGAGAGTAATAAAACCTACTTACTAATCCAAAACTCTGTACGGTTATTGTAAATATTATTAAAAAATAATCTAAATATTTCCGAAAATTTTCGTAAACTTATCTGAGCGAATACAAGTTTTCGGTCTTTCCTAACCATCAGCTGTACGAACAACAGAAGAAGGATTGGAGAAGCCAAAAGCCCTCTATATTAAATATTACATAGCCGTATCATAAGATCTGTAATTACCTATTTGCCAATAAAAGTTTTTTTCAATTTTTATTCCAAGATCCTCTTCCCGACAAATGTCAGCGAAAATACGATTTTTTTATAGTAATGAGTTCCAAGTAGTGTATTCTTAACAGTTTAGTCTAGTGGCAACTTGAAAGGTTCAATCTATTGTAAATTCTAGTTTGATTATAGAAGAGAGCCAGGTAAGCTCCGAAAAATCAATCCTTTAACAGTAAATGGAAAAATATTAATATTTAAATGTTTTAAATCATTTACAGACAAACATTTATGTAAAAGTGTTGATGACATAGCGAAATTAGTTAGTAGAACCCTTTCATGTTGGGAATTCTACAAATTACAGAATATAAAAAAAAGAAATGTGACGAGTTTCAAACAGCATGTGAAGCTCCAGGAAAACCAAAATTTTATAGAGAAAATCATTTTAAAGGAAATACATATATTCTTCTTTAAAAAAGAAGTTCCGAAAGTAGCCAAATTTTTTGTCACGGTTCGATATAATAAGGATTACCCTGAACTGAGTCGAAACACATTATAGAAACTTCTAAAATAGGTTTTCACTGGAAAAGGCATTCCAGAAACTCTATTTTGAAAGAGAGAAACGATAGGACTATATAAGAAGTCAATTCTATTCGTTCCAGTGACTACCATGATGACATGAATGCTGATGTTTTAAAAGAATGGTTTGAACAAATTATAGATCTTCTTCCTCGGCATTGTATAGTAGTAATGGATGATGCAAGTTATCATTTGATATTTTCGCCCACATTCAAGTGGTTAAAAAAGATTTACAGACTTGGCAAAATTCAAAGAATATCAAGTTCCATCCTATTTATGAGAAAAGAATTGTATTTTTTGTATTCTCTTCATAAAGAGAAATTCAAAAAATATGTAATTGATGAAATTGCAGGATATCGTAGAATCGCGGTGGTTAGTTCTCTACCATATCATTGCGAACTAAGCCAGATTGAATTAGTACAAGCATAGATAAAGGGAGACATTTCAAGAAAAAGTAATTGTTTTAAAAGTGATATAAACAGTTTTTCAAGGCTGTAAATAACGTTAGTTCTGAAAATTGGGAAAGAAAGTTAATAACACGATCCAAAAAGAAGGGAAAACGTGGAAGTTGAACAATTTAACTGATTAAATGATCAAACCACTCAATGTATTAGTTGTAGTTCATCTTCTCATTCCGGCTCTGATTTGGATTGTAACAAGTATCTTGACTTATACTGGTTTTCTATTAAAATTATTCTTTATGAATGTAACATTGTTTAAACGTAAAATTTAAGCCTTTATACCTATATAACCAGTATGACACAATGTTGTTCACACCTTGCGGGAAAATGAAGCATTGTAGAAAAAATTGCATTCTTTACCTACAGTTGTTTGGATGTTATAGACAGGTTTATTTAGGCGAAAATATAAGTGTACACCCGATATATTGCAGTTATACGATTTCTAAGTGCTAAAGGCGTAAAACCGATCGATATTCATCATGAGATCTGTGAAGTTTACGGACAAAACATTATGAGTGATCATCACACAAAAAAGTGAAGTTTAAGCAAACAATTTCTGGCCGGAAAATCATGTGCACAGTTTTTTGGGACAGAAAAGGAGTATTGCTAGTGGAGTTTCGGCCTCGTAATGAGACAATCAATGCAGCGTCTTATTGTGAGACATTGAACAATCTGCGTCGTGCAATCCAGAACAAAAGACGTGGCAAGTTGGGTAAAGATATCGTTTTGATGCATGACAATGCTCGTCCTAATCGGACCAAAGATCTCATCAAATCTTTTCAATGGGAAACTTTAGATCATTCTCCCTACAGCCCTGATCTGGCGCCCAGCGACTACCATTTGTTCCTGCACTTGAAGAAACACCTGGGCGGTCAGCGTAGGAATTACTGTTATGGTCAGGGAGAGCTCCCGACTTTAATTGAAGAGGAGTGAGAAGGTATATCTTAAGTGTTTGGATGCTATAGACAGGTTTATTTAGGCGAAAATATAACCCGATATATTCATTATATTTATACAAATGTTATTGCGAAAATACTCGAGATATAAATAATATATAAAAACTAAACGTAGTGATACGCCTAGTGATTACGATCATCATTCTATTACTCTCATTCATAAAAATAGACTATAGCTTCGTTATTAATGAAGATATCGTTATTCAGTGTGGACTAGAATATCTTCAAAATTTTGAAAAAAAAATCGAAATATCTCGAAAATACTTCATTGTTGGTATAGAACATTATGCATAAATTTTATTTAAAATTTCATGTAGAATAAAAAATATTAAGTGTCATTTGAAATATTTTTTTTTAATTCTGGACATAATATTTGAAATCGGCCTACAGCTCCGTAATTTGAGATTTTTAACATAACTATAACTTTAAATCAAAATTTTTCGCAACAACCTCTGTATATTTCTGTACAATAATTGCATCAGAATTTTGTTAATAAAGCAAAAAACCAATTGGTTTACCATTTAGTATGGTTATTTTCTTGAGTAGTTTCATTTATTTTCTTCTTTAAATAAGAAAGTGTGACTTACTTAATCCAAAAGTAAATTCTAAATAAATAAATGCACGAATCTTTACTTACCATTTTACCTGGTTGGGTGGTGTGCACATGTTGAGCTGAGCTTGGACCCTGATCTCGCTGAAAACATCACTACATATCAGAACCTCTAACAAAAAATGCGAAAAAAAATCATGAATAATAAAACCAAAGCCACCACCAACTAAAAATAAATAAATTAAAACATGGAAATGGTAATACGGGGTGTGCAAACCAGGTATCAGCCAGTAGTCGTAACCTGTTCTTATTCGTTTAAAAATAAAGGGTGTTTCAATAAGAGCGCAAGATTCGAATTTCGCGCCATGTTTGACAGTAATAATATCACATGATTATGACGTGACAGATCGAAAGTTGACAGTTAGGTAGAATAACCCGTCCTAAAGTCGTAAAGTGCGTCTAAATTTCGGTCGAAATAATTTGCCTACTTCATCTACTGTGAAAAGAATAATAAAAAAAATCGAAAGAAAGTACTGGTTCGTTAGTGATGTGATACAAACGATACGAGCTCGTAGAGGTCATTCAGAACAAAACAGTTAGCTAGAGTGTAACGGTAGAGCCAGAGACGGGCACACGAGTTGGAAATTTCAACAGGAACTCTTTATCTCTAAAGATTTACAGCTACATGTCTACGAAATCAAACTCAACTCAATAACTTCTATCGGTTGAGTATGAGCAGCGAAGAGAATTGACCAATTGGATCCTTGTGCAACCTGCCCATTTTCACCTCAATAGCTTTTTTAATAATTAAAACTGTCGCATTTGGGGCTTATGAAATCCACGATTGATTTATCAGAACACAATGCATCCACAACGGTTCATGTCTTATGGTCTGGAGGAATAATTGGACGTTTTTCTTCGACAACGAAGAAGGTAATGCAGTAACGGTGAATAGCGAACGTTATCGTACTATTATAACACAGTGTCTTATGCCTCATTTGGAAATTATTGATCTTGACGACATATGGTTTTAGCAGAACGATGCCATATGTCATACAGCCCGTAAAATCTATGAGACGATCTTGCACAAATTTGCTCCTGGTAGTGTTATTTCCCGATTTGATGACCAAAATTGGCCTCCACGCTCTTTCAATTTTATAGCTTTTATACTTAGACTCAGAATGGTTGAGGAATTATCTGAAATCACAGGTTTATGCCAATGAGCCTACAACCACTGAAGCCAAAATTAGACGCTGTATCAATGAAATACCACCACATGTATGCTATAAAGGTTATTGAAAATTTCTTCTTGAAAATTTTTTCGTTTCATACGTAATTCCCAAATGTATATTATCTAAATAAAATAATTCAATACTTTGCTAGAGAAAACCATAGTTTATTGGAATCTTGAGCTCTATTGAAACATCACTTATATTAAACTGAAATGAAATTGATAATTTCTGATTCAAGGTAAACCTGTTAAACGATTCTTCATGTTGTACAGTGCGCGCATGAAGTAACACATAAATTGTTTTTCGGTTACATAAATAATAAGATGATAGGAGATCGGAACGTGCAGACGTTTAATTTCATTTCACTATTTTACAATTGATAGTAAATAATTTTATAGTGAAGAGGTCAGCAACAATTTTTTAAAACAACCTCTCTAGCTAAAAGAAAAGAAACGGAAAAAAGGTTTAAATTGGTCTCCATCTACCATTGAATAAGTATTGAGATAATATCGGGTGATATAACGGACCATTTCTCTTTTCCCTATCAATTAATTTGGGAATATGTTCTTTGTAAAAACTGGAACACGGCTATAAAGAAATATAGCAGTTCGCCATCGAAACTACATATATTCTGTGACTCGGTTCTTGATTTCAATCTATAATTAATGTATACTTAGTAATACTAAAAGTGTTATACACACGAATAATTTATTTGATCTTTTGTTAATATCATAGTCAATGCTTATATAAAGAAACTATTACTTTTGTAACGATTCTTATTAAAATCTACACAGAAAAATAAACCAATTGGAGTAACTGAATACTCTTCTCTATATCTTCTAAGTATTGACAAAAGCAGGTACTGGATGTCTGCTTGTCGTAAATCGTTCGAAACATAACCTTGAGGATTAACTGCGCCAGATTTTGTGGAGAGTAGTGAAAATTCGTCCTTTGTTTATGGTAGTGCTTGAGTTTGCAGTAACCACGCCATGTGTCCTTACATTTAAAAATATATAAAACAGGTACACTTTCATTCACATTTTCTTCCCATGACCTAGCCCAGGGAATTCTAAGTTACCTTCTTTTAAGAATTTCAACCCACCTTTCTTTTATAACCTTCTTAATGTCCTAATACCATGCACTTGATTCAATTCTCTCCTATGTATCTGATAGGACGTTTTGGGAAAAACCATCAGATCAACATACTTTTACCTATCACATTGTTCTATGACACCCCTTCCTGCTACAAGCTCTGTATCGAACTGTAGGTTCATTATTTCTCGGGACAGCGAAGCGAGCAGATTTTGACGCCTAGATTTCAGCAGAGCTGCGCTACTCCTAGAGATTCGTCAGGAGCGACTTAGTTTAATTTCTCATTTTGTATATAATTTGGTTGGTATGTATAATTTAAGTAGTTAGCGCCCATACGTTTATTCGAGACCGTATGATGCCAAAGTTTGAGCGATTCTGTCTCCGAGAGCTACCGTTCTCTGCTCTAGCTCAAACGTCACTAGCTAGTGACCCGCTGTCAAATGAAACTAATCGTAGTCGGTATGTAAAACGTCCAAAGGTTCGATTGCGTACAAGTCTAGGTTCTTCTTCGAACCATTGGTCAGTAATGAGGCCAATTGGCAATTAATTGTGCAGAGTTAGTTGCCTTAAATGTCTATCTTAATGCTTGGTAGTACGCCTCGGATGACCAGTTGGTCTTCTTCGTATTCCTCTCCCGCCTTCTGTTCACATATAATACACACGCATTACCTTCATTCAATGAACACGACGAACAATTTCCACAATTTATACCAAATTTTTTTCCAATATAATTGGCAGAAAATCTAAAACAATTGTGGATGCGTGTCATGGAATTAATTCCTTTTTTTGAGACCTCATTCTATTTACAACAATTTTAACTAAGGATTTGAAATGCTGAAATAACAAGCCATCTTTGCATTTTTGTCTACTTGTGATGAATTTTTGTTATCAGCAGGTTATCTAGCACTAATAATTTCGATTGGATACCCTATATACCTACGAGGCATATTTTTTAAGTAAGTACCGTTTTGCGATTCCGCCGCCGGAACCCCAAGGTCGGCGTTCCGCACATGCGCGTGAGTCCCGCCGATTGTGAAGTACGGGCAGTTATACGATTTCTTAATGCTAAAGGCGTGAAACTGATCGATATTCATGGTGAGATCTGTGAAGTTTACGGACAAAACATTATGATTGATCATCACACAAAAAAGTGAAGTTTAAGCAAACAATTTCTGGCCAGAAAATCATGTGCACACTTTTTTGGGACAGAAAAGGAGTATTGCTAGTGGAGTTTCGGCCACATAATGAGACAATCAATGCAGCGTCTTATTGTGAGACATTGAACAATCTGCGTCGTGCAATCCAGAACAAAAGATGTGGCAAGTTGGGTAAGGATATCGTTTTGCTGCATGGCAAATCGGACCAAAGATCTCATCAAACTTCATCCTCCCTACAGCCCTGATCCTGAACTCGAAGAAACACCTGGGCGGTCAGCGTCTTCAAAGTCGGCAGAATTTTATGAGGTGGGTATTCAAAAACTGGTGCCACGTTATTACAATATGCCTCAATATTCACGAAAATTATGTAGAAAAGTAGATTAAGGTACAGGCTTTCATGTAAAAATAAAATTATTGCGATATCTTTGCACTTTGTTAATTCCAAATCTTCGATAGGCATTAGAAATTATTTTCCTGTTTTGCACTCAGAAACATAAACAATTTTTGATACCACCGGAAGATAAGAATGTAAAGAACTTTTCTTTTTGTACTAGAGTGTTTTACATTTACTCGTCAACGGCAGCTCCCGACTTTAATTGAAGAAGAGTGAGAAGGTATATCTTAAGAGTTCATCAAATCACAATAAGTTCAATGAAAATGAAAAACATATAAACTGCAAGAAGGTGGTAACACGAACTACTGAGTTCCTTTAATAAAAATGTTTCAAGATCGAATCTTTCTTTAGTGAGAATTTCAATGTTACTCATAGTACGCAAGAGAATGGAAATGGCGGAGGATACTTGGATACTTACGGTGTTTAGTATGTCAGCTTTTATTGTACCCATTATATAAGTGTGGTTTGGATATTTTTTAATTCAGATTAAAAGGTCAAAAAAGAAAAATGTTCAAAAGCAACATGCTCAATATGACAGTACATATGTTTTACCATAGGGGCAGAAGGAAACTTTTTTTGTGTCAGAGACACCATAAGCAGTCTTTCCCTAGTGAAGTTTGGCACAACCATTACTTTAACCTCTTCTCTATATTTGAAAGTGTAGAAGTTTAGGAAGAAATAAAGTCATGGCTGAGAAATATGAGATTTGACGAAATACCCAATGTTGCAAGTTTTCGGCGATTTTCCTGTAGCAAAGTGAACTTGTCCATCACTCAAATGACCGACGAATAATGCAACCGCCCCTCTCTCTTATTAATATATTACGAAACGTAAGTAAAAGTAATCAATTTTCAATAACAGCACTTATACAATACAGTACCCATACAGAGGAAACAAATTCTATCCACCATACAATCACAAAACTAAAATCCACATCAAATAAGATCCCTTCCAAAAGCAATAATTTCTTAAGCTGGTATTTTGGTGAGTACCCATCTTCATCCCATATAGCTGCACAAACGACATATGAAAATATCAATCTTTGATCTAAGAATAGGGCATAAGCATAATGATGAGTGGCATAATATCAAAGCGAATTTACAAGGATTATGAGAAGTTTGTTATGAGTAGTTTGTAATCATTGTTTATTAACGCCAGTGATAGTACAAAATTAAATTTCAATATTATGACCTATTACCCTAGTAATGTTTTACTAGTTTTTCGTTTCTCCGTTTGTGCTTTCATTAAAAGAAATATAAACGTTTAATTCAATCGCTTTCAAACTTGCGCACAGATAAAAGGTTCTAGTTATGTTTTAAAAAAAAATTTTTCTCTCGGTGATCTGTAAACCATTGAGTCCGCTCAACAGGCTAGTTGGGGACAAGACGTGGTTGCAGGCGTTTTCAAATAAGTTGATCAGCAAACTACGAAAGGTTCCTAGAAACTTAGTATTTGAATAGATCGAATTCTAGAAGACTTCGGACGATTTGTGAGCAAGACATTTTACACATTTGAGAGATACATTTTGCGAGTAGAGTGAGTAGATAGTGGTAAAGCCGCTGGTGGTCCAAAATTAATTTCGGTGCATCGCCAAATGGATATAATTTGCTCGTGCTTAGAACTCGTGGAAACAATGGACGTAGAAAACTATATCTAACATTGGGAAAATTATTTGCACAAGTTTGTTTTTGAAAATGGGTAGATTTTAGTATGGACCGTTTGTGGCAGAATTTCTTCTTCTAAAACGTATAACTGATCATCAGTTCGTTTTCAGGTCTCTTTTAGGCAATTTGACTATACAACCATATAGTCATGAGGTGCGAGAACAATATGTAATACCAAAAGTCAGTTTTTTATGAAATCAAGGGTTCAACAAGGCAGCATTGAAAGTGAAATAAAAATATGTGGTGCTAAAGTTTTTTTAGTGGTTTTATAGTTTTTTCTTCAAAATTTATCATTCAAAAATTGTCTCATTGATTTTGTTTTTCAGTGTTTTAATAAATAGAGTTAAAAACGGGGTGGGCCAATTTTATTGCGTCTCATCAACAGAAAACCATCAGCCAGTTATGTTTAACAACAAACACATTGTATTCTCAATGAAAATGTGAAGCTACGATATTAAATAGAGGTGGAAAAAACGTCCAAAATCTTACCTTAACTATATGCCCGCTGTGTAGGTTAAAGCCAATAAAAAATACAAAACATCTCTATTCTAAGTGCAATGAAAACTTACCTTTGCATTGTCTGATACTATAACGGATTATTTTCAAGCACATTAATACATATATGCAAGCATACTATAAAAAATATAGGGTGAGTCACTGCCAAAGATGTTGCCTGGCAAGTATTATTGCAACTATGGAGTAATGATAGTAGAATTACTTTCTCTCATTTATTATTTAATCGAACCTTATTTCAATGAATTGCTTCTAATTTCACTTTTCAGCATACACAAAGCAAAACTATCATTTATGATGTCTATCTCGTGGATAGAATCAATTAAAATATGTTTTGTATTCCACATTAAACAAGATTAAAAACCGCTCCTCCACCAATTGTTACAAAATAAGAACAATATTCATAAATTTAAGAAATAGATCTTTCAAACGGGGGACTATTTGCGACGTGGTGAGGGAATGCGCGAAGTGGATTTGGGACTAAAATATATCTTGCTTAAGGAGAAGAAACTCTCGGGCTCACATAACATTCTGTGAATAAAATGGACAGACAAAGAAAAATGGAAGGTTCGATGCTGGGCCTTTTTCTTACGAGAAAAAGTTTCGAATAACCAACTGCAAAAAATTTCAGGTTTTACTAATGCAATTGAGGAAATTACACAGTTAGAATGGAGGTGGGCCTACCACGTAGCTAGGTTTACGGATGGACGTTGTAGTAGGGGATATCCATCAACGAGATGATCCGACGATATCAAGAGAATGCAATGAAACCGGATGAATGCTGCGCAGAACCGACGATGATGGATTGAATGGCGGGAGACTTATATCCAGCAGTGATCTCAGATAAGCTGAATCTGAATTAAACATTGCTAAAAATAGCAAAGTAAAATGTTAAGTACATATTTAATAAATTTTATTACTCGAACTTCATAATAAACTGCAACCATATATAAAACCTTCCAAGTTTATATGATTTTGGGAAAATTAATAGATACACAACTTATTAAAAGGTATTCTAAAACCTTGAAGACTACACTAAAAACAGAAAAACAAAAACTGTACGATGTTCGAGGATGGTCGTGAACACCGTTAAAGTACCTAACTTTACCTAGAGATTGCGGCAGTTGGTTGGAAAAAACCACTGTATTAGAAAGTACACAATCTATACAGCACATGTTTCAAGTTTGAAGACGCCACGTTGTTTAGTATTTGTTTAGCAACTATCAATAGGGAATGTTTTCAGTGAATTTGTCAACATGGGAAAAATTGATCATCCTTATGTAATACAATACTTTTATTTGAAAGGCTTTAGCCCAACCAATATGAAAGCTGAACTAGATTCTACTCTGGATAAGACTGCTCCTTCGTTATTAATAATAAAATATTGGGTAGCAGTGTTTAAACGAGGCCGTACGATCTGTGAAGACCAGCATCGCAGTGGTCGACCAAATGAGGTGATAACTCCAGAAATATTGAAGAATAGTCGACTGAAAGTGCGCGAGCAGGTGTAGTAGGCATTTCAAAAAGCGCGGTACTTCGCATATTAACTGATAATTAGGACATGAAATAGCTGTGCGCAATATGGATGCCGAATTTACTCACAATGGAACAGAAACAGCGTTGTGAAGATGTTTCCATCGAGTGTTTGGCAATGTATAACAGAAATAAAGCCGAATTTTTGTGCCCTTTCATAACGTGGGTCCATCCAACAATCTAAACAATGGACCGAAAAGAGAGAACCGGCTTCACAGGATCATGGCGTCGATTTTTTGGGATCCGCGGATAATTTTCATTGACTATCTTGAAAAAGAGAGGACTGTCAACGACGAGTATTATGCGAACTTATTGCAACGTTTGAGCAAAAAAACTCAAGCACAAACGGCTGCATTTGGCAAAGAAGAGGGTGTTGTTTTGTCAAGACAATGCACCAGCTCCCACATGAGTTATTACAATGGTTAAAATTAATAAATTAAAGTTTGAATTGCTATCTCATGCAAACTATTCGCCATATTTAGCCCCCTCGGATTATGTTCCCAGACTTGACAAAATGTGAACCAACACTAATAGGTGGTTTGTGGTTAAAATCATAGAATATAATGGGCTATATTTCGAATATTAAGGCTTTCTTTTCGTATGTGAACATTGGAAACCGACACTATTTATGAGACACTCTCTTTAATATATATAACTGTATATATAGTAAAATAGCAGCTTTATCAGTGACTAATCCTACGTTTTCAGAACATGATGATGAAAATGGGATCTACATTAACTCATATAGCAGAACAGTAACAATCTAATGTGTGAGAGAGCAATTATCTATAAACCTCATAAAATTCACTATTGTAAATCATTCGAGATCTTAAGTAATTTTAATGATAACGTATATCGTTTATTAAACAAATAATAACATTCAGTTAAAAATTATTACACCAAATGCCTTTATTTGTAGAAGTTACAAAATATACTTACATTGATTACAATTCATACACTAATCGCAATGAGAAATACAATATTAGAATCTAAGATTATATTCAAAACATTTTTCAGTATTATTGAATTGCATAAATGAGATATCTTCAAAATGAAATTCGTTGAATAAAAGTTATACTGAGAAATAATGTGAGAAGAAAATTTTGTAAGCAGAATGAACAAATTAGATTGTTTCTTTCAGTTACGTACACCTAATACAAATTGTAATATTGTGAGAAATGGTATCAAATTAAAATTAAAAAAAAATAACTCACGTTCAATGTGTGATAATCGCCTGTGTCTTCAGGTGGTCTAGGTTTACACTTTCCGCAACAGAAATTGCAACAGCAGCATAAACAACAACAACAATAACAGCCTGTTATGAATCCGCAGAAGAAGAAAAGTGCCTGAAACAAAACAAAAATGATACACAGTGTGTTCCATTGGTCATAGGACAAATTTTAACTGTTGAAATATTGAGCTGAAAATATTATATTTCACCTTAAATTCCTGACATAACTTCTTTATTAATTGCTTAATTTTCAGAAAAAAGGTACTTAGCATTACAAACTCGCCTGCTGATATAGACGGTGAAGCCGGTCCTGTTCTTATTACGTAATAGTACCTAAAGTTTGACGAATGCGCCGGGTATATTTCGTAAAAAATCTATTTAGATTGTTTTTATATGGAGTTATACTTCTACCATATGTTGAGTCTCTCAGGGAGGATATCATGTGGATACTAAAAAGTGTAAACTCTCCTTCTTTATTAATTTGCAGGGAGATTTGTGAAATTGACCATGAATTTAAATTGGCTCCACTGTTTACAGGACTCAAGTTTTTCACGACGCAGTACACTACTAACAAACATTCGACTGGTATTAGCTAACTTTAGAAATTCCAGTATCCCTTAATACAGTATGGTAGGCGTTTTTATAGAGACTTCTTAGAAGGCCTTTTTTAATATGTTTACGACACATTAGATATTTCTAGGTATTAATGAAAGGTGAGATAGAGTTTCTACCAACCGAGCAGAACAGAATCAGTAAACAATTCATTGTAAATCGGGAGAGTGAAAAGTGAACCAAACGATGTATTTAATAGAATTGTGCGTTAATAATTAGATAAGTGTTTAGTACTAAGTGTAAATGAATAGTTTTAGGAGGCGTTTAACTATTACATAACGTAATTTGGGGTGAGGGGTGTCTCGTAAAACGTTACGATTCGTTACACATGGGACAGGGAGAGTTTGAACAACACTGATTTTTAATAAAATCTTCTAAATTGTCAACCCTCTTTGTTAATGTTTTTCGAGAATTCCTCGATTGTATTGTCCGTCACTTTTATTTTGTTCTTCCAAGTTGGCAACTCTTTTAGTTTCTGTCTTACGGCAATCCCTCGACTGTATCGTACGTCAGTATTCGTTAGTGTTTTGCTGCAAGTGATTTAACAATTCCGGAACTCCCTTCGTTTGCTCTTTGGATGCCAATGATAAAAGATTCTGAGTGGCGGACAAATCCGTTGATAGAGAAACAAAAATACCAATCGAATTGATTTTTTGAAAACTATTTTAACCAGGTAAAAATAATTATTCAAACAAAATAATTATCATTGATTTATTAATTGATTTATGACTCTTTTATATTATTTTTTTGTTAAGATTACGTTTTTATTTTGACGTCTTATATTTGACTTGAGTTTTCGTTTCTAATTGCATCGCCAAAGGTTAAAATTAATGTTATTTTATTTTTAGAGTTTATTAATAAAAGAATAAGCTAAAATAGAAGAATGCATGAAGAGAACAATGATGAAGTTTGAACCCATTTTAACATATTTTAAACTTATGCAAATGTTTATTACATCATATATGATTGTTTATTATTGAATAAAAACATGAAAAATTAGAATAAATAATATATGTATTATTGTAATTGCTATTTTAACAACTTTCATGTGCTTTGCGAAGCATTATAGTGACTTTTAGGTAAAAATTGTCTCTTGAGTATTATGTAACATTTGGGGAGGGGGAGAGGGATACAGAAAAACATTACGGCACGTTACTCTATACTTAAACGACCCGACATCTACGATATCCTTATTTTTTTTTCTATTGTTGTGTTCTTTCCAACTCAAGGTTCCTTTTCCTGCTCTCTAACGAACATAATTGAAACTAGTTCAAGGTAGATGCCTGAGTACATCTGTTGTCGTTGACATTAGAGCCAGTGACACTGATATATTAATAATTATGCACGCTAATATGAAAAAATTAAAAAATCCTCCTTTCCATATTTGGATTCTTATCGGAGCAGGTAATAATGAAAGATTCATTGACAACAGTAAAATATAGGAAGAACTGAGTGAATTATTAATAAAAATCTTGAGTCTAGACTTCTCGCAGGCAAAACCACTACGATATTGCTGCACAATGCTTGTAATTAGTGCATAAACATGCGTACAATGGCAATTTGATAGAAAGACACTTCGATGAAAAAATATGTTAGTGTAAATAATGAAAAAATATTTTATTTTTCAACATTTTCTTAGTACAGTCAATGTTCTCAAAAATAATGTTTTATAAATTCCGAAAAATTACGGGTTTGTCTATGTCGTCACTCCATTATTTTTCAAAATTTCTTTTTTAAGTTGGGCATCAAAAATTATCAGGTAAACCGCTGAATACTATATAGTTTTCCCTTTTTGATAATAATCAATAAATATTACACACTTGGAATTCCATTCAAATGTCAATTTTAAGTGCAGAACAGTCCTCGCAATCATTCCATAAGACTACTAGTAATCTCTAGTAAGAGTACTATCAAGGTAATATTTACGTTACTTTTCCTCGGTGTCTTTAATTGCGAAAAATAATATTTGATTGGAGCTAAAAATTCTTTGTTCTTCATATTTGCATAATAATAAAAATAGTAATAAAACTCTCTGCAACACTTTTGCAGAATTTTGACAAATGAAAACAGCGAAAGCTAATATATTCACAGTAGGAAAATAGTTGTCAACCTCTGGAAAGTAATTCTTCCGTCAAACCGGATGCAAATGACAAAATGCAAAATGTGCTATAACCCGCTATCTATCTTCACAATCCTAACGTTACACAGGCGTATCGTTGTCCAGACTTCTGTATAATCTGTTCTGTCTGTCATCAAAAATTAGAGTACTTTTATTCATCTTTATTATTCCAAACAAAATGTTCACGAGGGAAAGCAATCCTTTTCTTCTATGCTCTCTGGCCATTAAAGTGGCTTTCTAGGTGTATATGATTTAGTTCTAACGATCCTAATAATTGTTTTGTAGAAAAACTGCTAGAAAATATTTTGACCGAAAACAATCTTATGATGAAACCTGGACATATTTTTAATATGGACGAGACTGGCCTACAAATAATTACTAATTGTGAAAAAAGAGCGGTGCATATCAGAGAAGTCAGCATATGTCAATAGCGACATATTTTTCAATGGCTTGAAGACAAATTTGTTCGCAAAAAACCGTTAGAGACAATATTATTATTGGTCTGAGAGCCAGTGGGCGGCAGACAGAAAAAATTTCAGGAAAGCCTAAAATGTCTTCGGTGAGTCGGTTGTACCTACCAATCATGAAATGGGAGTTAGCTAAGCGCGGTCGCGGTGGTTCTACTCAGGGCGACAGGTGTGAAAAGTTCATGAACTAAAAATACATTTAAGGAAAGCTGCCATTTGAATATGGTGAAATATACTATTAAAGCTATCTAAAATCGAAACGGCAGACCATTGTCGCGGTTCTAGAGTGGTGGCAGACATTTTGGAAAATAAAAAAAAATTTCCAAACATATTTTAGGAAACTTGAATTTTATATACGAGGGGGTACCCAAAAATAACCGAAATTTTTTTTTAATGCTATGTATTTACAAATATTTACAAAACAACCTTATCCCCTTCAAAATACACTCCATTACAAGTAATACATTTGTCCCGGCGGTGCTTCCACTGTTCGAAACATTGTTTGAACTCATCTTTAGAGATGGCTGCAAGCTCCTGTCTCGTTCTTTTCTTGATGTCTTCAATGTTTTCAAATCGCTGTCCTTTCATTCCCTTTTTCATGCGTGGAAACAAGAAAAAGTCGCACGGAACCATGATATTTTTAACCAAAAACTGGTTAACAGTGATGGCTGAGTGTGCAGGTGCATTGTCTTGGTGGAAGAACCAGTCATCTGTTTGCTGAACCGAGCTCCAAGTTAATTCCACTGATTTCAAACAGTTGATCAATTGTCCGTCGACGGTCTGTGCTCACAAGCTCTCGAATTCTTTCCACATTTTCATCGATTCGGGCAGTTGATGGACGTCCAGAGCGATATGTCGCCATTTGTAAATCGAGAAAACCACTTATACACTTGAGTTTTCCCCATAGCATCATCTTTGTAAGCAGTTTTCAACAACAGTTTCAGCAGCGTTTTTACCGAGTAGAAAACAAATTTCATAGCGGCACGTTGTTCACTTAAATTTACCATCATAAAAAAACGAAGCAGCAGTGAAACAGCACTAGCAAAAATGGTCACTAGTGACGAACAGAACGTGGAAGGTCAACTGCCCGCGCGGCACTGAACTAGCGACGAGTTGCGCTAGACAGGCACTAGCGGCAGAGATCAGTACTACAAAAACTCCACACATGGCAATACTGTTCAGTTACTTTTGGGTACCTCCTCATATGTTGTTTTTTGAAGTATCAGATGCTTATATTTCTAAAGGCAGGCCGATATGTCGGTTCCTTCGACCTGGAAGACAGTAAAATCTTTTTCCCCATGAGTTTACCTGTGTGTAGTAGCTACATTGTATATGGAGTAAAAGGATTTTCGTTTTTTATTTCTTATCTTTCATATACTACTGTCGTATGCTTTCCAACTCAAGGTTCCTTTTTCTGATCTCTAACGGACATTATTGAAATTAGTTCAAGATAAATGTCTGAATACAGCTATTGTCGTTGTCATTACAGCCAGTGACACTGATATATTAATAATTATGCTCGCTAATATGAAGAAATTCAAAAATGAAAATAAAATATGAGAAGAACTGGGTGAATTATTAATAAAAATCTTGAGTAGATACCATGCATTTACCGGATAAACTTTAATCCTACCTTTTTTAACAAAGGAAAGAAGAGACCTTTCAACTTATTAAAAAAATGTGTGGAAGATTTACAAGACTTCGATATCATCCAAAAGTTTACTTGCCAAATGTATGGTGCGAAAAAATCAGTCTACGTGGATTATGGGAGATTTCAGCTTTTTGGCAGTAGCTACTGGTGTTAATTTAAAGATAATTTCACGATAAAGGTGAAAAGTTTCGACGCAAGTTCTATACCTCCTTGTAAAAGCGAATTATATCAACAGTTTTTGAGAGGTCATATGTTTCGAGTATTTGAAAAAATTATTCTCAAAAACAACCAACAACGTTGAGTCCACTTGAGTATGGTTGAATAGTGGAAGAAAACTCCTACATGTTTAAATGGTTTGAGGGAGATCAACTGCCATGTTTAGTCAAAGACTTGATTGAGAATTCTCAAAGTATCTATATATTTAAAAAATTGTCTCGATTTGCTTACTTTAATTTTATTTTACAGAAACTGAAGAAGTAAATGATGAAATTCATTATCATGACGAAGATAATTCTGAAGATAATACTCAAGTATGAACAGTAAAAAGAAATAAAAATATGAATTTTCCATGTTTCGTTTAATAATTAAAATTAATTTCTTATAATTTTTATAATTAATATTTCGTAGTTTCATTTTTTAAATTCATATTTGGGTTCAAGAGTTGAAAAATAAAAATAATTATTCATTTATATTTCCATAATATCATTATTATCCTCTAAAATTGATTCGTAATGACCCATCTTCCGAAAATTCACTCAAAGACAGTAACTACGTTCACTCATTTAAATAATTGATATTATTTCTTTCATTGATAATAGTTCATGAATTAGTTACCTGATTTGATAGTGTCATAAGTGGTTCCATATATTTTTATACTCGTGGGGAAAAAGATTTTACTTTCTGCCAGGTCGAAGGAACCGACGTATCGGTCTGTCTTCAATAATATTAACCTATGATACTTCAAAGAATAACATATATAAATTTAAAGGTTTCTGAAATATGTTTAATTTTTTTTTTAAATCAAAAAAATTTCTGCCATCACTCTATAACCGCAATAATTGTCTACCGTTTCGATTTTAGATAGCTATAATTTATAGTATATATAGTAGTATATAGTATATTTTAACATATCCAAACGGCAGCTTTTCTAAAATATATTTTTAGTTCATGAAATTTTAACACTTGTCGCACCTGAATGTAACGGAGGCACCGCGATCGCGCTTAGCTAACTCCCATTTCATGGTTGGTTTCCTAAAATATGTTTGATCTGTCCCCCACTAGCTCTCAGACTATATCGCATTAGAAATAACTCAGGACGAAGACTCACTAGATTACAATTTGGAAAATTAACTAGGATTCCACTGGAAATAATACATTCTCAGCATTGAAGGTTACTGGACGTATGCTATTTAACTTTTCTATTATTTCAGATGATGCTTATTCAAAGAACCCCCAAAGCTTTAGCTGATGATAATCAACAACCTTGTTATTGTTGGCAGGTGAAACTACAAGATAAAAACAAAATGAACTACTTACGCCTACAGTAAACAGAAACTACTTCTATGGAATGTATCCCTGGAAAAATAAAGGATATCATGTCGCCTGTTTTAGTTGTTTCTGTTGACTTCGATTCATTTTGATGAAAGAGCAAAAAGTTGCCTGAAATATTAACCAGCACAGCGGTAAAAAAATCAAAGAAATGAAAGTACATCAATAAAAAGAAACCAGTTTTAGAGAAATCAAAAGTAAATGAAAGAAAACCTAATAAAACTTCGTGCGAGGATTGGTTGACGGTAACGAATCTTCCACTAGTTGTATTCCTACAATTCCCACAAAAATCTGACGACTGGATTAAATGATTTCCCGATTCCTGCTCTGAGTTCGTTAACATTTATCACTAATGTGATGTTTTTATATGCGAAACAATGATGGCGAAGATACCTCTTATTTTCTAGTTTTGTATCCACTTTTGTTACTCAATACACGTTCTTAACACAATTAGACTTATTTTTGCAAATAAACGGCAATTTTAATTCGATACATAATAATATTAAAATGAAATTTCAAATGTTGGGCTATCTACCCTACCTCTTAATAAATTTTAATATTCTTACTTGTGATTGCCAATTGAATCGAATTGTTTTATAATAGAATATCCATAATAAAGGATTACAATTGCTTGGCATGCACGAACACATTATACTAAATATTTCATTATATGTTAAAGGTCATTGATACAATAATATAACATATCGGACAAATATATTCTTGAATTTAGTTTAATTTATCAAATAATTTTAAAATAAAAAGTAGATTGCGCACAATTTTTACCACTACGTTGGTCGCATTTTACAAGCTTGATGCTAGAATATCTCTTTATAACTGCAATTATTCGAAAACTTGTACGAGAGTTGATACTTAAGTTTTGAGATATGGCAACACTGACGTGAATATATCAAATCTGGCATTGCCATGGGTCATCCGTCGTACAATCCTTGTTTGGTATCCAATGACTGCTTCTTATTTCCGCAGATCAAAATAAATTGCGAAGTCAACGTTTTTCTATACCTAAAGAAGCGGTTGATGCGTTCAAATCACATGTTTTGGACATCGAAATGGACAAAATGCTTCGACAATTGGTTTAAGCGCATGCAAAATGTATTGATCTAAATGGAAAATATTTTGAGAAACAAAAAAGCCATATCTAATTATAAATATTTGTGTTTATGTGATGATTTTTATTTGTTTTGATGTACACTAATTCAAAAAAATTATTATTTTGATTGAGTCACATCGAATTTTTTTTGTGACATCTATATATTTTTTTCAGTCCTCATTTATGTGCTCTTGTTTGAATTACTCAATTTTGACGACTGTATAACGATTGCCTAAGTGTTTTAATGACTCGGACAATTTTTGTTATGTATGTGGAGAATTAACTTTACATCTCAGCATCGAAGATTTACGCTACTAATTGAAAAAGCGATTTTAGACTATTTTCGTTTTCCTGTGTGCCACCAAGATAAATCCTGAGTTCCACATATATATTGTGTAATGTATGTGACACTTCTTTTAGGCTGGGCTAAACAAGAATCTAGACATTTGCATTTTGGTATACCAATGATTTTGACGGAACCAGAAGGTCATGTAAGTGATTGTTATTTTTGTTTGATTCAAACAAAAAGCGTCACAACCAAGTCCAAAAACACTCTCTAGTACTCAAATTTGTTATCGACAAAGAGACCAATCCTACATAGTCCGAATTGCCTGTGTCAAAGCCTCGAAATTAAGCTGAAAGTCAGTTCTGTTTCTAATCCAATATTTGTTTTTAGTCAACCCGATAAGGTATCACCAAGAAAGTGACCCAAGTTATGATCCGTCAACTTCAAAAGAACCGCAATTATTGATACAAAATTATTTAAACGATCAAACGAATGTAATTTACTTTCTCCTGGTAGGAAAATTTCTTATTTCCCACATCGTGACTATGAAATGAAACCTTATATTTCTAAAGCAGATGATTTAGTCTATTGTAATAACATTCCTGTAGTGATGAATTTATTGAAGTCACTTGCGATTGTTCATTACCTCCTCAAAAACTAGCTGGAAAGCTATACAATGGAAACAAATGTCCTTCAGTGCCGGTTGCCCACTGTTCTGATATGAAAGAAACTAACGAGATCATGAAGCACCTTTTTGAAAAAATTAAATACAGAAAATGTTTGGAAAACTTCAGACAAAGTTCATTTGCGAATGGGACAGCAGAGACAAAGAAAGTCACTACACAAAGAAAGTATGGCCCAAGCGTGGATCACTTACAACAGGACAAAAGAATGTTGAAAATTATCCTTTAGTGAACCCTGACTTTTATCACTGATCAAAAAGTTATGCCTAAAGATGGCATTCTTATACCTGAAAAATAAATTTCCCAAACTCAGCAAGACAAATGAGCTTATAATTTCAGACAAAGCTTTAGGAGGTAATATGTCTTTAGAAATACATTTCTTCTCCGAGGATTTGGGTGCTGGAGTGACGAACAAGGCGAAATATTTCATCAGTACATTTCCTTAATAGAGAAGCGCTATCAAGTGTTACTGATTTTTGTAGTTTTCATAAAAATATCTGTCTTGATGTCACAAAGAAACCTGATACATAAATTTTTTTCCATTAATATATTATTGTTTGGTAGCCATAGTACATTCAAAATTGGTATAAGTTTTCGTGTGACATAAAAAAGTTTAAATTTTGTTGACCAGTGTATTTTTATGTTGACAAACTCTTTCAGTGGAACATTTGAATAATTTTATTTTTTATATATTGTTGTGTACTGAAAAAAAGTTATACATTATTCTAGATCCAATGAGCTATCGCTTGTATCTTTACGAATTTTATCTCTTTTGTCCAACCTTTCCAATTTGTAAACTGGACTAAAGTGAAGAGTCGTGGATTTATGTATTTGAGCCAAAAACAAAAAGTCAATCAATATTTCGGATGATTTTTTTAAAATATTAATAAAAAAATGTTGGTAGATTACTTACCTTACACCACGTAGAAGTTACAACAAAATAGGCATTGACGTTTTCTTCTCCGAACTGCTCGGCGATATAGAGACCCAATGAACCGTAATTATCATAAATATTTCGTTTAGTAGCGTCGTTGAGTATAGAATGGGCCCTATTTACTTCTTTAAATTTTTCCGCGGCTTCCGGATTATTGGGATTTTTATCTGGATGATATTTAAGTGCTAAACGTCGGTAAGTTTTCTTTATTTCTTCGTTTGTCGCTGTTTTTGGTAACGCTAACACCTCATATAACGAATCGCCTTGAGTGCTGAAACCAAACAAATTTTAATTAAATCACAGATTGGAAAACACAACTTTGAATAAAGTGCAAAGTTACTTTTCAATTAAAGTTGTATGAGAAATTCCAATTTAACTGTTGAAACATTTCCAGTATTATGTAATCTAGGATACACAATTTGATCTTATACTCTGTTGAAAAATAAAGAAAGCAATTTAATAAATTCCAATAATATTCACTCTGAACAACAAATCTACACCAACATTCTTGATAGGGTATTTGACAAGTTTTGAAACAGTTGTTTAAATAATATGTACTAATTTTCATTCATTTTCATGCAAAATAATTATAATAATTTTTTATATTATCATCACATTCAAACTAAAGTTTTCAAATTCCCGGTTTAAGCTTCCCGCTAAGACACTCACTACCAATACGGAGGTACAGTGATGTCAGTATATAGTAAACAATGAACACAATTCTATAGTGTTTGTTAATTTTGGGTTATAAAATGTCTTTTAAACTTTAAAACTAGTGTATAGTTCCACAATGTACTAATCATTGATAGAAAACAGTGCCTATACAGTAAATATCGAAATAAATTGGTTACAACTTGCTCGAAGAGATCAAGAGACTTTCTGACTAAAATTTCAATTTATATTTGTGAATATGTAAATATAAATTGTTATATTCATTTTACTAACTTCATAATAAATATTTTGTGCTCAAAATTTGTAACAAATTATTGTAATTATTACTGAGGAGAAAATTATCATCACTATTATGGAAGCGTTGGGTAATTTTAGATCTTTTTTAATAGAAATCCAGTTCCAAATAACAGGTAAAAATCAAGATAAATCATCACGAAAAATATAGGTGTCAAACGGTAAAGAAAAATGTATTATTTTTATATTTGTTTTATATAAATGAATTGTTAATTAATTTTGTATTGTTACAGTTGCTCAATAATATGTAAACCTATATAGAGTAGTGAATTCAGTAGTGCTAGAGTAGTGAATTCAGTATTCAGGATAAAAATGAAACCAAGAATTTTGGTTACAAAATATGAATGTGAACCAGTCAGAAGAAAAGTAGATCACCTATAGGCTGATTGGGACATAGACTGTGTCAGATTATGTGACAAAATGACAAAATTATGAATTTTTTTATTAAAATTATCATGGTTTTAACAAATAATGAAAAAAGTGGTTGTTTTAGGAACTTTTGAAACCTCTAGCAATAAATACAAAACAACATAAATTTTTTGCTGACAAATACCATATTAAATTATCTGACTCGCGTTTTGATAATCGATCTATCGTCTTCAGAGACCGAAAATAAAGTGTGTAATTGTTACTGGTGTGTTCAGTATTTATATCGTCAACGGTTCCAAAAATTCCAACTTGGACGCAATGCAAGAGTTGTATGAAAAGTTTTCGACTGAAAATGTCAGCACTTATCAATATAAGTTGGGAAAAACATTTGCGCATTCGTTGGCACATTATCACTAAAAATGAGGTTATTTTGGAAGCTTAGTTTTTGTTTGACAATAATAGAAGTGGGTCGTTTAAAGATTTTTCTTCAAATAAAAAAATGAGTATCGAGCTGTCATTGAATCTTGGTTTTATAAAGGTAATATGCCTACGCAAATGAAAGAGGAGATAGACACTATGTGTGGAGGCTCCACACCATCATTTACGATCGTAAAATTTCTGCAGCTGAATTCAAACGAGGCTATATCAGCTTGTCTGACGACGAACATTCGAGACGGCAAAAAACTGCGACAACTAGCAACAACAACGATAGTCAGATTAAGGTTAGAGAGATAGAAGATTCTATCGGCATATAAAAAAAGTATCTGCTTTACACCGACTGAAGAATTATGCATACGTAAGGTATAGATGAACATGGTAAGAAGTGATAGGCGTGTCACAAAACGAATATTACCAGTGATGGTAGGGACCGACGTTGGAGCATTGTGATCAATTGCCCACAACAGATTGGGTAATCAGGTACGAGCGCATTGGGTTCGAAAGAAGTATCATGGTGACATTACTTTTCTGGAGCGTATTTCCCCGGTAACAAGAGCAATGGAAGCATAAATATTCACCCCTTATAAAATGCCAGCTGTCTCCTCAGTTGGTAAGTGTTTTTCAACGTCCGTGTGAAATACTCCGTGGTTTACGCAAGTGGGCTGCTTACGGAAGGAGTAATCTGCTTCACGATATCGCGCGCCCACATGTCTCGGGGTCACACAAAGTGTACTAGCTATGTTTAAGTGAGAGCAGCATGAATAATGTTGCACACCGTTCGGATAAAGCCGGACATAGGTAGGGTTTTGATTGCGTGTTCGGCCAAAATAAAAGGTGTCCGGCTTTTTACATTTACTTCAAAAGGTCTTATACATTTTATAATGTATTTTTTTCAAATTATGACCAATATATTGATAATTTCAACCAACTTTTCGAAGTAAATAATACTTCTCTGAGTTCTAGATAGTAAAATAGTTATTTGAGTTGAAAAAACCAAATGCGCGTTATCTGAGTGAATTTTGACAATTTCTAGTAGAAGTATTTGTTAAACAAAAATTATTAATGAAAAATTCAAAATGTAGGTTTCAAACATACCGTGCGACTGCGAGTGATATGAATACGAACAAATAAAACAGTAATTTTCTTAATTTTCAGATCTCAAAATGCCAATAAGAATATGTATTTTTTCAGAAGAATAAAAAATAAAATATAAAACGTATAAGCTAACAGCAGAACCATCGGAGGTGAAGTGTGAGCTTTGCGATCAGTTAATATCAATTGCCAGTAAGGGAAAATATGCCTAGAAAAACATTTAAATACCGAAAAACACCGTGAAAATATTAGGACCTCTGTGTGTTCGTCAAAAATAGAGAATTTTGTAACAGTAAGATGGGGACTAAAAAGGGAAGTGCAAGCGGTAGAGGCTACTTTAGTTTTCACACGGTAAAACACAATCAGTCATTTGATTCATTAGACTGTACAGTACCACTTCAAAAGTGCATTTATGCTGATTCAAACATTGCGAAAGAAGTAACCTGTAAGAGAACAAAGGCAGAAGCAATTTTGAAAAAATGTTCTTGCGCTATACATTTTAAAAAATATATTGGAGGAAAATACATAAGCGCTTCCACTGACGCAAGCAATCATGGCGCTATTAAGTTATTACAACTGTTGATTCATTATTTTGACTAACAAAAAGAAGGAATTTTCTTGATAGATATTCAATCATAACAAAATGAGACATCCGAATCGATATCTAATCACGTCTACTAATAACTACGTGACAAAAACCTCTCAGATAAACTAGTGGCATTTTCGGCTAATTAATAATAAAGTACCTACCTAAGACTGATTTGGCTTTCTACCCAAACTGGCTGGTCTGTCCGGCTAATAGATTTGGCGACATGGAACCCTTAACCATGAGTATCTGCTCTACAGCTAGAACAAATGTCCCAGTAATTTTCATCTGTGTTGATCGTTGATTCAACCCAGACGACGAACTAAAGGACACACTAAAGAACTAGCTCTTTTCACAGTCCCAGAAATTCTGGCAAACGGGAATTCTTCGGCTCGTTAAACAATGGATAGACATATGCAGGCTTGTGGTGATTACTTTTGAATAAAGAATTCAATTATAGCTACGGTGCCGTTGTGTACCTTCTAATTTCAAAACTCCTCGTACGATCGTACCTCCTTCTTATTCTCTTTATGCCCTTCGAGCACCAGAATACAGGAACATTGTCAAACTTTCATTGCTTGAACTTGAACCTCTTCTTCTTCTCTAGGACTCATTATGACTTTTCGAGTATTGGGTTTTTGTTTTATTCTCCTTTCATCCATTTTGTCCAGTCTTTCCGATCCTTTGCTGCTTCATTAATCTACTGTATTGTTTTCACTTTTCTTTCCTTTTCCTGAGCTTCTTGTAACCAAGTTTTCATGGGTCTTCCTTTCCTTCTTTTCTTGTATCTCTTTGGTTCTGTCACTTTTCTTATTAGCTTGGCTTGGTGGTGTTCTTCTCTTTATATGTCCGTACCTGTTTAAACACCTTTCAACTATTTTGATTCCTATTGATCCTCGTTTTCGCTACTATTTTCCTCAGTTCCTTCATGTCCGCGGATACTATATTGTATCTTTTTATTCATTACCCAAGTTTTACCGTACATTAACGTGGGTACACTTAGCGAGTTGTATACTTTTGTTTTTATGTCTTCTCCTATTCCTTTTATTTCAATTTTGATTTTTAATCATTCTTTTGCATTTCATGATATTTACTTCCATTCTCGGGTCTTCTATTGTCTTTATCCATATATCTACTCCTACTAGTTTCTTAAATGTACTGCTATGACTACTATATCGCCTGTATTTACTAATCCGTCTAATTTTACTGGTTCTAGGTTTCTGTAGCCAATCATTGTTTCCAGTTTATAATTCTTATTTTCCATAGTTTTTGCCAATCTACCCATGACAAGTATAAACAGAAGAGGATTAAGATTTATCTCCTTGTTTTACTCCCATCTCCATCCTAAACTCTGTCGATCTTCTTCCGTCTATTTGAACTTATCCTTCCATGTTTTCATATATATTATTTTTATTATCTCTGTGTTATTTTCCTAAGGATTCCTATTTTCATGATGCCCATACCATTTTTTTATATATTGTGTCAAATGCAGCTTGCAAATCGATGAATGTAATATGTAAATCTTCTCCCTGTTCTATTTTCCTCTATATTAAGATCTCTAATATGTATATGTTATCTATCGTTTGATTCCCTTTTCTACATGAACCTTACTCCTCCTCTATTTTTCCATTAATGTATTTCCTTATCTTTGTCTCGATGATTCTCGTATGTGTTTGCTCTATAGTTTTCGCTCAATAGGTCATCTCCTTTTTTATGTAGTGGTATCAAATGATTTTCTTCCCAGTCTCTGCGTATTTTATTTGTATTTCATATATTGAATATGTTAAACATCAAACATCAATCCCTTTCCTGTTTGAAAGCGACAATAATACTGAAATAACTATGGAATATGTAGACCAAGGCAATACATATTTTTATAAATAAGAAAAATATACTACAACAGCTTCCATTAAATTTTCAAATGTACAATTTCATTTTTTATATTATCTGATTAGACTATCAAATCTGGAAATTCTTCTATTGTCATTAAGAATAAAAAACGGAATAAATTGATTATACGATACTGTTAATGTTTACTTTTCTATTTTCAATTTACAGCTTCCAGATATTTTTGATCATTTTCAGGTAGTAAGTTAACACGAAATATCCTGGAATGAACTTTACATCTTGAAATTTTAATTTGGGTAGACTGAATAAGAGATTAGCAAGTGCTCTCATTTTTCTCTTCAAGTGTCGACGGTGCGGTGTGTACATAATGAATGTCGTGATCTCCGGCTTAGTAAAAAAGCTCGGAATATATTTGAAAAAATTAGGTTGCTCTAGAAAATGAATATTCGACAAACCTTTCAGAAACAAACAAAAAGTTGCATGAAAGTAATATAAGTATAAAAATTCAATGAAAATATTGTGTTTACTAGAATATACAGAGGGTGAAGGAGTTAAGTTATAAAACAAAATTCACTTTTTAGACTTAAGCGGAAAAAACTGGAAACTACGAGTACTTAGTATGAGCCAAAATGATGTAAGTACTTCATATAAAATTTTCCAATACAGAACACACCCGAGTGAAGTAAAATAGCTAATAAGCTCGCCAAAGCAGAGACAGACAAGCCCTTCATGGAACCCGAATCCTATGGTAATAGCATTGGAAAAGAAGGTAGATAGGTCTAAATTATTATTAATTGGACAACCTACAGGGGCTGAGACAGGCAAAAACCTTCCTGAGAGGCTATAACCAAAGAAGATCTGCTGAATGTATCAACCTAAGTAAAAAAACCTACGAATACTAACAAGAGTACTATGGGAATAATGTCGCATCGATTTATGCCTGACTTAATGCTAGACTTAACAGATAATGAGTCGTCCCGATTTTGTTGTACGGAGAACGAAGCCTCTATACACAATCTCTCGAAATGTGAGACACTACGGAACTCCAGAGCACTAAACTTGGGAGCGTATGGAATAGAAGACATAGATCTCTAGCAGCTACAACCATTCCACATTCAGGACTTTCTAAAAAAAGTGGGAATAACAGATCAGCTGTAAACACTAGGTTCCCCAGTTTCACAGCAAGAAAGGGAGACACAATAGATCCTTTGGGTCGTAGTGTATATGACACACAGTTTGAATTTTAATATCGTTTATTGTTATCTTTTCCCATACTATTCATTTGAGCATCATAGTTTTTAGCGTTTATAATGTATGTATATGTTAATGTCGATATGGGGAACAGATTTTCAGTGTTGCTTGAAGCCAGGGACGGAAAGTTACAAAGACAAATTTGGTTAGGTTAGGTTTGAAATATCATAACGCTAATGATCCAAAGTGAAATAATTTTCAACAATATCGAAAACAAAAGAGGCATTTGGGAATTATTATTTTTGTATCATTTAGGTAGAGGAGATTAACTAAATGTGGGCTAGGACTTGTCGTTGTTGAAAATTCTTTTGAGTTACGTATCAATATGTTATTTAATTATATCTAAAGACTGTCACACGGTGCTAAATCTAGTGAGTACGGTGGGTGTTCAAGCACTGGATTACGCTTACAGGCCAAATACTGCTTCACTGCAAAATCCATGAGTTTTTCTCGCAGCGTTGTCAAAACTGTTAAATAGTAAGTCTGGTTGACAGACTGACCCTCTGGAACCCATTCAGTCATCACAATGCCGTTAATTTCGAAAAACACAATCAACATTGCCTTGAATTTTGATTTGCTCTCTCGGTCCTCACTAAAGCGCTTACACCACTCAAAAACATGCGCACGAGATAGAGAATTGTCCCCATAAGTCTCTTGCACCAATTTATAGCACTTAGGAGTTTTTTTTTTCAATTTAACGAGAAATTTGAGATTGATACGTTGCTCCTGTTTTTCGTCACACATGGTTTTCGGCACGAGAAAAAATCACATTCGTTTCAATATTACAATTTTGTTTAATGCTCAATTTAATAATATAATATTGAGAACATAAAACTGTTACTTAGTTAGCTCTTTAAAATATATGTGTGATTATTTTTACGCCAATGAATGGTTAATTTTTGAATAGTTCTTAATTTTTGAGATAAAAACAAAATGGCAGCCTATATTTGGTTAATTTACTGACAATGACAAGGAATACTTGGATCAGAACAAATCAGCTCATCAAAAATTAAATAAAATATCGCATCTGATTAGAATGAAGAATAGATATTCATCAGAACTTGAGTAGTGCCGATCTCCCCGGAAGGTAGCAATTCGCCATTTTATTAGCACACCATTTTCATGAGGATATTCTACGAAGAGTTAAAGTAATGTATTGATGAAATATATCGAAGATTCACCTACTGTAGTAGAAATGAATAACTCAGCAATAGTCGATACTGAAAATATTGAACAACTTATTAATTGGAAATTTGATAAAAAAGTTTTCAAAATTGTTGGTATAGTATATAAAGTGACCAAACGATTAATTATTATTAATTATTTAGTTAAATAACTGTCATACTTGTCAATAATTAATAAACACTTAATTTAAAAGTTACAATAGAAGACGTCACTTTTATTGAATACACAGATATGCATATAATACTTGGATTAGATTCTCAAGAGTGTTTAGAAGCCAGAAGGCTTTATGCTGAACATTTTAAAACAGAACATTGCTAGACAGACGAATGTTGGAATGTATTGATTTGAGGTTACGAGAAACAGGTATGGATAGATAAATGTAGCTTAGCATGTTGTACAAAACAGAGTATGAATTTTTTCGAAGTTTTGCTAAAAAGAAGAGACGAAGATCCAGCAGAAAGTGTGGTAACTGAAAGAGTTATTCAAATAGTTAATAATTAATCAAGTGAACGAAAACTATCAAGAAAGCATTACGTCTCAAATTCTGTTATATAATATGACAGAGGTTTCTGTAACCAAGCAGACGATAACTATATTTCTAGCTTTTTTTACGTAGATGATAGTTTCCTAATTCTATCAGAATAATCTAAATATTTTCTACATTTTTCATAAATGTATTTGCGCTGAAGTACAAGTTTTCGAGCTTTGATTGGTCTTCTATAATCATAAGCTCTATATAATAATAACAATCCTAAGGCCAATTTTAAATGCATCTTTTTACTATTCAAATGAGAGTTCTACATCTTTCAAAACTTTCAAAATTTTATTAGTGCAAGAGATTCAAGTGTCTACATTACTTAAAAATATTAGAATCCTTTCAACTTGGAACTATTGAGAATATTCAAATGCTTTGACATAAAACTTCACGCATAGTACTACTTTGAGAACATTCAAACGAAAAACCTATTAACTTCATCTCTTACTAGAATATAGAATTATTGACAGCCAGTTATTTCCTATGTTAAGTTATTGATGACTTCAAAGAATTCTAATTTTTCATAATTATAAATATAGGTTAAATTACATAATTAATTTTAACTACCATGTTTTTATTAATATTGAATGTAAGTTTTTCAGTATTTATTTTAATGTTCTTGACATTTTTTTTTTAAATAAAAGAAAAATCATTTTTTTAGAAACATGGATATACTTTGATAACCTTAATACAAGGTGATTGATTAGTGTGATAAAGTTCAGTGCCTCCTTTATCCACAGAGAGATCAATTTGAAAATTTGAGGTATTATAGCCATCATTAGTATCCATATTTTAAAATTATTTACATTCTTACAGAGTGTTCCAGAATGCGTATGGCTGCCATAGCTTAATATTAAGGTAGGGGGGAGTCGCTAACCTCTGTTAAGTTTACATACAAAAATGTTGAATAAAAGTTTTCAAATGATCTACCATAAGTCAATTCAAAGTATCCAGTTGCACCTATTACACTTGTAGAGAAAAAAATTCCTGCAGTAACACAAAGCCGAATAATATCTTCTAGTATAATGAACCTATCTAAATACCAAAATGGCCAGAAAAAGCTGTAGCACATCAAGTTTTTTGTGGCATTAAAAAAAACACATACAAAACAGTTATAACAGGAACACACTAAGGTTAATTCCAAATCTGCTTTCTATTCAGCACTTAACCCCCATAATAAACTCCAGCTCATTCCATACGTACTTTTCTTCCGAATATACTCATAGAAACAAAGCAATTTAATATATTGATTCAAGTAACTTTCAAATAATGTGCAAGAGATGCAACGAAAGATTTTTCTTTGTTAATTCATAAATGCTACCTTATATTGATTGATATAGAACAATAGATAGTCTGAAAAGGTTATTAATGAAGATGATATGTTTCGATAAAAATTCATAACTCAGCATTTTCACTTTATAGTAACTCTTTATACAATAGTGTTATAATAACCATTTCATAATTTTATTATCATTTCTGTCTGATAAAAAACTGTGTGGGTGAATAGAAAATCGTATCAATAAAAGTTAAAAATACCAGTGATAATAATAAGTCAGTTCAAAGTTACAACAATAAAAATAATTGTTATGAAAATTGATGATTATGACCAGGTGGATAATAGTGATGTCATTATATTGATAACAGAAACTAATATAAAATTGCCTCAAGAAATCTTTTGTTAAAAAAAATTTGTATACAAAATTTGATGGGAGCGGCTCATGCCCAATAGTTAATAATCCCTAGCTTTTACAGAGACAACCTGTACAATCTAAAGATATCAAAAACGAATTTTTCAATCGAATTTTTTAACAAAAACTACTCTTTGTTAAACTCGGATTATGGTTTAGGAGATACGTAGATTTTTAGATCATTGTACATGCCAAGGAAACCATAAAGTGACATTCTAAAGAAAAGTATCGTAAATTGTAATAATTAATTAAAACACAATCAAACATTTCTAATTGAACTGCATATTGTCAAATATCGTATTACTTACATAAGGAAAAAATTGTTACAACTTATCAAATAAAAACAAAAAAAACTATAATAAATGTTCGAAGTGGGCACTTTGCACTTCTACATACTTCCGGAGTCTACGGAGGATATTTTTTTGAGCAAACCAATATTTTGCCTTATAGAGTCACAAAGTTTATTTTATCAAACCTTTCGTTTCTTCTGTTTACCGGTGTTGCATATACCAAACTTTTAAGATATACCCAAGAAAATGAACCCTTTGTATTTAATTCAGGGGAGCGTGGTGGCTATGCAAATGGACCTCTTCGAACAATCCACATATTAAGATAAATGTTATTAAGATGATTTTTTACATCATTTAGGAAATGGAGTGGAGTTCCATCATGTATGAATCACATGTCTGCGAATGTTTAAAGGAATATCACATAACATGGGTGGGATATCATTTTGGAGAAATTCTAAATATCGCTGACCATTCAGGTTATTATCAAAAAAATATGGACCTACTAAATTATTACCCACTATCCTTGCCCACACATTAACAAAAAATCGATGTTGATTCTTTGTTTGAATTATACCGTGAGGATTTTCATCTGCTCATAAATGTAAATTATGGGAATTAATAAAACCGTTTCATTTGAAACTAGCTTTATCAGTAAACATTTAAATATTCTCCATAGAATCTGGAAGAGTGTAGAATTGCAAGGTGCCCACTTCGAACATTTATTATATTTTTTTTGTTTTTATTTGATAATTAAATTTTTCTACATATCATTTTTTCTTATATAAGTAACATGATGTTCGAAAGTATGCAGTTCAATTAGAAATGTTTGATTGTGTTTTATTACCTCCTGTAAGTATTTTCAATAAATGATTACAATTTTGGTTAATTTTCTTCAAATGTCTCTTTATGACGAACGGTTTCCTTGGCATGTACAATGATCTAAAAATCTACATATCTCCTAAACCATAAATTTTATCGAGTTAAGCAAAGAGGAACTTTTTGTTAAAAAATCGATTGAAAAATTAATTTTTGCTATCTTTAGATTGTACTGTAAAAGTTACGGATTGTTAACTTTTGGACATGTGTCCCCCTGGCCTTCAGATAGTAATGTAGAATTATTTATTCCGTCAAACACACTACATGGACATACGTAATCTTCCATTAAAAATTAATAATGTTCGAATGTATAATTTAGAAAATATACTTAAATATAAGTTCTGATTTTGCAACTTTAGAGGCCTATAACTCAGAAACGAGGGGGAGAAGTTATCTTCTCACTTTCGAATTTTTTTGCGTCAAGTCCCGGAACACCCTGTATATGCATGATATCTGAACAGAAATATTCTAAAATCTATAGAGTTCAATGGTTATATTTTTGTTGCAAACATAGATTGCCTCTTCAATGAATCAATAGAGGTGCAAGCTAAAGTGAATATCTGCATTTGTTCACACAGGCCACCTTCGTGAGTTTAATTTTGTATAGGAATTGTCTGCAAAAGCTTTTGTACCTAGTCATCAATTGAGGCACCCAATTAGAAACATCAAGAAGTTTATCAACAATCTTATTTTAATGTAATGATAACGATTAGCCAAACCAAATTTGAAATAATAAATTGATAAAAATGTTAACAAGGCCCTTTTTATTATCTCATCGGTCGGCAACTGCTTTCACAATTCTTCTTCATTGATTGCTATTCTGTTCTTTGCCTTCCCCCTCTTCAATGACCCTTTTTTATGTATCTCTTTCAATTGTTTTCAATTCTTTCCCCAAAAAATTTTCATGATTACAATTTCTTTAAATTGAATTAAAGGGAACTGATAGATGGTGCATTTGTTTTTGTTATATTGTAAGGAAGCGTGATACCCGCTCGGAAAGCTTTTCCATGCCCATATCTAATGTAAAATGATGTGAATCCTCCTTATGGTATCCTCATGATGTCTACGATATTTCTATTTCACTTTGCAATAGTCCATTATGATTTTCAGAAATTTTTGGGTATATACTCATTGATGTATCATCACTTCTTTTAGATGTCCTTATCGTTGAGCATCAATATAGCCCCATTTAAACAACACATACCAGTCAATGCTGGTTGACTTTCATGAAGAGTCACCATAATATTCTTATTATTTTTCCAATTAAAAAACACTGCTCAATCAACTTGTTTTAAAAAACACAGAGGTTTCTCGTTCAATAAATTGTAACAAATTATTGGAGTTATTCAAATTTTATTAGCTGTTGGATACTTCAACATCTCTGTCAATTAGACCAAGGACTTATTAATCAATTGTATAATTATTTAAAAAGGTTTCATGAATATATAAATACTATTATTTAGTTTTCTTAATAAAATATTTATATCTAATTATAATTAAAGAAATATTTCAAACATATGCAAGAAATTTAATATGTTATTATAGCATTTTTATGCAAAATGTTACCAAATGTGAAATATTGTAAAATACATGTGCAGTTTATCGATTTTATATTTATTTCTAATTAAGAAGCATCATGATTATGCTCCTTTATTTATAATACCCATAATATGCAAATTAAGGGTTACATCTATTCACTATTATTATTGGTATAAAAAATACATGATAAAACATACTTCCGTGAATTTAGATAAGTTAGGTGATCATGTGAATTATTCAAACTTACGAAAATCACATGATAAGATAAAGATTCACATCTTTGAAATAATGTAGTACTGTCTGTATTAAAAACTGCCAACGTGCAAGTATGTAAATGATTTAAAATTGCATCTACCTTTTTATTCTTGTTATGATAACTATGATGGAGATTCAAACACACTACTTGGTAATATTAAATAATAAAGATTATTGATAACTGAAGATAATAAAGAAGGTACATGTACAAATTAATTGGATTCACATGCTAGAAAAAAAATAGAAATAAATAAACAAGTATAAGAGTAATTTGCATTGAAACATTATAGGTTTCTAATTAGGTATAAGATTTACTTTTTATGATGAGTGATACATACAGCTACTAAGTAAATATACTGTAACAATATCATGTATAAAATTTTCCTTTAAATAAAAATTGAGAATATATTTGCATTACCATCACATCGATTATCTGCCCTCAGTTATAAGAATTTGCAATTATTCAGATAACGAACTAACATTAAAAATAAATGAAATCTAAAAGTCAGTTTTCAGTTTATATTGGGTGACGAAATTGTTTAGAAAATATTTCAGGTAAATGAACAGCAAGAGATGCAGAAAAATGTAAAAGATGAATATGTAGAAGTGGAAAATTATGTAAAACCACCTCATGATGAAACACTTCAGGCCCTAGAAAGAGCTCTTAAATAGTTTGAAAGAGGGTGTGATACTGTGAGTTTACTAGCTTAATCAAATGGTATTGTGGCAATGAAGAGAATATTATATTTTCCCTTCATGATTATTATAATTACGAAAAGGAAATCACCAAATATTATACACAAATTGTATACTTGTGACAATTTAAAAAAATTCCTAAATAGTTGCATTCATATGTAGTACTTAGTCTGGAAATTGTATTTATTGATAATTTCTTGATAAACATTGTTTTTCTTTGAAAATTATTTTATTTAATAAATGTCTGATATTATGTATTAAGTATGCAATTATATGTACATTCCTTCATATATTTGATTATCCAAAATAACAACAATTAGTCCAGGTGGTCGAGTTTCCACTGGACTGGAAATTTGTTGTTAGTTGATTAGTAAAATAGTTTGATTCAAAATAGGCAAAAATTAGTCATCCATATTATCATTTGTAACTGTGATAATTTGGACAGGTCCGTTGTAAGCAAGTTTTTGAATTCCCATTCAACTTGTTGAATTGTGGATGTATTTAAGTGGTATTTGATTTAAAATTATATCTACAGCCAAGTTCAAACTACTGGCAATATGGTCTATTATTACAAAAGTTCTTGGTGTCAAGAAAAATTCAATATATTTGTTAAATATAAATTAAGAGAACTTCTATCTGAAACTTTACTAATAAATATTAAAAGCAGGATCTGCTTTGTAATAAATATTTATATATTTATTTGATACATCAAGTAGCGTTTCAAAAGTAATTACAATAATTTGTTATTCCATAGTAAATCAACAAATGTTTTTATCATTACCCAGTTATTGAGTTTTTCAAAATGAATTAACACCCCCCTTTTAATGGAAAAAACCTACAAATACCTGAATTTTTTCAAAATCATTTTATAAAATGTTGAGGTAGGACAACATATTAAACGAAACTTATATTTTTTCAAATGAGACGACATGCTCTATATTTTTCTAATTTTTGGTAGCTGATCTTAAATATAAATTCATATGCAGGTCTGACTCTCTTATATTAAGAATTAGAGTTTCAAAGTTGTGAAATAAAAATAGGGAATACAAAAAAAAGTGAAATGATTCTCAAAATATCTATATTTGGAAAACATTTTAATATGATTTTCAATGAATAACTTGTAACAATAAGCAATGAAAATTGCCAAGAAACAATGGGTAAGTGTGATAGAATGGAATAAATAATATCAACTAAAAAATTGCTTCAAATAACTACCATTATTCAATACACAGAATTTATATCATTTCCTGAAGTTGGCTTAAATTATTTTAGATAGCATTATTATTGTTCTAATTTAGTTGAAAAGTTAACGTTTCAATTTTGTATTAAAAATATCAATAATTCAAAAATCTAATTGGCCACGTCAATGTACTCAAATTTCCAAAACTCTGTGTACTCGTCATATTGCCAAATCATTTGCTCCAATTATTCAACAGAATGTATGTCTTAGTTCTAAAAGCTACGTATATTTTTTCTGTTAAATACTCCTGCTATGAGAAAAGATTATTTATCTGTCCTCATTATAAAATTGAATAAATTATGGTCTTCCACCATCCTTTGCCACATATGTCGACAGAATTCTAAACTTTATTTTGTCTATACTGATTCCTTCTCAAAATCTTTGAATCCTCAAACAACTTATTTCACTTGATGCTTCCTTCAATCATTTTTTAGATTTACTAAAACAATCTTATGAAATTGTGTGGTTGTATTCAAATAAAATAAAGTTTAACTCTCAACATGTATAAATATTCAATTACACTATGGCATAATTTAAAAAGGTATATTCACTTGGAAAGGACAATCAAACTGAAACCCTATATATTCTTAACTTACAGCTCTCGTTTCTGTTGTAATTAACATTAAGTAAAATACTCCCAAATTTTTCAGTTTCTGTGTAGTACATGTCAGATTAATAATTTTACTGAAAGTTAAATGCATTTAGTTACCAATGCAGTTTTTTGATTCATCACAACCTACCACGTAACATTTAGGTACTGAATTTGATAGATAGTTGCATTTAATATTATGTTGTTAATATATTTTGAAAACAAAATAACTGATTTGGTAAAAAAAATTTTGTTTTCCCATTAGTTACAAAATTTATGAGGGGATCAAATTATGGTGAAAACTCCAGTATAAGTACTCTTTGATGGAAATAAGTCTTGTATTTGGTATTGATATTTTTTAGTACCATTTTTTTATTAGTGACATCTACCTATTCAATAATAACTACAGAATACCATACAATATCAACCAAAGTTGTTTGGACATGTGAAAAGTCAAGAAAAACATGAGAGGATGGAATCAATAAAGTGGTTAATTGAAAAGCAAAGATATTACAAGAACACCTTAAGAGAAGCACAACAAAAATCACCTCTTTTTATACCCAGAAGGGTGAACTTGTATTTAAAATATATCCTTATCAATATAATCAATCAAAATTAAATAACTTACTTTCGAAACATTTTGGGCAACTAAAACATTTGTTTTAAATTCCATAATAATGTAATCATTTTCTGACTCAATCATGACAAATTCTGTGCAAGTGATACAATTTCCATATAATAAATTTGAAAAGAATTTATATAAAAATAGCAAGATGTTCATTAACCTGCTATAGCAATTATCATTCAACAACTATCATGAGAATGCACATTTGACAGGTATAAAAAGCTGCAGCAGAAAAATCCAAAAGTTAAAAGAGAAGTCATGAGGAAAAAATAAAAGATATTGAAAAATAAGCATTACAAAAACTATATTGAGAAAGGTCAAGAAAAAGAAAGTACGCATATTTTGAATTACATGAAAAATATTCATTCTCATAATATTTTTGTTTGTGAATAACTGAGGAATGTATGTATGGATTTGGGGTCTTGTATACACTGTGACCCAAAAGATCCAGTGTTTATAGCTGATCAATTAATCCCTCTCCTTTCAAAAAATCTAGAATGTGTGATGGCTTTAACTGCCAAAGATCTTCGTCTTGGTGTTTCACACTTCAAGAGAATGTGGATAGAGGTATCGTCCCCTGTGCAACAAAGCCTGCACGCTGCATTATCTGCAAGGTCTAGCATCTTCAGGTGTTTGTTAAGGCGACAGTGCCCCGATAGAACTCCTGTTAGTATTTGTAGATTGTTCTTACTTAGGTTGAAACATTCAGCAAATCTACTCTGATTATAGTTTCCCAGAAGAGTCTTTGCCTGTCTCAGCCTTTGTAGGTTGTTCCAATAATTGGTTTTGTTCCTATCCTATATACATACATACAGCTGAGGAATACCTTGATTCTATTAGTTTATAAGATGATTCTATGATATGAAATAATTTATGTGACTCTTTGAAACAATATTAAAAAGAGTGTACTCAGTTTATTATATTTTATTTAATTTAAATAGAAGTTCAGAATGGAGGGCGCACCCTATTTAAAATTTAACTGTCCAATATGGTTGGTACCAGGATGACTAATGTATCTAGAATAGAAATGTGTCCAAAAATTGAAGATGACATATTTAAATAAATGGAAATTGAAATCAACCAAGAAGTAACGCACTAACAACAGGCAATATTGGCAATTAAGATGAAATAATTATCAGTTAATCAAAGAAAACTGTCAATGCAGTTATCTGGCAGAAGTTCTACAAAATACTTTAAACTATATCTAAAGCATAAATAAACTTCAGAGAAACCTTATTAATATGTATAATCTGTTTTATTGAATCTACGTTCGAGCACAGAAATACCTACTTAATCAAGTCTGAATCACAATCATATTCGCAGAACTATATGATTTCAGTGGTTTTTTAATGAATTATAACCATTTTAGTAAATATTGTCTATAGAAATTAAGGAAATATAATCAATTATAATTGGTAATAGTGCGTTAATATTATGAAAATATTGATTAAATATCTTTAATTAGTGGTCAGTGACCACTAATCCTAAGCACACAAATATTTTTTTGAAAATTGTACTGTCATCAAGGCCACAAGAAAATATGATTAACCCATCGACTTCTCCTTAATTTGTGTGTAATTTTCCTTAAAAGGGCCAACTTTAAAAATTGTGTAGTAATTGAGAATTAAGTTATAGATAAACTAGATATATTAAAGATAAAGTAAATATATTAAATTAATAAAGTTTATTGAAGCAGAAAATATTTTCGAAATGATTCATGTTGATTAATACTAAAGATAAATATTACGGTTTGAGGAAAAATCAATTAGCATGCTGCAGTTCACCCTTGAAACAAATTTGTTACTTCAAGCCCTATTAATAGGATGTCATAATATAAATTTGTATTCGATGGGAAATAAGCTCAATACAGTCAGAAATACATTAATATTGGAGTCCAAAAGTGAGTTTAACCATACAATTGGGATGTAAGAATAAATTGAAAATGTACTTACGATAATTTTCTTTTGGCGTCCATTTTGTGCTGAATTCAATCCTTTCGACAAACATATAAAAACAACAACGGTGTTTACACTAACACATATTTTACAAAATAATATTATAACTTTTATTAAGACACATTTCACAAAAATACCGCAGATACAATTCTTTCGGAAATGTCAATACAACAACGGTCAATGAGAAAACTAATAGTACTGTGCTGCCAACAAATAAACGTCGAAAATGAAAAGCTCTACAATCAGACAGAAGTTTCTATGAAATTATATGTAATCAGAACCGTACTCAGCTCAATGTATCACATTGAAAATTAATTATACTCTATAACTAAATATCACGCAAAAGGAATAATAACTACACAAATTTGGGGAATTTGTTATTTGTGATAGAATTGTAAAAATTATCAACTTGTACTATATATTTTCACATTCTTTAGATTGTTACCATAAACTTTGAAAAGTCTGGTTATTAGTTTAAACATTTAGTTTCTCCTTCCAAGATATTTATGTGTCACAGCTGCAACGGTGTTTTGTAGGAGACTATATAACAAAAAAATACGGCGAGACGAAGTAAGATAAACACAAAGGGACCGGGCATAGACTGCTGACACAAATAATAATGTTTTAGTTTTAGAGTTAAGTGCTAGTAAGAATTCTCATGATTAACATACATCTGTATGTTAGTAGTATTTTTATTAAGTAGTATGTAGTTGGTGATATAATCCAAACTGCGCTACCGAAAGGAATAAAGAGAATACTTTTATAATTATCCAAAAAATACGATTTTTAGGTTAGGTTGATATACAATTTGTTAGAAAGAAAGAGGTGAAAATAAATATATATATATATATATATATATATATATATATATATATATATAGTCAAGATATTCTCTGAAGGTATTCACACAACTTGTCTCTACGAGCCCCAATATGGCTAATACATTATAGACCTTTTTTCCTTCTTTAAAAATATATATCAGTAATACTAAAACCGTTGAAAATTCACTTATTCCTAGAAATTTATTTAAACAAGAATTGATACAAAATGGGAATAATATTGACATATATTTACAGATGGATCGAAAATTCATGGGAAAATAGGTTTTGCTGTTTTCTACACTACAAGGAAAATAAAATAATCATTTTCTACCGATGGATGAATGTTTATTATGTTTAAAATAAACAGAAAATCAATTTATTATATTCATAGATAGCAAATGCTCTTTAGAATCTTTATAAAACTTTAATCTCAATGCAAAGTCTCACCATACAATTTTAAAAATTCTCGAACTTAATCTTAACGCAATCTCTATAAGAGAACAGATTCAGTTTACATGGATTAAGGCATATTTTGGAATATCTCATAAGAAGTTGACCGTTTAGCAAACGAACCTATAGATTCTGGAATCGTCATTGAAGAAAAAACTCTGGCATCTGAAATGCACACTGTTCTTAAGGAGAATTTGAGGCGAAGTTGGAGGCAAACTTATTCACTAAGTGATTGAGGCAAATACTATATGGCAATCCAACCAACAGTAAGTATCAACACAAATAGACAATTAAGTAGAAAATCTGCCGTCTGAGAAGTAATCATGCTCTCTATCCAGCACATAGGAAAATTGTATTATTAAATAATGAATTTTGCTAATGTAATGAAATCGCTGATTTACAGCAGACATTATTGAAATTTCCGCTTCAAGTTATAGAAATTAATAAGTCATACCAAGAACTCACTACACAACAACTACTGATATTTTCAGATTTATTAATTTTGTATAGTAGGCTAAGAGAGTGTTTTCAGAAAAAGAAGTTACTTTATTGGTATTCCTCTATTACATGGAGTCCATATATCGATACTGCACTTCAATAGTGCAACTACTCAAAATCAAAACTTATCACTTTTGAGTTGAAACCATATTATAAACGCCGACATTAATTTTTATATACTTTTATAAATAAACAACTCTAACTTGCGAACTTAGTTCCGAGATGTCACTAGTTACGTTAAAGAATTATCCTGAAATCGAAAAGCATGGGAGTTCTACACCGTAACAAGTAGGGTTGTTACAATATTGAACTTTGTCTTCATTTGTTTATTCCCGGCCTTTTTTATTGGTACTACTGTACAATCAACCAAATAAGTAATTTTTGGACGAAGAATATATAAATGTTTCCAAGAAAAAAATTGAAAAAAGAAAAATGAAAGAACCTTGTAAAGAGAAAGTATTTTTAAGACATACTGGGCTAATTAGAAAAACAAAGAAATTTTGTTGATAAACATTTATCTAAAATTTCTCCACAATACAGAAGCAAGAAGCCTGGAAGTAATAGATAAAAAAACTTAAAATATACATTTGAAATCGGAGAATTCAAGTATGTAAAATCTTTTTCAAGAATATTCTGGATATTAACAACAGAACCATATTTACAATAATCAAAAAAAATTAAGGACAAAAAAATAATACCTAGATAGCAGTCTTCACATGGCTATTATGTATCGCTTATATGTTGAAAAATGCATTGAGAATGCAGAAGAATATGATATTGTACAAAAAAATATTTAATTCGGAGTACAATATAGCATTCCATGTATCAAAAAATGGCAAGTGCCCATTATGCGCCAATTATGAAAACGGTAGTGAAGAAGATAAAGAAAAAATTAGAGAAACACTTAGAACTGCGCAGACAAGAGAAAGATTTGGATGCACAAATAACAGACAATGTTCTTGTATGCTGTTTTGGTTTACAAGGAGTGTTCACTGCTCACTACGGGGAAATAAGTATCCTCTATTATAAAAGACGATTGACAACTTACAACTTTACCATTTTTAATATGAAGAAGAAATTGGGCTCTTGTTTCCTTTGGCATGAAGGGATTGCAAAAACAGGGGCACATGAAATTGGAAGTTGCCTGTATCACTATTTAGTGAGTGATAAATGTAGGAGTGAAGAGATAATTTTTTACTCTGACAACTGTACTGGACAAAACAAAAACAAATTTATTTATATTTACCTTCTATTTGTTTTGTATACAGAATATTGATGAAATTAAGACCATTACCCGCAAGTTTCTGATAAGGGTGTATACCCAAAATAAGGGAGACGGCATAGCATGCATTGAAAACGAGAAAAAAATGCATGCTCAAAGAGGTCCTATATATACACCTACCCATTGGGCTAGCATTATGAGATTGGCAATAAAGGGATACTTCCTATAAACTTACAGAAATTAGTACAACTGGAAAAGAATTTTCTAAAACATACAAATAATGAAAAAATTGTGTGGAAGTATGTTAAGATTGTAGGGGTAGAAAAATCGCAGCCCAACATACTATTTTATAAAATTTCTTATGAACAAGGTGATTTCTAGTCAATTGACGAAAGACAAAATGTCTCAGAAACCAAGATCAGAAATCATCATTTAAAGTTGAACCTGTTTCTAAAAAGGCCCCGCTTCATAAAGAAAAAAAGATTTATTGGATCTCTGCAAAGAAAATGCTATCAAACCTGTATATTTGTCCTTCTATAAAAGTTTGTCAGAAAATTCAAACAACAGAGAGCAAGAAACAGATACTGATGTCATTTCAGATAGTTCTGAATCGAAATGTGTACAAACCTTACAAACATTCACAAAAAAGTTTATCAATAATAATTATTATTATCTTATTATTCGCAATAGTTATCTTCAATGTTAACAATGTATAAATTTGAACAATATTTTGGACAATTCTTATTTTTTGTTTTGTTTGATAAATCAAACGGTTCTGTGAGTTGTTAACAGCATTATTCAATTTTTAAGTTTTCAAAATGTGAACTAAAGTTTAAATTTTAATACAAAATTACTGTTTCATTATTAACACGTATTAAGAAATTAGGTATGTTTAGTGAATGTCAAAATTAATTGAACAGTTACAATAATAAATGACAAATTATTGATGCAATTCTTAATTTTACTATTTTCCCTTTCTTTTTAGACATATTACACTATTGAACTAAACTATCGATATTTAGATTATAGTGTTTAATGATTTTTCTGGTAATAAATGGACTGAAAACAATGATATTGGGCTGAAATTTTTAAATGATTGGATAACATAAGTTTTGCAATTTAACGCACGTCTCTAGCACTGATATACATTTTTAAAAGTGTAATATTTTTACAACGCCCTCATTTCTTCTTAAAACGCGCCAATCACTTGGTTACTTCAGCGCCGAACGAGTTTCATCAGACAAGCTATAGTACACCCACACCACGTTGATTTGTTGTATTTTTTTTGTATATTGTATTGTACCAAAATGTATCAACATCACTATAACTGCACCAAATAAAGTATTTTCAAGTATTCCAAGTAAGGGAGAAAAATTACGGAAAAATGATGTGATGCAATGAAGGGAATTTATCAACAAATCATCTCTTTGTCATCAAAATAGCGACTCTGCCAGTAACAATTTGTCAAACAGGCCGGCCGCTCTCCTATACAATCGGCGCTGATGACGTAGTACCTATTTGGAACGGATCTCGGGTGGTATAAAATATATCGGGTGTTTCATAACGTTCGCATACGAGTTATATCACTGCATTGAGCGAAAAAAAATCGATCAAAAATCACCAAACAATCACATGTCTATAACGCAAAGTTCAAAAATGCGACAGCTGCTAAAGACTTGTATGGCTCTCTCGACCGCTCGATAGGGAGGAACTTAACGTTTCACAAGCTTTGATTGGTTAAACCTTATTGTTAATTTGCAATTAATGCGTTATAGACATTGGATTGTTTGGTGTTTTTTAATCGATTTATTTTACTTAAGGCAGTGATATAACTCGCAAGCGAAAGTTTTGAAACACCCTGTATATAGACTTTTAAGCTTTTTCTGTTAATACTAATCCTATCGTCTTGGAATAAACACCATTATTATTCTGTAAAATTAAGTTGTATTTATTTACACTAAAAAAGAATATATTTTTCCAGAATTTCAGACGACATAAAGATTTCATCATCATTATCACTTTCACTGCCATCTGAATTCAGTTTGAAAAGAACTTATACAAACTTATAATGCAAGATATCAGTAACTAATATTTGACGTTTTAAATTATGACTTGTTTAGCGATTGTTTTATGACATGCGATTTTATTAGGTAATAGGATATACAGGGTGATTTATTAAGAATGTCCAATCTCTGAACTGTAGATTCTAGACCTCAAAATATGATGACTCTGCTCAACATACCTTATGCAAATATTGCTAGCTTCCGAGATACGGGGTGTTCAAAGTTTAAATTTAAATTTTGATTTTCGCAATAATTTTTTGTTTTCACAATTTCTCTTTGAAAATTGGCAAATTTACGTTTGTTGTCATGAGGAATCATAATTTGCACTCTAATTTAACATTGCTAATAGATGGCGCTAGTTACACTTGTTTGTGTTAATTAAATCAAAGTAAAATGTTTTTGGGCTGAACTTACAACAAAAATAATAAAAAAAATAAAAAAAGCGTTAAATTCTACAAAAAAAGTTACTCTTGTTTGATTCGTGTAACTCAATCGGTTATCGAGTTATTTGCTTCTAAAAAGTTCACTAAATTTTAATTTTTTCATAAAAAAATTTTATTATTCCTTTAATATGTAACAATAACAAAAATAAAAAACTTCAAAGCAAATGCTCAAAATGCCCACCATTTACTTCAATACACTTTATGATCCGCTTTCGTAAAGATCTCTTAATATCAAATAATCGTTGTCTATTATTTTTAATTACATCCGCAGCTCCAAAGGATTTAAATCAGGGCCTCTTGGTGGCCAAGCAAACTCACTTCCACGACCAATCCATCAATGCGGAAACTGTTCGTTTAAGTATTGACGAACTTGTAAAGCATAATGTGGTGGTGCTCCGTCGTGCAAAAACCACATATTTTGTCTTAAAGCGAGAGGTATATCCTCTAGTAATTCGTGTAAATGTTCTTGAAAATAATCTAAATAAAGAAGTCCATTTAAATTGGTAGGCAGTTCAAAAGGACCTATTAAATACCCAAATATTACACCACACCAAATGTTAACCTTAAACTCGTGCTGAAAATGTGTTTCCCTCATAGCATGTGATTATTTTTATAATTAAATGGTAAATGTTGCCAAATCAGTAAAAAGAATTGTATTCAGAAAATCTGGGTTAACATTTTGTTTATCTTGAAAAAAATGGGAAAATTGTAGACGCTTAGGTAAATCTTGAGGTAACAAATTCTGAACAGGAGTGTAATGATATGGATGCAATTTTTCCCTTTTCAGTATTCTAAAAATAGATGATTGGCTTATACCTGTTTGCAGACTTAATCGGCGAGTACTGATATCTGGATTCTCCGTAACACAAATTAAAATTTCATCTTCTTCATCGGCAGTGATTGTTTTTGTAGCACCGTGCTCAGTTTTAGAGTGTAAAGACCCCGTTTCACCTAAACGGTTATAAAGATTTCGGTACAGTTTGTAATTGGGTTGCCTTCGATTTGGGTATAATTGTGAATATCTTCGAGCCGCAGCTGGACCACTATAATTTGACTGAGCAAACACACAAATCATATCGCGCATATCATTATTGGAAAAATCGTTATGCCTAGGCATTATTTAATAAATAACTATTACACTTGTTAATTACCAAATTGTTAATAAATGGTATACTAATGTATTACTTATTCTTATTATTATCCAATTTTTGCTGCTACACAAACTGTCTAAAAGTGACACAAGCCTACTTAAAAAAAACGAAAAATTTGCTTTGAAGTTTTTTATTTTTGTTATTGTTACATATTTAAGGAATAATAAAATTTTTTTATGAAAAAATTAAAATTTATTGAACTTTTTAGAAGCAAATAACTGGATAACCGATTGAGTTACACGAATCAAACAAGAGTAACTTTTTTTGTAGAATTTAACGCTTTTTTATTTTTTTTTATTATTTTAGTTGCAAGTTCAGCCCAAAAAAAGTTTACTTTGATTTAATTAACACAAACAAGTGTAACTAGCGCCATCTATTAGCAATGTTAAATTAGAGTGCAAATTATGATTCCTCATGCCAACAAATGTAAATTTGCCAATTTTCAAAGAGAAATTATGAAAACATAAAAAATTATTGCGAAAATCAAAATTTAAATTTAAACTAGCAATATTTGCATAAGGCATGTTGAGCAGAATCATCATATTTTGAGGTCTAGAATCTACAGTTCAGAGATTGAACATTCTTAATGAATTATCCTGTATATGTATATATTAACATAGTCGTGGAGAATAATATTTCTCACAGTATGAACAATATTTAGTTTTGAAATCAAGTAAATTATGAGAAATATGTCAATATTCATAGCAGTTGTCGAGAATATATATTATTGTTGGCAAATAAGATGATTCAGCGTCATTTAACATAGTATTTATTAATACGTCAAAAAATAATGACTGAGAATATACGTCAAAGTAGTTATTTTTGTATTAAGTGCGTTAAACAAGTGTTGTTTAATAGCACAAGAAGGTGGCATAAAAACACGAATTTTATACAAGAAATACAAACAATATTTTTATACAACTGTGAATGTGAAATAAATGCTTCCAATACACTTTGGCGTGTTTTTTTGTCCCGATAAGTTATGTTGCAAAAAAATAGTCGAAAATAACTAAATAATACTTTAGGATTTTTCGGAGACTATGATCGGGTTAACCCGAACATGATCTGAATGTTCAAAAACTAACCATTAGTTAATCGGGTCGTATTCATATGATATGATCCTTTCTACCCTGGTAGACCGGTGGGTAAATGCTATCAGCTGAAGGGTTGTTTCATTTGTGTATCATTTTTTGAACTTCAAAAATTATTTATTGTCTACTCTTAAAGCCTAATTTTACATGTGAAGTTTAATCCTCAAATGTCAGGTAAAACTTCAGATATCGACTTTTCATGTTCAATAGATGGCGTTTACTGACAAACTACAGTTTAAACATTACTGGTGGTCTGGAGGTAACTTCAGTTTAACATGAACCGGAGGATCCGAATCTACCTTTTCCAAATTGTTCTCATTTTTCCAATATTATAAAAGGTTCGGTAAAATTATTTACACTTTATATTTGATGAGCTCGACGACGATAAAATGCAATTGCAATTGGTTCTTTGTTAATTTTTGTTCGTACAGCTTTCTCAAATAATTCAACTTTAAAACAAATATCGGAAAAATTTTGCTTATATTTCCGCGTTAGGCACAACTGGCAAAAAAATGTCTGTTTAGCTGTGACCTGTAAAATAGTTTAAACTCTTAATTAATCTCCAGTTTTACCTTAGGCTGTAAAATTGGACTCTAATGGTTGTCTACTATTAATTAATTAAACGTAAATCATCGATTTCTGCTCAATAATACAATTATTGCACATCTATTATACAATTAAATAATTATCATGGATGAATTAAAGCACTAAAAAGTGAAAAAAAAGTTCTTATAGATCATCTTTTAAATTTGGAATTTCTACCGAAAATTGAAAGCGACGTTCGGAAGCTGCGATGTGAGTTTCTTTCAGGGTTAGGATCCGCAATCAGCTGATTGGAAATTTACCTGAACTCGGGTCATAATTTCCGAAAAGTACTTTTTCCATACATGTTATCCTTATGGTGCATGCCACTAAGTGTTCACAAAAGCCTGAAATACTCTTTTGGGTGACATGGCGACTACGATCGTTGTGGTTGTGGTAAGAAGGTCACGACGAGGTGGGTCGAAGCGAGCGTTGAAAGAATTATTGGAATTTTCAAAACTCAAAGCAATAAAGATTGCAACCATGTGAATCTATCTCATTATTAAATGCGGTAAAGGATATTATAAATATTTAGAAACATTGCTGTGACACACCACCATTTCTCACTATCAACATTTTAACTTTCTTTAATGTAAATTAGTTAAACACTCCACTAAAAATAATCAATGACTTATTTATTCTGTTTTTACATTTTTCATTATTTACCCCAGCACTCAACACTTTTCATAATCAATTCTACTTGTCTTTACGATTATAACGCTCTGGATTAAGTGGAACAGGACAGACCGCTGCCGTGAACGTGATTGTCGTGAGTGCTTAGTGGAATGCACCATTAATTTTATCAATACGTTCAATATTCACAGTATCTGATATAGAAACAGTTTGTTGGCACACCACAAGTTTGGCTGGATTTGCTCTAAGTGGCTTCAATTACAAATTATTTTCAGGAAAGTAATGTCGATTATGATAGTGAAAAGTGTTTCATACAATAGTTGTATATAATAAAAAAATTTGAAACTTTTATTGCATATATTTTTCGACTAACCTCAAAGTTTTCGAGAAAATGACGAAAAACCGATTTTTCTGTTTTTTTTTCGCGTGAAATTTATTCAAATTCAAAGAATTTCAATTCAAAATTGAATGTTTTTCGAGATTTTACTATTTTTCCGCAAAAACACTAATTTCGGCTAGCTTTATTGATTTTTTTTTTAATTTTGATGTTGTTCTAGAGTAGGACTTTTTTTCGACGAGATGTCTACTTTCAAGGTATATCGATTTTTAATGATTTTTTGTTACTGTTATTTAGAGGTTTAAAATTGAGAAAAACCGAAAAAAAAATTTTTCGACCCTGAAACTTCTCGTTTTTTTCATTGGTTCCAATTTTTTAGTATATATATATGTAAATAATTCATAATATTTTGATGGAAAAACTTACTTTGGTATAAAATAAATAAAGTTGAATGAATTTACTTATTAGAAATAACGCTAAAATTGGATAAAAAAATACTGTTATGTATTCAAACAAAAAAAATTTACAAAATATAAAATTTCACAACATACAGGTACTTGAAAGGCCGCCCCAAAACGACTGAAGGTTGTGGGAAGGGGGGTAGGATAAAGTAAGCCTGCATTCATAGGTTGTTCTGGTGTAGTAGTAAATCTCTATTTGACTAGTTGTATTTGTAATATTTTATTATTGGTGTTTATAATCAAAAAGATGCAGATCACATAACCATAGCAAAAAATGGATCTCAAATTACAGTTTGTATTTACAAAAGTAAACAAGTTTATAATCAATTATTGAATCAATCACTTTTAAATTGGGAAAACTCCCTTCAACTGAAGAAGCAACTGCATAACACTCCTACAGAGTCTATTATCAATTGCAAACTTTGTTGGGTAATTTTGACTATGATGGGACAACAAAAAAGTAAAGGACTGGGGCTGGAAAGAAAATGTAGGAGCACTCGTGCCGTAGCATTGAGTGTCTACTCAATGTTGAAAAGTACATTGAATTTAAATGAAAATATTGATATAAAGAATTTTCATAATTAATCCAGCTCATTTAGAACAAAAGCGTCGGATACCGAGGAAAAAAATCTAAAGTTCCATTAACTTTATTCAAGATACTGATAAAAGACAAATTTGCTTTATAAGGTACACATATAATCAATTCCCAGCTTGATTAGAAAATGGCTTGAAAAATACATGTATAATAGCTACACATGTCACCAACAACCACAATTACACTGTTTGATAAGTGTCGATTTTTTATTGAATTTTATAATTTTAAATAGTAGAAAATTTTTTTTACCCTATTGTTGCAGATCGTTGTTTTTCTAATTTTTTCATCTACCGAAAAAAAAATAAAACAAGAAAAAAAATTGTTTATAACAATTTGTTTAATAAACAAATGAATAAATTACGAGTAAAAAATTTTTTTTTGCAATTATGTAGAGAAATGCAAATAATGATTTTTAAGAAAAAAAAAATTTCTTAAATATTTATTTAAATAATAGTTATATTAAAAAAACGATTATAAACAATAAGATATTGTTATTAAGAAAAATTTTTTTTTTAAAAAATCATTATTTTCTCAGGCTAATAATGTGGTAAAAAAAAATTTTTGAAAAATATTCAATTAGTCCATTTGTTTAAAAATTTTTTATAAACAAATGGCATAAACAAATTTTTAAAATTCCAATATGGTGCCAAGGATGAATATAAAATCATACCTGGCTTAAAGTTATTGAAAAAAAAAATAGTTTAAATAATATTATATCAATTTTTCTTTTTTTAACTTGATTAAAAATTAATAATTAATGAAATAAAAAAATTTTTTAATTTTTTTTATGCCATCTTGTTCAGGATATTAATAAAAAGGAATCTACGAGAGGAAAAAAATGATATCAGTAATACAATTCAAATTATTTTCCAAATAATATATACACATTTTCCAGAAATTGTTCATTGAAACAGTTCAATGTCATCCACATCACTGCCCAGTCATAAATTTTTGAGTGAAATTTACCAATAATGTCTGCAGGTATTTTTACGTAGGTACTGATTTTTGGCAGATTTGGTAAACCAGTCCTCGGTTTTTTTTAAGTAGAAAATTTGTTCATTGAGTCCACTAATCAAGTTTTTCACTCTAACTTTGCTTACATGTTCATTGAAGTGAAAGTGAAGTGAAAATGTTGTAGTTGTCTAGCCTTTGCCAAAAGTTCAATATTCCTCACTCAGTTTTGACCAAAAATGGACAAGAGGCGTTTCTTTAATGACTGATTCACATAATATAAGTTTTCTGTGGAATTCTTCTCATAACTGTGCAAATTTCAAATCGATTACAAAAAAAAATTAATTTAATAAAAGTTCCTTCCAAGCATACATTTGTTTACAATGGAATAATTGTAGAAATTTCAAACATTTCATAAAAAGTCATAGAGCACCTCTTAAAAAGGCAAATTAACACACATGATAAAAGAGAAAAATGACTCATATTTATTTATTAAATAAAAAAAATTACCAACTACTAGGTTCAATGAGTCTAAATATTGCCGTTTGCCTAATTTGTAATCACGCTTCTCCAATTTCAGAAATCGGCTATCCACTTAGGAACGCGGACCACGACATTTACCTACCTACTCCACGTTCAGAATTAGTTAAGGGCTCAATATTTTAAAATGCAAAAAATGCACAATCACTTGTCAATTGAAATCAAATCGATATCATCTTTTCCCGCATTCCGCAATAATTTGAGGGCATATTTACTGGAAAGTGCCTTCTACCCTGTAAACGACTTCTACGAGTATTCTAATAATAATATTAAATTCCGGGAATGCTGCATACTGGTTTAATTTTTGCTATGGACTTACCTATATACTAATTATAACCTATAATTTGGTTACCCATTGTGGTTTTCTTCTGTATATTAAAATTTTATTTTATTTGTATCATTATTTATTTTTATGTTTTTTATTATTGTGATACATTTTTGTTTGAAATTGAGATTATGAATAATTTTTATTTGTTTTAAACTACTTACGCTTGATCATTATTCGAAATTAAATGAATAATTAATTAATTTGTAAATTACTTACGTGCTTGCAGACTTTTGTTTAGAGGCAAATTTCTACAACACCGTTCATTTTAGCTCCATAAAAGGTTATTAGTTTATTAACTAAAAATAATCAGGCAATTTAAAAAAAAATTAAAAAAAAAAATAGTTTGCTCCAGTGGCGTAAAAAATAGGGGGATAAAAGTGATTACAAAGCATCAAAATTCAAATCAAAATGTTTGCGGATTCCCTGACAATTAATGAAGCAAAGTGAAGGAAATATTGTAGAAATATTATAGATGTTCTACATTTGAAAATCACTGGTGACGAGTTGGATTTTTTAATACGAAACAAAGCTACAAAGCATAAGATGGCGTACTCCATACTCCTCAATGCATAAACAAGCAAAAATGAGTAGGGGAAATGTAGGTAATGGGAGTCAGTAGGCAATGGTGATCACCTCAAAATAACGAAAACCGAGTGCGACCGACCGATCCAAACATAAGTACACGATAGCATGACGTGTCACACCCGTGTGCGAGCGGTGACTAGCTCAATTCGGCCGACGCGTTGGCGAGTAGTGGGTGTGTGAATATTTCGCGCCATTTTCATCTAATTTTTCGATTTAAGAAATACGGTAAATTACAAAATAACAAATATTTATTTCTGTACTTGTAATGTGTAATAGTTGTAGCATTTTAGCATGCAATTCAACAGCCATATTGTTATTATTACCTATAATTTCTCGCCAACATTTTTTTCCGTTTTATTAACTATGTAGGTAATCGGAGTCGGGTGATCCCATTGCCTACCTAATCTCGGTAAAACAGTATTTTTTTGTTTGTAGATGCCGAAAGTTCGTGCTAGAAAGACTAATAAAGCTAACTGGGAAAATCGGGATCAAAGTTAATTTTTTTTTAAATTAATAAATAATAAGCCAAAGTGATTAAAGTTGATCTCAATCGATAGTTAGTAAAGTAAAGTTTATAATAAGAACAGAGTAATAAATAGTTGATTCATACATTTGCTTTTTTTTCTTTTTCGCTTAAGTAATCCCCATTACCTACATTTACCCTAGATCAAACATTAAATACATGCAGATTTCTTTCTTTGGTAGCAACCAAGAGTTGAGCATCAAGGTCAAACAGTAATAAACATTTTTACCGCGAAGTTCTGAAAAAGGGCCACTCTCCTCAACCAACTGAAGTGACACATTCTGACTTTTTCCTAAATTGAAAACGCAGGGACGTCATTTTTGGGTATGGAGAACATTCATACGGTTATAACTGACTACCAATGTGACCGTTTCAGTGCATTTTCATTGAATTAACATAAAAAATAAACTATTTGAAAGTTTATCAAAATCATTAAAGTATTAAATTTCGGAACTTTAAAGATAGAGAAACTAAAGTTCAATTTTCGTCAAATTGAATTTTTTACTGATTTTTCTGTCCAACAACGGATTTATCTTCCGTTGGTTCCAAGTTTGAGGAGACCTCAATTCAACAACTAAAATTATCATCAACTCGAACTTATCCTGGATTTTGGAGGTTATGTTATGGTACCTGCTTGTAATTTTTGAGCTGTTGTGAAGATATAATTATTATTTAATTTTAGTAAATTAAGTATTCAGCAATTAAATGTAACAAATTGAGTGATGTAGGGTTTTTTAAGTAGAAGACGGCTTCTAGTAAATTTAGGAGTATAGATGAATGTAAAAAAGCTGAGTAAGGAGTAATAGTAATAGTCATTTACTACAGACAAATAAATGAAACATGGCTGAAGTTAGTTTGTAACCAATATTGATTATTTTGTTAGGTAAAATCCAGCAGAAATATTTAGGTAGCCATCTCAACATTTCATAAATGTACTCTTTGTGCATAGAATATTTTTTCTAAAAAACAGCTTTTCCATGAAATCTTCAATGAAGAGTTTAATTTATCGTTTACCTTATCTGATGAGTTTGATAAGAACCTAACTGACATGAACTCAGCTGAGGAATTGGATATAAATGAAAAAAATTGAACGCTTAGAAAAGGCTTCTGTCAGGTACAAATTTAAAAAAAGAATAAGAAGTGTCTGCCAACTTAACCTAACCTAATAAGCCCACAGAACTTCTATCTTTGGACTACATCATCCATGACACCCCTACCAATAAAACATGGTGCATACTGAGGAGCAAGGGGTTAGCAAGTAGAGGAGGGAATGAAAGGAATCTTGCCTTTAATCATGGGAAGTTCAAGAATTACTATATGGTCGCATAATTTCATTGGAGTGGCCAAAACAACGAACATGAATATCATCTTACATCATAAAAAGGGTAAAAGAGAATTTGATGTCTCGCTCAGTTTTTACATGCAACGATGGGTGAATTTTATAGCTTACTTAAGATGAAGAACCAATTCTTTGTATAAAGAATGAATAAAAAGAATTCCCTTGATTTTTATTTCTTACAAAACCTAAAGAAGCTACATTTTAATGAAATTAAACACTAAACTAAACTTTTTTGATATCAACAACTGTTTCAATAATTTTTAGATAAAATGTTCTGTTATAAAAAGTTTTAAAATAACATCAAGGTAATAATAATTTTATATGTAAAATATATCATTATCAAGTCCAAATGTTGAATTTCCATATCGAGCCACAATAAGTCCAATATTTTCAATGTTTTTAAGAAAATGGTATTTGTCATAATTGTAGTCAATGGATATAATGTTGATTAAACTATTCATTGTCCTCATTGTTCTATGTTGGTATCATGTGTTCTGAAAAGAATGTGAGATTTAAGGTATTTTTAGTTTCCTGTAAAATTGGTTATTTGTGATTTAAGTTCTTGTAGCTCTGTAGGTGCAGATTGATCAAATAATAAGAAAATAAGTAAAAAGAGATATTTGATAAAATGTAAAACTATGTGACAGCCCGCCTATAATTTAATTACGCTTTTGCTAATCACATTTTTTAGAAGAATTACCTAAAACATCTATATTATGTCAGATTATGGTTAAATGCAGTAGGGAAAAGTGAGTAAATCGTCTTCTGTTTTGTTATATTTACCATATTCTGCATTTTCTCCATTCCCCAAATTAAAATGTTCACACTTCTGTCCCGTTTTGGCGCCCTACATGTTTTTCCATTTGGAGAAACACCTGAGCGGTGAATATAATTTTAAGATAGATCCATACTCGTATTTTTTCGAGGCAAAAGTAAGGAGACTAAACTATACAGAAGAAACCTTGACTGGTGATGAGTATTACAGATGATAAATTATTAGTACTAGCCTCAAAGAAATATTTCCTTGGAGCTACTAATAAATATCTATTATTCATGGATTGAACCATAATAATATCAATCTTATTAAGAAGATATTAAAATAATTTGATAACTAGCAAACTTGTCAAGAAAGTAGAGCAATTCTTTGACAATAGAACATACCTGTTTATTAGAAGGTAAAACATTTTACGTGTACAGGAACAAGTTCCGTGCAAATTTCCCGCAGTTTCATTGATGACAATACATCGGAACACCAACTGAAGCAAAATCAGAACTTTTTTTAAAACATTTGAAATTAGCACTTACTCTAGGTAGATTACATAGAAAAAATCACATCAAGATCTTGTTTGAATATAAAAAACAACCAAAGAAATAATAAAACTGTCATTAGAATACTCAATATATTAAATATATTCGATCAAAAGTTTTATTTAGGTTGTATAAACTCAACGTTATAGCTACTTTTATATTAGTATTTAATATATTTCCATGAAATAAGTAATTATAGGATAAAAAAACAACTTAAGACACCACAGTTTGCTAAAAATCATTTGAACTAGGTATAATGTAATATTCTTAGACGAGTTTAGATTGTGTCTGACAATAATTTACGTGTCCCATTCAGGTGGATATGGATGGCATTAAAAGGAGAGTCACATCGATATGGTGATTATTAAAAGACAGTCTGAATGCTCACAGTTACCTTTTTAACGTAATACAATCATAAGTACTTTTCGAAAAAATAATCAAAAATTAGCTTCAGCACATCGATATCCAAGAAATTTACAACAGTAGTTGATATTAAACGCTAGCTCTATATTTATTTCCACCACCATACATGATTTTTTATCACGTCATTGCAATATTAAAAAATTATTATGCGTTAATTTTGTTGTCAAAAGTTCGACAGACAGTTATGAGCTCCGACCTCCTCAAGTTTCTTCCACCTCTTTATCGACTTCCGCTTGTTGGGAGCCGATATTAAGAGCAACTTCAACAATCCCGTAATTTCATCAGTTTTTGCTTGTCTTTCGATAAATTGAGAATCTTTATCGGTGGATAATGTTCATAAGCGGGTTTACTCTTTAATCCATCTGAGTCGTCCTACTTAATAGTTGTTATTATGTATGTACTACTTAGTATTTTTGGTAGATTGAAAGTTATATATACTGCGTCACAATCCAATGTCAAAAATATGTCAGACTATTTCCTTCGAAAAATTTAAGCCAACCAAAAAGCTGTAATATTTTATGTTTACCTAGCAACGATCAAATTTCAGCGATAATACTGCACTAGTGCAAATTATCGATAATTTGCACTAGTGCCAAATTTTCGTCTAGGATTAATAAACATCATTTGGTTTTAATTTTATATTTTAAGAAAAGGAACAATTATTGAAAATGCAATTAGAATATACAACTTTACTGGAGGCCGACGATGGTGTTTCTATGCTGCTTCCACCACTTGTTATTATAATTTAAAGAATAACAAATTTTAAACACAGAATTAAGTTTATTTTAAATTAAATTTTTCTCAGGAAATAGTCTGCCAAAATGCCCTCTCGTGCATGTCAAATTGTCTCATAATTTCCTCTCGTGCGCATTCGCGCACTCGAGAAAATTAAATTATCGACAATTTGACATGCACTCGGGACATTAATATTGACTATTTCCTTCGAAAAATTTAAGCCAACCAAAAAGCTGTAATATTTTATGTTTACCTAGCAACGATCAAATTTCAGCGATAATACTGCACTAGTGCAAATTATCGATAATTTGCACTAGTGCCAAATTTTCGTCTAGGATGTAAACTCATTTTGAAATATTTTTTCACGAACAAAACTGTTGTCAATAAGTTACCGTAGATACCAATTCAATGCCAATATGATGATCGTCAACTACGGTATAATTTAAAGAATAACAAATTTTAAACACAGAATTAAGTTTATTTTAAATTAAATTTTTCTCAGGAAATAGTCTGCCAAAATGCCCTCTCGTGCATGTCAAATTGTCTCATAATTTCCTCTCGTGCGCATTCGCGCACTCGAGAAAATTAAATTATCGACAATTCGACATGCACTCGGGACATTAATATTGACTATTTCCTTCGAAAAATTTAAGCCAACCAAAAAGCTGTAATATTTTATGTTTACCTAGCAACGATCAAATTTCAGCGATAATACTGCACTAGTGCAAATTATCGATAATTTGCACTAGTGCCAAATTTTCGTCTAGGATGTAAACTCATTTTGAAATATTTTTTCACGAACAAAACTGTTGTCAATAAGTTACCGTAGATACCAATTCAATGCCAATATGATGATCGTCAACTACGGTATAATTTAAAGAATAACAAATTTTAAACACAGAATTAAGTTTATTTTAAATTAAATTTTTCTCAGGAAATAGTCTGCCAAAATGCCCTCTCGTGCATGTCAAATTGTCTCATAATTTCCTCTTGTGCGCATTCGCGCACTCGAGAAAATTAAATTATCGACAATTTGACATGCACTCGGGACATTAATATTGAGAATTTTTCATTCCAAAGTCAAAAGCAGGTTTTTACAGTTCTATTTAGTTATCAAGGTTTACGATCCACATGTAGAATTTATATGAAAATTGTCTACTTTTGAAGTGGCTCCTGAGGCCAAAATAACTTTTTCGTTTTTCTTAGCAGATGTTTTGTTACTATTAACAAGTGAGTCTGAATAAAAAAAGGACTCTTCCACCTCAAGATTATAGTTTACCATATTTTATCCATTGTTTCTAGTTCTAATACTTAGTAGAAATGACTTGATGACTTTGTTGATCGTTAAACCGAGCTTATTCGTCTCTGTAGTAAATATGACAAATTTTGTTAGGAAAGAAGGGTTAGCTGAAAAGTTTCCGACCTCATCCTGATTATGTCAAGATTAATTTAAGTTGGGAAATATATATGCGCATCCGATAAAAATTTCAGCCATTTTGGAAGTCTAGTTTCCGTTTGACAATCGTATTAGTGAATAGTTACAAGGATTTTTCTGAAAATCGCAAAAATTGAATATTGTGCCGCCATTAAATATTTGTTTTTGAAAGGCAATACGTCTAGTCAAATAATAGCAAACTTTTAAGCAGTTGAATTCAAACCTGGCCGAATTTAGAAAGAAGGAACGTGCTTTTCCATTAGGACAACGCTCCTTCTCACACAATTAGCGTATTCATAAGATCTGGATCCCAGTAATTTTTTCCGTTTCCTAACTTCAAAGCTTTACTTTCAGGAGAGATATTTTTATCAGATGAGAATGTTATCGCATATATAAATTCCTTTGCTATGAAGAAAGACGTTAACAGTTTTATGTTTCCATCAGGACAAAGCACCTTCTCACACTTTGGTGATGGCCATGGCTAAAATTTATGAATTGTACTGCAATTGGATGACCACCCATTGTATTAACCAGATCTGGATCCTAGCCACTTTTCTTGTTTTTTAACCTCAAAGTCCCAGTGTGCAGGAGATATATTTTTATCAGATGATAATATATATATATATATATATATATATATATATATATATATATATATATATATTCAGCTATATTATGAGTGGTTTCTTATTGGGAACGTGGCAATAAAACACCAAAGTGGACTAACTTTAATATACTTTCCGAGCTTTCGAATACTTATGTATTCATCGTCTGGGAAATAATTAATTGAAATTTTCGGTGGTTTTGAATTGTATTAATTCTTGTGAAAATTTTAAATTCATAGGTTTGAAAATTTAATATTCAAATTGACGTTTACAGAGATAATGATTAATTGAAATATTGATCAATATTTCTTTATTAATTATTTTCCAGACGATGAATACATAATTATTCGAAAGCTCGGAAAATATATTGAAATTAGTCTACTTTGGTGTTTCATTGTATAAATTAATTTATGATAACGGGTCAAATTAGTTCAATCTTATAATAAAAATAAATAAAATGATTTTACAAATAAACGGCTTAGGAAAAAATGAATCTTACTCAACCTTTATCTTGACTAGAATCGTTTATTTACTCATAATTTCTAAACAAAATCCGACGTTCATAACGGTTGTCGACATCTATGTGTATTTACGAAATTAGAAGGTTTTTTAAATATATTGTGTGCAAACCTTCTTCAAAGGTTCTGTAGGAATTGTCCATATTTGTAACAAATACAATGTTAACATTTACGAAAATTAAGTTGGAATTTTTGCTGCCGTTTGTGATATTCACACTGAACACACTACCACTACACCAACACTCAAAATTAGACTGTTTGACACGCGTTTCGATAGCCAAGTTATCATCTTCAGACTAAAGGTAAACTAAAACCTATCAACTTGATTCACTAAATACTAAATTTTCCCACCAATAAACGTTCTCACGCGAAAAGTAATTCCAGCGGGAATTTTCATTTATTCCTTGACTACTGAATTTTAGAGTGAGTTGTAAGTAATAGACCTTTTGTCAATTTCAAGGCTTTCAAATACATCCAAAAATTTATTATTGGATACATTTCTTAACAATTTCACATTATTTAAATTTATTTAATGATTATGACTGACAGCGGGATCGGCAATATTCGATTTTCCGGTTCATCCATATTATAAGTGAGTATGTGCTCTTTAAACCGGACATTAATGGATCTCTTAGTCTGCCCGACATACTTTCCGTTACAGCAGTCAATTTCATATACAACTCTTTTCTAAAGGTTTTTTATCCTTAGGATTACCCAACAATTGTTTTAATGTATAATTGGATTTATAAGCCAAATTGAAAATCGCAAAAATTTCAAATTTTTAACTACATAAGAAAATGATTTGTGAGGTCATAGGTTTAATAAAAACATTGAGCAGTTGTCTGCTTGATGATCACGAGGTTATCGTTGCCAGCAACATAGTTTGTGCTGTTACAATACAGTTTTTATTTATTAGTTACGTATAAATTATTAAAAATTAAAAGCATAATAAACTTAATTACTATAAAATATTAAAATGAGTTAAATTTGATTCTTACTTACCATTTTTGTTGTATATTCGAATTTCTTGGCATCATAAAAAAAAACTTTATCAGGTGTTTTAGCCGTGGTATTTTTACATACTGGCACAAAATACGATTTATATACCATTTTTCAGATTAATTAAAGTTTGACAATAACGCTTATTTTAGAATAACCGAAGAAATAACTGTGGTATTTACTTTGTAACATATGTTCAGTGTTCATTTAATACCTATGACATCACGCTATATGGCTGCCTTACTGAAATGTTTGAACTACCTAAAAAATTTTTCAATTTTTTTCTCTATAAATATTGATCAAACAATTAAAAAAAATTTTTTACCCCAGAAATTATTTTTTGCAGACCCACAAGTTCACTATTGTTGATCATAATAAAAAATACTGTGTTTTTGTAAAAAACTACATTCATAACATAATATTTTGTTACATTCAATTCGTCTTTTTAAATATTGTATCTCTATTCATTTTTGAACATGTAGCCTTATTTGGGAGATTGCCAGTGCTGATTCAGGAGAGGGAGATCAATAACTGATCAAATAGTTACTATTTGCTGTCTGTTGGAAAAAAGCTATAAGCACAATATTTCCATACACCAGCTTTGCATAGATTACAAACAAGCCTATGATTGTGTTGATGTTACCCTAAGTCTTTTTGGCATTCCTCCGAAACTTATTCGCCTGGTTCAGATGACGTTAGCTGAGACCAAGAGCAAAGTGAAGATAGCGGGGGAGGTCTCACGAGAATTCCAAATATTACGAGGTCTTAGGAAAGGAGACGCCCTCTTCAACCTGACACTGGGTACGAGTCATCAGAAATATCTAAGTTAATAGAGAAGGAACTCAGGCCAATAGAACAGTGCAGTACCTGGCCTACACTGATGACATTGATCTACTCAGTCGAAGGCAGCGTGAACTGAAGGGAAGCTTTGAGCAGCTGGAGAAGGAATCCTGTAGAGCGGGGCTCACCATTAACTAATCTTAAAAAATAAATGGTTATTTCAAGGAACAGAAGAACTCCGCCGACTTTTGAAGTAGGCCGGTATAAGTTCGAAAATGTACCGTCATTTAAATACCTGGGATCACTAGTGACCGAAAATAAATCGATGGAAATAAGAGAACTTGTAAAAGCGGGGAATAGAGCATACTGCAGTCTCCAACGACTACTAAATTCACGTTTACTGAACGAAAAAGCGGATCTATCACACAATTCTCAGCCCGGTTGTCATGTACGCTAGCGAGACCTGGGTGTTGAACAGCCGCGAGCAGCAAAAGATCTTACGCCGAATATATGGACCACTGTGCGAGAAGAGAGTGTGGCGCAGCCGTACAAAAACCGAGTTCTAACGGCTCTATGAAGACCCCAGCTTGGTGACAGAAGTGAAGAGGACCAGACTCAAATGGCTAAGCCACTTAGAGCTTATGCCTAAGAAGCGGTGGGTGCGCAAAGCGTAGAAGCTGAGTGCAGGCCACCGCGCAAACGTTGACTGGAAGATGTCGAAGAAGGTCTTCGGGAGCTGGGTATGAGAAGGTGGAGACGCCGAGCGTTGAACCTTGATTACTGGAGGAATGTGGTGGACGAGGCCCATGTTCTTGAGGGCTGTAGTGCTTGTGGTAGTAGTAATAGCCTTATTTTTAGACGTATGTTGGGAAGTCTGTAATACATAAAAATTATAAAGAGAAGATAGTCAATATAGTTATTTTTGTATTAAGTGCCTTAAAAGAGTGTTATTTAATGGCACAGTAAAGTGTCAATTTTTCGCTGAGATCGCAGGTCGAGGCCAAAATGTGAATGTGAGTTTATATCGTTTGAAATATATTAAAAATAAATAGTTCCAATACATCTTGACGTGATTTTTTTGTCTCGATAAGTTGTCATTTTTAAAAGACTCTTTAGGACATTTCGGAGTCTATAATCGAGTTACCCGGATCGGGATCAGCTAATTAGAATTGAACTTTACTGCAAAATCAGTGAGAGGCAGTAAATCGTTAGATATCATGGAGGAATTAACGCTCAAAAAAGTCATAAAAATCAAAAGACAACGTTTTAAATTTGAAATTTCCACCGAAAATTGAGCGCGATGTTGTAATTTGTAATCTAAATCTCGTTCTGGGTTAGGATCCGCAATCAGCAAATAATGTGATATACCTTAAACAGGGCTGTAGTTTCCAAAAGTATTATTGTACGACATGAAATAGTTCAATACTTCAAATTCATTTATTCTGTTTATTCTGACAATCCAGCAATTTCATTTCTATCCATTCTCGGTATTTTGCTTTGTGTTCACCCCCAAAAACATCACTTTTTGTGATCTAGTGCAAAAACCTGATTTTTTTTTAAATAATGCATTTTTCGATCATTCCTGCTTAATGACAAAAAGTCATGGAAATTGTGTAATTACTTAATAAATAAATTGTAGTAGCTTATCAATGATTTGGTGAACTCTCCAAGGTCACTCTGGAAACTAAGTTGGAATTTCTGAAACCGTTGGAGATATTCATGCTGAACACACAGTTTACACTACCGCCCAGAAAAACTGTGTTCAACGCGCGTTTCCATAACCAAATTATCGTCTTCAGATACTAAAAGTAATCCATAATTATCAAAACGCGGGTCAGTCAATGTAACTGTTAGTGTTGTTATAGTGATACCGTAATAGTTATTTACGTAACTAGTTTTGAAAAGAGCAATATTGTTTAATAAGCTTAATTTTAAATTACGCAAGTTGAACAATATCGCTCTTCTCATAACGTGTTTACGTACAACGTTTTATCTAATTCCGCGCTTTTATAATATACTATAGAATCATCAATTTCAATGAAAATATTTATATGGAATAAAATGGTGTTAGAAGTATTGTTACTATGGAAGCAAACAACAATTTTTCAATATATGTCAAAACTAGTCAGAAGAAATTACTTGAAATGTCTTCAGATAGCGAATCAGACATTCTATTTGAAGTAAGAGAGTCGGCAAATGTTGCAGTGGGTAGTTTAATACCAAAAATTTGAAAACTGGTGCGATTTGAAAAATATAAAGAACATCAACGAAAAGGTACTACTTGCTTATTTTGAAAATTGAAAAACATTAAATGCTTAGATGAAGAAGGTAAAGATGAAATATTTCTATTTGCAAAAGTACGACTCAATTCACGAGAAGTTTATAATTTATTATTAAATAAATCTGTTCCTCAGATCACAATGATAACACGGATTGCTGGAACCTACAAGAAGGCTGAATTGACATTCCTACGAGAAGGACACGTATTTGATGAATGCACCTTTTTTAAAATTACAAATCCAAAAATCAAAACACACGTTATTCGCGAATTTCTGGTCACCGTTGGAACTACTGCTGGTGTCAATTTTGTTGACCTCAAAAAGTATAGAAATATTAGACCTTCTACTGTAAAGCTCGACAGATTTTTGTACGATATTATAATGGAAAATGTGGCATCCAACGCGTGAGTATAAAAACTATTGAAAATTACCAGCAAAGATCGCTAAGTACCTGGGTATACCTAATGTTAAGGATACACAGGACGCTCGTCAGCGTCTCTCCTGGCAGACTTAGTAGCGGATATTCTAACAATAACAGTGTAGCCAAAGGTTATATTGAGAGTGCACACGAAAATAAGAGAAGAATTTTAGAAAACATTCTGGGCCAAGCCCCTGGCATACATGTAGATATCACAGATTCAAATGAAATTAACATTAGACAAGAAGTTCAAGAGAATATTCACCTAGAAAATAGACTTACTTTAAATAACTGTGTCTTTAATAATGTTGTTTTCATGTTTATAAATCTTAAAATACTAATGAATCAAAATAAGTTAATTGTCAGTTTAAATAATGAAATAATTAATTATTCTTTGACATTTAAACAGTTACCTAAGTTTATACATTACTAGTTTTCATAACTGATATATGAAGGTTTTGAAAAATGTCAAGGAGTAACTTACAGTGTCACATTTGATAGCGGAATTAGATAACAGTATTTTCAGTATACTCTGTATATGTCGATACATAAACTTGATGTTCCACTCATCTTTCTCTCTTAAGTAAAATCATTGAGCTTTTAGAAACTGTATTTACTGTCAAAGCAATTGTTTGCACCTTTCTAACATAAACCAATTTCATTTTAATTTGTTACATAATATTATTCACTCGCCGAATATTTTATTTGTTCCTTTAAGATATATCTAGTTATAAATAACCCATCAAATGAAATTTGTAGATTAATTAAATTCAAAATCACTAATTAAGTTTTTAGCTTCATCTTGGAATTATTATATAATTAATTTTGCTACGATGTGATGAACGATTTAGCAATTCAAAAACGTTTTATTTTAAACACAAGTCACTTTTCTCTATAAAAAAAATAAAATCTGATATTTGATTACACGTAAGTCTAATGCTTTTTATTGCAATTGAACTTGCAATTCCGATATATCTGTCATATCTTCTTCCATGTCGCTACCTTCGACATTTTCGAACTTTTGTTCATATTTGGTTTCAACGATTTCTTCATGGTCGGCTTCTTGTACTACATTCGCTAAGTTCGCCGCGGAAGTTAACGAATCGGAGGAAGTATTATTTTGAGCGTCGTTACTGTTCGATGACGAAATTTGAGGTTTCGTTCTGCCATATTTTTCGTGGATATTTCGGTGTCGTTTTAGAGCGAATCTGAAAATAACATAAATTTATTATATATTATAATTATTATTATTTATTATATATTATAATATAATTTGTGAGTTGGTCTATATTCAGTAGCGGTATTAAGGTAAAGAGACCGCCCAGGGCGACAGGCAAAGAGGGGCCCTGCCGGCGAGATATTTGCGAAAAATTTGTTAAGTTGGGAACACTAGAATGGAACGCAGTGTCAATCGCTGCACTGCATGCAGTCCATTTAAACGGGCATCTCATACTATAGAGGAACACATCTATCTCTTTTCAACATAAACTTTCGAAAAAATAACTGTACTGTACTACACTTAAACACAAGACTGTTTTAAAAAAAATCTACAATCTTTTTTGCCTGATCAGAATGTAGTTACCCCTGTTATGAAGCCAGTCCTGTTATATTATGTTGATAAAATCTAGTTTGGCGAATGTTCCGGGTGCGATTTCTAATTATATTATGTTTATATATATATATATATATATATATATATATATATATATATATATATATATATATATATATATATGGCAGCAATTTCTTTATATTGTTTTTATATACTGTTTACAGTACGTTGTGTGCGTTTTTATAGAGTAAATTTCTAAGAAGACCTTCTTATTTGTTAATGGAAAATTAAGAGATTTTGAACATTCTGGATCTGATTATAGTGTAAATAATCATGTCTCTAACACCCGTTGCAGTCTGTAAATAATCCGATGTCGTTGTGAACACGACGGAATAGTAAAAAGTAAAATAAATAAGTATTTTAAGAATTAGATAATCGCTATGTCTTAGGGCATAGTTTAGAGTATAAATAAGATACACCACACATGTGTATGAATTCACCCCACTGTTCAAAAAACTATTTAAATAAATAAGAAAAACATTATTGTATTAATTAGATAGATATCACCGTGACAGATTCATTTAATATAGTATATATTTGTATTTTAAAGAAATTCAAAATATGATAGGAAAATCTAAATAGATTCCCCTTAAATATCAACTCAGTAATCAAAAGTGGTTAGTAGATGGAAAAAAACAAATTCAATCCCTTTTATTATTAACTTTCGGTGAATATAAAGAAGTGCCTTTATTTATGTAGGTGGTATAAGCTCTAGAAATTTCACAAATGTCTGGACTTCCTTGTAGAATGATAAATAGATTTGAAGACTATGATATGAATTTTGTAAAACAAATATACCCAATCAAATAAATATTTAAGCATTCTTAAGTGATTTTTAATTCTTTATGAAATTTGAAAAATTTATAATTCCTTACCTATCTGAAAATCCAACAGAGCAAATATCGCATTTGAAAGGTTTTTCTCCTGAATGGACTTTGGCATGGTTCTTCAAGTGTGTCGCTTGGTTGAAGCAAGAACCACAAATATCACATCTAAAAATAAATTAAAAACTTGGAAAAGGCTTCGATAAAAAAGGTCAGATAATTTTAAAATTAACAATTATATCAACTCCGATTTTTTTGCTAATTATACTAAAGAAGTGGTAAATATTTTTATTTGTTTAACAGCGTTGCTTTGTCAATTGCAACAATTGCAACTTCTTGTCGAATTTTTTATTTTTCCAAAAATAAAATCAATACTTCAATGCACTCATTATTTTATTGGAGAAATAGTAACATATTCATCTGAGATATGTTTTATTTTAGGAATTGCTCTGAGTTACTTTTGTGACGCTTTCTTTTCGTGTGTGCCTCGCTCATTGTGTGTACGTCAGCTTATTATCGCGCGTGGAATTAAATTCAAAATTTGAGGAGAATAAAATAAAATTAAGCAAGATGGCTCGACCAACCAAATCTGTAGAGTTCAACAGGAGAATTAAACTGTGGCTGTATTTTTTCCTGTGGTCGGTCATTTGACTTCATCAGGTTACAGGAAACCCACAGAAAGCCTGTAACACTGATGAATGGAGAGGTGGAGTTTAGAAATGGGTTTCACCTTATGGCGATAGGGGAATTATCGCGGAATGCAAGGTAAATTTCTGAGAGTTCTCCATAGGCCGTTGCTAGTAGTGGTAGTCTAGCATATGGAAATGGTGTTATTGGGTGTAGCGTTGCCAGATGCGGTAGTACGAATCACGTATTAGGCTTGCAGGTGGTTTAGACGGCTCGAAATAATCTTACTATCTACGCTGACATAAAAGGTGTTGCTGGAGTTGAATCGACGTTTGCATTTTTGCAGTATCTGAAAAGTACCTGCTAGTAAGACATCTTTTAAGAATATTATTAGGTAAGGTAAGCCCATATAAAATAACATATTGCAGGATGATTCAAAAATAATTTATACAAAAAACACGAAAGTCGTGTGTTCTTGTCTATGCATGAACTTAGATCTAAATAATATTCAAGTAGTAGGTAAAAGAGGGATATTAAAAAAAATCAAAAATAGCATGTTGCTGAACTGTTGTTTCATTAAAAAAGTAATATATAAATAACGACGATTCCAACCCCTTTTTTAATATTTAGAAAAGTAAAGAGATGTTATACTATTGTGTGTATATCATTAATGATTTGTTACATTGGTTTTAAATTGAGAAAATTACCTATAAGGTTTTTCTCCAGTGTGTATCCGCCTATGGTTCCAAAGTGTAGAATGTCTAGCAAAGGATTTGTCACATACTTCGCAGATATACGGTCTCTCTCCCGAGTGTATCCTCTCGTGATTTTTAAGATGAGGAGATTGAGAAAATTGCATCCCGCATACATTACATCTAAAAATAACAAAGTTATTTATTAATATATTTATTCCAGTGAGAACATAAAATATGTAAATAATTAACAAAAGTATTAGTGAAATTGTATAAAGTATAAGTATTAAGAGTTAAAGGTGTTTATGAATAGAACTTTGCTTTTAATTTAAATTTCAAATATATATAGTTATCATAAAATTTAAATACACAATATCATATAATTGACGCTTAATTTTTTCTCTAATCTTAAAAAAGATGAAATGGAAACTTCACAAATATAAAATTATATTGTTACTCAATTTCAACCACTATTGAAGGAAAGGAGTTTGAAACAAAAGCAAAATAATTACAACATATCTCATTTATGTTTTCATTTTAGTCACAAGATCTTTTCATATACCAAAACGAGTGAAATAAATCTCATCTAAATTATGAATTGATTTAAGAGCGACTTCATTTACATCCTAAACAGGCTCTACTGGATTGAGGTTAGGACTGTTTGTTGGCCATACTATTACTATCGATCTTCTATAACGGAGAGAAAGGAACTACATTTTGGTTTTAGTACGTTTACTATGTGCCTGTGTGCATTAAGACAATATCTGTTAATAATCAACATGTTAGTATGGCTCTCTATATTAATACCATCTTATACCAAATGCATACCTTGGAAGTATGCGGCATTGCAAACATATTTTGTTCTCTATTCGTCTTACCAGTACCATATCTTTGGCAACTTGTAGTGATCTTCAATCTGATGGAGTTAATTTTTCAGAAACTTTGGATCTTGAATCGAGCTTTTCAAATCGTCTTCTTATATAAATACTTATTTCTTGCTAATTGCGCCATACAAAATGTTTAGTAAATAAAATGCTTTTTGGGTATTTTTTAATTTTCAAGAAATTATTTAGTAAGACCGAGGCGAATCCAAGACTTTTGAAATTGTTTACAGTTACATAATTGTACTGAAATGAGAGTATGCAATAGCAACAGTTTAGTTTTACATTGTCATTCGGCACCTGGACACAGACAGTGTCAGGCAAATAACCAATGAATTTTGACAAGAGTCACGAACAGCGGCTCCCAAAAAATGTAATCATCCAGGCAATCCAGCTCCTAGAAAGGAGAGAAGAGGACTCCTAGAGAGAAGACTGAATATGACATAACCTTTTAAGTTAATTACTTAAGTGCTTCATGTAAAAGCAGATCATATGCGAGATCTTACATATTAGTGTTAGTGTTAAGAATGTAAAACAATTTAAGGAGCTTTTACTGAGCAAAACACTTAATTTCAAGACATTTATAGTAACTTAGGATAGAATAAAATTATTTATTGATCTGGAACCGTTGGTGATATTCAACTGAATACACTGCTAAAACCACCACTACATAAACACTCATAATTATACTGTCTGACGCGCGTTATCGTAAACAGTGAGTGTGTATTGATCGTGATGTTGATCAGATTACAATGTTAAGAAAATCTTCAAGGTTTTCTTATAAAAAAGACAAACAAAAAATAATAATAAATAAATAAAATATAAATATGTACATTTAGATGAAATCGCACAATCAGATTAATGTTTTTCAACCACATATTAATTAGTAAACCTGGCAAAAACCCAACCAACGTGTCATCATACCGTCCAATAAGCCTTCTACCTACAATGTCCAAACTTCTTGAAAAATTACTCCTATACAGAATAAATGAAGACTTACCTCAACAGAATTGGATCTCCTGCCATCAATTTGGATTCCGACAAAAACAATCGACAGTGCTACAAGTCCACCGACTCACGCAGAAAATAAATAAAGCCCTGGAAAACAAAGAATACTGCTCTGCTGTTTTCCTTGATATTGGACAGGCTTTTTACAGAATGTGGCATCAAGAGCTGTTATACAAAATTAAAAGATCCCTTCCCCCAAACTACTAACCACTTCTGAAATCTTACGTAAAATAACGTAAGATAACAAAACCTTCCATACAAAAGTTAATGAGGAAAAGTCCGAAAATTTTACTATAGCAGCAGGGGTTCCACAGGGTAGCGTACTAGGTCCACTATTTTACATACTGACACAGTCATCCTCTCTACTGATCAACAACCACAAACAACAGCAAAAAATGTCCAGGCTCATCTTGACCAATTACAGGAGTGGCTAAAAAATGGAGGATTAAAGTTAATGAGACCAAATCAATAAATGTAACATTCACGCTATGTAAGGGTACATGTCCGCCAGTCAAGTTAAACAATACGGAAATACCTCAAGCAGATAGTGTCAAATACTTAGGAATCCACCTAGACAAAAAATTGAACTGGAAACAGCACATCACAAAAAAAGAAAACAACTTAATATAAAAGCAAGAGAACTACATTGGCTGATAGGGAGAAAATCCAAAGTCTCACTTGAAAATATCCTTATCTACAAATCTGTCATCAAGCTTATATGGACATATAGAGAATAGAGCTGTGGGGCTGCGCTTCTAAATCTAATACAAATATTATTCAGAGATCCCAATCTAAAATACTCCATCAGCTAGTAGATGCTCCATGGTATGTAACAAATCACACTATTCACGTGGATCTGGGAGTGCCCACTGTACAAGAAGTTATCCAAGAGAGAATCATCAAATACCACCCACAAAACTATAGAAACCCACCCAAATCCACTACTAAAGGAGTTGTTAACGCCTCGAAAATACTAAAAAAAGTTGGCCAATAGACCTAATATGAGGTACATCAATGTAAGCCTCACTAAGACATTTAACTATATTAACCTATAGAATGTAAAAAGTATTCTGATTGTTAATAAAAACTTGTAAAAAAAACCACATGTCCATAATATATGGAGTATACGATGACGGTTTTACCCAAGAGTGACTTTTCAGTGGTTGACAACACTTTTGGTGCGATGATTATATTGTTATTTTCCGCCTTGGTTCTGATGTCAACAACAACAAATAGTTTTCTTTATATGAGTACTTAAACAAATCTGTCATATTTATTTATGTAAAATTTTTAAACTATTTTCGTTGTTGCATAAATATGAAGAAAAAAATAATTTCGGGTGTTAACAAAACATTGTTTTCTACGTAGAAAAACAATTGAAGAAGTAAATGAAAGGTATACAATAACTTTCATGAATAGTTATTTATGAACAATTCATCTAAAAGGTGAGTGTCACTATTACTTATTGCTGATAAAAAACTCAAATGTTTGGATATCGTTAAACGTAACACAAGTGACTTCATGTGAGTAATGTGATCCCAAGATAACAAAAACCTTTTTTACGGCCAATAAGATTATGATCATTATTATTAACCAAAAGGGACAACGATAACTGACCAATATTGTACCGATTTACTGACACGTTTTGATGCCGAATTCAAGAAAAAAAGCGATTTAAGTCATGTGAAGAGGTAATGGCTCAGACAACCACGTATTTAGAGCAAAATTATTTATTGGATAGTTTTAAAAAATTGGCATCTTGTTTGACCAAGTGTGTAGAGTTTGAAAGAGATTATATTAAAAAATAAATTATTCAATTGATTCATTATTATCTAATTGAAATATTGTCGCACCAATTTATCTCCTATCTGCGGATGGGCGGAATTTATAGACCTATTCTATATAATATAGTCACAGCAAGGTAAACTGTATCTACCAAGCAAAGGTGAGTTGAATAATTGCCAAATCGAACATAAATATCAGGTTAAATATGTGTAAAGCCGACTGATCTGAGGAGCAACACTCTCCCCTATATAGGACAGATTTGGCTGTAAGCTCATCAATCGTTATCACTTTTTTTACATTATTTTGTCAATGTTTCAAATACTTAACATACCTGTAAGGTTTTTCTCCTGTATGTATCCTTGAATGATTTTTAAGATATGCTGCTTTCGCAAAAGCTAAACCACAAATATTACATTTGAAATTCTTTTCGCCCGTGTGTAAACGTTTGTGGGACCATAGAGAAGAATATCTGCTAAATGAACCTAAAAATATTACAAAATCATCATCTCTATATTGTAAGAGTTCGAGGATAAAATTCTACAAGTTAATTTATTCACAATTAAAACTTGTTCATAGGGGTCGTGAATTCTTTAGAATGTCTTTTCATTTTTTTATAGTCTCCTTCTGTATTTCTAGATTTTCAGCCTAGTGTAACGAAACGTGAAAACCATCTAGTAGTTGATCGGCCCCTACTGCTTTTTTCATGTCCAAAATATTGCAACACTTTCTTCATGCATAAAAATGATAGTTTGGTAGCGACACCTAACTCTTTCTGAATTGACAGATTAGTTTTCTTTGTAGATCAGGGGATTCTAAACAATCTCACGTAACACCACATCTCAAATTAATCGATATATTTTGGGCGCCTTAGCTCTAAGTTTCCACGATTCTGAACCGTGTGGAAGATTGAGACGACCAACCATCAGACCCCATTCATTTTAGTGTTTTGGTTATGTATGAGTTTTTCCATATTATAGTAAGTTTCTTGGCTGAGGCTATTCTTCTTTTAAATTCATCTTCGCATTCACCAATGTTCTAATTATTGACCCCAGATGTGTTTACCCTTTCGAGATTGTCAAGCAGATGGGTCTATCTAACACTTAACTTCAAATATCACTTCTTTACCGCCCCGATTAGTTGCATCTTTCGCCAGATATCTTCAATATTCAAGTAACTCCTCTGCTATGAGCTTCTGCTTTATATATGCTCTTGCAATCATTCTACAACATTGCAGAACATCTTAAGGGTCTAGTAATAGACAATTTCTGTCTAAAAACTTCTTTCCAGTTACAGTTAACTTCTTTTTAGGAGCAATAGTTCAAAAATCGGTTACCCAATAATAGATAGGGTCACCCACCATCTTTTACAGTTTCTCACTTTACCAGTCGGCACTACAGCTCGGTGTGAGCCTCGACAATTCGCCTCCAAATTGATCTGTTCTTCACCAATGTTCACCATCCTCTCACATTCATTGTCTTCGTTAACTTAATCAGTCCATCTGATATGGGGTCTACCTTTTTTTCTACTGCTGTATATTTTGGCATTCACGATTCTCTTAACATTCGCTTATGCTCCATTCTTTGAATGTGACCAAACCTTCTCAACCTCCGGGCTTTTCTATAGTTTTTATTACATTATATTATGACCACTGCTTATTACGACACGACTATAGTTATAAAATTGTTAATTTGTAAGAAAAATAAGTTAGATGTTCCTAACATACAACAGCATTCCCTGGGGGTGATTATTTGGACCTTCAATCACCACTGATGAGTGTAATGATTTTACTTTATATATAAAAACATTGAAATTTATGTGCAAAAAGCTAATTACCATTACAAATATTACAATGGAAAGGCTTGTCTACATTATTTTGTTGATTTTTTGAGCCCCCAATGAAGATGATCCCACTACCGTTACATTTAGTACATTTGGTAACGCTCGCTACTCCCCTTCTTTTAACCGGGTGGTTATTTTTTATTCCTATTGGTATTGTATTTTGCGTACCTGAAAAATAAACAAATTATTTTATTTATTATAAACAGTTTAAAAAGTACTGCACTATTTGAAATTTTATCTATTTGTTAGAAAATTGTCTTCTTGATAAAAATTGGCGCAATTCGGAAAACTGGTGATATGAAAATTCTTAATTCTCATACCATATAACAAAATTAGAAATTTTATAGTAAATTCAATTTCATCCTTTTTTAGTCGCTTGGTATCAGAAACAATATTTTGATTTAAAATCATAGCACACAACAAAAGTTCTTTAAACAATTTCTCGTAATAATATTTCAATAATAATTTTGTCTAACTTACTTTGATAAATCGCCTTTTTACAAGAACAATGTGATATTTTTTAAGCTACAACTTTACATGAGAGCAATTTTAAACATTTAAGCGTTAATAAATTCTAAAATAGTGATAATTTTAATGCCAGAAAACAATTAAATTGTTGCGGTAATTAATGTGGGTAAAAAAATTGATTTACACAAAACACAGACACACATGTCACGTTTTTAATGAAAATATGTCACAAAACGCTTGTAACATATTAAATAAAACACACTATCAAAATAAAGATCTTTTATTTGAAAAATACATATTTATGAAAACAACGGCTTACTTAAACCATGAAATTAGTTTAAGGCACAACAATCAACAAGAAATCAATCAATCACGTAGTACTTAGTACTTTCTTTAATTAAAATTATAAGGTAACTGAAAAATAACGTTCATACAAATAAAAAAATAAAAAAGTTAACTGTACTTGAAGTTATTTGATAGTAATTAACGTCTTCTAAGACAATTATGGCATCCAGTTTCATAGTACTTAGAAATTCAAAATAGGAACAACACTCTTTGAAAAATATGGCATCAGGATCAGAGGTTTGAACTTTTATCATCTTCATTAACATGAAATGGCTCGCTTTTTTGTGCCGCCTTTTTAGCCCCGATAAATGCGTCAGGTGTATACATTGCTCTTTCTCTTTGAGACTGAGTTGAATCGCCCTCGTTTTGCGTATGTCCTTCAACGAAGTAGTTGTGTGTAATTGATATGAGATTTGGCACAGTTTTGAGTGTGTAAGTGTACATTGAAATCATAAACATATTATTTTGGTGTCCGGCACAATTATCTGATTGAAAGACAACATCGAAGTCTATAGTCATTTTGGAAATTTTCTCCAGGCATTTGTAAACACATATCTATTTTGTTGACACCTCTATTGGCATTATACTCGTTCCATACATAACACTCAGCTGAATTATTTTGTAAGTTATTAATTCTTAAATAAGTACATTTTGTTTGGACTTGTAGTAAAAAACTGAGTCATCTTTGGGGAATACTGCTTGAAGATCATAGACCGCTACTAAAATATTTTTGTTGTTCTTATTTTTTTTTATTTTCAATACAAGACAAATTCTATTCCTTCAGATATAATTTATAACCTTGTTTCTTAGATTCTTTCTCTTCATCTGTGATGTTTTTTAAAGGCTTCGCATATATCGCATAAATCCTTTTCAGGAGTGAAAAACGAAATGTTAAAATTTTGTGTGAAAATAAGATAAAATTTTGGGATTGGGATTTTTCCACTTATATCAATGAAGATGGTGACAGCTTTGCTACCATCAATTTCGTTTTCAGTTAGCCTAGATGTTCTATGACTCAATCTTCAGTATTGACTCAATAAACAATTTGATACCATTTTTAATGCTTTCGTCTACTGCATAATGGTTTGAATACCTCGGTTATCTTACATGGAAGAAATATTAGTGTTGGTATTTTTCTTTTTCAAAGCAGTCTCTATGGATCGAATATTAGCCCCAAAGTATTTACAAACTATTGTTTTTTCACAAGAAATATTCAAAAAGAAAGCGTTGCTCTTGTTTCGAATAGTTGTCAAATTTTCATCCGAATCGACTTTACCGTAACTTTGTTTTGGGGTAACTATATCTATCTATATATACTTAAATTATTTTTAACACCTGTAGCTAATTGAACTAACTCCTAGATCGTGATGCTATCTGAAAAATAAGTATGTAAAAGTTACTTTATTTTAGCATAATATAAACGCAAACTTGAAGGTTTTCAAAAATAATGATAACCCGTAGTATTTGAAAACGATTCAGCAACAACATGGTTACATTCAAAGGTATCACAAAGAAAACTTGAACTTTTTCATCAATAATGTAACAATAATCATTGTTTCATTCTCGATACTCACGAGTTAAATATCTAATACAGTGCAACCTTAATATAACGTACCTCAATATAACGACTTCCTCGATTTAAGAAATTCTTCGTAATCCCCTTGAATTGTCCATAAGAGTGTAAATGTGAATATACCTTTACATTACGAACATTTTTTGCGAACAACCTCTTTATAACTAATTTTCAACTATCAAGAAAAAGTATAAATACCTCTAATTAACGAATTTTGTAAACCCAAAACCTTTATATAAAGTTACCTACCTAATTATTTTTAAATAGAAAATACATAAAGTAGTTTGATAAAATTGTGTTATCATTTATTAGTAGTTGTTTTTTATAACAAGATAAGTACTTAATGTTGAGGTGAATAAAACTATTTTTACCTCTTTATAACGAATTTTAGACCAACCTAACTTCAACATAACAAACCTCAGTTCAACGAATTACTTGATATAACGAATATTTACTTGTTCCCTTCCGATTTGTTATATCAAGGTTGCACTGTATCACATTATTAATGTTAAAGTAAGTAGCAACAAGAAATATACCTTTGCACTAAAAACATGGTATATTAGTGATGCCACGTTTTTTGTGGAAAGCCGGAGCACTTGTTGCGCCTGCAGGGCAAATTAACGCGTCGCGCTGTCGAGATCCTGCGACACACTGAAAAAAACAACGTGATAACGCCATTTGCCACGGTGGTGTCGTCTCTTTCATTCATAGCTCCCCGAACATTCATTTTTAAAATGCCGCGTTTTTGTAAAAAATGAAATTCGACATCGCGGTTTTGAATATCAGATAAAAAAAACGTTGTATGAGATGTCACATTGCTCTTGTAAAGAAGCGATATTGTTTGTTATAACTGTTTTGAATTTTTTTGACACGTGAGAAGAATTAGTAATCAGATAGAGTCGGGTCTGGTTAATAGAGTGGAAGTTGTAACATAGAATCACTTATTTTGAGACTCTGTAAGAAAATCGACCTTTTTATTCTTGTAGGTCATTTTTACAAATTTTTACATCTTGTATTGATTTAAAATCATGTTGGTAGAGCCAAGCTTCGTCTACAATTATAAAACGATACAAAAAATTTATTTTATCCTTTAAAAACATTCCAAATATTGATGAGAAAGTCGCATACAAATGTGGCCCAAATTAGTTCATACTGCCTAATAAGCTTCCTGCCTGAGCGTCGAATCATAAAATGGACTTAAACCATCCTAGCTGATTTTTGTGCATAAGTTAACAAATGAGTATCGCTTGGTGAGATGTAGGTAATCTCTAATAAGTGTTATGACGAAGTCTTCTCGATATTCTCATAAGCCATTCGACTCTTCCCTCACCAGTTTACTCAGAGGTTCAATGTTTTCTGAGGTAACCACAGTGGCAAGTGGTGGTAAGAGCTATGTTTGTTCTCTAATATTACCCCTCTTGAGTTCTGCATACCAATTAAACATTGTTGATCGCAAAAAGGGAAAGATTGACCACACTATTTCATCAAATATAATATATTGGAGGTAATCATGAAGATAGTGCAAATATATGTAGACACAAATTTTGATCTATCACCAGAAGCATCAAATTTTAGCATATGCAGACGACATTGTATTATTAGCCAGATCCCGGGAGGAATTCGAAAAAGTTTATAGTAGATTGGAAAAGGAATCCAAAAGATTTGGCTCAGAGGGAATTGCAAAAAATCTAAATATATGGAAATGCAATGGCAAAGGAAGAACTTGAACGACAACGCTTATAAATTGACCTTTACTCTTCACTAACTTTACTAACTATCTATCTTCACTAACTATCGCTTTATATATTTAAAAGTGCCTTCTAGATTCTTCGACTTTTAGAAGTCTTTGACGTAAACATGAAAAAGGCCTTCTTAGAAATTGTCTATATAAAATCAATCACAAAAACATGTAAATATGTCATTAAAAAAACAAACTAATAACCGGCGCCTCCGCCAAACTTTAACTCCGATAACATATTAGAATAGGACCGGCATCACTGAGTGTAACACAAAATTTCACAAATTCTGTTAATTCACAACTCTGAATCGTAATTAACTGATCCAGGTTTTAATCCCGAACAAAACAAATACCAAACATTCTACCTACAAGTTCTAAGTTCGTGGGACGTTGTTCCAGCTTGACCCTTGTACATTTTTTGTCCCAAAAAATCAAACGATAGAACTAAATAATAAGTCAGAACGACATTATATATCAATTTTTGATGTTTTGATCTCACCCTTATATAATAAATATCTCTAGTACTAACCAAGAGCTTGTGTCTGTGTTTGTGTCCCTGTAGTTTCTTCATACTTTACAGTCGCATCAGGCGCTGCAGCTACGACGAATATTTGTGGCTGTATTGCCTCGGCGCTAAGACAATTTTCACATTTAACCTTCATAACGGCCCTCTTTTTATTGTTATCTTGAGGAAGAGGCGCCCCACACGATTCGCAATTTTTAATTTTTAGAGTATTCTGTTGAGGTTGAGTTTGGACCTGAAAATGCTTGGACATTTATTAAAAGTGAAAAAAGTAAATAGGAATACCAGGTGTAACTGTTAAATTACGAGACTGGTGCTATAAGATATTTTATTTTGATTTCAAACATTTTTACTTATTGTGAATGTAAATTTGGAGCTCGGCCCGTAAGCTTGCACTGTGGATGCTCGACTCAATATAGAAGAGAGCAATTCGATTTATAGGCGACCCAGAATTGACCAGAAACTTGGACAGATGAGAGCGTAAAAGAAAGGCACATCTTTACCAAACACTACAGCCTATAGAAGTTCAAGGTCAATATCCATATGCCTCTCCACACTCGAACTACTCGAGTGGTGCTTGCTTTTTACATAAAAAAGAACGGCTATAGGACATTCTGTATGCATGGTAATAATTTTACATAGTTTTACATAATTGATGTTCATGATGTTGTCACTAGTTGCTTGGCAGAGGTAATATAAATAAAGTTGATTCACCTTGTAAAGTTAGAAAAATATATCATCTTATTTTAGGATTTTGTATTAAGAGTAACATTTCTCCCCTGTGTGTACATAAGATTCTATACCAATTAAAGTGAACTTAAGCAAGTTGCACTCATATCACTTAGAAACTTTTTGAAGATGAAGAAATTCTATCAATAATGTCAGCAACAGTTTATTAAACACTCTTCTTACCTGCTGTTGCTGATTTTGTGATTGATGTGATTGAATTTTATGTGTTTTTAGGTCATGTTGTGTGTTGAAAGTTAGACCACATTCTTCGCAGGAAAACCTTATACGATCTGCTGATACTATTTGAATCTGAGTTGGCTGCTGTGGTGGTTGCTGAACCTGAAACATAAATTTTATTATAATAACTGAAATATTACAAGTCCATGACTGTATACACTTTTTTAGGAAAAAGTATTTGTCCTCAATCAAAGTATATACTCAAATGGAATGAATTATGTGCAAGTTGAGCGTAGAAATTGTCTCAAGAAAGAACATCAAAATAAGCACTGTAAAAATTTCAGTATAAAATTTTTATTTCGCCCTCAACGTCTCCATAATCCATTCAAAGAATGTTTCCCTTCTAAAATCGTTAATTAGCATCTAATGAATCTCACTTTCCAATAATGAAGAGCTATGCATGATAACTGTGTTTTAGGATTCCGAAGGTATAATTTTAGTAGATTACCTACAAGAGGGAGTTCCTTTAGAGGTGCTTATTATGCTAATTTAGTGAAGCAATAAAAGTAATATGCACAAGGAAGTTGCTCAAAGTTGATTTCTTGCTTAAGGATAATGCACTTAGTTAGTCCATTGCAACAGCCGCTATAGCTTACAGGGACTTCAAATTTCTCCTGACATTTAACCATAAAATGCAGGTAATAAATTTCGACAATTGAAAAATATAATTGCTTTTACTACTAGTGAAATAAATTTGGGAGCAAAAGAATGAAGGCCCTAAATGTCGCACACATTATACAATTTCTCATAAATCGCTTTTCTAAGCATGTTATGAAAATAAAGCTAATGTCATTTATATAACCAGTTTTTGCAACAAAATTTTATTGTTTATTTTATTATCAGAAAAATTTCTCAAGTTTTTTAGAGATATGGGTGGACGTAGAAAAAATATAGTGCGTTGCACAAACTGAAGTCCATTAGACACTCGTGAAATCTCCGTACTCGTCGCTGAGCAGCTTTGTATGTGCACTTTTTTACTTCTCAAGTAATGGATTACCACTTGTAAATCTTGTTACGTCAAATATTATTAGTTTTATATAAACAATTAACAAGATCTCTGAAATTCAAATTCATAATTGTTCGAAGTTTTTTGGAGATTTTTCTCATTTTATCTAATTTTTTGAGTTCTCTAAATTTCCCCAATTTTGTTTAATTTATTTGTTATAAATCTTCTACATTTTCCAATTTTCTGCAAATTTATCAATTTTCACAATTTCTAGAATTTTTGCAATTTTTCTATTTTTTTCAATGTTCCTAATTTTTCTGCTTTTGCTAATTTTTTGTAATTTTCCATAACCAATCTATCTCTTTTTTAACATTTTAATTTTCCCAATTATTGTTTTTATAATTTTACTAATTATTATAATTTTCTCTAACTTATCTAATTTTTCTAGTTATTCCAATTCTACTAATTTTTTATAATTAATTTATCTTATTTTTCAAATTTTTCAAATATTTACAATTTTCCTAACTTTTCCAATTTCTCTATTTTTTTTGTTTTCCTATTTTTTCTAGTTTCTCTAAATCACAAGTTTTTGAATTTTCTCAAATTTAACTAATTTTTATTATTTTTCTAATATTTGTAAATTTCCCGATTCACAAAGTTTCCCAATTTTCTTAATATTTTATCTATTTTTCTAATTTCACTAATTTTCTTCAATTTATCTCATTTTTGTTATTCTTCTAATTTTATTCTAATATCATCCCTTAAGCTACAGCCACCCTTTGTAGATATCAGTAATAGGGAAAAACATTTTTGAGGAACATTAAAAGACCTACAGCTTTGATTTGATTTTTACAGTTTCTCCAAAGTTTTGGAGAAACATTTTCTATTAACTTTTTTCTTCTCTACCTAATTCAAATAACATATGTAGGAAATTCTGCTACTTTCCCATTTTATAGGATTATTGCTAAAAACTCAAAAATATATTTCTATCAGATAAAATTAAAAATATCTAATTCATTTGAAATGAAGAAAGAAACAAACGTTAATACACTCCCCCCAAATAAATTTTAAAATAGTATTTTGCAGCGATCATTATAACATTTAATATACGTTCATGTTGTGTTATTATTAAGAAAATAATAATACCAGTTGAAAATATAATGTATATAACATTATCTTATATTAATTGTTAAATATTTCCTTTCAAACAATTTTTACCTGGACTGTAATCTGCTGCTGCTGCCCTTGATTTTGGTCACTTTGTCCATGATGAACTTTCTTGTGATGATTAAGCAACGAAAGATGAGCAAACATCAAACCGCACACATCACATTTAAATGTAATATTCTGAGTTAATAAATTTTGATTAACGAGCGTATAATTATAACTGAATGGTTGAGTTATATAACACTTGTCATCTGTTAATTGAGACATGTTAACTGTAGAATTATGGGTTTGGGTAGTATTGGGAGCAATTTTATGGATCATGTTGACATTAGCGTAACAAAATGGTGCAAACGTGTCCTTCTGTCCTTGCTCTTTATCCTTGTCATTCTGCTGCGGTTGCTGATACTGTATTTGGGATTGTTGAGTTGTTATGGTATTGGGATCGAACATCATCGATAATTTGAAAGCTGACAGTAGGAACTGTCAACTTAACTGAAACAAAAATAATCAACTTATTATTTTATTGTTCAATTTGAAGAAGAACGATATACAATCGATCTTTACTGTGAGGTTAGTAACGGTAACGGTGAACACAAATTTTATAATTCTATTATCAGCAGAAACATATAACATTTTTAGGGATTTTTATAGTCAACGAAAAAAAATTAAGAAACTAGACATAAATACGTTTATTTATTAAATTAGCCTAGAGTTGATACGATGTTGTTGAATCAACATCATCAAAATTGTTTGTTTACATTTATTTAGGCTAGACTTCCGTATTATGCTGGTGACGGATGGTAGTGGAATTTGGTATGTAAGATGGTGTTGGGGTGAGGACTCTAAATATGGGATATAAGAGGAAGCAACTGGGAGGCAGAGGTATGCCAGAGATATTTTGACCATTATAATGTATTTTGTAAAACGTTTTCTGAACGCGCAAAAGCCAAAAAATGTTTAAAAATTAAAATTATAATGAACTTTTAATCATGCAATGTAATCTAACACATACATAGCCAAATTGATAAAAGTGCTTGGCATTGCGTAAGCTGAAGTTCTGAGTTCGAATCTAAAATCTTGGGTTGTGTTAGTTTAATTTGGGTTAAATTAGGTTATACTTGTTTTAGCTGTCGTTTCAAACTATCTGTTATTTCAAGCAATTATATGCCATTTATGCGATTTTATAGTTTCAACACCCTTTTTGTCCAATTAAGTACAGCTGCAGCTCACTTTCTCATTACTCGTCTTTTTATTTCCGCAATGTATTATTGTTACATATTTTGAGTCCACGCCTTCAACCCAACTTTTGTCAACGGAATGATACAAAAGTTTTACTTTCATTTAATGTCATTCATTTCATTAAATCATTTGTGAACACTATATAGTGTATGAAAAGGAACACTTGTTGTCTGTCACTAATTTTGATATTTCCTCTACCCTTGTACAACATCGTGCCGAAACCAAACACACAATCGATTTCAATAGAACCAAAACTATCGCTCCACTTCGCTCTTTCAAGAAGCTATCGAAATAGAGAAACGTCTAAATTGTCTGAACACGGGAGATGATGGCCAGAGATTACTGCCAATCTGGAAACACCTTCATCTAGTTCTTCCCAATGCTACTTCTGCCAAACATAAAATTTTCTCTCAAATTCCCCGAGAAGTCGATCTCCACACATTTATTACCCCTCCCGCCAATAATATACTTCCCTTGCGCGCCAAAAAGACGAAACCCACCAATAGGTCTCCTATAGTTACAAGGTCCAGCGGGTAGTTCATCAGTTAACTCAAGACGAGCAGTGATTGTGATAGTGTTCACGGTGTTCTCGATGGTAAGCATATTACTTTTTATTTCTATTTTAATTATTTTATATTTTTTTTGTTTCAACTTTTCATTTCCTCGGCGAAATTACAAGGAATAGACAGCTTGAGGCCTTGGATTCAACCAAAACATGAGGTAATTCATTGTGTGGAGGAGGCAGATTGAAACCTCGAAATCGGATAAATGCTTATCAATGAACGAATAACTACCCTATCTCCACCCCTCTCTTGATAATGGCTTCGAAGTTTGAGGCGAAACGTCTAGAATTTTCAAAAATCCAACGAGATTCAAGATGATCCTGAGCGTTTGCATAGAGGAATGTGACAAAATTAAACACCAAAATGTACTAACTCTAATATATTTCCGAGCTTTCGAATGCTTATGGTCAAGTACAATATAAAAATATGTATAAAAGTATAAAAATAATAAAAATTAATTACATTATTTAGTCAAGAATTGTGGTGTGTTAAACTGTTAAATGTTTTTAAAAAGATATTATAGGGTTTAAAACGCCACAATTCTTGACTAATTAATGTATTTAATTATTATTATTAAAGTTTTATACATATTTTTATATTACTTGACCATCTTCATAGTCCCAGACGATGAATACATAAGTAATCAAAAGATCGGAAATATATTGGAGTTAGTACATTTTGGTGTTTAATTTTGCCACAATCCCATTACAAAATGGTTTTTATATAGAGGGTGTACCGGGACTTGGTGCAAAAAATTTGGGATTGAGTAGATAACGCAAAAATAATGCTGCGACATAAAAAAATCTCATACGACTCCTCGTTTCTGAGTTATAGGGCTTGGAAGATGGAGAATCAGGACTTATATTTAAATATATTTTCTAAATTATATATTAGAACATTATGAATTTTTAATCCGTAACTTTTACAGGGACAACCTGTAGAATATAAAGATAGCAAAAATAAATTTTTCAATCGATTTCTTAGCAAAAAGGTAGTCTTTGTTTAACTCGATAAAGTTTATGGTTTAGGAGATATGTAGATTTTTAGATCATTGTACATGCCAAGGAATCCGTTCGCCATAAAGAGACATCTGATTGTAATTTTTTACTGAAAATACTTACAGGGGGATATTAAAACACAATAAAACAGTTTTAATTGAAATGTAGAAGAATTTTTTTGGTTAATATACAAATAAATTTTTCTACAAATACAACAAATAAAAAAAACTATAATAAATATACGAAGTGGGCACCTTGCACTTTTACATACTTCCGGAGTCTACGGGGGACATTTCTTTGAACTTGAAAGAGCATTCCAAGATTCTGCCTTAAAGGGTCACAATGGAAGTTTATTCTATCGATCATTTCGTTCCTTGTGTTTACCGGTGTTGCATGTACCAAGCTTTCAAGATATCCCCAAAAAATGAATCTATTGTATTTAATTCAGGGGAACGTGGTGGCCTTGCAAATGGACCTCCCCGACCAATCCCCCTATTAGGAAAAATATTGAATGAAAAGTTGATTTTTTACATTATTTAGGAAGTGGGGAGAGGCTCCATCGTGCATGAACCACATGTCTCTGCGAATGTTTAGAGGAATATCACATAACATGGGTGGGAAATCATTTTGAAGAAATTCGAAGTATCGCTGACCATTCAGGTTGCTCCTGCAGAATCCTACCCTTCGATATTATGTAGTACAAATATTTATTTGTTTATTCATGAGTTCTCCAAGAAATATCTGATTGTGTTTTAATACCTGCTGCAAGTATTTTTTATATCACAGCATTATTTTTACGTCATCTACTCACTCCCGAATTATTTGCATCAAGTGCCTGTATAGAAAGAGATATGTGCAATATTGGAGTGAATATTTGGTAAATGTCGACTAGAAACAAAATAGAATCAAAAAATCCAACTAATAAAATCTCAATTGAAAAATTTTAGACTTATTTAGAACAAATATATTTATAATGCACTTTAAGCAAGCAAACATTAAAAAAAAAACAATGTTTAGATATGAAAGAGATGATATACAAAAAAAGTATCAACTTTATAAGTATTAAGCAAAAAATAATACCAACAGATTCTGGAAACAGTATGCCTTTATTAAGAAAAGGATTGACGAAATTTGAAGCTATTGAATAATCACTTTATTTAACATTATATTCAAAGTTTTCACTAATGGTTTAACCGAGAGAAATTACTTGAATGATTACAGTTATAACAGATATAATTGTAAATTGAAAAATATGAAGTCTAAAATTACATTGTTATATTGTTTGATTCATCCTAGAAAAAGGGACAAAGAGTTGGTCTGTTCTTATGGTGGTGAAACAAGTATGTATGTATATATTGGGGTGCCATATACACTACGACCCAAGGAATCTAGAGTGTCCCACTTTCTAGCTGCAATACTGGGGAACCCAAGGTTTTTACTTTCTAGAATGTGGGATGGCTGCAGCTGCCAGAGATCTTCCTCTTCTATTTCATATGCTCCCAGGTGTAGTACTCTGGAATTCCATAGTGTTTCACATTTCAAGAAAATGTGAATAGAGGTTTTGTCCTCTGTGTAACAGAATCTACATTATCTGCTAAGTCTAGTGTGCATTTTGGAAACAGTGCATCGAAAGATCTGTTAGTATTCCTAGGTTCTTCTTACTTGAGTTAACACAATCAGCAGATTTTCTCTGGTTATAGTTTCAAAGTAGAGTCTTCGCATACCTCAGGCCCTGTAGGTTTTCCCAATAATTGGTTTTACTCCTATTTACCTTCTTTCCCAATGTTTTTTATATTTTTCTGTAGCTGATACAACAGAAGGGTTCAGGTCCCATGAAGGGCTTATCTGCCCCCCCCTTTGGTGAACATATCAGCTGTTTCCCTTCACTTCGGTGTGTCCCGGAATCCATTATAAAGTAACTTTATTTTTCTTTCCTTGATCATTTAATTTGTCTAGACAATCCCAAATAAGTTTGGATTTTATGATAATGGAGATTAAAGCTCTAATGGCTGCTTGCATATCGGACAGGATGATTTCCTGTAGTTCCGATCTGGATTGAACTGGACACATTTTTCAGTTGCATAAATTTCTGCTTGAAAAATACTTAGTGTGTTGCCTAGGCTTTCAGAGTGTTTGGTCCTATTCCAGTTCTGTCTGCTGCTTTAGGTCCGTCCATATACCATTGGTGGTGATAGAGTGAATAACAGAATAAAATTCTGTATTTGATATACCCCCATGAATACACAGAGTATTTGAAATATGTACATATACAATAGCAATAGCAAGATCATAGCTTCTAGGAAAAGTTTACATTGTACTCTATTACATTATGAATAGTACACAAAGTAGTATTCCCAAAAACAAAAATGTGAAGAATTTATCCATCCTTGAAAGTTTTGTGGCATGGTCTTTGTTAAATATAAAAATAAATATCATGTTATATTGGCAAAATCAATTGTATTGTCCATAAGGCCATTCAAAATTTGTGTGTTAACAGTGCCAAATTGTGTATACGTATGTGAAATGTAGTTTTACACAATTTTGAAATTCAATTCAATACTATAGGTTAGTGTCAAATACTTTGTTTGTATTTATGAAACTTCCAATAATGTCAAATGACAAAATAATGATTTTGAGTTTAAATTTTCAATATAATGTTTGCCTTTTCTTTGTTATGGAATCTATAGTCATTAATAGAAATAAATTTTGATAAAAACATATATTACCATCAGCACTGCTTATAAAATAAAATAATTGATTAAAAAAAATAGTATAATAATTGTTCTCCTCAAATATGTATTCCATCTCTCTCGAAAGTTGTTCATGGTTGAATATTGATACACAATCAAAATTTTAGCCCCTTATATGTGTAAATAACTAGTTTTTTTACTATTGATCAATATATCTATCAACCAATCACAATTTAATAGCACAAAATTGTAACTGCAAATTATCTTTATGGGCACAATAGGTATTAAATTTAATTTTCAATACACACAAATCAATTTATGATATGGTTACTTTGGCCTAAGTATAATGTATTAAATAGTAGCTTATGCTTAATTGACTAGACATTTCATAATTTATATTATGCTTTGTAATTGACAAATTTCAATATTTATTATATATATTTAATAATTTATTTAAAAAAAATAGCTCAGCAAAAGGTCTTTCTATTAGTATATCTGTGCAAAATTAGAAGTACCTACAAGTTTATGAAATTTTCATTATATATTCCATTAAAAATACAAATTATTTTTCCAATTAAATTTTAGAAATGTTATGTGTTTATAAATTAAAATACAATAGCGAAAAGACCAAAACTACTTGGATTACAATGTAACTAATATATGTAACCAGGTGTTTATAATTCGTATACCTAACCATAGAAAAGAAAAATTATTCGTTTTTATAGAAAAAAACGACACGTTCAGTATATTTTATACCTATGTATATTAGAAATTATTAGTCAAAATTAACTTATTAAAATTGAAGGGTGCGGCAATTTCTTAAAATTATTTTTACAAATGTAAAAAGCAGAAAATGCCAATCAAAACAAAAATATCAAATGTCTAGTTTCTCACTCAAAATTTATCTCTTTTTATAACAAAGATGCTGATAAAATGAAATGAAATAAGTATAAGTAACAAAGAAAACCGTTTACCTTCTCTCGCACAATGGATCTTCCTTGGGAGACGCGTACTCACGATGGCTTGTAATATGTTCACTTAAGATCTAAGACGCACTTTAACCACTTTTATCGATTAAACATCTAAAAATGAAACGTTTTCAATATTGAGATTTTCAAATTAATCTATAATTTTCTTAGAAATTGGCAGAAACAATTTGTTCTATCTCACTTTAGAAAATGGCGGATAGATCCATAGCCATCTTTGTTCCCCTCGCTATTTCGTCCTAGACAGCCCAACGCGCATGTTCTCAACAAATAGGAGACGTTCATCGAATACGTCGAACTTGACATCGAATAGTTTTCGAATTATACAATATAATTGTTATTAAATTTCAATAACTTCTATTTTTAGAACCAACAGATCTTCCGCGCTCTATTTTTAAATATTGGTCATGTATTATCGTACCTCAAAAATGTATTCAATCATTATAAAAACAGATTAGTTAATTCCTAAAAATGTGATCACTACGTTTATTATTTTTTTTTATCTATAAAATACCTCTTTTAAATAATCACTAAATATTACTTCCTAAACAGAACGTTTTTCTATTTCTTTTTTTAAATTTTTATTATATAGAGAAAATTTGAAAATCATTTTAAAACCAAGTATAATTTATAAGTATTTAATATGCTTAGTTTAGTAAGCAATACATCAATGTTAATTGAATTATTGAATATTGAATGAACAATTTCTCAAGGAAAAAGTGATTTCAGCGGACGGATCTGGATTCGATGTAAATGTCAGAAATTTTAGTAACATTTCATGTTTTCCTAAATAGTGAAGGCTGTGTGTGTGTTGGGTTGCGATGTCGGATATAGGAAGTGGTGATGAAGGTTCAAGCTCGCAAAGTAAGTGCTTGAAATTGTAAATTTTGTTAATCGTAATACTGTGAGGTTTTTAATTAGTACAAAAAAAGACTTATCCTCTTCTTCACCGGACTTTCCTCCAAATTATTTTATCGAGTTTGACAAGTCTACCAAAATGGCGATTCGATTGTTCCCTTAGAAAGTTTTCCAATTTTTCATTAAATTCGAGATTTAACATATGATATATCTTCCACAGTAAGAAATTTAATGGAATATAATGTTGATTGAATAGTTATTGAGGAATTAGGTCATAAAGTATGTCAAAATTACTGCAAAAGACCTGCATAAGTTGAATATTGTCGTAGTCTATTAATGACCTTGGCCAACGTCAATTTGGTTGCCTTTTATTTTAAGCAAACGTCAAATCGTTGGAAAATGATCTTTATGAAGCAGTTCTGTGTTTTTGATCAATTTTAATAAAAATCTGCTTAATTTTATCACAAAACTGAAGTATGCATTTTATTAAAATGAGGTTTTAACTATTACAGTGCTGTGTGGCTTAATTGTGTAAATTTTTCAGAATACCATCAGGGCATGGAGCAGGGAAGTGAATATGATTCAGGTAAATACTTTATGTATATGTTTCATTTTCAATAATAAAAATAATTTTTTAATAAATGAAGACATTTAACACCAAATCTTTTAACTTTAACTCTTATCAGTGTAGAATAAATATGAATGAAGTTCTTGGGTGATGACTCATTGCATTCCAGGAAATTCATAGTAACTTCTACTACTATAGAATTCTCATCAATTATGATTCATAACTAGTTAAACCAATTTCATTGCCGGTTGTGTTGCTTCTTATGATTTTCATTCAAAATGTTATCAAGTGAATGGACTTTAGGAAAAATTCAATATTGGCAAGATCCCAGTATGTGACATTTTGACCTGATTATGATTATACATTTATAGTTAAGGAAACAATGGAGAATTATTGTTTGTATTATTTTGAATACTGAGAGGTGGTAAGTGCTACAGATGTAGATGTAGAAATTGGCATAAACTGATACAGAGCATAAAATTAAATACTTGGAAACTATTAATATCAATGGCATTCATTCGCTTATATATAATTTTTTTACTAGATTAGTTTACATATAACTGTAATATTTATAATATCTAATAAGTTTAACACAATATTATAAAAATACATATTTATTTTATTATCCATTTTTGTTAGTTGTTAATTTCTTAAACAAAATTTACTTCCTGGAGGATGTATGAGGAACAAATAAAAATTTTAATGCTCGAGATATTCTCTTAGTTATCATTTTAGTATTAAAACAAATTATACTAACATTCCTACCAGTTATATGTTTATAAATTTCCAAAATTCTATGTCTGTAACTCTCTTTACAAAACTACAATTGCTGCCTTTTTGTTTTTCTTGCTGTGGTATCCTAGCCACCAATGTTGTCAATGTTTTGGTTATCTTCTGCATTTTTGTACAGTTTTCTCCACAAGTTAAAGACATGATAAACTGATAAAAATAAGACAATTTGGGGAATTTGAATATAGCAATGGTGTTGTGCTTTTGTATGAACTAATTTCCATAAATTCAAAGTTGAAAATTCATGTCTATATTCAATTGTTTGTAGAATAGAGTACATTAGTCCAAAGACCCAGTTTATTAAGTCTATTTTTGATCTTTTCAAATTACATTGTAATAGTAATAAAATACTTTCTACACGGTAATGTTTTGGATACATTTTCAAAGTATGGTATTAGATTCTTAGCCAGACTAGTAGAAATATTCTCTCATATAAATATGATACGTGATATATTCAAAAAGCAGATGAGGAGGCTAAAACAAACAATTATATAGTTAAATATTTTAATGAAGCAATCGTGACATTGTAAATGTGTGGTATTTTTATGGGAACACTTGTTAGCAGTATAACTTTTACTTTTACCTATCCATCTATCCCCTACAAAAATTCATATTTGGTAAAGTAACATGATAAAATAGTTGCCAATCTCATTAGGATTAATGAAATCAGTAGCAATTATCACACTCTTGTGTAGTTAAAACGTAATTTAAACAATGTATTTCTTTTTTAATTACTTTTGGAATTTTAGGCCAGCAGCAGATGGAGCAAGAACTCGCAACCAAAATGTTGCAGATTCAGAGTAAGCGATTCTACTTAGATGTGAAACAAAATCGTAGAGGACGTTTCATTAAGGTTGCAGAGGTATTAACTGCTTTTTTATTTTTAATTTGGACTCCATTACCAGTCATTAATTTTATTTAGATTGGTGCAGATGGACGACGTTCCCAAATATTCCTTGCCCTATCAACTGCTGCCGAGTTTAGAGATCATCTTTCTGCATTTAGCGACTTCTACTCTTCTTTGGGTAAGTCACGTAAAATCGATTTTAAAAGAAAGGTACCACTAGTCCCTTGTGTACCTATTTCAACCACTGCCGTTTCCATCTTCCCCAATTTCTCTGAAAATTTCCCTATATGTTCCCAATTCCTGTATATGGTCTGTTCATTTATTTCTTAGTTTCCCCCTTTATTTTTTAATGGTCTTCCCAACTTCCATTATGTGCCACCATACCAATTCAGCTGTTATTGTTTATTTATTGATGTTTTGTATCTTGTTCTGCCTAGTTTATCCACCTATTCGTTTCATGTATTTTATTTCTATTGTGTTTGTCCAGCTTTTCTGTAATCTTTTATCTTAATTGTAAATTTCTGCTTCATATAAATGATATGTCATTTTCACATATCTATATTTTTGTGTGCTGATATTATTTTCTTCAGTACTTAGCAAATGTTCGTCGATTTATTCAACCCGTTAGCTTTTTCTACAACTATTTTCTCTTCTTCTACGGACAAATATTTTCAAAATTTTGTCCTTATTCCTTATTATATCAGTTATTTTAATATTTGTTTATTATGACTATTCTTCAATTCTTATTGGATTCATGTTTTTCACGTTGTCATTTTATGTTTTTATCCAAGATAAAACCTAACCTAACCAAGATTAATATAAAAAGTAATAAGTCTAAGCTGTCCCCTTGCTTTATTCCTCACTTCGTTATAAACACCTTTGAAGTTTACCCTGCAATTCATACTCTTGCCATAACTATCTTTTGTGTTTCTTATTGTGGTTTCACAATTTCCATAGTATTGTCCATATTTACTTTCTAGAGTCCTAATCAAAAGCTGATTTTAAATCAATATATATTAGTAGAAACTCTTTCCCTTCTCTATTTTACTTTCTATTAATTTTCTTATCTTATAAATATTATTATTAGTTTGACTTTCCTGCATAAAAGCTGTTAATTTCTTTTAGTTTTAGTTCTTAGAACCACTTTTTTTCATAAAATTTTTGAATAAAATAAATTACAGAAACGAAAAAAAAATTATGAGATCAACAATGCTTGATACTTTTGTGGTGTGGTAAAAACAATTAACTTTTGTAGAATCTAAAGAAATTTCATAATGATTGAAATAAAACAAGAAAATGGAACAAAACCAGTGAAAATTAAAACTTAGATTATTAGAAGCACAATGGTGGTAATTTGAGCCGATATGTTTTATGACCAAAATTTAGAAACCAAAGGAATAAAAACAACGCACAATAGGAGTGAAAGGTAGTTGACTGGGAGAATTTAGAAAAACATAAAAATTATCAATAGAAATTTAAAAACCTTCATTTGTCTTAATAAATAAATTGAAATCCTCCATGTGTTAACAATTGGTATCAGATGTGGAGTTGTTTTTAAAAAGAGGCAAGAAAGTTCAGAAAGAAATCATGAGAATGGTTGATGGCAGAGTACAGAAAAAAGCTGAAAGAAAAAGTACCAAAGGTACTAATGAAGATAAAAAATGGCTGTTGCATTGATAAGAAGTGGGTTTGTGAAATTTTACAATGAAAGATCTATTGGTCCAACTACTCTAGATCAATTCAAGGGGGATTCTTTCTAAAACTGAAAACATATAAGCTCAACAAGTGATCCGATCCTGTCCATAGTATATTCCTTACATGAAAAATTATTCTAATGAGGGGTAGTATAACAAGGCTAGATAAGTTATTTGTCTTTCCTCTGGAACTTAGTCTTTGCTAATATGATCACTCAGTTATCAAATATTCTGGAGTGTTATAAAATGTTCTGGAACTGTTTTGAAGAATTTTGTGAATATTATAAGGTCTTATATGGGTTATAAAAGGAGCGCCTAGCTTGACTAAAAAGTAGTTTATAAAATGAATTTACAGAATTTCAAGCAAAAAAGATGAACCTTGAGTTCTGTAAAATCTTTGATATGTATTAATAGATAATTTAAAACAACTGGAGGTTACAGTATTAACAAGTTCCCTACCTGAAGAATGATTAGATTATTGCTTAACAATTTTTGAGGTATTGCCATATATATAATATGTCTTGAGAAAAATCTTGAATCCAAAAATGTCATAAAGTCTTAAGTACTGTTATAGGTCTCAGTCAAGAAGTACACCTCGTAACATTTTTTGTTTAATTTTTGAATAAAAATTTGTTTTCAAAATCATCCTGATTTTTAGGTCCACCAAACCCAGACAATGTTCCCGAAGATGGCAAACTAAAAAGTGAAATGATGATTAAAGACAATCGTCGTTACTACTTGGACTTGAAAGAGAATTCTAGAGGACGTTTTTTGCGGGTTTCCCAAATGATTGCTAGGGGAGGACCTCGTAGCCAAGTCGCCATTCCGGCTCAGGGTATGATCGAATTCCGGGATGCTCTAACTGACTTATTGGATGAATACAGTACTGACGAGCATGCTTATAAACCCGATTTACCAGAAGGCAGACACATGCATGTCGACAACAAAAATTTCTATTTTGATATAGGTAGGGAATTTTCAATAAAAATATTCCTAGCAGTTTAAATATTTACAGCGTGATCAGTGGTAAAAAACACTTATTTATGATATATGATTATGTTTTCTAAGCTCGTTTATACAAAATAGAATCCATTTAAATAGAATATTTTTGGAAAGAACTCTTGCATCTGTGACAGATGCTTGATGGGTGCACTTCTGAAATAGAAGGATATTTTTATTGTAGAAGAATGAGTCATTGTACTGTTATAAGTAGGCCTATTTTGAGGTATTCAATGTCATAGATCTATCTATAAATAAGTGAATATCCATAGAAACTATAATAAATGATGAAGAAAAGATTGCTATCTATTTCAAACCAATTTTTTCTAGGCTTTCTTGGACCCATATTGCCCTGAGTTTTTTTTCGTTTGTGTTTTTACTTTCACTTTTATAGATTTTTTTGAGTAATTTCTCTTTTTTTGCTTAGTCATTCTTACGATGTATTCTAAATGTAACTCTTCTTTGTCTTAATTCTTAGTTTATGATAACTCCTTTTATTTTCCCAATATTTTTTTCTGTTACTTGTATTTTTACTAGCTATTGAAAATTATCAGATACTTTCCTTTTTCATATAAAGCTGACGTTCAAAAACATATAGGCTTTAATGAGCTTTCTATATTTTCTCATTACTTCTTGGTCCAAAAAGAATAAATCACAGCACGTTCTTGCGGCTCACAGGGCTAACTGGAACTAAACTACAATCATAAACATGGAAGAAATAATAATATGTATTATTTTGACATTTAATAAATGGATTATAGGGTGGGCAAAAACTTTTACTCATTAGTGAAAATTTATATTTGCTCAACTTGCATTCAAGTGTTTTAGTACACAAAATTGTTTAATTCAACACAGTTGCATTCGTTATTTCAATTTATTTTATCATAATTACATGTTATTCGCTCCAACCTAACCAATTGTAACATGGTTTCCTTGCTTTCTATCTATTACTCCTAATTATTTGTACTGTTTAACCGCTGTGTTTTGTCATTTTGTGTCAATCTTCTCTGAAATATTTTTTTTGGAGTGTCTCTGTTCCTTCATTTGACTTGTAGGTATGTTTATAAATCTTGTTAAGCTTACCAAAAGTATAATATCTGCAATTGCAATTTATAATTTTCGATAAACCACAAAAAATGTGTTTATTATTTCATTCATATATAGTAAACAATATAGGACTCATTTACTATTGTATTTTCAGTTGATTGATTGAGTAAAGAAGATTAAAAAATATTTGAATATATCATAAAGAAGGGCTCAAGTGAAGTTATTCAATTATTTCAGGGTTAAGCTGCATTTGACGATTTGCATAAATAATGTTATTTTCACAGGTCAAAATAACCGCGGAGTTTACATGCGTATCTCTGAGGTAAAAACAAATTTCCGAACAGCTATTACTGTACCTGAAAAGAGTTGGCAAAGGTTCAGAGATATATTGAGTGATTACTGCGATAAGATCAAGCAACCTTCTCAAGGTTCTGGCGGGGGTATTTCCTCCCAAGATCAACCACATTCTTTGGTAAGTAATATCTAGAACTATTTTCATTATGTACATATTATCCAAGAATATTTATTATTATTGTTATTGGATTTTTATTAATTTTTCTTAACTAACCTGATAGGTATCATTATTTTCATTACTACAGCCTAAACTTTTGGAAACAGCAAAGTAAAAATATCTGAATATTGAAAACAAAAACTCTAAAAATTATTTGTATTGACTTGAAATTGAGTTAAATTTCAGCTTCATTTGATTGTCATTCTTCTATTTTATTTTAGTTAATAGAAATGTTTTAAGCTAATGGATGTAATGAATTTAGAAATCATGAAATCATTGAGTTCTATGACTGTTAAAAATGTTTTGGGTTATTATCATATTGAAAAATGCATCAAGAGTAGATAACAAAACTTATTACCATTACCACTACCACATTTGTGGTAAATTGCATACTTTCGAAGGCATTCCTTCCTTCAATTTGCAAACGTTTCTTTTGGATCTCAAAATTTTAAATATGACAACACATTTTGATAGGAATGATGTATTTTGAGTTCAGCTCTCTAGTCCACAATGTAAGTACTGGAACATACAGATTGACACTAGTAACATAAAAATTACTTTGTAAGATCACACAACATGATTTCTCTCTTGTTGTTTTAGAGAACAATGCTGAAGAAGCTGGCATTCACAATCCAGTTTGAAATTTACTTCCTAGCACAGCAGGATGTTCTTTGTTTAGTCATGCTTCTCCAAATATTAAGTTGTCTTTCCTTCAGTTGTATGATGTTCCTTAATTAATCATTATCCCATGTAAGTCTCCACAATTTGGTTCTGCCTACTTGTGGTAAATCGTCGTCTTCCTAAAGTGATTTTAAACTTTATTTATCATTAGTAACTCTTTATAGAAAAAACTGAACTGTCAAGTCTTAAAAACTTTTATACAATTTCTTAAAACTTATATCTCCAAAATTTTCAGAACAAAGAATATATTCTTTGCTTATTATTTTTCATTATATCATTTTATTATTTTCACTCACTATAACATTCTTATTACAACACAGATGCCAACACTACATGAGCCACTTTGTAAATGCACATAGATTATTTGCTATCAACAAAATTCGACAGGTACTAGCTTGTTTCTAACACTGTATCAACATCAATACAAGTGGCCAAAAACTTGTAGCTTGTAGCCATTTGCATAAAAGAATTTTTTTATAAAAAAAAACAAATAATTAATACATAAATAATACAAAAACATTTAAAAAGAGCTTTTTTCAGAAATTTTTACTATGTTTACTCAGAGGACCCTAGCTAATATTTTTTTAACATGGTGGCGCTTAACGGATTAAAAATAAAAACACTATAATGGTTATAAAACTAATCTATTTGACAAATTTATGTAAAAACAGAAACTAACAATATAATTAACTTTGCAAAAGTGTTGACAACCTCTGGAGTCACTCTCCATCAAACGCCCTCATATTCACATTAATTGAATTTATGGTACAATTTTGTTGGAGCACAGAAATCATGTGTACGCAAATATGAAAAAGGCAATTTCAAATTTTGTTTCAACCTCATATAAGCCACTAAGTCTTAATATACCTAAATTTCACACAAGGTTCTGGCAAATTTTTTTTTAATTTGTAGGGAAAAGTTCGATTTAAATTTTACAAAAGTATGGGTTATGACTTGAAATATTACATTATTTTCATAATCTAACAGATTTTATTTCACATAGGTGTCGAAAGAACCTTCTTTTCACTACTTTCTACAGTCAATACAATATGTAGGTTTTTTTAATGTCTGCCTACAAAAGCACATTATCAGCATATAGTATAGTGTTTATTTGTGCTCCATTAGTTTTCATACCTTTACTGTGATCTTTTATTTTATCTAAAACCTTGCTGATTATATCTTTTGAGTTTAGATTAAATTGAGTTGGCAAAAGAACAACATTTTAATTATGATATATTAATTGAGAACCTTTCATTTTGTAGTAATATCCGATTATTACGAAGTAGTACTGTAGTATTATATATTCATTTAACTGTATTCTCATTTTTGGTCAAATCTGTATTTACAGTTTATGTTTATTTTCTACCCCATCTCTCGATTTTGTGCTTCCGGTGAGTGGTCGTCCATAAATACGACACACGAATTTCAAGATTTTTTGCCCCTCCCCTATCCTTGACCCAGCGATCACATTTGTGAAACTCCCCCCCGCCCTAGTGTGACGTTACGTAAATTTACATTTAGAAATTATTGAACAGCAGCGGTTCCGAAATTAATTTTATTTCCATTTAAATTATTTTTTCATAAAATTAACATCAAATCAAACAATTAACATAACAAAAAACGATTAATTATATTAATTAAAGAAATTAACGGAACAAAAAATATCAATAGAATTATATGAATTTAAGATATAAAATTAATAATCTTGAATCCACTCCTTCAAATTATTTATAACTGGAAGAACAACAACTTCGTTCTCCTTTGAGTTGTTAATGTCAGGAACATTAATTGTATCAACATCTTTATCATCCTACCATACAGCATCATCGTCATCATCCACACAAAGAAGTTTTCTGGCAAGTCTAGCAGTAATTCTCTAAGGACGAAACTTCGCGACAGATAAAACATCTTATTGCCTATTATGTAGTTGCTTGTGTTGATTAGTATAATACAAAATATAGTTTGGCGGTATTTATCAAAGGGCATCTAGGTGGTCGGGGCGCGTAACAATAATAGCGCGACTAGTTGACAAACCAATTGATATCTTATATTCCTACAGATATAGTTGTATAGGTTTTTAAGGTTTTCGTAAAGTAATAGTTTAAAGTTTGTGTTTAAATATTTAGATTATAATCAATTTTGAAATGTGACGTCATGAAATTTAGGACCACTCCCACCCCTTGTCACACAATGACATACTTCGTCGACCCATTCCCGCTTCCTTTAGACGTGATGTAATTTATGGATGACCCATGATAAGAGAACAGACCAAATAAATAATAAATAGTCTGGGCTACCAAGGTAAAAATGAGGTATTACCTTCGATTTCCATGAAAATTTGGAATTAAGCTTGACTTACCCTTACCTTCAAAATCTACCCTATTGCCGATATGTGCTTATTACTCTTAGGGGTGAAAACTACTCTTATTGCAAAAAGTCAACAGAATTATAAGTATAAGTATTTAATTAGAAGCAAAATACTTTTAAGGTTTGAATAAAAGTTGTTTGATGCTTCAATATAGTATTTATAATTCATGAACCCTGCTTGATGTGTTCATCCTATATAAAGTACAGACGGTTAATATACAATTAAAAAAATATTATTTAGTTACTTTGTGGTAGCTTACTTATATTAAATTGACTCTTTTTGTTAGTGTTCCACTCAAATATTTTGCATCCCAAATTGATCACTCTAAACGTAGATATATAGGGAATTTTATAATATAAAAGGGAAATTAAAGCACCGCTTTTTGTTTCTTACACTTTTTCTGATTAAATCATAAGTGTTTGATCGATTAAAAATGTGGCTTTTCCCAAGAAAAATTTGAATTTTCAATCGCGCATAACCAAAAAACTATTGATTTTCAAAAACATTTTTTGCTTAAAATTTAGTCCTCTATCAATTTCCGCGCTTATTTTCAACATAAAAATTTCACCTCCTAGTTGGGGTGGAATTCACTCCTAATGCAAAAGCACACACATCACACATCAAAAGCACAGTGTTTAACTCAAATCATATCATTGCATAGAACCGGAACCGTAAGGAACTTTGATTGTAATTTACTAATAAAATTCCAGTTTTATTGCATTTTCGAAGATCGTTTTGCTATAGTATTAGGGGTGCTTTAATTTCCCTTTTATTCCTCTGTTTCCGAAAATCTACGATTAAGTTATTTCTTTTTAATAGTATTTATTTTCCTTCAAATGTCCAATGTCAATTTTACAAAGTCTTATTGTGATATTTCCCCTTCTCTCCTGGATTTTTTTAATATTAAGCTTATTTATTTTCAGGTTGGCAATAACACCCAGCAGGATTCCGGGACAAGTTTAAAGTAGGCTAGTTGCCCATTTTAGACTAATAGATTTATTAATATAACAAATTAAAAAATTGGATAGGAACAGCAGTCGATTTTTTGACCATAAAAAAATGAAATTCTCCCCCACTTTACAATTACTAAATTTGTGATTTTTGAATGATGGCTGAGAAATCGACCACTGTCTAAAATATTGATCAGTTCAAGGAGTTGGTTTTTTTTTTGATCAGTGTTAAGTAACACTATAAATGTTAGATTCTCTATTATATGTTAAAAAATGATACTAAATTATTTATTTAGTTGTTTTAAGTTGTTACAGTAGTGATGTTTTGGCTTTTGAGTAAACCGTAGTCGGAGTACCAAGCATATCATAACTGCTTAATGTTTTTAAGTGGAGATAGGAATAGTAATAATTTGCAGCTACAAATTTGATTTATTTTATAGAATATAAAAATATATACAGAGATGTAGCTATTTTTGAAACAGGTTAGTTGCACGCAACAACTGGTCTCACGTTAATAACGTGTGTAAGTTATTCACAACAATGGCAACTCTTTGAGATACTCCGACTATAAATATACTGTTGTGATGTAACTGACTCAAAATTAATATTGGGCACAGAATAACCTAAAATTTCTATTGAATATGCATAAAATGAAGAATTTTATTATATATAGAAACTATATAAAAGCCATAAGAATTGTTTCTTATTGGTAAAAAATTTGGTGCTACATAATAATTTTATTTAAAATTGGAAAGACAATTCACGTTCTGTCAAATTTAAAATTAGATTTATTTATGATTTGGTTGAAAATATTTTATATGAAACATATAGAATTTTTATTTGATTAAACACTTTTAATACTTAAAGTTTATTATATGTAGTTAGGATTTGTACTCAATTTTTTAACTCGCTCATAAGGTTTATACAAAAAACCTTTTCCTATCTCTATTTTAGTCATACATTTGTAAAATGCATCTCTAAAGACCTTTATTAATAATAAAGATGCCTACTGCCATAATTATAGTATTTTTAGAAGTTGACTTGAATAATTTATTCATCTTGAAGAAACTTGACTATTGTTTATTCAAAAGATTTATTTAATTTCAAAGGTTTGATGGGCACCACTTTTTTGTGATTTTCAAAATATTGTGGTCTTGTATTCTGTGATTATTTTATCTTAACGAATAAAAAGCTTTATATTTTCATTAGATCGATATGTAAGCACTTTTGTTATATTGAAAAAAAATTAAAAACAATCTTAATGTTTGCTTCTCTGAATGTTTTTTAAAATTTATTCAAGATGATTTATCCCATCTTATCATCCAAGTCAAATGCAATTAACTCAACTAACAATTATGCACATAAGCTAGAAGCAGACCTTAATTATATTAGTTTGGCCCAGTTATTTTCCAAAATTTCACTTTTGTTGCCACTTACCAGGAAGCTTCAGGAGAAGCAAAAATATAAAATATCGCTCTAGTAGATTATTTCAAGAGTGGGTCCTTTGCATTTTAAATTCATCTGTAAGCTGTAGATCATCCAGTGACAAAGATTGCTCTGATTGGGGCACAGTAGACCTTACGTTACAGTGTAAGTTGTCCCCTATATAGAATCTAATGTATCATCACCTTTTAAGAGCAGTATCACTTCAAGGATAAAGCTAGATCCTCACACCTGCAGGTTTCTTGTTGAAAGCAATTTTTGTATATGCTTACATAGGTGAAGCAGTATAGAACTAGCTGAATTTGCTTTTCATCTTTCTCTATGCAGAATCTACACTTGTTAGTTTTTGCTAAACTTAATTCCATCATTTGCTTCTTGTGGAGGCAACGGCCTGTGATAAAATCTGTAAGGAGATATAGCTTGTTTTTGCTTAAATCCAAATACTTTTTTGGAATCAGGTCAAATTCAGTTACCATTTTAGATTCATGGGACTGTAGGTACAAAAACTCAGAATTATACTGTAATATGTATTATGACTTATTAAAATTAATAGTAAGCATGAATACATTCCACAAATTCAGGATAATAAGAAATATACAGAGAAATATACCTAATGAGTATCAAGAAACTGTAAATCCATTTATAAGCAAATACATCAACTTCCAAAAGAAGAGTCCTGAATGTAATGGATGAATGTGGAAAGTTAGTCTGAGATGATATAAAATTAAGAAATTATGAAACTATAAAACTATTTCTTCTTTCCTATAATAATCCATTATTCAACATTCTTAATAAGTATTATATTGGCACTTTAAATTGATTGAGCTCTAACCGGAAATAGAGAAACCAGAAAAATAAAAGTAAAATGTGACAGTTCCATAAGGATAATACATAAAACGTATTCAAAGTGTAGAGAATACATAAAAAGCAGATAGTTTCCAATAGCAATAATTTTGTGGAAATTATTAAAAACAGTTTTTCGAGTACATTTTGGAAATGGATGAAAAGTTCCAAGATGTGTAACCTAAAATGATTAATAATGAAGTGGGAAGTACTTGAGATGTGTGGTTGATTAAAATGAAGAGAGAATTCAGGATTTCCTCTAAAACAGTTGTAATTGATTTGTTTTAATCTTTATTTTTGAAACGAAATTGGTATTGAAATAATTGGGTGAACATCTTATATCTAGGATATAGAATATTTTAGTTTTATTATATCAAAATATATTCACTGCCAACTAAGTGCTTAGAGCAAGTTTGACGGTATGTTTTAAAAGTGAAATCACGTTCCTAACTTATTATTATTATTAATCTTGTTTCTATCGGACATATTTTACTAAACATTTCAGGTGTTAACATGCAGTTAGGGATGTGATCTTACAATTTTTTTTATATTGTAAATATGTGGTACAATAGTTAATCTTTGTTTTATTTGGAAAAGTATATTGAAATATTTACTTGTGTGAAAAAGCTTTTGGTAAACAAAGAGATATATCGCATTAGAAACCAATGATTTTGTTGTATTCAAAGTGGAAATATGTTTTTGACATAAGTGTAACATAATTGTGTAGTAGCTAACTTATATGAACATACAGCCTGAATTTTAAATTACTAATAAAAAAAAAACTTTCCGTATCTTTGAATAAATAAGGAAACTAGTCACTCTCAGATCCAGACTCTTCAAGCTCTTGGTCACATTTCTTATTTTTGGTATTTTCTTTGAAAGTAATATTTTCATAAAATGGTTTGTATTCCAAATTTATTGTTGAAGGGACAGATGTAAAAAGAGAGTTTAAATCGTTATACTTATCGTTTGATATTGGCAATGATTTCACATACAAACACTGTTTTTCAGCTAGTCGAAAATTACTGCTGTTCCCCCTTTTTTTGTTAATAAGGGTTAATAAACTCCAAATTTTATTTAAATCTTATAGTAAATGGACACTTTTTAGAAAAGCTTAGCCATCACATTTTTTGCCAGCTTACCTTACCATTTACATCTTCTTTCCAAACAGTCAAGTTACTATCGGCATAGGCTTTTCTCGCACTTCGGGCAATTGCTTTCCAGTCTGCCGGCCAGTTTACTTTTCCGACTGTCTGCTGCTCGATAGTTATAGCAGAATGTAAAGAGTTACATTGCATTTCTCTATGACCAACAACCAAGGATTGAGTATATTACAAGAAACTATTTACCAGAGCGAACATTGGGCTGCTTCTAATATAATTTTGCTTGTAGAACTCATATTTTTCATAACTTTGAAACCACACATAAAAACATGTAATAAGGCTACTCACATTAATTGAACAACTAGATAACTGGATTTAGTGAGGTCCTGGTCCAGTAAGAATTTCAATTAATTAATTTTAAGTAATTTAAAATACTTGGTTGTAGTAACAAGAATTATTCTGATTTAAGAGATACCTATTTCTAAACATATTTAGCGCCACCAATTGAAATATACGACTTATCTAGTTATAGCATTGGAAAGAGCTGAATTTCCCAAAAAAAAATACCTAGTTGTTGTACCTACTAAGCCCACGACATTCTCTTTTGGGTTAGATGTCTTCAAAAAAAAGAATTTCGCTAATCAGCTCTTACCTTCACTTTCAGTTTCCTAATGGTTTATTCATATAACTGAAGCAAATACATACAACTTATCTGGATCAAGTTGGAGCTTACGAAACCATTAGCCAGTATTCATAAAAAACACACCCACCATTACCCATCTTTATAGACCAAAGACTTCTTAGTTTGTGCTACACATATATACTAAATCAATGCACTCTAACGGATCATTTCACATTTGAGTCCTATTCAATAAACTAAATCATTCAACAACCAACTTAAAACCTATGTTTGTTAAAAATATTTTCAAATTCTTGTGCATAAACAGGTTTTAAAGGTACTAGATAAAATTTTTTTCGTTTTTCATTAAAATTTTAGAAAAATCAATATCATAAAGATTTTTCTTAAATTTATAACGATTTATCTATTATTTTTCTGTTATAACCGTTAAGAACGGCAATATCCTCAAAATAGTGGTGAATTAATCATTTGGTCTACTTTTATTACTAATACTACTTAATTGAAACATGGCCTTTTTATCTTCGATACATGTTTACATGTAGTAAATGTTTTTAAATATGTAAAACTATTTCTTATAATTAATATATCTCGAAATAGTAATGTTCATTATTTTAAATTTTTAGATACATATTAGTAAATGGAAATAGGATAGAATTCATTCTTGATGTTATTGTCCTTCTTATTACGAATGGTGTTGTGGGTTGAGGACTTAAATTTCCAACGTTTCGACCTTTTATTTGATCTAAAGCTAAAAATAAATGGTACATTATGACTCAAAGGAAGATAAACAGTTCAAATTGTTTGAGTTATAATGTGCCTTATATTTTTGGCCTTGATAAAGATCAAATAAAGTATCGAACCGATGGCAATTTAAGAAACTTTTAGATAGTTTTGTTTCGACTGCTCAACCCACAACACCATTCGTAATAGGTTATAATTTGATATATTAAGAAAATACATTGCTGGATGCAGGTATATCCCAATTGGTTATTCCATTACAACCAACATAATGTATGCTATAGAAAAACAATAAATAATTTGATTGGTAATTACAGGTTTAAGAAATGTCTAATTTGTTACATAATTTATATGAAGAACTGAAGTAACTTGTTCTGTACTTTTTAATCCTGCTCATACAAAAGGTTTTGAAAGTACTTCTAGCAGAGTAGTTGGTTGTTGTTAGATGTAATGATAGTTCAAATAGATAAATAACCTATAGTTTATTGGGTGGAATGGAATATGAAATTATTTTGTCCAAGTATATTTTTCCGCGAATGAAGTTGCATTAACGTGTAAACTTTGATATATGTGTAGGACATATTAAGTAAGAGTGTTAGTGTTGGTGTAGAGATGGTAAACAAGGATAATCTGGACCAAAAATAATGTATTATACTGGCTGTGAGTATATAGAAGTCTATTATAAACCGATATTGAGAGTAAAAACAAAAGAAATTGCCATTAAATTAGTTAAGCACTTAAATATTCCAAATATCAGGTTCCACAAAATGATTGTATATTTGGTGAAGATGTTATACAACTATATCATTAGTGTTAACTCATATTTTAAAATAAGTATTTTGAGTATGCTTATTAAATATAAATTTGTGTGTAATCATTGTTTAACCAAAAGCAATAGTTTCACGACGTCCTGTATGGTTCCTTAAATAATATCTTGTTATATCTGTTTTGTTGCAGAAATGTGTAATTTATTTGAAAATGTTCGTATTTGCTCTTAAGGTGGTGCCCGCAAAAGAGTGTTGAACTTGAAGGTAGTGATTCTATTTTCACGGGTATAGCTCAGAATTAATATGTACATTCTATGAAAACATTGTGATTAGCCAATTCTTAAATTTATTATGTTTGAAAAAACGTTTTATTTTATTTCCAAAATTTTTAATGAATCAAAGTGAAAAAAATACGTTTTTGAGATTGACAAATTATTTTTTATCTGCCCTTAGATTTTTTTATTTTTGTAGTACTAGTCAACTAAGTTTTTTTGTGTGGGTGATATTAAACATTTGAACAGTCACTTCTTTGCTAGAACTCATTGTATAGGATAAAAATCGCGGTATTTCGAAATATGCTATAAAAGTTTTGTTAGATTACGCAACTTGAACCTCGTTTGGTAACTTCTGACAAAAACCACTCAATCCAAAAGTCCGATTATGCTCCTTCCAACATAATCCGTACAAATCTCATATCTAGTACAACACAACATAATCAGATGCTTTTGGGTTAAGTTTTTTGTTTGTTTAGATTTTTGTGAAGTGACGTTCAAATATTTACCCAAGAATTTTTTCAAGAGATATAAATTTGACAAAAAATAGCTTTTTAGTGATATAAATTATATATTATGAAATTAATTAATGTTGCAAAAAATTTATGTATGTACTGGAACTTTCGAGAGTTAAATGCAGGCCATTTAAAAAAAACAGCTTCCTTCGGTCTTTACCATACCTATTGTTTACAGTCACTGTTCGTAACAAAATTTTTCTACTATGAACTTACGTGTCGATACCAGTTGTTATAGTGATTGTAAATTGAAACTATTCTGTGATGAAAAATTAAGAGGATTTGAAAGATTCATGTACTCAATTGCAATTATAGGACTTGCGAAAGAAGTGAACAATTTTGTTTCTTTTCAGTTACCGCTTGTTAATACTACTACAGTTTTTGGTTGATTCACATTTTCCATGCTAAAAACATATGTTTTTCCTCATAAGTAATAAAATTGATACACAATTCTAGATAGACGACCAGAATTAATGGGAATTTAGGAGATGGTGACAGTCCACTTTAAACTCAAATTATGAAACCATTTTGAAAACAGTTTTACAGCGAAGAAATTAATTGAAAAAAATTGTTTTGGTCTATTTTATTATTGTTATTGCAACACCTTAAGAGAAAATCAAAAGAGAGCTTCGTAGAATATGCCTAACTAATCGGATATCACATATGTGCTATTGGTCTAAAAAAGAAATGCATTTTGTGTTAATTTGTTGGGAAAAATAACCTTCGCTTGTCAACTTTTTTATGTTATTGCCAGCAACAATAATTTGAGTTCTTTCGGTGGTCTGTAAACATAAATATTCTGGACGTTCCAACTCTGTAGCAATCCATATAAGAAACACACATTTTTTAAGCTCAAACCAGTAATTCGCGATTGAATTTGTGCCTTGTTGACAATTATGGTCAAAGCCATGCACTGGAAAATTTTATTACTTGAAATCTTTGAAATTCTTACTTCAGCACATCTTTTTACATTTGTCGTTGATAATTGTAGCTTCGATGAAATTCTGGGATAGTTTTTTTCAATTCCAAGCCTTATTCCTTTGCACAAGGTCATTGGATCTAAGCTACAAATGAGTATCAATAGTGATCAACAAGTTAACATGTGTGGTGGTATTCTAGATGGTTTCAAAAAGTTATGGAACTTTTGGATAATTCTGTTAATCGACTCGTTCTTAACAACTTGATGAGTCAATTGAATTTATGGTTCTTTTTTTAATTATTATTATTGTTCGAAGCCAAAAACAGCTCGTACAAAAAATTAGTAAAAATTTAGCAAAGAAGTCGAAAATAACTTAATGAACGGACCAAATGTGTCTAATGCTTTATTCTAGTTTTCTAAAAGCGTATTCACAATATTTCCTTACTTATACCAATTGTAGGACACAAATCGGATGGTTCTAAAATCTATAGCAGACTTGGTAGAAACAATTTTTGTGTATGTGAAAAAATGGAAATATTTCTAAATCTATTGTTATTTTATTCATAATGTAATAAATTAAATCATTTTATTGTAAATTCTATATGAAATTGCAAACGTTTCTGGTTTTTATTGTGTTTGTGCTTAAACATTCAAAGATTCAGTTCTTAGTATCCAGTATGATCGGAATCGCACTTTTCATCTGAACAAAGATATTTTTATTTTTAAACTTTCTTTGATTGTGTCAAATTTAAAACTGGTAAAGAGTTGCTTTTCATAATCCATCAATTTCTGGTGGAACAATATTTCTGATAACAAATTTCCGATGACGATGCAAGTTCTACACCACTATCATTATGTATGGTTGTATTACCATATCTTGAGATCACAGATTTCAAAGAATGCTAATCAACTCAGAATATTCGTTCTACATATTAACTGGAATACTTTCAATTATTAGATAAACCCAGATAAGATTATTCTATTTGTAACAAAAAATAATATCCTTAGATAGTGTCCCTTTATCATCTGTTTATTTCTACATCTCACTTTCCAGTTTCAAACTGAACAAATGAAATTATTTCTCCTAGCTTGAAGGGTATTAAATCTTCGCTCTTTTTGATTTTTTGCCCAAATAATTTTTGCCTATTGTTGCAATTGTGAAAAATTTTAAACTTAGTTGAACCTGAAAATAATTTTTCTACTTGCACATCATTCTGATGTGCTTTCTGAGGCTGCAGTATATAGATATTTTTACTACAGAACATCACTCGAAAGCAAATATTTGGCACATAAAGAATATTTTTTTGACTCATGCATATATGTATTTTCTTCATGTAAATATCATTTTTATTTATTATTTATTATCATATATTTATCATATATATTTATTCTTCAACAAGGCCTTTTGAAATTAATGTAAATTTGGCACGAACCTGCAGTGATAAATTTGATTGAATACTATAACCCTGCTTTTTTATTGAAGTCACAATGATTCAGCATTGTTGAATATCTTACATTTTTTGAATTTACAAAAAAAATTGTCAAAAATCTGATATTCAAAAAACACATTTAGAGGATTGACTCTCATTAAGCTTAACGTTATAAATTCTTTATATATACACTGCAGGCCAAAAGTTTAAGACCACCTTAATTAAAGTAGGAAAATTAAATAAATCTCCAATAAAATATTAAGTGTTTAACTGACCGGTTAAATCATCCAGTAAAACACTTTTTGACAATCAATATACTTGAAAAGCGTAAAGAAATATTAACAGTCCATGTTAAAAAATTTTTATGACCTTTTTCACAAGTCTCTGCATACTCTTACCACAAAATTTCTCTTCATAATTTTGAAATATGCTTGGGATCATTGTCCGGTTGGAAAATGAATTAATCGCAAACCTGAAGGAAGGGAATTTTGTTCTAAAATTTTTTTTGTACTCTTCGTTTTCCGTCAATTTTGATCAAATCGCCAGTTCCATGACTAGAAAAGCAACCCCAGACCATAATTGAGCCAGTATCATGCTCGATTGCTGGGACTACACAGTCTGGTATCGACTTTTATTGACACGTAAATTCTTCGTTTTGAACTGAATAGCTCAAACTTGAATTCGTCGCAAAGAACTTTCAAATCTTCTTCAATCCAATCGAGCAAAAGCCCGCTGCATCCGTTTATTCTTATTTTGTGACCTTAGAAAAGGTTTTCGAACGGCGACATGATCATACAACTTCGCATCTCTCAAACACCGTTTTACTGATACAATGATAAAGGTTCAAATCGGGTTTTGTTCACTTCAACGCGGATTTCTGGTGCTGTTGAACTTCTATTTCGCTTGCTGATAACTACAATGAAATTATCTTCATTTGACGTGGTGATCCTCGGCCTTCCCGATCGCGGACGATCTTGAAAACTGTCTGGCTCCCTATAAGGAGTGACACGAATTCAAGTCTTCGATAACTTCAATTGTAAATTAATCCCACGTTCGGAATTGCCTTCATTATGTAGATCAACGATGGCAGAGCACACTTCACTGCTAATTTCGCGTGCTTTTCCCATTTTAAGACGACTTTACTGCAGAAACCACAAGTTTAAATTAATCGAGATTGTAAACAAATCCATGTAACCGCAGGTAATAATGAGTCAGATGGGGGAAAAAACAGAGCAGTTAGTTATCAGCACATCATAAAACTATTATTAACGACTTTACCACTTGGCTACAGCGTTGGTCAATACATGTTTATTGCGCAATAACTTAAGTAAATAAAATAATGGCTTCTTTAGATATATGATTTTAACAATACATATGCAGGTGTACATTTCTTTTATTAATCTTATGGGGTTTCGATGTAATTGATAGATAATTATGCTGTTTTAATGTGGTCTTAAAATTTTGACCGGCAGTTTATGTTTAGAACGTTTAAGGTGAATTAGGTTAGATAGACATAAAATCACGTCTACTGTTTGTTGCATTCGGTAGCATAGTTCACTCCCGACATTCATTTATTCAAATATTGAGAAATGAATTTTATGAAGAATATTTGAGTCAGTACAAGCTGCCATTCTGGAAGTGTTGAGGTTGTTATATTTGGATTCATTTCTAAATATGAAGCACAATGAGACTTACTCTAACCATATCTGAAACAAGTAATTATGGTTCCCAAACATTTTACGTTGGTGCATTTCTGAAAAACAGTTGAAAAATAAGATTTCGAGGAAGGTAGATGGGCTATGTGGGAAAACAATAAAAATCTCGATGAGTAGATGTTAAATTTTCATATAAATCGAGAGTAAAGACTGGTATTGGTAGTCGTACGTTGTTTAATGAATTCATAAACTAACAAACAATTTTATACGGCAAATTTTGAAACAAAATCTAAAGGCGCTGAGAATAAACTTTACTTTGAAATTTCATTTAGTACCATTTCATTTGATAACGGGAACACAAAAAGCACCCTCTGTTGGGATTCTGGGTTATATACAGTTCTCACCTGACATATTCTGCTTTTGAAAATACATTCATACTATTACGATTATTGATTTTTAGAAATGTCATTGCAGAATAATTTTAAAAAAACTGTAGATACAATAATTTAATAAGGCTAATGTGTTTTACCGAATAAGCTTCATATTAATTGCCATTATGGATTTGACTACTTCCCGAACGGTCCACGTTCCCATCCACCCCTATATTGCAGAAATAAAATAGTTCATATGTCACAATGTAATTTTATTAATATAAAGTTATTGTTATCGAACTGACACAACTAAAAGGTTTGTTTTTATTTGAAAACAAATTTTATCTATATATCCATCTTTGCTATTAAGTATTGAGAGGGTTGTCCCATTTAATTATATTCACATTATTAATGTAAGTGTAACTACGGTTTAGTTTTGGAATTGAACGATTCACTTGCTTCAAGCTTATTGTATCTCTCATTTGAAAATTGAAAATCTTTTTTAGAAATCACTGTTTTTCACGCACTTATTTAAAACAGTTTGATAATTATAAACGTAAAAATCGAAGGAAGGCAATCCTGATTTATTCTATTGAAACTTTTAAAAGTACGAACAACCTGCCATCCATTCAGATTGTTTTTATTTTATTTATTTATTAAAAGACGAATTGTACTTTTCAAAGTTTATCTTTTTAAAAAAAATGAATTTATTCACCTAGACATTTGTAGAATTCTATTTATGTTTTTCTCTCTATGAACATAAATAGGAAGTGGCTGTAAACACATGTATCAGTTTCATCATTCATACCAATCGTAATAAATTTAATATTGAAATTGCTTAAAGTCCTCTTAGTAAACTGGTGATAGAAAATAGTAAAAAAGCATAACTAAAAATATTGTTAATACTCACTATTGTTAGATCTTTTCCCTGATATCATTAACAATCGCTTCATATGTTTGGTATAGTATTAAAGGAAATGGTTAATTTTATACATTCAAAATACATTTTTTATTGGGCTAATCATTTAGTGGCGATTTTCCAAAGACAGCAATTTTTTTTAATTATTGAATTCATTTGAAAACATTCTTTAGATAACAAAGGCGAAATATAGACGTTGGAATTAGTAATGTTGATGATGCAATAATCAATACTTTGACGTTGATCCAAGACATTAAAGGGAATGTAAAAGAAAGTTTTTTTGAATCAAAATAAAGGATTACAAAAACGATTAAAACTGAGCACATTAATTTTTTTGCTCATTCATAAAAATTTGAACTTTGAACCACCTTTGATCCACAGGGTGATCGGTAACAATCAATCAAAAATGAGTTGTGTAATAAAATAATTCAATCTTAACCTCTAAACATAAAATTAAATATGAGAAATCAAAAAAGTTGTACAAAATAATTGAGCATAGAAATATGTTAATGCATTAAAAAAACTTCAGTTGGGCCAACGAATTTCATTTCTATTATTTAAATAATATTTACACAAAGAATACTTAACAAAAATCGAATACTTTGGCACCTAATTTGGAGCATGATTGTAATATTTTTTCTACTTGCATATATGCTCATTTTAAAAACCACAAACATATTTCTGAATTGTTTTTCTTTATATTATCTTCAACAAATCATTAAGAATCGTATCTTATTTCATCGATTGCTTAAATATGTTCAACCCTTAGAAAAATGAGGTCGAAGAATTTTTTAACGAAATATTACTGAAACTTCTTATTCACTTCTATTAGATATTCAATATTGAAGTATATATGTTATGGAGAAAATAATTAATCAGAGCATTTATAATTCCTGGGCACTATAAACAGTGACAAGTCAAATTGGGCAATATAATACTTATTATCATAGTGTCTGGGCATTATGAATATTGCTAAGTAGTTATTGGGCGATTTGATAATTAGATAGGTAGGGCACGCGAAACAAGAATAAACATGTACGGAGCATGGGTTACAATTAGTCACTACTTATTTCAACGTGGATAAATCAAAATTAATTGACATAAATTATAGAATTGATGGAAAATTAAATGAATTAATATCGTTGAAAGGTCAAAATACTAATTTTTTTTACTAGCACAAGCAATACAGAGTTGATAAAAAATGTGAAATTGTCCAAGTGTATAGAGTCAAATAAAAAATCAGATTATCAGTACCTAATCTAACTTCATATATCATATTAATTTTATAATAATGACGTCAATATTCATAAAATTAAATAAAAAGTATTATTAAAAATTTCATTCGTTTTTACCATATTACCTGCTCATATTGTGCATTTTTAAAACTGTTTGGACATTATGAATAGTGTTCTATTAATCACTTTGTCCATATCATATATTATTTTGTTTCAAAATGCCAAATATTTTGAATTTTTTTGCAATACAAATTGAGGTTATCTCATTCAAATTCATTTTTTTATTTTTAATGTGGGGTATTAATAAACATGAATAATGAAATTACTGCAGAACAAGGTAGAAATTTTTTATCAAAATCCTAACTATTTTTTTTTTAATTTGAATTTTTATTTTTGAAAAAATGGGTTAATGATAAAACTGGTACATCAAATTTATAAATATAGATTAAGGTATCGTGTTCGACATAAGAAATTCATTGGTAAAACTAGATGTTATTTAAGTAGGGAAGTTTTACTTAAAATTCTGTTTATAACAATGTCCATTTATTTATTGTACAAATTTTCTTAATATACTATTATGTTATTTAATCAGTATTATTAAATAATGAATTAACATTGAAGACCTTGTGATTTAAAAGTTCATTCTGGACATTGATATAAGAGTATGGTTTTTGGTAAAAAAACTGTGTTCTAATAAAAATATAGAAAAGTATAGTTTGGTAACAGAAAAATTTCACCGATCACCATGGATTTGCTGTCCTTGGACATGCTGAAACACACTTTATTATTTATATATCGAAATGTTATTTTAAAACATTATCGGTTACAAAAAATAAAAGATTTATAAAAAACATTTTTTTCATTGATCCACCTATTAAATTATTTTTCTCTTGCTAAACACACATTTATTTACGATAGTGTTGAAACCTCTTCCATAGATTTCCCAAAAGCTACATTAATATTGTTTCACAATTTTACAGTCGATTTAATAAAAGAAATTGTATTATTGTAAGAATGTTCTGTGCAAGTATAACATGACATTTAGAGTCATTAGCTACTAGATGTTTTCTTGTTTGTGTAACTTTCTAGGCATATGCAAGGAAGTAGTCTATTCATAACGTATCAACGCTACTTTCTTGTCTCCCACACATACCCAATTTCATATTTAAGATAACAAAATCCAGAGTTCTGCAAAATTCGGAAGTCGGTTGTTTCCACGTAAAGGAGCGATTTTCAATAAGTCGTTTTATGGGGTTGAGACAGAAATTAAAAACGGTTTCGATATTGACCGAATACTTCATTGCAAATTGCAATGTTACCTGTTTTAATTTATGCTATCATATTTCTGATCAAATAAAATTAGTGATTTAAAAGTTTATTACTTATAGATAGAGCTAGGTCATTTTTAGATAAAAACGATTAAATTGTATTTGCATGATAAGAGAAATTTAAAAAACGGGACCCTTTTTGAGTTAAATAATAAAGTGATCGTTTTTGTTTTATTTAGCAAAACTAGTTTATAAGAAATTGAAAGTGATAGCTTTAAAATCATGTATAGTTATGTGTTCCAACACCTAGAAGTTTTGAAATTAAGCACTGGTACTGAATATGGTCAGAGAAAACAGTAGGATTCTACCTTGAATTTTTTTTTGTATGTTTACGTTTCTTAGTGCTTTTTGGAAACTACAATCCTGTATCAAATGGATGACTTGAGCCTTACTCAAAACGTCGCTTCCTGTTTTCAGTAGATATTTCAAATTAAAAATCAGTGTGAAAAAACACTCTCATTAGTTTCGAGACCTAATTTTTCCTGTTCGATCTACTGAACACACTGTTTACTACCTTTTCACCCTATATAACGCGCGGTTTGATAACTAAGTCACCACCTTAAGAGACATTTGGTAAGTGTGGTTTATATAGTGATATTAAACAGTTTGTTTGCTTGCATACATGGGCGGATTTAGGTCAAAATTTTTGGGGTTGCCAACTATCCTAGAGTATGAGTCACTGTATGCTCAAATTCAAACACAAAAATCCTATTTAAATGGTCCGTTTTAATACCTATCGCAAGTAGGCCCTAGCTGTTTCATTTATTATAACAAAAATAAAACCCCCCAACATTTTATTAATATAGCTCATTTCAGTTGAGAAAACTGTCGTATCTATTTCAGAATTTTATTATGAAAACCACTCTAGAATATTGCTTTTATTCGTTGCTAGAAAAGCTTTATGAGAATCTTTAAATAGCATTTATTTGTTTTTAAAGAAAATATTTTGTTTACCTAACCTTCAAGTCAATTTAATTTGTTCAATTAATTACCGTAGGAAAGAACTAAGGAATATGTGTCATGGTACCATAAGTTATCTATTTTTACTTGAAGTACTGTAAACTGAATGGACATTTGTAACCGTAACCATATACGTACTTAAAACACATGTAGTTTAAATGTTTCATTTTCTTAGTTTAAAAAAGAAGACAAAACCAACCTAGTATTTTCTGGTTAATTTATAAATAGTCATTGGTTTAAAAAAATCTATTTATCTTCTAAATGGCTAGCTCTATACATAAAGTACAAAGACTTTTAAATCGGCATTTTATAAATACTCATTTTCGACATGCTTTAAGATTATCAACACAACAATCAACAAAAGATGATAAAGAAACCCATTTTGGTTTTGAAAAAGTTAAAGAAAGTGAAAAGCACAAAAAAGGTATAATCATTTTCATTGTGGAATATATTCTATTATAAATTGTTTTAGTGTTTGAAGTTTTTGAAAATGTAGCCCTAGATTATGATATAATGAATGATGCTATGTCTTTGGGGATCCATAGGCTTTGGAAAGATTATTTCATGTGGAGTTTGCTTCCTACTGATGGCACAAAATTGTTAGATGTTGCTGGAGGCACAGGTACTGCATGCTAGTTCTAGGGAACAGTTAAAAATAAGAGATGTTATTGCTGTTTACTACAACCATAGTTTCCAATAATTTTCACTATTGTACCACTAAAGGTCCCAAAACTTACTCAAATTAGTGGGGTTACGGACATTCATACTTGCATAATTTTTAAATATATTCTTAAAAGTTTTCAAAACGTATAAATAATCTTTATAAATATGGAAATACTTATATTGTAACTCTCAACTTTTGAAAATTTTAGGAGATATAGCATTTAGATTTATCAATTATGTGAAAAATAACAATCTAAAAGATTGCCACGTTACTATAAGTGATATTAATCCTCACATGTTGGAAGTTGGGAAATTGAGAAGCAGCAAACTTGGTCACAATACAAATATTATAAGTTGGAAAGAAGCAAATGCTGAACAATTAGACTTTGAAGATAATATGTTCAATGTATATACTATAGCTTTTGGTATAAGAAATGTCACACATATAGATAAAGTTCTCTCAGAGGCTTATAGAGTTTTACAACCAGGGGGAAGGTTTATGTGTATGGAATTCAGTCACTTAGAAAATTCTATGGCACAGTGGTGAGTGAATATTTCTTCAACTTTCTACTTTTTAGACCTCTTTTATATGGTTTTATTAATAAATTATCTTGATTCTAGGTCTCTATCAATTGAAATTTCATTAAAAAGTTTATAATAATGACATTTTGACTACTTTCAGTCTTTATCAAAATATTTTGATAGTGAAAACGTCTATATTATATACTTTTAAACGAAATTTTAATTGGTAGAGACCTAAAATCAAGATAATTTATCAATAAAACTAAATTAATATTTTTATTTAAGTATTGGGATATCTGTTTGAATTTTTATTGCTGCTAAACTCAATTCTGCTACCAGATAACTGTTAGAGCATTGAATCCAATTTTTTTAATTTTACAAATAGCAATTGGTCTAGTTAAATCATGCTTTATTTAGAAACAATTTCTAGATTTTCCAAAATGAATATAGCCTTGTTTTGTTAGATCTAATATCCTTAGAATGTTAAAAACATCTAATCTTATTTAAAAATGTGCTTTTTGGGTAGGTTGGAGCTTCACAAATGTTTTCAACCAAAATATAAGAAACTAGTTAAAGAAGAATGTATCAGAGTTTATCTGAGATACTAACTGATAGTATTCTTACTTTTTCCAAAAGAAGTAAACAAAAAATTAAGTAATGTGACCTAATTGATTCAGAAATGAACCTTTTAAATAAATACAATTTCTTTGGTACTTGATATGTCAATTTTTTTGAGAAACTCTAAAAAATAAAACTATTTTCAAAAAAACAGAACTGATTCAAAACAAAAAAATCAGCAATTGAACAGGATAGATCACTCTTATTGTCTCAGGTTCAAATTTGTTGTTATCCCATGAAAATAACTCACATCTACTTAAGCCTTATGAACTACACATTTAGGAATGTTATAAATTTAGAACAAAATTTGTCCCAAAGTTGGTTGATGTCTTGGGAATTTGTCAAGTTGAAAAACTCACTTATAGAAAACAAAGTTTATGGTATAAAATTTAACATAAAAAACAAAGTATATAACACCTCACTAACTAAAACGAGTTGTTAAATTATTGAAATATCTAGGAATTGCAAATAGGATCATAATATGGGTATTAAGGTGAGAATGGCCAAAGTGTGAAATGCATATACAATATGTACAAAAATGGTGAGATGCTACATCTTTCTTGTAATTTTATATAGTTTGATAGCATGGACAAACAACTTCCTGGCTCTGGAATATGTGACATTGTATGGAAAATCTACTACAAAACTATTCCATGTAACAAACAACAAGAATATGATTGTCATTGTAGTCAATATTGCAAGAGTCAATGATTAATAACTGTCAAGAGACAAAAAGAACAAATTTATCAACTTCTACTTGATATAACAAAAGTATTTGGTAATATTTGTTATAAAGTTTTCCTTTATAAACAATATTCAGATAAATTTCAATCAGACATGTAGAGTCATACAAGAAAACTGATCTTACAAGTAATAGCGATAGTGAACCACTGGGAAGTTGCTCTAGGATTTCTCTGCTACCCACAAAGCAGGCAACAGATTGACAAAAATGGATATTCATAATTAATTAAACTAAATGTTAGTAATACCAATAAGAAAATAGAACATCAGTATTCCAATAAAATTCTAATCAAAATATAAAAATCAGGAAGTATGAAAGCAATTCGCTATATCAGCAGATATTTTTGGATCTAATTATTTAGCTTTGTATTATATATAATGGGTCATTAATACACATAGAGAAACTTTCTGTAAGATGCAAAAAGATAGATATTCAATGCTTGTGTTGATTCTTATTAATCTAGTTATAATAATGCAATTTATCCACCTCAAAGAGAATTGATTAAACATCCAAATACTAGACACTAATTTGAATTTTAGGTTGTATGATCAGTATAGTTTCCAGATAATTCCAGTATTAGGACAAGTCATTGCAGGCAAATGGCAACCTTATAAATATTTAGTTGAGAGTATAAGGCAATTCCCCAATCAGGTAATTAATACTTAAAATAACAGTATCTTCATAAATTGTTCTCTAATCTCCAATGTAATACTAATTTATGAGCGCTTTCTTATTGGGAACGTGATAATGAAAATATATTAAAGTTAGTCCAGTTTGGTGTTTCCTTGCCACGTTCCCAATAAGAAACCGCTCATAATATAGCTGGCAAAGATATGCATTTCTTCTTAGACCTTTTGCTATATTAATGCATATAAATGTTCTGGATTTTAGGTCTCTTCTGTTTTAAAATTAGTTTTTTTTTTGATAGTTTTTAAAAGAAAGATAAATTTTGAAAATAATGTAAAAAACCCCATATGTTCTTATTTTCATTTGTTTTCAAGTTATGGAGTAATTAAAAATGTTCATCTAGCTTTCCACTTATATCTGAATTTTATATATATACCATGTTCGAGGCTCAAAGGCATTTGATAATTCTGACGTTTTGATGAATTGTCAGTGTACGGTGAACAGTAACTGAACGTTTAATTTCGAATTTATGTGATTGTTAGTGTTGCAAAAAGGCCAGATACTCATTCAAATTTAGAATATGCAAATATGGTGTTTGTTTATGGTTTCTGTAATGGAAAGCTACAGCTGCTACTGAAGAATATCGTCGACGTTTTCCACACCAAAGATATCCTGATAAAAACGTATTTATTAGAGTTTTTAACAAATTGTGCGAGACTGGTAAGCTTGCCAGATGCAACTACTAACTCACGGAGAATTGCCACTCAATTGGGAATTCCACAAAAAAGGGTTATAAACACAATCCACGAACAAGGTTTATATCCTTATCACGTACAGAGAGTACAGCACCTACAACCAGAGGATTACGCTAACCGTAGGGAGTTTTGTCAGTGCATAAATAATAATCATTGTGTTGTATCGAGTATACTCTTTACGGATGAAGCTACATTTACCCGTGATGGCATTGATAATACTCGTAACTATCATGTATGGTTGGACGAAAATCCCCACGCAAGCAATTTTCAACATCGGTTTTGTGTAAACGTGTGGTGTGGTATGGTGTCATCCTATGTCACAAAAACTGCATTAAAAGAAAATAATTATCCGGAAAAAATGATAAATAACATATTCAAGAAAAGGATAAACAGATACTTACAATCAATTTAAAAACAAAACTGAAACGAAACATCAAAACATAAAACATTTTTCCTTACCATATGTACATGGACTTTCCCAACAATTATCGAATTATTTCAGTAAATTAAAATCTTTCCTTGTACTAATTGTGCACTGTCTACATAGGGCAAACATCTCAGTATTTAGAAAATAGACTAAGAGGTCATCATTACGATAAAAAAATAGAACTGCATTAACGAACCATGAAATATCAAAAAAACATAAATTCAATTATAAAGATTCAAAAATTCTTGAAACGGAATCTAATACACGAAAAAGAGAAATTTTAGAAATGGTTCACATTCATAAGAACGAAAAAGCTATAAATGATAAAAAAGATCTAAATAATTTATAGCTCTATTTTGTAAATTCTAATAAATTTAATATATTTGAGATGTGGAAACCAAGGAAAAATTAATTTTTCTTATTGGAACAAAGATCTAAGTTGATTTTATCCTTATTTTGATATTCATAATGAAGGTGATCTTTATATTAATATAAATAAGCAAATTGTCAGTGTCAATATCATATTTTAATAGACTTGAAGAAAAGTCGAAACGTCAAAATTTATCATTCTTTTAAAAACTATCAAAAAAAAACTAATTTTGAAACAGAAGAGACCTAAAATCAAGAACTTTTAGATGCATTAATATATCAAAAGGTCTAAGAAATAATTATATCTCATATCATTGATAAAAAGCAGTGGACTGGTGACTGAAAGTCTGCTATACATAATAATGGAGCCACTGGTACACATATGGCTGCGGGATGAATGGCTTGGCCAGAGCAGCTTTCTGTAGAGGATACTCCAAGCCGATGTATTAACTGTGGTGAAATGTGGACACGCGATAATCAATCGACGCCATAGAAACACAGTAATCTTAATCTGCTCAGACAGCAGAGCGGCCATACAAGCCATAACAGCCGTTATGGTGTGTTCTAGGCTTGTGCTGGGGTGCAGGAAAGTCCTACAAGAACTGGTGAGTGATGGCTGAAAAACCCATTCAAAGTGTTGCTATCGCGTCTCTCAACGGTCTGCTTGCAAGACGGAGACGGATAGATATTGGCATGAGATAAGCTAAAACACACATAGATGGGCTTTCTACCTTTTTTACCAAACAACTGCCAGACTTAAATATAGGCGCGATATTCGAGTAGTAACTGGTCTGTGAACTGAGCACGTTCCAAGACGCCATCTTAACACTACGGGTATCACGGACGACCCGGGGTGCCTCCATGGAGGAGAAAGAAACTGTAGACCACGTTATTGGTCAGTATATAACCCTCACAAGTACGATATTCAAACACTTGGGCAATCCTCACAGTAGTGGCAACAAAAGGCTCAAGCCAAAGTACCTGTTTGACTTTTCAAAGGACATCAGCCTTTGGTAATGTTGAGTCGGACAGGACGAGCCTATCAGAAGGCCATGTGTTTACGACCATTGGCCGCTCACTATTCTACTATGAAACATTTTAAAACTGAAAAGGTTATGGAACCAAGGTTTCAATAAAATGTAATTATAACAATTTTCGTTTTAATCCAGTAACTATAATGGAAAGTATTAGCTTTTTCCCAAAACTTCGTTGTCTTTATTTATATTCAGATGAATCCTTTTTGTTACAAATTTGATCAAAAATCTAAGCAACTGGTCTCTCTGGGTACAATATGTCTAATTGCTAACGAGATGAGTGAAACAAATGGACAGATGAAGAAACAACTCAACCTTTCCGACCAAGAATTGAAAAATAATTCAATCGAAATTCCATGATTGTAGCCTTTCCATACTACCGTTTTTTTTTCTAATTTGTATTAGTTACTCAATGTTATTGGTGGTGTGAGGTTAGGGCAAGGGTAGCAAAAACTCAATGAGCTGAAGGAAAGAACACTAGAAATCTTCTATCTTCGCTTTATTACAAACATTTATATCAGTCTATGTTATTGATTTGGCATTATATATTTAAGTCAATTTTGTTTTAACATGCGTGCCATATGTTATAAAAATTACATTTCATTAGTTTTAAGTCAGTACCTAAAGGGGATTTGACTGATACTGAATAAGCTTGATTTCAAAATATGCGAAAAATTATTTTTTAATATTCCTTTTTTAGTATGAATGTATGTAACTGTTATTAATTCTTTTAACTTATATTAAAATTACGTGAAGTTATTTTCAGATATTCTAAATAAAAACTATTTGTTTTTAGGAACATTTCAAACAAATGATTGAAGAAGCTGGATTTAGACAGGTATCTTATGATAATCTCACATTAGGAGTGGTATCTATCCATTCTGGATATAAATTGTAATATATTTAAATAAATGACTTCTTATAACTTGATTTAGGACTAATTTATACTTTTCAAGCAATTTCATTCACTTTACTATCCAACGTATTCAAGTAGTAGTCGAGGGGAATATTAACTTACTAATAAGAACAATAAGAATACACTGAAATACAGCCAAGCCACTGCAGATCTATGGCTGCAATTTTTTTCTGATATGGTAAATTAAGCCATCAGTCTCACAATGGTTAATAGTTTATTTCATAAAGGTATGGACTAATAAAACCTCATTAGGTGTGCAAAGGTACCACAGAGTGACCCAACGAATATTTAAGCCACTTTCATTGATTGTATTGTAAAAAATATTTTTTATCAAGTGCAGGTAGTACCACCCGGGTTGGGGTCAATATGTATATGGGTTTAGCCTATTGTTATCTATTCACAAACACTGAAAATAATGTGCCAAAGGCGTGCCGGTAGGATACAGAATAAAAATTAGGCATTATGTTCATAGTATTAGGTACACTTATTCTTTATTGAACATTATACAAAAAATACATTATACAGAAATTAAATTATAAAAAATCATAATATTCTTCACCATCTGAGGAACTGTCATCTCCTCTTGACGTTATAATTAACGGGTAGACAGTCCCATCGATCAAGTAGTCAAGATTTTCTCCGCTTCTTTAATGATATGCTGGACTGCTTTTCGCCAGTTCTCTGGTGTCACCTCCTTAATGGCTTGATCAAACAGTAGCTTAACGTCTTTCATTTTGAATGTCGTGTTGTGTCTTGCTACAAATCCTTTCACTTGCGCCCATATAAGTTCTATAGGATTTAGTTCGCAATGATATGGCGGTGTGCGCAGCACAGTTACACTATGTTTTTCTGCTATATCTTCAACGGCGTTTTTCTTAAAACGATGTTTGTGTAAATTTACTATAGCTAATAGTTCTTTTTTCATCAAATTCAATACTTTTGGTGGTTAACCAGTCAATAACTTCAGGCCAGAAAACATACTTTTCCTAATTCTCTTACGCAATTACTTGAAATTTTAATATTACAAACAATACTATTTCAAGACCTTCACCGAAATTGAGCCGAACTGGACCGAATTCCCCATTTTATTATATTTACTATTTTTATTACTATTTACTCTCTTCCTCTTGATAAGGATACTTCTCTGCCATTTTTTTCCAATGAAAGAAGTCCTTTTAATTTCATTTCTGAATACTATTTATCCATATACAATTTTCTCGGGTACTCCTATACATTATCCGGCATTCATTTCTATGCAAGAGGATTACTGTTCAAAAGAAACATACTTGTTGCCCATGAAATCAGTATTTATTTTTGTAAAACAACTGTTCCCTCTATTAACATTCTATTTTCGACTTGTTCCTCCTTCATTTGTCACCATTACTGCCCCAGAACTACCTAGTATTCATAGATTGGATAAATGGAGACATAAAACTATTCTGTTCTATAATTCCTCCCAAAATATGAACAGTTTGTTTGAAGAAAGCAAATTCAACTCTTATTTATATGAACACATACATAAGAATGGATCTCGGACATATCTCGGGAACCGTTCATAGTACAGCTTCGGGAAAAAAAATTTATAACAAAAGTGACCTCGAGAAAAACCTGGAAATTATTTACTAAGTTGTAGGTCCACCGTCAGAGGGGTAATTGAATACCAAAAATTATAAAATGAATAATTTACAAATTTTGTCTAATTAAGAGGCATTTAAACTATGATTATCGCATTCTTCAAGAAATTCAGCGTATATTTGATTTTACAAGTTTTATCTATCTCTTCAAATAAGAGGTGGGGGGAAGCGGGAACTTTATTATGAAAAAACGCTTGTAAGTCCTATCTAGGTAAATTTAGACTTTTTGAAGAGAGCTTCTGTCTACCAATGTAAGAGTTATAATTTTGAAACAACCTAATGAGTAACGTATGCGCTATTTATTTATTTTTTTAAATCTAGCTTCCCTCGAAAAATTTTGAATAGAAACATGCAGTTTTAATTAAGGAATATAAAAATAGACCAAATTAGCAACAGAATAGCGAAAGCCGCATGTCGATATCTTTTTCGTATTACGAGATATTTTAAGCATTTTCCTTTAATAATAGTTCCAATTATTATGTCAATATTACTTATGCTGTCACCGGGAAACTGCCCTGATAGGTGGATAGGACGTGGAGGCCTATTTTTTTGGCCAGCCAGGTCACCAACTTAACCGTCTTAGATTTCTATCCCTGGGGCCGGATTAAAGACCTTGTTTGTGCAATTAGACCTGCTACTAGAGATAACATGATCGAGAGAATACGAAACGCCATTCAGAGTATTTCGAGAACAGAAATTGAGACTGCTCTACTCTTCAAAGAATAAACGCTTGTATCGAAAATGATGGGCGACAATTTGAACATTTAGGTCGTCACTAGCGAGGTACCTTAATTTATATTTCCATTTTAACTTCCATATCGCAGTTTCCCGATGACAGCATAAGTAATATTGACATAATAATTGGAACTATTATTAATAGAAGAAGGAAAGACAATTTTGAGCAGCTAAAAAATGTTAAAATCCGTTCAGTCAAACCGGAGTAATTTGTGTTTAAAGGAAAATGCTTAAAATTTACACATTTCTTAGGATATCTCATAATACGAAAAAGATATCGACATGCGGTTTTCGCTGTTCTGTTACTAATTTGTTCTACTTTTATATTCCTTAATTAAAACTGCATGTTTCCATTCAACATTTTTCAAGGATAGCTAGATTTAAAAAATAAATAAATAGCGCCCTCTAGCATATACGTTACTCATTAGGTTGTTTCGAAATTATAACTCTCACTTTGGTAAAAAGGAGCTCTTCAAAAAGAATAAGTTTGCATAGATAGGTTAAGTAGAACTGGACTTACAGGCGTTTTTTCATAATAAAGTTCCCGCTTCCCCCCACCTCTTATTGGAAGACATAGACTAAATCTTGTAAAATCAAATATACGCTGAATTTCTTGAAGAATGCGATAATCATAGTTTAAATGCATCTTAATTAGACAAAATTTGTAAATTAATCAAATTATAATTTTTGGTATTCAATTACGTCCTCTAGCGGTGGACCTACAACTCTGTAAATAATTTCCAGGTTTTTCTCGAGGTCACTTTTGTTATAATTTTTTTGTCCCGAAGCTGTACTATAAACGGTTCCCGAGATATGACCGAGAGCCATTCTTATTGATTCACCCAGTACATAATTTAGGAATACCTTTATTATATCTCTTTCTCCACGACCAGTCAAGAAATTCTTTCTAATAGAGGAAATTTTTAGAATACTTCAGCATGTACATGTCTTGAATTGAATCAATCACTCTGAAGATACTTTTTACTGCGTCACAAACAACATAACTAACGACCATAACTTGGTCATTGAAACTCACGTAACTGTGTTTGTAGAGTGGTATTGGCCAGTGCATTCTGTATGAGTTTTAATGTATAATCCAACATTGTCCTTCAAGATACAACATTCTATACTTCGCAAGAGTAAATGGCACGGCCATGTTGTAAGTATCCCTATATAGTGAAAATGTATATTTCTGAATTTTTAATATTTGGGATTGAAGATAAATATACAAATTTCGATTTTTTTCATGATAAATGTAGGCATTCTCCATATCACTCTTGTTTAGGTGTTTTTTAACATGTAATGTTAATGAACAAATTTATTATTATAACATCTATATGTTAAATTTTCTTTCATAGTGTAGACAAATTTATGTGAAATCTAACAAGAAAAGTTCATACACTATAGAACAAAGTGTCAATTGTTTCATCTTGTAATTTGTTTGTTGACAAAACACTTCTTATATTGACTCAATGAACAGTGCACCAGGAACAAATATGTATGTCATTGCTTTCTTGTTCATTATAAACAATTTAAAATTTTGGGCCATCTCACACCATTATAAATTGTCTACATCACACAATCCAAAAAAGGTTTGGAGACAACGTTCACCAGTTCATGTCTCTAAAAAATCTATGAATTCATATCAATGGTATTTCAATAACGCCACTCAGTCCAATATCAAAAAGCTACTTTACTTTTCTATCACTTCCTTGCTTGCCTTACATTTTCTAATTTGTTATAGATTTTTTCAATTGCAATGATTTCTTCCTGTGAATATACTAAATTCAATAAGCCATTTTTTAACTCTTTCAACTCCTAACAGTCTGGCAACATACCTAATACTATGAACTACTATCCTCAAAGCAATAGGTCTTACTGTGTTGGTTACATAAAGATCATACTGAATACACTTTTTACACAAACACTCACAATTACACTGTCTGTTATCATCTTCAGAGACTGAAGGTAAACTAAGAGGTCTCTTCTGTTTTAAAATTAAATTTTTTTAATAAATAATTTCTAAATATATATATATATATATATATATATATATATATATATATATATATATATATCTCGAACTTACTATTTCTAACGAGATAGAATAAAGACTAGAGTTTGTCAAAAGTTTTTTGAAGCCTCTTTATGTATATCAAATGGACCTGTCAACAAAGCATTTTCGGAAGTAGGAAGTTCAGGAAACTTTGGAGGTAAGGATAAAAGGCCCAAAATAAAACAAAACAAGCAGATGTTGATTTTGTTAAACGCCACATTGAGTCATTCCCAAAAATGGAGTCTCATTATTGCAGGAAGACTTCTGGGGAAGCAGTATTTGGACAGCAACCTTTCTATATCCACAATGTATTCTTTGTATGTAGAAACATGTCAAACACCAGTCTCTATAAATGTTTATAGAAAAATATTTGCTACCGAGTATAATCTTGACTTCCACAAACCTAAAAAAGATTTATGTTTACTCTGCCATAAATATGATTCTTTCAAAAAGATCAATTCACCTGATATTGCTACTCTTCAAGAAGAATACGATCATCACATTGATTTAAAAAATATATACAAGATATATCGCAAAAAATAACGACAAGATTCGAGCAGATAATGATGCCACATTTAATTCGATAACTTTAGATTTAAAACAGGTGCTACACATACCTACTCAACGTTTCTCTGTTATATTATTTATGCAAATTAAACCTATATAATGCATCAATATATGAAGCCCTTTCTCCTAATGATGTGTACTACTATTTATGGACTGAGGTAAATGGTAAAAAAGGAAGCAATGAAGTAGGTACTGCACTTTATAAATGGATATTAAATGTATCACAGACTGTAACTAAAATATCAATTTTCTCGGACACGTGTGGAGGCCACAATCGAGATCAATATCTTGAGTTATTATTGCTATATCTGGTTCAGAAAACACACATTAATGTCATCGAACACAAGTTTCTCGACTCAGGTCACTCTCATGGAAGTCGACAGTGTGTTCATAATGCCATAGAGGCAAAGGCAAATGAAACACATACCCATCTTTTCTATGATAGATATTTGCAATATTATCCGATTAGCAAGATCAAATAAGCTTATGTTAAGAAAAACAGTACTATTAAACAACCTTACACTTCAGTGGAGATGATGTTCTTGGATATCATTGATTTATAAGAATTGAAGTAAAAATTAATGAAAAACCGAAATATTTCAAACAATGGCTAAAGTAAAATGTTTTAAATTTGAAAAACAAAAGCCCAAATATTATACAATTCCGTTATGATTATGATTCAATATAATATATGAAGAATTAGATGTCAGTTTATCTATTTCCAAGCAGAATGAACTGAAAACCTTAATTTTCGACAGAGAAACGTCCAAGAAAAGCCTCAGAAGGCGCCGACTTCCCGAAGAAGTGAAGTTTGATTTTAATTATCAGGATTATAAGTAACAAAATTAAAAAATAAGATTTGTTGAAAATGTGTGAGTAAAAAATTATTCCACAAGAACTCCATGACTGGTTTAAAAATTTGCCAGAAAAAGACGGACGTGATTTTCTTCCTGGTGAAGATGAACCTTGTTCAGAGGAAGAAACAGATTGATCTTTCAATATTTATTTCGTTTTTTTTTGAACTTTTTCTTATGTTACTATTATTGGTAGATCTGCTTTTTTAATATAAAAAATGTTATTTTTTCTCATGTTTATTTATTTATTTTAATTTGTTTTTCTTGTGGAAGAAATCACTAAATCTTTGTTATGTATAATGAATTTCACTAGAAGAATTCACTAATTGTTGTTTTATTGTTTTTATATGCAAAAAAATTTAATCAGAGTTGATTTTTTATTTTAGTTTATAAGTAAATATACTTGTTTTTATTGTTCCAGTTCAACATTGCTCTTGAAGTTTCAAAGTCTTGTAATATAACATTTTTTCAAGTTCCACTTTTATTTTCTCTTATTTCTCGAAAGTGTCACTTATGGAGTTAATGACTTCTTGCAATAAGCCGACAATATATATATATATATATATATATATATATAAAATCAACTTAGAACTTTGTTCCAATAAGAAAAATTAATTTTTCCTTGGTTTCCACATCTCAAATATATAGCAGTAATCAATTGAATTTATTAGAATATATTTACTAAGAGAGAAATTATTTATTAAAAAAACTAATTTTAAAACAGAAAATCAACTTAGAACTTTGTTCCAATAAGAAAAATTAGTTTTCCTTGGTTTCCACGTCTGAAATATATTAAATTTATTACAATTTACACAATAGAGCTATAAATTATTTAGATCTTTTTTATCATTTATAGCTTTTTTGTTTCAAGAATTTTTTAATCTTTATAATTGAATTTATGTTTTTTTAATATTTCATGGTTCGTTAACCTAACCTAACCTAACCATTGTGAAAAATATATTAATGAAAAAATGGGACAAAATTAAAGAATATACAAAAATACCTCAAAATGAATTTATAAAAGCTATAGAATTCACACTTACAACAACATATTTCAAATATGGAAATGAAATCTACAAACTGATGGTTGTACTATGGGAGCTTCCATTTCAAGTGTTACAGCACAATTGGTAATGGAAGATCTTCAGAAAACAATTCTAAGCAAACTTGATATAAATATTCCATTCTTTGCATTATATATATATATATATATATATATATATATATATATATATATATATATATATATATATATACTACTCTAATTAATAAAAAAGGAATTTATGGAAAAATGTATGACAGTAATAGAATAAGAACTAGATGTGGTTTTAAAGTTGAGAATAAAGAAATACACTTCATATCACCCTGATTAAAATGGCGTTTGTCTCAATTTTTGAAACTCAAAAATTTATCAATGAGGCAATTTAATCAATTGAGATTAGGATAACAAAACATTTTTTATGCCTAAAACACAATAGACTGGTTGGCATTTGTTTATTAGAAAGTGAAAAAAAAATTAACAATTTGAGATTGTTTCTAATAAATCATACGCAATTAAAATTAAAAGACTCAAGTTTACAATTTAAAAAAATTTCCCATCATTTCAAACTGTCTTTTTTATTTAATCACACCATTTAATCATATGTCACTTTGCACTTATTTTACAAAAGTACCAAATGAAATTTCATGTTTCCAAAACTTACATAGATACAAGTGTTATTTACAGGAATTGTCCAATATATCACTTTTACACAATTTTTATCTTCCTCTTCCTGCAGAAGTTCCTGGCTGACCCTGCTGCCATTGAGCTCTCCCTCGCCCTGGTTGCTGCTGACCACGGCCTCTCCCTCGAGCTAAAACACATATTATTGTTTTAAAGCAATTTTTAAAATAAATAAAAAAGTAGAAAAGGGATGTTTCAGTATGTTTTGCATTTTAGTTATAAGCAATATCAAGAATTGAGTTTGTTAAAATATTTAGTATTATTTTTTCAATAGCATGTCTTAACGACTATAACCATTAGTATGATAAATTACACAATTAAAGTATCATAACACAGATACAAGATTTTGAATTAGTGAATCAATATTTTGTTATAAAAATTGGTTTCAATTAAGGAATTCTTGATAATACAAGTATATTTTAATAATATATAGTAAGAATAGAAGGTTACATGACATTTGTATATTAATTATGTTGTTAGGTAATTATCGGTCCTAGATGTATGAGTCATCTCTTTGCAGTCTCCTTTGTATCTCTTATCCTAGCCCATGGAGGCTTTTTACAATGCTTCAAACTAGTTCAAATCCATAAGAGCTTGATAGTTAGAAAGGATGTTCATAGTAGTTTTCTCCTCTATTCCACAGAACCAGCATTTTAGAACAGTCACCTTGTTAGTCTTGTATCTGTGATAACAGACTTTCACATGCTCTGTGATTAGTTCTACTATAGTAGATGCCCACTGTCTACTTAGGTGCAGTATTTCTACTGACCATTCTATGAAAGTTTTTCGCTTGTCTGCAGTCATATGACTGGATCCACGCCTCATTGCTTATTTCCCTTTCCCACAGCTCAATTTGTTCCTTAATCTGCGAGTAAGGGATTCCCACTACAAGTTTAGGCTTTGTTGGCTGTAAAGTGGCTTCAATCCAATCAATAATTTCATTGCCCCTGACTCCCATACATTCAGGAATCCAGAGTAGCATCACACAGAATCAGCCTTGATTTGGTGCTAATGTTTTCAAAGAAGTTTCTTATGATTGATTTAATTGTATCTATGAATATTTTCTAAATTCTTTTGATTTTTTTGATTGTCACTGAGCAACATAGTAGTAGCATATAGAATTAAGGTAGTAGCAGGTACGTTTGAATAAAATAACATCTAGTGTAATAAATAATTAATTTAAAAGTGTTTAAAATATTATTAGTGATATATTAGTTATAATTGATCATTTAGGAATAAAATAAAGGGGGATATTTCCTAACAAATATTGAATGGGCCAACAATTTTCTTAAAAACAGAGTATCTTGTATTTACAATTTACTGAAAGTTTAATAGTAACAAGTCATTGTAATATAAAATTAAAGACTAATATCAAGGATTTACCATTTGAATAAAGTATTAAAGGTAACACAATGCAATTTACAAAGCCTAAAAAAGTAATGAGAACAAAAATGCGGAAATCGAGAATGACTAAATTTTAGGTAGTAATAATATATATGTAAGTTTAATTATCTCACCTTGCGCTCGAAGAATCGCAGACTTCCCTCTTCCTGCAGTGCCCGCTTTGGTTTGTTTTTTAAACATTGGGGCATTTTTCAACATATCGGGCAATATTAAAAATCTAATTTTTGATCCCCTAATATAGACATTTTCCAACTGAGCGACTTTTCCATCTCTGTAAGTTACAGTAATTTGAGTCATTTGACAATTCATATTATCTTCAGCTTCAATTAGTTTTCCTCTGTAAACTTCGCCGGTTATTGTTTCACAAGATATAACATGACCTTCGGCTTCGTGAAGAACTTTAATGGGTACACCAATTGACATTGTGATATTTTAAAATTAAACTAAGAAAATGAATTTAGCTAAATCCTACGGGGAATACAGGATGTTTTTGGATAAATTTTATTAACGATAGGGATCGTTTAGATTGTTTGAGGCGTTCAAAACAAATTTGACAACTGACGTTCAGTCACAACAAGCGAAACTTTAGTGTACAATTCGTTATGTGATAAAACTATATCGATATCAATGTGAAATTACTCAAGCCTGAATTTTATGTAAAAGAAATCATCAGTGTTAACCAGGCAATTAAATGTATATGTGGTAACCCCATTACAATATTAGTAAGAGTTATCCTAAGTTGTAACGGATTTGTTATGACGCCACATAAATTTTTTTGATGCTTCATCGCTAAAAACAATTTTAAAAGAAGGTCTTTTAGAAGAAATCAAACCTCCCTATTTTAGACTTGTGAATGAAATAGCAAAATCTGCAAATTTCGAGAAGAATACCTATGCCAAGGAATTAAAATAAAATTTTTAGTTCTCTCATACATGTGAATTGAAAGCGACTGTCATGTGTCAATCCCAAATCATCAATGTCAATAAACGTCAAATATTTGTCATAAAAACAAGCATATTCTTGTAATTCTAGAAAATTTCAATAATATTTTATATTTGGTACTTTATTTTTTGAAAATTATGTCTGGTTATAGGTATCCAAAATGTAGCAATCCGTTTGAAGATGATGGCGACGTAGATGATGAAACGTTCTTAAGAAATTCTAGAAGATCATATAATAACAAGGAACCTACTTTTGAAGAACAAATGCAATCATATGCGGAAAAGAAGAGAGCTATAGAAGAAAGGACCCTCAATAGCACTGAGAAAAGTATAAGTATTTTAAGAGACTCCGAACAAGTAGGTATAGCTACTGCAGAGGAGCTTATGAGACAAAGGGAAAAACTTGAAAAAACAGATAAGCAATTGGATGAAATTAATTCAACTCTTAGATTTTCCCAAAAACATATAAATGGAATTAAATCGGTATTTAGTAGTCTTAAAAATTATATGGCTGGTAGAAGCGATTCCCCCAATTCTACAACTTCAAGTTCAACTCCAAGTACTGTTAAGGTAATTATAATTACTTATTCATAATTTAATCCAATATTGATAATACATAAATATTTTCTGATGGGAGTTATTACCTAATTTCTTGTTTTGGTCACTGTTAATTAAATACACATTGAATATTAAATTTTAGATTGTCTTTGTATTGTATCCTCAATTTATTAATACTTTATTTGCTTAAACAAGAAGTTGAGAGTTTGCCACCGAATTACTTATCACCTACATTCATAAAAATACCACATATCACCATAGTCTTTTTCTCTTGTTTTTTTGTTCCTTATGCTTATGGAGTCTACAAAGTTTAATTCTTCTGACCAAACAAGTATAGAATGAGTTTGTCTTAATTTGTGGATATGTGTAGAACAATTAATTCTGAACAAAAACCCTTGTTTATGCTGTGGCCGGTTCTAGGGTTTTAGAACCCCGGAGAATCCAAATTTGGTGTCCTTTCACACAAGAAGATACAAATTTACTGCAAAAAAGTCCAAAAAGGCAAAAAATTCAAATTTCTTTAATATTTCCTCACAAGATATGCATATATAGCATAATGAACACATTTGAGGTTCAAGCAATGAAGGAGCATACTTGTGATATACATGATTTTTTATAATGCTATTAGTCAAAAACTTAATCACATAGTTAATTAAATGTTTTTTTTAGAATCTCACAAGAGTGAAATTTTTTCATTTGAATAAAGTTGATACAATCAAATACACCATGAATCAAAACAACATCCACAAGAAAATAAACCCCATTAAATATTGTTATCTTTTTATATTAGCAATAATAATAATAATGGCTTAACATCCCTCTCTAGATCCTCTTGTAGCTTAACTTGAACTTTTCAACTTCCATAAATTTATACTCCCCAACTTTAACCTTTTCCTCTTGACATTGCTTTCCAAATTTCGTAATTTTTGTTGTTTTCATTGATTTTGAACCCATCTGTAACTAACTTCTTTAACATTGTCTCCATTATAGATCTTCTTTTGGTTAGTATTATATCATCAGCATAGGCAATTATTTGTCCACTACTTGACCTTAAATTCTCTTTATGAATTTTCCTCATTATGTATTTTAATACTAAATTGAATGTTGCTAATAGCTAATTGCTTTGCTTTTAGGCATTAGTATTCTAACCCTTGTTTCTCTCATAGTCATCTCAGTTAATCTTCGCAGTTTTGCGATTATGCCTTGTTCTGGTAATAGGTGGTTTCTGTTTATTGAGTCAAAGACCTGTGGAAAATTGATGAAGAGCCTCTCTATGTCTACTTGGTGCTCATGTGCATTTTCCATTATTTGTTTCATTGTATACATCTGTTATAGACCTAGCCCATGTGAAGCCTCATTGATATTGTGCACATATTTGTCAAATGCTGTTAACTATTAATGATAATTATTATAATAAGCAATTTTTTATATTGAAGTGTATTTTTGTTTGTAGAGTTTACAATATGACAGTTTTATTTGATTTTAATTAAATAAAGTCAGATTAACATTACATACAATTACCATAAATTTAATTTAAAAGAATCTTGTTGATATCATACTTTTTTAATATTCTTTGACCTTTTAATTTCCTCATAGCAAATTTCTGTAACTATTATAAATCGTTTTTGACCACATTATGAAAAAAATATCAGTATATTATAATGAAAATGTTTATATAGTTACTTCTAGAAACATTGTAAAAAAATTTTTTAAAGATATTCTCAATTAATATAAATGAAAAATATGGAATGAAAATAATATATGTATCAACATTATATAGTAATATATTTTATTTGAAAAGATCAAATAATTAACGCTAATACATATGTAAACAGATATATTGTATACATACACACACAAAATAATTACAGAAGCCAAGAAAATCAGACAGAAAATAACACTTAAGTAAAAGATACATTTAATTCAACTCCATATGGGGATTGTAAAAGCAGTCTGAGACAAAAAATATCACCATATTAAGAGAGTTTGGTAAAAATAGAGAGAACATCACATGCAAATCACATGTGGCATACCCCAAGGATTCATCTTAGCTCCTACCCTGGGGAACCTCTATTATGACCCAATCCTCAATAGATGCCTCATGTCACTCTTATTGGTTATGCTGATACTGAATACATTGTTTACACCACCACCCGGACAGATATTGTAATACACAGGATACCGAAGAATATGGATGAAATAGATCTAGAACTCACAGAAGAAAAGACTGAAGCTGCACTCAAGGTCGACTGTAGGGCAGGTGATCATAGAAGTGAAAAACAAGTGCCGCAACTAAACCAGAAATAAGGTACCTTTGAGTCTGTATAGACCAGGAAACTTCTATCAAAAAACATATTTTGCACACTTGCAAAAAAGCTGAGGGATCTGCCATCGCCTTATGTGGTTCCATTATGCTGTCTGTTGAGAAGCAAGTAAAGGGGTTTTCATTGGGTATAAATTTCACATATAGTTGCAATTTCAGCAGCGAGATGTCTTTTGAAGATTGTTCCCTGCTCAAAAATGTAAATATGCACCTATATTTTATTTGAAAAAATAAGTTAATGTTCATACGTATGTAAACAGATATTTTGTGTTGATACACAAACACACAAAACAATTTTAAATGCACGAAAAATGAGCGAAAAACTCGATCGCATACGATTTTGCTTGTTTGAGACAATATGTTAGTTACCGGAAAGCAGTATTCTGGGTATTAAGTGCAAGTCTTCTTTAACTTGTCTTAACTGTTCTGACTAGTAATAGTGTATGATTTGAGAGTGATTGTTCCAAGACTGTGAAAGTTTTCCTGCTGAACCAGCTTATTTTTAAGTATAAACTAATGTTTGTAAATATTTTGCAGCAATCCACATCGAATCAAAATCTAGAAGAAAATATTTCCACCTACGACCGTTATGAAAATCATCCAGCAACAAGGCTACGAAATAATGATTACAGCAGCTACAATCAAATATCTTCTGGAGGTAGTAAAGATTTTAGCGCCAAATTAGATGCTAATTTGCAAGAAATGTGTTCTAATATAAGTCGTCTTAAAGGTTTAGCATCTGAATTAGGTAATGAAATAGATTCTCAGAATGATTTGATTTCAAATATAACAGATAAAGCTGAATTAGCCGATATTACAATCACCAAACAAAATAAACAGATAGCTCGGATTCTAAAGAAATAAAATTCTGTTATTTGAATTGATAGTTTCAACAAATGGGTCTAATTATGATATTAAATATGGTAATAATATATGTGAAGAATTTATTTTTGCTATTTAAGCAGAAAACATTTTAATATATAATTTTGTGATAAAATCATATTAATAATTAGTTATTTATATTGGATATAGTAGATAGTCATTTTTCCCCCCGTTTTCTGCTGTTTTATAATCAATTTTAGATCCTAGAATATTTTTCAGACCATTTCATTTTAGAACCTTTAATCTTCCTGTAGTCGCGCCAATTTTTTTTCAAGATTAGTGCCCTAGTTGCATAGACCAAGTGGGGTTAAATATAGCTCTATATATATATATATATATATATATATATATATATATATATATATATATATACAGGGTGATTCATTGAGAATGTCCAATCTCTAAAATGTAGATTCTAGACCTCAAAATATGATTATTCTGCTCAACATTTGTTATGAAAATATTGCTAGTTTCCGAGATAGGGGGTGTTTTTTACCCCACCTTTTGTAAGGTGAACCCCTTTTTTGGTCTCTGGGAACTGGACTATACGTTTCCGAGATACGAGGTGTTCAAAGTTTAAATTTAAATTTTGATTTTCGCAATAATTTTTTATGTTTTCACAATTTCTCTTTGAAAATTGGCAATTTTACGTTTTTTGGCATGAGGAATCATAATTTGCACTCTAATTTAACATTGTTAATAGAGGGCGCTAGTTACACTTGTTTGTGTTAATTAAATCAAAGTAAACTTTTTTTGGGCTAAACTTACCACTAAAATAATAAAAAAATATTAAAAAGCGTTAAATTCTACAAAAAAAGCTACTCGTCTTTGAATCGTGTAACTCAATTGGTTATCTAGTTATTTGCTTCTAAAAAGTACAATAAATTTTAATTTTTTCATAAAAAAATTTATTATTTCTTAAATATGTAATTGCCAATTTTCAAAGAGAAATTGTGATAACATAAAAAATTTCGAAAATCAAAATTTAAATTTAAACTTTGAACACCCTGTATCTTGGAAACTAGCAATATTTGCATAAGGCATGTTGAACAGAATCATCATATTTTGAAGTCTAGAATCTACAGTTCAGAGATTGGACATCCTTAATGAATATATATAATATATATAATATATATATAATATATATAATATATATATATATATATATATATATATATATATATATATATATATATATATATATATATATATATATATATATATGTCGTCGACGTAAAACATTATTATCGGAATTTTTAGCTTTGTATACAACTTGACAATCAATTTATGCAATATTCAATCTTTTATTGTTATGGAGGCAATCATATGAAGTACACGTCCCCTTTTGTCTTATTATATGTACTGACAATTACCAGCTTACATTTTTCACCAGTAACAGGGTCAATATCGTTATGATAATGTATACTGGATGTTAATATAACATTTTTTCTCTTCTTTGGTATATATGAAACGATTTTTAAATGCTCGGTGAAGCCAAACATACTTGTGTGGATGGGTCGTTTAGTAGGTTTTTAAAATTTAATTGGCAGTTTTCTTTTATTGTTCCAATTACAGTTACTTGGTGATTCCGAAGTAATTTTTTCACTAAAGGAATAGAGATCAACCAGTTGTCCATCGTCAGATTAATGTATGAACCAGAAAGATGTTTGCACATTCTTAAGACCAAGTATAGGTTTTGTTGGAAAGTTTATATGGCCCTTTGGATTTGGATACTACTTAAACAGCCATGTTTGAAGTATAAAGTACTTTTGCGTCACTAACTGCTAAAATCTTCTGCTCATATTTGCTACACTTCTCTCTAAATACTGGAAGTATCTCATCTATGGTGGTATAGGCTGAACGATCATAACCATTTAGACAATTTTTTACAAATTGATCGAATATTGAACGAATGGGAGCTAGTTTATCAACTTTTGTTTGATCTGAGCTTGTTTCTTTGTCATTAAAACGTATGCAACGTACAGAAATCGGAACCTCTGCACTCATTAGATATGAGAGTCCTGGAAAAGCCCGCATTTCAATGTTGTCTATTTCTTGAAAAATTTGCTTGGAAAGACAATATTTATTCGTACTTTCAACAAAAATTCCAAATCTCCTCAGCGGTCTAACACTTGGTTGTCTATTTTGGCTTTGGTAAGCGGTTTATTATATTATCCTTCCTTCTTCTATCAGTTTTTGGCCGTGTAGAAAATGAGTGAATGTGGGCTCGTTATTTTAATTTACTTTATATTTCAAAATATGAATATAAAAAAGTGGAGAAATTTTATGCTCAACACCTTCTTGATGGATTAAGGTACTAGCCCGTTCAACCTAATTTAGCACGCATCTTAGTATTTACAACATAAAAAGTGATGGTGGGATAGTGGCGCGACTGTTGGAAGGTTTAGGATTTTCCAGAATATTCTGTAACTAATTAGTCATATAGGCTAGCGATGAGCAAATGAAAAAAATATATCGATAAATATCTTATCGATATTTTTAAACAATATCGATTTATGCAGAAAAATAATATCGATATTTTGATTTATCGATATTTTTACTTAAAGGTGCAATTACCTAAAAAATTGTCAAATTAATCGAACGTTAAAAAATTTGAACACACATTTAATTTTTCAGTTTTATTAATTAATTAAGAAAATAAATATTTGAATATTGTTAATAAAATGAAGTTTTTAGTAATATCAGAAAATGATCATGTAAACAGCTGTTAGTAAACTGCATTTTATTCAAACCAGTAATCATCTGGAATAGACATAAAAAGTACTCGCTCTGTAATATGTTCTCCAGTTAATCTGCTGGTAAAATATTATGACTGTACATGGAAAACATAATAAGTATAAAATATTATGAAAATCTTTAAAAAATATCGAATTTGATACTTGAAAATAAATATCGACTATCGATACTTCAAGATAAAAAAAATCGATGATATTTATCGATTATTTTTTGAAAATATATGGATAGATTAATATATCAATATTTTTGCCTTCCTTAATATAGGCAAAGATCAAATTTGATAGAAAAAAAGAATAAGATATTTACACTCGTTAAAATATGAATATATTTCAATTTATTGTGCATTAATAAATTATTTTCTTTTTTATTATCACTTTTGAGTCTATAAATTATTTTGGAATTGAAATTTAAACAGTTGCAAGAACATTCATTGAAGAAGATTACTGTCTAATTCTGTTTCTAGAATATGACAAAAATAAGTTGTAATTCTGAAGCAAACCCTATTAGAATATTAGGATAATATTGATATATAAATTGAATATCATTAAATTTATCAATATCTATAAAACCAGTATAAAATATTTAGATTTAGTTATCAAATATGTAATTAGATCTTTCCCCTTTTAATGTTTATATTATGACAACAGTTTATAAATCCAAAATGCCCTTATCAACTTCTTATAGTTTACCAAATTTTCCAGTTGATAAATAATTTAAAAATGTGTCAACCAGAGCATGAGTTCTTTTACGACAAATCACATGTGGGTTCTCAGAATCCTAAAAGCAGCAATTTTGGCAATTAACAAATCCATTAAGGTGAAAATGTTCTTTGGAGCTTAGGGTGATTTTGCTCGAAAAATATGACCCCCCTTTCAACAAGTCATCTTTACTTGCCTGTCTGTTAGAAATATATTTTTTAATCTTTCTGAAACTCTAAAAAATCTTCTACTTTATTCATGTACTAAATTAATTAGTTAAAATGAAATACAAATTTGGTTTTTAATCCTAATCAGACAAATTTGAAGTTTGTTTTATAGATTAATTACGTTTATAATAACATAATCATACCTCTGATTCAACCAAATTTGGTAACAAGCTAGAAATAATTAACCAATTGGGATTTTGAGTATGTGATCGTGACTGAATCAGTGACAACACTATTTATTCAATAACATTGTATTTATCATAATTGGGTGCCATTTGTTTCCATTTTGATGTAATTATCTTCTGTCAAATATTATTGGCTTTTAAAAAGTAGTATGTATTCAATGCTCAGTGAAGTAATGTTCCTCAAAAGATTTGAAGAAGTAAAACATGTCTTGTTCGATGTAAGGTTAGGTTAGCTTTTTTTCTATGGCTTTATGTCACTATATTTGTTTGTTATGAGCATTTTTTTCTTAATCTTTCATCACGATATATATTCAACTTTACATTAATAGCATTTGTTCCACTTGACAATGTTTTTCAACATAAACTCATCAGAAAATATATCTCCACCTGTACCTTGAGTATAATATTTGTTTTATGCTTTTTTCATTTTAGTATAGAAGTCAGACTATAATATGACAAAAGATAAATATTAATATGCTAGATTTCCCAGAATTATCTGTTTCAATCAGAAGTGTCAGAAGCATCAAAAATAATCTTAATTTTATAATGTGTTTTCCCAGACCCAGCCGATTTATTCATTATTTTTTTCTTGAAAGGTTTTGATGCACAGATACATGGTTTTCTTCCTCTATATCTTTGGTTATAAATGAATTAAAATTTTTGTCTATAAACCCTATCTGAAATTTTTTTAATAGCCTAGAAATGCTGTACACTCATTAGCAGAGGGCTTCGGAAAATAATCCATAATCCATCAAATTATATAAGAACGATTTTTCAGTATTAGTATTAGTATACTATAATTTCTAGATCTGTTAATATATTAAAAATAAGAGTATTTCTTTGGTGTACATTTTTTTCTAACACTGAAAAATGAAGAAGACACGAACTTCTAAAGTAATTAATACAAAATTTAATTTTATCTGGGTAATTAGGGATTATTATGTTACAGTTTCGGTTTTGGATATTTTAAAGAGAGTATTTTTAAACTAATCATAAAAATGTGACGTAATTGCCCTCAATTAGCTTCTAAAAAAGCAATTTCAATCACTTATCCATCTTCATATTGTTTCTGATGTTGAGCGATAACCTTGGAGTTCAAAACGCTCAGAGACGCTTAGGTGGCCGTCTTTGGCTGGTCCAGAATTTTTAAAAAAATTATTGTTGCGTATTTAGTTGGGACCTCAACTACATCACCTTCTTTCGGCATTGAATTCAGTGAAATTTTTCTCAATCCCACTGTTAATGGTCAGGAAATGACGTGCAAAATTTCCTTTGCAACTCAGACACTCTTGTTACAAAGCAAACATACGCATTTATCTTTCATTATTCTCCCTCGGTAAGGGAGACTGAGAAGGGTTGTGACAATTTTTACTTAGAGCAACATATCTCAATAAAGAAACATACCACAATTATAAACGTTATGCCATAATGTAGCCTAATTATAACTCTTTTGAATATAGTCATCAAAGTCAATTAAAATTATATGGTGACTGAGAAAATTCACATAAACTGAAACTACTCCTTCTATCACAACTCTAGTAAGTTGTGACAGGTACCAAGGTTAATTGTGACAGCTATGTACTTAGACTATATTAATTATTTAAAATAATAGTAAGAAACAGTAATATGAAGTATTAAACATTGAAATAACAAGTATCAATTCTTTTATCAGTATTTATGGTTCCATAACGAGATCAATCCAAAATCCTTATCTAATCTTATAAGCAGTTATGACAGATGTATTGCAGCTTGCCTCCAGTGCAATCTTCATGAGACCAGTCTTTACATTCTAGGCACTGAACCCACTTCTCATCTGGTCTGCTAAAGAATTCAAGGCAGCAAAAGCAATAATAAGCATTTTCTGCGTCTTCTTCGGCATATTCTGCACTTTTCTTGTTAGTCTGCCTCTTGGCGTTTGTCGTTTTTCCTTCATTTAAAACACTCTTTTTCATACATTTCAACTTTCTACTGGCTTTTATGGCAGCAATTTCATCCTTAGTAGTTGTGTCTGTAAGATTAGCTGATTTGATCTTGCGTCCATTAGAATTTGTCTATTTTCTTGGTGGTGCTTTCGGCAACGGCTTTACTGATTCTGGCGAGAACACATTAGAAGTGACAAGAGGAGAACGAGCTGTAGAGTGGAGGCAATGGGTTCATTGGTGTTACTGCTTGTCAAATGTGGATTGCTAGATGTCGTGGCTTGAGCCGTGAGTATAACTGGAGAAAGGGCTCTTGTTTCATTATTTTGAACTGTAGCAATAGTATGATTTGGAGTAAGGGGTCTGTTTTCTACATTGACCATAGTTTCTTGAACACTTGACGATTCCTCTGGTTCTGGATTGAGCAAAATACGATCAGTGATTTGACTAGGTAGAAAATCGCCTTCTTCAAAGATATATGTATTTACAGACCATGTTCCAGTTGCAACAAAAACAGCACTGATATTCTGTGCAGTGATCGCCACATCAAATGCTGATTTTTGTTACAGATGGAATATCATAGATACTCATGACTTTGCATTAGATCTCATCTAATTGTAACAAGCTGTATTGATTGCTTTGTTTAGAGGCCCAAATATCGCACGATCTAACCGCTTATGTGTGCAGTGTGGGGGGAAAGTAACAATAAAATCTCATTATCTCTGTAGAAATCTATATTTTTTAAAGCTGTATGTGAAGCATGATTATCTAGAAGCAACAGTGTTCTTGAATATTTTGAAGGCCTCACGTGATTTTTAAAATGTGAAAATATAAACATGGGTGGTATGTAATTGTCTATAGCGTTTCCATCAAAAGTCAGAGTAACCAAGGCTCCTCTTCCACCGATGTCATCACACTGACTTGTTTTTCTCCACGCTGTGTTATTAGTGCCAGACTATTGAATGGTGGTTATTCTTGTCTCATCGACGTTCCAAATATCTTTTTCTTCAAGATTGTATTTGCTTAAAACACTTGTGTAGTAGAAATCAGTCACATTTGTTTTATTAAAGCTTGTTGCGCGACCTATGTTCGTGGCTTATGGTAATCTTATTGATAAATTGTCGTTGCCTAAAAAGTTTGAGCCACACTTCTCCTGCTTTCTCATTTTTTCTCATGATGCCGTATTTTTTTTATTTTTTTGCTAACATAAATGCAATACTTTTTGTTTTTTTTTTTTGTGATTATAAATAGCGTCACTAGCTATGCCTTTATCAGTCTTTCGTGTGTAGTTATTAAGAATTTAAACCATCAAAAGCATTATCAAACCACATGCCCAAAGAAGTTGCTGACAAAAAAGATTGATTTTAATGCCGAAAACATTTACCACAAAAATTAGGTTGGAAGAATTGACACAAACAAACATACATATTATATAAACAAAAAAAAACATTACTAAAATCAATTGAAATAAGCTTACCATAAAATAAATTAAAATAGGAGAGTGACACTATGTCGCAACTTTCGCCAAAAATAGCGACTTGGTCAGAATAATAATTTGTAATTTTAAAACAAGATGCAAAGATAGGAAGACAATGTCACTCTTTGAAACTTCAAAAACCACTCAATATAAGGAAAAATAGCCTAATGTGTGAATTAAATATGTCAGAATATAGAAACAATTTCGATAAAAAAAATTACTTCCGTTTTTTTTACATGCAGACATCATACTCGCACAACCGCTTGCAATGCGCCTCTGGCAATTACTGCGTCAACTAACGCGTCTCTCAAGAAACAATTGCGTGGTGTTGCCAACTCGCTAACGGTCATTGGTTCCGACAAATCATCTTTGTCACACCCCTCCCTCTGTCAGATCTCACCTCGGTCTCCCCTGAGAGAATGATGATGGATGATTTTGAAAAATTTTGATTTGAAAATTTTGAATGCACCTATGTGTTTCCAGTAAATTCTTATTCCTTGATATCATCACTAACCATATATATCAAAGATCTAAACGAGTTTCGTTTTAATTATTGGCGTCTTGGTTTCTTGTTGACACTTTGATTATTCAATGCAACGTTTTAAAGATTTGTAATATCCCATGTAAAAATGTTTACACTTTTCTGCGCATTCACAACATGAAAGACATAAACATAAATTCCAAGAAATCTTTATTGAAAACAAATTGACGAATTTTCTGGGTTCCACAAAATGCAGCAATGATGGTTGACTGTTTGATTAAGTCTTCTATCTCTGCGATATTGGCAGTGGTAACTTCAACTAGCTGTGTTGGAGAACATCTTTCCAACAAAATTTCTTTGAAAGATTTCAAATTTACGATGTCCTTGCCTTCAGTCACTGCTTTATCAGCTGCTCTTGTTGTCCAGCTTATTTTATACTCCATTGTAGTCAAGAATTTGTGCAAATTTTTCATGGTATCGCACAGTAAACGTTTTTGTTTCACCTGTCGCTTTGACCTTATCAAATCTTTCTTTCTTGGCACATTCGAAAACTTTTGTCCTTATCCAAAAAGTCTTGAACATCTTTTTTGACCATCATGAATTTAGCACTGACTTTTAGAAACGCTCTTTTTGTAAGAATCATAATTGAAAAACTTTTTTGATAAACTGAGTTGTTTATGCTTCTTCAAAGGATCTGGTTTTACCATTTTTTTTCATTATATTTCTTCAAATTACTGTTAGCTGTTTAGTAATAACTTCTAATAGAAGAAGCCTCTTCTTTACAATTTCAGGAACTCGGACGTTCTTTAAGAGATACTTTAGCTTCCGGTGAAGTCTGATTATTTTTGTTTTGCCTTTGACATCCCTTACTCTATCTCTCTTTTCTTATTATTTTTGTTCCACTCTTTCCTGTAATCTGGATATTTTTGCATAAAGTCTTCTCCGTTGCAGCCTTCTCCGATTAACTGCCAGATTTCTTAATTCATCATTATTTTGTATAGGTCCTGGGCTAGGAGGTAGTGTCTCATTTAACAGACTTTCGTACTTTCACTGTTTTGTCTCTATATGTTTGACTATTTTTCTCCCAGTTTTTCCTTTTTTGCATAAAATATTCATCTACGTCTTCTGAGTTGCAGTCTTCTCCGATGAACTGCCAGATTTTTAATACATCATTATTTTGCATAGGTCCTGGGCTAGGAGGTAGTGTCTCATTTAACAGACTTTCGTACTTTCACTGTTCTGTGTCTGTATGTTTGACTATGTTTCTTCCAGAGTTTCCTTTTTTGCCTTCTTTATCAGACACTCATTGCAGATAAAGGTTTCACTTAACCTTTTTCTTTTTTTTTCAGGTATTTCTTTCTTTTTGGCGAAGTTTTTCAAGTGTTACTAAATCAGCTTTCATTTTTTTCCTGCGCTTTCGGTCATATTCTTGCTTTTTTAATTTAGCTTCTTCTCTGCTTATCTTCTTCTTGACATTTTTCAACTTACAATAATATTGCAGCAATAAATGTTAGTTAATAAAAGCAAACAAGAAAAAAGGTAGTTAACCCACCCAAATATCATTTCCTCACCGTAAATTTTTATGAGAATGATGGTGAGGATATGATGAAATGGAGAATAATCGTGAAGAACTCGGGACATAACCTTACTTTTAAAACGATTTTTCTGCTTAAGGAAATTGCTCCTGAAAGCCATCTTGTCTGTGCCACTTATAATCAGTTGAAGTACTTACCTTTTGTTTTTTTTTAAAATGTGATGAAATGATGATAAAAAATTGAAATTATCTATAAACTTAATAAAATCTTTTTGCAGCGCACACTCAAACACAATCACAAAAAATATAAATATAAAACAGACACAAGTGTGCTAAATTTTGCTTACTTGCAGACGACCGATTAAAAAATTGCAAAAATACTGAGTTTCAACTATATTAGTTTCACTGAAATAGATGTAAAGATTATCTATGGAGCCCTCTTAACACCATAAAACCAATATAAAGCAACCCACAATACCAAAATAATCAAGAAAAGCTAACACGGGTACATACGAGAAATTTGATTGCTTACCCCACGGCTATTATTCTCACGTACATCAGCTGTTTTCTTAGATTGCTCCATTTCATCAAAGTTTTATATACTTTTATCTATGAATTGATTAGAATAAACTTTTCAATTTCAGATATTATTTTGATTCAAGTAAAATCATTAATGATTCTTCAATTTCATAAATTATTTAAGGTATCATTGTTTCGCTAGAAAAAAATATATTATAGGCTTTTCAAGAAGAGGATATATAAATCGAAAGCAAGGTTTTTTTTGAGTTTTTAAAATGTGGGAAATAATTAATGTGCATCGGATCTAGCTAGACTGTGTTATAATATACGTATATGGTTCCAACCAAAAATCATTTTTCGTTGTTTTTAATATACATTTATTATTAGTACAAATTTTTTATTGTAGAATAAACCGAATATATCCAAAATATAAACTGAAATATCCTATTTTTGTATATTATATCAATCACATAAAAGATATTAACTAAATTGTAGTCGATTTTCGTCTTATTTTCTATTGTTTTTGTTGTATATATTTTTTTGTTTTTATCTATAATATGAAATATTTTAAGTACATGAAATAAATTTACGAAACTAAAATCTTTAATTTTTTCAATTATACAACTTGAGAGGTGAATTTCTCATCTTTATTTCTGTAGTTCGACAAAAAACCAATATAACATAAAATTTTCCCCATAAGGAATATTTTTAAATCATGATTATTTTCCTAAATCATATAATTGTGTGGCGTAGCGCACACAAAAATCGAGATTTTACACTTAAAATTCTTTCATTTTTTCTCGTAAAAAATAGGGTACTTGCATTTTTTAAAAAGTATTTATTTTTTTTCATAAGTTTTTGATATGAAAAAATGTTAGAAAGTAAAACATTTAATTAAAAGTGAAAAAATAATATCTAAATATTTAATTGAAAATCGCAAAAATTTAAAATTTTCAACTGTATGAGAAAACGATTCTCATTGGTTTTCAGTTGTGCCGTCATAGGTTCAATAAAAACTTTGTTACAGTTGTCTGCTTGATGATCACGAGGTTATCGTAGCCCGCAACGTAGCGTGTGCAGTCATAATACATTTCATTTATTAGTTTCCTATAAACATTTTTCTATATATAAGAAAAAAGTGAATAAACAATTTATAGGTTAAGCTCTTACATTAATATATAATTATAATAAACTTAATTACTTTAAAATATTAAAATAAGTTAAATTTGATTCTTACTTACATTTAAATGATCCTGGCAACAAAAAGAATTACATCTCGCAGGATCGTCAAAACGAGTAACATTTACAAAACATTTTTGTTGTATATTCGAATTTCCTGGCATCTTAAAAAACTTTATCAGATGTTTTAGTGGTGAAATTTTTACATACTGTCACAAAACACGATTTATATACCATTTTTCAGATTAATTAAAGTTTAATAATAACGCTCATTGTAGAATAACTGTCGTATTTACTTTGTATCATATGTTCAGTGTTTATTTAATACCTATGACGTCACGCAATATGGCGGCCTTACTGAAATGTTTAAACTACATACAAAATTTTGAATTTGAAAAAAAAACTATGATAAAAGTTGTATATAAACTATCTAAAACTATTTTTTTCTCAAACTATGCAAGTACGCAATTGTAGAAAACATTTTATAATTCTACGAAAATAGTTAAACAGTTTGAAAATTTGTTTATTTACGCGGCAAATTTAATCAAAATAATAATATGAAATTATCAATATACGGAAACAGAGAAAATAATAACATTTCCTATAAAACCCCCCGAAAAACTGATCTCCTTACATTTATTACCCATTCCGCTAATAATATACTTCAGAAGCGCTTAAAAAAATCGCCAATAGGTCCTTTACATTTACAAGGTAACGGCTAGCTCATTAGTTGACTCAAAACAAGCAGTGATGGAGTTAGTATCCAAGGTATTCTCGATGCTAAGCACATTGATTTCTATTTTAATCCTTTTTAATTGACGAAATTCCAAAGAGTAGGAAGATAAAGGCCTTGAAGTCAACCAAAGGAATGATTCGTTGCGTGGAGTCAGCTGGCTGAGACCACGGAATCGCATCACTACTTATCAATGAATGAATAACTATCCTACCCCAACATCTCTTTTGATGATGGCTACAAAGTTTTCCGTGGTCTCCATTTGCCTATTTTGGAATTTCACCGAGGAAATTTAAAATCATTAAAATATAAATTAAAGACTGCTGATTTTGAGCCAACTAGTGAACTTCCCGTCTGAACGGGAACTATTGGCGGGTCTTGTGTTTTTGACGGGCGTAGAAATTTAGATGAATTATTATTATTGGCGTAGGCCGAAGTGGCATCAGAAAGAGGTATATAGACTAGAGTTTCTAGGTTGACGATCATCTCTGGCTATCGTCCTATGGGTCCAAGCATTAACAATAACGTAAATATATATAAAATCAATTACATTGTACATATTGTACAATCAATGTGGGTTGTTATGTGATAAGTCACTAAATTCTTCATTGAAAGTGATAATTTCTTAACGGTAATAGAATGGAAAAAAGAAAACATTAAGAATATAGAAAAATAGTAAATAAAAAGATGAGAAATTACATATTTGAAGAGGAACAAACCAAGTTTGGTATCAGTAATACCAAAATGAAAACCTAACAACTACAAAAACAAGACAAAAAGGCAATATTAAATCCAGCAGAAAAAGAATGCGGTATAACAAAAGTTACGAACAGAGAACACATTGGTGGAAGGAAAGAGTGAAAAGAAGAAACAAAAGAAATGGAAGATTTGCCAATATACAAGAACAATACATAAAATGAAAATCGGAAGTCGAGGAAATTACAAGAGAAGGAAAACAACAATCATGAAATCATGCACTGAGGGGAAAAATGAAGAAAATCTATGAGGAGTGGAAAATGCAAGAAAAAATAGTGATAACCTTACAGAACGTAAAAGTCGAAGATCGACAAATTGTAATAGAAGAAAAAGAAATCATGGGAAGATAGAGATGATATTTCTAACAATTTTTGGAACAAGAAGAATAAATAACAGAAGGTGAAAGTAAACCAGAAACAATATTGGATAACCCAGAGGGACAAGAAAACAAACAATATATAATAGATAACAGATGCGATAAAAATGGTAGGAAACGCACCATGGAAAGATTGCATAACATTGGACATACTAAGTGCAGGAAGTGATTTTAAGATAAAATACCTAAAACCCTATGAAGAATGGGATACAAAGAATAGGGGTGGTACCAGAAGACTGGGACACTGACATATTTTTTCCTATATATAAGAATTGAGACCCAAGGGAATACGGTATTATACTACTAAGCACAGGATCGTCGGTGCTGCAGATTTTCTGCGGTTTCCTTGTAATCTGGTGAACCGGTCTCCAGTCGAATGGCCGACGAATAGGAATAATGCGGCAGCAGCTCTACTCGACCGCCCTCCATTTAAATTAAGAAAAAAATATTAAAACCAAAAAATTTCAAAAAAGAAAAAAAAAATAAAAAAAAACATATTCCCAAATCGAGAAGAGCCGTGAGAGTGCTCTCTTTTCGTTTTCTTCTGGCCAATGGTCGTTCGCTATTCTTCCTTTCCAGCAAATACAGCAAGCACAACCCCACGCAACCTTCACAACCTCAGCCCCGCAGAGAAGCAACTCCTATATCAGGACCAAATCCAACAAATTGTCCTATAAAAAATTTCCTTTATCCTACGTAAAAATTTTCCAACGAATCTCTCTATCTCTCTCTCACTAAGCACAGCTGGAAACTGTATGCAAGAGTAATGGAAAAAGGCTGAAAATTCTTCACAAAAATGATGTCAACGAAAAGATTAATGTCCGTTTGGTTTAAGTACCATTCTTTCATATATAAAAATGTTTTAGACAAAAGCTATAGAGGTTATTAATTCCTACGATATTTATAATAAATATGAATAGTATTAAAATCATAGAAAACGGTTTATTTGCAAAAAAACTGATTTTTTTCTCTCTTGCACATCTAAGGATGTGAACATTTTATAAGACATCTTTTAGAATGCCAGCTTATTTCCTTTCATTCCTAGATAAATGTCTGATATAATACAATTTCTCTTATGATCATTCATTTTACTGTGAATTCTTGAGCATTACAAATTTCATTAAAATTCATCTGAGATGTCGAGATATAGGAACCAAACAAAGTGATTTTTCTATGAATAATTAAGGGTACTTCATATCTTCTCATTATAGTCTATTTTTAACAATGCAAGAGTAATAAAATGATGAAGTATTTGTAGTCCATAGGTGAAGCACTTCTTTTTGCGGAAAGTTAAAATAATTGTACAAGTTATATATACCTCGAGTATTTTCGTCTGAAATAATATTTATATAAATATAATGAATATATCGGGTGTACACTTGTATTTTCACTAAATTAACCTGCTTATAACTTCCAAACATCGGAAGGTAAAAAAGTGGAATTTTTTCTAAAATAATTTTCCTACAAGATATGAAGAACATTGTGTCATGCTAGTTATATAGGTATAAGGGCTTAAATTTTGATTTTTAAACAATCCAATAGAGCTAATTCAGAATCTGAATCATACGATAAACTGCTGCAACCAATATTCACAATGAGTGGCTTGATCATTTCATCAGTTACATTGTCCAACTTCCACATTTTCTCTTCTTCTTTAATCGTATGAATATCTGCCTTTTTCCAGTTTTTAGTCTCCACATTATTCATAGTCTTTAAAAACAACTATTTAACAGCGCTTATTTTAAAAGAATTGTTTTTTCTTGAAACTTCTCCCTTTTTCTGTTCCCATACCTGATCAATCGGATTTAGCTCGCAATGATGTGGTGTTATTCCAAGAATTTCTGCAATTTCATCAATTTCATATTTTTTGAATTTCTGTTTATGAAGGAAACACAAAGAATCCCGGAACCGGGATGTATCCTAATATTCTTTGAAATTAGCCAATTCTGTAAATATTTTTTTAACCACTTGGTTGTGGGCAATGTTTCTAAAAGTATCGGGTGATAACTTGCATTATCCATTACTATTATATATATTTAAAAGATCTATTATTTGTTCGAATCATTCTTTAAAAACATATCCTCAAGGTAGTCAGCGATACAAGTATATTCATAAGTCATTAAACCACATTTTTCAAAATCATTTAGACTGCTGATGTGTACTATTATCAGTCTCCTCCTTTTTCTTGTTGGTGGATTTAAAACAGTAGATAAATTATTTAAAAAAGCATGTCAACGTCTTGTAGCAGTTTCATCTTGTTATTTTCTTGTTATGTTCCTCATTGATCCATGTTTCATCTACTCTAATATATTTCTTTGGTTTCTCATTCCTTAGGTAAGTTCTTCTTCATACTACCAATATCATTTGTTTTTATTTAAATAGACTTTCTGGAATACTTTTCCTAGCAAAAACCTATTTCATTGTAAAATTTTTCTTAGTGTACTTCGACTAAATTCATGGTAATCCTTATCATCTCAACCCGTGGCAATAAGATAGTCTACTATCAGAAATTCTTTTCTAAAAAATGTACTTTCCTTCGAAGCTTTTCTTTCAAATAATTTTCTATTTGAAATTTTGGGTTTCATGTAGTTTTACGTGCTGTTTTAAACCACATTTCTCTTCTTTAATCTCTGTAAATAGTTGATTTTCTAACACCAAGCGTATTACTACTTAATTCCCCTGTGTCATCAACACTTTTATATAAATGTTTGTACATTATTTAAAACAAATGTTTTTTCATTAAATGTTGACGGTCCGATTTATAAGCTTAGGTACATTCATGAAATTCCAGAAAATATAAAGATTATTTTGTAACAATATTTAAAATAACCGTACTAAGGTTTGGAATACTAATTTGGTTTTATTACTCTCTTGTAAATAAAAATAGACTATATTTGAACCATAGTTACACCTAGGCAAAAATATACTTCGATTTACTAAAAGAACAAAGTTTAACTAGCCCTCTATTAGCAAAGTTAATTTAGAATCGAAATTCGTTTCTTACTTTTCTGTACTTTTTTATTAGAGGTTCCGGCTTCTTACAGTTTTTCTCTACTTTAAAAAGTTGAGGCGTTGAGAATGATTCTATTCAGAAAGTTTTCTCTTAACTTCTTACAGCGGCAAGAGATCTTCCCGTTTATTTGTTTTCTCAACATGCATAGTACGTCTGTCAACTTGAAATTTGGATATAATCGCCAATGATTTTCTAATGTTTCATTTTGTCTTTTACATCAAAAGTAACAAATATTGCAAAAAAATTGTAATTTGATGATAAGACATTTTAAGATTGTTGTTAATAACTATTTTTTGAATACATTAAAAATGTTATATCTATTTCAGAACGAGATGAGATTATTATTTAAAACGGGAAGAGTGCAAAAAGAGAAACAGCGAATTTATGTAATCAACTTCATGACGACAACTAACTTCATTATTCATACGTATTAGAACTAGGGCCGCTTACAGTCAAACGGGGTCTCGGTCGGTTCACCCCAGCTTAATTGAATGAAAATTTTGGAAAATTTGATAATTTATAAACTGGGATAAATTAATGTTGGATTCTCATATTAACGAGACAGGGTGGAAAAGTATTAAAACATTTTCAACTTATTTACATTAACTGTAATGTTGAAAACACTATAAACCTGCATAAATATTTTTTTCTACAGCCATATGTATATTATCCAGTTTCTACACAATTTACAGAAGGGAAATGTAGGCCATTTCGATTAACTGGGCGGATTTCATATACATCCTAGCATGTATATGAAATACACAAAACAGCATTTGCATTTAGTACCTGTCAACTCTTCTTTTTCAAATTTCAAATTAACGTCTGCGCCTACGCCTACGGTTCAAACTTCCTCCTCGTCCTCGGGCGATATGGCAATCATATCTACCCTAGATGCACAAACTACTTTTAACAACATTTAGACTGGAAGCAAGACGGGGCAGCGAGGTTTCTTTGTTACGTCAACGGTCGTAGAGTGAAGTATACTAAAAATTAGTTGTGTTTTTATGTTTTTCTTCTCCACTTTTTAAGAAAGTCTACGAGCCTCCTCGGGCAGGATTGGAGCTAGCTCTTCAATCATTGTAAAAAACAAAATATGGCAATTTTGTTAGGACTGAAGCGAAAAAAGTAACAAGTTTGGGTCAGATTAATTTAGTCTAAAACCATGATTCCCAAAGTGGCCTAGGTGAACCACTAGGGGTCTACGAGAGACTCGACGGGGGTCTACGTTGGGCGTGTCAAAAAATGGGTGAACACAATCGTAAGCGGGGGTCCATGCAAATTTATTTGGTTTTGATGGTGAAGAACTGAAATTTTGGCTTGACTTATCCTATAAATATAGGCAGATAATACTTTTAGATGCTCGGCAACTGTTACTTGTAAAAACTTGCATATTCCATATTGAGTTCAACGCGTTCATTCAGTTACGATGTGCAAACTTTCGAAAAGAAAAGTGAATCGATATTAATTATTGCCAGAGTCAGAAAAGTAAGTAACCACGTGCCTATTTGTTATATGAATATAGTTTTATTATATATATAATTTATTTAAAAATTCATTTTAAACAAGAAATGGAAATTAAATGGAAAAAAATCTGCTCTATGAGGCAGGAATATTTATAACATTTTTTTACTACGTACCTACTACACACAAACATTACAAATACATTATACGTATATACAGGGTGATTGATTAAGAATGTCCAATCTCTGAACTGTAAATTCTAGACCTCAAAATATGATGACTCTGCTCAACATGCCTTATGCAAATATTGCTAGTTTCCGAGATACGGTGTGATCAAAGTTCAAATTTAAATTTTGATTTTAGCAATAATTTTTTATGTTTTCACAATTTCTCTTTGAAAACTCACAACTAAAATAATAAGAAAATATTAAAAAGCGTTAAATTCTACAAAAAAAAGTTACTCTTCTTTGATTCGTGTAACTCAATCGGTTATCGAGTTATTTGCTTCTAAAAAGTTGAATAAATTTTAATTTTTTCATAAAAAAATTTTATTATTCCCTAAATATGTTACAATAACAAAAATAAAAAACCTCAAAGCAAATGCTCAAAATGCCCACCATTTACTTCAATACACTTTCGTAAAGATCTCTTAAATCAAATAATCCTTGTCTATTATTTTTAATTACATCCGCGGCTTTTACTATTTTCCGTAACAGTTGTGGAAGGGAAGTAATTATTTTTTTGTAAACTAATGCCTTCATTTACTACCAAATTGAAAAATCCAAAGGATTTAAATCAGGGCCTCTTGGTGGCCAAGCAAACTCACTTCCACGACCAATCCATCAATGCGGAAACTGTTCGTTTAAGTATTGACTAACTTGTAAAGAATAATGTGGTGGTGCTCCGTCGTGCAAAACCCACATATTTTGTCTTAAAGCGAGAGGTATATCCTCTAGTAATTCGTGTAAATGTTCTTGAAGACAATCTAAATAAAGAGACCCATTTAAATTGGTAGGCAGTTCAAAAGGACCTATTAAATACCCACATATTACACCACAACAAATGTTAACCTTAAACTCATGCTGAAAATGTGTTTCCCTCATAGCATGTGGATTTTCAGAATCCCACAAATGATTATTTTTATAATTAAATATTACTCGTCTGGTAAATGTTGCCTCATCAGTAAAAAGAATTGTATCCAGAAAATCTGGATTAGCATTTTGTTTATCTTGCAAAAAATGGGCAAATTGTAGACGCTTAGGTAAATCTTGAGGTAATAAATTCTGAACAGGAGTGTAATCATTTGGATGCAATTTTTCCCTCTTCAGTATTCTAAAAATAGATGATTGGCTTATACCTGTTTGCAGACTTAATCGGCGAGTACTGATATCTGGATTCTTCATACACAAATTAAAATTTTGAGTTTTTTATTTTTGTTTACAAATTTGTTATTGTTACATATTTAAAGAATAATAAAATTTTTTTATGAAAAAAATTAAAATTTATTGAACTTTTTAGAAGCAAATAACTGGATAACCGATTTAGTTACACGAATCAAAGAATAACTTTTTTTGTAGAATTTAACGCTTTTTAGTTTTTTTTTATTATTTTAGTTGTAAGTTTAGCCAAAAAAAAATGTTACTTTGATTTAATTAACACAAACAAGTGTAACTAGCGCCCTTTATTAGCAATGTTATATTAGAGTGCAAATTATAATTTCTCATGCCAAAAAACGTAAAATTTCCAATTTTCAAAGAGAAATTGTGAAAACATAAAAAATTATTGCGAAAATAAAAATTTAAATTTAAACTTTGAATATCTCGTATCTCGGAAACGTATAGTCCAGTTCCCAGAGACCAAAAAAGGGGTTCACCTTACAAAAGGTGGGGTAGAAGATTTTATTTTTTTATTTCGTTCTAATAGGTATATAGAGTAAGACATTTTTCGGTTTTTTAGCAATATCTCTAAAAGGAGTGGTTCTAGCGAAAAACAGTCCCTATACAAAGTTGTAGAGCATTAAATTCGCTACAAATTTCTTTTTCTTCTACGACCAATAAGGAGCGAGCTACAGCATCTGAAAGATGGACCATTTTTCTCAAGATGGTAAAAAAGCTGAGTAACTCCTTCTTTTGTGTGTGTTATTGCGACCCATACATTCTTTGATTCTATTTTTGACTTGGACTTTTATCGAATAAGGTTGTCCAGACCGCCGCTCTCCAAACCCCCCTCCCCCCCAAATTGATAATTGACGAGTAATGAGTAGGCATATCGAATCCCTCACAGTCCAATGCAATGTGAGAAAAAGCACTTCAACCTATTCGCCGAGCTTTCGCATTGTTTTAACGTTTCATCAGAACCTAGAGCAGAAAATTTGTTATGAAAATGATCTATAACTTTTCTGTGAGCCACCCCTTACAAAATTAATCACCAACTAAAGGAATAAAGGAGACAAGAGAGTGAGAAAACATGTGTATGGAAAAGACTTTTATTGAACAAGTGAAGTATTTAATTACAATTAAAACAATGAAAAATTGACCAATGAAAAGAGAAGTTAACAAAGAAGTTTTTTTCATTTGTTTAAAAATTATTTGTAATAACTAGGGTTCGGATTTTTGCAAAAGCCTACTTGTGTCTCGTGCACTTGCAGATATGGATGTTAGCGAGCCTGCTTGTACGTCAAAGCCGGGTTGAAATGCTCCAGCATCTGCAAGAAATGCAGAGGCACCGACTGTGACAATGTCCCACTGTACTCCTCCGACCTGGACACAGATGGTGAGGAAGAGGAACATACATTCACCTCATCAACCATGGATGAGCTCTATGAGGACCCACCCATCATGGCACCTGTTTGTGAGGAACCAGGACCGTCGAAACGCCTAAAAAGGAAGTGAAGTGAAAGGGGCTTTCTTGAAGGGGGGTTTTTTACAAATAATTTTTATCTAATTTATTTAATTATTGCGGAGTTATGATGTCAAAATATTGTTTGAAAGTTTTTTATAAAATTCACAGAAATATATAAAAATATAATAAATGAAATAATAATTCACGTTAAAATTAGTTCAGCCGCCGTCATATAACTCTATTATGGATCTTAGCGATTTATTGCTTTTTTAATAATTAGAAACAGCCGCCGGAATTTTGTTTTCTCCATAATATATGCAATAATTGAATAATCATATTATTTAATACCTGATGATGAGAACATTGTTGTCGGAACTAGTCGAATTATAAAGGTTATTTATATTATATATACAATGTGAAACTATTTAATCTCTGCTTACATTGCTTTGCTTAGTTGAAATAACCAACCCTGTTTTCTAAATAAAATTGATTGTTTTTTGTGCGGTGAGTCACTGTAGATTTCAAAAAACTAAAGTTGGATGGAGTCACTTTTTCGATTAGCCAACTTTTCTTTTTTGGTATCAACTCACAGCACAATCTAATAAAATTTAATTGAAAGTTTGCTTAGTTGATTTTATTATCAAATAAATAACTTTTGTTTTTGCATAATTTTAATTCGTCGTTGAAACTCAGTCCCAACACAAGTTTTCATAGATAGATCTACTCTTCACTATTTTTCTAGATTTGGAAATTGGCAGTAATGTAGTCCATTGGATCCAGAAAAATTTTGAAAGTGGTGTATGAAACAAACAAGTTTGGGACAATGGTCTTAAAGTTTAAATCGGTGTTAATTACATACAACATACTATTATAAAAATTATGTGAATTAGCTTATTTGATCCTAATTGATGTTTAGCTTTTTAAAAGATTCAGATTTAGTATTCAGTAAAGTATTTTTGAATTTAAAAAAAGAGGAGATATGTTTGAAAAAAATTGATTCCATAGAATATACCTCCATTATTCATAATTTTAATTTAACGGTGGAAATAGACTCCCGAGCGCAATTGTCACGTTGCGCGTACTGTTTCTAAAGCGAATCATTTAAAATAGTAGTTTTAAAAAAATATTGTACGTAATACGTCCCGAAAGTGATCTTTTACTGGACGAATGGGCAAATTGCAGGGCGAGCCGCAGGCTTATTACGTACAATATTTTTTTTAAAACCAGCTAGAAATTAGTACTTTTCGGTTTATTTTTAGGTCAGAAAATCTCATTTTGTCGGACCGAACCAGTAAATTATTGTGTCCGGTAAAAGCTTTTCATTTTCTAGCCAGTTTTAAAAAAAATTTTAAAGTACTTAGACGAAATTGGAAAATCTGAATAAAATCAAGGTATAATCTAAATAGTTTGGAAAATTTTTCATTTAAGTTGAATTTTCAACAAACTAGACGATGCTTAATTGTTCAAACTTTCTCGTTTAAAAAAAAGGATGTTTAAATAATCGCTACAAAATTTTTCGCTTTGTGGAACGTTTATACGAGGGTTGCTATTTAAGTTTTGAGTTAGACAGTAAAAACAAATATTTATAATTTGAAATGGCTTTATTGCTTTTCAAAATATTCTCCATTAAGATCAATATACTTTTGCATGTGTTTAACCCAATTGTCGAAGCATTTTTTCAACTCCTATTGAAGTACCTCCAAAACATGTGATTTGACGTATCAACTGCATTTCAGGTATGGAAACACGTTGACCTCGCAATTTATTTTTGAACTGCGAAAATAAAAAGAGATCAGTGGGTGCTGGCATTACCGTTGTGGAGAATAATTCGTCTTCTGCAATTGGTTTATCTGATTTTTTCGAACATTTCTGGTAAACAAATGTTGGTGTAGAATTCAGAAAAGTCCGTTGTATGTTGCTATAATGGAACGGTGGCAACATGTCCTGTTATTCCGAAAAAACAGGCGACCATTTGCTTTGAAATGCTTCTTCGTATGCGAACAACTTTTGTTGGATTTGATTCGTCGGGAAAGACCCATACAGTCGAGTGTTCTTTAGTTCCGGCCTCATATGCATAGTTCCAAGAGTCGTCGTCTGTCAGAATCTTATAGTCGTCTTTTGAAGCATCGCGGTTGAATTTTTGCAGTATTTGTTGGCATCAATCAACACGAACTTTTTTTTGAGCGATTGTCAAATTATGCGGTATCCAAAGTGAATAAATCTTTTTGACAGCCGAATTTTCATGCAGTATTTAATGTATGCGAGTGGAACTAATGCCCAAGAATGCGTTAATCTCACGGTATGTCACATGATGATCTAACAATATCAGTTTATACACAGTATCGATGTTTTCTAACACAATAGCCGATTTTGGACGACCTTCACAAAATGGTGGGTCGAGATGGTGCTTCATCATCAAAAGTCTAAGTGAGTTGATCGGCACACTGCTGTTGGTTTAACCCACGTCGAAAGTCATAGAAAATCATCGCATGAAAATGTTCGCGACCACTTTTTGACCAAGACGAATGTTTCACGTATCTGTAAACAACTCAAATAGCACTCGTATGACACTACTTTCTATTTGAATTATCTATTAAATTAAAATAACTATCTATTTGAATTCTATAATTTCTAATTGAAATAATGGCTGAAATAGGATTAATCGAAGCAAGATCGGACAATCTATCTAAGGTAGATTCATTCATGGTTGCTACGTTCTTTTCTAATAATCAATTATTTACTTTGGGTGAAGTAAAAGCAGATCGTAGGTACTACTAATTAGAATTTATTATAGTAACGTCATTATCGCATTTGTTTGCTTGAACTTTATTAAAATGTAGTCATAAAGATGATAGCTTTGAGGGTTTTTTGTCGTTTTAATGCAAACGGACGAGGTCATTCACAAAATGCCCTTTTCTGGTCTTTCTGGCTATCGAATTTGGTTAGAACAGCATTTTTTTTTAAGAATTTTTTTGCATTGTGTTAATTTCCACATTATATAGTTTTTCAAATCTGTTTCAAGCTAGAGTAAAATAAAACAATTACTTAACATTTTTCAAATACCAATAGATAAAACTTACATATAAATATATAGCTTGAAATCATTGTTTTCATCGCTTTTCCTCTCGAGGGACTTCCACGAAAACTTTATTTGGTATTTTTATACTAGTGTTTGTACATTCTAATACAACTCACCAACAATACGTCATCTTGTATTCTACAAAATTGATTAGTCAGAGCCGTGAGAATCCCAATAACTCTGTTTAAACCGTATTTACTTCCTTACCTCACTTAAGTCTGTTTACTTACTTTCTACGTCACATATGTTACAACAAATGCGTTTTGGCGCATTTTGGTATTTAAATTTATTTATTTTTTTATGAACTAATATACCGTTTCAAAAAAATTAAAAAATAGTGTGTGATTAAGAACGATATACTAACCGTAGTTATGGTATAAAAAAAGTATGCAAGGGCCCTATTTGATTTGTCGAACATATAAGTATAAAATGTTAAAACTAATAAAATAAGTTACTTGTCATTGATCTTCTATGTTTTATCGCAAAAGACTTGATGGATGAACTATTTACACAGTAGATTTCTCCAAAAGTAGTAAAAATTATTTGCATTTTTAGGGAAGGTAGTTAAGTTTAAACTAATCACTTTACCCCATTTTCATTCGAAATTTCCATTAACATCGATAAAAGTGTTCTTATAATTTAAATGAAAACCATTCTACAAACTATTAAAAATAAGTGTGACATCACTTTGTCTGGTATATTTTCAAACTGACATCCCGTATTACAAGAAAAATTATAATTAAAATTAGTTACTGATAAAAATTATGAATGTTTGTGATACCATATTGTTTCTGCGGAAGGAATAGAGATATAGGTAAGTAGTCGTATATGTACTTATTATTTATTCAGCTTTCTAGGGTTAGATTTGATCTACAAACGCATTAATCATTCTCTATTTATCTTGATGTATTATATAATTCCAAAAATTTGAAAACAAAATAAGAGTGAAACTTCTTGAAGGTTTTAATGAATAGGACATTACACGCGATACAGGTTACGATAAATATGATGTTATAGAAATTATTCATATTGGTTTTATAAGCGTGTTATTAATATTTCGAGGGTTTAGAAGTAAAAGTACCCAAGTCACTTCTGACGATTTTTCGGAAAACGTAAAAACAAAGTTTAAAACTATAAACTATAAAAACTCAACGAATTGTTTGAGAATAATGAAAGCTACTTCATATCTAACATATATTTGCATACCAAGAAAACTTTGTTCTTTAAGTTGAAAATTTTTTTTGAATATTTCAGTACCAGTACCAGTAAAAGTACCCAAAAAATAAAAATTAGGTAAGAAAAAGCCATTAATATGTTTATTAAATATACTATTAGGATCAATATATTTTGTTACAATAATCTAAAATCAAAGCATATTAAGAAAATACAGGATTAAAAACAAAATGACACTGATCTACTGATTCATAAGTTAAAAACACTTGAAATTGAAGTTTTCATTGCAATCATTCAATTTGTACATCATCCAAAAGATACTCTTCATCAATTGGTTCTTGAGTTACATTTGCAATATTTTTTTTGGTGGTTTTAAGCATCCATCCTTGAAATTAATCAATGTTCTGCTTTTGGGATCACCTCAATTTTACAAAACTTTACAAGGTCAGATTTCTTTACTTGAGGAACAGGAAGTTTGTTTGTGTAGAGTTGCTTGATAGTAATAATCTGAGGTTCTCTGAAATCTTCTGATGAACATACATGTTTTAATATGGTCCATTGTAATCATAAATAAAAAAATAATGTTGGAGTGGTGCGATTTCTCAAAGCGTAACCGTTTTCTTCGAAGCCATATCACAGTTTTGCCTCCACTATATTTGGTTCTGTTGAGAATAATTTCTGCTCCAAGAGCTTTTACACCTTTGAAGCAGAAAACTTAAATTCTTTCACTTTGTAACCTTCTTTTATTGGCTTTTTTGAACTTTGTCTATTTCTGTTGGATCTAGCCTTAGAAAATATAGTAAGCCATTGGCGCATACTGCTTGTTTTGATGTTCCGTTGTGGAATGGTCTTTTTCTAAAAAATTGTGCTCAATATTGTGAGTCTGGGTTACGTACAAAAAAATTTTTTTTGTTTTTAACCACCGCAAGTATCAGAGAAAAGTGATACTTTCTTCACAATAGGACTAAAATTGTTGATCCATTCTATAATAGCAGAACGACCACACTTCCTTGCTTTCCATTATTTTCCAACCAAGCGAAGCAATATGCATTATTCGGAATCGCTGCTTCATATACAGTGAGGTTATAAACGCACAACTTGTAATATATTGGTCTGAAACTGAAATACTAAAACCTTTTTGTAAGACTTACAAATGTATTATCCTCATTAGCTCACTTTTTTCCTCATTTTTGCAGCAAACGCAAATATGTTCCAAATAATTTTCCTCTATTTTTTCCATCGCCTTCAGCCACAGAATACTGTTTGCATATTAGGCACTGATCTTTGGGAGGTAATAAAAAAGTGTAATTGTACTGCGTACAAAATATGTTTCTATAAATGTGTTTCTTTGACCATTTTTATTCACCTGAATGATTTTGGATGAATAACTTATACATTTTTTTAAATACTTAACGAAGGGTCTAGGTATTTTCTATTGGTATCTTTTCTGCAGTTATGACTCTATATTACTACAAAAGATTCAATATGTTTTTTAATATTTTTAATATTTATTCATGATCTCTTTTGTCAGTGCCTGAAAAAAGCCCAGCAATCTCAGACATGCTTGCTAATGCTTTTTTTAGAGGACCATTGCTTATACAGAGACAGGAAGAAACTTTCGCAAACTCTCTTCTCTCGGCCTTGTTTGAGAAAATAATACGCATAGCTAAAATTTTTTTCTTGTCTTCCCTGTTCGAGTCGTTTTCTTTTTCTGCTGGTTTCGCTGTTTTCACTAATGTCAAAATAGTGTCTTTTTACTTTTCATATGAGGAGGCGGTGAATTCACCACATATACTTTTTCTGTCGTTTTTGCTTAAATTTTCGGAGCATTAAAAAACAGTTTGGACAATTAATGAGTTTTGAGACCTCGACAGTCATGTTTTTACCCTTCTTTCTAGTATACGGCAGACCATATATTTTCCTCTTTTTACTTTCGATTCTTTTGCAGTTTTTGGGAATAGTTTTTTTCCAATGAATAATTTTTTTTCATTTTCCTTCACTGGGATATTGTTTTCAATTGACTTCTCCTTAAAAATTCCTTTTGGAATATCAATATTTTCAAGGAGAGTCAGATCGTTATTAATATTATTATGATCTATTACAAGTTCTTCTTCTTGAGGTAAATTTGCAACATTCATTTCATTCATTGGCTCCTTAGGAAATTCATTTTCTCCATAGAAGAACTTTGAGAGGTATCAATAATAGAAGAATTGAGCAAGGAGACATTGGTTTTATTAGTGTAATACGTTTTAGACTCTGAGATTAAAGGCTTCTCATCACTCAGCTCACTAGAGCTGGAGAAAAATTTTGGGTCATCATTTAGAATCCGGGCCTAGCCCTACACTTGAAAGACTACTGTTTGAACAAAATGATTTGGGGCTATCGTGAGGTTTGAGGAATAGTTGAATATGGTTGTGTCTCATACCTTCTTCCAGAATTTGAGTATTTTTCCTTTTATCATATTCATTTTGGTTATAACTGATTGTATATTTATGAAAGTTTTTACATTTACCTTCAACAGATTCTCTTTCAACAGATTTCTTTCTACAAATCACCTCTTGACATGTGTTCAATCTTCCATTGTTCCTTTTTCATTGCCAAATAACACATAAGTCTAGACCCTCAAGAACAGACACACAGCAGTGGCGCGATTTTGTAACTTTAACTTAATAAGTTATCCTCTTCAGAGACTGAAGGTAAATAGAAAGATAAAGCCCGCGAATCTCTGTTCCATTTAATCAAAAAGAAGTTCGCTGTCGAAAGTATGTTTTCGAGATATCGTTGCAGTAAATGATAAGATTGATAATCTATTAAGCGTTCAGCAGTGGCAAATTTATATAAAAGTGCATCATTACATCTGTTGAAAGAAAATTAAAGTCTATTTAAGCTCACTCATCGTACAGAAGTCATCGGCCAACATTCACAAGAGCACTTGCAAACAAAAGCAGAACAGTTTTCCTTTTTCTACCTGACTTTGAACGAGAGCACGGATATCTTTGTCAGGGGAATAGATCAAGAATTTACAATCAGTTAAGAGCTTACATTTTCGCAGAAGGTAAAAAGAGAAATATACAGGTGAAATTTTTGATAAAGTTTTGCATCATATAAAAAAGGCATATTTAAATTGAAAATGTCTCTTCGGACTAACATCTGATAACGCACCAAGCATGAGTGAAGAAATTGTCACCGAAATTTCGCATCTAATGGACATCCAAAATTCAGTACAGCCTTTGTTAGTACAAATACGAAGGCAATTCTTCAATGTACTTTACCACAACTTTGTACGTTGATAAGCCAAGCCCAAATATTACAACGCTTTTGTATACTTGGTATAAAAAACATTTTTATAACGAAAAAACACACCCTGATCTTTTTGATTTATTGTTGCTTCACCTTATTGACCAACATATTCCTAATATTAAAAAACTGTAGACACAATACAAACTCACATTCATGACGTATCTACTTTTGAGCTGAAACTAAATTATATACCACATAAAAGGAAAATGAAAATTCTCCAAACTCACTTCAAACGCTGTGACAAACTGGAAATACTACACTTGAGGACTGTACGTAAGAAAAGGAAAATCAATTCCTTTGCAACTCTTCAGCTTAACATTACCAAATTTGATGCAATGTATGAGACTGTTAATGGCTTTCAGTAATGATAAGTGGAAGGCGATGGAAACATTTTGGAGGGCTAATTAAAGGCGACTTAACCTTCTGTGAAATTTTTCAGTATATTACTAACGCTGCCTCAAGATTTCTTGCGGCGGAGCAAATCTTGTAATTCTATTATTTCTAGTTGTAAATTATCGTAGAAACGTCCACTGAAAAAGTATTTTTAAATAAGCATATTCCATTTTTAATCCAGTGAAAATCTGTTAATCTATTTTCGAAATTATTGCCTTGTAATTGCAGCATCTTGATAGTTTTTTCTTTTGGAAAACGATCATTTTTTATTTCTTCGCAGAAAGCTATACAAGTCGGAAAGTGAGTGAACTTTTTTTATGTTTGCTTCATAGAAAGCTTTAATTTTGTTTAAAATGCACAATGACCAGCATATACTTTTGCATTGCAATTTGAGATTCAATATAATAAATACGTAGTCGTATTGCAGGGTATAGCTAAATCCCAGAGCCACACAGGTTTACTGAACTGAATGAGTTGAGGTGATTTTTCAATTAAAACCATCTGTGGTTACGGCCATTAATTCCAGGTCATCAAAAATTTCGGATACTTCCCTAAATGAATATCCGCTTCTAGTAGTCGCTTTAATACTTGTCATGCTAGCAAGTTCTTCCATTATTTCAAAACTATTAATTATACCACGGATGAATACTAGCAATTGCGCAGTATCAGTGTGGCAAAGGTACACATTTAAAAGTGACCAGCTTTTGATTTGAATTGTTTCTTAAGATCACCTCCTAAATCTTCTATTCTTCTTGTCGTTGTCATACTCGATAAACTCACGGATTCAAATATACTTTTCTTTTCTGGGCACAATTCTGCCACTACCGATATTATGTACTTTTTAAAAAATTCACCATGGGAAAATGGATGAACTTCTTGTCTATAATATGACTTACTCGATAGCTACTCGCACAATAGATTCATTAACATTTTTTGTTTGTTGAACAGTTTTGTTAGTCCGCCAATTTCCCCTCGTAATTTAGTAATTTTTTGTTCGCGGCCCACACCGACATATTGGTTTTATGTCTGTTTATGTTTGGTAACATAATGTTGTCTAATATTATGTTCTTTAATCACAGAAACACTTTCATTGCAAATAAAATACAAGCACTTCTCTCCTTGCACGAAAAAAGTACATGTTTGTCTATTTCTCTTGGAATACGCGGCACTCATAATTAATTTTAATTTTTTTTCTGTTGACATTATTTGATGCAAAACAATGAACCTTTTTCCTGAAGTACGAAAAATTACTCACTAGCAGCGCTAGTAGTTCAGTAGGGGCAAACACTGTCAAATCCCCATATAAACACACAGTAAAGTGTACTTGAAAAAAAATGTTTTTAACAGAGGACGATGTTCCTGGAGCAAAATTAAAATTTGCAACCGTAAAAGATAACAATGTTGTAACATTAAAACGCTGGCTTGCTTGTCGTAATTTAAAAATAAGTGGAAAAAAAATGAATTAATAGACAGGTTAGTATACAGACAAATTATCATAATTTCAGTTATAAAATAGTCAATCATTTATGACTTTGACGCTAGCAGACATAAATTTATTTTCTCAAGTAATCAATCAGCTCAGTAAATAGCAAAAACCTTAAAATAAAAAAAAAGCAACACGTAAGAAATTACTAAATCAGTATGTGTATTGCTAATAAATAGTATTTTTTACCTTATTTTTATTTATTTAGTATTGTTTCATGCCTACTACGTCTTAAATCATTCATATTTCATTAAAAAATTTTTATTTTACTCCAATCACAAACATTACTTAAAAAAAAGTCGAAGCATGTATCCATTTATTACATCTAACCTCATCAACATGAGGCTTTATAAATGGTATAAAAAACACATTCTCTTCTGGATATCGATTATCCGACGTACAATTCGCAAAATTGCAATGCTTTGTTGGCATTATACAAGTTCAAAAAAATTTTTTTATATCAGATTTATATTTTTAAATAATAAAATAATATCACGTAAATACAATTGCTTTGCATGTAAATATTTTATGTTTGTCCCTACTACTAGTGCTGCCTCTGGTGACACGTTCGCTGCACTATTCTCAGGAAAAGGCTCATTCTACGTCCTCAACTTTAAGGCCTAACAGTAGAAGTAGATTAAAAATGTTTCAATAGACTTAAGTTTTACTCCATGCAAATCTCAAATACTAACCTTGCACACTTATTTAAAAATGTAGGTTAGAAATAAATTAAATAAAACAAATGGCTGATGTGGTAATGAATTTTAAAAATAAATATATTTTTTTCGTATATTATTAAATAATATATTAAAAAATGATAGATTGAATAATAATTATTTGATTTAACAATAAATAAATATTTCAAAATAAAATTTCTGTACTTTTCTAATTTGTTCAAGCATTCAAATAGACGTCAAATTATCAAGAGCGCACTGCGACGCAAAACTATATTTTGTCAGTGACACTAAAAATATTAAGCTGCATACAAAAATGTAGAAATTTGTTTGAATGTATTGTATGTTGAATGTTTATTGTCAACTCGCTCGCTGGCCGGTTTCACCCTGATGTCCGTAGGTTGGGTATCGCTGGCCTAAATGATCTAAAAAAATAGATGTCATCAAAAATTTATATTAACTTGAGTTTATGATTTTTCTCAATGCGGACTTATGCATTTTTTTAGTACATTGGGTCTGATAATATTATATATGAGATACTTTGCGCCATGTCTATTTTTTTCAAGACCAGATCCATATCTATTCCTTACTGTCACTTAATTCAACACTTCCAACTGGAATCATACTATCTAAATAAGCCAGCTGTACTGTCATGAGCTCGAATATTAACACCAGTAGCTGCAAAAAAAAGTTTAGTAGTGGTCGTTTCACCTCGTTGATGTAAATCACCCAACCTGGTGTTTGGTACGAACCTTTTAATTTAATGTAATTCCCGTTTCATCTACATTATACAGGGTATTCCAAAATTATCTTTACAAATTCAGAACTTCATAACTTCGAAAATAAACAAGATATTTATATTCTGTCTTTTGCAAGTATTACTGCAACTAATAAAGTTTTTATTAGTACACTTCAACATGCGCACCATTGGTGGTCCTAAGCACTTCCAGTCTGTAATCAATTTCAAGCCAGGTAGGTACTCTGTAACATGTCGCCTGTGATTGCACTAAAAACCTATGTAATGCGGCGTTTCAAGTCATCAATGCCATTAACCGGTGTCCGGTAAACGATGTCCTTTAAATAACCTCACAAGAAGAGGTCGAGAGGTTATTTCCGGAGACCTTGGTTGCCATCCCATCCAATCCATCGGTTGGGAAAAGTTTCGTTGAGGTGTTCCCGAACTGCTGTCAACCAGTGTAGTGGTGCACCATCTTGTTGGAAGTAAACAATCGGCTGTAATTCTTCCAACTGAGGAAGAGCAAAGTTTTGAAGCATATCCAGGTACACGCAGCCAGTTACTGTGGTTTCTATGTTGTGCATGAGCCCACACCACACATTAACCTTTGGGCTGTCTTGTTGAAGCTCGTCTACTGCATGTGGGGTTTCAGAACCCCAAATTCGTACGTTGTGGCGGTTTATTGTACTAGACACATGGAACGAGGCCTCATCAATGTAACACATCTTTTTCAATAAATCTTCATCATACTCAATACGTTGTAACATGTCTACAGCAAATTCCACACGTTTTGATCGATCTGTTGGTAACAGTGCCTGCAGCAACTGTACCTTATAAGCATACAGACGCAACTGTTTATGAAGAACCCTGTGGATTGTGGTTGTAGGCATTTGGAGTTGTCTTGAAGCCTGAAGAATTGAAGTTTTCGGATTGTGCTGGAATGTTTGCCGTATTCGCTATACATTTTCTGGACTTGTGCTGGGTCGTCCGGCTCCACTTTTATGCAATACTGATCCGGTGCTCATGAGGCTTGTGTGTCATGCACGGATAGAGGGTCTGGATGGCGAGTCTCTGGAAATTTGTCCTGAAGTTCCGTTGAACCTGTATATACGATTTCGTCTCAATGAACCATGACACGCATTGAGCTTTCTGTTGTGGTGTACAAATCTTCATTTATAACTGTTGAGCATATTGAAAAAAAAACTTTATTAGTTGCAGTAATACAGGCAAAAGACAGAATATCTTGGTTATGTTCGCAGTTATGAATTTTTGAACACCCTGTATATTCTCTCTGCTGTAAGTTTATACTTATCAATACTTACGTTTAACGAATTAAACAATTGTCATAGCTATTCTGTGCACGTGAATTTACCTTGGTTTCTCTTATGATCAAAGCACTATGCTTATTAAAAAAAAATCTTCATCCAGTGACTCTATCAGTAGTCACTGAAATAGGACAGTATCATTATTTACTGCTTTGTGCATGCCCTCTGTTGACCAACTTTGGCTGTTAGTTTTGCATTTGTGATATAAACCATCTCAAAACAGAAGCCCATTTCGCCAGTTAAGTAATTTTTTATCAAGATGTTCTATTTTTTTACTAGCAATTACAAATTAAGATCGAGAAACCTCGATGGATAATAATAAAATCGCTTATAAAGTTCCAATACTTTTCCTAAACAGAGAGACCAATTATGAAAAAATTGTAAGTAAATCTCAATTACCTGTTTGCTTGGCTGACCTTTAACGGAAAATAAACAGTTTAATCAAAGCTATATGAACAGTATTAGCATTGAAGAAATTTGAAATGGTATTAATGTATTTTCTTAATTAAAAATGTTTAAACTCAAATTTGAGTTTAGTTGGAACAGAGAGGATATTGGATTGTTTGTGAATGGGTGAAACGCTACTCGTATGGGGTAAGGAATATTTTATATTTGGCCCTGATACAGAAAAAAATTTCTTATGCAGGGCTGGAATTGTGGTGGATTTAGGAGAGTAATGTGGTAGATTGAAATGAAAAGAGTAAAAAAATGCAAAAAACTTGTAAATCCTGCCACTAAATAATTTTTTCAATTGTTATACCGAGTAGTATTATTCGAAAAATACTTTAACTGGTAACTCGAAAGGTTACGCTTTTTTCAGATAGCTCTTGGACTGTGTGTTTTAAAATAAAGCAATATAAGTCTAATTTGTTTATTGAAAATAATATATAACTTATTTCGATATCTGGATTCCATTCTGTCAACTAGCCTATTGAAGAATATTTATAATGTAATATATACAGAACGTGTAATTTGATTGATTCTCAATATCAATATGTATAATGTTCCTCTCCTCCATTAACATTATTCTGAATTTTTTCTTGTTGGTTTTTAGCTTCCTGTTCTGCAGCTAATCTTGCATGCTCAGCTGCTATTGCCTGGAATAATGCTAAATGCTTGTTTTTAGCATATTGTACTTCTGGTGTGTCAGAAGGAACTTTGATATGATTCGGTGCCGATTGTTGTTCTTGTACTATGGCTGCATATTTTTGGAGATGATTTACTTTAGCCGCTGCTACAATAGGTGTATCTGATGGTAAATCCGGTACGTTATCATTGGTGATAGGGTGGAAGCCATATTTATCTGCAGTGTATTCTACTTTTCGGATTTTGTGTCTTGGGTCCACGTATGAGTAGGAACCTAAAATGATATCAATAATTAGATTTAATTCTTATAATCGCTAAAATTATATGGTCCAGCATTCTCGTAAAATATAAATAATACCATACCATGTAAAGCTTGCGTATACGAGAGAAAAGGGGAAAATAAAAAGAGATCTTGGTAAGTGATGATAATAATGCAAAAATGTCATAATGGTGATGAAGCGACTAATAAAATTGGCGCAATAGTTATTCTAACAAGACTGGAAAGGCAGTGGTTTTGGTACCAGACAAGAGAAAACTCACAATGGCCTAGACTCGCAATAGAGATACTCTGATAAGGATAGATGGAAAAACGTAAATCAAATATACTGCATTAATGTATTGATACACACAAATTAAACTTCAACATCATTCATTGAACTCAAAAGACAAGAAAAACCCTGTCTATCGCATGTTCACCAACATCATAAAAAACCAATACAATTTCTGTTGCTGTCTTGCTTTTCTAACCCATGTTCTCCATATATCTGTGTCCCCCCAGTCGCCGTCCTTTAGATCTCTTTTCCTCGTTACTTTATCGATACTATTACGCCAAGATTTTCTGGGTCTTCCTCGTTTCTTTCTATACATAGGTCTCCAGTTGATAATAATTATTTTTCTTCATGTGGAATTTTTTTATCTGATTTATTCGTTATTCTAGTCTCCTTAATCTGCAACTTCTACGTTCATTATTTATTTCCACCGCTGTGATTTTCGTCTCTTTTATTGATCACACAGTTTTCAGGGCCTTATTGCATTATACTTTCAACTATTGTGATGTATATTTTATGTTTTTTTGCGTCTCTTGTGATGATAAATCCTAGATATTTGAATTTATCTATCTGTTCAATTTCCAAGTTTTCATCTACTTCTAGGTTATTTATTAAATCTTTGCTAGATATTTTGTTTTTTTTAAATTTATTTCAAATCGTAGTTTCTCATACTCCTTCTACTTCCTTATCATATGACTATTTCGTCACCGCAAAATTTAATGTGTATACCTAAATATTTTAGTATGTATTCCATAAAAATTTGGAATGGAGTACGTGATGTGGAGCATCCCTATAGAAGTCTTTCAGTTGTTACAAAACTGTTGGTGCTATTGTGTCTAGTTTTTATAGTCATTGAGTTTCCGTTATTTAGATTTCTGATTGCTTATATTATATTCCGAGAGATTCCATATTTCTTTTCTTGGCACTGTATCATAGACCTTCATTAGTTCGATAAATTCTAAGTGTACATTTTTGTTTTAAGCCTTTATCTTTTCTGTAATCCACAAAATAATAATGAAACAACGACAAAACATCAAAGGAACCTGATTATCTACTACATAGACTATCAAAAAGTATTTGACGCCTGGTTTTAGAAATAACATATATTGCTAAGATGATCCGTATATTAATGAACAAATTGGTTTAAATAACCTTAGTGCATATCTTGTAGATTTTGAGAATACAAATTCTATAAAAATTCAAAGACATTCGTAACGACATAACCTAATAAAACTAATAAAAATTCAACATCTTTGGAACGACCTGAACCTAACTATCAGGTAGTCGGATTCCAATTTTAAAAATAGCTAAAAAAATCAACAAACTCAACATTTATGTATATTGTTATTTTAAAGGTTGTTTCAGTATACGTCAATTCTCGTTTAATCAATTGAAGTCACTTTCAATTATATTAATATGTTTATATTTTTCGTCCATAATTTTAGTTCCTGTTGATGTAAGATTGGAACACATATTATAAAGAGTACACTTTAGTGTTTTATTGCCACAACTCCACAACAATTTACCCGATGTAAAGGTGTTAGAAGGTACAAAAAATTTTATTTTTCACGATTTAAGAAACTGTCTTGACTACCGAAACCTATATAAAATTCGAAAAGACCCAAAAGTCGTAAATTTGTGACTATTTATTCAGAGGGCATTGTGTTAGGCTGCACTATTATATTATAATACACGGTATAGTTTAAGGAGTGATTTGAATTTTATTTAATTCATTTGATTTTAATACAGGGTATATTTGGTTTATATTGTGATATCATTGTTGGGGATATTTTAATCTTGAATCTACTAAATGATACACAAAATATTAATACATATATTACATGTTATTCATAACTAGACATTATCTGATTCAATTTCGTTATCGCTACTACCTTATAAATCAATAACAGTTTTTACGGGTTCTAAACTATTTATATTTGTTCTCAATTTTTTTCACGTGTTTAATATAGTTTCTCCAGCTTTCAACGATTACATTTTTAAGTTCCGTACTCATCAACTCGACTACATTACTGTTTAAAGTAAATGTATTATTGTGAGTACGTACATTCATCCTTAATTTATGCAATATCAACTCGATCAGATTAAATATACAACAGTATGGTGAAAGCCGAACCACTTCGTAATCTTCTTTCTTCGCAACTTTTTCATAAACGTATTCCTTTCAAAAATGACAACTTTTCATAGTTTCTAACAATTGTTGAACATTTTAACTTTCATGAAAATATAACATGTTACATTCACACAAAAAGTCGAGGCGATTGTGGTAGGTTGCATTATCCTATGAATCCGCAATATTCTTGGCTGCTAAAAACAGATTTTTTGGAATCCATCCTTCTTCTAACCCTACATGTAGAATAGTTTTTCCTTGACCTTTATGAGGCGGAGCTTTCATGTAATATTTTTTTGAACCATTAACCCATCCTTTATTGGGTGTATCATGGGTGTCGTACCAAGTCTCATGTAGGTAGATTATCGTTCGATTTTCCGATCTAGCTGTATTTATTTGATATTCTATTGTGAGTTTTGAGAAGCGCTTTGATTTTATAATTTGCCTTTTATCTATTTTTTTTTTCAATAAAAACCCGATACAACGTAGATTATGCTACAAAGTTGTAGTGGAACAATTAATCTCACCATCAGCTTCCTGAAGGAATCTTCGTGAAAGTGACAATAACGTTGGCACTTGTTCTACGTACGTTTTGTAAAGATTGCGGCGAATTAAGTCGTCTTGAAAGTAATCGATACACTTTGGTACACCATTGTCTTTCCGTGTTTTTTTAGGAGCTATCAAATTATTCACAACTTTCCAAACTGTACTTTCAATGATGCTCGTTAAAGCTGAAATCTTTTTCAAAGAAAAGTATTGTTCGTGGCCCCGCTCTACTAACTTTAAGTAAACACTTGTAACTATCATTTTTGTCTCAACGGACAGACATTTGCGCTGTTTGGTAGATTTTTAAAAGACACTAGCGAACTTTATAATACACTTTGTTTCATAGATCGAAATGAACTAATGCAGATTGCAGACGAATGCGTTGGGAACATACATAATCCAACCCTATTAGGGTCAGGTATAAATATAAGTCTAAGGTCTATTTATTCTATTGCATCTCATATTTTAACTAGTGGCTAGTCACTTTTTTAGATCGTGAAAAATTCTGTAACAGCTTTAAATTAATTTAACGATATTACATTATAAGTATCAAAATGAATTCTGCTATTATTATAATGTTTCAACTAGATCTTAAATAAAAGTTTGATAGCTCCTTTTTCTATTTATTAAAAAAATGTTCTATTCTCTTTATAAATGTCTTTGGTATTGTGTTGAACAATAAATAAACCACAAAAAGAAAAAGAAAATCTCGAAATACGTATTTCAGAATACGAAATAGACCTGCTATGTAATTTGAAGAAGGCATTTAAAAAGATTAGTTAGTTTAATAAACGTCAGAGACATAATCACAGATTATAACCAGCCAAAAATAAAAATGGACCTTCTCTAAATCACACACTCAGAATTTATACCCCGACAGGAAATATATTAACTACATTTATCTAACAAATGTATCTCTTCGAATTATTTTTATTTGAATGAACATTACCGGTAGATCCTTTTCTAGGTTTTGCTACAAATATATACCTAGTCACAATATTTTGATTGAAGCAAAAATTATGGTGAAATGTTCGTGTTAATTGTAATAAACTAAAGACTAAAAATCTGTAATAATAAATTGTAAAGAGACTTCATGTTGAATAAAAATGTTTTAGTACGACTTTTGTTTCTTTGTTAGGACGGAAATTTTTCTTACAACTCTCATATTAAATAGATAGTGGAAAGTCACCGTTTCTCTAATAATGAATATCTTCCTCCTTTAAGGCATATTTTTTCAATTCTTGAATATTTAAAAATTAATATTAAATTATGAATCCACTCAATAGACACCACTTTTACTTTCTACTTTATTTCAAGTAACAAGTATGGATTATTTAGAGACCTTCTCCAATGCACTTACAGTAATAAACAAATGTGTTATGCTTACCTCCTAAACAACATGTTTTTTGAAACCAGTCTAAATTTGTGAGTTGATCGTAAAAGTAGTAAGATCTTTTCAGAGAGAAATGATCAATATCATCACACAATACCTGAGAAATGATGAAAGTCGTTCGTTCTCATCTAGTTGTAGTGTATCAACAAAGAAAAAGAAAACAATGGGCCTTCACTACCATTATTATCTATACAGAGAAGAATTTCAGATGCGTGAAAAATTAGCATGTGCAGCGGGACAAAATAAAAATCGAAAATGAAAATAGATATGTACCTAAGAGAAAGTCTGATTAAGTGTTGCTATTAAACATGTAATTAAAGAAGTAATTATAATAATGAATAGTAGGAACAATAATTTACAATAATAAAAATAAATGAACACACCAATAGAGATTTTAGAGAATTAAATTACCAATCATTCGTTCTTGAAAGAAACATGATAAAGTTACTTTTTTAAATGACCGTATCTTGAATGCCTTCAATATACTTGGACTATAAAAATTAGTTAGCCACGTGAACCATTACTTACTGATTTAAAACTAATGATGACCTAGGGGAACAAGCTTTCACTATGCAGAGAACTTAGTAGCATTATACGAAGGTTATCTAAAAAGTTTCCAGCCCAATAAAGAAACAAAAATTTTTTTTTTTCTATAATGATTTTTATTTAAAGTTTTTAAGTTTTGTTGCCGTCGCAGGTGTTCACGTATGCGTTAAAGTCCTCTTTTTATTAACCTGCAATTTAAAATTTGAGGGAAAACGGAAAAAGTCGCTGGGGAACAGATATGGTAAATATTGTAGGTGGTTAACTAATTGGAATTCTTGTATTTTAGCCATGGAGATTACCGAAGTCTAAGGAAGTGAATTGTGCTGATGGAGAAATACTTTCTTTCGCTTCAAATGCGGTCGCTTTTTGCAATATTTTCCTTTACAAAGGCCTTCACTTTACGGCCGAAGAAACCATTTATTTTTCTGAACAGGGCTCGACTTTTGCGACCCACTGTCTCGACTGCTATTTATTACAGGAATGTAGTAGTGGTGGATGCAGATTTCACAACGCTTATGAATCGACGCAAAAATACTGATAACCCCTTCTATCTTTCTAGTATTAATGCATTACCATTAGCTTTTTCCATTATATTGCGGCTTATCGCAGATTTTTTCCGTTTCGAAACCCGTCGATAGTAGATCTGATCCTATAGATGTTGGTCTTTGTTTACAGATTCCCACTGTTTCATTTGTAATGCCTTTCAAAGACTAAATTTCCATTTTTGGGAAAATCGTCACAATGATTCACATGATTGTCAAACAAAACCTCAATCTAAAATGAATGACTGACTCTCTCTCAACACATGAGTAAATATAATTCCTAGCTTAAATTGGTAGTTGCTGATATTTCAGGTTGTGGTTGGAAACTTTTCAGATAACCCTAAGAAAACGAAAAAATAATCAATAGCAGAAGTAGGTTGAAAGAGAAAAAGGAAGACAAAAGAAGAAATGGATAGAAGAGGTGAAGTTTGTTGGCGAAAAGTATTTTAATATCTGTTAAGCCATATAGTCAGAGCCTGTTTATTTTTTTGCTCTTTGAATTACGGTAGAAGGTGATGCCTTCCTCAGAGCGGGCTGTGTTGTACTGTTAGTTCGTATGGGACTTGGTTTTATATAAAAGTTCTCTAAATATAGATGTTCAAGTTTATGAATATCGTTAGTTAAAATGTTGGTTGTTATTCAAGCTTTTATTAGCTTCACAAGCCTGTGAGCATGTTTGTAACTCTCCTTTGTGGCTTATTATTGTTAGTATATCCCACCACTTTAATTTCGTTTGTTAGCCGAGCGCGATAAAGTGTCAACTTTCGTATTCGCCGGTCCAGGGTTCAAATTGGAAAAAAAAATTTTTCGGCATTTTTTTTAGAAATTATCACTGCAAATTTTCTCTTTACATTGAAGCAAAGTTCACAACTCTTTTAGATTACATGAAACTAAGAAGTTCATAATAATTTTTAAAATAAGCTTTTAACAATAATGATAATATTGTGGGGCGCTTTTTTACATATTTCTCTTAAATCGAGCACCCGACGCTTTTTTCACAATAATACCAATATTTTTTATTTTATTTAGATAGATGCACTTAATTGTAGTCCTACTTGGAACTTGGGAAAAAATCATTATTTTACCTCGTTAACTTGCTACAACTGAATATTAAATTATAAAACTTAAATAGACGAGTAAAATGTACCTCCCTGTAAGGGCATTTGGTTTAAACAGGGTACCAGACGTGAACTTAGCTCTTTTTGTACCCCATTCGTTTTTTTTTCTGGAAAACGAAATTTCAAAGTAAAAACCATAAAGGAAAATAAATTCTTTGCAAATAAAACAAAGTATCTTTATAAATAATCATGGTACTCAGAATCGTCTGAACTAGAGTCATCATTTGATTGAATTATGATGGGTTGTAAAAAAGGTGATACCACAACTCATCTTCTTCTTTGATAACATGTTCAACACAGTTTTTCCAAAGCTTTTGGCGGTCTGCTGCTAGAATTTTATTCACGTGCTCTACAACCTCTTTACTCAATTCTGGAGACTGATTACATTTTCGTTATTTTTAATTTCTTAAGAAGATATTGATAAAGCATTAGACACGAAACCGTCTTTGCTTCCAGCGTGTACTATTATAATGCGTTTCCCTTTAGAACATGGCCAATTTAAACAGCAATTTTCACTATTGTCATCCCAACCGAAATTTACTAAATCGTGACTGTCAAACCATGTTTCATCTAGATAAATTATGTGTCTATTAGAACTTCGCTAGTCTTTTATTTGACGCAAATAATCTTGTCGCCAACGAACTATCCTTGACGATTCGGTTATTGCCATTCGTTTATTCAGTTTTTTGTGTTTAAAACCACATGCCGATAAAACATGACGCAATGTTTCTAAACTGGTATAATTTTATTCTGGATAATCTGCTACCTTTTGCTGTATTACTTCCAATATCGCAATCCTGTTCTCCTTATATAATTTATAAATTGTCCTAGGTATAGAATCTTGACTATCTTTTTCGACTGGTTTCAATTTTTTTTTACATATTTTTCGGTTCTGTGAAAGCCCCTCACTACACCTCATTGTCTTCATCGCCCATGGTCTAAGGCACGTCATATTTCTATTTATTCAAAGAAATTGATGAATAAAATGAATCTCATCAAACGACGCCACTGTTTATCGCAGACTGTCTGGCAGGAATATTTCGAAGAAATTGTATATATACGGTTTCCGATAGCTTCGGCCAATAGAAATGCATTTATGTTTACGATTCGATGTTTTCATTGATAAACAGTGGAGATGATGAATTTTGACATACATCAAGTCCACGTGGACTGACGTTTAGATGTTTACCCAATTTTATACGGGGAGTAAACATTATTTTTCATTTCTTAATTTGGTATGACTAGAGGTATTTATGAAATATGGCATATCTGTCTTCTGCAATTGATACAGGAAGAACTATAACATAGTTTCAATTGAAATATTCTTAGTAATTATAGGCTCAATACTAAATTTAGGGCCTAGTGATAGAAACTGTAAAATATACTCTACCTCTATATTGGAAACATTTTTAACCCAATTGTTTTGGGTTATAGGAACTAAATTAATTATGTTGTTCATTATTATGTTTATTTTTTTGCTGGCTTCTTATTTGATGCAATAATTTATTATAAAACCAAATAATTTTAGAAATAGAAGATGTACTGCTAATGGTATTATAAGGAGTATTTTCTTACACAAGACAATAATCTTTGATTAAACCTTAAGCTAACTCAAAACTTTGTTCAATTTTACATACACAGCTTCAAAATAAAGCTCAAAGTTTTAGTTATTAAATATTAAGTTACTGGAAGTATTGTTTACGTTGGCTTACAGTGTTTAAAAATTGAAACTTTAAGTGGTTCTAGTCTTGATTATAGTGGAAAATGTATATTATCAAATTACATCGTAATATCCGTAATCATTTTAAAATCTCATAACTTACGTTAATACCTTAATACTACTTGACACGATTTGAGCTTGTACAGAGAGTTACGTTATTGAGCACCATGAATTAGAGAAATAGTACATCAAAATAAACAGAGGAAAAGGTAAAAAGAAACAATAAATTACTAGAATTACATGGAATAGTAGCACTAAAATATGATAATTACATCAACACATATACATTTTACTAAAAGAGAAAAATATACCAGTATATGAAAATGACGAACTGTAAAGATAACTGCTTTGTCTCTTCAACCTATTGAAAATCTCTATAAAAGATTAAATCTTGCTTTTTACGTACTTAGCATAGAATAAGCATTGAATATCAAAAGAGAAAGAGCAAAGGTTAACTCACAAGAAAAATATGAACAAAATACTTTCAGTTATTTTGGGCACAATTTCATTATATATATTTAACCGATAAGAAGAATCTAATTGAAATTATTCCTAATAACTTATATTCCATACAATTATAACGATGACAAAGGTACATTCTAAGTTAAGTTGTCTATCACCCCTTTCAAGATTTATTGCCACAAAAAAGTAAGTGGGGAATATGATATAATCCTTTTTTTTGCCTATAACACCAATAATTTCTGGCATGAATATATTGAGTGAACTTTCTGTTGTAATTTGTTTTACCTACTTACACCAGTTTTTTCTGTAATTTATGTGAATATAGGCGAAGATATTACTGATGAATCTGAAGATGACATTGATATTTAGATTATGATAGAGCTAATAAAAATTTTTATTTATTTTTTTTTCATAATTATGTTTCACTAATCATTACATACGTGCAATAAAAAATTATTTTTTTTGTGACAAACATGCTGAATATTATTTTTGATAATATCTGTACGCTTGACTCGTCCATATTTCCTTTCTTCTAAAATCCCTCTCTACAATTATAGAAGCACCAGATTGAAACAAAGAATAAGTCGAATCCTCATTAATTTGAAAAGTACAAAAAAAACTTTGGAGCTCTGTTAGATCCCATTCGATTTTTAAAAGCCTTTCCCTTGCATGTTTTCAAACACATTTAGAACAGAATTTTGGACATCTGCATACTTATAGAGGCAAAATACTACAGTAATAGTGAAATTTTAAGCATTCATAATAAATGGATTTCTCGTAAATTAGTGTGTAAAATAAGAGACATGTCTTTTACATTATTAATCCTATTGCTGGAAAATATACAAAGAAAGATGGGACTACATGATCTAGCTATAATACGAGGGTTGCTTTGTGATGGATAAACAAAAAAAAATATTTATAATTGGATATGGCTTTATATATTATATATATTATTAATTTATATTCTATTATAATATATTTTCCATTAAGATGATTTTAATGCATCCACCGCTTCTTCATGTGAAAAACGTTGACCTTGCAATTAATTTTTGATCTTCGGGAATAAGAAGTCATTGGGTGCCAAATAAGGACTGTACTGAGGATCAATTCGATGTTTTGACTGTTCATTGGTTTCCCTAATTTTTTCGGACACTTCTGGCAATCAAATGCCATACAGAATTGACCGTTCTACATTGCTCTAAGGAAGAGTGGTGGCATGTCTAGTTATTCCGAAAAAACAGGCGACCATTTGCTTCGTAGTGCTTCGTGCGTGAATAACTTTTGTTGGATTTGGCTCGTGTTAGAAGATCCATACAGTCAATTGTTGTTTAGTTTCGGGTTCATATGCATAGATCCATGAATCGTCCCCTGACATATTATAAACGTCTTTTGAAGCATCGCGATTGAATTTTTTCTCCATTTCTTTGCACCAATCGAGACGAGCTTTTTTTACGATTGTCACAATTATGCGGTATCCAACGCGAGCAAATATTTTTGACAGCCAAATGTTTACGCGGTATTGAATGTGTGCGAGTGGATCTAATACCCAAGTATGACTCAATTTCACGGTATGTCACATAACGTTCTTGCAATATCAGTTTACGCACAGCATCGATATTTTTTAGCACAACAGCCGATTTTGGATGACCTATACGAATTCATCTTGTAGAGAAGTGCGACCATAATAATAAACTGTAATGAGACACATATAATCGCAGAGTCTGCTATATAATATCATAGAAAATATAATTAAATGGGATAAAGAATGCTGTAACACAAATAGAAATTACCGAATCGAAAACATTATGTTATATTAATACTAAGAGGAAAAAAGGGATAATACATGAAGAAAGATGAAAAAAAAGAGGAGTACATAATCCATCTAATAAAAGCACTCAAAAACGTATAGCAGTAACCAAATTCCAAAGTTGGCTGATACGCTCAAAAATTGTAATTCTTAAGCATAAAAACAGGATATTCATTAAAATATTTATAAACACATATAATAATAATAATTATCGAAAGAGGGTATTAGAAAGAATATAAATTACAGATAAACACTTAAAGATTGGTAACTGAATGCGAAACTTGCTTATTAACTAGCAAAACGAAACAGAAAGTACTTACGTCATAATGATAACGAGAGTGACAAACGATGAACAATTTAAAAGTGCAAATTATAGTTAAGGACAAGGAAGGTATCGACTTCGTTCGACCTCAAATTAAATTATATGAAGACTGGACAAACCTGTTAGTTGAAGCAGTATAAAGCTTAAAATCTCGCGCAAGGAATTTTAACCATAGAAGTATTAAAGAAGGGAACAAAAACTTGAATTGTAACGAGAAGCCTGGAGTATGAGTAACAGATCGTATTAGATTAAATCAAGTGTTCGTACAGGTCACATCTTGTAAAAAAACATTTGACGTTCAGTTTTTAACTTAAAAATGGTTCAATTTTAGTTAAAGTGCATTAATAAAGCTTTTTCTCTTGTTAGGTATATTTTATGGATAAGCTGCTAAGAAATTGCTTAATTCATACGTTTAAATGCGAAGCCCAGGAATGTTACTAAACAGTATGGGCCATACTTGTGCGAAGCTAGGAAATTTTTAATTATTTGATGCCGTTTATTTCAAATGTATACTTAATAACTTGTGTTCCGCTTACAAAGATTACTATAATAATAATTGTAGTTTTAATTGAAAAAATTATTATACGAGGATATATTGATATCTAGTTAGACTAGACCAGTTCCATGCATAAACAAAATATTGCGTTACCATAGCAACGAACAATAACTTATTAGAAGTGTCAGTGTAAAGTTTGACGTCAAAAAAGTAAACCAGAGTTACGCAATAAATTGAAAAAAGATGTCCACCGAAATTGTGAAAATCGAAAAATTGGAGAATGGAGCCATCATCATGATCTGTATTTAAAAGGGTTAAGAGGTAAGCCGATTTACGAATATATGCTTAATACTCTTGGTGATCAATGTCCTTCGTATGCGATCGTAAAAAATTGGACTGCAATCTTTAAAAGAGGTAAATTTTCCATTGAAGATCGGGAAGGCCAGTTTTTGTGTCAGTTTCCGAAAATATCGATGCAGTTCATGACATGATTTTATCAGACCGTCGAATTGGGCTAAAACGGATATCTGAAGCACCGAATATTTCATACAAACGCGTTCATCATATAGTTCACGTCAATTTGGACATGGGAAAAATTGCTGCAAGTTGGATCCCCAAATGTTTGAATGTTGACCAAAAGCATGCAAGGGTAGAAGCATCGCGTTCGATGTGTGCTCGATTTGAAAACGATGTAGACTTCTTAAACCGAATTGTTACTATGGATGAGACTTGGGTACATTTCTACGACCCAGAAATAAAGCAACAATCTATGGAATGGCGACACTCTGGTTCTCCAGGACATAAGAAGTTTCGTGTCCAAAAATCTGCTGGAAAAGTTCTTGCTTCAGTTTTTTGGCATTGCCATGGAGTAATCATGATTGATTTTTTGGATAAGGGTAGAACAGTAACTGGAGATAACAATTCAACATTACTGACCACGGGAAGAAATTAAAGAGAAAAGACGCGGAAAGCTATTCAAAGGTGTTTTGTTTTGCAGGACAACGCTATTGCACACAAATCTCATGTTGCCATGCAAATAATTAGTGATTTAGGGTTTGAATTACTAGAACTCCCCTTATTCACCAGATTTGGTTCCGTCCGATTATTATCTCTTTCCTCAACTAAAAAAAAGTTTAAAACGTCGTAAATTTTCTTCCAATGAGGAGGTAATAAAAGCTGTGGAGGTCTGGTTTGCAGAGCAAGAAGGTCTAGAGATGATTTAGGTTCGCTGTAATAAATGTATCCAATTAAGAGGAGAATATGTTGAGTAATAAAATATGTTGACATTGAAATTTTGTTTGGTTCTATAGTAGGCTAAGAATTTTTCGATATATCTTCGTATGATAGACTTTTAATTGTCTCCAATTAAAGTAAATATCGTCCACACATGTTTCTAATTCCAAATATTATTCGGGAAAGGAACAAGTGCGTCTCAACGATGTTTGTGTCCTAGATAGGCGGCGTCATGGAAACTATAATAATTCAGAAGACCTAATAAAATATGTATGAACATTTGTAGTCTCCTAGTTTTTTATATTTAATTTTAAGGTTTCTAGAAACCGATCGATTTCAAGAATATGTAGATTAGGGCTACATAAATAATGAGTGGGCTCCACTTAATTGAGATGTTATCTGCTTTGATCAGATTTTTTTTTCAAATTCCGTTTCTCCTCCAACTAATGAATAACTAAAACTACTAACAATATGAAAAATTATTTTTTTGTTTGATGTTACCTAGAATATTGTTTTACATTTAACAATGATCTCGAAGAGCTCTTCAGCACCTTATAGCAGAAGGCGATTACAACTGCAAACATTCCCTATGGGGATCGCGACTGTGCACAACTAAGGAAAGAGAACTATACAAAACCATAGAAGCTAACCGATAATGATTAATCTCAACAGGTACTCCGACATGCTCGCCAAGTGATCCATACAAAATTCCGGACCTTTTGTACTTGTTCGTTACAAACGGAATAAACTCAACTTACACAGACAACGGTTGAAGCGTCGGTCATAATAAAAATACCCCAACCAAGATTTCACAACTTTGAAACAGACTGGAAAGTATATAGTAACGAAATTAATGAATCGGTAGATATAAAGATGAGGCGTAAAGAACCAGGGAAACAGAACTATTTAGCTCACAACTTCAGGTAGCGGCCCCAACTGCTACACCAAACACGAAACAGAAAAAAGAAAAAAATAATATTTCACTCGTAATAAATAGACTAATAGCAGAAAAGAGACAGGCATGGGCAAAATGGCAAAGGTTCCATACTTCTGCAGATAAAAACAAAAAACTATAAGGGATGCTCAATTTGAGGATTACCTGTCTGAACAAGAACAACTAATTCCATTTGAAAGCTAATAAAAAGTTCAAACCAAGGTAATAGCCCTACCTTTAAGAAAAAAGGAACACGCTAGAAGTGTCAAAGCAAAAGCAAATTCATCACTTTATTACAGTCGTCCAGCCACTTGGTCAAGAAATAAATAAAGAAGTTGAATAAAACTTATCCAATCCAATAAACACAAGACTCCTCATAATAGGAATGACTCCAAAAGAAGTAGGTACAAAATAAAATTACTAAACCCGAAAAAATCACTGGACAGCCAAAATGCTGAAAGAATTATAACAAAAAGGGGTGGTCATACTAACATATATTTACAACGCAATCCTAAGACTCTGATACTGGCCGAAATCATATTAAGTTGCACAAATCATATTGATTGACAAATCAGGTAAAGACCTAACCAACGTGTCATCTTACCATCCAATAAACCTGTTACCAACAATGTCCAAACCTCTTGAAAAACTACTCCTACGTAGAATAACTGACCTACCTCCACAGAAATTGATCCCCTGTCATCACTTAAACCCACTACTAGAGGAAGTGTTAAGACCAAGAAACGCAAAAAGACTGAAAAAACGGCCAATTGACATAGTTTGAGGTATTAGATGTAAACCTCATTAAGACATTATAGATGTTAGATTATCTAATACTCAAAGAATGTAAATAAATATTCAGATTCTTGATAAGATAAAAGTTTGCTACAGAAAAATATATGTAGCAGGATTTGTAGTAAAATACCTTTTGCAACTTTTACATTATCATCAGTGCATGATAGCTTGTTTTGTAATGAACTAACCTATTATTTAATATGATATAAGCATAAGGTTAATTTGATTCATGAATGTGAAAGTGTTATTAAAATATTACTTAAATTTATATGGAGGAAAAACATCGAAAGATTTAAATTAACAAGAGAATTCTTCTTTATATCTTCTTTAGTTCAATTGGATAACTTTCCGGACACAAATCAAATATCGGATCTAATAAGAGCTTTTTCTAAAAAATGAACAGATATCAAATTTCATTTTATTGCAAAATAAATTCATTTCAAAGAACCAAAAGACAGTTATATAATAAAATAAAACAAAACGAAAAAACTGTATTAAATGATCAATATTATTTTTATTCAGAATAAATCTATTTCTATTGTTACGATTTTATATTTTTACGAGTACGAATCTGTCTTGAATAGGAAGCAAATGCTGATACCCCTTACCGCACTATAGAATGAGCCTTTTTCCTGAAGTACGAAAAATTACTCACTAGCAGCGCTAGTAGTTCAGTAGGGACAAACACTGTCAAATCCCCATATAAACACACAGTAAAGTGTACTTGAAAAAAAAATATTTTTAACAGAGGACGATGTTCCTGGAGCAAAATTAAAATTTGCAACCGTAAAAGATAACAATGTTGTAACATTAAAACGCTGGCTTGCTTGTCGTAATTTAAAAATAAGTGGAAAAAAAGACGATCTTAGAATAGAAAGATCGTCTTCATCCGGTTTTCATTGCCAAATTGCTACTGAAGATAAAAGTTGAGGCTATAGCTATTGAGACCAAAATTCAGAGTTTATAACTAAAAACTGATTTACCTTTACGCTTAATAAGGCCACCAATCAATGTCGAACCTCAAGAATTCGTTTCAAATGGAACAAATGTAAGCAACGAATTTTACAAGGGGATCCTAAAACGTTGTCGAAATGATATATCAAAAAAGAGATTTGAAAATGGACCGACGGCTTTCTTCTTTATCATAAAACGGCCAAGTCATAAGTAGCTTTAAATAATATATAACAAATAATTCATTGTATTTTTATTGCACCTCGTATATCTAGACATACATATTTATGTCATTCGTAACTAGTACAGATCTTGAGTCCTAAATAATATATCAAGGAAAATGTAGTAATTTATGAGGATACATTTGAAATATTCATGCTTTTACTCATTTTTTTAACATGTTTATTGATTATTTCTAAAACAATATTTCATTTCATGTTCATGTTTTACATTTCCAACAATCTGATATAATAAAATCAATTACTAGTTAGTACGCTCGAGAAAAATTCTTTTGAGGGTTATATTAAAATATTTTTAAAATTCAATTTTGGTCGTGGAAATTACAAATCACACAAACTTGTGGCAACAATGAATCTGAGGTATAAATTTAGAAAAGCTAATTTCGGCTAACTTTACAACGATTTTTTTATATCTAAAGTAATCAAAAATTAGTTAAAAACAAGTATGACAAAACGATTCCTAGGTCCATAAAAAATATACTTTAGGGTTTAACGAGATTATTTGCAACTTAAAAGCAAAATCATGTCTTTTACTGACTTTAAGAATATTAATTAGGACTACAGAGATATACGTTGAAGTCATAACTGAATAAGAAATGTAGAACAGCTAACAAACTAATAAGTTTTGATCCTACTTAACTACCCATAAGAAAGCTACTAGCATATCTAACATCTTGTTCTTTTGACCAAGTGAATGACATTGTAAATGCTTTTGCTAATTATTTTGGGTTGTGGGGTAGTCATTACCAGCATCGGTTATTACTTCTTAATTTTCAAATCAAAATGTTCTCAAAATGGTACACAGTATCAAGTTTTTGGTGTAAAATTGAATGACATTCACTTGAAATTTTGATCAATGAATCCAAGTTAGAAAAGTTATATTCCATAATACTTGGTTCGAACCGTTTAACTAGATATAAAAACTAATTCATGGCATGCATCAGCTTCCAAGACATATTCAAGTAAAATTTCATTAAAATGTGACAGTAACTGAAAAACAGGGTCAGCAGCTCTATTTTTCAGTTATCAGTGGAATATAGTTGCTCGTGAAGAACCATCTTCAAATGCCCGTGGCAACCGACAGACTTTACTGCTCACGTAAACCGACCTTGAAGTCAACGCAAATCATATCACGCACATGTCATGCTCTCGTCTAATTCATATTTCGAAATCAAATCGTATGTAACACTATTTACTTTAGGACAGCCCCAGGTGCCCCAACTGCAGTCAGAACTTATTACTTAAGGAAGGTGTTATTAAAAATGCAAAATGAGGGTTTTGAGATAGACAAATATAAACAAATATTAATAATTTGATATGGCTTTATTGTTTTTAAACATATTCTCCATTAAGATCAGTACACTTTTGCATGCGTTTGAATCAATTGTCGAAGCATTTTTTCCATTCCGATTGAAGTACCTCCAAAACATGTGATTTGAACGCTTCTTCATGTGTAGAAAAACGTAGAACATGCAATTAATTTTTGATCTTCAGGAGTAAGAAGTAATTGGGTGCCAAACAAGGGCTGTACGGCAGATGAATCATGCTTTGACTGTTCAAAATGTTTTTGTTTCAGCTGATCTGTGAGAACTCGTATTTTTGTGGCGGTGAATGATTCGTCTTCTGGGATTGGTTTCCCTGATTTTTTCGGACACTTCTGGCAAACAAATGTTGGTGTACCATACAGAATTGACCGTTCTACGTTGCTCTAAGGAAGAGTGGCGACATGTCTACTTATACCGAACAAACAGGCGACCATTTGCTTCGAAGTGCTTCGTGTGCGAACTTTTGGCTTTTGGACTTGGCTCGTCTTAAAAAACCCTTACAGTCGATTGTTGTTTAGTTTGGGGTTCATATGCATAGATCCTTTTTTGGAAGCACCGCGATTGATTTTTATGAGCATTTCTTTGCACCAATCTTTGCACGAGTAGTTTTTTGAGCGATTGTCAAATTATGCGGTATCCAACGCTATTAAATCCTTTTGACAGCCAAATGTTCATACAAAATTGAATGTATGCGAGTGGAACTAATGCCCAAGTAAGCCTCAATCTGACGTTATGTCATATGACAATCTTGCAATAATAGTTTACGCTCAGCATCGATGTTTTCTGGCATAACAGCCGATTTTGGACGCCCTTCATGAAATTCATCCTGTAGCGAATTGCGAGCACGATTAAATTAGGAAAACCAAATAGACGTCTTTTGAGTCCAGTTGGTGCTTCATAACCAAAAGTCGGAGCGTGTTGATCGGCACACTGCTGTTGGTTTAATCCACGTCGAAAGTCACAGAAAATCATCGCGCGACAATATTAGTGATTTAATTCAATTTGTTGACTAAGTTGAGTGTTTCAAGTATCTGTAAACAACTCAAATAGCATTCGTATGACAATATGTTCTTGACGCTCAAGAAATTTGATATTTTTCGGTTTTAAAAACTGAATAAATAAAATTAAGTTCACAATTACAAAACAAGCCTCTTCACAGCGGCGCATCATCATCAATTACTTATTTATTATTATGAACTCTAACCTCTTTAAGTTATCTTGCTATAAATTTTGAATATGTTTGGTCTGTAAGTTTTATAGATTCCACTTCAACCCCATTGAAGTATCATCTTCAGTTAATTATTATTAATGTGACAATAATGAACCATATATATATTTATTTAATTTTATAATTATTATGGTATAAGATAAGAATTAATATATAAAGAAGCCTGTGAAACTAATATTTGGTTCAGTCAGATTAGTGTAACTATTTGTAACTTTAAATTATTAAATTTTCAGTTTGCTAAATAAATCGTTTTTTAAAAAAGCAAGTTGGTGAATTGAGTTATTTAATTCTATCAGTGAAAGATTATTCATCATATATTATTCTTTTGAAAAATAGTATATTAATATGAAAATTCAATATGCTTTTTTTATTTAATTTTACTATTCATTTGGTCAATAGGGAATTTATGGAACTGTAGATAAGAACAAATGTCCTACTAATGATCAATTGCCAACAAATCCATTAGAAGATGTAATAAAAAATTTGATAGATATTTGTCAACTTTCGAACCCTAAATACCTGTATACCGATCAGTATCTATTTTCAACTAACGAAAAAACTTTAATATATTATTGGTTTATCTGGTTTATTCGTACCAAAAACAGTCATCAATTAAGGTTAATTAATTCACAACAGATTTAACGCTCGCATTTGAAGACGCTCTTTAATCACAAAACTGACACATCAACACTATTAATTTGTATCATGTTGGTAGATAAAACATATCATTTTAATGATGATTACTGAATCAAGAATCTGGTTCAATACAATAACAAAACTTTCACTATTTATTTGAATAAACCAGTTGATACTTTTAAATAATAGTCATCATTTAAATAAAAGAGATTTTGGAAACTTGATTTAAAAACTAAAAATATTTAGTAAAGTTTTTTCAGTTTTTTAGATGTGTTTGAGGTGTGCTAGTAAATTCGGTCAGAGAAATTTTGAATGCAAGTTTTATAACTAGTGATTTTTTTGTTGGCATCTTTTTGGCAACAGTGTTTTTGACTGATCACGCGTGAATCGTTTCTTGTGTCATTGTCAAACTTGTTCAGTTTGGTCTATAATTGAATCATGAATCGACGTACGAACGAACAACGCTTGCAAATTATTGAATTTTATTATCAGAATTCATGGTCGCTTAAGAGAGTGCATCGCGCACTTCTTCCAATTAATGGGCAGTTTGGTCAGCCTTCTGAGGGAACTATTCGGAAGCTGGTGACTAAATTTCGAACCCAATTTACACTATTGGACATTAAACCACTAACACGCAAACGTACAGTGAGGACCGAAGAAAATATTGCGGCTGTATCCGCCTGTGTTACTCCACTACGTGGAAAATTTTGCGAAAGGATTTGGGTGTAAAACCTTATAAGATACGGCTAGTGCAAGAATTGAAATCACATGATCTACCACAACGTCTAACATGAGGTGAATGGGCGCTGGCTAAGTTGGAGAAAGATCGACATTTTCATCGAAAAATTGTGTTCAGCGACGAAGCTCATTTCTAGTTGAATGGATACGTCAACAAGCAAAATTGCTGCATCTGGAGTGGATACCAGCCAGAAGCAAGAGTTACCAATGCATCCCGAAAAAGTCACTGTTTGTTGTGGATTATGGGCCGGTGGCATTATCGGACCGTACTTTTTCAAAAGCGACGATGGCCGGAACGTTACTGTGAATGGCGAGCGCTACCGTGTGATGATTGACGATTTTTTTTGCCCAAAATGAAAGAATTGGACATGACTGACATGTGGTTTCAATAAGACGGTGACACATGCCACACGGAACGCGCAACAATGGCCAAATTGAGAGCCGCCTTCGGTGAACAGTTCATGTCACATTAGGAGACCGTCAATTGGCCGCCTAGATCGTTTGATTTAACGCCTTTGGACTATATCTTGTGAGACCATGTTAAGGCTAATGTCTAGAGGGATAAAACAGCAACGATTGACGCACTGGAAGCGAATATTCCTCTCAAAAAGCACTGATTACATGTAAACTCAGCCAGATTTTAGGGTGTTATTTCAATATTGAAAAATATGCTTTAGATATTATACCTAATACTATTTCAATTGAGTGACGAAAATTTAAGTATACAAGTTTATAAACTTATATTTTCAAAAATGTACAAATACAACATTTGAAAATTTTAGAAATAATAAGAGAATTGTTAAATATAAACCAAACATTGTGATTCCATTAGATAATCACTAAAAAATTACGGTGCTGAATTGGCAACTATTATATTTGTATAAAAAGCTTGATGATGATTTGAGTTTCAAACAAAAGATCCCAGCAAGTAGTAAGTAGTAACGCTCCTGTTTAGAAATCCTCTTAGATAATCACATTTTCGTCACTATTTTCAAAAATTGAATATCAGTCCTTATTTCTCTTGGGAAATAAGCGATTATAGTACAATATTATTCTATAAAATAGAAGTTCGGCAAAGCATTGTGTTATATCAAGGAAAATTATTGATTGTATCCTAGATTTTTCCTCAAATTTATACATAAGTTTTAAACTAAATTTGCAGTTATCTGCAGTAGTCGTCATAAATTCGTTTTCCGTAGATTGTTGTACATTTTTCAATAATAAGAAAATGAAAATTTGAAAATGGAATACATAAATTGTGGGTATCTCTCACGTTTATAGCAAATTCTAAGAAAAAGACGCAAATTTATTAACTGAATTAAATATAGTTAGGGGTTGAACAAAGTCATCAATTTCAAATGAACAACTGTCATAAAAATAGATAGAATAATAATAGATATAAATTGAATCGCTCATTTCAAAAACAACTTAATTAAAAAAAAAAAAACGAAAAGGACTTTTAAACTGTTATTGTATATTTGAATGTTAATACATCGTTCAGTGGTAAAAGAACGTAAATCACATATTATGTGAGAACCAAGAATCTACTTTGAATGCTCACTGCTAAAACAAAATAAGTCAATAACATTGGTTGTTTTAGCTCTAAGCATGATTACTGATCATTCAGCTGCTCCAGTGGTAGTATTGCACCGCCATAACTATGATAATGTTGATAATTTTCTTGGACAAATCCTAGAATATTCATAGATATTAGACGAAGTACATAGTTATAACATTCGTGTGAAATGAAAGCAGTGTATCGATCTTGTATAAGGCGACTTCCAACTTCGACCACAGCAATAATAAAATGAATGGTTTTCTCAAAAAGAATGAGCAACATATTAAGATTAAAAAAAAGTTTACAAAAACGCATTCCCATCAGTTTATGACATTACTAAAAGCAGAGACAGATGGCTCTGTAGTCTACCCGTAAAATCACTTTATCTAATTTAAAGATAAATTTCCAAATCTTGGAGTAAATTACAAATTTCATGTAAAGTACTTCAAGAAAAATTTCTCTTGGGAGACCCGAGATGGATACATGTATGACTTGTGAGGAATTGTGTTTGAAAATCAAAATTCCAAGCTTAAATCAAATTGCCAGAACTCCACAAGCCAAATTAGCAATGCACTAAAGGAGAGCAAGGAATTTTTACAAAAGATAACCTTTAATTTCATGTAGAATTGCCACGTATACCCGTTCAGAAGATTTTCTGTTTGGGTTAATGAAATTTATTTAAATGATATTGATTTACATTGGAAACTTTCTAGACAAAAGAATAAAAGAGCTTTTCATTTTTTCAGACAACTGCCCTGGTACAAAACAATTTTCCAAAATAATACACTACTTTCTTATCAGAGGTCATTCTTTCCTCCCTAATGATCAGGACTTCGACATACTAGAACGTATAAAAAATACGATCGAATATATGTTCCAGAAGAATAATACTCTATTATAGCGAAAGCAAGCTTCAAATTTTCTGTATTGACGAAAGGTGCCAAAAGAACCACAAGTATTTTTCGAAGTGTCTACATACATACGTATTAAATACGACACAAACAAAAAAGGGTTCGTGTTTTTTATTCTAAAATATACTTTGTTAGTTTTCCTAGAACATTAGCACTATCTTCTGAAAAGGCTCACGCCAATGACTATGCTAACATTAATCCAAAGAAGATTGAGAATATCAAACAGGTGAAAGGAAGCATTCCTGAGGAACATTTACCATTTTATACAATAATTTTCGACTGGCCTTTGAATGTTGACATGGCTGTTGATAATGTGGAACCCAAATGAAAACTATGATTTTGTGCCCTGAAATAATTTGCTTGTTACATGTTTCAGTTTCAGTTTCGTGGAAATTTGTATTTCCTGCTTATTTGAGCACCAGTATGAAATGGAATAGAACAGATTTCTGTCTGGTTAGGTCCAAAAGTCTTGGCCTCCCGTGGTAATTTTTCGCAAGTTTATTTTAATTTGAGGATTTTTTGTTTCCAAATACTTGTTTATCTTATCATAGAAATAAAAACAATCACAAAGCAAAAACTTGTATTCGTGTAAAAATAAGCAGAATTTTGTAAAATAAATCCGAAAAAAAAACAAAATAAAATCTTTTTTTTTAGAAAAAAATGTGAATACTGAAAATAACATAACTTAATAACTTGAACAGCTGCAGTTAGGTCCTGGAGAGTTAAAGGGGGGTTTGGATATTGCCAAGATAATCTCATACATGTTCTATGGGATTCATATCTGGCCAGTTTAATCTTTGGATATTTCCCTCTTGTAGCATATTTTGTACACTTGGTACGAGATGTAGTCTGGCAATATCATCAAAAATGAAATTTGCTCCATATTCGTTGCGCAAAGGTAGCACGATTACTTGGATAATGTTTTGAGCGTATATGGCACCGGTCATTGTTCGCTCAATAAGAATAAGTGGAGTGCGGCGATCATACATCATACCCCCCAAAACATAACTAATCCACCTCAATAATGGTCAACGCCTCTTGTGAAAATTAGTCGCTCTCGTCTACCTGGGCCTTTCCAAATTCTTTCCCGGCGACTATCACTCTGTAGCCCAAATCGTGACTCGTCAGAAATAAGACGTTGCGCCATTGGGGTAAAAGCTAATTCCGATGCTCTTCGGCCCATTGGCGACGTTCTGCTCTATGTCGAGGTAGAAGTCTAGGTACCCTTAAAGGTCTTCTTGCCCTGAGATTTAAAGAATGTAACCTCCTTCTTATGGTACTCGAAATTACTTTTCGGTAGGTATGCAAAAAATGACTTCGAAGGGCTGTTACCGTTATTCTTCGGTTTCTTCAAGTAAAATTAGCCCCATATACTGATCTTCCCTCTTTGAAGTCACTTTAGTTCGACCAGACACCGGCCTTCGTGCAGCGCCACTAGTTTCTTGAAAAAGGTCCACTACCCGCCTTATCGAAATTCGCGGCATATTTAAACGCCTAGCAATCTCATGATTTGAGAAACCCTCTTGGTATAGGGCCACAATTTTTGTTCGATCAAATTGAGAAATCGGATTTCCTGGCATCTTTGAAAAACTTCATCGAATACTTTCTATACACACTACAATTCAAAACTGACTTCTTTTACAAAATTCTGAATATTTTCATACGAAAACAAGTTTTTGCTTCCTAATTGCTTTTATTTGTATGATAAGATAAGAAGGTCTTTGTAAATGAAAAATGCTGAAATTAAAATAAACATGTGACAAATAAACAAGGGGCCAAGACTTTTGGAGGTGTGTATATTTTAAACATGCAAAATCAGTTGTTCTACATGGTAGTACCAGATTTGTTCTATTTACTTGTTCTTTCCTTATTTCCGTTTATATTTTATTTCATTTAATCCGCAGATTAACAGCTACTAAACAACGGTTACAGAGTATCAAGATCACTGCTAGACTATGGTTACAAACAGGGGCGGTTCGTCGTAAAACATTTTAGGTGTTCTGCAATCATTACATAATAGCTCAACTTACAGAAGGTTTGTAATGCTTGTCAAATTCATATTGTTTTGATAGACTTCGGAGCTGATTTAATGAATTGCCATATAAGGAAAATATGAATCATCCAGCACTACTTTACGTATTAAACGAGATCTATATTAATATTTACTACGTTGCTTTAATTATCATTAAAAAAATTTGCAATATTTCTATTTTTAATAATATTCTAAGCAACTTGAATATGTTTAACAGTTTCAGTAACTTAAGGATAATTAGAATCCAAATTTTGCTTCCATCTTTCTCCTATTTTCCTATACTTTTTTAACTGATTCTGAAATTTTGTTATCAAAGTTATATTATCTTAAAAAGTTAGACATATGCATTCAAGTTCAGGATTACGGCTTCTAGAAATAAATAGGGGAGAGCAGATCGCCATGTTGTACACCTCTATTGACTTGGAAACAGGAAATAGCACGATTTCTGTCTAATATAATTCTGCTAGTTATATCATTTTGGTAAGTATTTCTAGTCATAACAAGTAGTACTGACTATTCTTCGAGTGGAAAAATCTGTTACGTCAATTATATTTCAATTTTTTAGCTGCCTATTAGTCCCCTATGTCTTCATCTTCTTCATCGACATACTTGCAACATAATAATAAGTTTGGTACGCTTTTTAGAATAAAAACTATCATGTTTCTTATAGCCATTAGCTACTGACTTCTTTGTCGTTGGAAAATCTGTAATCGCTCAACTATTTTTTCAAGTTGGGTAAAAGACAATGATCCGCGGTGGAAAAATATAGTAAATAGGATACAATAACATATTTGTGCTATTGTATTGATAGTAGAAGCGAAATCCGGCCGTTTTTACTCGAACGTTGCATAAGGTTAATCATAGTCAATGAAAATTACCACGCGTTATTCTATAAAACGATGCCATGTTCTTTTTTGCCAATGAAAAGATCTTAATCAGGTGGCTACATATTTTATTGTTACACCCAGTATATTGGTATCTTTCCAATCTTGTATCAATAATGCATAAAGCTAAATTACTCCTACGCCTTAGCTTGGACAGTATAAATGTAGTATTTTTTTCTATTCAGTATCGACGGAAACCAATGCTAGTCATAAATTATTCTAATTTTTTTCAAATGGATACAAATTGAATCGTGCTTGAAAGCTTATAATTTTCAACCTCATGATTTACTTGGCTTTTCAGAAACAACGAAAATTAAACTAATATATCATTCAACTGTAGTTGAGAATTGTGTGTTCGGTAAATATTAAGGAGGGGTTATTTCCCTTAATATCTACAACTCTCCTAAGTTTTTCGATTAATATCAACCATAGTAAAAACACTCCCGAGACAAACGTGTTTATTGTTGGTATTTACCTACAGCATAAATAAAAGTGTGGGCACGCAACACGCAACTGTGTCGTTTGAAAAGTGGTCTAATTTAATTGAAAATTAAAGCCGAATGAGATTTGTCCGATGGAAATAAGTGCTAAAAGTGGAATTTTTTTCATTATAGACTTTGTCATGCGGCGAAAGCAAGTTTTATTTAAATTAATATTTGAAAATGCAGAGGGTTACTAATTTAATGGTTGGCACGAATGTTACATTAGGTCTGTTCTTATATATAGAGTGTTTCATCAACACTTACATTTAAACTATTGCGTCTTGAACTTAAATTATTGAAATTCAACCTATATAGGATGATCCGGAACTTTACGCAAATAATTCGTTAGTGAGTAGATGACCTGAAAATAGTGTTGTAACATAACAAAAACAATCTCATACCACCCCTCGTTTCTGACCTTTGAAGTTGCGAAATCGAAACTTATATTTAAGTACATTTTCTAAATTATACATTCGACCAATATGAATTTCCAATGAATGATTACGTACGTCCATGTTTTGTTTTTGACGGAATAAATAATTCGTAACTTTTAAAAGGACAGGACTGTATTGGACTGTTCAATCGATTTTTTAATCAAATGGTATGTTTAAGTCGATAAAATTTATGGTTTAGCACATATGTAGATTTTTAGATCGTTGTACATGCCAAGGAAACCGTTCGCCATAAAGAGACATTCTGGAGAAAAATATCATAAATTGCAATTATTTATTGAAAGTACTTACATTAGGTATTACAACATAATCTAACATTTCTAATTGGAGTGCATACTTTCGAACATCATGTTACTTACATAAGTAAAAAATTGAAATGTAGAAAAATTCTGTTGGGTAGTCTAGTATAGTCTACAACTTATCAGATAAAAATAAAAAAAATTATAATAAATGTTCGAAGTGGGTCCCTTGCACTTCTACATATTTCTGGAGTCTACGGAGGATATTTCTTTGAACTTAGAAGAGAATTCCAAGATTCTGCCATCGTCACTGTGGAAGTTTATTCTATCGATCATTACGTATTCCCAAAAGGAGGAGGTATTGAAACACAATGAAACAAATCTTGGAGAAATAATTCATTTTTCTTGGGGATATTTTTAAAGCTTGGTATATGAAATAGCGATAAACATAAGGAACGAAATGATCAATAGAGTAAACTTTTATAGATACGATGTAATACAGAATCTGGGAGTGCTCTTCCAAGTTCAAAGTGTGTAGAAGTGCAAGGTGCCCACCTCGAACATTTATTATAGTTTTTATTTTGAATTCATTTGATTAGTTGTACTAACCAACAAAATTTTCTACATTTCAATTTTTTCCTTTTCCAAGAAAAACGATGTTCGACAATATGCAGTTCAATTAGAGATATTTAATTGTGGTTCAATACCTCCTGTAAGTATTTTCAATGAATAATTACAATTTATGACAGTTTTCTCCAGAATGTATCTTTATGGTAAACGGTTTCCTTGGCATGTACAAAGATCTGAAAATCTACATATCTCCGAAACATAAATGTTTAAATTATACAGGTTGTCCCTGTAGAAGTTGTGAATTGATAAAAATGGGTTATGAGCCGCCCCTCATCTTGAGATAGTAGAATTATATATTCCGGCAAACACAACACATGGACATACGTAATCTTCCATTAAAAGTTAATAATGTTTGGATGTATAATTTAGAAAATATACTTAAATATAAGTTCTGATTTCGCAAGTTTAAAAGCCTATAACGAAGGGACGTTTGAGAATTTTTTTTTGTCGCAGCATTATTTTCACGTCATCTACTCACTCCTAAATTTTTGGCAGTCCAGGAACACTCTGTAACAAAAAACACATTCTCTCTATATTATTAGTTTCTTTTTGTTGTTTTATTAATACTGATTAAGATTTGGATGTTTTCTTATGCTCTTGGCTTGCCTGTTGTACGGTTCATTGCAAGAGAAAGTTCTTCTGTTGATCTTCCTCATCAATATATTCTTGTCGATAGTCGCTTAGCGAAATCTAAGTATCTTACAAAGGCTCATATGTTTAAAAGGTTTATCAAAGGTTCCTGCATTTTATTAAAAGAGCAGTGAGACATTATAGCCCTTTCTTTTACTGATGAAAATATTCTCTAACCTAATAATAACTAAGAAATAGATTCCAAGGTATGAATAATTAATAACTATCTAAAAAAGAAATTCAAGTTTCAATCAGTTTTTCCCAATTTTTTTCTTGCAACAACAAATGTCAACGAATTTGAAGGTGCAGATATTTTAAATTCTGGTAATATAGTAATGACTTTGCTCAAGCGTCACCTAGCCAAAGGTCACACTTCAATCGTTAATAACTATTACAGAAGCCCCAATTTTATTGAGTCTTTGTTTAATCACAAGACAACAGTTTGTTGTACAAAGCAATAAACGCTAAAATGAAGTTTCAAAAGGGTGAGTTCGCATATAGATCTACATGTTGTTTGCAGTAAGATGTATACATAAAAGAAACGTAGGCTTTTGTTAAGTTCTCACAAAACTGACGTCGAGAAGACAGGAAAGACACACTATGAAACAGAAAGAACTATCATGAAACCCAGTAGCACTATTGATTATAATTAAAATATGAGCGCGATAAATCAGGCATGCTGCTTCCTTCTGTAGAATACTTTCACTTATTAGCCAGCACATTTTTGATTCTTTTCTAACTATACAACTGAAACGCTATTGATTATGTACTATTTCGTGTAGTTCATTGTTTCGAAATATATAAGAAAATGAGCATTTTTAGAACACATTTGTATTTAGTCATATTTTTTTTAGTTTTTAAAACTGTATTCAATTTTTGAATAAACTAATATTCAGACAATATAGGGTACTCGCATTATTTAAAAAGTATTTATTTTTTGTCTATTTTATAAGTTCTGGATATGAAATAATGTCAGAAAGTAAAATTTTTAATCAAAAGTGAAAAATGATATCTAAATTTTTGATTGTAAATCGCAAAAATGTCCAATTTTTAACTACATAAGAACATTTTTCTATATATAAGAATAAAGTGAATAAATATTTTATAGGTTCAGTTCTTACATTATTACATACTCACGTTGAAAATTAAACGCATAATAAACTTAATTACTATAAAATATTAAAATAAATGAAATTTGAATCTTACTTACATTAAAATGATCCTGGCAACAAAAATAATTACATCTCGCAGGAGCGTCAAAACGCAGGATATTTTTAGATCCTTGCACAATGACGATTTATATACCATTTTTCAGATTAATCAAAGTTCAATAGTAACGCTTATTTCAAAACAACTGAAAGAATAACTGTCGTATCTACTTTGTATCATATGTTAAGTGTTTATTTTACACCTATTATGTCACGCAATATGGCGGTCTTTCTAAAATGTTTAAACTACCTACTTGAATTTTCCATAATTTTTTACTCTATAAATATTGATCAAAGAATTGAAAAAAATATATTAAAAGTTGTATATAAACTATCCAAAACTATTTTTTTCTCAACCCATGCAAGTATCCTATTGTTTCATAACTTATTTTTTTGAAGATAAAAAATGTTGATGGATATGGTCTAAGATATTCTAATATATTCTCAAGTAATATGAAAGAAAATGAGGAAATTTTATGTTTTAGAATATGTTTCTCATAAAACTTGAGAGAAAGTAGTAAATACAATTTTTCTAGACACTGGCCTACACCATTTTTGTAACACAGTTCAAACTATCATTTTTATAATGCTAATACCTTTAAATAAAAGAAAAAATATACATTTTTAATATATGTTATTTAGATACTTTTTTATTTACAGGTAGTAAATTTTAGGAGGAGCTTATTAAATTACCCTGTATTATTTATTCTCCCAAAATGTTTTAGTACAGTTAAATAAAATTTTTTAACCAAAAAAAATAGCGAGTCATACGCGCAGTGGTGGTGAAATTTCAACAGACAAGTTTTTAAAAGGCTTATTTCATGCGTTTTAGTGTTGAAATCGGTTTGGTGATAATCCACAAAGTATTTGGATGATTGTTATTTGTGTATGATAAAGACTGTAGATTATACAAAAAAAGAAAATTGAAGAGCGAGTATCCAAATTTGCAATCTGCCATAAAATATTTTCCTCATAATACAGACTTACCATTACTGACGGCACCTTTAGAATGGCAATTGCAAACAAGGACGCAAGTATCATCACCAGGAAACTTTCGATCAATCAAAACTATAAATTACTATCTCATAAAAATATTGCCCATCATAGCTCACTCTAAAAAAAATAGTGTCTACATTGCTAGCGAACTAGGAATATCGATTTAGTCCCAGGTTTTCCAGACTGGCAAAAACCAAAAAAGCAGTGAATCAACTAAAGTGGAAATCACTGGAAAATCAAAATATTATTGGTTTACAGATCGCAATAAGAGATCTCATATAACCGGCTACTCCATAATAAGTAATATCTCGATAAATTATTCATAAGAAAAACAGACATTGGATATAAATTCTAATAATTCAGCAATATTAGTGGCTCTCAATAGATGGCAGTGAAACGGAACACAATCTGGAAAGCTACTACTCTGCTCCTCTGAAAGAGGTAACTACTACAGGACTCATGGAGAATATAAATCCGTTTTCCACCAGGTTAAGGCAAGATATCAAGAAAGATCCTAAGAAAGCATTACAACTAACATATCTTACCAACGCTTTATTGCGGTATGTATTGCGGTACCTAGTATATGGACACTTTCTACTTAAATGTACATTTTATATAAGAGGTAACAGTTGAAAAAATATTAATTATTCATAATATATATTGCGAAAACTACTATAAGAATATACAATATTTGTTAGTGGATATAAACAGAAAATAAAATTCTGAAATCATACACATATAATTTTTGTGGATGAATAAACTAACCTTGAACAACTCCAGATCCATCTGATATCTCCGAATGTGTTCTATCTATATCTCCTGGATATCTCCCCGCTGCATATCCAAAAGCATAAGGTCTTGGAGCTGGTGTTTGGCTGTACTTTTCATCGTCTAAATGTATTAAATACCGATCTTTTGCGTATTCAGGGTTGTACTGTTTTGACGGTAATAAATATTCATCATCAGCTCGGATGTCGGATAAAAGAGCAAATGTTAAAAATATTAACTGAAAAAAAAAAAAAATAAATAAATAGAATGAGGAATAATATATGATGGCAATATAAGGCTGTGGTTACTTTAATCCTTAATAAGATTGTTTCGAATCTATGAATATTTTGGAAATTGATAACACAATACCATACATTTAGAGCAGTATAGAGAAATTCGTTGATAGATTACGATAAAATCACAGTGATGAACACAATAGAAAGAACTGGAAATAGTCAAAAGAAAGATAATAAGAATAATATTGAAGCTAAATATGTGACACTAGAGAGGAGACGAAGTGAAAACAAAAACTAGGGTACGAAAAAAATAAAACACATAAAGGAAAGAGCAACAGAATGAATTAGAAAAGAAACGTAACGAATTGTAGTATAACTGAGGAGACGTGTCAGTGCGAGAAAGACCTAGAGAGATGAGATAGGAAATGATACAGCAAATTTAAGACTAGTTGACATTAGTAGGAATAGGAGGAGCAAGTATCCGGATAGAAAGAGACGTGAATAGACACGAATCGATATGAAAAAAAATCGAAAATGAGGTCTGTAGTAGTAAAAGGCTATAAAGAGTCAAGAAGATGAGATTGAGAAAGAGTATGAATAGACATAACACAATCAAAATTTTGAAATCGTTAGGCTTAATCTTAAGTATGTAACTTCGACTAATTTAATATTCTCTAGTTCACTTATCGTGGCACAGTAGTCACTTCTGATTTATATATTCTAACGTTCGAATCAACGTTAAAATCAAGTAAATTTAGTTTAATTTGTGGTGATATTCTTAATATTCATTGTTCTACAGCTGCCAGGTTGGAGTTTGAATACCATCAAGGACCCAACCAGTGCACCACCACCATCAACACACCAAATTCAACGCCAACAACTTGGAGCTCAGTTGAGGGCTGCAACCATGCCGGCTTTCTATAGATAAGTCCCAGTTTTTATTTTTGATAAATAGAAATCTGAGTTGTTGTTAATTTTATAACTGCTTTTTTTTCGTTATGTTATGTTATGTTACATTAAGCCCACTTTCGATGTGGTTCTACGGTTTCATCTATCTATAGTTCCAGCCCTCTACCTATGCCTCCTTTTTTCTTCATTCAACTTTTATTCAACCCTATATTTTGGCAACCGTTAAATATTGCAAAATATTCCAGCTTTGTACACTTAACAAGAATGATCCAGACTTCTGATATGGTTTTTTTTATTCTGAAGCTAATTTATGATCTGCTTTTTTAGCAAGCAATAAGTAAATATCATCATAGAAGATGTTTTGAGAGAGAAGTTGTCCGCTGACAACTCTCTGTAGTTTTTTAATGTTTATAGATCTAGTAAATCAAATGGTCGTATCTCTTTGATCTTCTGCGTACTGGTAATGGTTCGATAAACTGGTTGCTTTGGAAAATAAAAACAATTGAATATTTTTGTCAATCGTTAAGGACATAAGGTATAAACTATTTTATAGGTGGATTTTTAGCTCTACCTCCAATTCTGAACATAAGCTATTATCGAAAACTACCCAGTCAACCAGTTACTCGAACCACTACCATTAAGCAGAAGACCAAAGAGAAAACGACCATCTGATTTACTAGATCTATAAACATTTAAAAAATACGGAGAGTTGACAGTGGACAACTTCTCCCTCAAAATATCTTCTATGATCATTCATTCATTCTTGTTGTGCACAGGTGGCAAGTACTCAAGAACAAAGGATTTTATAAGTACAATCATATATACTTTTGGTGAAGACAGAAAAAGGTTGCAGTTTATGTTTGGAGATTAGAACATAAACTACCCATTTTATAGATGGTTTACGCCAATCTCATTAGGTGTAATTAATTTCGAACTTTTGGATTGAAGCAGTAGATTCGGGATAAATTGAATGAATAGACATAAAGGGAAAGTGAGTATTATGTTGGTAGTGATTTCTGTTCGGATAGTCGATTTACAATTTGTTACTTCTGACTTTTATTTTATTTCAGCATAAGTGATCATTAACATTCCGTTGCTATTTTAAAATTAATTAAAGAATTATCATGAAACTGTTAAAAACCGATTTATCTAAATTCAACGTAAGTAAGGAAATATGGGTATTGACATTATTTCAAACTAATTACCTACAATAATATTAGAAATTCCCAAATTTTTACTCATTGCATTAATATCAAAAATTTGATTATTTGTATATCAACATACTTTATACTACTTAGAGACAGTCAATATCTAGCCTCCTCCTGAGCTCTTCTTAAGACGCTCAGCATTAGCTCACATATAATCTGGTGGATTACTAGTAGTCTCCATATGCTTGATTTCTGGTTTTTTGCACATCTGTTCATATATTTTTGGTGCTTTTAGGCATGATGCCCTCGTTTACGTTCCCTAACTCATCTTAATACATACTGAATTCCTAGTTCTTTTCCAATATACTGACTTCTTATTTTATCTCTAAGACTTACTTTCTTAATTTTTCTTGGCGTTTCGATTTCAGTAATTCTCATTATTTTGTTTCCGTTACATATGTAAAAATTGGTCTTAAGTATGTTTTATAGATTGTTTTTGCCATATTATTTCTAGTGACATTAATGAAATTTAATTGTGCCATTACTTTGATAGAACAAATTACAATATCGTGATTTGTGGATTATAGAGTAACTTTCAGTATATATCTTATATTTTGAAATACAAACTCTGTTTTTTTAAGTGTTATGCTTTGCCGCTAAGAATGGTTAGCACAATATCTATTTTCATTTCCATTCCAAATATTGAAAATAATCTGAAACTTTTCTACACCTTCTCGTTCAAGACAGACTTCCAAATTTCTTGTTATGGAATAAGATAGAAGAAAGCACTGACGGCATCCTTTAATTAATCATTGATTTGTGGTGCTCGACTGAAAACGGCATTTTTAGCCAGTATATCAGAAGATGAATTTGCTAAAGTAAATTGTTCTCGAAATACAATTCTCTTCGATAAAATACGGACCAATGATTCCGTCCAGAATTTGCACACGAGACCTTTGCACTATGTAAAAGGACTTCATAGCCACATAGGGTCTAACAATGCCTAGAAATCATTTTGTGTAACGATTCATATGGCCCGACAAATGAAAATGTACTTTGTTTGAAAACTATTACAATTTTCATTCAGGATTTTCATACTGCAACGCGAGAATTCTGGCGCAATAGAATTCCTTGCAAGAAAATTATAAGCTGGCCTTCTCTGGTTGGATTTCAGATTTTCTAATATCGGCTCAAAACTACATTCATGGTTAATGTTTAAGATATACCTGCTTATCCGATCTATATAAGATAACCTGAGTGCGTATAGAGAAAAATCACCAACTTAATTTCAGAACTTTTTAGCAATATAGTTATACCTTCTTGGGACTCCCGACACGGTGACATTAATATAGACTTGAGTGGAGCTGTTGAAATGTTGAGGGGAGCCATTCCTCCACCACTCTAACTTTGAGGCAATCCAGCTCCTGGGTTGCAGCAGAAGAGGAAATAAACTCTAAGTTAGTTTAGAGGCATAGTATTAGTAATAAAAGTTATAAACGATGAAACAGGTCGAAGTAATGGAACTGTTGCCCCAAAATCACAGGTATCTCATGAAAATGTTGGCATTGCATATAAAAATGGGTGCGATGAGAAAAATATATTAAAAATGTCAGAAAATGTATTACTAGTTGACTAAAATCAGCAACTAACATAAGAAAATTTTAACTAGAACTAGAACGCATTTTTTAAAAGAGAAAATTTTTCTACCGAATCTATTTTTTCGAGACGTGAATAAACGATATTTATTTTGGAAGCATCAAATGAATTCAGTTTCTATATTCTTTACTCTTGATTAATAATGAATACCATGTTTAGCGTGCTTGTCTCTGCAATCCCCTCTTTATTTGTCTAAAATATTGTGCAGCCATTTATTTGAGTTCGGAAAGAGAAAATAATCGCAGAAAAGCAAATTAGGTGAATTCGGCTACTTTATCTTCAACAATTACGGACGAATGGGCAGGCGTATTATTGTGATGAAGTCCAATTGCGTTCGGCATCAATATGTGTCAGCAAATCCGCATAATATTGGCCATTTATGTCGTTTACCTTTTTTTTAAAGATCAATTGAAAATATCAAAACACTATGGCCTTAACTTTCGGGTTGAAATATTTACTTCCTTAGTTGTCTCACGTACTTTTTATCGATGACTGTGTGTTCTTGAAGTAACGTAACTTGCTAATCTTTCGGTTTGTTAGCGGAAAAAAATTAAATGTTTCTTAATCATTCTGGAATTAGAAACACACAGATTATACCGTTTAAAAAACAATAATCAAGACAATAATTCTCCTATTAATAGTTATTAAAAAGAGATTAAATTTTTAAAAAATTGTTGATGACAAAAGTGTAGTAGGTTTTGTAGGTTTTTGTTAAAAATTGTACTCAAATGTCCTAAATCATTTCTCATTGTCATTATTCAACGGTGTTTAATGTATTGAGGTACTTTTAAAATTCATTTATGCTAACAGGAAAGAATAAACTCTTAAAATAAATAAATTCTTAAAATATCTGGTCCAACTAAAAATCGCCCTAGAATAGTTTGATCAAAAAATGAAACTAATAATGAAAAATTCTTCCTCGTGTTCACAATATTTGGTATTGGAATGATGTAAACAATACTCCAAAACATGGCACTACATTTTTGTTTATGTCCTAAGCAGTCCACCTAGTGACTAGCAAGGTCCAATGTTATGTATCAAAATCGAAATTGAATAACAGTTGAATTCCAGATATCATTTCTAACAGACAAATCATAGACTTTCTAATTTTATATGAATGAATTTTTGAAGATGGATATTATTATGCTGGTAATACTATTTTGAAGAAATAGTAATGACTTGAATTATTATATATATGTGGCCTATAATATATTGAATATTATAGGCCACACACTCGAATATAACATTAGAGTACTTTCTTTCGGAAAAGGACTTTTTTGAAGAATGGTTAAAGTATCCAAAGAGAGATAAAAACTCTTAAATTTCCTTTCATCGAAATTTAATTGTAAAAACCTTACTACCAAATCTGAAAGGAAAGTCAAGTAACGAAAATTGGATATTATTTCGAGGTTCCACTATTGTAGGAAGACCGTGGAAAAATTGCATTATATAAAATGTATAGTTGCGGACCTTGTTTAATCGTGTAGTGTTGCGAGGTTGGTAACTGTTTCAGAAGTAGCAGCGCATGCAGAAGGAAAAAGGAACATTGCTAAAGCAATTAAAAACATAAATGAATGCCCAGTAGCTGCTACTTCTTCCATTAGGAAGTTTGGTTCCTAGGAGAATGCTAGGCAATTGAATGGGAATGAGGCAATAGCGATTACATAGACTCTACGTCAACAACGCACGCATATAGGCAGACTAGGAAGTGAACTATAAAGGCAGGAATATATTGCTTAAATCAAACTCCAAGCCATGTTGGATAAAACAGTTGCACTCTTAGTAGACGCTCAAAAAAATAAATAATGTAGCTACGGATTTGTCTTTCACTCTTATAAGTAAATGGGATGAATTTCTAATTGTATTTTCCTTTGTTCCTATTAGATTAGTTAGCAGTACCAAAATCATTTTGCAGAATCCTCGACCATCATCTATGATGTTTTGTCGTCCAATAAAATTTACATTATAATGATTGTATATTTGTATTTATTCGGTATAAAACATGTTAATTGTTTTTCGAATCAAATAAAGATTGGCTTTTATTTTCCACTTATTTTCCCGACAATTCTTAATTAATAAATTACATTACTTAATTGGCCGATAAAGATGTAAAAAAACGGAAAATAATTTTGTCCAAATAAATGAAACGATATTCTGTGTAAACAGAGATAAACTCAAAATACATAACATGAAAAAAATATTTTTATAAGTTATTTTGGAGTATTCTTCTAATCGATTTACAGATTTCCTAATCTGAAGTTTTATTTGAAATTCTTATTGCAAACCTAGCAGAAATTGAAATATTAGCAATTTATGTTATTAGGAATTCAGACTAAACATCTTAGAATAAACTATGGAAGAATGTAAAGAAATTTAGCAAACATTATTTTAGGAACAAAACGTCTGAAAACAATTTCTAAACAGAGCAGTTTTGATAAAAGTTAGCGGGCGAAGGAGAAAAATAGAATAGAAGTTAAGCTAACACGTTTTTTATACGTCTTGAGATTGATAAACTATTTAGAACTTCTTCTCGTGTACTTTACAACATTTAATCGATTATGTAACAAGAAAAATGAACTCTGCTGTTAATTTTCAGGATGTGGAAGTTTTATTTGAAGAAATTTCTTGTCATACAACTGAATAACAACTTTTTATTGAAAGCTTCAAAAAGAGTCAAAAAATTCTATTAAATATATGAAATACACAGCAGCGGTTCCTCAATAAGTGTACTTGTGCAAGTGTACCATCAAATTCAATGTCTATTCATACATAAAAAATTAAGAAAATTCTGTCCTGTCATTATTTTATCAATACTTCTTATTTAAAAAAGAATCAATTACTTCGAAAACAAAATACCAAATCTCTGATTATGCGTAACGTGTTCAATTCAGCCATTCGCTTTGCCTGACACCAGTAGCGATAACTTCGGTCACTGCATATCGGAATATCAGATCTGATTGGTCAATTTCTTACCTTTATCATCACCAAATCCGTGCACTTATACTTAATTTGTTTGTTTAATTTGACAGTTCGCGCTCAGGTCCTGCGGGGAAATATTGAAGTTACACAAGGGAAATAGTAAAAGAAATAACCTAGAGCCAGAAATCGCCGGTTAAAGGAATCCTTTCGAACTTCTAAAGATACCATAAATCGCTATTTCAAATCATTAGGTAAGATCTATTTAAGTTGTCGAATAGTGCCACAGGAATTAACCAAGATTCAAGCGAAACGTCTATTTGAGATGAAAAATGAATTTACCTAAGCAACCCGAACATGGAAAATTGGTGATTAGACAAAGGACAATTACCAGAACCTGTCGCCATGAGAGGTTGATTCGAGTGGAAATTTTTGTTGTGGAATTATGAAGGTTTTCTATATTTCAAAATTATTTTATATTTTGGAAATTATCAATGATAAATGACCCACTGCGAAATTCATGCGGAAAGAGATTTAATAACTTTGGTTTGAACTCCTTCCACATTCAGTTTAAGTTTGGACCTTGCACCATCAGATAAGTATTTATTCAGATCCATGGAGGAATACTTGAGTGGAAAAAATGTTATTCCTACGAAGATGCTGGAAATGCAATGGGATAACTTTTTGCATCTGAACCCAAACAATGGTTTTAACCCTTAGTGGTCACACCTCCTAAAAATAACGTATTGGTCACATGGGATCAAAATCACCCGACGCATAAAAACAGCTGTTAATTGCGTTCTTTTTAATGTATCGAATCAAATCTTGCGGGAAAACAAAAAATTTGTTAACATCCAAAAATTAAAATAAAAACTTTTTTCGCAAATTGTGACTTTTTACAAAAAAAATTCTTAAAATTTCAATTTTAAGGATAAGTTAGAAAAAATTCAGGGTTGTACTCGATGAGTATAGTTTCAAGAAAAAAATAGTTTTGCAACGTGGCTTTGAGGTGTGAAATAAAGTATTAAAAGTTCTTCAAACTGAAAAATTATTCGTATTATATTATCAAAAAAAGTAGAAAATACATTTTGAACTGAAAAATTATTCGTGACCGGCACAATCAGTGCATATATAATATATATGCTCGATGTTCATCGCACACAAGACTTGGTCTTCCTCTCTGTTCCCCGTTTGAAAAAAACGCATCTTTTCCTGGTCGGCAACTCGACTCTCTTTTCATCACACACCTGAACATCTTTGTTCAAAATGATATTGATTCCGGCTCGTAAATTATTTCGAAGCGTAGGCTCCGTGGAACGACGTACCAAATACGGCGTAACGAGGTGGATAACCAATTTGTTCAAGCACGCTTTAGCTGATATCGATTTGTTAATAAGATTATTTACCAATTTACATTTTAGTAGAATACGTGCGTTAACACTTACCATGTCAAGCATACTAAAGAAAAACATATGCGAATGGCAGAGCCAATCGAAGCAATCAGTGCCTCCTTTAGTTTGGTTGTAGGTTTTCCAGTCTATCACTCAATGGAATTTTGCCTAGATAAGAGAGTGCGTACATTAAATACGATGGGGTAGAATCATTCAGAGCGAACATTTTCAAGCCATATTTATCTGGCTTTGTTTGATATACATTCGAAATTTGCACCGACCACGACATCCGAGCAAAATTTCATCTAAATTGCAATTGCGACTTGGTTGATAACAGTTCGTACAGTTCTTGATAAACGTATTCCATATTGTGCGAATAGGCGAAAATCGATGGACTTTGTTTTTTGTTTTCTTATCATCGAATCTCAAGCTTGATAACAAAAACATGAAGCGCGCTCTCGGCATTACAAATCTGAAAAAGTTGATACCATTGTGATAACTCCATAAATCATGAGTATTCACGCCATTCGACTTCCAAGCACTGATACAATATAATATCGCTATAAAAGCTCACATTTCTTTTTCATCTATGTAATGATGATATGTTTGTGTCTCTCTATCTAACGCCATCATTTCGGCACAACGGTTATCAATTTGTGTGTTAGTATGTTCCACAATGATTTTAATGATATCGCTAGAAAACAAACCTTGCCAAAATTGCTCAATTGTTTCAAAATGTTCAGCTGGACCAGCAGGTCCAGGAACATAATCACGATGTGTATCACTGAGCCGACCTAACAAAAAAAAAAATAAAAAAAGTGAAAGCCAATACTATGATTTATTAATAACGTATTCTACGGATGAGAATTTCCAATTTTATCGCAGTTACTTGACTGACTCTGTGGAATATTGGTAACCCAAACGAAGCCATCCTTTCCCTTTAGCTTACTTATTAGACGCTCTCGAGCATTAGAAGCTAACAGGCGCTGTGATAATGACGCGTGTTCCCAATCTTGTTCCATATCTTTATCAGTTTCACCATAGGATTCGGACTCAACTTGATATTAGTCAGACTGCCCCAACTCCTCCGAAACATGATCGTCAGATTCTGAATCAGTTCCATCAATGGTTTCCTTTTGTAAAGAGTCGGCGATTGACAGTGATCGTAAATTGTATGCCATCTATAGTAAATCATACAATTTGATCATAAAACTACTTTAGGAACAAACAAAAAAATTTATCAGCTCGTAAACGTATACTTACGTTTTAAATCACACTCTAGTAATGAAAACTAATAGGTTGACAAACACTTTTTTGATCACTTTTGCAACACTGTGGTCACACTCGGTCAAAATTACCCCAGCAAAAAACATCGTCTGTGCACATTAAGAGCTACAAACGCACTGATGCCATGATTGCTTCCAAAAACTGTTAGGGTTCATTGTACTACCATCAGACAACAACATGTTTCGAATAGAAATTTATTTTTCAAACCCTCAATTCAAAAACTGCCTGGGGTCATTTTCACATAGGGTGACCATTCAGGGTTGACAAGGTTTAAGTGCTTACTGAACGTTAAAACTAAAGACTGCAGTGGACTATTCTTCGAATATTAACGTTTTCTTTCTGTATGATTTTTTAATAAACAAAGTTAACCGATTTATGAGCCACCCTCTATAAATGTAAAAGTCGTCACTATAAACATAGTTTCAAAACAGATACTTAGAGATTTAAACCGAGTAAAAACTTTTCTCAGATATAATGTAATACATCATAGATCCTGAGTTCTCATGAATTTATATCAAAAAGCACAGCTGTATTGATCCTCAATTAAGAATGTTGCAAAAGTATTTCGGGGAGTCTACTACCTTTGATAACGATGATAACACCAAAAAATTTAAGCTTGAAAATCGATGTCAGCCACCGAGAAATAGCAGAGGATTCTAACATCTCTTAAAGATTGACACGACGTAAATCTTGCAAAAAAACGAATAGAGGTCTCAAAGAAGATGCTTGACAGCGTAGCTGAGAAACCTACAATCATGAAACGTATCATTACTGGTGACTTAGCTTGGGTTTATAATATGACGTGGAAATTGCTCAACAATCTAGAGAATAGCTCCAAAAAGGAGCCCAAAACGAAAAATACCCGTCGAATTTGGTCGAAAAGAAAGATGATACTCATCATGGTGTGGTTCATCATAAGCTCATTTCAGAGTGTCAAACCATTAATAAAGAAAAATGTTTGACTGTTTTGAGGAATCTACTTGAATCAATTCTTCGTAAACGACCGGATTTGCGGGTAGAAAATTCATGGATTTTTCCCCGATAATCCGCCGTCGCATTTCAACATGATTATGACTGACTTTTTGTCTAAACACAAAACGAGAGTCATCGATCAGCCACCGTATTCGCTATATTTGGATATCTGTGACATTTTTCTGTTTTAGAAACTCAAAAGTCCGCTTCGGAGCACCATTTGTATTAAAATAAGTAAATATGTGTTTTTTGTTTATCAGTCTGTATAATATTTCATCAGAAGTATAAGTGTAATGTTCATTTGAGTCAGACCAAATATCTTGTCGGAACGATAAGAACTAAATAAATTCAGTCAACAATACTTTAGAATAGACCTGACGAGTAACTCTGTTATAAATCTGAAAACAATTTCCGAAGTGTTTTAATAAAAGTTGGCGGCCTATGGAGGAAAATAAAATAGAAGTTAAGACAGCACGTTTTTTATACGTCTTATAAGATTGATAAACTATTTAGAACTTCTTCTCGTGCACTTTTCAACTTTTAATTGATTATATAAAAACAACCAAAAAGGTCGAATGGATGATAATAACTTTTAAAATAAAACTATTACGCATTATAGTCTTCTGCTACAACGTATAATTGAGGTTAAGGTTCCACTAAATTCAACTAATGAAAGTAGTCAAATTAATAAAATTAATCATGATTTGATTCAACCAGTTTTTTTATGTACCCTCAGTCAGACTAAACTATAGAACTAATAACAAATCTCTAGACAGTTACACAATTTTAATGAATGTAATTACTTACCGATTTCATCTTTGAATCGTTAAACACGAAGAACGATGGATAAAATCGTTTTTAGAACCTTCAAAAACCACAACCGTACGAGGTGTATGTGTTGTTTTGTACTGACATCAAGTATCGAGTGAAAGTCTCATTTGGTGTTGCACATGTTTCGCTAGAACGGTTCTCCAAATAATTAATGAGCGTTATTACGAGGGATAACACAAAAAATCATTTACGAAAGATTGAATATTTATTTTTATTGGTTACGTTAATTAAATGTATTTAAAAAGGAAATGAAGTGAAGCGAAGTAATTTTTATTAAGTATTTTCTGAATTCTTGTCTTGTTATTATGAGTAAGTTTCATTATTTAACGACGCCAATAACAAACCACAGTGATAATTGGAACCCAACCGTAAATGGTCGAGTGGATATTCACAGTTGGGTTTTTCAATAATAATTTGTATTTAAATAATAATTGAAAATTAATTCTGCGTTATTTGTACATACAACACGTAGTCTAGGTTATAAAATGGAAATGTGAAAAATTTCCGCAATTATGTTTAACAAACGTATTTTTTAGTACATTAATAATTACAAAAAATATGAACAAAGGAAGATGAGGAGAAAATTTATATATATTTCTTCACAAATAGTTGAAAAAGTGTAAACAATTAAGAAATTTTGAAAAAAAGTTCTTAAAGAGAAAGATATATTTACGAAAAAGGTCGGAGTCTAGCTTCTTTATTTATAATATAAATTCAAATAGACCTCTGCATTCCAGAAAATTTCACAATTACTGTAAAATGAGGTGCTACTACATACTTGTGAATGAAATCAGAGCTGGTAAAGAGATTTTGATGACATATGGCTCATTGGCACGTTTTTAATAGTTTCTAGTGTATGTACTTGTTTATATATGCATAACGAAATTTTTGGTCTTGATTTTCTAACACTTCAAAACTCTGGATTAATTTGAAATTTTGCTTATCAATAGAAGATCAATTATAATCAAATAATATAAAATAATTTCGAATAAATATGCTAATTTTTAAGTAGTTATTGGAAAATCAAAATACGCAAGTCCTATTTTTCGGACAGCATAGCTTAAGAAACAGTGTAGGGTAAAATAGGATGGTCCATTATTGTCTGATATTTACAAAACATTCCTCATTTTATAGCAAAATTCGTCCAGAGACGTCAATATTTAAAGGCTTTTTTGATTATCGGTTCATTCATGACGACACGCGGGTCCTTTGTAGATTTATATCTCAATACTCCGCAAAGTTAAAGAGATGCGGCATCTGCATATTTTCCTACGATGAGTATACAAAAAAAGGAGGGAGATCACTTTCTTTTTAAGTGGAGATTTTGTCCAAATTTGATCTAGTTATTTCGGAATATCGAAATAATTTCAATAAATGTAAGGCTAACAAATCCCATATTCTAAACTTCTTAGGACAGCATTTTCAACATTATATCCATATTTCAGCCGAATTTTATGATAACACGCATTATTTCGAAACCAAATATTATGCTGTAATTCTTTTGGTAGATATTTTAGATTTTTTTCCAACAAAATAATACCTTTGGAGAAGGCCTATGGGATTTTTTTATTAGGAAAGAAGCTAATACCTAGTCTGCAGCTCGAAGTTGAAGACATATAGGGTGAGGGCTACGATGATGGATGAAACATGAAAGGAAAAAATGAAGGGCTTCAGAAGCGGATTATTAATGTCAATCTTAGATCATTATATGTGCCGTGTACGGTGCTAAAAAAGCATTAACTTTGAAACAGTTGAGTAAAACACAGTGAGAAAGTCGTATTAATGCTATTAGACCTCTAGAACAAGACGGAAAAAAACATTTTTACTGCATTAAATGCCTTTATTAAAAATCTAAAGGGCTGCTAAATTCCTCATTATAACACTAGAAACATTTGAATTTTTGTTATAAGTTTTGAAGTGGTATGATTTACTAACAAAAATTCATATCTTAAGTGAAATGCTTGAAAATCCTAGATTGAATATCGTGGAAAGAATTCAAGTTTTAGATAATCTTAATAAATATTTGGAATTCCATTGATCTGACGATAATTTTACAATATTGATTGACACTCGCTAGAGATTGAGTTACTGGTCCTAAATTTCATATTTGAGAGCTTAGGAAAAAGGCCCGTTTATTTTGTTACGAAGACGATGATGAACCTGTTTCTAATTCCGTTTAAAACTGTTTCGTATTTTGCAATTTTTGGTCACGTGATTTCCTTGGTAAATGAAAGATTAACATTATTCGAGTGCCATTCAACATTCTGCTTTCTGTACGATTTTCATAAGATATCTAATAATAATCTAATGGAAACCTGCATGGACTTAGATAAGTTACAGGTACAGGAGGAAAAAAGATGTTTTCATTGTTGAAGAACGGTCAACTGAAATATGGGATATTATGGTTCAAACTGATCTCATTCTAATTTTTTTCATATTTTGCTTTGGCATAAAGAAGGAGCGGCTTGTATGGAATTTTTGGAATCAATTTGTACCCACTTTAAACAATCAGATTCATTTAAAATTTTATCTAATTTTTCCTTATTGGGTGCATTAGGAAGAACTAGTTCATTTTGTAGATGTAGCCAGGAAAACGGAATAGGGAAAATTATAATTAATATTGGACATAAACAATGAACAGACAATTTTCTCGTCATCTATTTTATTTTTATACTATGTATTAGATGGTAACTTTTAGTATGATTAACTTTTGAAGCGTATTTTTACTCTTATTTATATATAATGATCATTTATAAAGTTATTGCACAATAGATGGCGTTTGTGGTGGTACGCCTCACAGGTGGCATCAGATATTAAATTTTTGTAAAAAGAGTTTTGTTACTCAGTATTTTTGTTAAAAGTAATAATCGTTAAAAAACGAGTGGAGTTTTTGAAGAAATATACGATTTATTGATTTTTCACACGCATCGCAAACATTCAAAGAAATTTATGCGGTTTGCGATAAAGATAAAGATGCTGCAACTAATGCCTACTTGGTTTGGATTTTTCCGTGGTGAAAATTTGGTTGCGAAATATCGCTTTGAAAAAGAAGTAAGATGAAGGGGGCAGTATTTTTGCATCAGTATTATGTACATGCATAACTGTATGTTATGTATTACAAAGTCAGAACGCGTTTTACATATTTATGACCTGTATCAACCTATACTGATTTATGGAGTTTGTAAACAAAATATTGACTCAACTTGATATATTTGCGGAGAATTTATTGCAGTGAGACTGGAAAACTATGATTTTAGTATATATTGTGAGGATCTGCGAAGTCTAACAAGCTCACCTCAACGTACCTATTGAAATACTTGCCAAAAATGGGATCCACGTGTCATCCAGCTTTCACGGATATATTTCGGATGATGCGTCTATTTTCTTTGATTTTTATTATCTATACACATTTGTTACGTTTTATGGCATACTGAGTTAAAAAATAGCAATGGAGTTTGCAGTGCCGAGAATTTAAAGAGAACCACGGGGCAATTACAATAACTGTTATTTTTGCATTTTAAAACCAACTGAAGTTAAAAATACAAGGAAAAAAATTTACTCCAATCCTTTATATAGAAAGATTTCCTGTACTTGCTCCTCCAATGTTGAAAATTCAACCACTCTCCCAAGTTAGCCATAAATCATGAAGTTCATCGCTATCCGCACATTCTAAACTCGTTTTTGAATCTGATCTACATACCTTATCAATCAACCTTATTTATCAATTAGAAGCATAAAGATACTACCAAGAAATCAGAGTTATTAGAATCGTAGTTAAAAAAGTGTTAACTACTTGTTTCTGATGTTCGAATATCTCACCAAAGAAAAGGACATGAATTTTCCTGTTTTATTAGTAAGGAAGTCATAATGTGAAAGGTTCATTTAAAGTAATCGTTATTTGCTTCATGGCTCCTTATTGTGTCCACCTATTTCATTAATACATTTTGTGAATCTCAAAGGAAGTTGTAATATTACTGAAAGTTTATTTACTGGAATGGAATAAGAGGAATTTTCGTTTTCAACATAATCAGCTTTTAATCTTAGTTCAGTTGTTTCGAATCATCTATAATATCTGTAGTTCTCCAAAAGGCCTTTGCCTCTGCCATCACTTGTTATAATTTTTGCTTTCTTGGAAACATGTTCTTCGGATAACTTCTTGGGAGCTCGTCCTCCAACAATCAACTGTTCTTGAGTATTAGGTCTTACCGAAGTTTCATCTACTGCGACATATCGGCATTCACTTAAATTAAATTTGAAGATATCCAAACATTAGTTCAAATTTTAATGGTAGCGAGTTATTAATCAGCATTAAGCAAACTTGACACCCAATTCGCAGATAGGTTGTTCATACGAAAGTTTTAATGAAAATATTGCAAGCCCGTTCTATTGAAATACTCTTATTCGACGATCGTTAAGTTCAAGAACATATATTTTACTGTAATTTTTTTCTTGTTTATTTGCACTCTATTTCTATCGATGGGGTGGATTTATTTACACCGTCTTTTACGTACTTAATTCATTTAAGCACTAACTTACCTAAATAATATTCAACTTATCACTAATACTTAACCAACTAACTTATATAATTTATTTAAATATAATATAAATAACTTTAAATAAAGTTCTATTTTGTTATGACTATTTTTTATAAACAAACCAACTTCGCTAAACATGCTCCATATATATAACAGAAACGACATTTCTAGAATTCTAGAAAGTAAACAAACAAAAACAAATGAATCAAGACCTTCCTAGAAATTAGTTGAAAAACAATAAAAACAAACCTCAAACGAATTCCGCTATTTATATAAGTATATCTGCAGCGACTGCACTGCAATTTTAGAATTCTATTATAACCGAACAGGACCTGCTCCATGTCGGGGACGAATTCGTTAGATTACTTACCATTTCCATTTCCATAACGAATGACGGTCTTTCAGAATAATATTTACCTCATTTTTCCGTATTTTTTTTGATTGATTTTTCATGTAAAAAATAATGTTTAAGACTCGAAATTGTTTTTCTCTATTTATAGTTAAAAACAAAAACAGTTATTTCATTATGATCATTTGAACTAATCAATCTGTCATTTATCTTCGGAAACATGACCGAACTCAAAAAAATAATAAACGTAACGAAAGTGTTGTCGATACTTCCGTCAGATCGTAGGTGTAAGACAAATGAGAAGTTATTGACGATTTAAAATATTTTTGGAATAAAATATATTAAACATATACTCTCGTTATATTTGCTATGATGAATAATACAACTTGGATGTTAGAAGTACGAGAATTTATTATTAATTGAGAAGCAATATTCGATCTTAGAGATATCAATGCCACCATTGCTTATTAAACAATCTGACTGAGACCGGGTTTCTTCACTTTCTAATAAAGTACCTACTAACTATTATTTACCGAATAACTAAAAATTCGGTGTCTTCACCTTCCAATAAAGTGAACATTCGAGTAAATCGTGTTAGGTATTTGCTAAATAAGTTATTAGGCAGTCACGAGTTTAGTAGGAAATTAACCTTCAATATATATCAAAAGTGGTTTGTTTGTTCATTTTTGGAAATATTCTTCATACAAATAATTAAAATATTTAATAAGGATGCTTTTCAAGGTTTAGAAGATTTGTTTGATGAATAATTGATTGAGGAAATAGAGAAAATTTCAGAACAAGCTTATTCCGTTTGTCATAAAATTGATCAATTTTTTGTCCGATGATAAAATTTTTTGACCTCTACCTTTTTCCTTTCCTATCAATTATCTTCAATATGAACTACAATTTTCAGACCAGCACAACTTTTTCCACCTAGCGACTACTTCAATATTAACTTTAACAAAACACGTGCAAATATAATTACGCACAGATCGTTGTTACAAACACAAATCATAGGAAACCGTCAATAGAAAAACGTTTTTTCGCTTATTTCTTCCCTTATTCAATACATGGACGATTGCTATATAGGCATCTTTCATAGTGTTACCAACAGTAGACTATTTGTTAAATACATAATAAAGTGACAAATACTTATTAGTTAGTTCGGATTTAAACCAACTAGGGTGAAGAAACGTTAAACATTTATTCGACAATTAATAGTTCCTACTAAAGTTATGTGGCTTATTATTATTTGGCACTTTATTAGAACGTGAAGAAACCAGCCCTTTATCATGAAACAGAAGCTTTCGAAAATTTGAGAAAGCGAAAATCAGAATAGAAATTATTGTAGATAAAAAAATTCCGCGGTTAATTAGCAATAGCAGTAGTTTATGAGTTTCCCATCATTGGATGTAGAATGTCTTCAAAGATGTACATGATACACTCTCATTTTTTAGGATGGTATCGAAGCTTATTCGGAAGAATAGCTTCCATAATTGGATTTGTGAGACGTTTCCAAGACCAATATACTGAAAACAAGATTAGAGATTATATTTAGGGGTTGATAAGAAAAACTTTCGTTAAAGAAAACTGTTTATTTCCAAGCATTTGGACTATTTTGGGACGAACCAATCATACAAACACGTTCGTTAACTTCTAAAGAATCATTTTTATGTACAAATTTCATAAATTTTATCGTGTTCAATATCCAATGTGTTAAATATTGCTGGTATCTATAAAGAAATACAAGCTGGAACTGTAATGAGCTAGCTAATTGAACTTGCAGGTGTCTATTCTGCCTAATTGTGCCAGAAAACACTACTGTGTGAGGTATTTAAAAGGAAGCGGAAGAGATATGTGAATGTAATTTTACATAGTAATTTACCAGAAGCAATTGCAGATTATCTCGAAAAATGTAGCGAATTTCAGATTTATTCTGAGTTTGACGATTAGAGATTAGAGCAATGGACAAAATATTGAGATTGGTAAAGAGTAATTTTCATATGCATTCCGCTTTTTTAAAGAAAGATCTGCGCTCTCAAGGAACCAGCTAGATGTGCTTTTTTTTGAAGATTTGCTAACATATAGCAGATTTATGCATATGGAATATGGGAATCTACACTACGAGATTACTGATAAGACCCGCAATATTAACGATAGAAAATATGATTGTATCTGATGATTACTCCATAGATTTGTTTGCATAATAAAAGATCAAATTGTGATTTCAATGTGCACCTGATTGCTGAATTGATGAATATAAGGTAGTGAGAGATATGAACAATGGCGAAAAAATTCATGATCCGTAGTTAAGAAAGTTAACTGTGTGTCTGTGTGTACGTGCATCTGATTGTTAAATTGATGATTACAACATTACAACAAAAATATAAACAAGTGGGGGCGAAATTTTTTGTTTCTGTTTTATCCTAAGGGAAAAAATCGAGATTCTAAAAATATAAGCAAGCGGCGAATTTTTCTATTTTTGTTTTTCCCTTACGAACAAGTGTAAAATCCGTTTCTGAGGAAGTTAACTGATTAGACAAATCTGTATCTGATTGGTAAGTTGATTATTATAAGGTAAAAGTATGAAAAAGAGGGGACGACATTTTTCTGTTTTTTTCCTTTACTTTACGAAAGCATTCATAATCTGTAGCTGAGTTAGTTAACTGGGTAGATAAAGTATGTCATTATAATTATTTAACACCAAAATTATTAGTTCCATATATATTATTACTTTACTGAAATTCAACACGACTGGTTACTGTGAACAAAACATGGTTATAAATAGATATAATACACCCTAACCTAGTGACATTAAAATGTCAGTACTTGTCGTCGGATGTAAATGAAAGAGTACAATATAGTTAAAACATAAATTACTTTCCTACTTACTTTGAAACTTCTCTCTTCGAAACACTTCTCTTGTTGTTTAACGAATTATTCCTAAAAATAGAATATTATATAACAGGCGTAGAGAGCTCATATTTTAGTTGCGTTTCAGTTAGTTGCCGATGCGAAACAAGGCCTGCAAAATGCAAACGAGGCAGTTAATGAGCTTTCATTTCCATATTCTATCTCTATATATTTATTTGGTCATTTTAATTTCACTTGTAGGCAATAGAATTGAATCACTTGTTCGTAGTAATCACTCTTATAATAATCTCTAGAATATCTAGAATACGATAATGGAAGCTTTTACTGCATTCAAAAAACCAAAATAAATTCTTGATTTACTGATTTGTAAAATATTCTATTATATAATTATGCTATAGAACAAAATTAAGGTTGGCGTAGATAACAATAGCTACAGGAGTTAGAAATTCCATGAGTGGACGATATGAATCTATTGATGGTCTGGAAATATAGTTTTATATTAATACAAGCTCTCATTTGAAATTTTTAAAATACTGAAAAGTTGTGCTTCGTGTAGCAATTTGATATAAGTTGCAATAATATATTGATATGAATATTGTAATTCTACAAAAACTCAACATGTGGATAAGCTGAACACACTTTTCCTACCACCACCGCACGAGCCGATTCAACCCTGCATCTAATTTTCTTATCCAAGATATCGGCTTCAGTCTGAAGGTAGTATTAGGTAATATTAGAGCGTAGTAAGTTTTTAAGGAAAAATTTGCTCTGGTACCTTTCAATTTTGTTTATAAAAAGAATTGGAAGGTATTTTTAACAGAGTGGTTTTAAAATTTATAAATCCAGTTATACATCGAAACAATTTTTGGGTGATCCTAGGGATAAAATACCAAATTTGAAAAAGACTGGTATCTATGTAATTAGTTGTAATGATTGTGATAAGTAGTATGTTGGTCAGATTAAGAGATCCATAAATGTCCGGTTTCAAGAGCACATAACTCATTTAAAATATGGACGGACCGAAAAATCGTTAAAGCCCACTCTATAGTTTAATACGTAGATAAGTTTCCGCTTAACTTTAAAGTATATTTTAGTTTACCTTCAATATCTGAAGACAATAACTTGGTTATTGAAACGCACTTCAGACAGTGTAATTGTGAGTGTTGGTGTAGCGGTGGTGCTCAGTACCGGATAAGAAAATTAACTTTCCAGAAAATGACTTCACTGAGGCAAAGAATGACTAAATGTTATACTGTGTCTGTGCTATTGTAATAAGCTGAAATGTGTACAATGAAAGCTGCCATATTCAACCGTATATGAGCATTTAAAATGTGGTTAAATACACGAATGCTGAGAATATCATGGAGGAAAAAAAGCAGGCTTAAGCAGGCCAAATGCAGCTCATGAACTTTTGACAACAGTTAAATGCCGAAAACTATCATACCTTGGTCATGTCCTCAGAGGAAATCAATACTGGATTCTACAACTTATAATGAAGGCCGCAGAAACCTAGGAAGAAAACAAATCTTCTGATTGAAGAACATTCGGGTATAGAGAGGCATACATCAAATAAAATGTTTATAGAAGCAAAAAACGGGGATCAGCTTGCCATTGTGATTGTAAACGTCAAGGGATCTGAAAGGGCCTAAAAGAGCCTAATAAAAAGACGAAATTTAGGACGAAAAAACCCATGATCGAGACTAAGCATGCTCCTGATATTTAACTATTTGGCCTACACTTATGATGAAATATTATTTGCGTTTTTAAATTTATTGAATCTTGAATGATAACACCTTCATATACTAATTTAGATTAGAAAGTGATTGGAATTTTTGGAATTACATTATTAAAGTAGTTACCTAAAATTACAAATATCCAGCTTTCTTTATTGCATTATTTACGCACTACAATGACTATAATTAGAATATCTAAAAAACATTCAGTATCTGGGGGTAATAATGAACTCGTGTGCAAATTCTACAGTTCTATTATCATTTTTATTTTGTCATACATATTTTATATTTGCAGGTTTACAAATTGCTTTGAAAATAACTAGTCCACCATCTTGGGTATTCCACCATTTTGGATTTAGAATGACGTGATACAGGTAACCATAGTTATAGTTACTTACATTGCAGATTGAATAGAAGCTTGTCACTTTATTTTTCGAGTTAGGCTCAGCAAGTCCTTTCATTTGACACACATATTATAATAATTCATTAAAAACTAAATAACCAGTCTGCATTTTGATTGTTTCGTCAAATTTGATCTTAAGTGACGTCATACTGCTAAACTTACATCAATTGAGCAATCTAACGAACTGTCAAAATCAGCCCATCTAAAAATGGCCGCCGTAACAAATGCTTTTGTCGTTTGTTTCTGTATAGTTTGTGAAGTTATTCATTGGATTTTAGACATGATTAATTCCCTCTTTATTGCGAAATGATTTCTTAAGAGTTGATACTTGAAGAAATGAGATAAAATAATTTAAGAAACGTTGAACAAACTGTACCTATTCAATTTAAAAGGCAGGGATTTGACTCGCTATCGTAATTTCAAAAACACGAAACATGAATAATTTCGTTAGTTCTTTTTCTACGAGCACAGACGCAATGCAAAATTTATACCTATATGTGACGCCTTCACATCCATGAGGATTTTCGCGCACAATTCGGATAGGATAAAATGCAATAATTTGCGATTAAGCTTTGTTTATTCCTGAAATAATTTCGTTTTCGGGCTTATACTTTCACCTACATTATTACAAAATCAATCATCGTACCTATTCGTAGCATGAAAGTAACTTGGAATACTCATAGGCAAACAATGAAAACGAGAAAGAGCACAGGTGTGGTGTGGTGATGGGAAACAATACATTATGATTGCCAGCCAGCTTATAGATTTACAAAACAATTAGAATGGAACTTTTGAGGTAACTTCCATGATTAATACAATATTTATTTGAAGCTTGTTACATTTTTTCGGAATTAATTGTACTGGCAAACAAGTCAAAACTTATTGATTTATGTTAGTCAAAATTTGAAATGAAATCTAGACCATAAATCTCATAATTAATTCGTTATAAGTTTAAAGCGACTAGTTTTTTACGACCATTAATCATTCTTACCAGTTATTGATATAATTTATTTGAGGTTCATACCCAGTATCTTGTAATTCTACAAATTTAACTATGAGAAACAAGAGTACTCAATCAATGTTATAAAATTTTGCATTTATAGGTTACTAGTCGACCCATTGAACTTCATACCGTTTAACAATCAATGAATGTCGTGTTACCGGTTAGCTGAATTCAATTTGTGATTTTATGAAAGTGATACATTGAATATCATATAAATAATTAGCCCAATAACACAAAAATAAATCGAAAACTGAAAAATTAAGTATATCAATCGCGTAATAACAAGACATGATTAACCTATATACATATTGTGTAGCACGGGTTTAATCCTTTTCCTTGAAGCATCTTGGCGTATACGACTTTTTTGTTTTTTTATCAGACTTTATAGTCCAGTGAGTACCTCCCAATTAGATCCAAAACCCACGAAAATTAGTTACGAGTATGTCGCTGATTTTCTGAATTTAGGTAGTTCTGTGGGCTCTCTATCGATACAGTAAAAGTTAACAACAATATTTTGGCCCCTAAGCGATATATTTTTGCTTAAATTTTCAAAATTTCGAATTTTGCAAATAACTTGGAATCTATGCCTACTTTCGAAAAAAGTGAAGGAATCAAAAATGTAGTTCAAAAAAATTCCTACAAAAAAGGGTCCTTGTGATTTTTTCCTAATTTAAAAATTACTCTTACAAAAAGCGAACTTCTCAAAAAAGACTTGAAATTTAGAGGTAAATTTCTGGAAAAAATATACCGAGCAGAAAATTACCTTCGAAGAAGCTCAAATATGATTTTTCCTAACCTACAAAAAACTCTAAAATTCCAGAAATACTCTTTTAAAATCTTGATTGTTGTAAGTACTCCAAACTTAAGTGGAGGAATTCCGTTCTTCTCAGGGTATCTTCACTGTCTTCTCCTGCAGGACTGGTCTCTTCGTCAAAAGAATTCTTCCCCCAAGTCAGCAGAAATCAGATTCGTGCATGAGTTTTGTAAACACGACCCGCACAAGCTTCGAAATAGCAGTCCAGCCTTCTTGCAAGTACACAACTTACTACAACGTTTTTGGCAGATACAAAAAATCATTTTTAAGATCTCTGAGGGCGCTGGTGGTTGCCTCATTGCTTTCGATGACAAAATGTCTCGAAACTCCTATCCCCACTTTACTGGATCTAAGCTGGTATTGGAGAGCCATTCTTAAATCTGGAAATGCACTCTTAAGTAATGCAATTTGGCTACTTCTGAGGTTGGAGGAAGAGACCCTATATTGACCACATTTTTCTTAACATTAGCCTTTAAAAAGCACGTATATATATCCAAATCGAGGTCAGAGACATTACAAGGCGCATTATATAATTTAAGAACTGCATTCACCCTATTTTCAGCTATACTCTCTTTTGTACTGTCATTAGATTCAACTTTTAATTTTTGTTCTAACAACTTGAAGATACCTTTCTTTCCTTTTTTAAAAAACAAGAAATTGTATCGCAACCAGTAAAAGCGTGTAAGAAGAGAAATTTTTCTACAAAATGGGTAAAGATCGAAGCTTTTTGACGAAAAATATATTTATATATATAATATATTTTGATGCTGGCATTTACGACACTTTACGTACTAAAAAAGAATTTTTTACCTTGAAGCACTTCCATTAGATTCCTTTTCTGCCATTATCACTATTTTTTTGCATAATTTTCATTCAACAATTAACGTTAAAACTTTACATGTGCACTAATAAGATGTCTTTTGCCGTCTGTCTGTTTTGCTCCGACGGCACCCTCTACACCCGTAGAATCTTCGGCTGATGTATTGAAGAAACTCTCCCAGTAGGAAGAGGTTTCTTTTTTGTAATAGATATCTATATAGAGGCTGACTGTGCTCATCCGATTCTCTATTACATAAGCTTTTGTTTCCCCCCGTGTGATGCGTTAAAACCAAACCCTCGAAAATTACAAAATGATTTAAGAAAAAATGTCGTTTTGGAACTCTTGACAAGTTTTAAAATTTTTGATGGGATACCGAAGGTTTTACGAACTTATTTGGGGAGGAAATTGAAGCTCGACAACTCAGCTACAAAATGTATGCTTTAGTTTCCTCATTATTTTGCGAAAATGGTTGGTATTCAACAACTTGTAAACTATGAAAAAATCAAACATTAGTAAAAGTAGTTTTTTTCCTATCACAAAGTGAGTTCAAAGGTATTTCTCATTTTAAAGGTAATCGTCTAATTGACGACCTCAAGCAACGGTTCGCTGCTGGTTGTAGCAGAGTCATAGACATATATGTGTTTTAAGTTCACCCAAGCAACTAGCAAAAAACAATCCCGTTTGTGTTGTTTTCCAAGAAAATTTTACGTCTGAATTTTTTTGCATATGCAGTTGAGAAGTAGAGACTCTAACGAGTAAAATGCAAAATGTCGTCCCAAAATGTTGAGTTGAGATACAGCAGTTTCTTCTTCAGCCGGGGACGTAATCTCCTTCAGACTACGTGGCGCGAAAACTTTTTAGTAAGATGCGGCCCCGAAGTTTGCGCGCCTTTTACAAAGAAATCTTGGCGAAAAATCAAAGGGAAACGTTTTTGTAGAAAATTTCTACAACTAAATTTTTGGTCCCTTTATTTTTTCCGAAATTTGGCATAGATTTCGAGTTATTTGCAAAATTCGTAATTTTGGAAATTTACACAAAAATATATCGCTTAACTGCCAAAATTTTGATGTTAACTTTCACTGTAATAATAAAGCACCCTGAGAACTATCCAAATCCAGAAAATCAACGACATAACTAAATTTCGTGAGTCAGGAGTTGTGATCACTGGACTAGTAGAACAAATTGACCTGCTAATTTGCCGACATGTGCACTGACCATGAGATAAATATGGATCATCGAAGTTGAGACCAGAAATAGTCAACGATTTCCTCTGTGATTTGTTAATCCTCATGGTAACGGCAAGACGATTCTGGAACGGAATTCTTCTAAGCTGCAAGGGCATATTCGTTGAGATCATTAGAATCCTCGTAATTAGAACTTACTTTCCTATTACCAAGCGTGTATCATTTCATAGTTTTGGTAGGTTTCGATTTTGAAGTATGTATAACTGATGACATCAGATTATTCACTCACTTTGGCTGCTAAGCTCACGCCTATTCAACGGGTTTTTAAGTTTCTCTTCCTAAAAAGCGTACATACCCTTATTAATAAATAAAACTCTTAAGAAAACACAAATTCAATCAATTATTTGAAAAAAAAGAGAATTGAACACTCCTGAATCTTCATTGAGAAGGAACTTGTACTATTAATATTTCTCTGTCATCTGCTGTTGATGGTAGTTTTTATACTGAGTAGAAAAAAATTATGCAATAAAATTGTTTATGTCCTTATTTCTGAGAATTATAAAAAATTTTTCTAGAGCAGTTATTGAAACCCTCATCCATTAAGGTGTTGCTAGTTAGTATAAAGAAGAACTTTTCAAAATATACAAAGATGCTAGATCTATAGTGAATATATATGACGGATCCCTAGAATTCCCCACAAGTTGATGAATCTAACAGGGAGACCCATAGATTCAGAAATTCCAACTAGTTGTCAACAATTATTTTCCTCCATAAATGGTTTATATACTAAATAAGAATACAGTCTTGTGTCTTGTTTATATTTTTGTAATATCTAATTTAGTTTGCTTAAGAAATTTTCGTACTGCTCAGGTATTACATTATTTCAAGAACTATTTGGACGACTGTATATTGCTTACACAAGCCTGAGATGAGTTGAGAAAAAATTATTACATGTTCTTTAAAACATTACCAATATTCTCTAGTCTTTCTGCATAATACTCAATCGTATCTGATTGTATTACGTCATTATTAAATCATAAAGAATTGATTCAAGAAGCAATTAACATATTTTCGATATAAGTAAATAATAAAAGTTGTTTGTAAGATTTAACAATTATGAATGGTTGTTAAAGAATTTCTAATAAAACTGGAAGACCTTGCTAAATTGATTATTTATGCAATTCGAGGATAACATTACGGATGTTATCTTTAACTAATAATGTTTTTAACAATGGTTGTGTACACAATACATTGTGAGTTGAACTTTTCATTTTTTCAATATTCAATATCTTTAAAGGAACAACAAGTTATGAATTATATAAAAAAAGTTTCATTTTCAAAAAGTATGTATAAGTTAGGTTACATTTCTATACATAATCACATTGAGGACATTTTTCATACCTTTTGCATAGAAATGGATTGTGACGGTTTGTTTGAGCTCCATGTCACTTTAGAAGCGCTGTTTCCAAACCACTGCTTCAGTTCAGGGAAAAATCTCGGGAAAAAAGTTCAGGAAAAAAGTCACTCGGCTGTAAGTTGAGACTATATGGTGGGTGTTGTCCCACCATAATTTGAAGAGCCATTGAGTTACACTTGCATTGTGAGAAGCAGCAATGTAGTGGATCGGAATAATTGACATGATCCTCCAATTAATTTGAATAACTCTCTGAAGCATCCCAATGTTTAACTATAAGAATCTGCATTAATTGTTATATTATCCTTGTTTTTTTCTTTCAGGCATCTTATATTTTCTATGTATACATCTTCTCTATTACTGTCACTAATACTAAAAATGGGGAAGCCTTGTCGATTCTAATTGTCTGGGTAATACCTTTGCAGTCCCCTTGATTTGTCACGCCCTACACCTTGAAGGGTCTGCAGAACTGGATAATCCTCCAGGGCTATTTCACTAGGTCAGATTTTCCTTAACATGTTACTTAGCTGCTGTGTTTGCGTCATCCAGTATAAAGGCTTGTTTATGGAAAGGTTCGTCTTGTTTGCAGTCATATGACTGGATCCACACTTCTTTGTTTTTTTCCTTTCCCCCAGTATAAGAATTTGATAGTTACACAGTATTTGTATTGTAGTTTCCTTTTCTATTCATCGGAACCGATAAATCAGATCAGCAGAACGGCTTCATTGTGTCCTCTACTTAAGACTTTGCTTCCCCTCTACTTAGCTGCAGTGCTTCCGCCACCCAGTATAAAGGCTTGTTTATGAAGGGTTTGTTTTGTTTGCAGTCATATGACTGGATCCACAGTTCTTTGTTTTTCTCCTTTCACACAGCATAATAGTCTAAGATCCCACCGCTTGATCTTACAGGTATCTGTTTTTTTTTTGATGAAATTAATTTTAAAGGAATCTTGAGGATGTATGGAATGGAATACGGATAGGTTGCCTTGTAAAGATTAGCCACAATTGCCTGTAATTAATTTTAATGTCATTAATATACTAATATGACTTGCAGCTATATGTTTTTTCAGTAAATCTTACAGCATTTGAAAGAAAATGATGTCACCAATCAAAATCAAAATGGTGGCCAGCTCTCAGTCGACCGTAGCATTAGGATTGTCAGGTGTAAACAGGTATATTATTGCTAAAATTTTATGCAAATTTAAAGTTTTATATACATTGAATATGAAAATCCATGGTTACCAGTTGCACAATGGCCGCAAACAGAGGTTGCCATGATTTTTGTAGTGTGGAAGCGCAAGAGAGAAGATGCACGCATTGTTACGTGCGATGAATAAGAACAAAGCATGGCAGCTGCAACACTTATAAAGTTCATGTGCAGTTTAGGCATTTCGTAGTTTACAAAAGATGAGCACGCCACTTTGTCTCGTTTCCGAAAGGTGAACACTTCGTTTTCAATTTATTAAAGATTGTTTAGTGTTTATATTGTGCTTTCTGAAAATGAAGACGTGTTTTTTGTGCCACGAAGGTGGAAAATTGACCGATTTTAATAGTGAATCCAACACCAATGACTGTCGAATACATCTTGTTAGCATCGCAAGAATTAGCTTTAGACGATCAGCAACAAAATATAGCAGAAAGTATAGGAATAGACAATAGCTCTTATGATTCCGATGATGTTGATAGTGACACAAATGATGAAGAAGAAAACTAAAAGATGTGTTTAATTATAAGATTTGCATTTAGAATAAACCTAATGTACGACAAATAACTTGTAAACGAAATGGATTTTTACTTTTTCAATAAAAAATAATATTGTTAAAGTTAATAATAAAAGCAAATGTAATTCTTAATGAAATAAAATAAAAAAATCTAAGTATCCATGAACATAGAAAAAACAAAGAGAAAAACTCCAATTTTCTCTAATTTCTCTAATTCTGTAGAAAACTTTTTCAATGAAAAATGAGTCTTTACCCAAACGATGAAAATTGTCATTATGCCCAAAAATTTATGTTTAATAAATAATAAGTTAAAAAACTCAATTTTCACAACTTTATACTATTGTTAACAGCACGTAACAATGCATCTTGTTTCTCGCGCTTCCACTTACCTGGAGCGAGAGTCGTTCCCAAAAATCATGGCAACCTCTGTTTGCGGCCATTGTGCAACTGGCAACCATGGATTTTAATGTTCAATGTATATAAAACTTTATTTTTGCATAATTTAAAAAAAAACGGTGAATACAGTTAATTAGCAATAATATACCTGTTTATACCTGGCAACCCTAATGCTGCGGCCGACTGAAAGCTGGAAACCATTTTTATTTGGATTTGTGACATCATTTTCTTTCAAATGCTGTAAGATTGACCGAATAAACATATGGCTGCAAGTCATATAAGTATATTAACGGAATTAAAATTAATTACAAGTAATTGCGGCTAATTTTTACAAGGCAACTTATCCGTGATCCATTCCATACATCCTCAAGATTCCTTTAAAAGTAATTTCATCAAAAAAAAAACAGATACCTGTAAGATCAAGCGGTGGGATCTTATACTATAAGGTGTTCCTTAATCCAAGAGTAAGGGATTTCCACTGAAGGTTAAGATCCAGCCAGCTTGACCCAACAGTCGACAATATTATTCCCTGTGAGTTCTCTGTATATAGAATTCCAACTAAGCTCCACTGCCCTTTTACCAGCCAACTCATTAAATACCTTGTAGCATTCCAGAATCAGCTTTGATTTGGTAGTCATGGTTTATGAAGCCTTTAGTCTTTTTTAATATATTTTTTAATGGTTTTTCATTTCAGGAGTGTAGTGGTGGATAAAAGTTCAATTTACAGCTATGAATCGAAACAAACATCTCAACTAATTCTGCTTAAACCTCGTCAATAAAATCTGGAAATTGTTCATTCGAATGTGCTTTTGGTCCAAAGTGATCAAAGGGCGGATAGCTTACGCTTGCATACTTATTTAGTCTGTATGTGGCAAATGCCACTTTTTCAAATGCCGATAGCCTCTTCTACTACTCTAACCTAAATCAGAAAATCGTCCAGTACCATTTAATAGACGTTTTCAATGAAACCGCAGTCGTCAGGTCATGTTTGAATTTAGCAATTCAATAGAGAATATGCGCAAACTCGTATTTTCCAAGTGCTATTCAGGTTGAGGTCGGAAACTTTTCAAACAACCTTCGTAAATGTAAATAGTGAAATAGCTAATATATTATAAAAATCTATAGCTTATGTAGGTATATTTTCCCCAATAATATTGACGTTTATCTGAATATTTCTCGCTAAATATTTAAATTTTGTTACCAGACGTTTCATATTTGAAACGAAAAGTTTGTGTTAGTTTTCTATTGATAAATATCGATGTCGATAACTGTATGTAAATTGCGGTAAGATTGCCAAGAAAACACTTAAAAACTTTTATCGAATGGCATCTGAATGACTAAGTCATCTCTTGTTATATCATCGCTCATCGACACAATTCTTGTTTTATGACTTTTCAAGAAAAAGCTATAAAAATCGAGATCGTCGATTGAAATCATTACAGGAATTCGGAAAAATGGTGTCATGGTTAACCACAAAACAACATCTTTTAGAAAAATAATGGCTTAATCACGTTATCGAGAATTAGGCCACTAAATATACCATATGTGTTAAATGCTGTCACTGAATGTAACCAAATATATATAAATTTACAACCATTTGAATATATTATTTTTTCTCTATTTTGATGGAATGAAATAAGCAAAAGTCCATCATAATTCACATTTTTATTTAGCTATTCATAACTTAAAGTTTCACTCCTTCTTTGAGTATATATATATATATATATATATATATATATAATATTGAAAAATTAAAATTTATTGTTAAACTATACCAATACCAAAAATCTCGTCTGAAGAGAACTAAGAGTTTTTTGAATCAATGAAAAAATAATTTCGAGCGTTTATTGAGCATTGGTTTTAAACTAGGTAGTACTAGTAGCATTATTAGTCTTAAACCGAGTTGGAAAAGTGAGATAGGCATAAGAATTTTTTCGCTTCCACTCTTTATAATATTTGACATTCTTCTTATTTCAAATAATCGTTTCAACGTAACCAGTTGCCAAAGCCAATTTCTATTCTATTTGTAGTTGAAGTTTTTCCACTGTAGGCAACGTGCTTTTGACAAGAGATATAATCTAAAGTTATTCAGTCACTTGATTGGTACATTTTCTCTCACCATACTGTAAGAAAACTCATTTTTTACTTTTGAGCGCAATGATAAATGCAGTTTAAACAATCGCACCTATAAACCGAGACGGGTTGAATCAGAAATTTTCCGCGATTTTCTGATTCCTGCCTTAAGAAGTACTGAAAGAGTATAGAAAGGGATTGAATGCAAAAATCCTCCTCATTCAAGATGTTATACTTATAGTTTTCTATTCTAAAACATCTGTTAAATACATTTTTAACCTTTTTAAAGTATACATTTTGGTATTTCCTAAAGTAAAGCAAAAAATTAAGTTTTCGAGCTTGAGGTTATAAAACCAGGAATAAGTTTAAATATAAAATCGATAATACAAACCCAAAATATATTAAGCTTAGGTAGTAGGTGCAGTTAGTTCTCTCCGATCCTTAACATTGTAAAGACATACCTGAGAAACTCTAATAGAAATAAAATAATCTTCCAATTGATAACGTATTTGGTTTTTTCATAAATTCACCGTTACCTAATCAATAATACCAACAGATAGTTTATTATCGAATGTTTTTTGGCAGGTTCTAATGGCTCTTTTTTGTAAAAAAAACTTCGGTCTAGTCCCTCTCAGTGTATTAACAAATTCTATAACTGTCAGCCACAGTAAACCATCAGCCTTTAACTGTCCTGGAAGGAGAGCCCAATGTTTCCTTTTTTCTATATGTAAGCCTAAATCTCACAAATCTTATACAAGAGGTAATAATCCTACACTACACTAAACATCCGCAAATTGTTTTACTTGTCCATGTAATTCTTGAAAATTACTCGTCTCAAACACTTTCAGAATTTATTTTATCTAGATCCCTCTGTTTACCCTCAACTTATACGTATACTATTTCTGATTTAGTTCCAAAACGTGTATTTTTTACCTCTATGGCCACCCGTCTAACTGCCCTACGATCGAATATGAGTACAGCTTAATTTTTTTCTTCCGCGAGCTCCATATTCTCCGGTATCCTATGTATTGTCAGGTTAACCAGTAATTCTTCTGATTCTCCGGTGACCACAACTGCAAAATTATCAGCATAATCAATAAGAGTGACGTTATGCGACATCTCCAGATTGAAGATTTTTTCATAATAGAAGTTTCACAGGGCTGGACCTAAGATGGATCCTTTTGGTACTACACATGTGACTTGTATGTGATATTCCCGCTCATACAAGAATTCTCTATTATGAAAGTAGCTTTTTACCAAATATGGTTATATTCTTTTGTCTCGGAGCGTTTGTACAGTCCCCATCCATGAAGCTGAATTAAATGTATTTTTTTATATCAGTGTTATCTAAAGACAGAGCTTCTGATTATTTATGTGAAGCATTTAGCAGTCTTTTCCTTATCCTAACCAAGTTTAGTGCAACGATAGTTGATTTTCCCTCGGTAAAACAAAACTGCATTCTGGAAATGCCCGTGTTCTTCATCTTTGTACTGATTCTAAATAATCATATACATTTCAGAATCTAGTCTTGATTTTTCAACTACATTTTTGTCCTTCATTTAAAGCTTCGCTTGGGCATATGCCTTTATTTGTTCTATTATATCAATTTATGAATTTGCCAGTATATTTACATATTATATGGTTTTCGAATATTAGGAGAGCTGAAAATTGTGTCCCGGGCAGCTCGTTACGTCACTGCAATTCGCTGAGAGAATTCAACACCTTTAGTTTTGAATGGCAAGTCGTAAATTCCGGAATGTTTTGTGCATTCAAGTACTCCATTACCGACCAAACCTCTTAGGCGACAGGAAAATTAATGCATTTATACACAGGCGGAACCTGTTCGGTTGGTATATAATTTATACGTCATAGATCTGTTACACATGCGCAATTGATATGGGTAATTGCATTGACTTTAAAGAGAAAACAATCGGGAATATCATTTTCTAGATGTGCCTCGTATACGAACATTTGTACAAACGATTTATAGAATGGAAACTTACAAATAAAAACTATTTATATAAAATGTTTATTTTAGCTTTATATAAAAGGTATTATGCTCAACTTTTAAATAATAGTTTTTACCAAAATCATACACTGATTATTGATTATTCACATTCGAATACATTTGATTTCAGCTTGGATTGGCCTATGCATTTTGTTAACTTTACCTGTTTAAATAGTTTAAATTTTTATGATTTTTCCACTAAAAAGCATAAAAATTGAGGCTTCATTGCTAATCAGCTATAAAATCGTTGGGTGTATTGAATGAAAAACTGGATGTTTTTTATAATTGATAACATTATGTTTTTAGTCATTCTAAAAAATTTTGTGAATAAGCAATCGAACCTTAGTTTTTTATTACACTATCATTTTTATACCATATTAAACGTTCTTATATTCTGTAACGGATATTTTAACATGCCGATAAACTATTTCTTTATACTACAAGCGTGGCCCAGCCACAAATAGAATAATAGAATAGAGATAAGGTACTTATCATCCGCAACTCTTTCGGATTACATCGATTTGTACGAAAATGACACTAATTTTGTTTTACTCTTCATTTCAAGTTATATATGCACGATGTGTGCTTCGTGCTCTAACGATGAAAACTGCTCTTTCACATAAAAACGAAAAAATAAACATTTCATTAGCTAAATATCGCTTAAAAGAATGAAAATTAATATTTATGTGATTTCAGAAATATCATCCAATTTTATATAACAAATTAAAATTAAACGTATCGATTATATAATTCGATTATCTTTCTCAAAAACTCGGATGTATAATAGTAGTTCTCGATCCAATAATAAAGTATGTATGTTTAATATGTATATATAATATTCACTTTAAGAGTTAATGGTAGGGTTAATCAAAATGTTTTTACTAATTTTTGAAGAGAAACTACGTGTTTACACTTTTTATTTAAGAAATATATATATATATATATATATATATATATATATATATATATATATATATATATATATATATATATGTATATATATTCCTTTGATTTCTTAGACCTTTTGTTAGGTCTCTTCTGTTTCAAAATTAGTTTTATTAATATTCTTTAACAGATAGATAAAAATTGACGTTTCGACTAATTTCATCTCCAATATGTAGCAGTAATAATGATCAATCATTATTTGTAGATTTATTAGAATTTACAAAATAGAGCTATAAATTTTACTTAAATAAATAGATCTTTTTTATCATTTGTAGCTTTTTCGTTTTTATGAATGTGAACCATTTCTAAAAATTCTCATTTTCGCGTATTAGATTCCGTAGAATTATGGAATCTTTATAATTGAATTTATGTTTTTTTGATATTTCTGGTTAGTTGATGCAGTTCTATTTTTCTTATCGTATTGATGACCTCTTAGTCTGTTTTCTAAATACTGAGATGTCTGCCCTATCTAAACAGCGTAACAATTAGTACAAGGCACTTGATGTATAATATTATTTCTTTTGTTTTTTGCTGTTTTAGATTTTAATTTAGTGAAATATTTGGACAATCATAGCGAAAACGAAATCTTTTGGATTTGGACATCGTATACATTTTAAAAATAAAAAAAATGAACTAGGAAATTTGATTATGTATTAAAACCAATATTCTTTTGTATTCATTTCTGAAAACATATGAGTTTATAGGCAACTAGCCATCGATTAAAAACAAAGAACTGTAAAGCCGATATAATGACGGCACTAACTTTATTAAAAGTACTTTATTGATGGCGCTTATGCGCATGTATACTTGTCAAATATGTAACAAATAAAGTGGAAAATATGGAAATTATATTGCAAACTCGTATTTAATACTTTATTTCTTATTTTTATTGATATAATTATTATTATTGAGATTTCCCCAATTGTATTGCAAGTCAATTCGAATTGCTAAACTATTAATGGATTCCGAGACTATTAAATAAACATGTTTGTTTTCAAGTTAATCATTCATAGTACTAATCTAGTTTAGAGTCCAATAGTGAAGTTTTTGTACCAGTATGACATGTACTATTAATTAATAGTGTTAATTACTTTTTGTTTACCATATAATATCAATAGGTGCTTTGTTTTAATCAAATGTTATGTAATGGGAAAACGGAGAAAAAAATATGTGTACGTTGAGTACGAAAGATGAAGTCTCAAGATTTATGTTAAGCGCATAAAAAATTTTCAAAAAATACTGGTTCTTTGGGTGCAAGGATGAAAATCGTTTTTTATTTTAACGAATTAAAGTTTGTTGAAGATGTTTCATAAAAACTCTTCATTAAACAGATGTCTATCACTCTGTCACTATAGAACAGCAAAGCATCAGCTAGTGATATTACTCAAAATGGCGGTAGATGGAGACATGATACCCCAAACATCTCCCAGCTTCTTGATCTTAGTAAAATATATACATTTTACGTTTGCATCAAACCCTGTAGAACGTTTTATGAAATAAATTCGAATCTCCAAAAATTGATACATGCCTAATAATTATATAAATTAATCAGAAAAAAAAGGATTACAGGCAGTTGATCTGGAATCAAATGCTGTTATCAGAATTTTATTTCCTGATTTATATCAGTTCCAGGAAGACTGTTTCCTTATTATTGAAATTATTATCATTATTTTTGGTTGATAAGTTATTCTGAAAATTAAATGAATTCTAATCATTTGAAATAGTTTCATCGTTGGAAAGTTAGGAATTTGAAACAAAAATAATGGTATTTCCTTAAATATTTTCTTCAAGGAACTTATTTGGACTGGAATTATATGCAAACAAAAACCATATTTTAAAAATATTTAAAAAGTAAGATCCATATAAAAAAAAATAAAACGTCTTAAAAAAAGCGCTTGATATGCATTACAAAATACTGTGATTGCGTTTTTTTAACTGCGCCACTGTTTATTGCATTGACGTCGCTAGGTGAGATTCATTTAATTCATAAATTTCTTTGAATAAATAGAAATAAGACGTTGTTTAGACGATGGGCGAATGAAGACAATAAAATTGCACAGTGTATTGCGAATAAAGACAGGTATGAATTTAAAAATAAAGATTAGATATACAAAGACAGCAAGTTATTTTAAATATATTCGAATGTTTAAAAAGGGAAAATATTCAGCAATCTAATAATGCAATCTTAATAAGAATTGCTGAATTAACTAGAGTAAGTATCCATTTATATATTATATTCCATTTATCGAGTAGTCAGGAGAGGATGCTGTGGATCATTCACAGAACCGAAACACATGTAAGGAAAAACTGAAATCAGTTGACCAAGCTACTCAACATAGGTAGGACAATTTATAGTTTATATAAAGAGAACAGGGCTGTCACATTAGAAGTAATACAGCAAACGGTAACAGATTATCCAGAATACAATTATATCAGTTTAGAAACATTGCGTCAAGTTTTGTCAGCATGTGGTTTTAAACACAATAAACTGAATAAACTGATGGCGATAACCGAATCGCTAAGGATAGTTCGATGGCGACAAGATTATTTGCATCAGATAAAAGACTACCGAAGTCCTAATAGACACATAATTAATCTAAAAAAATAATGATTTAACAGTCACGATGTAGAAACTATAAGGTTAGGTTGACAATAGTAAAAATTGCTGTTTGAATTGGCCAAGTGAAACGCATTATAATAGTACGCGCTGGAAGCAAAGACAGTTTTGTGCCTAATGTTTTATTAATATCTGTTAAAAAAAATAAAAACTGTGCAGCTGATTATCATGAAGATGTAATCAGTCTCTAAAATTGAGTAAAGAGGTTGTAAAGCTCGTAAAGAGAGTTCTAGCAGCAGACCGCCAAGAGATATGGAAAAAATGAGTTGAACATGTTATCAAAGAAGAAGATGAGTACCTCTTTACAACCCTTCATAATTCAATCAAATGATGACTCTAGTTAAGGCGATTCTGACTACCGTTATTATTTATAAAGATACTTTGGAATTGAAATGTTTTTTTCTTTTGTTTTATTTCCAAATAATTTATTTTCCTTTATGGTTTTTTCTTTTCCATAAAAAAAAACAAATGGAGTACAAGAAGGGCTCAGTTCACGTTTGGTACCCTGTTTAAACCAAACGCCCTTACAGGCAGGTAAATTTTACTCGTCTATTGACGTTTTATAATTTAATATTTAGTTGTAGCAAGTTAACGGGTAGAATAATGATTTTTTCAAAGTTCCAAACTGAACTAAAATTAAGTGCATCTGTCTAAATAACGGCGTATAATTCCGTCCAATTTATAATGATTCGATTGCCTTTTAACGAATACTTTCTCGCATAAGATATACAAATTTTTAAAAGTATTTATAAATATAGTAAATTTATAAAATGCCGTATCTACGCCTACAGTAGATCAAACAAATTTGTCGGCAAGGGTTTTCATGAGCTACAATTGATATTGGAAGAACTATAACACATGAAATAATAAAAATTGCGAAAACAGTTGATTATCAAGATTATTATTTTCATTCACTGCATTTATCCATTTATTTCTTTTATCCACTTTCCACTCAGCTACTGGAAATAAGTAAAACTTACACCTACTGTATCTGTTTCTATTTCTGCACTCAGCAACACAACAACTATTATGAGCCATTTTTTATTCAATTTGCACGTGTTTATCTATATTAAGGGCATGATTTGACGATAATAATTGATCACATCGAGCGCTGTGATCGATTCAGTTGTCCCCACTATCTACTCCGCTCCCTGACAATAGGACCCATCCTTATCAACATTAAATAAAATGTTGATATTGTCATATTAGGTAACACTGAACATCCAACGCATCTAAATGTTTATACAGAGCAAATTGACACGTCATCGGTAATGCCAATATGGAGCAAAAGATTATGGATTTTTTTATTTACAACATTCAATCCTTCTATCGAAGCCATGGTCCAAAAGTATGAAAAATTGAATTTGATAAGGGTAAAATTTAAACTTTATTGTTTTGTAAGAAATCTCTACTTGGTATGCCACTTTGCAAAGTGATATTTGGAGTTCCATACTAAAGGTGACTAACATTTCTATTTGTGCTGCTTCCTCCAAAATACGGATATTTATTTTTTTATGTTCATATAAATCCAAGTTTCATCTTTTGGAATAGTCACTTTCAAAATAACAACAGTTTACTCAATATGGTCATGCGTGCTGTTAAGTGCCGTTGGTTCAAGTTTGGTCAATCTTTACCAATCTTTCACTACGCCATATTGTATACGAAGGTGCGTGAATGATGTAGGCTTTTTAATGAAGGATGGTCGAATGTCGGATGCTTGATAACATGAATAAAAAATTGAGACAAAAAGTAAATGAGGAAATTCGTATACTCTATACATTAGACTTTCACCTGCCACCAAAACTTGAAAGAATTTTCCGAAGGAAAGTACTTGGAAAATTATGACAAATTGATCAAAACTTTTACTGATAAGTCAGGAAACAGAATTTATTTATGACGGTATCCAAAAACTAGTCCCATAAGTTAATAATAATTAAATACTATTTGTGAAAAGTGGAAAGAATTTACGTTCATAACTGAATTTTCTTCTTCTCCAATACAAAACGGTTGTTACTCAATAAATTACCCTCATATATGTTTTGTTTTTTATCTTAACAATATTTCATTGAATTGAATTTGACAGTAGCAGCTTATTTTTATAGATTTAAATTTTGAAAACAAGAAGGCAAATTTGAAAGTATTATGCCATTCTATTTCTCTTTTCCGAAAAGCACGACTATCTCAGAAATGGGCAATAAATGTATTTGTCTTATTTAATCCAGCTTTCATCGGTAAACTAATGGATTTTTAAGTATGAAATACATCAATCTTCAAAAATTTTAACACTCAAAATTCCTTTCATGTAAATCATCCATTTTACAAAGGTGATCAGCGAGTTAAATTCCGGTTAATTATCGAAAAATAGCTTTTTGATTTATATTCTTGCTTTTTAACAGTTTCTCTAGTTATATATACTTATTTATTCTGTGGTTGACGATCACTGAGGCGTGACGAATTATTTCTGGTCAGTTAATATTTTGCTAGAAGTTCGGATAAATTATTACTATGGAATTTTTAAGGTTCAAAATTTATTTTAACGCAACAAATAGATCATTAATTATTTTATTGTTTTTATTGTTCGAGCAGATTTATAACCATGAAAATACATATTATTATTTTTGCTTTCTGAATTACAACTACAATCGTTCAGTTCGAAACCTACAAAATATCGCACAATTCCCACTACCTTTTATTTTTAATATTGGGCGGTTCTTACTTAGCGACAGCAATAGAAAGCTGGTTCTTAGTCGAAAGTACATAGTTTGAGATCGTAGGTGTTGCAGGTTTTCTCCGGTTTTCCTGTAACCTGGTGAACCGGTTCACCAGACAAATGGCCGACGACAGAAAATAATGTAGCCGCAGCTATATCCGCCCACCCAACTACCAGCTTACCTATGATATAATTACCAAAAAAAAAACAAAGAAAATACAACACCAATCTGAAAAGAACCTTTTTCTTCTGGTATTGAGCTTTTCGATTTTATTTTCTCAGTCTATCCATCACACTTCCATCTACCACAACTCCAGCCATGCAGAGGTTTAATTCCTGTATAAGCGCCAAATCCAATGAACATCTATATGAAAAATTTCCTCAGCCCATCCAAAAAAAATCGAACCTCTCTCTCTTCTCCCTCAAGCGTTCTATAAAAACAGAGTAGGTTCAAACCAAGACTTAAAATCCAAAAAAAAAATTTTTCACAGTTCATTCGCAATATCTACAGCTTAATCTGTATCATACGTCCCTTTAATATTTAGAAATATTAGTAGTGCCAAATAGAATTGCTACAAACATAACTTCGAGGGTTGTCTGTCATTTAGAGTTTTCAACATAATCTCCTTTTAAATTCATAAATTTTTTCGATCGATGCTCTAACATTTATAGCCCTTCCAAATAATAGTTGCCGTCTTTCTCCTCAAAATGCATTAATGTCCTCTTCTGATGAAAATCTCTCTCCTGCAAGTGAAACTTTAAGGTTAAGAAACAGAGCAGATTCACCAGGGCTCACGTATACGGTAGGTGGTCAACTAATTCATAGTGCAATTCGTGATTTTTAGCCATCGCGTTCAATTGTGAGAAAGTGCGTCGTCCTGATGGAAAAGTACTTTTCTTCTAATGCGGTTGCTTTTTTACAATTTCTCTCTTCACCTTTATCAAGCAAAGATACGTAATATCCTTCTATTATTTTTTTACCTTTTTGAAAATAATCAATGAAAACAATCATATGACTATCCCAAAAACTCACTTTCCGGTCGATGAAATCGTCTTTGTCCTTTTTGGAGCAGATTCGCCCTTTGCGACCCACTGTATTGACTGTTTTTTCGATTCAGTAATGTAGTGGCGAACCTAGATTTTATCAGATATGAATCGACGCAAAAAATCCGACACATTTATCTAATCTTAATAAGGTGGTCATCCAGTACTATTTCCTGATCTACCACGTTTGAATTCAACTGTCTGTATATAGCGTCTAGCCCCTAGCGACCAGAGTGGTTGAAATTTTGGAGATATTTGGTACCAGTAAGATGGATGCCCTAGTCGCCGTTTTCGGGTGGCTACCGAATTTCCAAGATCTTTTTGTATTTTTTTTAATTGAAATATATCGAGCCTCAAATTTAATGCAATTAAGTTCAGAATTGTGCAAATATTAGTCCGGATTCTTTTTAGTATTTGTATTGAGTATTTGAGTATTTAGCTCAAACAAGAGGATCATTTCTTTACTCAATCCATTTTGTGTGTTTTAAAACTTCAAGTTACGGGAAATTTGAAAAAAATCGACGATGAAATGACCATTGCCTGTGGGTTAGTGTATCTCTACCGCTGCATAATGCCTACTATAGTTTATTTCAGAAAGGTATAGAGTAATAAAATCTCATTAGGTATGCAAAGGGACCACAGAGTGACCCAATGAATATTCAAGCCACTTTCATAGTTTGGCATTGATTTCATCGTAAAAAGGAAAGAATTTTATTTTAACAAAATAAAAATTAGGCATTACGTACATAGTATTAGGTACACTTACACAGAAATTAATTTATAAAAAATCATAATATTCTTCGTCATCTGAGGAACTATCTCGTCATCTACTCTTGACGTTATAATTAAAGGGTCGACGGTCCAATCGATCAACTATTCAAGATCCCACATTTTCTCCTCTTCTTTAATGACATGCTGGACTGCTTTTCGCCAGTTCTCTGGCCCATATAAGTGCTATAGGATTTAGTTCGCAAGGATATGGCGGTGTGCGCAGCACAGTTACACTTTGTTTTTCTGCTATATCTTCAACGGCGTATTCCATAAAACGATGTTTGTGTAAAGTGGCGACCTATTATACCGCATATTGGAAGGACAAGAGGTGGGGTTACTTACGATGATTTGGACTCCAACTGCCTACTGAATTTCTTGATATCCATTGAAGAAATTTTTTGTTTGTGAACTTTTTAGTGTATATTAATCAGCTATGATAATTAGTATTCATTCAAGGTTTGATAAGATATTTTTCAAGTTATTTAAAATGCTCAATGTACATACTGTGTAAAGCTCAACAATCGTGTGGTTCGTAGGACTAGGCCAAGAGCTACATGCTTTTGCCTTCAAACTAATAAACTTCTATTTCTCATCTTCACGGATATAAGGGCTTTTTTCCAAACATTAAGAGTACCTGTAATCTCTACATAGATGTTATTCTTCATTATCCGGTGAGTGACGACTTCAATCAAACAGTCTCCACTTGGTTAAATTCCAGCGATTTTCCTTTCAAGGAGCAATCCCATATTCCAGATTTTAGGATTCCCAGTGCATTTATCGCATCAGATTCAACCATATCTTTAGCATCGAACCATTAAGAGCCATTTTTACCTGGAGGAGAACCAAAAGTTGCAGAGACCTACCTAGGGGTTTCTAGGAAGCACGCGAAGGAGCACGGCTAAGTGCTTTGTTGAAACTGTCGTTTACTTCTCTATCATAACCGTAACTCTATGAATCATCTTCAGTAATAATCTAGCTAATTGTTCCAAAAATTAAAGCATATCTGTATCCAAATTCAGTTCGGCTCCAACTTCTTACAGTGAAAAATGTGACGAACCCTGCGAATCCGTAACTGCGCAAATCAACCATTATTGGTGATCCCATGCCCCATAGAAATCGAACGGTCATTTTGATGTGGATATATGCAGGTGGGTCAAAACAAAAAATGTTCACATACTACTATATTGAATTTTATCAAGACCTTCCTCCCACATGTGGGGCTCTGTATTAGTAAACCAATTTTTTCCAGCTATTCGTGGGAGCAACTATGAATGAAGAAACAAAAAGCAACAGCAGTCATCGCCCAAATTTCAACAAAGAATACTTTAGCGTAGTTCCGGATTATAAAAACCATGGGTTTACAGAGAATCAGAATATCACAAGTAGCTGGAGTATGCAGAGATCATGTATCATGGTAAGTAATGATACGAATTATCTTTGTCTGCCAGAATTCCTGACAAGAGGCCTCGTTCCATTTCAAGTATATTTTGAGTAAGAGAAGAAGCATCAAGAAATCGTTTTAGTCTCCTGCTACTTCGATGAGAGTGGGCTAGTGGGCTATTGTCAGACAAAGAAGCTGCAATACTCCTGGGATGCGATGCACACAACACTGTTTAGGGAAGCTAGGATACCAACAGTAGAGGTAAGCAATTTTTTGAATATATTTTAAGAATAAAGTTTTAAAACATCATGTATGGAGCACGCCAACCTTTGTAACAATTAAGTGTAAGAAAAAAGTTTAGATATAACTTGGAGTATCTTCAACACAACAGATCTCTGATCAAAGAATAATCATGTTGAAACTAGAGACCCATTCTCCTCAGGTATAATTAAAGGAGACGATACTAGATGCATACAAATGGAGTGGTGCGAGTGTCTTAGAAACTAGCAGAGTTACACAAAGAAATTCACTACGAAGAAATTAGTAAAGCACAACGGCAAAGTTTCAGAAAATGTTGGAAAAATATTGAGTCTACATCTTCGGCTACAAAGCAGTGGTACTGAGACAGCCAAACGGCAGCTGTACGGAAAGTGCACTGCTATTGTTGGAGACTCACTTTTCTGTACGTCTCCAGAAAAAAATTGGAAGGACATAGCACAGCTACGAGGGGAACCGCAGCAATAGCTAAGTACATGCACAGCAGGGAACGAACAGCTCCTCTTTAATAAGGGCAAGAAAAAATCCTTCCTCGTTGACTTCGCTTTAATAGGTATAGCTTAGAGCTAAGGTATAGAACTATAGACCACAGCTTTAGGTAAAAACCAAAGTAATATTCAGAAAACCCAAATCATTCAGACTAATTAGCATCGCATCGTTTTTATCCAAGACTATGGGAATGCTCTTAGTAACAACCTCAGAACTGAGACTCTGGAGTGCAGGCCACGCCAGCCTAGTCAATCAAAGAGCATTAGATGCGATAGGAGTAGATGGGACAACCTCTAGATGGATGTCACAACTTGTAACGTCTAAAACAGCAGAAGTTAAAATAGGACAGACCTCACAAATGGAGCTTGATAGCAGATGAATTCTTGGACAATGGGGTTTTGAGAATACACTCTGAGATATAGTCAAAAATTACTCCACTATACAAGAAAAGGTGTGGATGGGTGAAACTGATTGTGAGCCCGTATAAATTAGATACTGAAAATAGTTGGCTTCGAGAATTTTTGAAAAGGGTGGGATTAATTTATCAGCTATAAACACTCAGCATCCACAGTGCCGCAGCAAGAAAAGATGACACAATAGATCCCTCAATTATACATACATATATTTCCATACACGCACAAAACTTGGTCTTCTTATTGTCCTGAACATACCAAAGAAAATGTGTGTGTATATCACCTAAATTGAAGATGTTTGTATGAATTCAATTCGTGATTCTTATTTATATGGATCCTGGTGTATTTTGCTTTAAAGCACGAATACAAACATAAATAACAGTGGGAATAATATTCAAATAAATGTTGTCCCTGTATAGGTAATTAATATGTTTTCCTTTTAATAATTCGACAAGCCCTCCAAATCTCATGGCGACTACTATTCAAAATTCAAATAAACTGAATTATTCTGATTACTTTTTCAACACAAAATATTGCGCATTGCAATTAAAGAAAGAAAAATATATATATTTAAAGTTCTAGCGTCGTTAAATTTACCTATCCAACTTTTAATGGATATAACTTTATATAAAACGTTTAACGATGTTGCTCGAGATCTTTAAACAGGCATTGACAGATCTAAGATAATCGTATCACAAGAAGGCATGTACTGTGATTAAAAAGCATCACTAGCTGCAATGTATATTTTTAGCTACAAGAACTATATACATTGAGGGAAAATCAATAATATGATAGAATCATTATATTTATTTATTTCGGAGGAGTCATCTATACATTATCAGTAAACTTGTAAACTGTCATTTCTGTAGATTTTAGCGACAGCTCTTTTTTTGCTTGAATTCATCATCATCATCATCATCAAGCCTTCCAATCCTATGTGGATTATGGCTATCTCTTTAGGCGCTTTAAATTCTTTTTTTGTGAGGTGGATTACTCCTCGTTTTCTAATTTTTATTTTCTTTATAGTTTGTCGTTTGTTTTGGCTGTTTTTGTTATTATTTTCCATTCTTTTCGTTCCGGCATTTTGCTCTCCAGTTTTTTCTATATTGAGAGCTCTGTCCTCTTCTATTTCGTTTCTCCAAGTTTTTCTCGGCCTGCCCCTTCTCCTTGGCCACAATGGGATCCATTGCGTTATTCTTTTGATTATTTCAATTGGTTTTCTTCTTATTATGAGCCCGGCCCAGTTGAGCCTTTGTGCTTTTATGTATCTCCTTCCCCAGTTCTCTCCCTATTTCTTCGTTTTTCTTTGCTTTTCTTTCTCCTTCTTGTGTTATATTTGGACCTGTTATAGTTTTCTTTATCTTTCTTTAGGTTCTTTTAAGTTCTTCTTCTTCTCTTTTGTTTATTACTGTTGTTTCCATTGCATATGTGATTACTGGTCGTATTAGGGTTTTGTACATCTTTATTTTATTTTGTTTGGTTATGTTTTTGTTTTTTAGTAGGTTTTTGTTTCTTCCGTAGGCTTGATAGCCCTTTTGTATCCTATCATTATCCGCTCTCTGATTGTTTGTCCCAACGTTATTCCTAGATAGTTAAAGGTCGATAATGTTTTAAAATTGTATTTGCTACTTTTCAGTTGGTTTGATTTCTGTTTTAGTTTTCCTCCTATTTTCATGTATTTTGTTTTTTCTGCATTTATTTCTAGTCCGTAATTTCTTGCTTCTTCTTCTTCTAATTTGTTGATCGATTTTAATAATTCTCTGTCCATTTGCTAGGATCGTTACATTATCTGCGTATGCTACTCTCTGTATTGCATCTGTTATGATGTTCTTATTTTGTAGTCCTGCGTTTCTCACAATGCCTTCCAGAATTATGTTGAATAGCGTTGGTGACATTGGGCTCCCTGCTTAACGCCCTTATTTGTGTACGTTTTATCTGATGTTGTAACTTGGAATCTCACTTTGATGTCACTCTTATTTAGTATTATTGCTATGATTTTTCTCAATTTTTTTGGATATCCTTGTCTTTATAATTCTTCTGTTATTTTCTCTCTTTTTATTGAGTCGAGAAGTCAATAAAAACTATATGTATTCCCCTTCCCCCTATAATCTGCTGTCTTTTCTTATAGCTTGGCTTATAGCGTGGATTACGTCTATAGTTGATCTTCCTAGTCTAAAGCCGTTTTGATAATCACTTAGTTCTCTCTCTGCTAATTCCTTCAACCTTTTATTTATTAAATATGCCCGTATTTTATAGGAGATATTTAGCAGGGTGATGGCTCTATAGTTCACACATATTTCTTTATTTCCTTTCTTAAATATTGGTGTGATTATGCCTGTGCTCCACTCTTCGGGGATTTTGTTTTGTTTCCATATCTGCTCCATTAGTTGATAAATATGTTTACTTAGTGTTTCTCCACCATATTTCCGGAAGTTTCGGTTCTATTCCATCATCTTCCGGGGCTTTGTCATTCCGCGGTTTTCGTATTTCGTCTTGCACCTCATTTTCTGTGGGGCATTTTACCTCTTCATCTTCTTCCACTGTTAACATTATTTCTTTATTTGGTTCGATTTTTTCTTTCTCGTTAAGTCTTTCTCTATAGTATTCTTTCTATATATTTCCCATCTCTTGTTAGTGGTGTTCTGTTTTGTCATCTCTCGCTTTTATCCATCTTGTTTTTATTATTGGTTTATAGTTTTGATATTTTATCTTTTTGTAGAATTGTCTCAAGTTATTTGTTTTTCCATCATTACTTATTTCTTCTATCATCCTATCAAGCCATTCGTTCTTTTTTCTTTTATAAATTGCATTTGCTCTATTCCTTTTTCTTTCGTATCCGTCTCTACTTTGTTCATCTTTTTTATCAGCCATTTTGTTCTCGCTTTGTTTTTTTTTGTTCTCTTGCCTCCTCACATTCTTGGTCGTATCATTCTTTATCTTTATTTTTTCTTTTCTCCCTGTTTAGTGTCTCTTCTGCCGTTTTTGCAATATTGGTTTTTATTTTCCTCCATGTTTCGTTAACCTCTTTTTTGTCTATTGAGTAACTTTCTTCTAGATATTTTATCCTATTCTCTTCTTTTTTTAGTTTTCCTGCATCTTTTTGTGCTTTTCTTTGTTTCATGATATCTGCTTAGTTCAAGATTTTTTATTTTTGCTATTACTAGATAATGGTCTGTATCTGCTTGTGCTCCTCTTTAAGTTCTTGTATCCGTTGTTTTTCTGCTAATTTCCTTTGTTGCTAGGATGTGATCTATTTGGGTTTCGGTGTTTCTCCCTGGATGTCTCCAAATTGCTTTATGTTTTGTGGGGTGTTCGAATTTGGTTGATAAACACTTCATATTCATTATTTCTGCCACTTGGGCTAGTCTGTGCCCGTTGTCATTAGTTTCATTATGGATTGTTCCTTTTTTATTTCCTATCACATTTCGTAGGTAATTTTCTTTGGTATTTTCTTTCCTACTTGACTTAGCTCTTCATAGAAGTCATCTTTTTCCTTCTCTTGTGCCACCTCTGCTGGTGCATATATATTGATAACTGTAACATATTTGTTCTTCAATTCCAGCCTCAGAGTTGGTATTCTTCCATTTACTGGTTCAAAATCTACAATGCAATTTCTAATTTCCTTCCTTACACAGAATCCCACTCCATTTCCCCTTTTTGCTTCTCCGGTAAATGGGAATATGTATTTTTCTTTTTTTATTTCTCCCTCTTTTTCCCATCTCGTTTCTTGTATTGTCGTGATATCTATGTTATATTTTTCTATTTCCTTTGCTAATTCTTCCATCTTTTCGGTTCTTAAGAGAGTCTTTACTGCTATTTTTCTATTGCTATTATTTTCCTCTAACAGATTATTATAACTAACATTACATCTAAAATTACTACTAGTGCTACTGTTCTTATTAATTAAACTTATTACTACTGTCGTTTTTCTTCTGTCCTTGCCCTTTCGTTTCTTCCGTTTTCTCATCTTCTTGTATTAGTTTTTTGAATCGTTTGGCTTCACTATTTTTTTCTCTGCGTTGCTCCCTTTCCATTCTTTTCCATTTACTGTTATTTTATTGTAACTTTTACTGTTTTTCCTTTTTCTGTCTCTTCCTTCGCTCTTTTCCGCAGTTGTTTTCTTTTTTCCAGTTCTCCTCGTGTGAGGTCTTCATTAATATATATTTGTTCTGTTCTGATTTCTCTTAATTTGTGCTTATTCTGGAGGATACTGTCTTTTTCCTTTTCAGTGTTTAATTCTATTAAGCACGTTTTCTCTCCAATTTTTTTTGCATGTTTCACTTCAGGTTCAGGTGCGTTTATTATTCTTTCAGCTGCTTCCTTCAGACTCATTTCATCTTCTGTATTTAGTTTTATTCCAGTTGGCACAAAGTTACTTCTCTTTCTTTCTTTTTCAAGTCGGTCAACTGATTTTCTTAATTCTATCATTTCTGCTGTGATCTTTCGATTTTCTTCTTTAATGTTCTCATTTCCTCCTTAAGTGTTTTATATTCCATTGTTAATTTTTTTTTAATTAGTTCTTTCTTGATGTCTTCCTGTTCTCTCCTTATGTGTTGTCTCTCTTTATCGCTTTTTGGTCTAATTTCATCTCAAAAATTATGTTCAGTATTTGATCTAGCTTATCTTCATCTTCTTTCTTCCTTCTTGTTAGCGATGTTACTGCCTTTTTAGTTGATATTTTTTCTGGTTCCTTTAATGCTCTCCTTTTTTCTTTTTTCTGTTGAATAGTCATCATCTGAATCCATTTTTTGCCCTTTCTGTTTGTTCAAATTTATTTTCTATTGTTAAATATCTGTTTTTCGTATTTCTTTAATATTTGTTAGTCCGTCCTCTGTATCGTAAACTAGTTTTTGTCTTCTCTTACTTCTTCTTATCTTTAGTAGATATGTTTTTTGCGGCTATTAATGGTTTTTATCTTTAAAATTTCACTTGACTGATACTTATTTGTTCGTGTTGATTTTGTACAATTATAATAAATATGTTATTTGTACTCACTATTTGGACAGTTGCTTGAAGTTTTCAGCGGATTTTCCTAGCTACAGTTATGTTTGTTATATTAGGTTGATATTCGTATTAGATTTTTGTTTTGTTCTATTACTTTTTTAATCCTTTCACGTTAACATGTGTCTATTTCTGTTTGCCAGAACCGTGTTTCGGATCTGATATCCCAAGTATCGAATGAACGATTCAGATATGATACTGTACTTTCCAATTTGCAGCTTCATCATCTCCACTTGTTTCCTGCTGGTAATTAGCAACGTCTAGCAGTATACACTCAAAGATTTTTCCAGCCGCATCCAGCATACAGAGTGAACGATGAAATGATAATTTAACAGGTGAATATATTGTTAGCAAGGCAGGTTGCTTTGTCAAGACATGCATTGTAAAATCTTAAAATAGTCCATACGCTGCGTTGTTGGCTGCTTTTAACCCAATGTTTGATATGATATCTAAACCAGGGGCTTTTCTGTTTCCTACTCTATTCTAGTTATTCTGTGAATGACTTGATCATCTCCACTTCCATTTCCTACTTAGCTCCTAAAATGCCTCTTTGTAAACTCCGCATCTACTGATTCCGATAATATGTGCTCAAATTAATTAGACCAACCTTGATACATACGGTGCATTTAGTCCACCAGTCAGCGTTTTTGTTAACAGCCATTCTACATTTGAAGTAGAGTTTTCCTCTGTAGAGCTCTTCTGTTGCAAGATATCCATAGTTCCTACACTTGAAGTATTTTATACTGCTTATGCCCATTGCGAAAAAAGTCTACAGTATTGAAGTGTTTAAAAGCATCACTGAACATAATTGAACTTCTAGTTTTCCAGCGATTTCTAACTTGCAGTGCATCCCCAAAGACGACGTTGAGTGAGATTCCTTCACTGTACCCAGGAGGAACAGTGCTTCTCAAAGTTAGCAAATACGGTAGCTACAAAACATGTATTGTATGTAGTCAACAATAGATCTAGGAACTCGTAAGAAATAAACTTAATCTCTAACGTTGGAATGCCTTCGGAGCTCGGTGCCTTTTCTGGTTTCGGGGATCTATCTTTATCTAGCTGCATCGGCTGTGAATAATGCTCGCCAATAATAGTATAATTTATAATTTTTATACAATTGGTGTTTGGAAAACAACCATCTTTGCTTTCTCCCAAATGTTATAGTTAAGGTCGTTGCAGACATTTTTCCAATTTTTCGCTTTTTCCACCTGGATAATAAGGTTCAATTCCCTTTTTGACTCTTTATAATCGCTTGAGTATAAAGTTGTACTAGAGTTCGCCTTACCCCAGTTACTGGTACTCAAGGTTCAAAATACCTCATTTGGAATTACACCATTCCTACTGGCTAGTGCATGCCACGACTTTTTACGAATCCGCCTCAACATTGACTGTAATACGTTGATGATCGATGCGACTGTGGAGACCATCAAGCAAGATTTGTTGAGATGTATTTGTGATAGCCTGGTGTCAATATAGTGCAAGTATTCATAACTTTGAAGTTGAGTCTACAACTACGATGACTTCACCATTGAACTAGTTAATAGTGTTTTCAATGCTACTTATTTTTTCGCTACAAACACTAATCTCTTCATTAGGGAAACGAAAGACGCATATAAAGTACTCATGGAAGTTTCTACCAAACAAAACTTGCTCCAAATTCGCTGTTATTGATGGTGATATTTAAAGGAGCCTTAAATGAGCAGAGAACAGGAGGGACTAGAAATGGTAGACGATTAAATATGAAAAAAGTTTTTTGAGAGTTTTATTTGATGTTTATTCTTCAGCTTTGTGTTACCTTCAGTCATTGGTGGCGTTAATGAGTTGTGGTACCACTAGATTTATGACCACAGACTTTTGTTATTGCGTAGCAATTGGAATTTTAGAAAATGACTGTATAATTTGATGATAAGGAGCGTTTAAAAGAAGCCACTTTGTACAAAAACGGAAGTAACGGTAACCCGTAGAGGATTGCGTTGCATGATTTTTTATGATATAAAAAAATCCTCACTCAACAACTACGCATAGAATCGTTTCATGCGTTTTGGTAATGGAGTACCATCAGTTGTTATTCCGAGAAATATCGATTCTGCGCATCATATAATTAAATAAAATCTGCATTTGGCACTTGATTCGCATTTAATTAGCATTTATTTTTCAGCTTATTGTTTCTAGAAGAGCATCCACAATTTGGAATATGGTCATTTCTACTTTGATATTATGAATAATTGGGAAGTGGGAATGGATTTCTGAATAAATAAAAACAAAATTTTATCATTTGTTTATATATTACAGTTATATAGTACAAGTTAATCTTTCGATATTCCGACTTTCAAATACATAAAAATTGTCTATATACAAATGACACAGATTTAAAAATCGCAATATTGCATCATATATTGAAAACAACATTTTTTGCAAGACATCCAAAAAGAAAACATTTTCTTCTATACTACACAAATAGAGCTTTTCAGAGAAAGTACTGGCAAAAAAACTGTATAAAAAGCTATTTGTATAAGTACGTTGCATAGGAACAAACAATTAGATCATGAATATCATTTAACAAACAGCAGATAGGTAGGGAATGTAAAATAGAAACTATTTCAAAGACTTCATAATAAAACTTTTCTCGGTTATAATAATACTCGAATTTTCAGCGAGGCGAGAACATAATATCTTGTTACATAAATTTCGAACGCGAATATCAGAATACATAACAGTCGTCATATTTGCTATGCAGACATTTCAACAGCAGCGTTACAGAAAATGTCTTCTAACAATCCATACAGAATTCTTCCAAATAAAGTATTTCAACTCTATATTATTCACAAATTAAAGACAATTCACAATTTCAGATTTGACTTTCTTTATATACACAAGTTTTTAAAGTTTATTCCATTGAAATTATTTTTATCTACAGTGTTTATTCATATTTCTCATTGTGGGGAACTTTTTACTTAGCCAATTGTGCAGTGCAACAATAATGATTCAATAGGTCATATTTATTCTCAAATTAGTGATTAATTCTAACATTTTTCTCTGTGAAAGAAACCCTTTCAAAATTGTAGAGAATAATGAAATTAGATCTGGAATGTGTATATGTATATTACTTTAATGGTTGGTATCATTGGCATTATGACCTGTGACAAAACTTACATTTTATTTACTGTAAATGTGTGAGGGACTTGATATTTGGTTTATTGAGGAAACGCATATGTTTACAAAGATTAGGAAATTATTCTAGATTCAAGGTTACTAATATTATGTCGGGAGTTAATAGCAAAGATCTAAATTGTTAATTCATGAACTTGAAAACATTAGTTCACACAGAAAACTATGGAGTTTCAAAATACTGACCCAGGCATGTAAAAAATCACTGAACTAATCTTTTATTGGAAATTGTAAGTTGTAGTTAACCTCTTCATTGAAAATGCGAAGCAAAAGATGAAACCGTCGAACACATGGTTTAAACAACCCTACGTCTTTAGCGGCTATGAGAGTCAAAAGTAAATCTTATTCACATTAAAAATAGACCCAACTATTCAAGGTAATGAGATGATTGTTGATGTGATGAGTTATTTATCATATCATAGTATTGATTTCTGTGATCTATTGTGTCCCATTTTCTCGCCATAGCACTGGGGATGCTCAGTGTTAACAGTTGTTCTATTAGTCCCACATATTTTAGAAAGTTGAGGATGTGGAATAGATCTACCTGTTGAAAATCTTCGTCTTCTATTTCATACGGTCGTAGGTGTAATAGTTTAACCTCCCACACTTCGATGGATGTGAATATAGGTATCGTCCTCTACGTACCAGAATAAGCACGTTGCATCCTCTACTAAATCTAGCATCTTCAGGTGTCCATTGAAGCGATGGAACACTCATGTTAGTATTCATGCTGTCTAATAAAGAGAATGATTTTTTTTTATTATTGTACTTTTTGTCTCTCAACTACATGTAATCAACAGATATTGCTGATTTCATTGATTGTTCGCTACAATTCTGACAGTCAATTTATTATTGGTCGGCTATGAAAAGCACATAGGCTTCGAGGTGTCCAATCTCATATATTCATTGAATACAAAGAATATTTTTTTACCTGTGTCTCTTAACCCTTCGATTAATCAGCATAAGAAATTGGTACAGCGAATCATATAGAACCAGATAGAACTTTTTTTCGCTTCTCTATTTGCATCAGTTCTCTTTATTTCTCATTTAGTTCAATAACTCCGTGTCAGGGCATTTACGAATTTTTATTAATTACTAATATATTATTCACGGAATGAATATATTTTCTATCCTGACTAGTGAGATAACAAAGTAATATATCAACTTATATACAATTTCAGTAAACGAACAAAAATAATTTAAAGCTTTGTAAAAATTTATTTTAATGGATGAACGCAACTGTTAAAACCTCTTTTACATCAAAATCAAATAAAACGACTGTACTTATAAGCAAGCTTGAAATATGAAAATTCGAGAATTGCTAATATCAATAAGACAAAACAAATTCGTTGTAAACACAATTAAAAACGTACTTATTTATATACGTTAATATAATAAATACTTTAAAAAGAATAATACTGTAGAAAATATACAAAAATAAGGTAAATAGTCTATTAAACCCAGTAATATTCGAATGGCAAGTGAGTTAATTATTGGCAATATAATCATACATATATACAAAAAACATCTACAAGAAGTCTTATTCGCCTAACAACTTGCTATGAATAAATTTATTGTGAAAAAGACTGTGTTACAAGTATTCAAAATTGGCATACATTTTCGTGATAATCAATAATTGAAAATAAAAAATTGTTTACCAGATAGTGCGTGGTGGAAAGCAAAAAAATTTTATGGAGTTGTCTTAAAAGTCGAGTACAATACAGTAATTAGAGGAGGAGCTTTCGACAAGATATGGGTAACATACGCAGCGCTATGTGTATGTGTCGAAGCATTTTCGAAAAACTAAGTGCCAGGTTTCAGGTATGCCAGTGGCGAGATAGGGACCACTTAACCCCTTTATTTTTAACAAATAATTTTCCATTTCATGTTCATGATTTTGAATAAATATTTGTTTGAATCCAATGTGTTTCCTTTTATCACCGCAATTTCAAAAGTGCTAAATTTTAAGGTCTGTACATGAGAGATATTTGATTAGAACTAGCCATGGATCTAGGAGTACGTAGAACTCAGAAAGACTAAATGAATCGGTAGCGAATAATTATTAATATGGCACAATGTAGAGGTCTGTGATTATGGTAGTTCAAACATGTGGTAAACGAAATTATCGAATATATCACCGATAATTGAGAGAAGTGGGATTACATGCAACAATTCTCTACAAGTTGAAACAATATGAGAAAAAATTGCTGAAAAGAATAATAATTGAAAGTTATATTTAGTATTACCTCTAGATTACAGAAGATATTTACTATAATAATAATAATTTGGTTACATTTCCTTTCAATGTATAGACAATAGTTCCTGTTATTTATTTACAGCCTTCATTTATTCATCAATATTATTTTTATACAACAACAATTCGACCAATTCAATATGGAAATTATATCGGTGGAGGACGTAGATAAAGACGATTTAATAGTTTTTATTGTACGGGTTGTTAAGATGTTGCAGCTCAATAACCCTTTGCATATGAAATATTTATCTTGTAATAACTTTTATAAATGATAAAATGATAACAGATACATTTCGTGTATAAGATTTCTGTGATACACTTCAATGAATTCTTGATGTAAGGGGGTATCGAGTTGGTTATGACTGATGTTATATCGATTTCTTTCGCGCACTAAACAAGAATGTGTTTTAGAGATAGCCGCTTTTTATATACTTCACAAATTGTTTGTTGTTGAGTTATTTGATTTTATTTTTATTTATAAATTGTAGCTTACTAGACCGGGAAAGTTAGGAAATTATCAGCAATTTTACCCTAAGGAATTTAATCCCACTAATCGAAAACATGTCGACCCAAGATCATTTTCCACTGAAGCGCATTCAAAAATTGAGTCTTTTACTCTGATAATTCTTTCGTTTTTGCAAAAATAATTATAGTTAACAAAATTGTAAGAAATCTTACAGCACTATAAAAAAATTTTTTTTCAACCTTTAGTTTTACGAAATTTTTAACCAATTTAAAAACTTGTTTTTGAGACAAGTTTAATCAAAATATTGAAATAGAATTAATAACCTACGGAAATATGAAGAAAATGTATCGAAAAAAGATTGAAAACTTCAATTTTCAATATTCAAAATAGCAGCGGGGTAAACTGACTATATTTTTGTTTCTAATTGCTGTTCTTTTTGTAAACATTAAAATTTTAAAATGTAGTTTGCTGCAATCGAAAGACTAAGAATTGTAGTTTAATAGACAACATGAACAATATGTTTTTGATATATTTTTATAACGCCTAAACGATTTTCTTCCAAGATTTTCTGTTTAAAAATTGATGTTAGCTTTCGTTATAGATTATAAAAAGATGGGACGTCTAAAACAAATGAAAAAGTTGATGTTATGTTGATTATTTGGCCTTACTTTCCCAAAGTATACCAGGTTAGTTTACTATTGTGTGATCATTAAAGTGCGCTTCTCTTGTTACCAACAAAAAGTTGATAAACTTTTTCATTAAATGCTTTTTTTTATATTAATCAAATTATAAGAGAATCGTATCAAAACTGAATTTTTTTTTCTATATTTTAAGATGAATTTCAAGGAGATAATTTTCAGATAAATTTTTTCACAGCAAGATTTTTCACATTTGTAAAAAGACTAAATGATGTATTGAACATCGTTCTCGAAAATACCCTCCTAAAATGTAAGGACGGTTAATAAATCTAGTTTAAAATATTAGTTTTTAGCCCGCTTCACTTGGTTAATAACAATGAATTAGACGAATTTCAGTCATTTTTGTTCTATAAATAAAAGCATCGTACAGGGTTTTATATAATAAAGTACCTAGGAAAATGAGATTCATCGTTTCATTTCTCTACATATAATAATTAGAGCTGCCTTTTTTGTTTCTGTTAAATACGAACACCCTGTATCGTACAAATAATGTATAAAATTATAAAAAAATTAAAATAATAAATCCTAATTATTATTTACAGAATTTGCAATATACACGTTTTGCTACTTGTCAAATTTATATTTTATCTCATATTATATTTCAGGATACACTAACTCTAACAATAAGTGTAATCTTTATTTCATAAGTCAACACTGAAGATGCAAGAGTATTTTATAGATATTGTAGTACTTTCTAGCAAACTATCCTTTTCTAAATTTTAACATATTTTAATTATTCTGTCTTTCTCATTATTGTCCAATTAGCATACTGATAAGTTTTTTTTGAGATATATGTAAAGTATCAAGTGCATAAAATAAGAGTAAAAATATTATGTTCACATTTTCCAAAATATATACATATACATACCAAAAATTATTTAAAATGAAGCTTCATCTTCTAAATATCTTTTTTACAAATTCAGAAGAAAATTTACCAAAAAATAGAAGTGGTTATACATATGAGTATATCACATAACTAATGTTAACTAGTTGAAAATATTTTGATTTCTGGGAAAAAACGGTCTTCTACGTGACAAAAGGTTCTTTCCCTTTACACCAACCTCAGATTATTCTTACTTTTGACGTCATAGCTCGGTTCAATGTACGTTCCTTTTCAGTCTCACAAGTGAGACCTAATTGGGTTTTTTGCTCTAACAGACGGTTGGATCATTTCACTTGAATGTAAATGGAAAGCAGTTATTATATCCATTATTGGTGTTCAATATTACGTTTACTTATTTTCAGTAAAATTTTTTCCACACGAGGTAGACGAATTTTTTACGTTTTACGGAAATGAAAGGTATATGAAAAAAACGAGATAAAGTATTACATGCAGTATTAGTTTTCAACTTATTTAGTCTATTAAGTTAGAATTTCTGGAGCCGATGGTGATATTCATATTTAAACTACAACTTGACTGAGACAACAACTAAGGCAAATTCATAAACTTGACTTTCTGTTTACCGTTGCCGTTTGCTGTTACAAAATTAAAAACATTGAAATGCATAAAATCATTCATAGTTGCCGTTTGAGGTCGCCGTCAGCCGTTCGTGACAACTTTCATAGCAACAGAAAAGAACCAATCACATCCGTTTGCGTTTGTCACGTGATTTTGACGTATGACGTTAGAGCGTGATGTTGAGGTTATTTCTCTTTCTGTTTGTTTGTTTATAGTGGTATTTTGGATGTGCTTGTTTTCTCTTCATTATTTTCCGTAATATCGTCCAAAAATACTGGATTACAAACAAAAACACAAAAATATCACGAAAACAAAAAGCAGCAAGCACATCAAAAAGAATAACAGAATTTTTAGGTTAACGGCAGCAACATCAAGATTATGAATAGGGTGTAGAATTTGCAACAAACGTTATACGGTAAACGTCACCCGCGAATGGCAAACGGAAAGTCAAGTTTTTGAATCGACCTTTACACTGTCTGACGCGCGTTTCGATAACCAAGTTATCGTCTTACGGAACTGAAGGTAAACTCAATGCGTGTCAGACAGCATAATTGTGAGTGTTGGTGTAGTGGCAGTGTAAGCAGTGCGTTTTTCCTCCATGTCACTAAATACTTCCACAATTCAATCACCACTTTATAGCAATGGTCTGATGAGCAAATCATCAAATTCGATTTCCGAAATTTCTTTATTTCTGCGCACAAAATAACGAATCAATTTAATTAGAAAGTTTGTCTTTGCTTCGGCGAGAGCATCTAACTTTGATGTAGTACTTTCGTATTGCTCTGTACAGTAGCGACAAATTGGTTAGTTGAGAGAAGCTTTTCTTACTTTAAAAGAGTGAAGAACTATTTACTTTATTTCAAGCTAAATTTTATCCATAGAGTCAGATCTAATGAATAAGGACCTCAAAAATGTATTACAGTTTAAGTTAAAAACATCACAACAGATAATAAAATATTCATTTTATTGTTGTTAAACTTTGATTGTGATAACAAATATGTATCAAAGTTACTCACTGGTTATATAAACTTTATTTATATTATATGAATGTTGAATAGTTTCTTCGCTTAAAATAATGTTCTCTATCAATTGTTTGCCGTGAAAATTTTATTGATGAAAAGTGTAATTTAAATAATTGTGAAAGTAAAGTGAAGTAAATCCGCCACTGGTTACAATCAGTGAAATCTTGGCTTTTTTGAAATGTACTGCGCCATTTTAAATCATTTAAGCTATTTTCGTCTAATGAGCGACATTATAAATGGACAATTGTAATGGTAGCTTGAAGTATGGGAAATATTTTTGGTATAAATTAAGTAAATAAAACAGAACACATTCAATTGCTAAATAAGTTGAATTGTAAAATAAAAGTAAACAAAAAAAATAATTATAAAATATTCTAAAATAGCGAATATCTACAAGACAAAGCTTCAAACATAAACTAATCATTATATATGAGATTTATATTAAGGAAATAGAAACACAATTCTTCATTTCAATGACTATTTCCTTCGAAAAATTTAAGCCAACCAAAAATTGATAATATTGATAATATAACTTGTGAGTATGAATAATAGTCAATACAGAGTTTCAACTTGAGCCATAAATAAAATATATATTTAAAAAGGATAGTTTTTAGTACAGTACTGCAGACATCACAATAAAAACAATTGTAAACTTTAACATTCAAAATACTTACTACCCCAGAAACTAAATGCATCTTTAAGAAAAAATGATTAACACAACCATTTGACATTAATCATTACTCTGACGTTACTAACAGTATATATGAGTAAACACATTTTCTACAGACAGTGGAATTAAACACTTACATAAGTGAAAAGATATGTTCTTTTGGTTGCCGTACTGTTCTTCTATCCATAAATATTCATGTTGAAATCTTCAGACAACTGTTTTCAAATCTTTTAGTCTAGTCGTAGGAAAGTTTTTTGCAATCAGATGTATAAAAATCGCCCAATTTATATTTTTATTTTACAATGAGTATATATTGATTCACACTGTAAGCTTCTATCAAACTTTGTATTTGTATTTGTTTTAGAACGCACAATGGAAAATGTACAAACCAACTATTGCCAGTTAGTTTTGACTTCACAACGTTGTGATTAATTTTATTTGAAAGTATGACGTATGTTAAATCTACTATGTAACAAAATCTTGATACGTTTTCATTGCACTACTAGCCTAATAGATTAACTAAATTACCAATGCTAGACAAGCTAAAATAAAAATAATGTATTGACTAGTATGAGCACACGAGTATTTTCAAAAGTGATGTACTGGAAAAAACTAGGTTTTCCATTAAACAATAGGGAAAAAATAATTTAAGAAACTCTCAAAGTCTAGTTAACTATATTCTTGGAAAATATAACCAAATCAAACAGAACTAGAACAAAAAATTTCAAAAATATTACAAAAAAATGAAAAGTAATTGAACAAGTCGTTTATCATTTGATGTAATATACATTATTATTGATTACGACTTGGAAGAAGACAACATGCAATTCAAGACGCAATATATCTTGATAAAAAGCATGCGCAGGTGGAATTCAGCTGATCAATAAATGTAAGATATCGGATTTCGAGAAGGTATTTGACAGTAATCAGAAATAAATTTATTTTTATTTTTACTCATCTAAGAAATCTCAAAAAATCCTAAAACTTACATTTTTTTCACATTATTTGTTAAAAGCGATAATTTTAATAACGAAATTCGTTAATTTAAATAGTTTGTCATGTCAAAAAAACCAATCAGCTGCGAGTGACGTCACTATATAGTGAACGATTAAAGCCATTGTTGTTTTGGCTATCAATGCACCAGTAATTTTGTATTCTTGTTATTTACAGACGAATTTTCGGATTTATACCTAAATCAAGTTTTGGTTTGTGTACTTTAACGACTCTTACAGTACTTAAAATTGATATTAAGAGCTTAAACTTTGCGAAAATTTTTTTTCTATATGTAGATTAATATTTTGCTTGAGCACCGGAAAAAAATTTTTTAGGAAATGTATCACCCTACTGCTCATCTTCCCCCTCAAACGGGATTCCAACACGTTATATCCCGTTTAGTCGCTGCCATATAAACATGACTGTTGGTATTGATCCTCCCACCAAGTGTGAATTGCGAGTTGTGAAGGAAAGGGGTGCAGTGGAAATCCATTGAAGAATGAGTCGAGTGTATGGAGTCACCAATATGAGTGATGTCGAAAATTTAAAGATGACCGAAATGATGTTCATGATGAAGGGGTTCAAGGACGCAAGTCTATCACAACAGACGACATTATTTAGCAAGTTGACCAAATGATTAGGGAAACTCGAAGTTTCGCCATAAGTGAATTATCGATACAATTTCCGGATATGCCCCATATTCTATCGTTACTAATCAGATGCGCTCGTTGGTTTTCATCAATGTTGACTGACAATCACAAATCTTTCCGAATAGGTGCAGATTTGGAGTTAACTTGACAAGATACGGAGAAAGTGATGAGACATAACACATTAGACATTATTCATATGCTATATTTTGACAAGAAATTGCACGTTGTCTTGCTCCATGTCAAGCGGATTTTGAAATAGTTATACACTATTTCACCTTACTGGTAATACTGTTGTTTTATTTGGTCCTGTAATATTTCTGACTTTCTAACTTTTTATTCTGAAATTTTTACTATCGATATTTTTGAGAATTACTTAAAATACTGAGTAGAAACTACTTTATTGATTTATTTCAACAATTTACGCAACAATTTATCTGAAACTTTATTTAAAAGGATAAACTCAAGAATTTACATTAAAATATTTTCTCAGTATTGATAATTCAGCTTATTTAAAATGAGATAAAATAGAAATAAAAAGATATTCTATCATCCAAAAAATATGTTCAAAATTTTTGTTTATACATCTACTCAACCGTTTTGGAAAAGTTGAATTTATTACATTAAAAAACGTGAATTATTACCTATACCACGATTGTGTGTGAAATTTTCGGTTCCTTTAATTTGCATATGGAACTAATTTGATAGTTTTCGCATCATTCTTTCTTAAAAAAATTTCATATCTGGGGTATAATACTTGGAAAATATCATGGCAATTTATTATCTCAATCTACCATTTTGGCTCCGTATATTCTATAAAGGCTAGAAATTTTAGGCCAAAATATATAAATTTTGACTTTCAGATTCCGATCAACGAGCTAAGGAAAGAAACACACAGAAAATGATATTTTTCTACGTACTTAATTCTTGGAGCTATTTTATTTAAACTGCTAAGTACAGGTTAGTTTATAAAAAATAAATAAATATTTACAGTCACCTGTGAAATTTGATTAGACTGATCAAATCATTCAAGATAACCGATTTTTACCAGTCAATAAACAACATCCTGTACTCAACTAGCTGTCTTACAAAAATACCTCACCGTCTGTGCGTTTCTGCTTAGCTCTAACGTAGAGTTACGCATCACTATAGTGGTTTTGATCACTAATTTGGCGTATAATTTTTTTAGGTTTGTCCAGTTCTTCCTGCATGTGCCTAAATCTAACGAAGCCTTGCTCATCTACCAACATTGAATCTTGCATTTGATGCCTGTCGTGATTCGGTAATGTTTGAACTCCGAGGTGTGGCCTTGGATGGTTTTTGCGCGCTCTCCCTGTCGATCTACGACCCGAAGTATTCGAACTGTTTCTTGAACGCCGGTCGAAATCAGATCGTTCGAATTCGTGTCTTGTTCTTTCATATTGATGCGAATTAGGATTATCGACGGGTTCGCTGTATATATTCCTTTCCGAATTATTTCCAAACATATCCTGTTGGTAATCTTCGTTATTATATTCTATATCATATTTAGGTTTGACATAGTATTTAGCTGAATCGTAGGCCTTTCTGCCTGAAGACCTTTCATTTCTCAAAGAATTTTGAACAGAATTGTGTGCACCTCTTTCGAAATTACCCGAATTCGGTTGTGTGAAATTACTCAAACTAGATCCGTCCACGTTTTGTCGAGAATCAAATCTATCCGATCCCCATTTCGGCCGTTCAAATCTATCGAAATTACTACTTCGTTCACTATCGCTTTGATACCTTTCTAACGTGGATTTTTTGTCGAATGAATCATTTTGGAAAGCGTTTTTCAGTAAATTTGGTCTTTCTATAGGTTCTGTAGGAATATTATCCATAATCATTTCTTGTCTACTATAGTTCAATGCATTAGGGTTAGTATTGCAATTATTTGGGTAAATATTATCGGTACTTGAATCGCTTGTCGTACAAGGGAATAGAGGGAAACCACCAGTCGACTGTTTTTCTCTTTGAGACATTTTCAAACTAACTACAATAGCTAGTAAAGTTATAATGGAAATTTCTATTAATCTAACAGACAGTTCGAAACTCCAAAGTATCCAATGGTGTTTAATTTCTTTGTTAAAACGATCTACTTTAATGAAGAAAAGCGCGTAAACTTGAACAAGTCCTAAAAGTATGAATAAAAGAGCAACAGCTATAGTAATATGACTAGCGTAAGAAATATTTTGAGTACACATTTCAGATAAGTTTTGGCTTTTCTTTGCAAGAACATTTTTAATGATTTTATACAAATAGAGATAACTGAAACCGAGAGCCCAAGCCAGCAGTACGAAGGAAGGTTTGCAAACAGTTAAACTGGCTTTATCGAAATAACCCAGGGTTTCTACAATACTTACACAGAAGCAAAGAGCTATATGAAGTAGCGCTACTGCTATTAGAAATACAGGTCGTGTTTTAATCTCAAGATGCGTTAAAGTCCTTTTTAATAAAAACAGTATCAATACAGCAAAAGTAGTTGCAAGAAGACTTAATGGGAAATTGTGAAGAAAATCGTAAAGGAAAATGTTAAAAGAATTGTATAGATTGTAAGGATCGTACACCAAATAGAATATACGTAACACGCATATTACAGTTAGCATCAAGTGTATTGTAAGAAAATAACTCTTAGAGAACATATGTGGATCGTTTTCGTAACGAATTAATTTAAAAATGGAAAACGTAGCTAATAATATGTATCCAAACACAACCAAATAAACATGAACGTTCCAACATATTAACCATATCTCATCGGATTTAGCTATAGTAACGTTCATCTCTTTGTTCAAATCTTTTTCTTTGACGTTGGGCAGATTAAGTACATCTGACATTTGTGTAGTTACATCCTCTGGATTATTTTTCTTTTCGGATATTGTGTTATCCTTTTTTATAGTTACACTTTCTGAACGATCAGGCGGGCCAGTATCTTGATTAAAATCCTTTTTTGAATTATTTTCATCATTTTTTGTGTCTTCTAGTTTTGTCTTCGTATATTCAGTTTCGCTTGTATCACCTACTTTTGAACTCGGTTCTGCTGGTGGAATTCTTGTTTTAGTTATTTTTGGTTCAAAATGTTGTAGATTAGGTGTTGCAGTAACAGTTCTTAGAAGTATGTCAGAAATGTCTTCGTGTCTACCATTGGATCCACTTAAAATTCTTGTAATGGCAGGTATTGCAGGTATTTTTTCGTACTCAAAATTACTTTCGGACAAATTTCTATTATGTCCATGGAATTCACCTACTCTTACATTGTGAGAAGGGGTATTTAGCGATTTTTTCTTTTCGTTCTTCTCTGGCGAACTATGATTTGGATTAGGAGGACGATACTGCTCATTATTATTGACATTCGGTCTTTCAGGTACTTTTTCCACATTTACTTTAGGTAAATCTGGCCTAAAAGGTATTCTGTCTTTAGTAGGCATCAGACTGGGTGGAGGAATAGGTCTGCGATTAGCATAGCTATCTGAGTTTGTGCCTCTTAAGGTAGGTTTGTCCGCAAAAGGATTTTGGTATTCTGGGGGGAGCGGAGGAGTGAAAAATGATCGACTTGGTGGAACGTAACTAGGTGGTTCTTTGCCATAAATGGATTTTGTCGGTCTGACATTCTTCAGAAGATTATATGAAGTAGTGGTTTTATAAATATTTTCAGTAACTTGTTCGGCATTATTATTATTTAAATTAAAATCGGGTTTTAATCGATCATTGTTGTATCTGTTGGGATTGTTGTAATGTTTATTATTATTGTTTTTAAGAATATCAGCAGCAGGAGCTGATGTAGGTAGAGCGTGATCCTTTTCAAGGTCTGCACCATATCCGATATCCAAATCTCGTCTACTATTCTCGCTCTCGAAATCGGGTTGTTCAAATTCCACGTTGGATCTATCGGGAATAGTATCTACCCTCAACCATTCGTCGTTACCATTAATATATCGATAAGTCGTTAATAATGGAGTGACTAAAGTTGTCACAGGATAAACGTTATCGGGTATAGAACGTTTAGTAGTGCTTCCATAAGCTACTTTATTGAAAACGGCAGCGATGCTTTGTTCCAAATTAATTTTATCCATCAATTGTTCCTTTTTATCGAACTCATCGTTGAAACCGTTTACTTTTGCGAAAGACATCAACAACACGGCAATAAGCAAAATCCCACTCGAATGCGAGTTCCTCTTTACAATTGACCATTGACTTTTATATAGGCACATAAATATTTTCCATAGACTTAATATTAACAAATAACTAAATTGGGTACAGTGTTTTTCACAATATAAACAATCACAGATAACATAGTTGCCTCGGGAGACATTACTGTTTTCAATCTTATTATTTAAATCACTACAATAGCCTGGGCCACATTCAACCGTTCTTCTAGAAAGTTCATGATCGGAGTCCTCTTCTGTAACGTCAAAACAACAACGGTCATCTCTGTATCCAGGGTGAATCCTGTTTTCTTCTTTGTCAAATATTCTTGGTTCTACATGCCTAATGACGACACCGGCATCAAGAAGAAAACTCGTACAATTCAAGTCCATATTAGGTATGTAATCAGAACCTCGTATTAACAAATTCATCAGTCTGTTGTCTCCGATTTGGATGACATTGCGCTCTACGCTTGAGATCATTTACCTGTCATTCTAATAACAGATCGGATGTAAGTAGTAGTAGTAGTAGTAAGAGATGTTCCAAGCTGCAGCTAATTGGGAATTATCAGATGGTATATACCTGCAACAACAGAAAAAAATGGTTAATAAAATATAATAATTGAATTAAAAATTTTTTATAATAAAAATATATATGAATAAAATGATTTAACTTTGTAGAGCATATATACAAAAAATAAACGTAAATTACATACAAAAATTTCGTTTGTTTCGCCAGACGTTGGATTGGATTATAGAAGATCTAATGCGTAATTGATTGTAGTTCAGTACAGGATGGTCCCAGAAGACCTGGTCCAATAAAAAAAACACTAAAATTTTGAGAAAAATATATTTCTTGTTCAACGTAATCTCCTTTTAGCTCCTTCCCAGTTATGTTCAATAAGTTCTATACCCTTTTTATAATAAGAATAGTCAAGCTCCTCAAAATAGCCATGAACTGCAGACATCACCTCTTCATTGATGGAAAATACACTAAGCCATTTTGGGAGCCAAGTCTGGGAACAGAAAATAATCTGAAGGGGCTAAGCAATTCACTTTAATTCATTCATTTTGGCCATTACAATGCCAAATGCGACCGTTTTTACTTAATTGCTTTGCCCAAACGTTGCAATAAGTTCTCATAATACTTGTCGTTGATAGTTTTTCTTTTATCAAGATAGTTAATGAAAATTATCAAACGCGCATCTCAAAAAATACGAAGCCATGACCTTACCTCCAAATGGAACGGTCTTCGCTTTTGTTGGAGGCGGTTCTCTCATTTGAGTCCATTGTTTTAATTGTTCTTTTGTTTAGGGTCTGTAGTGATGGACCCACGTGTCATCCGTGGTTATGAAACGGCGAAAAAATTCGGCTTTATTTATGTGAAACATTGCCAAATAGTAGATGGAAACATATCCACGATGCTGTTTTTGTTCCACTGTGAGCAGACGCTTCCATTTTGCACACGCTTTCTCATGTCAAAAGTTTCAGTAAATATGCGAAGTACCATACATTTTGAAACGTCTTTTATGTCTGCTAGCTCGTGCAATTCAGTCGACGATCACCAAGAGTAGAATCTAGCTCAGCTTTAATATTGTTTGGGCTAACGCCTTTCAAATAAAAGTATTGTACCTATCACGTAACGATAACCAATTTTTTCCATGTTTATAAATTCATTGAAAACGGTCACTATTGATAGCTGCCAAACAAATACTAAACAAAGTGGTGTCTTGAAACATATACTATATATGTTACAGGAAAAGTAGATTGTTAGGGAGAGTTGACTCTGCCTAGGAAGTGTTAACTCTTACTAAAAGTTTCAGTAAAAGTTGGATGAGAATAAACAAATCAACTTTACCTAGGAAGAGTTAAGTATACCTACTGTGGTTTAGTAAAAGTTTATTCTGAGATGTTGCTCTTCGCATATAACTGCGCGCGCTATCTTTGTTTTGTTTATGTTTATTCCTGCTCTAGTTGTTTTTACTGTCTTTACCGTTGTCTTCCCGTTCACGTGTCTATTTGATGCTATTAACAACAGCGACCAAGGATTTAGTAAGTGTTTACATTTCATTAATTAGTTGCAGTTTGTTATAAAATTTCATTAATAGCCCAGTAATAGAAGTAGTTTAAAGTTGTAAAGTTATCTACTTAATGTGTGTCGTGATTCTCCGAATTTGAGGTTAGATTAGGTTAGGTTATGTTTTTGCTTTTATATTTGTTTTTCATTTTATTTTTTTTTTATTTATTTATTAGGAAGACTGTTTTTCCTTACGGAAAGTCAACTTTCACTAAATCAAGGTAGTAAGAATATAATTTCATCAGATATAGTCAACTCTGACTTTCTTGTTGATTAAAATATCACTGTTTCCATTTAATCAATTTTTCCTGAAAATATCAGTAAGAGTCGACTTTACCAAGGCCAAATCGGTTTTCCCCTAACAAAAAGTCAACTTTTACTAACTCAAGGCAGTAAGAGTATACTTTCCCTAGGTCTAGTCTAATAATCGTTTTTTAACGAGATAATCGCGAAAAAGCGTTTGTTGTTACCTTTGATGTCGAGTAAGCTTTTTAGCGGCACATGTATCAATGAAGAATTCTGTTAGAAATAATAAAACGAAGATTGATGCAAAAATTCAGCTTTTCCTAAATTTTTTCAAAGTTTTGAATTCTTTTGTTTGTATTCACTGAATTATAACGAGATTGGAATATTATGTAAGGTACATGATGAATTTTTGGATCTAGTTTGGTAAGATGGTAAGAGTGAAATTGGACTATTAAATTTTATTGTAAAGCTTTGGATGAACATTTTGCAACAGAGCACCAAGTCGCACAACTTCGCCAGCTTTCCCACAATCTTCATGTAGTTCTTTGCGACTTTTGGCACTGTTACAGATTTAATCATCTAAAAGGACATGAATCCAATGAAAAAGAGACGGTTGAAACTTATACCACGAATGCAATGGAGCCAATTTCAAATACTGACTTCTAATACCGGTGGGAACGTGTTATACAACCAAATGGAGACTACTTTGAATAATATCACTCAGCGCATGATAATAAGGACACTATTGCGGAGATACGAAGGTAGGTGAGACACTTTTAGGATAAATTTCGTACACTGTCGCGGGTTCTGATAACCTAATTATCGTCTTCAGAGACCGAAGGTAAACTCGATCTGTGTAGATGATAACTTTCTTAACAAAACGTATACGAATTGTGAAAAATTCTAAATCAGACTTTCGCCGTTCAGCCTGATTTCTTAGTTAACATATTTTTGAGCGAGTTCTTTAGGATGAAAAATACATGATAATACTTTAGCGCTAAATGTTAAAAATGTGTGGATGCAGATAACAATGAACTTTGCTTTACATTTTTACTTTACTTTTATTGCGACTTCTTTGTTATTTCTGACTGTTAAGAGATGAGGTTTGAAAAATGTTTGTTGAAAGTCATAAAAGTATGTTTTAATACATTGTCTAGACTGTTACTAACCACTGTATAATGTTATAAAAGTACATTTGTTTGGATTAAACAATTATGTCGTCTACACGTATCTAAGTTTTAAGTAATCCTTGGAAACAACTACAACTTAAAAATAACAATCAACAAAGCGACCCAGCTGGTGTATGATATATTACCAAGAAAAGACAAAGACAAACAAATAGTCGGTTCCGCGGGTTCGAAATCTTAATTGTTTAGTATAAAAAAGAAGAGAAAACAATTTCCGGTTCATGTAGTTTGTATTTGTTTGAAAGCACATGGGCCTATTAAATTATCATTATTATTGTCTGAGTTTGTGCTACGGTGCATGTGTGCAAGAAGAAATGTCACATTTGAAAGAAAAGCCGTAATTAATTACTTATAATGTTCTGTAAGGTTTACACATTTATTCGAATTTAAAGTTCGACATGAACTAAACATTTATTACCAGAAAGAAAACGAGTTTAATAATAGTAATTTGTAAAATTACAGGTTTATTACACATTTTTCAAAACGTAGGCATCAATTAGTCGAAACGTAAAAGTAGACGTTTGTTAATATTAATGTACAAAATATATTGTGAAATTCAACAACACGTTTGGAGAATCACAAAGTTAAAGAAAATGCTAATGCATAATCTTAAAAATATCATTTTTTATTATCAATAGAATATTCGTCACCGTATACAGGGTGTTTCAAAAAAGGGACCTCGTCTCTAGAATAGGTACAAAATTGAAAATAATTGAGAATCTCTATTCCATATGCACGATTTAGCTCCACTGCACTTTAACGGAAGGTCTCGTAATAGGTTGAGTGATTATTTTCTACATCAATGTATTGGTAGAGGTGCAAAACCTCCGATTCTGTGGTCTCCTCGGTCTTGTGATTTCAATCCTTTGGACTTCACAGTTTAGAGACATCTCAGGAAAATGGTGTATACTACGAATGTAAATTCACGTCAAGAAGTGGAAGAGAGAATTTAACGACATTTTAATGACCCCATAGCAGATCCTAAACCGTTTAGAAGATTAATGGATTCTGCAGAAAGTTTATTTTAATAGAAATGACTCATATTGTAGTATGGAGAATAATATATATTTTAGTTAGATAAAACATCAATTAACGAGAGGCATACACCAAATACATTATTGAAAAATCTAAAGTTAAATCTACCAACAGAAAAAGAGGCGCGGACTTACAATAGTACACATCGGCAGATCAAACGGTTTTGTTGAGGGTTGGTTATTGTCTTTTTAATTTACTCATACTGGTGAATACCATGAGGACATGAATGCTGATGTCTGAGTAAATGACAGATCTTCTTCCTCATAACTGTATAATAGAAATGGATAATGCAAATTATTACTCGAAGCTTCTAGAAATATTGCCCAGGACCAAGAGATTGAAAATATATTCTTTGTGTTGCCTTCATAAAGATAAATTTAAAAAAATGAAATCGATAAATAGACATCATTGCGAACTAAACCCTATTGAACTGAAATGGGCACAGATAAAGAAACAAGTTTCAAGAAAATATAATTCTTTCGAACAGTTTTTGGAGGCTGTAAATAATGTGAAGCTTGAAAACTGGGAAAAGGCAATAAATCATACGATGAAAGAAGGAGAAGAGAAAATATGGAAAATTGACAATATTACTGATGAAATGATCGTACAATTCATAGTCAATTTTTAGAAAAAGTTCTTCTTTACTTTCAGCTGTTTAGGAGTTATAATTATGTGAAAATATACGAAAATACTGGAGGTATAACATCAAAAAATATTTTAACTGTGTACTAAAAGTGATACACCTATAAATAACGAATGCTTTATTATTTTGATACCATCACATCTAAAATAATAGACTTTGATAAATGTTTTTTACAATATAAATTACTATATTCATACCGAAAGGAACAAGAGATGAATATACAAAAAATCAATTAGCTATCCCGAAAAGCTAAAATAAATACATGACATAATGTGAACAATTATTCGAGCTCTACACGATAGCTACGAGAAATTGATTACAAACAAAGAAAAGCCTTAGTTGTTGCGGATATGGATGCATGGCACTTTCCAAATTGAAGCTTTTTTTCCATTTCGATTGAAGTATCTTCAAACATTTGATTTGGATGCATCAACCGCTTTTTCGTGTGTAGAAAATCGTTAACCTCGCAATTTATTTTTGATCTGAGGGAATAAGAAGAAATCATTAGTTTCTGTTTGAACCAATTTTCGAACAAACATCTCCAGTTATTCCGAAAAAAACAGGCGACCATTTGCTTTAAAGTGTTTCGTGCGCGAACAGCTTATGTTGGTTTTGTCTCGTCTTGAAAGACCCTTACAGTTGATTGTTGTTTAATTTTAGAATTTCAGAATTTTTTTACATCAATCGACATAAACTTTTTCTGAGCGATTATAAAATTATGCGGTGGCCAACGCGAAAAAATCCCTTCGATAGCCAAATGCACATGCAATATTAAATGTATACGAGTAGAACTACAGCATCAATTTTTTCTAGCACAACAGCCGATTTTGGACGACCCTCACGACATTCATCCTATAACGGAGTCGACCACGATTCATATATGGAACACGTTGAGACGAATGTATGGATTATGGATGCGAGTAATTGGATCGAAAAAGTATTAAAAATTGAACGTAACATACAACTGCAATGTTATTGGGAAAGAAGTCATGACGGAAAAAGTCAATTAAATTGAATACAATTATAATAGTGAAATTCTACATCTACCCCTAGAAAATCCACTAATTTTCAAAACTATAAATATGATATCGATTGTTTAATGGAGTGTCGTGAAGATATGACAGATGAGATTAATAGAGTAACCGTTATTAAGTTTTCAATACAATTTGATTGATATATAGACAAGAACATGAAATGTTTTGTGATCATAAGTCAAGTTCGACTCTCCCTTGTACAAGTCCGTGATATGTTCTCATTAACAATGTCCTTTTGAAATCCTTCATAACATACTGTTTACCACCAGTTCCCCAACACTTTGATTGCATTGTTTAGTACGCCTTTCGCTAATCAAGTTATCATCTTCCAAGTAAATTAGCTCTTATTAACAGTTAAAAAGTGCACTTTTTAATTCCCAAGTTTCTGTGTCACAGAAAGAGAACAAATTTATTTCATAAGTGGTTTCCACGTTATATAAAATTAGCCTGTCATAAGAATTGTCAAAACCATTTATATTTACGTTGAAAATGAATGTATACACTATTTCAGGATCTCATTGTACATGTAAACTTTCCTACTTGTTAAACATTTCGTAACATTATTTAATTTAATTTTTATTAATTGGATTCGATTCTTATAATCCTGTAAGATTATTCATTTTTTTAAATAATAGTACTAATTGCATATTTGACGTAACCGTTACTTGTAATGTGTATTTAATGAACATAAGCATATAGCAAACGTAATCGAATATTATTAATCTTAAATCAGATCTGTTTCATTTATTTTTGTTTCGTGTGGAATAAACGATGCGGTTGATTTGTAATTCATTAGATTTTGTTCCTAGAAAACTGACAATGCACTTAATTACATATTCTGTTACCCGTAGCGTAATTTTTTAGACAATGGAGTGACTATGCTTTATTCTGCAAGTCAGCAACGGATAGTCAACGATATGTGAAAGTTATCGGTCAATTTGTTACCACATACTTGTATTTCTTGAAAACAAATGTAAGTAATTTTTTATTTTAATGAATTCATAATTATTCATTCATTAGATGAAAATTTTATCTACCAAATTGGAAGTCTAAACAAAAAAAGTCCATAAAATAAAAACATTTGTGTAAACAATGACAATATGAAATAATATACTTTTTAATGAAATTTTTATCCGCTTCAAATATTGAATTTATCTGATAACACCTACCGATAACAAGAGACCAGACAAAAAGTAGTTTGACAACACTTAAAACATTTTAAGTACTATGACTTGTTGAAAGCGATATCATTTGACGTGATATGTGTCTTTGTCATAATTTTGTCTCAATATAATACGAGGGTTGCAGCAAGAGATATGAAAAGACTGATGTGAATGTGTCAAATCTGACATTGACATCATAAAGTTGGACATTTTTTATAGTGAACTTGCTCAGAACGAGTGCTATTGGAAATGTTTCAGATACTTGAAACATTCGTCTCGGTCGAAAAATGGAATTAGATCTCGAACATTTTCGTGCCATCATTTTATTTGACTTTCGAAGTGTATTAAACCAACAACAGTGTGCCGATCATCTCGCTTCGACTTTTGATGATGGAGAACATCTCAATTGACAGTATTTCTCTGGTTTTTCTAAATTCAATCGTGGTCGTACTTCTCTACAGGATGAATTTCATAAGGGTCGTCCAAAATCGGCTGTTATGCCAGAAAACATCGATGCTGTGTGTAAACTGATACTGCAATATTGTCAGATGAGATACCATAAGATTGAGGCATACTTGGGCATTAGTTTCACTCGCATACATTCAATTTTGTATGAACATTTGGCTGTCACAAAGATTTTCGCGTTGGACACCGCATAATTTTACAATCACTCAGAAAAAGTTTGTGTCAATTGGTGTAAAGAAATTCTGAGAAAATTCAATTACGGTGCTTCATAAGATCGTGACAGGTGACGAATCATGGATCTATATGTAACTAAACAACAATCCACTGTATGGATCTTTTAAAACAACATAAGTTGTTCGCGCAAGAAACAAAGCAAATGTTCGATAAAATCAGGGAAACCACTCGCAGAAGACGAATCATTTTCCACCATGACAATACCAGTTCTCACACATTAGTGCATTTTTGATCAGTCAAAATATGGAATTCATGGATTATTTGCCGTACAGTCAGTCCTTGTTTGGCACCCAATGACTTCTTCTTATTCCTGCAGAAAATAATTTTAAGGTCAACGATTTTCTACACATGAAGTTGATGCATTCAAATCACAACTTTTGAAGGTATCTCAATCGGAATGGAAAAAGTGCTTCAACAATTGGTTGAAACGCTTGCAAAATTGTATTGATCTTAATGGAGAATATTTTGAAAAACAATAAAGCCATATCCAATTATAAATATTTGTTTTTATTTTTTTATCTCAGAACTTATGTGGCAACTCTTGTACAGAATGTATTCACTGTGTACCTTAACACAAAGTAGAGTATTAAGAGATTGTCGAATGTAACTTGTTTCGGTTAAACGTACCATTTGATAATATAAATGTTATTTTACGTCAAATGTTTGTAGATTATCACGTTAAAAATATGTCATGTCACGTTTTTTCACTCCTACCAAGGGGACGAGACTGATAGGGCTATAAAAGAAGTGCGGCAGAATCAAACGCCAGCATTCGCTAGCTCTGTGATCATAATTGCTCTGTGAGCATAATTATACCATCTAAAAAGTCAATTAATTATAGAATTATATTTCACCGTCTATTTTTATGAATGAGAGAGTAATAAAATGATATACCTGGAGTATTTTTGCATGAAATGACATTTGCATACATACAATGGGAAGTGTGTATACTTTTATCATAATTCAATTAACCTGCTTATCTTCTAAACAGCTGAAGGTAAAGAAGGGTAACTTTTTCTAAAATGTTTTATTTTTCCAGGAGGTATGTTGTGTCATACTACTTAGTTTTATAGGAGTTTAAAAGTTTGATTTTCAAATGACATTACGTTTGTAAATAATAATTTTAATTCAAAAACTCATGAGAACAAGTAGAGCTACTTCTTACAAATACAAATCAGAATCGGTGTCAGAAGATGAATTATCTCAACCATTATCTACATAGAGTGGCTCGATAATTTTATCAATATTGTGGGCATTTTCTTTTCTTCTTTAATCGTATGATTAACTGTCTTTTTTCAGCTTTCAGCCTCCAAAAACAACTGTTTAACATCTTTCATTTTAGAAAAATTAGAATTAGAAGACGTCTTCCTTAATCCGTGCCCCCATACGAGTTCAATCGGATTTAGTTCGCAATGATATGGTGGAGATTTAACCCCCGTCATTCGACGATTCTCCGCAATTTCATATTTTTCTCTCTAAGAAAGATGGAACTCAATATTTTTTGAATTTAGCCAATTGTGTAAATCATTTTTTAACCACTAGGCAGTAATAACCTGCATAATCTATTAATATTACACAATTCTATTATCTATTATTTGTTCAAACCATTCTTTAAAAATATAAACATGGTAGTCACCGGAAGGAGTAAACTCAATAGTCATTAAACCAACTTTAAGAAAACCGTTTAAACTGCCGTATGCTATTATCAGTCTGTGCCCCTTTCCTGTTGGTCGATGTAATCAGTAAATAAATTATTTGAAAAAGCCCGTCTTCGATTTATTTATCTGGTGTGTTTCATCCAAATAGAATATATTTGGCATACAGGTATTTCTAGATCTTATGACACGGCTATGTATGTCTTTAAAACAGAGGGCTTTTATCCACTCCAAACCTTTTTTCTTTTGTTATGTACAGCTTATGGTTATAAATGACTAATAAAAATCCAAAAGCTCGTATTAGCTCAGGTAAATTCTTGAAAATTGTAGAAAATATCCAGAATATTCGGTAATAATATTTAAAATGACCATACTAAGTTCTGGATTAGTAAGTAGATTTTATTATATTCTCGTATATAAGAATAGACTATAATTTAGGCTTAAAATTTTTCGCACATTTCTTCACAATGTGCAAGACCAAGTGCAAAAATGGCTTAACCCATAAAGTGAGAGCGTTTTTAGCTACTTTCAATACAATTGTAATTATCAAATCTACTTGATATGTTGTTGGAATACTTGATTAAACTTTTGCTAATATCTATCTAGATATCTATCATGCGGAAAATATTTTTTTTCCATCTGCTGAATCCTTTTGTATTTTTTTTAAGAGAATACGGCAATATTTAATCTCATTCGTTCTTTATATATCGACTCCATATTCGTCGTCTTGATAAAATTTATAATAAACTTAGCGACATTAGTTAGACTGAGCTCTGCGAAAACACAATGGGTCATCGACAGCTGTCGTTGATAAAATTCGGGCGAATGAGTCAGATAAATAGGTATGTTCAAAATAGTAATGAGCATTCTCCATTGAAACAGCTCTTAATCATTTTCCATTTTAACACATTAATAATCAAAATCATTGTTTCTTTTCCTATTATTCCACCAATTGAATATGAGCGTCCTTATTATAACAGGTCAATTTAAATTATCGGAGGAACTTTGGAATTATTTTTTTTAAATATAACAAAGACAACTTATCTGGATTAACCAAATATTTATACTCGTATCAGCTGACCAATTATTTGCGAAAGCTTTTCGTGCATTGGGACAATTCTTTATGGTTTTTCTAGGATGAAGTGCAAATTTTCTGACTTTTTAGATGGTGTAGTTGGTAAATCGAAATCCCATTAATGAGCTGCTAGTGAAAAAAAAACAGTATAGTGTTAGCCTCCTTTCACATCAGATTTTGATTACATGTGAATAGTGCAATTTCACAAAAAACCACAACTGAAATCCATAATTTAATGACTTACACGAGTTTTGGACTAATTTGAGCGTTGTCAAGAGGCGAGAAGATGTTTCAAATGATTCCCTCATCCTTCCACGTCAAAAATTGATGTACAATATCGAAACCATTGGTAATCTGATTCGATCTGTCCTCAGTATTAGTATCTTAAAAAAAACTGTAGACATTGATAAAGGTATCCGTGCAATGAGCATTGTCTGTCAAGAGGCTTCTACCTAATATTAAATCTACATAAAAGAAATATTTGAGTGCCTAGAAGCTGTTAAAAAAAAGCTGCTCATGTTCTAAGGAAGTTGATAGAAATCTTCCATCATTGTTTGAATAAAGTTTGTAAGAAGCATTGTGCGGATAGAGTATGAATTTAAAATAGAATCTATTACACCGCTAGACCCCTTATTTAATAGCACCACCTCGAATAATATTTGAATATTCTTATCCAAAACCACAGTCCATCTGTTATAATGTTAATTAGACTATTACAGTTATTCTCTAAAATTATCGAACGGATCTCTTAACTATAGGTAAAATTATCTATGGGGTAGATTTGTTTACCCAATTCTACCAACAACGAGGGACGACATGAAATTACGAATACAGAATGTCCAAGCATGAGCAGCTTCAATAATATACTGACTGAGAATTTAAGAAGACACTAGCTTTATGTAAATATTTGCCACGGTATTTTTGGACGCGAGTCTCAAGAGTATAAGCTTCAAAGATACAGTAGTTTGCATTCTTTTCTACCTACCCTGTACAAATACACATTTATTTTTATTGAATATAGTGAAATATATAATATATCTCTGATCACAACATTCCATGAAAATTACCAGAAATTCGAAATAATTTGATAATAACTTAACAATATTAGTTTAAATTCTAAATAAACACTATAATTATCATTCAACGACTCTTAATTGAACTAGTCTACATGCTTGGCCCTGTTTGCAATTTGCGGCCCCAATTGAATAAACAGAATTTCAGTGCTTTTGATGAGGTTTCGATATATCCCTTACTATGCGCCTATTCTTGATTGTACTAAATTGCAACAGGATCTAATGAGGCCAAACAAGAACAGGTGGTTTAATTCATCAAAGCTGGGTTTCTGATCAGATACGCCTCTTTGCTGTTTCTGATATAGGAACTTGGCTTGAAATTCGCAATCAGTGGTATTGGATTAAATGTCTGCTGCACTGATTCGACATATATGCATTTATACTTATAGTAATATAATTTTGTAAATAACTCTATAGTTTGATACAAGGGTGGTTCAAATATAAGCCGAAATTTTTCTAAAAAAATTTTTTTAATGAGTAACAGAGTCACCTCCCCGGGAGCTTTCGGGTGCGTTTTTCGTAAAACCTCTCGAATCATATTCCGCAAAGTGCAGCTTTCAATGAACCAAATAAATAATAGTCACGTGGCGACTCATCGGGAATATCAGGATGGTGTTTCAGTGTTTTTCAACTCAATTCGTTCAAATTTTCCATCATAAGCCGAGAGTCCGGCGTTGTCCTGCAGTAATATTGCACCACGAATTGTAAACAGGTTTCACCGTGTTTTTTAGAAGGTTACTATAATTCTGCACGATCGTTCGTTCCCCAAGTCTCGTCTGTTTGAATATTCGGTGTAATGAATTGACTCTTTCCTCTTCATATCGTTGCAAGAGACGCATGCAAACTTTCCGGCGTGTGAATTTCTGCTCAGAAGTCTTGAATTATTTGCCTAATATTACCTACGACAATTCTTGAGTCTAATTGCGTACAGTACTGCGTGGGTCTCCTGAATGAGTTTTTGTTCTGACCGGCCATTATCCTGATCTGAACAATGTGAAAATAGTTGAAAGTTGTCTTTGAAGAGGTAGTGTTACATTGATATTACATGTGCTCTCCGGTACAAAAGCGACCTCCATAATCTTTTGAATTCAGATTGAAGTTCATAGGTTTCATGTTTTAAATTTAGATTTTGAAAAATGTCATAAGGTATCGTATTAACATCTGCACCAACATCTAGTTTAAACTTTACTACTTGTTTACACTCAACTATAAATTTTCATAACAACTAGTGTCCTAACTCAACCCTAGAGATCCAATAAAAAACTCGTTATTATCAACATTTTCTGTCACTTTGTAACTTAACATCTTCATACATTTTTTACTAAAAGCCGGACATTTTTTAATGTTTACAATTGCATCGTTGGCACTTTCCAATTTACGACCTTCACTTGGATAGTCCTCCTTTATTTTGCTCAACTCTAACCTTTTAAACCTTCTTTACTGTTAATTGCATAGCTTTATCCATGAGTTTATATATTTGACTTTCAGTCTGTTCTGCAGCTGTGTATATTTCGATAGTTTTCTCTATCATCAGGTGCACCACTGATATTTTTTATTTCATTCTGAGTTTACGATTTCTAATTCCAATAACGATTCTATCTATTATCAATATTTCTTCAAGATCCTCATATTCACAGTTTTGGGCTAACTTTCTGAACTCACACAAAAAAGTATCAAATGATTCTCCTAGTCCTCGTGTTTTTGTATTAAGCTTGTGTTATTCATCACATAAATGACTTTTCTGACTTTTTTTCGGAAGTTTTTCTAATTGGAATTCAAGTCTCCTTCTGCTTACACTGGCAATGGTTGCCTGATTTTTTTTTCTGTCTGCGCGATGTTATGTTGTATTCTATTTGAACTATTTTGTACGATTGTTTAGATACCAAACCGACCCACCCAACAAACTTCGTATTACCCCTATATGACTGGTTACTCATTTTCTTTGTCTTAATTCGAAATCAACACAAAAATGAAATCAGATAAATTATTTTTATGAAAACATAATTGTTGTTGATACTTGTTCAAATCTCGTTTTTTTAGATTTTTTTGGCAAAATTACATTTATTAAAAATGGAAGATTTGTGTTCACTTCAGGAGTTTCATATATACAAATCAGTTAGGCCAACGCATGACTGGCAATAAAATTAGATTTTCTAAAACATCTTATTGCAAAAGCCCGAACATAAGTATAGTTATTATGCTGTAATTAATAAAAAAAATATTTCAGTAACAGCCTTCTACGTGTTACTACAGAGACATCAATTAAAAATTTAATAGGTAGTTTGAAATATCATGATTTTTTTAAATTACTTTCGCACCGTGGTCAATCGAGGTCAATCAAATAACATAAATTATAAAAGTAATTCCTATTTCGATTGTCTTTTAATATATATCTCTGTATAAAATAAAGCATATCATTCGAGACAAGCCCCTAGATGCGAATTTGTTAGTACGATAAAAGGATTTTATATCTATTTGATTTGTTGTTGATTAATGAAGAAAAAATTCAAAAAGCTCCACCCAGTATTTAAATATTACAACATGTAAGCATCCACATTTATGTTTCACGATGTTGAAACGTTTAATGGGAAAGATCATCTACGGATTGTATAATCACTTTCAAAGTTATTTAAAAATATGAAATTGTTGTTTTTTAATAAAAATTTTAAAGTAGCAGATCAATTTAAAGCAAAATCAATCCAGGAAAAAGTCTAATAAATAACATCTTTTGCTTGTTATAAGAATAAATGATCAAAATCAAAAGCTCTCAAAAGACTATGTATGAAATTTCATGACATTTGATTAGTCAGAAAAAGTGGCAGCCATTTGAGTGAAGCTACTTTTGTTATTTTCAAAACAATGGATTCGAAACAATCTCGTGTGATAATTTATCTTCATGAAAAAATACTGTACAAGGTCAGCAATGGCTTCATAAGTGTTATCCGCACTCTACTCCATCGAAAAGAACCTTATTGGACTGCTGAATTTAAATGTAGTTGTACAGAGGATGACGGTGAACGTTCTGGTCGTCCAATTGAAGTGGTTAATCAAAAAACATCAAAAAGTCCACAAATTGGTTATATACAATCGTACATTGAAATTACGTGCGATAGCTGACGCCTTAAAGGTATCAGAAGGCAGTGTGCTTACATGAACATTTGACTGAAAAATCTTTTTTCAAAGTGGATGATTCAGAGCAGTGTTTGGCCAAGTTTCCAAGTAACAAATCAGATATTTGCGTCGATATGTAGCAATGGATAAAACATAGATACATCACTTCACTTCGGAATCAAAACGGTCATCATCTGAGTAGACTGCAGCCGGTGAATCGTGTCCGAAGCGTCCAAAGGCACAACAGTCAGATGGGAAAGTTATGGCTTCAGTATTTTGGAATTCGCATGGAATATTGTTCATCGACTATCTCCAAAAAGGAGAGATAATCAATAGCTTTTCTTCCCCCCTGCACTCCACTATTCCAACAATTTTCTGCTGCTTGCTCTTTTTGCTAGAACTATTCGGCTTTTTTCATATTATTGTTAGTTCGCTGTTTGTATGAATTCTCCAGATATCTTCCCATATTTCCAGTTTATTCTCATCATTTTTTTCCATTGTCATGCTTCTGATACGTATAAAAACACTAAAAAATTGTTTCATATATTTTGAATACCTTTTAAAATTTTTTTGTTATCAGCATTTTTGATAGAGTTCTCACCACTCGGTTACTCCTAGATAATCAAATTGACTCACTTCTTAGAACTTATATTTTTTACCACTTGTTATCCACACTTTTCATCTGTGTTTTCATTGTGATCTCTATGCATTCTGTTTTCTCTGCATTTATTTGTTCGATCTGAACACTATGCCATATGCAATGCACTGTGCTTTATGGTGAAAGATATCTCTCTTATCATTATTTATAATTTAATACTAAATAGGTACGTAGAGAAAGCATCGTCTTTTTTCCACAATAAATTCATCTTGTAATCTTCTATCGCTTGTAATCTCAAGCCTGTTTAAAATCAATGAAAAGGAGATGTAGTCCAACATTTTGTTCATAATTGTTGTTCTGTATCGGTTTAAGCGTAAATAGTTGGTCAACTGTAGATCGCCTCAATTCAAAAATAAAAAAATGCTTTACTATAAATAGAGAGGAATGCGGGTATGACAGAAATTATTACAAGACTGAACAAAATTATTAATTGTGATAATATAGATCAACATGATTAGAGTAATGGTAATGAATACATAGGAATATCATAAAGAACAAGTTTTATAGACGAGATAAAATATGAACGATAGTAGAAGCTCATCCAGAAAGGAAGATTCGATCAAATAATTACTATTAAAAAAATATTAAATAAAAGCTAGATAAGAGAAAGTGGTTCTGAGAGTAACTATTATTAAAAAGACCTTTCAATACCAATACAAAGACTATCGTTATTTCTAAATAATATGCAAATAGCTAATATTATAGAACCTATAACAATTAAAACAACAAAATGACAAGCTCATAAAAGACCGAGAACATAAAATAAACATTATTATAGTGGAAATATATCAAAAGGCATTAAAAAAAGTACGAGGATGTATTGATATCTAGTTATCCTAGACCAGTTCCATGCATAAACAAAATATTGGGTTACCATAGCAACGAACAATAACTAATTAGAAGTGTTAGTGTAAAGTTTGACGTCAAAAAAGTAAACCAGAGTTACGCAATAAATTAAAAGAAAAAAAATGTCCACCAAAATCGTGAAAATCGAAAAATTGGAGTATCAAGCCATCATCAAGTACCTGTAATTAAAAGGGTTAAGAGGTAAGCAGATTTACTAAGATATGAGAAAAATTTCTGCAAAATGGATCCCCAAATGTTTGAATGTTGACCAAAAGCGTGTAAGGGTAGAAGCATCGCGTTCGATCTGTGCTCGATTTGAAAACGATGTAGACTTCTTAAACCGAATTGTTACTATGGATGAGACTTGGGTATATTTCTACGATCCAGAAACAAAGCAACAATCGATGGAATGGCGACACTCTGGTTCTCCAAGACCTAAGAAGTTTCGTGTTCAAAAATCTGCTGGAAAAGTTCTTGCTTCAGTTTTTTGGGATTGCCATGGAGTAATCATGATTGATTTTTTGGATAGGGGTAGAACAATAACTGGAGATTACTATTCGACATTACTGACCACTCTATGGAAAAAAACTAAAGAGAAAAGACGCGGAAAGCTATCCAAAGGTGTTTTGTTTTTGCAGGACTACGCCCCTGCAGACAAATCTCATGTTGCCATGAAAAAAAATCCTAGAAAACCCCCCTTATTCACCAGATTTGGCTCCGTCCGACTATCATCTCTTCCCTCAACTGAAAAAAAGTTTAAAAGGTCGTAAATTTTCTTCCAACGAGGAGGTAATAAAAGCTGTAGAGGTCTGAAAGAAGAAACATTTTTTTTAAAGGTCTAGAGATGTTGCAGATTCGCTGTAATAAATATATTCAATTAAGAGGAGAAAATGTTGAGTAATAGAATATTTTGACATTGAAATTTTGTTTGGTTCTATAGTAGGCTAAGAATTTTTCAATATATCCTCGTATATGTTATTCTTGAAAATTTGAGTAGACACCTCACAAAATAATTTAAGAAATCAACGTGAATTGAAACTAAAAATGGTCGGTGCCATCTGAATAAAATACGGTAGGTTTTTGTTAGAATTAGTGAAGTTTGTTGAATGAAATTGGGACACATTGATCCTCGAGATGTTGCGTAAGTTTTTTTATAAATTTCTTCCTTCGTGATATAGTTATATAACTTCATATAACTTTGCTTGCTTCAATATACGATCCATTTATTATTTAAATTTTTTATTCATTGGAATTACAAACAAATTAATTGGTAGATAACGTCCTACTCTAAACTAGTAGTTATAAGAGTTATATCAGCTTAGTTAAGAAAGATAATTTCGACAAACCAGTTAAACATGCATTTCAATCAAGCACAGTAGAATCATACATTGAACGTGGAATAATTAGATGGAAGAAAAATAGAACTAGACACAGCAATAAATGGGAAAAGAAAAATATGTTGAAGAGAATAAGTTAAAGAACCTATGTGAGATGGTGCAAGTCATGGATAATACATAAGAATTAAATTAAGAGTATAGAAGACTTTCACAAGAAACAAGTAACATGACAACACAAGATAAGGAAGTAGAGAAGGAAAGAGAAAAGTTTCCGACTTCAACCTGAAGATGTCAACACTTATCAATATAAGTTTATGAAAACGGACGACAGTTGGATAAAGGTTGGAGAATTAGAATAGGCTGTCAGCATTTTCTATCTAAAGATTTATGCATGCGTAAGATAATCGCGCGTTGGGTGCTGTGTTTGCTTACTTTGGATAAAAAGCGTATTCAAATAAACATTTCTCACGTGAGATTTAAGCAAAATGAGTTGGATTTTCAGCGTCGATTCATATCCCGTGATGAAACCTGGATCCACGACCGTACTTCTAAAAGGAAAAAATAGTCAAGACAGTGGATTAAAAAAGGTAAGCCTGTTCCAAAAATGGCAAAAATACAAAAAGAATGTGAGGAAACAGAAGTGTAAGAAAAATAAGTGCTAAGAGAGAAACTGCTCTGTTGTATGGAGCATATATATAATGTTGAAATTAGCCAATCGCCACTAGCACAAACTCATAAAGCACATAAATTACATCTTTACAAACTTAGGATTCTCTAGGAATGACTAAAAGATGATTCTGTTTTTTGAACAAATTATAGATCAACTAGGAGCAAACAGCATTCTATCTAGTAGATGATAACCCAACGAAATTACCGATATTGATGAGAATCAACGCTGATTTAGGCTACACTTAACATCAGGAAAAAGTTGATTGTTGAACAAGAATTGTAAGAAATCAAGTTATTAGGAATTTCCGCAAGAAGAATTAGCAAGGACATTGGTTAATTTGTTTCCTGTATTCCTGTACTGATGTCCCAAATAAAATAATGGTTCCAACAAGATTTTATCGGATGTATCTGTCTAGGGATTGATAGTAAAAAGACGACCGAAATCCTCAGATTGCAATCCTTATTGTATGAAGGGTACTTAGGTACTTGAAAAGCAAAATTTCAATACCAAACGAAAAAACTAAATGTATCAATAAGTCAAAAGAAATGTTCAAAATGAATTTTCATCGCGTTTAGAATATTGTCAAATAGTCACTGAACAACATTTAGAGCATTAGCTTGAATTAATTAAATTCAACTCAAACTTTTCTACAATAGACTTGATATTTTTCCTATGTATAATTATACGTGAATATTTAGTTAGATAGATTGGTAAAATACGTGAATAATTCAAATCTCAACATTAAAACAATCACCATTTCATAGAAAGTTATGATAAAATAAAAGACCTAATAACGAAAGATTATTTTTACCTAACGCTTCTGAATGTCGTTTTCTCTAGATATAACTTTGTCATGTCTACAATAAATGCCGTCAGATTAACCATTTAGATACGCAAAACTAGCAAACAGGAACTTTCACTGTTCTATTATTATTAGAAAAATTTTAACGTGTCAGATTCTTGAGTTTATTAAAAATTATATTTTATTTCATTGATATATATTCACATAGATTGTTCTCCACTTCCCAAAGGGTAATAAAAATAAAAACACGTTTTATGAGACGAATGGTAAGGGTTGAACAGGTAATAGGAATGAAGCTCGTATGATAAAGTACAGGTAATATGATACGGACAGGAAGTTGCTGGCTTATTGTAGAAGCTGCAGAACAAGTGGCTTTATATTCGCTGGTATGTTGTACATGTCCGTTAAGAAAAAGTTGAAAAATGGTTTAATACTAAAATAAAGATACAGAATTGGGTCAGGAGACGCCAGATGTCACTTAGCGAAAAGTTATATGGTTGGAAAAATAATATTGAAGTTGGTTTTTTTGGTAGAAATAGGGCCGAATAGCAAAATGTACCAAAAAGTTTCAAACTGATCTGACCAGCGTGGTATATTTATAAAGTTGAAAAACATCATATAATGTAGGTATTATTATTACCTTTATCAGCAGAGGCTCCAGGTTAAAAAACCGTGTAAATGGTTCTCAAAAAGAAATGTTTTCAGGAAGATAAGGAGTTTGAAATGATTGTTCATTGTTATAACTTATTATGCTTTAAAACGGGTAATATTTTTAATGCGACCGAGTAGCCGACAATATTGCCAACAATAACAGCCAGACTATGCAATATAAAAGGATTTTTCGGAAACTATAATCCGGGTTCAGGTAGATCACCTATCAACTGATCACGTATCCTAACCCAGAACGAGATTCAGGTCACAATTTCCGAACGTCGCGTTCAATTTTCGGTGAAAATCTCAAATTTAAAACATAATCTACTAGAACTTTTGATTCTATCACTTTTTATGCGTTAATTCTTTCATGATATTTATTTAGTTGTATAATAGATTCTAGATGTTTGTACTTGTTATTCAGCAGATATCAAAGATTTACCCTCTCATACGGATTTTGCACTAAAGTTTAATACCGCTAACCTCAGTGACCTATCAATGACTCTGCTCATAAGAATTAATAGTATACATTCATTTAAGTGAAATAAATAATTTCTAATATTCAAAAAACCGAAGATAAACGTAACAACCCGTCAACTGATCGCACTGACGTTGCAGGTTCGCTGTCCAATTAAGAGGAGAATATGTTGAGTAATCATATATTTTGACATTGAAATTTTGTGTGGTTCTATAGTAGGCTAAGAATTTTTCAATATATGCTCGTATATAAAGATAGATAAGTTACAAAAATGGAAGATTGAAAATGGTAGACTTAAATTATAGCCGAGACAAGCAATAAGCTGCATGCAAAAATTTGGCCGTTCTTTTATTGCCAGTATTGTAGCCAATATTGCAGTACCCATTTATAGGTATCATTAGTTAACAAAGATAATGTGTCGGTTGCTTTTCCATTTCGCTTGGCAAAGGGAATCAGCATCACTTGAAGGGTACCACTTACCTTCTCAACATTTTTCATGGCAGCTCTTAAAACAATCATTCTTGGAACCTGTTTGAGAAAATCGCGAAGAGTAATGTAAACGGATTTATTCTCAGTTAAAAGTATTATTATCTGAAATCCCGATCATATGGCAGAAATAAATTCCAAGTTTTTACTGCTAAATAGCATTTGCTACAAGCCTTTAAGTCAAAATATTAAAAATATGTCAAACACGATGATATATTCTACGCTAATATATTCTTTTCACAGCTCGGTCTGATTGCTTCCTATTTAGTTTCGTATAGGTGGCATATTTTTATTTAATAAGATAATTTGAAACCATTTCGCTAATTAATTAATCCCAAAACTGAAATAGTTTAACTTGTTTATATTCTCAAAATAGAATTGCATGAGTTCTATTGCGGAACTTTCTACTCACCATCCGTTGGTTATTTTTGTTTCTGATTGAAATTCCCAACAGCAACAGTTGTAAACGACATGGAAACGTAATTAATGTTAAGAATATGTAGACAGACAGATGGATTGTGTTTGGAGGAAATATTTGAATATAAAGGGTATTCTCAAAATATCAAATAATTTCATCTCTAGAATTTTTCTTCCAAAAAGGTAGTTATCTGCCGAATATCTGCTACAAAAACTTCTTAGTGGAATTCAAAATTGTCTCTTATCTTTATAACAGTTATAAATGTGGTTCCAACAATTGAGCAAAATAACTAACAAACACTTTAGGCAGATTTTAACCATGTTGAAAAAAAAGTACACTCCGTAATTTTATTGCGTTTAATCCAATCCATCAAAAAATCGTCCTTGGTTCGGATTCTGCGCAATAGAAATTAAGTGTTCCATCTGGGCGGTTTTGTTTTGGGTTCGAACCGACTTAGGTATTGTTTGTAAACCGTTTCCGGGACAGTCTTTTCGAAACTAGGTTGATAGCAATACTGTTACCAGAACCGTCTATCTAAACCGTCTATCTATCATCTAAACGCTTCCAATAACCGTTCCAAAAACGGTCCAGATTAGTAGGTTGGAAGAAACTTATATCTCTAAACTTTTGATGCGCGTTGTCCACTACACAAATTTAGTGGCATGTAAACATCAAAACAGAGGTATATACTGGGAAATATTATTGAATACGGATAATACCTTCCTTTATTAGTTTAAAAATAGATAATACTAATATGATATCAAAATGGCTTTGTAAACAAAACAGTTATTTATGATAGTGTTAAAAGTGAATGGAGAAAAAATCGAACAAAACAAAAAATTACTTTTAACACATACAATAACATAATGTTTTATAAAGTTCTTCTTACAAAAAAAAACGTTTTTACTCTTATCAAAGTCCACATAGTTAAGAGGTTTATTAGGAGTGGTTGCTGTCCGATATTTAATTATAATTTACTAAAATGAATCAACTGAAAAATACGGAATTTAATTCTATATTGCTTTAGGTAAAAAAATTACTTAATAACGAAATTTCTAGATGTTATTTTCATTCATTTTTTCAATAATATCAGAGTATCGTAAAATATTGACGTGACAACATTCAAACATTCATTTATATTTAAAAAAGTCAAGATAGTTTGATGTCTTCTTATTAATAATTTGTATTGTACTACAACAACAAGGACGATTAGTTAATAAATCGAAACTGAAACTGACGGTATGTGCAGAGTTCGACGCCGAAGCCGACATTGCTGTTAAGTTGGACGTCGAACATTGCATCTTATTTTTTATAAAATCATTACTTTCAACAATAATATTAATAGTATATTACATAACAAAAATTGTAAGTAACCCATTACGCACGAAGTGAAAAATTTTATGCACGAATCCGCGCAGCGGTGAGTGCATAAATTTCATGAGTGCTTAATGGGCTTACAATTCGTGTAACGTACTATACTCTTTCTACGTCCATTCATGCATGCTACTTAAGAAAACGTTTCCTATTTTTAAAGAAATTGCATAATGTGCTGCCTACATTTAGGGGCATCACTGTTTCGATCCTAAATATATCTCACTAATGATAAAAGTTTTTATGTTTTTTAATTGCCTAAATTTGTGTAAATAGACCAAATAAAGTTCTACGTAAATAAAAATTTGATTGTAATTTAATTAAACCAAGAAGTTTAATTTTTTTTCTCAAAACACACGTGTATGCTATGAAATATCATTACGTGCATGTTATTGTTAAATGTCATTTACAAGGAATGCTGACAGTGCGATTTTTGACGTTTACAGAAATGGGCGTAGAAAAAAGAATTTATATGCACGCTTGGTTATAAAATCTTATTTCCAAATATTCCAGCCACGTGTTAGTTTTTAAAAAAATTGTTCATTTTCTTGACTATTTAGATAAATCTTTTTTATGTTAATTACCTTAAAATGTCATAAATTCGGGATAAGAAAAAACATTTATAATTTAGTTAAGTCTGACACTCAAAATCCGGAAGGAATACAATGTCTGAATCTCTCAAAAAGTGTAAAACCAAGAATTTTTACCCGAGAAAGAGCAGAAAGACCGGTATGAATAGCAAAAGACAGTGTCGAGGTTTCCATAAGAAAATTAGTATCCTAGATATACCCCATTCCAATTAGCACGGATACCAATATGCTGTCGTCAACTAAGGCGGATACATTTTGCGAATGAGAGAGTAATTGTTTTGGACTAAAAAATTGCTTCACACTTGTCAATACGAAAATTAAATAAAACGATGGTTTTAATACGGGCAATATAAGTGCCCGAACAATATAAAATATGAATAAAAAGCAAATTTGGCTAATCAAGTTAGAGGGATATCCAGGGACAAGAAAGAGTTGAGTGTGTACCGCAACATCACGTTGGAGATGATTGACCGGACTTAGCGTCCTGTTAATATGTGTGGCAATTCAAAATTGGCTAATTAGCTAATAAAAATAGTATACCTTACGTACCAAAACAAGATAGCCCCCTGATTTACATTAGACCCGACCAGTTGAGGAATTTTGGGAACTTTTATCTCGCAAAATGGATGATGAATTGTGGCAAGCCGAAAATGAAGCAGAATACTTATTAAAAAAATATATGGTTAATTATTTTGAGTCAAAACTATTGGGACATACGTTAAAACATCAGAAAACCATAAAATCGAGTTTTTCTTATCGAAAAACAAAACTTATTGAACAGCCAATTATTAAGTTTTTTACCTGTATCAACCATAAAATCTTGCGCTCATTTAGACAGACTATATTCAATATAGTAATAATCATTAAAATTATACAACATTATATTTTAGAAATATTTTCATTATTTCAAACACCTGTTACGTTTTTGTAAAACTGTGCGGTAAATTTAGAAATTACTTATCTAGAAAATCTGCTGACGATTTGGATATGTCCTGAATTACTTTTATCCTTATAGGCCAAGCCGAATTAATCTTTTTTGCTGGACCGGATTTAATCGGACTTGTGTCGGGTTGGATTACAATTGGGTGGATTAGAATACCAAGCTTTGACGGAGCCTAATAAAAGTTTTTAGCTGAAGTCAGGACGATTACATCAACAACTTCTTAAACTGAATGAATATATCCCTATCTTTTCAGATTTCTAAAATTGGAATGTATTGAAAATTAAATTAGGTTTACAGTTATAATGAATTTCTATATTTGTCATTTATGAAATGAAATGTAATCATTCAGATACGGAGCCACATCTGAAGGATAGAAGAAAATTTTGAAAACTTATTTAATAGTTATAAGTCAGGTACAAATAACTGAAAGGATGTGATCTGTTTTATATTCTGATATGAAGTTCATATATGTATATTTTAGGTTTAATTCAAATCGATGGAAATGGACGGCAAATTCCCATCGGACGTATAGAAAATAACGAAATGTGTATGTTACCAGATCCCGGAACAACTTACAAAAACCATATACATACATGTTATCTCGAATTTTCATCTATTCCGCATTTTTTGTAGTTTCGCTGATTTAGAATACAGTGAAGTTCAATCACACAGATGACGGCAAAAATTTCAATTCAAAAATCTTGATTTATAATTGAATCAGAAAATAGTTTGCTCGAGAATGTATTATTACCAAAACACACAATCAAATTATTCTGTTGCAGTCACAATATAATAAATAAGAGTTGAAGAAACTAAACAACCGTCAAAAATATTTTTTATATTTCAAATAAGAAAAGTGTCATTATAAAATTAGCACCTCACTTTTATACATTAAAATAATATTTTATTAATCACTCCACATTAATGCTAATGAGAAGCTGCAACTTAGAATTTCTGGAACCGTTGTGACATTCATACTGAAAACATGTTTACACTAACAGTGAATTTAACTTCAGTCTCTGAAGAAGATAACTTGGTGATGGAAACGCACACCAGACAGAGTAATCGTGAGTGTTGGTGTAGTGGTAGTGGGAACAGTAGGTTCAGAATGAGAAGCTGCTTTTATTACTACTCTTTTTTTCCTATTCTTTCCTAGTCGTTTAAATATTTTCAACATGTATCATGTTACAGTTATTTCTTAATTTCGGTTTGGTTTGCTACTAAACCGTGTTATTTTATTTTTTTAAATTCTCATTTATTTTTATTTAAAATCAAAAACTTATCTAAGAAGTTGCAATATGAACTAAATTTTCTGCACTCCCATTAAACGATTTATCGAAGAATTGGGGAGCATTTTCAGACGAACGTGGAATGAGATTTCAACAGCAAGTTTCTCAAAAGGAGAAGTGCTGCAGTGGAAAATGGATATGAAATTTGCTAGTGGACTTGTTGAATCCTTGAACGTGAAACCTCTCCTGGTGAATACAAGCGAAAGAAGACGACCAAATGAACTGTTGATCGTTTTTATCTTTTTTTTTGATACAATAAAAAGTATGTTTTTTAAATGATTTCTTTGAAAATTTTCCTCTAGATCACTTATAAATCGCAATTTTATCCTTCTAATAAAACTTGTGGGTGATAAGGAGAAACCGAACACATATTGAAATTTAGTACGGCACAAAAGACGCAAAAAATTCTGAACTAGAATTTCATAAAAAGATGATGGCATGTCAATCTGTTGTTTGGGGATACCTAATTCTATTAAAACCATAAAACAAGCATGAAGTTTGATTTTAAATGTTGTTCAAAGCATTAGTGATCACCAATATCTGAAAATGCATATATCAGTTTTTACGTAATATGTGAATGACCAATAATTCAACCAATACGTTATTTGAAACGACAAAAATATTCTCATCAAAAACTATGTGCGATTATTCGGAATTTACGATATATGGCACGAGAATGATTATATATATAACGTATATACTCTACGAACCTATTGACTAAAATTATATTGGACAATCCTCTACTACCAAAAAAAGGTAAATAAATTTAAAAATTTTGATGTACCGTTACTGTTTTTTTAACAACTTTATGGATGATACTTATATTTTTATTTAATAAACATTTTGATGTAATGCGTTGTTAGTTTCCTATTCTTAACTGACCAAGTAATACATGCCTTGGTTATCATTGATATATCCTGACAAACAATTTTTTATAATAAGTACATTCAAAATCCTCTTCGAATCATCCTGATAATTTAATTCTATCAAAGTTCGTTGATGATGTTATTATTGATAAATAGTAAATAATCCAAAGGCGTCATGATTTTGGGATAAAATGCAAACATTAATCGGCCTAAACCCACACAATAATAGAAAAAAACTACTTACTGCTAATGTTGAATTATATATCAACTTTCTCCCACTTGAGCAAAAAAGTATCTCCGTTATAACAATTTTTGTCTCTCGTAACTTATTTTCGTTCTCAATAGTGATCAATTTATCGTTATCCATCATAAAATATCCAAATTACTCGAAATTCGATGCACATAAACACCCAAACAGATACACGAAAAATTCTGACTTGTTTGAACATTCAAGTGTTAGTTGCTACTAATATAATGTAAACACTAACGTAGGTAAACAGGCGTTTATTTGTTCGTACGCATTTGTCAGAAGTCGTCAGGGTTCGCATCAATCTTAACATTTTGGAGAATGTTAACAAGAATAAGATAGAACATATTTTCAAAGTGTAAACGATAGAATTTTGTCATGTTATAAGAATCAAATTTTTTTTGTCATTCAATAAAAAATTATTTTATTGCTTTCTCTACTATATGTATCACAAGAATGATAATACGAAAATACCCGACTGCTGATAGAGACGAACAAATAAATAAAGAAGAGAAACGCAATCAATATATTCGTATAACATCGTCGGTTATGAAACCAGGCACAATCATAAAATCTTTAGTATACATAAAATACCAAGAAACCCAATATTCACCAGGTAAAATATTTAAGTAACAGGGTCGTTTCTGAGAAAGTAGACACCTAGTTGTCTGATAAATTTTGAGAATATAACATTTTGCTAAGATGATGGAGAAAATGTATAAGGGGTTAGATTAAAATATAGAGTCCTCGAAATAGATGATATCTCCGAAAGTTTAGTGGACAAAGTTCCTTGAAATATGAATCAGTAATTAGTCGCTCGGAAATTATTATTTTGATTATGTGAGTAGATAAAATGGTAAGGTTATGATCATCCTTTTCTGTTTTTAATAAGTTAACCGGCTATGCCTCTTAAAGGCACGAATTTATACTTCACCGTCTTCTAGTACACATTTAAAAAACTAAAAAACAGGTATTTAATAATAATCAAAGTATAAAGTGAAAAGAAGTTCTTGAGATAAGAATGAAATGAGTGTTGAGAAAATTGAGAAAATTAATGTGACTATTTTCGGCGTTGGGTGCTTTATATAACATTTTTAAACTATGCGTATTGTGACCCAATAGATTTGATCCTGATTCCCAGTCCGAGGACTATTCAAATAATTTTTTCAATTACTGAAAATTATTCACTGAGTAGGCCTTCCCTTTCACGTATTTCCTCCCAAGCGGACAGGACTAAAACAAAACACTAACTCGGTCTGTTTGTGACAGAACGCGAACTGTTCTAGAACTTAACGAATGTAGGTAACTTCAAAGGGTCCACATCTTCTAGGAATGTTTGTCAGCTTGATGTAAACGTCTTTGAAACTAGAACCAGTTTGTTTTTCTGATTTTAGGATTTATCCACCTACAAACAGTTATATGCATCTCTAGAATACTTCTAAAAAATACAAGCTGATCTAAATAATTCTGACGTTTTTTGGAACGCACAGCACTTGTTTAAGTGTCAAATTGTTGTTTCGTGTACTTATTCCTGATTAAATAAATCTTCTCCAAACGTTTTACTCATCATACTAATGCCATTCAGGTAAACCAGATGCTGTTCCCATTCCATGATTAGATATGCCGAGAAAACTGTACTGGACAAATGGTAGGATAGTAAAGTGATCCACTCTTTATCCCGAAAACAACTCCACAAATCTAAATTGAAGAATAGTATAAAACCTACGAGAGCATCATTTTAGTGACCTATGTATCCGGTATAACGTTTTTTTTATCATTATAACTATCGGAGAAGCACTAGTAGATGGTTTATCTATAGCACCTCGGATCATTTTTTCTTTTTGACTTAATGCAGCAGCAGCAATAGTTATTAATCTTGTGTTTCTCCACATCTTGACCATCCTTCAAAGCTACCTGTGAAATGGAATGTGACAAGTTAATGTGATTAGGTGACGACTGGTTAAGATGTTCTTAGTGCATATAAACAGTTTTACATTATTACACTGTTCATTTTAATTTAATAAAGCCGACAAATCATTTGTTCAGTTCAGCAAAACTAAGACTTGTGTTCGTCAAGTTGTTTTGCTTTATCAATTCTCTTCTCTGCACACTGATACATTGACATAGAACAACTGATATATGTATCTAAATACTTTGTATTTCCCGGCTTTGAACTATTTTTATACATGTCGGTTTATTCGCGATTCATTTAATTTCAATTTTTTGAAATTACTCTTTTATCTAGAAAATAATCCAAGTGTATTAAAAGAGCGATATGCCTAACAGAGCGTTACTTCTAATAACTGATATAATGTTGATAACTTCCACAATGTTTTTTTGAGAGAGAATACCGTAAACATTGTAGTGATGTTTTTCGCAAAATTATCGAGATTTTCCATTGGTCAGTAACTCTGATTAACCTATTTAAGCTATTAAATTATTATCCAATATAGTGTTAAATCAATTTCATCGAGTTCGCCAATGTACTGCATTAATTTATTTCTCTGTTACTTGATATCCGAAATGGTGGAAACTGTAGCGTGAAACTAAATAAAATAAAACAAAACAAAGTTTATAGTATCTAAATAAAATTCTAAGCTTTATACACTGATAAATTTTTATTGTCAATAATTTTACATCAGTCAAAGCATTAAATGTATAGAGTAATGTGATAGAGATTATGATATGATTAAATCGTTTTCATTTTTTGAATCAAACAATAACCTGTCATCATGAACGAATCAGTAAAAACAAGATCATCTCATCTATTACTTTTTCGTGTGTACCAGATTAATGTCGAAAAATTAATGCAACCTTGTTTTCCTAATAGGTGACACAATTCGTGGCAGTTCTATTTTCCATCTAGAATCAATCTAAACGAGTTCAGTAAAGAAGACTATCACCATCATCTTTTTCTTTTAATAGGACCCCTGTCTACCTAGTATTTCTCCTTGTATTTGTTTTCTTGTTTTCTGAGTTTCTTTCGAGTTTTCTAGCCTTTCTCGCAACATCTTTAATTCCTAGCCCTTCTTTAATATCCCGACCTCTCATTCTAACTCTGAAGCTATTTTCCTAGATTATTCTTAGCTTTCCATTTCAGTCATCCTATTTTTGTTGTTGAGGTTTCAGCTTTTGTTCTCGTTGCATACGTGAGAATAGGTTTTACGTATGTTCTGCAGATTCTCATTTTTGCTTTGAGTACTCATCATATTGTTTTCCCAAATCATTCATCTCAAATATCTGCTGAACATTGATGATTTTATCGCTTGTTCGTGTTTTCGCTCTTACTTGATATTGCTACTTCAAGTAAATTGAGTTCCATTGTTTGTTGTCGAGAGGTAGGTTACATCTAATCGGATGATTGGTTATGACCATTGAGTTTTTTTAGTTAAAATACTCATATTAAATTATCTGCACTTGTCTTCATACTGGTCATCTTTCATTCTGTCGCCACTACTCCATCATCCGCATCCATCTGTTCTATCGATCCCTTGTTATTAGTTCAAGTCTTAAAACTACGATTTTAGTGAAAATTCATAAAACTGGGTTCAACAATGATATGTTTCTATAATTGTCAGGATCTCTTTTTCTTCCTTTCATAAGTATCAGTACGGATATACTTAGCTTCTACTTTCACGGTACTTACCGATTATAATCTAGAATAAGAAGACGAGTTCTTCCTTTAGTTTCTCAACTCCATATTTATTGTTATCAATACCAGGTGCTTTTCAATTCTGTCACTGTTAGACTTGTGAGAATGTTGCAACAAACTTTGAGAATGACTAGGGGAACAATTCTCTAAAAGGACCAAATTTTTAAATAAATAGATTAGTGTGACACTATTCCTATATTTAAAATGTACTCATCCATGTCTAGAAACTTTTTATACGCCCCTTGTAAAATAAACTGGCAGTCTTAATGTAATCATATTATATAACAATATAAGAATATATTGAGCCCGATCCGACTCTGTTTTCGAGCTGTCCTAAACATGAATACCTCTTAGCCGACTCGTCTTGGGATTTTCTTTATTCCCTTTTCACCTGCCCTTTGTTGAGATGTTTGTAAGTACATGTATGCGCCTCGTTTTCGAAATTGTTAGGTAGTTTATAAGAAAATCTTTTAATCTTCGCTTGGCACACGGCAATCCCCCGATATACCCCTTTTCATCTTCTTCACCTCACTGTTCGCAGCAGTGAAAATTGCCATGATTAATCACATATTCTGAAACAGAATTACGGTTGTTGTAAACATCTTTTTAACGATATGCTCACAACACCAAGGTTTGTGTTTTTCTTTCAATAAACTACTTAAACGTCTTACATTCACCACAACACTGCACCGTATACAATATAATGTATAAAATATGTTGGAGTATTAAATTGTAGGTTGTTCAAAATGTGAGCTTTGTATAATAGAAATGATTTATTTTATGTTGTAGTGAATAATTTTCTTATCGTTATTATTTCAAAAATAAATATATATTGCAGGAGTCGTCGATGGTATTTTTAATACATATTTGGTTGCTTCTAGGTGCACACAGGAAATTTAAGCCAGGAATATTAGCTAAAAAACCACTACAAGGTGGAAAAAAATCGTGTAGTTCCAAAAATTACAGGGTTTGTTCAGAATTTCCGGCACTTTCAGAAAATCACAAAATACTGACAGCATTATTTCTACAGATGTCAAATTTCAAGCAATTTCTTATGATTATCACTTTTGACCGGTTATCACCAGTAGGTCTTTTATCAGGTAGTTGTTACAGAACCAAAATGACTGACCGGCGTTCTCGACTTGGAAAGCGACAGGTACGTGTATAGTACTATCAAAATTTTTGAAAATTGCCAAGAAGACATTAATCAATTTAAAGTTTGAAAAGAAAAACATTGTGAAAGTAGCCAAAGAAAACTCTCTGAGCAATGGGCACAACCAAACAGACCTGACAAAGCTTCTTCAGTCATAGCTCCAGGACGTTGGTTACACCATGCTTCAGGTAGAGGGTGACACCGACATACTAATAGAGCTGGCAAAGAAAATGTAGTTGCCACTGACACCGATATCCTCGCTCTTCTCGTTGCTCTTTGTCAGCAAAAGGACTGTGAAAGTATGATTATTCCCACCTTAGTCAGCAGCCCTGATACAGACCGAGTGCATTTAACTGCTGTGAGGACTTAAGCAGGCAGAAGATATTCTTTTCATCCACGCTGTATCTGGGCGCGATACTATGTCTGCCTTATTTGGCAAAGGGAACTGCATTGTCGTAAATGTAGAGGTCAATAACCTTGAAATAGAAAATTTTCTAGAGATGCATCCAAAACAAGGATAACACAAGTGTGGAAGCAATTCATTCTTGCTCTGTACAATAGCTCCAATTCAGCATTCTATACAACTTTCGAGTGCAGCATTATATAAAGATTGTTGGCAGACAGTCCTTGGCTGACAAGTTTGATTTTCTAGTACTGTCACCTACGTCTGGAGTTGCCTGAAACCTCCAAGTTTATTTGCAAATAAGTTCAAAAGTTTCCTAAGGAGCATGCGGTAACAATCATTATAAAATTATATATACATATTTTTTTGAGTTGTTTCTAGATTCAGGATTGTCTTGGGAATGCATTGCCAGCCACCACTTTCGGCTGGGAGGCGAAAGACGATCGCTTCATCCCTGTGCCTGAGTGCCTCCTTAAGATGGTTCGCTGTGAATGCAGAAAGGACTGTGAAACTTGCAGTCGTTGCCGCATAGAATGTTCCACTTGTGTTGATTTGTGCACCTACTATTTCAATCCGAACAAAGTAAAATAAGCGGAGAAGGCTGACGGAGGAAATCCTGGATATATAATTTTTCTCTACAAGTTTTTTCTATAAGTTACGTTATCCAGAACAATTAAAGTTGGTTTACACCTGATATTTGTATCTTTTCTATAAATTTATATTCGTATTTCAGCTATGGGTAATGACTTTAGGGCTTATAAAGATCCAGAAATGTTGTTAGAACCACTACTAGTAATGTATGAGCTGTTTAATTATCAAATTCAAAGTGAAATCTCTAGATGCATATATGGCACCAAAATATTTTCCATTTAATACATATTTTGAGTTCGGGAAAATTCAGAAGTCGTATAGTGCTAAATCTGATGAATAAGATGGATGTGAATAGCTAGGAAGACTTACGGTTTGAAGTCTTGTAATGGAGAAGACGAAATCCTTTTGCTTGTTACTAGGTCTCTTTTTTATCCGTTTGAAACTTTGAGTTCTTCAATAAGCTGTTAAATAGTCTGTTTTAACGAAATTTGACCACATTATGCAGTTGTTTTGAGGTCGTTCGTTCTTTTTCTTTAACCAAAACATTTTTTAAAGTTATCATGTTATCAGCAATTTCAACATTTCGTTAATTTCTTTGGCACTTTTTATTAATTGGAGCGGCAATAGTAGAATACTGTTCAAAGGGGGCAAACATGTAACTTTTAAGTAATTGCTACTATGAAAATTCATTCACGTATTTTTTGGTCAAACTCTGTATATGTAAGACCTGTGCTATAAGCTTTGCTTATTTGGATTTTAACATTCTAAAAATAGGATAACTTCAACTTGCGCAAATTTGCTGTTTAGTTGTCTAAAAACATAATTATTGATGCTAGAAGAGACACAAGTATTAGTAAAATGTGAAATGAGTCAGTTAAGGATATACTTTTTTCATAATGATATGAGAGAATAAAGGTTTAGAAACACTCGACCCCTTTTCCTTTCTCTCCAATATTTGTTGTTAATTTTTTAACCCGTAACCATCAAATAGTTAAAATATATACGTATTTCTTGTGGAAGTACATGAATTTTTTATTCCAATTAGTTAAAAAGCATTGTGAGAACTAAACAAAGTAAAATTGTAAGAAATACAGTTTTCCCTTTTTTTATTTTTCAAGATTTGTGAATAGGCGATAGAAAAGGTGAAAATAGGGAAAGTACATATATTAAAAATGGAAATGCTTAAGAAATATGGGTATAGAATTATTACACAGAATATTACGTATAGCCTGAAACACCTAAACAATTTCAGAGCAATGGAAAATGGCAAGGAATAAAAATTGCAAAAACTATAGAGGGATAAGGCTACTCTGTAATACATACAATATATATGGACGGATTCTATTCTTAAATTGTAACAATTCCATTTAACTATAAAAACGGTTATGACTAAATTTTAAGGAATCAGACCTCATATTGGTTTGCGGTTTTAATCTTTGATATAACTATTAATCAACGTTATTGGTAGCAGTGATTCGTGACTGATAATGATGAAAAATACTATAATTGGTCGACTTAATTGCAGTACGCTCTTTCAAAATATTTTAATACAATTATTCAACACTACGCTCCACCATTGCGAATGTAATAATTAAAATGTCATATATGTTAACCATTATTTATTTTATGTTATATCAAATGAATTTTTAGCATATAGGCTATTTTAATTAGTCGTTATGTTGATGAAAATAATGATTTTGACAAGCTATTTTCACTTTATTATTATATATCGGAGTTTATTAAGCGAACGTTAAAATATAGTTCGCAACATAAAAATTTTGATTAAAGATTTCATTTTTTATTGCGGTCAATACTGAAGTGTTCACGTTTTATGATAAGCAGTTCTTCTGTAGAGTATTGAAAATATTATATGAAATTGCGTGATAAAAAGGTAGTGGACGACATAATTATGGGTTGTAAAGGGTATCGCAAGAGTGATATAAAAATTCTTATTCGTAGTACAAGATTAGCAAAACATAACAAATAATTCCAGATAAAGATGTAACATGCTCTGCAAATATATGAAGTTAATGTTCGTTCTTTAGAATAATATTAAAAGTTTATTAAATTTCGCGTCAAAACGTGAATTTGTCGAAGTTAAGACGCTATCTATATTCGATTAATGAAAATAAAAAAATTATTTAAGTGTGGGTCGCATACGAAACGAGGAATTAAATAAAAATCGAAATAAAATCAATTTTAATAATAACTTCTAAATTAACTAATCACTCTGACACTGACGAGTCATTTTATGTCTAATTCGTTACATTGAGTAAGATCAGGTGACCTAGGAGTCTTCTAATCCATTTTCCTTTAAACTGATTATTTCGTAACCTTCAAAAATTAAGATCATGACAACTTCTATCCAAAAATGTATTTGTTGGGGGTGATGGTTGTGTTTTGTCGCAATCCAGTGGATATTTTCCCAAGCTCAATAGTGACAATAGTGTCAAACGTTTGTCCGGATCATCTCCTGAGAGTTTGTGAACAAGATGACCTTGGTATGGGTGCAGTTTTTCTTTCTTGAAACACTTACTAAAAACGACTAACATTTTGTTTTAAGGCAATCCTGTTTCATTGAATTTTGCAACAATTCTGCTACTAGCAACTGCTATGTCGAAATATGTTAACGTTTTTTAGGTTAAAGGAGTTATAATAATAAAATTGGTATAAGACTAATCATAAAACTCACAATTTTGTTTCACCAATACAAATGAAAAAATCCATGGAATCATATTTTCTCACTAGATGACTTCAATTAAGTCTGACAGTTTCTTCTTCCGCAACGTGTTTAACATTATTATATATGCAGTACAGTTATTAATAACTGATTTGACGGTACTACCGAAGAAGTATGCATGCGCCAGAAATTTACTGTTACAAATGCACTCTCTCGCTATTGTGAACAAATCAGTATTGTGGCAGCTTTCGTTCGTATCAGATTTGTTTATTTTTCTGGAGGTAATTAATGTATAACACTAGAGCAACGACTCATTATGAAATTATACGTAAAAGTTGGAAAAAATACAGTCTGAAAAAGCGTCCTGAAGGAGTTGGCAGAAGAAATTGTTCAAACAATGGAAGTTTCTCATGAAGCATTATAGGAAGTCTCGTTTTTCTATAGTTTCGTATGCATGAAAGAATAAGATAATGGAATGGTAGCGACATGTCCTGTTATACCGAAAAAAACAGGCGACCATTTACTTCGAAGTGTTTCGTGCGCGAGCAATTTATACTGGATTTGTCTTATCTTGAAAGCCCCATACAGTCGATTATTATTTAATTTCGGGTTCATATGCATAGATACATGATTTGTCGCCTGTCACAATCTTATAGACGTCTTTTGAAGCACCGCGATGATTGAATTTCTCAACATTTCTTTGCACCAATCGACACGAACTTTTTTTGAGCGATTGTGAAATTATGCAGTATCCAACGCAAAAAAACCTTTTTGACTGCTAAATGTTCATGCAATATTGAATGTATGTGAATGGAACGATTACCAATTCAATCTCACGGTATGTCGCATGACGATCTTGCAATATCAGTTGACGCCCAACATCGATGTTTTCTGGCATAGCAGCCGATTCTAGGCGACCTTCACGGAATTCATTACGTAGCGAAGTGCGACTACGATTGAATTCAGAAAACCGGCGCCACATGGTGGTTCAAGATGGTGCTTCATCACTACAAGTCGAAGTGAGTTGATCGGCACACTGCTGTTGCTTTAGTCCACGTCGAAAATCATCGCACGAAACTATTCGCGATTTAATTCCATTTTTTGACCAAGATTAATGTTTCTAGTATTTGTAAACAACTCAAATAGCTCTCGTATGATGTCAATGTCAAACTTTAAGATGGCAATGTAAGATTTGTTCACACCAGTGTTGCCATATCTCAAAACTTAAGTAACAACCTTCGTAATAGATATACGATAATGAATACTTAAATTTCGTGTTGCCATTATGCATTTACTTTTCTGTTATTGGGTACTAAGAACTACGATGGAGTCAAAACTTAAGAATGAGTTTCTCTGACGCGACTATAAATTGTTCTACTATGTTGTACTATAAACAATTTCTGACTTGATTTTACCTCAACTTTCTCAAACACCCAGTACTTCAAATACCGTAAATTAGATTAAAAGAACTATTAAGGCGACCTAATGTATGAGGTATACCAGCACACGTCCACTGCTGGACATTTGTCCTTGAATAATATTGTGTCCAACTACAATCGGATATCTTTCAAGCATTCAGTTGTATGTCTAGGCCTGTATTCCAAATTATTTTCTTTATGATACCTCTACACTTCACCATATTTGCTTTTTTTATACAATATTTTAGGCTTATATTCACATAGCTCGTTCTATGGTTGGCCGAATTTCAATACCGTAGGTATGAACATAGAGATTTCAAGTGCACTGAATGCAGTAAAAGCAAATTGGTGTTTCTATAATAATTCACTGTTCCACTAGGGGCACTAGATGCACCAATAGATAACATTACAGATAACAAGAATTTACGGGATACTACGAGTAATTTTTTCAAATAGTTGATAAATGTTAGATGGTGCACGGGAAAAATTTTTATTTTATTAAGGTATTAACGTATTTATTTATTATCGAATGAGACGACGACGTGAGAAATAGAATTAAATCTTGTTGTCAATGGTGCTTCTGTTTCATTAATACATTTGTGATGGAAACGAAGATAATTAAATACTGTAAAATATGTGTTTCCCCGAAACAAATGCATAATTTTAATAAACAGGCGTAACTCTACGGGAAAAATAATTTGCATGTATAAACGAAACGTACAATTTGCAATTTGCAATTCTTTTTAAAATTGTTTAAATGGTGCACCTGGAATCGTTAGTTGAATTTCATTGTGTAGTTGAAACCGTATTCAGAAAATGAGGAGATTGGTTGGTTTACGATAATGAGATGAGATACCACAAATTTTCGTACAGACAAAAAGAAAAAGAGAACGTAATCAATACAGTTAGAAATTATAATATATCTATTTTACCAAATGGCGATGCTACACCACTTTGTAGATCCTAAAATGCTATTCTCTCGGACCACCCACAGCATAAATTTCTGCATACTGTCACCTCAGAAAAGTCAAAAGTAAGATATTTATAGATTTTGGTCAAGTGGTTACTAATTTATTACTACAGAATACACAACATTTCCGGTAAATAATTTTTGTACTCAAGATTACAAATATGTCTACTTTGTTAGTTTTGTGAAATTATTGATACTAGATTGAGTAGTATTGAAATAAATAATTGAGAAATTTTCTCGGTATAGTTCTCTATATGGCAGTATGGGTCAAACGAGTCAATGGAGACAAGGCAGGACATTATTATACACTATTTAAACATTACCTGCAACTTTCACTATACCATATGGATTAGACAAACACAAAACATTGGAATTTAATTTTAATTTAATCTTGTTGTATTGGTAAATATAGGTCATCAAAAAATAAAATGAATTATTTTATGAAAATCAAATTAAAAACAAAATCTTTAAATTACTGCTTTAGATAGCAATGTATTAATTTCAACGTTAAATCCATGAATAGTAGCATTTCTGGGAGACTTCGTTTGGATCGGCTTCCATCTGCTACGTTATGGCTTAAATAGTGTCGCTTTTTTGTCGAAAGAACCAGGAGTTGCATTGTAATAAATCTGATAAGAGGTGGCGACAACCAGGAAGACTTTTACCGGCCAACAACTCGCCTACAATGGCAACTTGTGGCACCGCGCGATGCACGTGATTAAAAGTGCTCAATCTATTTGTAAAATATTCAAATTATAACGAATAATTCTATCTCCTCTTTGCAAGTTTTCACTTGTTTTGAGATTAAAAAACATATATGGCAGCTATCTAACAATATCTAAGCCGAGTCATTTACCATTTTTTCATGTCATACCTGACGGATAGAAAATTGCAGTACCATGGTTTCAATTCTATTGAAATTAACGCAACTTCTGGAGTGCCCCAGCTCACAGTTTTTGGATCGTTTTTCTATTTTAGTATTCATATGCCATTGTCTTGAGATTAAGCTCTAATGTTTTGTTTTACGCAAATGATCTAAAACTATATCATTCTATAGTAAACATTGGAGATTGTCACTTATGTACTTCAATTTGATAGAAATTACTTTTTCTGTCTCTTAATAGGATTATGGGGTGGTGTAAATAAATAAAAAATACGTGTTTCATGACGAAGTATTGGAATATACATAATTGTATTAATTTTAAATGTATTTATTCTTCCTAGTCAGTCTTTTCATTATGAGTGACCAAAGAAATATATTTGATTAATGTGTCTGGTTCTTAATTCTAGCAAAAAAGAAATGTTTTTATCTTTATCAAAGAAATATGTTTTTGACTTTGTATCAAGATTCAGTACATAAAATTCGTTTGTATAATTGTGATAAACAGTTGATTTTAGTTAAATATTAAATTCAGTCCTTTTTTGTTCATTCGAAACAATTTTGGAGATATAAGAACCTGCTGGAACTACTAATAAGAAAAATGTTATTTTTTCATGATCACAGTCATATTCAACTATATCATTATAGGTACTGAAGCCCTCCAATATCCAAATTCATGCATAATGCTGTACTGCTGAAGAAACTACATTTCAGTTCATTTTCTGTACTTTTTCTGTGTCAACATTAGATGTTTTTCTTGAAATAACTGTTGTTGACTTCTAGTTCTGTCACCAACAGGAATCATAATCAAATTTGAAATTTTGTACCTTTGTTTCGAGTCATTCTAACAAATCGATTTGTTAAATACGAATATAATGATTAATTATATATCCAAAAAAGATTTCTAATGGATATTCAATATCATAGGATTATCTAAAAAAATACGTACCCTATACTTTTTTCACTAATACATCGTGATTATAAAAATTGTAAAAGTATATAATGTGAACCAATCTGCCATATCCTAAATAAATATATTGGTGGTGGTATTTGGATAAATATATGTTTGCTCCAAAAAACAGCAATTTAATGTCACAGATTAACGATGAAGAATATTAAATTGAAATGAGATAATGACGTTGATGTTTTCATTATTAAAACAGCAATAGAGCAATTCAATACAACTATCTTGGTTGATTCAGACACTGATTTATCAGTTCTAATTACTGTACGAACTCCAGTTGATCAAGATTTACTTTCTAAAGCCTGGCAAGGCTCAACAGCAAATTATATCCTTAAATAAGTTTGAATACTTATTTAAAATGTCAAATTCGTATATTATTTTTACTTCCGATAATACATCAGAGATGGGTAAAGTAGCCTTACATAAATTTTATTGACTCCTGTTTAGAAGATAATATCAGAAGGAATTCGCTTTCTCCTTTTCGTTTATCCAGCCCTAAAAAGATTAAATGTATAGATAACTTTAGATATCACTTTTGTAAAAAATACATAAAACGAAAAACAAACTTTAGATCTTGTTCTCCTTTAATATCTATTTCTGCTTCCAAACATTTGTACAGATTCTACAACCAAATTCAACAATGGTTCAACTGACTCACAAGATCGAAATTGGATATTATTGGATGGTATTTTGGATTCATTAAACGAATATCAATGGGAGATATCAATTCAGATTTACATATTGAAGTCGACTTTGTACATTATCAATTAGATTAAGATATGAATACAGAACTATAATAAATTTTAAAAGCAACAGTCAGTATTATAAACGAAGTTATGATTTCTGTAACTATTGGTTATGTTCATACTGAACTTCACCAACACTGTCTAACGAGTTATCGTCTTCAGAGACTGAAGGCAAACTAAAACCTGCTGACCTACCTACTTATATGAAAATATCCGGCGAAACACAATTCCAGCGAAAAAAACCACTTCGGCGGGAAAATAATGTTCAACAAATAAACTATTGAGTGGGCTGTAAAGCAAATCCTTTTTAAATTATTATATTTAACAATATCAATGGTTTTAAATGAATCCAACAGTTTTTTATTGGATACATTTTTAACATGATTATGACTGACAGCGTGCTGGGCAATACCCAATTTTTCTGTCCGTTCATATTTCAATCGAGCCATGTGCTCTTCTAACCGGATATTAACAGCCTTCTTATTCAACCCAATATACTTATTGTCTGTCACTATAGCTAATTATATAAATACCTCTGCTCCAAATCTAGTATTTTATTCTTAGGAGGAAAATAGGTTTTAGTTTACCAGACGATAACTTGTAATTGTGAATATTGGTGTAGTTACAGCGAAAAGAGGCGTGGTTTCAAGAAGGGGGTTACAGGGGTCATGATCCTCACCCAAACTGTCTTACTTTCAGAAATAATTTGAGAAAAGCATCAAAGCTCCGGTACAGTTTGAGCGAAGTGCGAAATTAAAGGCAGAGAACTAATCAGTCGTCTATATAAAATTCGTGGCGTGGAAATGTGTGCATATCATATACAATGTAACTTTTTAAATTTTTACCATCGAGATATCTTAGAAATAGTGAATCTTAATGAAAAAAGTATAAGGACCATTTTTGTAAATAATTTTATGATCTCCAAATTTTGTCTACTCTTTTGTTAATAAAACGTTTCACCTTGATTAACTTTATTAACACACACAAATTAACAAATCTTGTTTCTAATGGTAAACCCAACGTGTTGACACAAATTACACTCTGTGGGAATTATTGTTAGTTCAAATATATATTTTGAACAGACTACTAATTCTTAATAAATTCTGTAAGTTTGTGAAAATCAATACTATACTTGCCTATAGAAATTATATTTTTAAAACATACCAAATTTCAAAATGACTGCTTCACACGTTTCATTATTATCTCTAAGAGATCAACAGAAATAAAAACACTTGACAAATATACCCTATAATAAATCAAGTGTTCCCATTATGCAAGAATTTTCATTAAACCACTTTTTTTATACCGTCATCATTTAATTTAATTTGACACGACACACAGATATATATATGTGATAAATTCCAGACAAGAATAAAATAAACAGAGGAATTATTTACTTATATTGAATTTTAATAGAATGAACTACTGTTTGTACTTTACAATTTATCCTACAGCTTGAAAAAAGACAAAACGTTAACGATAGATTTAAAGTACACAATTTAAATGTTAATTTCTTTTATAAAAACTCGCAACTGTAAAAGGTTGTGGTTTATACGGTTGTTAAATTTGCAAATTGATTTCAAGAATGCAAAAAGTGAACGAAGAAAAAATTCGTACCGAAACGAGATAAATGTTATTTCAGGATCATATTTTTAAAATAATAATTAGCATAAAGATTCATAACATAGGGTCGTTGAACAAAAAAGAAACAGCTGAAATACATATATGGGTATTTTAATATTATAAAATAGACCGGTTCTTAAAAAATCTCCATCATTATCAAACTTTCGAAAGCGATTTGATGAAATAATAATTTAGGCTACAGTAGTTATACTTATGTCATGCGATGAAATTATATATAAATCTGACAGATAAATTAGTTTTAATACTCACATAAAAAAACTATTTTCTTTATTGGGTAAATAAAACAATATTTTTCATGTGGAAAAACAATTGAAGAAACCGAAGTTACATATATATTAACTTTCGGTAATGGAATGATTTGTAAGGGGGTTTCTGCTTTAAAAAATTGCATATATAACTACTCCAGTAATCGTTAATAGAATCATTTTCTATGTACTCAGCAATCGTCGATTAAAAGGACGTGTGATAGTTAATGAAGTAACAGAAGGGGTGTGCAATATATTACAAAGTTACAAACGATAAAGTCCTCTATAAGGTGGGCGCCATGATTCATTAATACTGACCTAACATTAAGAATTCAAACGAATGTGTTCCAGTTGGAAGGTACAGTGCTGCAAAACAGGTACGCTTTATTTTGCATAAAAGGTTACATGAAGCTACCTGCTTGATGCAGATCAAGCAAAGCACGCTCGCATTACAAATTCAAACGTAATCTACGTGAATTTTTCTATCACAGTAGTTAAAACTTGGTCGAAATAATGAGTTTCATCCGATGATTCAATAAAGAAAAAACCAAGAAAGCAAAAACCGTTGTTTGATCAATAAGGTCATAGTCACAATATTTTGCGCTTCAAGTCTCTATTGATTGATATGAAAAAACGATAACTGACCGATCAGCTGATTTACTTACACGTTTTGACGTTGAGCTGAAGGAAACGTTCGCATTTGTTGAAAAGATTTTTGTTGTAACGCGACACTGCGCCTGCCCATTTGTTGGCTATTGACGCAGATGAATTAGCCGAAATATATTTCAATTTATCATCTCTTCTCAATTTCTGTTACAAAACTTAAAAAGATGACGTGGTGGAAAGCAATTTCACACGAATAAAAAGATTTTGGAAAAGACAAATACGTATTCCACGGAAATTTGATATATTGAAAAATAATTTTTTTTACAGTAAAGTAACTTTTTTGTTAAAAAAGCCGCCCGTGAATTTTTGTTAACCAGATAAATTGCAACTAATTCTTCAATATACAGCCAACTATTGTTAGTTAAAACCTGATATTATTAGAATCTTGGAGATATGAATTCATTAAAACATATCTTTATATTTCGAAAAAAAGTTAAACAAAAAAAAAACAAGAGTTCGCGGCCACTCTAAGCATCAAAAACTTGGCAGCTAGTGAGAAATGACTTATAAAGCTATAAAGAAGAGGACATAATTATGTTCAAACAAGTTTGTGGGGAAATTGAGAAAGTTAATGAAACAGTTTGGCAGGCTGAGATGCCCCAAACTGTTTTAAAACTAATGAAACCAGCTTTGTTTTCAAATGTTTACTTGACAAAACTCTTACTTTGAAAGATGAAAAATATCATAGGAAAAAACATAATGAAGAGAGATTGACAGTTTTACTTACGTAAAATCTAGATGGATGATAAATTGAAGCCGTGAGTGATGAGAAAACAAATCGCGGTAATAAAAAAGCTTGAGTGACTAAAGAACTAATTATTGACGTGGAGTTGAAACAACAAAACGGAAAACTCTATTCTTTGACCAAGAGATTATCCATAATTTCAAAAACTTGTTATGTCTGATGAAAATGAGAATAATACATCATAGTCTTTGGCATAGGTGTCGATGGAAGACGTGAGAGACGCTTTCAGCCTTAGAGAAAATAGTAAAGATAGAGAGAGTGAGGTATGGGAGTTTGTGCAACTGGACCCTAATGACTGGCAGAGAAAGAAAGAAAGAACATCGGTATACCACTCTCTATTTCTCTCTACTCGAAATGACATCGAAGTTTCAAGTGGTACGAATGGTAAAAGAGGAGAATAACAATTTTTGAATTTATTAGCGAGTAAAAGAAGATAGAGAGTCGTAAATTGATGCTATTTCTCTCTCTCTCTCTCTCTCTATCTCTATCTCTCTCCCCAATAGTATAATTTCATTTATATGCTGCTTTCTTCGTCTTTAATATTTTATATATGCATTTAACAGATTACAAAAATACAAATGAAACAGCATTTCAGGCACTATCTCTGAAATAAAATGTTATCGATCAGTCTTAGCGATGTGCTTTGAAGCAAACAAGAATAATAAGTAATTAATTCCCGTTTTGTATTACATGAACATTGTGATTTTGTGATAAAAATTGCCAATAATTTTTACCCGATTCGTTGTTTCCTATTTCTGCACTGTCTCGATAATTCTTAATCTTTTCCCTGAATTTCGAATAAATGAGAAAGGACTGTATCTAAAAATTTGTTCCCCGTAAAAAAATCATTTACATAGTATAGATAGATTATATACTCGTATGTGCCGAATGATAAAATGCAAAGTCTACTTGCTACATTTCTCTTTGGTCTTTTTCAATGAAGCTTCAGTAACCATCCATTTCCATAATATGCAATAGTCATTATTTTGTAATCTTATCAATAGAACAAATACTTCTAAAAACCGACCGATTAAAATTAATTTTCATTAGAATTTTGAAACTGACACTTTCTTGGAAATTGATTTGTTTGTAATTATTGTTTACATGAAATTTTGCTTCCATTTATCATTTTGTGCTTGTATAAAATTGATTTTAAAATGTTGTGTATGAAGGCCTTTGAACTCTGAGCGTTTTCTTGTTAATTTTTTATTTAACATTACAAAATAAAACTATACTAAAATAAATCAATTGTATAAAGTCGATATCTTTCACTGAAAGAATATCTTTTCGAAATGATATTTTTAATAGTAATTCATACAAAAAGTGATATAGCAAATGGAAAAACCCAGTATTAATTAATTTATTAAAAATAATTTTTACGAATATATGGATTAGAAACAGTTTCACTGGTAAGTGGCCAAAAAGTGTCACTTGTGGAATGCCAGTGTGGTATAAAGAAAAATGATTCACCACTCTCTATATATCTAGCTCTGCTACCTTTTAAAATACAAGCTTGTATTTCTCCTCCTTTTCCCTTTTCAACATTCTAGAGAGATAGGGAGTGGTATACAGGTATTCTGTTTTCATTAATAAGCAGTTTGACCTACTTGAACAAACTCTTGTACTTCCCTCTCTATATCATTGATATTAACTCTATGAGTAGAAATGCTAAGAAATACAAAATTTTTAATGTACTCTTTACTATTTGCAGTTTTCAGATTTTAAAGCAGAAGTATCTTGTATAGGATTGACCATACATGAAAGCATTCTAAAATTTGCTTAGCTGCTTTATTATACTTTCAAATGGTTTAAATTTGGAAATGCGCTTTGGTACGACGCAGTGAGAATTCTTGTGGCACAAGGTAATATCCGTCCTGATTGTGCACATGCACACGAAGCAGGAGAGGAGCAATTAATTGCGTGTTCTGTCCAATTGACGCAGCAGCAGGCAGTGATGTTCCTCGACGATTTCAACGTTCGAGATCCAATCAAATACCTCGAGCAACACATTAACAATGACTTACTGTGAGTCCATCAAAGCAAATGGCCTGTATTGCTTAAGATTTTGATTTGATGGATTTACAAATTGTACTGGTCAAGTTCATTTGGGAGCAGTCTGATCATCCTGTGACGACTTCAATCTATTTATAAGGCTAAAAAATATTTCAAAGGAAAACGCTTCAACAGTTACGTTGTTGGTTGGTTAGGTTAGGTTCTTGTAACGGCCACACAAATTCTGTGAATGGGGAATTTGTCGACTTATAAACCTCTGGTGATTAATCATGTCTAATGACGTAAATTTTAACTAATTCCCATTTAAACACCCCTTAAATTCAATGAACTTATTGATCATGGTGAAGCTCAAAAGCAATATTGATCAATCGATTATTTAATTCCATATAGAAAAAAATCTGTAATATCATCAAAATATTAAAGAATTTTGATAATTTAACAATTATATTTATACAAGAATAATTTATGAATATACAATTTATCCTTGACAACAGAGTATAAATTATTTGTGAGAAATAATAGTAATTCAATCAAAATTAAATGAGAATGAATTTGATATAATAATTTCAAGTAGTGAATGATTAATATTTACTTTGAGAATTATAATATATAAAGTTTTCATTTGATTCGAATGTTTGCTTGGTCGTATTTATTCTAGTACCATCATTACCGAAGTATTTTAATTAGATTTACTTTAATGGACAAATCCTCAATAAATTTTTAAAAGAATTTAAGGACTAGACACCCACTGACGATTGATTATATCTAGAAGAATCAACTTCGAGTAATAAAAATAAAATAAAAAACTCAAAAATACTAATGTCATTAATTTTGTAGTGATTTTATTAACAGAGTTTTTCTTCAACAATTCGTAAGAAAAATGAGTTTGTTCTTACTAAAAGCAACATTACAAGCTATTAATATATTATGGAACAACTTTTTTTTTATTTAATTAACACAGTTGCGGCTCATTTTAAAACGTTAAATTAATTTAACAGAGTGGGTCTTCATTATAAATTTTGACTTATCTGTCTCAAGTTCAATCATCACCAGTAATAGATATTCTTCTGTCCATGTTATCGATTCTTTTTCTACGTCTTCTTTATTAATCTAATTGCTTAACTGTTAGCGATCCTCTTGATTACTTGTCTTTGCCATTTATTTCTATTATAACCTTTGTTTTAATTTTATTTAGCAATTTTAATATTTCTTACGTCGTTTTCTTCTGCCAATTTACACAAGCTTCTAATTTACTGTCCTATAAAATCTCTTCTCCCATTTTTATTACTAAAGTTATTGTTTGAGCAATACAAATTATTATGGTCTATGTTGTTATGAGGTGAGAACATGGTATGTAAAACAATCTTTTATGATTTACAAAGTGTGATCGTGACAAAAATATGGTGAATGAAGTTTTATAGCAGTAATTACTCAAGCTGCAACCAGCATGTCTCATACTTTACAAATCCTTATAATTACGATAACATTCATTTGTGGTTGTTGACTAGCTTCGACTCGAAGAAGGATATTATTAATGAATAATTACATTGAAAAGTCTCTTTTCTGTGGGACTCAAAATATGATAACTTATAAGAATTTCAATAATGAACTAAATTATACCAAACCCCATAACAAACAAAAATCTCAGATTCCCAATAGACTTATTAATCACCCAACTCCTAAGTATGCTTTGACGCTAACTCAACATAGTGGAGAATGTCGCATGACTTTGCCAAAGTCATTTATGAATTTCTGATACCATATTCCTCTAAAGGACCCACAACAGCGCTGCAGTGTAATTTCAGCTCCTGATAATTTGTTATGAATAATTACAATACCCGAGATTATTAGAATAAAATTTATTATAAATTCACAATATTTCAGTACTCGTTGTAGCCGAATCCACTTTCAGTGTTTACTACTATGTTTTAAATTTCGCACACCTTACTGTACAATTTGAACTTTCCATAGAACAACTTCGAAGTTATTTTAGACTTTTTCAAAGATTTTTTCTATATAAATGAAAATCAAATGTTACCCAATCCTTCGGATGATCGACGCTTAATTGTAAATACATCCTGGCGATTTCTCACGTTACAAGAAAAGTTTTTCTCTCTGCTACTAAAGCCGCTCAAGTGAGATCGTGTTTACAGTGTCTGAACATGGGCCTTAAACAACGCTTTAACCATTAAGTTTTCTCTTAAGATGATAACAAGCTCCAAAGTAGATGAGGAAATTTGAAAAATAATCTATGGTGATTATAGAGTAACTGTTTCTAGACAGAAATTTCGTATTAATAGACACTAGTTTCTACAATGTTCTAGAATTATTGCAGGAGCATATATATATAACGAAAAATACAACTTATCCCAGCAGATAATTAGTGATATCTCAGTGTAGTGTTATTTATTACAGTGTTTGTCGTGTTCTAATTAGTGTATTAAAGTTTTAAATATGAAATTATTATAATTTTATTCTTGATACAGCTACGCGAGAAACGTGAGACAACAAGAAAAAACTTTCAAATATCACATAATGCAGAAATAAAGGTACAAGTATGTTACTAAGAAAAATAATTATTCTAAATACCAGACTGAAGACATTATTTTTCTATAATTCCGCTTTATCTAATTGCCTAACCTAACCAGAATAATAACTTTTTACTATATTATTTATAAAAATTAATAAATGTTACAATTATATTCAATTATAATATAGAACATGTCATAAATACCTTTTTTCTTTTTAATTTGTAACAGATATGGTAAGAATGATATTTTTTTCTGTTTTAATATCTTCATAACCTTCCAAATACTTCATTACGTACAACCTGTTGATACTTCATCAAAGAAAACTTTTCAGGATTATATTACAATCAAGACTAGGGCTTTGCGTATAGATTTAATTTTGTTAATTATTGCCAAAAATATGATGAATTTCTAACAAACAAACGATGTACATAAAGACTTAACTGTTCCCGTTTTAACTTTTCCTGTTATTTAAATCCAAAAGTGTTGAAACATAATTATTATGAAGCTCCCAATTAATCTCAAACAATTGCTTGAATTTTGTTTTCACTAAATTTTATGGGAGCAGTGAAAACATGTTTATTATGTATCTTTTGATGAGTTAACAAGCTTTTTAATAAGTAAATGTCTATTATGTTATTAGAAAATTCCTAAACGAGTTTGGATTTCATGATATAAGAGCTCAAAGCTCTAATGACTGCATGGCTATTGGACAGGATGATGATCTCCCGTTTGCGATAGATTGAACTGGTCATATTTTTCAATTACATAAATTTCTACTTGGAAAATGCTTGGTGTGTTGCCCAGGCTTTCAGAGTGTTTGTTTTCAAACGGTTTTTCTTTGGAGATTCCAAACGTTCCAAACGTTCTAAGTTACGTTTTTTCTGCCTCGCTTTCCAGTACTATGTGGAGAGGTGGATTATACAAATCTTCTCTCCTACTCAAAAAAAGTATATAGATGGTTATTATGTAGAGCTGTCGTACTGTTGCCCCATATATGCGCCAAGAATATTGGAAGATTATAGTCAAGCTAACTAGGGCTTCTGAAGGATTGTTTGAGGTTTCTTGGGTGTTGCGTTTTGCAAATTAGAATACACGATTTTGTTCATTAATTATTCTGAATATTTCTTCTTCTGTTAGCATTTAAAACATCAAACACAAATTTTCTTTAGTTTATAAAAGAGTTCTACTACTCTACTTCTACTCTATTTTGAAGTGTCACTAAACTAGATTTAAAGTTGACGATATTGTATTTTTACATACCACAATCCTCAAGTAGTAAGCTCCAGTAAGCTACAGTTAGTAAGCTCTGAGTTAAGTGGCTGCTATCATAGAGTAAACAGTGGAACATACGATTTGGCATCGAAATATGAATTCGTGGAGAGAACATGTACGCACTCTGATCTACAATAATTACGAGATCGGTTTTCAGAAGCAATTGTATTTCAGTGGTATAGCGAATTTACAAGAGGAACGATATCGTTTGGTGATAACACCCTATTTTTTAGTAGCTGTTAGAAACATTGAGAGTATGAGATGTATGATAGAAGTTTCCGAATGCATCTATCAACAAAATGATGCAACTCGTTGTGTTGGATACGCAAAAAACACTAACTCGTTGGGTGCCATATACGCCTAACGATTTCTAAAATGCTGAGCCAGTAACAATGGAGAAAAAGTGTTGTCAAGGGAATTATGTTAGCAGTTTCATTTTGTGGTACATGAAGAGTAAAAACTATTTAGCATGTATAATTACAGCAATGTTATACACCACAAAATGTTTACTTGCAGTTGTTAAGTCAGTTGATATTCGCAAGTTAATGTTGAATCACGAAAATGTATAGTCACACACAGTTGATTTTTCCGTAAAAATAATGTAACCGTCATTAAACATCTATCCTATTCGCCTGATTTGGCCATATGTAATTTCTGATTATTCTTTATCGTTAAGAAACATTTATGTGGCCGAAATTTCACGACGTAGAATGAAATAGTAATTCATCAGTTTTTTGAGAGCATACCATAGATGACAAGCTTCAATGTTTCAAGTATTGGAAACTTCAGTTACAAAAGTGCATTGATGTTGGTGGTGATTACTTTGAATAAAATAATTTTCTAAAATAGCTTATAGTTGTCTCGTATCTCAGAAAATATAGTGCCAAGTATGTAACAACCTAATCAAAATATGAGACATATAGAAATGTGCAAAGTAAGAAAGAGTAAGACCAGAACGGAAATTGTTTTTCTAATTTCTAATTGTACTTAATCGTGTTTATTCCTGTCATGTATTTTATTAGTATGTATATGTATATTGCATTTAGATTCAAATAGCCGATGAAGTCAATACTTTTTGTTGAGTTAATTAAATTTTTTTGTTAATATTTAAGCACTTTATTTTCACAAGCTGATAAATTGTAAATTATAAAAGTTTGATGAAAAGTTAAACTACCCATAAAAAGACATATTAAATTACTTACTAAATTTGATGAAAGCAGTCACTAACCTGAAACAAAAAGCATTTATTAAAAAATTATTTTTGAGAACATGACTATTTATATGAAGCTTCAAAAAAACTTTTGAACATTGTGTACAGCTATTCTGTGCACAAAATGACATGTTTAAATTTTGTGTCAAGAAAAAGCGGATGTAAACAAACCATTAGATGATGCTACCAGACGAGTTTCATAGCTTATTCTGATTCGCGGCTTATTTTCTCGATTCCCGCGTCAAGGGTCGATCCCTTCTCGAAAGTATTAAAATGTGAAAGCTATATACATTCACAAAACAACAAACAACTTTTTTTGCAAAATAGTATAGTGTATAGTGGAAGAGTTTTTCTTTAATTTAACGTGGAGATTTAGACGTGAATTATTACCATGGTTAGAACCGTCAAAAAGATTAGAATACGCAACATAAAATAGTAGTTTACTTTAGGTGTTTGAAAACTAGTAATTTGCAGTCGAATATGTTAGTCAAATATGAAGAGAGGCACAACAAACATTCCAATTTTTTGTAACTTCTAGGTAATCAATACGGGAGCTCAAAAGATAAAGTAGTCAGTACGGTGCTGTGCAGTCTCAACAAAGAAGTAGATTACGTCAAAACAAACTTTCAGGAACTAATTAATCTGAGAAACTAATTGTTGATTTAAATTAGCCATTTGATACAACTTAAAAGAAAGTTATATTTTACATAGCGAAGACTGATATAACATCAAGAATTGACTACTCATTAGTACGTTACGCTGTACACAAATTAGAGTGCGTGAACAATACTGACTAGAAAGCAAGCTGACATATGTGGAATAGCGAAGGATGCAACTCCACTAGAGGAATACGTAGGTAGCATGAGACAATGATGCATGCGTACGTTAGGCCTACAAAGTATTCAACTTACTTATAAAACATGAAGTGGAATATATATAAAACTACTCAAGATTATCATATTTTCGGATACTATGCAGTAATAAAATGGCTGCTAATGAATACAAGGCAATAAAAAAAGATTAGTTAAGAATGCTTAACGGGTCAAAAACGCAAATTGTCTATCGCTTTGTATTGTGGAAGGGAAACGCTACAAAAATCGAAGAGACATGAAACCCACGCAAAATAGTCATCCAGATAGATCTAAAAGATAGATAAAAGAGCGCCTTTGCCATATACAGACTGAAGAATTATGCATGCGTAAGCTACTCATGCTCAATTCAGACCACAAGCACATTCGAATTTTCCAGACCTTATAACGCATTTTAAGCAGTAATGAGTTGGATTTTTTGCAACTATTCATAACTGTAGATGAAAAGAAAAAGTTAAAACACTGTATTTCGAAGTGGGAAGCTTCTCCGGTTTGATTGATTGGAAAAGTTATGGCGAAGGAAGTCTTGTTTCTTTGTTAGGTCGGTAAGCTCTCAGATAATATTTATAGCAAGTATTATGTAAATAGGTAAAAAACTTCAGCCTATTGAGTACTACAGTAGTACTTTTAAACCATAACGCGCGCCTTCACACATAACACTACTGTAAGAACAGAACTGTTATTATCATAATATCATCATCTGTTAACTGAAATTCCTTGTGAGACAGCACTTCGCTAATGATGAGGAACTCAAAAACGCTGTTTATGCAGAACGAATTGGTAAAACGATACGAGAATTGCTTGCATAATGGGAAAGAATATGTTGAAAAATAAGAGAGAGTTGTTCTTTTGATATGTAAATTATTATTATTATCCTGAGCTGATTTTTTTCTCAGTGAGTCGAATTGCTCTCGTATAATAACGAGAAATTCTCTACATTGGTTGTCAATAATTTCTTTGACGATTTTTTTTCAATTTTTCTTATATAGCGTGCATACATTTTTGATATCTTCTGTCATTTTATGCCCAAATTATATTCTTCATATTTTCTTCCCTCAACAACAGTTGATTTATCTCAAATTATTTTTGATATAGTGACCAATTACTATTATATCTCGACTTATGATTTTATTGGAGAACTAAAAGTGAAAATATATCTAGGTATTCTAGGGAAAATGTGTGCACAAAAAATTTAACGAGAGCATTTTTTGAATTTGTATGTATCTAATTGTTTATATGTAATTTCAAATACCATGTCTTCCAGATATACCATATAATTCAGGTAAATATTTTCCAATGTTTCATTTAATATAAAGAATCAAATGACTATATTTCCATGTATAAACATTTCTTTCAATTAACATTATGAATAACATAAAAGTTTATAAATTTTTTCATTGATTGATCTATCGAAAAAGCTAAAAGTACCTTTTCAAGTGCAAGATTCTCAACATTTTTCCTGTGAAACCAAATTTCATAAGTGGCATAAGTCCTTTTAGACTCTCCAGGCTTTAGTCCAACAACCATACAATTAGAAAACTTAAATTTAACTTCATTCAGGACATTCAAAAAAGTTCTTGATAATATTTCGATTTCTGTTTGGTTTACAAAAAAATGTTGAATATAAATTTTTTCGCAAAATTCTCGATTAAAAGTATGCAGAGTTACTCTAAAATAACTCATGGAAATGGTTCTTCAAACATTACACCTTTTCAATTTTCCATACTTTATTAAATTACAAATACACATACATCTAATTTACTAGTTTCAAAATTTAGTGGTTTGAAATTAAAATCATTAAAAAATTGTATATGCAAAAAGCTGATTTTCACGTCATAAACTGCATTTATGTGTCTTAAATTATTTCTCATTGCCATTGGTGAAAGGTGTTTATTGATGTTTTAAATACATATGTAAAGAATAAAAATTCTTATTATTACGTGATCGTAAAGACCGTGTAATGATGTAGCTCCTAATTATACGTAGCCAAATCGCAACCAAATTATCAAAACTGTAGATTGGAGAATTGTGAAACTTGTGTGGGTTTAAGTAAAAATCGTCCTATATATTGCCGATCAAAGACCGTAGCATTAAAAAATAATAAGTTTCATCCATATAAGGTAACTCTAGTACAAAATTATCTTAAGGTAATCATCATCATAATGCGAAAGGTATCCTTATTTTAGTCTTTTCGACATATCAATGTTTATATGAATTGGTAGAGTTAATCGCTACAAATATAGATATTAAATAGCTATCTACTAATGTTATATGGTATCAGAAACACTGAGTTAATGTCTGGATAGGTAGGATCCTCACAATTATTATTGGACCTTTGTTGTATCTGAACGGACCGAAGGATTCAGATTAGGGTTATTCGATATACAACGATGTATTGAGCACATCGATGTTTACAATGCAATACATCGAATCGATCCGATGTTTAGAAATGCTTCCGATATATTCGATGTAACGATAATTTTTCAGTTTTTAGTAGGAAAACATCGAATCGATTGTAACTAATTAATTTCATAAAAATTTAAGTCTGACCTCTAAAATTTTAATTAAAATCTGTATTTGTGGCGATCGATGTGTACTAAAAAAATTTGTTGACAGGGACTGGCAATAGGATAATGTACAGTTTATAGAATGAAAAAAAAAATATTTTTTCGAAGTTGACACTCCTTATTAGAATTGTTGAGAAATGAAACAGTTCCTGCAATAAAAAATTCAGTTGATTACAATTATAATTGCATTTGGTCTCAGCAGGATGGTGCATCCACATACTTTAGGGTTGCTGATGAAAAAATGACAGATGAAAGGAAAAAAGGATTACAATAAAAAGACCAACCACATAATCTGGATTTATAATATTTAGACTATTTTTTCTGGGGTTATTTGAAAGTATTTTGTACATGACGAAACCCAATAATAAGGATGAGCAGAGATATATGATAACAATCCCTTAAATAATGATCAGCATTTGTGTTAATTATTTTTGTCAATAACGAAAGAATGAGGTCAGAATTTGATAAACTTGTTAAATTCAATTTTGTTAAGGGTTAATCCGTTATAACTTTAGGGTGTTACGCACTGTACTAAAACTAAACACATTATATCGCTAGGATTTATATGCAAAGATATTACTTGAAATATGTGCATTAATATGCACAATTCCTTGGCAAACTATGCACTAAAATCTTGCAGTATGCAATAATATATATGCAAAATATGTAATGTAAATAAAACAAAAGAATCGAGTGAAGAGCTAAATTCTAAACATTAAAACTTAATATAAATTTGTACATTACGTTCTATGCCAACCAATATAATTGGCGTATATTTTAATGATGACAATAATACAGGTTCAATATTTATTTCAGCTGAAAACTACCCATCAATACGATTGGCGCATTAGTTAAAGTAGTACAGCTTTCGTGTTAGTTTGCATTTTTGCATATTAAATTTTTTTATTATTGATTGGGCAATAATTTACTTACCTTTATACTTTTTCTATAAAATTCATTGAAGGAAATTAAGGTATTTCACTTTTCTCTAGTTTAAAAATTGTTTCAATGACTATTTAATCATTTTTAACAAAACTTAAATTTTGGTTTACTTTTGGAGTAGAAAAAATAGGATTTACCTCTTTAACCGATGCAACTTAATTTTCATTAAGCTCTGAGATAACTTTTTCTACCTGATTAAAATATTAAAAATGAAATAAATCCGTTTCAAGCCATGTACACCATAGCGACTTACGGGCAAAAGTGTTGTTATTGAGTAAACAATTAATCACAGTAGGAACTAATTTCTTATTTCCTCGTCGATCCTATTGGTTATGACAAATATGTTTGAATATGTTTACACTTTAAACATGTATGTAGTGGTATCGATAAGCACAGCACAACTTTTAAAACGCTATAGCCTCCAGTAAAAATTAAACACAAAAGAAAAGATGCACTATCCAAAAGTTTCGCATAAAGTCGAATCAACTTTCTACAGAAATGTATCCATAAAATATCTATTATTGTTAAATGACCGTTTTGCAGAGCCATGAAAAACAAGGAACTCATTCCATTCCCTCTCACAAAATGGAAATGTCGTAAATAAATATAACAGGTCACATCCTGCTTAAGAGAGAATTTGAAACCATAATAATAATAATGAGTTCTATGGAACCCGGTTCTAACTACGATTGCCAAGGATAAGTGATACCTGAAATCCGATACCATGAGTCTTATGTACAAAAACTATAAAATATATGAATGTAATCACGAATATGACAAAATTTTCCGCCAAATTTGAAAAATATATCCAAATACCCGAGCCACAGTGAAATATATAAAAAAACCTGAAAATGTCAAAAATATGCACGAAATGCAAATATATAAAAATATGCATTTTACATAACCTTAGGTTGTTTCGCACATTACTAAAATTAAATAAAATACATTCTTATTTAAATATTTAAAAAAACTCCCGTGAAAATCATAACATGAACAATAATTTACTGCTATGTACATCTGATGAATTTTCGGTATCGTTCGGCAATATTCTTTATTTCAATCTCACTGTTCGGTTCACGTTCGGTTATATGTATAAATTTTTTAACACTCTGAGTAGGATATCTCTTTGTTCCGAATCTTGAAAAAGAGTTCTCAGATTTGTTTTGACTTTTAACGTTTCGAGTGACGTTTCAATGCTTATCAATTAACAATTTTATTCGATAGTTGTTTGTACTCGTGTGTTGAGTGTGTTTTGTATATATAAAATAAACAACCATTTTCGAAATGGCTTCAGTACCAATTGTTTCCCCATTACTAAACAGCAAATAAGCATTTTAAGAGACAATTTGTGTACATTCATACTTCAATAGTTAATGTTCTGACAAGCTGACTTCAATTATTATAGGTTAAGTCCCTTTTGTTATTCGTTTACTGTTCGGCAATTACCACGATCAATCTGTATAACCTATGATCACATGATACAAATCGCTCTCTACTCGCTATGTTCCGCGAACAACATTACCGAACGCAACTGTTGTACCACTCGTCTAGTCTCATAAATATTCTGTTATGATCCTTATTAAATTATTTATTATTAACGTCATACATTTGTACGAATTAAAAATGTACGTCTGAAATGAATGAAGTTTAATAAGGTTTTATTGTGAGTTCTATTTTGTTTATTGTGACCGTCGTTAAAGTTAAATTAGTTAAGGTTATCATTTCTTCCATGAGATGGGTTCGTTTTCTGTCTCCATTGTCAAATGATTCTTTCGGGTTACTTTATATTTCCGCAACTTTAATCATGAGGCCATTATGTCGTCGGGCAAAATATCGAGGAGATGCCGACATTCGATATTTTATAAATTGTATAGCGGAACAGTGGAAATTGTTTTCCATCGTTCTTCCACCACATTTATTTTAATCAAGTCTATTCAGGGCCGCTTCAGTAAATTCCGTGTAAAGATATTACAAAATTAAAATATAGATAGTGTATCGTATCGGGAATATAGTTAGTTCAAAAATATTTTTGCTGAAATTTTGATAGAAAAACTATGATAAAAATTTTATTTCAGTACAAAATATCGTTTTGATCATATATAGATATTTCTTCGAAACGCATTTGTTGTGGTGTCCTCAAGCTTCACGTCTGCTTAGTCCGTTACGAAATCCAAATTGTACTTTATTATTTCTAATTTTATCTGCTACAGTTTCATAATTTTCTGGCTATGGATTAAATTAAATATGGCAACATGTCCAGCGCTTAATTTTCATTTTCAGCTAATAAGCCCTCGACTAGAAACTATTCTCTAGGAAGTGTCATTCGGTATCAGTTAATATAAAATATAATAAAAAGTTACTGAAATGAAAAAAAGGTATTTTTCAACTCTACATACTTATTCCATTGAGTTTCCATTTTTTTTCCAAGCACATAATATTTCTACGATCTATAATAAATTATTTAAATATAACAAGCCGATAACGGAAAATATGCTGCGTTGAATTTTCAATATAAAACACCAACCAAAAGAAGATTGTTTTTATTTGGAATAATTCATTAATTTACATAATTCGATTAACCAATTCAAACAGTTCTTTCTAAATAATTTATCTCAATCATGAGTACTTTTGGACAAATTAATACATGTTTGTTTTCTGGATTAATCGGACAATAGAACAATATACATATGAAAATTATTTTCAATTCATATGAATGGATTTCGCTGCATATTTCATTATTTATTTACATAATGAATTATTTTGCATTAATAATTATTCATTTCAACCGATGACATTTTAATACGGACAAATTTGAAATGATCACAATATTTATTACTGAACTTATTACTCTCTAGTCTTTTTTATCAATTTAAGTAATTGAGTTATGCCTTATGGAGTATTCTATTCAACAAGCGAAACATGGAATAAATTTTAGTTAATGCTTCATTCTCGACAGGAACTGAACTATGTTTATATGGCATGTATTCGGCAAATTAATTTACTTCACCGCATTCATCAAGAGAATCAAGTTGTGTGCTCAAATATAGGATATATAATTTGTCTTATATACTCTGCTTTCATTTAGAATTTACGAGGAATGATAAAAAAGTTTACAAGGAATATTAGTATGTATTATTATTAGGAATATTAGAATATTAATAATCGAAAGATAGAAAAGATAAAATGAAATTCAGAGGAATACGTGCATAACACTTTTCTACATACTTACCAAGCCTATTAAGAAAGCAGAATCAACTTATTTGAGTCGTTGTTAAAATAAAGATAAACAAAAGTTATGAAATTATGAATTTATTGATTGAAAAGTAAGATTGTGCTCTATTAGATAAGATATCATAAAGCAAGAAGAGAAAGATTAATGTATCGTGACCACCAGTAAAAAATTAATGATCTTTTCAAACATACTAACAATATGCATTCAATTGTGAATAATTAATACTTAAGTTTCTATTATTTCACAATTACTCAAGAGATTAATTTTACCCAGATTAAATGAAAATCTACCAGAAATAAATGGACTCCAAATCATTAGTTTAGATTCCGTAAAAAGTACTTAACAAACCAATGAGTATATAAAATAGTTAAAACCATAAATAGTTCCATTTTAAAATGAATTGTTGTGATGTAAAGTCTTTCTTGACATTATCCAGCCGTTCGATGGAATCTTAAATAACTTATATTTAAGATAAACCAGATCTCGACTGCATCCCACTTTTCACTTTGAAAATATCATTTAACTGAAAGAACATTTCAAACAAAATCATTATACATCTTAAACATATTGGACATTCGGAGAAAACAACAAAAACCTCGGTTGTAAATTTTTTGCCTTGTAAATACATATCCTCAATAAGCATCTAAATTAAAGTTATGAATATATTACAATGAAACAAACCAGAAATCTGGAAAATAATCAAAGATTTGCCATTGTCCGTTAAAACAATACAAGATATACTTAATAGATAAAATGTCTTCAAATGTAACATATTTGCAGGTTAAAGATATTCAACTTTCTTCTGCCTTATCACTTGCTATTGATGAGCCATGCGACATAAAAGACAAGGCACAAGTTGTTCTTTTTGTGAGATATATGATATAATTGAAATTATAAATATGTCACAATGAAATTGTTCTTGATAAAGGGATTAATGATAGATATGCAGCTTGGTTGAGTGGTTATATGAAAAGTTTTCAACCTAACAAAGAAACAAGACATTTTCTTCCATAATAATTTTCATTATTCAATAGTTTAGCGAAAGTCTTACCTTTTTAAGACTTTCTAATAGTAGTTGCATTTTCTCAAGCAGTTCTGCAGTTCTCAAAATAAGCGTTTACAAATGCTATAACCACGTCTGATGGAAATATTTCTTCTGCAATTGCTACAAGGTAAGGAAATTGGAAAAAGTACTGATAGAAAATCACTTCCTTTTTTTCTCCCTTTTTGCAATTTTCCCTTTCCCTGTAATAATCTCCTGTTTTTATTTTACCTTTTTGAAGACAGTCGATGATTACCAATATATGATTGATGAACAGAAACTACGCTTAGGAAATCTAAGGCTGACATCTTCAGGTTTTCAGAAAAACCTGGTATATACGAAGAAGAAATTAAATGACAACAATAAAATCATGAATAAATTAGTATCCTTTTGTTATACTCAGCATGGTCTTTAATTTTATTTGGGTGCACAAAATAATTAAAAACTACCAATGAAATTACTTTTGGAGAATATTTTAAAATCATTTTGATTTGATAAATAGTTTTCTATACTTAAAATGTATGGAACTGAAATATTTAGAATAAACGACTGAAATTATGAATATTCGAATTTTCTTTTTTAATAATATCTACAAATAATTTCAAAGATGTCATTTTGTGTTTATTTAATTTACTAGAAATTCATAAGCAATCATATTTTCGAAAAACATTTTTTTATAATAATACTTGAAAAAATTTTACACAAGATACGATACCTGAAGGAAAAAAAATTATATAACAAGATTATTTTTATTGCCAAAATATATTTTCAGTCATACTTATTTTACGAAAAAATCACCATAGAAACAGAAGCATTTTTAATAATGAGAGAACGCTATCAATTTAGTCAGATTATCTTGGAATGGAAGCGTTGTCTACCTAATTCAGTCTCATTTCTCGAAGGAGATAATAGTCACTGAGACTATATCAGCACTATAGGAGGGCTGATAAAAGACTTCAAACTCGCTTGTATTGTGCGGGAAGTTTATTTGTCACAATGGAACTATGTGCTTCCGTTAACAGAACCATCCCATATCTGTCTCTGGAGACGACGTTAGAGTCTTAGATTAGACTTTTTTAGTACTGTTATTCTTACTCCACAAAATCAACAATAAGCACGCCTTTTCTTTTCCAAAGCACCGTGGCCTTTGTTTTACTCTTCGTCAAAATGTGTTTGCTTTTTTAGTTTGTTGGGGTTTGTGTAATCTTTGATCTCTGAATTTTCAGACTCAAGTCTCATTTCCAGCAACAACAGCCTTTTAGAAACGGTTGAAGTTATTCTTCGTTTTGTACCTATCGTTGAACATTTTAGGCGAAGATTTTTCAGTATAATAGCTTAATGACAATTTAATAACAGAGACGAATTTCTGGAAATTAATTTAGCGTAAACCTCCGTATCTTAACGAATTCTTGGACGTCTACTAGACTTTCCACAAATTTATTTCATTCTATAATAGTAAAACCACTTATACAGGTTCACAGTGGATTGCGATGAATGTCAACAGAACTGCATCCTTCAGCTTGTAGAAAACGTAATGGCCAAAGTTATTCACCTATAGCTTGGTGACGCCTGTTCTAGCAGCAGTTTTAGCGAGGAAACGGCGAAAAAGTACAAAGTGTAAAAAAATCACCAACGCTAATTTACCTGAGTATACATTTTTCAAAGAACTTTTGAATAAATTTATAAAAAGAATACTGGTTGCAATCGATAAATATGATTTAAAAATTGTTCATTGCAAATATCACGGTTTTCATTGCAAATACCACAAAAGTATTCTAAAATGATATTATGGAGAATTTTAAACCCCACATTTTATGTTTGAAACTTTATCAATATCTTTTGTGTTTTTGAGATATTTTAAAGACAGTATTTTAGGATAGTTTGCAATTATTTTCCACACCCAAATGAAATACAAGATTTTCAACTATAACAATATATACCATAATGCAGGCATGTGTTTCAGATAGTAATTTTAATATTGACCGTTGTTAATGTTAAATAAAATTAAACCAATGAAATTTGGTTTGATGAGAATATTAAAATCTGTTAATTTACCCATTTTTAGTAATTGAGACAATTGTTTCTCTTGTTATCCATCAAACTTCACCACCAATAGCGTTTATCAAAAACGCAAAGCTTCAGAATCAATTGAAATATGGCTATTATAAAAAAAGGGGTCAATCAATAATTAATTACTTACAGTGATTCGATGGTGGATTATTTGAATTTTTCGAAGCGTGTTTTCGCTGATCGCATATAAAAGGCTTTAATTCTAGCGAAAACAAAAAAAGGGTTTGTCGTTTTCGCTCACAGCAGTACGTTGTATAGTCCAATTAAGCCGTTTAAATCGCCTCTCGCAATCAGTAGAATATCGTAGATTTATCTCAATATTCATATATTGACGTGATCTTTGATACTTGGAATATATTCAAACATTTTTATCGTATTTAACTATACATATTCACGGATATTAATTTAATAAATTGGAAGAATTTATGGTTTACAATAGTGTGAATATTATCAAGATGAAATAGAGCGTAATGTTAAACTGTTTACCTTTATTCACGGATGACGAGAAATTGATCATGGAAAAAGAAAAATTAATGGATTTTATAGATGTTATTAGATATGACAGTTGATTGCTTCGATATCGAACAATGTAGTGTGAAACTTTAGGAGAATGATACTGAATAACGCTTTATTTTGTACATGACAGACATTCAGGCAATATGTGAGTTCTACCCAAATTGTTCATTCGTATCTCTCCATCTTGTTTTATAACTCGGAAACCTCATACACACGATCGTTTATAAGCCCCAAAGATAAAATCACACGACGTCAAGTCGGATACATGTCAAGAATACCTGCAATACATTGATGTTTACCGAATTAAGAACCTCATTATGGTACTGAGGCACCGTAACATCTTGCTAAGAACATCAAAAACTGTTCTCCAATCGTCATTTATCGAATGAAGGCGTAAACTTTGGATGTATGCTGTGATCTGTTGTGATCAAAAGAAACTGCGAGGGTTACTACTAAGTTTCAATATAGACAAATGAAAACAAATATTTCTACTTGAATATATGGCTTTATTTTTTTTCAAAATATTATCTATTAGGATCAATACACTTTTGCATGCATTAGATCCATCTTTTCTTAATTTGATGCGGGAATAAGAAGAAATCATTGGGTGCTAAATAAGACTTGTACAGCGAATAACTCATCAATTCGATATTTTTACTATTCAAAAACTTTTTTCTTTGAACTAATATGTGAGAACTCGCATTGTCGTGATGGAGTCATCTTCTGCGATTGGTTTTTCAAACAATTCTGGCAAACAAATGCTGATGTACCATTCAAAATTGACAGTTCTACGTTGCTCTAATAGATTGGTGGCGACATGTTATTCCGAAAAAACAGGCGACCATTTGCTTCGAAGAGCTTCGTGTGCGAATAACTTTTGTTAGACTTGGTTCGACTTGAAAACCTATACAGTCGATTATTGTTTAGTTATGGATTCATATGCAAGATCCATGATTCGTTTTTTTTTGAACGATTGTCAAATTATGCGATACTCAACGCAAACAAATCTCTTTCACAACCAAAGTTTTATGCAATATTGAGAGCATGCGAGTGGAGCTAATATAAAAGTATACCTCAATCTCCCGGTATGTCACATGATGAACCAGCAAAACCCAGAGGTTCGAGATGGTGCTTTATAATCAAAAGTCGAAGCGAGTTAACCGGCACACTGCTATCGGTTTAATCCTTGTCGAAAATCCTCGCACGAAATAATACGCGATCTATTTCATATATTTAACAAAGATGAATGATCCAAGTATCAAAACAACTCAAATGCACTCGTATGACAACACGTTCTAAGTACGTTCATCGTTAAAAATGTCAAACTTTGTGATTGTAAAGTTAGATTTGACATTTTCGGATCAGTGTTATATCTTAAAACTTGAGTAGCAACCATCGTACTTGAATTGATGTTTTGTTTGAATTATAACATAAATTATAATATTACAGAAATGGATATTATGAAAGCATATTAATTGTATAAAACTTCGTGGAAAATAAGTAAAAATATGAATTTTTAAAAGCATAGACACTCCTATAGTCACTTAAACAAAAAAATAGACCACAACACAAAGTCGAAGATAAAAGTTAGAAGGTAAAATGAGATCAAAGAGGATTAGAATTAATACATACTATAAAACTAAGAACAAATCTTATAGACACTAAAATAAAAGAAGTTCAGTTAAGATAATTAGGGAATTTTATAAAAATAGGTACAGACAAAGTAGTTAGAAGAATATATGAGGCAAAAACATTAAAAAAGGAATTAAAAGGAGAACCAAAGAAAACATGGGATAAGGAAGATAGAAACTAAGAAAATTGAATGGAATGGGCCGAAAAGTAATGGATAGGAAAGGAATTGAAGATAGGAAATGTGATACAACAACGTAGCTCAACTCCACACACAAGCATTCCTGCTATTTATTATTAAAGAATTTATTAAAAGAAATGGAGAACGTGCTTATTTTTATTTTTAAATTTATTCTGAATTTTAAGATTTGGGTAAATAATCTATGTGAAATCAGTCGGGTGAATATCGAATTTCAAATTTCGTGCCTTTAATGTATGTATGCGTTTTTCTAGAAACAGGCTCCACGTTTGTTTGAAGATATAAAATATTTGTATTGCTTTGTGAATTCACTTCACTTTTCCTACTACATCCGCAAGCAATGAGAGAAGTTTGATTAAAAAAGAAAATACGATCCTACATGAGCCATGAACATTCATCGGTTGTATAAATAAGGTTCCCGAAGAGATATAGCCTCAAGGAACGGTGCGAGACTAAATCCGACAGCAGTGGCGTGCGCAGTGGTTTTCCCACCCTTGAGAGATTCGCTACGGTGTTCGTTTGGTAGCCATCAGAGATGGGAATGTTGATTAATCCGGTTTTCTTCATACAAAAAAATGGAGATTCTTCGGTAACTGACTGAGATTTATGGTGAAAAGTGCATGTCCATTCAGCACATCTGCAATTCGTATAGTGACAGTCACACGGAAGTCACGATGAAGAAATGAGTGGTTTAGGTTAGGATGCAATTGTCCAGAAGATCAATAGTGAGCTGCTCAAAGATAAAAGAGTCCGTGAACTTGTCGAACGCATTCATGAAGCTTCCTATGGCACGACTGAAAGAACTTTAATAGAAATGTTGGGTTATCGTAAGGTGAGTGCTTGTTGGGTCCCCCGGATACTGATTAACGGATACAAGGAGTAACGCCTTGACGGTGCCCACAAGTTACTTCAACGATATGATATGCATTGTGAACCATTCACCAAATTCCGGCGAGCAATTTAGAATCGTCGGAAAGGACGACTAACGGAAGGATTTGCAGCATACTTCTTTGTCTTAGTATGATGTATAAAGGAATAGCAGTGTTGTCTATTTTAAAAAATATGGGAACTTTACTTATAGTACAACCTTCTCAATGAAAGTTGTTTACAGGACAAAAGGCTCAAAGAGGACCATGATGATTTTTCACACCCCATCCTGTGTAACCACGTATGGATATTTGTAAAAAGGTATACTTAACAAAAAAGAAAGAGCAGCGCTGTTGGTATAGCGTTCCTTCTTATTTACGCTCATCCATGAGCATATAACCGGGCGGAGGCATTTTTCATTTTTACATGCCACTACTTGAAAAAACGACTTATTATTGGATATTTCAAGATGTAATACTCGCTTGAAAGTAGCTGGAATGCTGGCTGTAATTATTAACAGCATACTTATTTTTGGGCGACAAATGGAGACTCTCCTCTCAATTTAAATCATTCATATTTTTTTCGTCATCTTTTAAGAACTTATTTTTTTGACATCTCTTTTGAAATGTTATTTCACTAATGTTTTATAACTTCTTGTTATTCAATGTCTATACTGAAAGACTAATAAGAGATTCATTTTCAACTCAGTTTCGGAAGGAGGAATTTTAAATTTTCCTGTTACGATTTTTATATTCTAATAACGGGAATGACGAAGACTTATCGACTGTCAGTTCTGTGTAATACACAGGGTGTAACAATCTTACGACACAGTTTAGTATATGAATTAAAGATGGGTGTAAGATAAATTTTTCGAAAAATACTATTCAGAGTATTTTATAACTACGTTACAAATCAAATGTATCATTTTTTTAAGAATTCTGCTTATTATATCGAGTATCTCTGTATGAAATTATTTATGTACCTAATTATTTTTAGGATAGGGCTCGAACTTTTTAATCAGAAACAACTTTTCCAGCAGCTTTTACTTTTACTAGCAGTTTCGTCTCGTCTCACTTGATTCTTAATAATGATTGTAAATATTATATCAACTAATATTTGATTATTATATTTATCACAAAATGAAGTGCACAAAAAAATTTAAGGAAACTCTCGGATTGTCCTGTGAACTCGGTATCGTCCATAATATTTTCCAAAATATCTCGGCTTGTCTCGAAAAGCTAGGTGAGAATGAGACGAGAGAAATCTCGCTCTCATGCGACATTCTGAAAAAGGCGTAGCGAAAACATGTTTAATTGCTGAGTAAATGAAATTCCTTCAGAATATTTTCTTGAGTAGAAAATAAATTAATATACATTAATATTTTATTGAAGAGATTCGTTAAATTCAGTCTACAATTACTACTATTTTTATAAATGAAATATACAAATGCGAATATGAAGTTTATATTCATGTTAACGTTTACTAAGAAAATGTAATTTATTCGCAAATTAACTCTATTTTTATAAACTTTGGTTATAAGTTCTATTTGTACAAAATGGAAGATTGATGATTCCGTCCACCCCATATATAATTAACATAGATAGGCATGAAGTTTCGAAAAGATGAATCCCTTGTTTTACTGATTTTTTTTCAGAGCTCATTCTTGATTAGATATATACCTAAAATAATTTTACCGACAATTATTTTGGGTGTTTGTCCCAAAATATCTCAGCAGGAGTTGAATTGACTATCCTAACCTAACCTTATCTTCTCCAAGTAAGTGAACGAGCGTTAGCTGCTTTCCTTGTAACCGGCATGCTGCACTGAAGTACCACTAAAAAGTGAATTTTACTCTTGTGAAAAATGAATATAACTTTTTTTTGTAGAGTTTTTCTAAAATCAATATTTTCTAGAAATGTTTTATCTTTGAAGATGGACAAACGAAGGGGTTATCTCCTATAATCAAAGACAAGCTTTGTCAAAAATTTCAGCAAACTCTGGGGTTTCTTATCTTTTCGAACCTTCCCGCTAAGATTAATACAATTTAATTTAATATTGAAATATTGCATCTTATTACGAAGCTCTATTAGCTAAAATAAACATTTCTCATCTACAATTTTTACATAAACGTACGTTACCTCTTAAAGGACGCAACGAAATATTCAGTATAATAGATACATTGGTTCTCATTTAAAAAGTTATGTCTCTAGTTTATAAGTTATAATATAATAGAGATAAATTCTTTAAAGACATCTACTATTTTTCCTAATAATATTTTTTAATTAAAATAAAACATAAATCGAAGTTTGTCATAATATCTATGGATATCTGCAACTCTCAATAATAATATAAATAGTTCGAATTGTAGCAAAAAAGTATATCTAATAAAAATCGATTTTATGTGAATAAATATGTATTTTTTTATACACATATGCCTCAACCATAACGTTTACTTTTTAGTTTTCCTAATATCCAAATAAAAATAAATATTTTAGTCGACTGAATATATCGTAAATATTGGTAATATAATTTTTGTTTATATTAAAGAATATTGGATATTCGAGAATCTAATTAAAAATATTGTTATGTAAACATCAAACTCACGATAGACTCTAATAGAAGGTTCATTTGTAATGAATATAAATCCATTTATATTTATATATTATTCCATAAATTTGCTTTGACTTGAGGGTCTACAATTGAGTAAGTAAACAAATAAAATACTGTTGGAAATCATTAACTATATATATGGGAACGGATACGAACTACCTTTTTAAATTTAGAAAAGAGAAGTTAATGGTTTGTACCTACAGGTCACTCCAATATCCAGTGACCATAATATGATTTATATATTATATCATTTTATACACTTTAACGACTAGTGAAATATATATGTGTTAAGAGAACAGATAAAAGAGAACCAGAGGTCTTAAGAAAATGATTTTATTTGTGTTCAACTTATTTATGTGTGAAATAGTATGTTTTTTTACATTGTCTGTTACTATTTTATAAGGGAATACGATGTCCATCCGTATTCAAAATTTCCACACCAAGAGTTATCTCATTCACTTGTTATGTGTACTTTGAAACTTCTTCGATCATACGTCTCACTCTCTCCATCAGTTGGTGAAGAACAGGACTTTTCTGCACGTGCCTCATCACCAAGCGATATGCGACCTGTCTTGAATAGGCCATACTACAAAAACACAGATCTTAAAGAACTTTTACTTAGTTGTTCACATGTCCCATTATATACTCTGTTATAGAAATGACTCAACTTCCATCAGAGCTTACTACCTAAGGAAGTTGATATCTAAATATGTAGTGTGGCCAACTCTAAGTCAATGTTATTGTTGAAGTCGTAACTGTGGCATCTATGTTGATGAACAGTAATAATGTTCATTAGTTATGGTAGATTGATCGGGGATAAATTGGCAACTCGTAGGAATTTCGATGAGAAATGTGCCAATTGATTCTTAGATTTCTGAACCATTTGAGTTTTATGATTGATAGGGGTGGAAACCATTCGATCCAATGTTTCGATGTATTGAGTTGATTTAGGAGGGATCAATTCAAGTGGACTCGAGTTTGGTGGCAAGTAGACTAGGTGTTCTTCGACTTCTTGTTGTTCTTGTTTGTCACAAATATCCCATTGAGGAAAAATTTATTTGCAAAATACATTTGGTTTAGAACAGAATAAAAGTGATATAAAACAAAATCATACGTAAAAGTAATTGGGATATGGAGAATATATCTAATTTTATTATTCAGTATATAGCTATCCATTTTAATGAGTTTCCTTGCATTTTTGTTTAAGATCATGTCATATGGTCGCCACTTGAATATTTACAACTAATCTAGCATTATCAGTGAGCTTAGAAATAAGTGAATTCAATAAGGAAACGTTATGAAAACTTCCTGGATTAGCAATATCGTGAAAATTTTTAATAATGTGGTAACAAATGCAAATGTATCGGTTTAGTTCATTTTAATTTCAATTAAATTTGGGAATTCAAGTTAAAAAGTTGAATTAGAGCAGATTATATTTTTTTGAGATGTTAATACTAATATATTGAATTAGTCGAAGAATCACCCCAATTAATGCTTTAAGCATATCTGACGTATTTCCTATACACATTGAAATGTACTAACAAAAAGACTAGAGTTACTTTAAGTATATATTTCCCAATAACTATTAAGGATGAACACTGAGATTACAATCGGTGTCTCCTTCAAAAATATAGTTCCTCGCCGAGCTGGACGACATATGTTCCAATGCTCAATATTCCGATGACGAAGGGCTTCAGACGGGTCACTCAACCATTTTCATAACGAACGAACTATGTATTTCTAAATCTAGTCAATCATTGAAACGGAATAATATCGTTCGATACGCGAAAAACCGCATATCATCCTGACTGCGTTAATAATTATTTTGAAAGACGGTTTTCAAAAAATTTTATTATTACTTATTACAAGTATTTAGATTCTAATTCAATAATAATAAGAATATGTTGTTGGTACAAAAGCGAGTGAAAAATTCAATTTCGCATGCAACTCTTGATTGAGAAATAGTTCAAATAATGGCTAATGAATCTGCTAATAATTGATTATTAGTCATTAATGAAATTTCAAATTTAAAACAATAAACAAATAAGAACTTTTGATTTTCATTACTTTGTTGTGAGTTAATTATTCCAAGATATTTATTTAAATATTATTTATATAGTTGTATAATAGATTCTAGATTATGCTGAGAAGTATAAACCTTAATAACCTATCAAATACTGCTCAACAGAATTAATACTAGACAGTCATTCAGAGGGAATAGATAATTTTTAATGTTAAAAAAACCATAGGTAAATGAAGCAACCCGTCAGCTGATCGCATTTACCCACCGGTCTCCAAGGGCAGAAAGGACCATATGACTACGACTGAGTTAACTTGATCAGCTTCCGAATAACACTGAACGTGATCCGAGTTAGTTTCTGAACATTCATTCATTCCGTAAAATCCTTATAAAAACATACTTAGAAACAATAAGAGAATAGAAAACATAAATCAGATTTTTGGATGATAAAGAAAGTAGAAAAATAGATCAAATTTTGACTCATTTATGTATAGTATAGTTGTGATAACACCGCAATCAATAGTAAATAAAGAGAATGTTTGATATCCAATGAACATGCTTGAACAAGTGATTCCTTAGGTGAAAATGTTTTACCTGTATATTTACTTAGAAGAATAACGACATTTACCTGTTAAAAGTTCAACGTTGGAGTAATTAATGTTTAACAAAAAAAAATTATGATGACAAATACTGCCTATTCCTCATTTTTCAATAATTTTCTAATTTAAATCGCTTGGAAAACTACTAATGATAAATTACCTCCAATAAAAATTTACCAAAAGTGCAAGACTTGCAACAATCAACTGACCAAGATTAAGAATAACCTTCTTGCATTTACTCATCACTAAGGATGAAAAAAATTTAAAATATAATCTAAGTTAAATTGGCCTTTTTAGGCATTATTTCTAAATTTTATTTGGTAAAATAAGTTTATCTATATTCATCAACAAAGGTAGACATGATTTGAATATAAAGGTTAAAAAAATTCGATAAATTATTCATGTTTATGTATGAGAAACTGAAATAAAAAATATACATCGGACGAAAATCACCGATACAAGAATTTTCTCTTAAAAACATTCCGAATAACTTTTCATATTCCTGTCAAAATATAATTTTTCATTGAATATCAGAAGACGTCACTAGAACCACAAGATAATAACTCGGTTTCAAGTTCTAAGTAATTATAACTTTTCTGAATTGTGATAAATATTCTATTATTTGCGGTGACGACACGATAGGTTTAGCTAAGAAACTATACCAATTTATCCGTACTTCGTACTTTTTTGTGGTCTACTTCAATCATAGTAGCAAACAATAGTAGAAAGTTTAATTATACTTTTCCAATTATAGAATCCTTAATCCAAACCATTGGCAAACTTAATTGATTCTCTTTATTTAATTAATCAACTATAGCAGACTATTATAGGCTATTTTTTTCACCTGGTTCTTTCAAGTACATTGGAAATAAAACCACAGAATCGGGTTGCCCCACTGTAGTAGTTCACAATTTTCAAAATTCTGAGTTTTATCAACATTATTAGTCTTTCATTAGTTCCAAAATGTTAGTGCCCCATAAAATACATTTTTGGAAAGTACAAATGAGAATTAAAGATCTATAAAACATTTGATTTTATCGTCCTATTTTCCAACAACAAGATGTACGGTCTCGGGAACCAATAACAGCTGTAACACCTGCACACAATGCACCTCGGGTAAACTTATACTTACCGCATTTCTAAGAAGTAATGTGGTGAATTTTAAGTCGACTACAATTAATTAATTGATTATGTCCACGGATTAAAAAAACTTATTCACAAGGTTATAAAATTTAGTTCGAAAAATTGATAGTAAACTATCGATAGACTATAAGTCAATGTTTTTTTGATAAAGAATATTATTCTACAATAATAATAGAAAATTGAGAAATAATAGGTACACAAACAGAAAATATAATAATCATTTAAGTACACTGAAATAGTAGGATGATACAGTATTTTTCACAATCTAAAAAAGTGTCTTTCCTACCGAAAATTTCATAAGACCCAAAAATCATAAAAGTGGGAGTGCAGCGCCGCACTATTATATTATAATACCTGGTAAAAACTTATTGGTAACGTTTATATCCCACAGATATATCATGGGCTCGATACTTTTGGTATTTATCCAGTATAATATGAAAAATAATTATATGAAGCCTCAATATGGTATGAACTTCTGGAATATTTGAGAATTTCACAAGAGGTATTAATAGGTATCTATCTGTATGATCCTTCAAGTTATCTCCAATTCTTTCATTATCAATTACTTCTCCGTTTAAGTCTTCCACAAATCTTCTTCTTTTTTTACATTCTTTTCTACTACAAAAATATGTTCTTTTTAACAGTGGCTTATTTAATAAAAATTTCATCTACAGAGAACTCGAACCTCCGATCTCCGTGTTGGAAATTTAGTACTTCGACAACCTTATCAACTAAGTCGTTAGGGCTCGACAAGTTTCGACGAGATGTAGGTATATAAGCAGAGCAGTCATTATGCGAAGTTGGTGTCAATTATATAGTTTAAAGAAACCAAAAAACGCGCTTTCATAGCATATGAAACTAAAAAGTGAAAAATAAATATAGTTTACCAAAATAAAAAAACACGCTTTTAGAGCACATCAAACTAATAGGTTGAAAATAGTTTTTAAAAAGAGGTTGAAACAATAATGAATGAAAAATAATATTGAAATTGTGAATAGTGGGGGGCGCTTTGTTCCATATTTTTCGTACATTGAACGCCCGATCACTTTCATTTATTATTGTTTAAAACTTATTTTTAAAATTATTTTTAACTTATTAGTTTGATGTTCAGTTCAAATGTACTAAGTATATTTGCTTTATGAGGTACTATTACCACCTAATCAACTGCTAAAAGAAACATACATGCTTATCTCATTTGAATAGGTATTCTCATTATCCTATAGAGTTTTTGTGCTGAAATTTTGTAAGTCTACTCTAAATTGTGTTTTCAGTTTCAAATCTAGAATAAAAAGTCGGTATTTTATTACGGATATTCGAGAAACTTTTATAAAACGGACCTGTACACTCATTCATACAAATACAAATTCAATCTAATTAGTTTCTCTATTAAATGAAGTGAAATTAAAATTCATTAACAATTCAACAGTATCTATTCTGTTTTAATTAAAAATGTTTACAAATAGTTACTGTTGTTAGATATCCTTTCATTACAAATAATCAAAAAGCTAAACAATAGTTTGAAGGTTTTGATGTTTATTTTATGAACTCTAACATGATTTGATTGAAGAAAAAGTTGTTATTGGAAAACCATATTTCATTAAGCTTATCACAAAGAAGAAATGAAATTGAATCTTTGGAAGAAACAAAAAAACCATAATATATTTTATCAAAGAAAAAATGAAGAAATTTTTAATTGTTAAATTGGTTTGTATTTCAAGTGGATACGATTAGTATTGACATACTTACAAAGTTTAGAAGTCTGGATATATTTTGTACCGCCCAAGATCCGTTCATCCGGTCATCAGCGCCGATTGTGTAGAAGAGCGGCCAGCCTGTTTGACAAAATGACAAAGAGTGGATTCATTAATAAAAATGGAGCAGTTGTTTTTTTGTGGTTGTTCAACTTGCTCCAAATAGATTCCCTTGCAATAGATACGAATTTTGCTACAAAAACAAGATTTTATGTGTTTCCGTGCCCTCTTAATTATGAGATACAAAGTGTTGAAGTTTAAAAAAATGTATTACATTTAATTTGAAGCAGCTTCGACTTCGATTTGGTTGGACTTATGAATATGCCTGATAATTAGCAAAAGGTGTCCCTACCACATTTTGACGATTTCGTTATGAAAATCGGACCAATTTTATGTTTCACTATATTTCACACGTTTTAAACGTGAATTTTAAAAATTATCAGTTCGAGAAAACCGGTGGTACACCTTTTTTCTTTAACAATATTCAGGTTATATGGTGTTAGGACACTACGAAAAAAATGAGGGCGGAGAGAAAATATTAGTCTTTTAAAAATTTATATCAGTGCTATTATGATTGCTTCAAACGTGAAGTAAATTACAAAATTTATGTTACAAGTCCAATCATTTAAAAATTCAAACCCGACATCTTTTTCAGACCAATTCATTCAAAGCAATGGCTTCGTAATGGCAGACTTAAAACAGAATGAAAGCTGTTCGGCACGCCTTCACTGAGAGATTAACGCATGTTTTTGTTTATATAATCTGCCTCTTTAAGTTGGTTATAGATTAGGTCAAAACTTTTAACAGCAAAACAGATTCTTGCAGATTATCATATAGGAATTAGCATTTTCAATTTATTTAAAAATTAATAACTTATCACGTTGTGCGATTAATAATATTTAACAAACAGCATTTGGAAGTAACTTACAAAGTGTTCATCATCAGAATGAATATTTTTCGGTCACAATTTTCTATTTCTATTTATTCAAGTACGTCCATTTAAAAATCTGTTCCAATATTTAATTTTTAATCTAATTTTAAAAGCAGAAGATAAGCTACGGTATAAATTGAATTGTTAATAAGCAAGTAACAACAAAATCATTATTAATTCAAGCGTTTATAGGATTTTCAGACCAGACATTAATTTCCATGCAGATGAAAATATTTTTACAAGGAAATTACTATCCTTGAATCTCATCTCCATTTAGTCAGTGACGTAGTCATTTGAGAAGAATCCAAGACCAAGTAGTTGAGACGAAATTCAGTATTTTTTTAAAAAGAAGCTTTTGGATTTGAATTTTTATATTAATACTAACTATATTTGTATCTCTAATATTTTTCCATATTACAGTCATGGAAGAAAAATAAATATTTATATATTGATTGTTTTTCGTAGTTTCCATACAAGACTTTTTGTTGTATTGATTCTAAAATAGGCAAAATCTTTGTATTAAAAGAAAAGTATTTGAATTTTATATAGGTTAGATGTAATTTTCAACTTCGTTTTTTAGGGGGGTTCCACAAGGAGTGTTGTACCACTGAAATTTTTCAAAAAGTCAGGAAATGCCAAATTATTGGATCTTTATTTCATTCCTTATAGAGGGAGTTTCCTATAAACAATGTCTGCTTTTACATGTGAAAATGCTTAAGTCTTGTTTAATTAAGCATGTCGTAACTTGTTAAGACTAACCGAAAAATATGAAATTCCTATATTTTTGACACAATAATAAAAACGAAATTTTAAAGCCGACGTGGCAGCAAAGAATATATGTGAAACTGAAGAGAAAGACACGGTTAATGAGCAAACGGCGCAGCATTGGTTTAAGCATTTTTATATTGGAGATTTGACGCTTGAAGATCGTTCACTCTCAGGTCGTCCACCTGCGTGGGATATTGAGGTTACATTGGGGGCAGTAGAAAACTCATCTAATACCAACACTCGCCGATTATCGGACTGTTTTGTACCGTCTAAATATACCATACATCGCCATTTAAAATTATTAGTGAAGATTTATAAAACTTGCCGAATAGTAGCACACTTATTGACCGAGATTTAAGCGAAATGTCAAGTAGAGGTGTACTTTCATTGCCGAAAAATGATCATTTTAATAGACGCATTTTTACATACGATGAAAAATGGATTTATCTAAATAACCTGAACATAGAAAATCAGTGATTATACAAAAAACCCGTCGCAAAGACAGATCGATTCGAGTGGAAAGTCTTGTTGTGTGACTGGTGGAGTTATGAAGGTATAATGTACTTCGAAATCATTCTAGATGGTGGAGCAATCAATACAAAGGTATATAGTCGATAGCTAATATATTAGGTTTTATCGCAGCCAGGTTTAGTGAGCCTCTTACAACAAAATAATGCTAAACTACATATTGTGAAAGTTGTGCGGAATAAAATCGAAGATCTTAGTCGTACTGAATCACAACTAGCATTTAGTCCGGATCTTACACCGTCAGAATACTATTTATTCAGATCCATGGCGAAAGTCTTGTGTGAGAATCCAAAGGAGATGTTGAAAATGAAGTACGACAATTTTTTGCATCTTTTACCAAGATCTCAAAGAGCTTGCTGAACTTTGGGTTAAAACCATGGAAAACGATGGGTTATACTCATGCTTTCTGTTTGTATGATTATTTGATAAACAAACTGAATATTAAAAACCCATATTATTTTTGAGATAACCTCTATATAATCGATTAATCGATCAATCACTTTTTCCCAAAGGAAATATTATGACCCTGAGTCAACACATATTCATCAGCGATCATTTTTTAAAATATCTAATAGGTACATCCCGCTGGAGCTTATGATGCTGCTTGTCTGTACAGCTGACCGCACTCGAAAATCGAGTCTCTTACGCTGAGTAAACGATCAAAATCGTAGGAAATCTTATGCCCTATAGTTGATCCTATAAAGCGACTATTCATTTCATGAACATTAACAAAGTTGATATACGGTTTGCTGCATTCGAAAGTGTAAGAGTTGTAGTTTAATAGACAATGTGAACAAAATTTTTATGTTTTATTTACATATGTTTGAAGCTAATATTTAATATGGGGACAAATGGATGTTAATTTATAGTACACCTAGCAATACGTTTTGCGCTTCTAGACATTCTCCAACAGTTTTTTGCTGTATTTAAGATTTATACACACAAAAAATCATAAAACGAGGTTATGCTTTTGAATGAGAAGTACCATATTTAATATATTAACAGATATTCATTATTAAGATAAATACTGTGTTACACACATCTGTTGTCTCACCTGCCATACAAAATCATATAGAGACATATCTAAAGGAATACCTTTTAGTTAATCTATAATATAGAGTGAATCAAAGGTTCTTGTGAGCAAGTATCAATACCTAAAGTAAAGCTAAAGATATAGAAGAAAGTATTTTTACTTTAAGTTCCTCAAGATAGCCATATTTGATTAGTCAATCCGAACTTAACGAGCTAACAAGTGAAAATTAACGGATTTTGATATGGTTTGGATTTCATTTTTTGAAACGTTCTGTTTCCGAGCGAAGACAAAATTAAGAAATTTATATTTACGTCCAGATATTAACAACGAATATTTGTATGTATGAATATTAACAAGAAAATCATTATTCCCCTCAATCTGCTATGAGATTATCATATGATGAAACATCGTTCGAAAATATATATTCTGTACTTTCTTTCAAATACTTTTCGGAAGAGGAGGCAGAGACTAGAGATACTATGTTTCATGCGACTAAGAAATTGTACCAACTAAAGAAAAACCTACTCTGAGGAGATGGTACAAAAGCTGGACCTAAGCAACCTACAAATGAAGCCGAATCATAGTTCCAAAAATGACCCTGTTTAAAAGAAATATATTGAAATTAAGATCCAAATACTATTTACTAATAATTATTTACAGTTTTCACAAATTATTGTCGGTTTGCAGGTATTAAGTCTGAAGACTACAACGTAGTTATCGAAACGCGCTTCAGATAGTGTAACTGTTCTGAGGTGGTATATGAACAGATCCGGAAATTTCTACTTAAAATATATGTGTCTATCTGCACATTTTTGTTAATTTTTCACTTGAAAGGACTATCTCTTGTTTTTGTTCAAATGCTATTAAATAATGCAAAAGATTAGAAAAGCACCTTTTTATATACGTCTATAGTACACTACTGAAGAAATAAACAAACAAAAAATACAAGGACGGCAGATCCATCGATCATCCACCTCGTCGAAATAAAAATTACTATTATCCAGAATTATTAGAGACGATGATGTACTGAAAGCTTGAAAATGAGCTCCGAAACACTCAATCGTGAAATGTGCTTCCGATTTATGGGTATCTTGGTAAATTGCTTATAATGAGACCCGACGGATTTTGCTTTAATAACAATTTCGTATCTAATATTGGTGATAGGAATATCATGCTTTAGTTAGATATACAGAGAGGACAAAGCATAAATATTTAAGCAATTTGTTTGATTTGTAATATAACGGTTTTTCTATTATATTAACAAATATTGGCGACAAAATATTGTAATGAGAAACGATAATACTACTTGAAATATGACTAATATTATGATTGGTAAAACAAGTATTTAATTTTGAACTCGATTTATTTTAAAAATAGCAAAAAATAGATATATCAAATCAGATTTGTTTCGAATGTACATATTACGTAGGCAAATCAGACACTTGATTGATTGTCTCGTCCTATTACAATTAAACTGTCTACTGTTTTTATTTTAAATTAATTATTCAAATATGTATTAGTTTGGTTTTGCAATGGAACACTATATCAGTTATCAACGTCTTGTTGATGTAGACAATTCAAACGTAGATATTATCAACGACCCATGGTCAGGAGTATTAAAAACTACTCTAATTCAATGGAGCCAAACTATACGAAGAAATATGGATGATTATTTGATTTTGCTTATACATTGTAAACACGAAAATATAGTCAAATTTGCAGTACATAAAGGGTTTTTAATAAATACCTCAAACTGAATCTGAACTGCTATTTATCAGTTAATCTCAAGGAAGTTCTTCGATAGCTATGATAGCAAAACGTATGCAATACAAATGTAGTTTCGAATGCGAAAATATTTCGAGATGTGATAAACTTGAAGACGCGAACATTAAGAGTATTGCATTCAGAAGACATAATTTCTGGGCCTAGATGATATTTTGACAAAATCAGGGCCATATTTAGAGTAGACTATGATGAGCGTAACAAAATGCTTAAATTTCAAAGATGTCAAAATTATTATTAGTCGGTTTATCCTATCGCAAAATTGTCCGTCATGTTAAGTGTACTGCAATGATTGTCATGCATGTTGTGGGTTTCTAGGAGCAGAAGGACTCGAAAAAGACCAAATTTCAAACCCAGGCGTAACACTGAGCATCAATGTATCTGGTATGAACTTCAAGACAACCATGAGATCGTGTTCGTAGTGAAAAAAAGTAGTCCTGTTACTATACCTACACTATACCCACCAATGTTTGATAGTACGAGGATATATTGAAAAATTCTTAGCCTACTATGGAACCAAACAAAATTTCAATGTCAAAATATTTTATTACTCAACATATTCTCCTCTTAATTGGATACATTTATTACAGCGAACCTGCAATGTCTCTAGACCTTTCAAAAAAATGTTTCTTCTTGCTCTGCAAACCAAACCTCCACAGCTTTTATTACCTCCTCTTTGGAAGAAAATTTACGACTTTTTAAACTTTTTGTTCTAGTAATTCATACCGTAAATAACGAATTTTTTGCATGGCAACATAAGATTTGTGTGCAAGGGCGTTGTCCTGCAAAAACAAAACACCTTTGGATAGCTTTCCGCTTCTTTTCTCTTTAATTTTGTCCCGTAGAATGGTCAGTTGTGTCGGATAGTAATCTCCAGTTATTGTTCTATCCTTATCCAAAAAATCAATCATGATCACTCTATGGCAATCCCAAAAAACTGAAGTAAGAACTTTTCCAGCAGATTTTTTAACACGAAACTTCTTAGGTCTTGGAGAACCAGACTGTCGCCATTCCATCGATTGTTGCTTTGTTTCTGGATCGTAGAAATGTACCCAAGTCTCATTCATAGTAATAATTCGGTTTAAGAAGTCTACATCGTTTTCAAATCGAGCACAGATCGAACGCTTTTGGTCAACATCCAAACATTTGGGGATCCATTTCGGAGCAATATTTCTCATGTCCAAATTGAGGTGAACTGTATATGATGAAGCGTTCGTATGAAATATTCAGTGTTTCAGATATCCGTTTTAGCCAAATTCGACGGTCTGAAAAAATCATATCATGAACTGCATCGATATTTTCGGGGACTGACACAGAAACTAGCCTTCCCGATCGGTCATCATCTTCAATGAAAAATTTCCCTCTTTTGAAGCTTGCAGTTCGATTTTTCACGGTCGCATACGAAGGGCATTGATCACCAAAGGTATTAAGCATATCTTCGTAAATTTGCTTACCGCTTAACCCTTTTAAATACAGGTACTCGATACTCCAATTTTTCGATTTTCACAATTTCGGTGGACATCTTTTTTCTTTTAATTTATTGCGTAACTCTGGTTCACTGTTTTGACGTCTAACTTTACACTGACACTTCTAATAAGTTATTGTTCGTTGCTATGGTAACGCAATATTTTATTTATGCATGAAACTGTCTAACTGTCTAGGCTAGATATCAATACATCCTCGTAATATGGTTAAAAATTATCCCGAATTTCCTGAACTTTAACATTAAATCAATTATTGTACGAACTTGTATAAGTATAGCAAAATAAGATTTTGGGGTGAAAACACTTACAAATTTAGCACACACATTCATGATAATGAGTATATGAGGGAAGATAATTGCTTTTCCGCAAATGGGTGGTGAGAGGGAAAAACATTTAGATTGTAAAATAGAAAAATATATTTTTTTCACAGAAAGAATTTAAATTGTTTATTAAATCTTCTACAAAAATTATCTCATGCCCTTTTTGCGTATAATTAGTCATTTTCTCCCAAACACGATTGAAGGATTGCCTTCTTATTTTCCCACCACTGCGGGATTACCATAGTTCGGGATAACAAACTTTGATAACTTTGTTGGAAGTTATCGTAGAGACGAGCATCAAAGTATATTATGTTACTTGCAACTTCGTAGTTATCTTTCAATCAAAGTTTTCCAAAAACGCCACCACAGAATTCGTTTTTTATTAGTTTTAACTAACCTTTCCACGGTTTTATGAAATTCTTAATCAAGTTATATTTACAACTTCTCATGACTAATCGATCGTTCTCCGAGATATTCTCAACAAAGTAAGCGGTTCTTACTTGCCAGAGACATAAAAAATTCAGTTTTACGAATCTATATTTTCTTTACTCGAACCATTTTTCAGGAGTTCCGGAGTAAAATAAAATAATCTTTAATATTCATTTTATATAAAAAGTGGAGGAATCAATTTCAAACTCAAATACGTTTTTGACACGCGATTTAAAAGTTTGTTGTTCAGAGACATTTCCCAAAAATTTCAAAGTACATGAATTTATAATTTTTTTCCATGTAGAGATTATCTCAAAAGAAAAGATTAAGGGAACACAATATGAATGAAATCTTTTCCTTCTTTTTCGGTCTTCCATTCTTTCTTATTTAAAACTTATTAAAAATTAGTTTTAAGGTTGAGTTTCCGTTTTATGAATGGCGTTTACCGACAAACCTCGGTAAACGTTACCGGTGGCCAGGGGGTAGTTTAAATTTTTAAATGTTTAAACAATTTTACACGAAGCCGAGGTTGCAAATCTTGCTTTTGCGAATTGTCAACTTTTTACGTTATTATAAAGGGTTTTGTACTTTTTTTTGAAGAACTTGATGATGATGATGATGATGAAATTATCAATATTGTCAACGCGCCAAGAGAACAAAAAATTATCCGACCTAGAGCATTTATTTTTTATTGTTATTTAATAGAAAAAATAACAGTTTTTGTTATTTCCATTATTTAACTGTTTAACTTGGCCTGTAAAATAGTAAGTAGTAAAATAGAGCCCATAAAAGTCGGTTTTTCAAATAGGCCTACTAATAATAGAAAAAAAAATGTATGAAGACCACGCTAATCTCCGGATTTGAGGATAAACTTTTTTCAACTTTTGTAGTTTTTTTGGTATGCTATAAGTCTAATCATATCCGCTAAATTATATAAGTTAAATAAATTTTAAATCAGATTAATAAAAGTATGTTGCATATTTGTCTTGGTACAATTCATATGTTTATGGAGAAATACTAGTAACTATAAAGTGTTTTCAATGAATAACAATAAAAAATACTTTTCCCTAGTATGTAGATATTAAGAGAAACAGTATTTTCATATAGTTGAATTCATCGTAGAAGGTAAAAAAGTTATTTTACTTTGTAAATTGAAATTTACAAAGTAGTTGCTTCGTGAAATGTACTTTGAAATTGTCCACCTTGTAAGGCAATAACGAGGCAAATTGACTCGTCTGGGAACTGTTGACAACATTAAAGGAATATCGATTACATGAAGAGGAAACTTAAATTATTTTGTTATGTCGGAAATAACTATGGACTTTTTTGATAATGGGAAAATTACGTTGTAAAACTAGACGGTATCTGATCGGATTTTGTGCACATCACAGCAAGATATTTAGATGAAAATTTGTTAAGAGTAAACAGGAAAATTCAAAATATTTTATTGCTATCGGGAAAAAAATATACAGCAAGTATTAAATTCAAAAGAGAAAGGATGAAAATTAAAATGAGGATAGATTACTGCGATAGATTTCGAAGTTAGAAAGAAGCATGTGATTTATTTAACTGAACATATTTTCAAAGACCTCTAATTGCTTGGAGCTGGAATACTCCAAAATATGGAAGACTAGGAATAAGCGACGTTGCAAACTAAAATATTTTGATGTCATTAGAAGACATTATACAATTACAACAAAAATTGCTACACAGTAAAATGTTACTCGTTTGTTGTGAAATTTTTAAAGGAAAGAAAAACTGCACTTATACACATTCCAACTTGTTCACGCAATCTCAGGAGATGATCTGGGCATACATTTGGAATTATCTGCATTGTTTAAAAATTTTATTGATAGTGTAGTTATTCAAGTTTTGATCAAGCTCGAGAAAAACAAAACCAGTGCCTCCAAACAATAATTGGTTGAGTAGGAACCGTTAGGGGGAAGATTTAATTATCCTTCTTCTTCTTCTTCTTCCGTGGGATTTCAACAGCTGAGCGACATCTGGAACATATTCGTATGAAAGTGCTCCTAGACCTAATTACGGAATTTCCGGATTCAAATAATAGTTGGGTCTACCGTTAACAAGGCAGGCAATTAACGACTTAATAGAAAGAACTAGAACAGAAAGAGAGATAATGAGAACAATAATGGGATCAGTAAAAATTAGGGAACGGGTATATAGGATAAGATTTAATCGAGAAATAAGTGACGAAGCGGCAATGATGTTTAGACCTAAGACAAAACTGTTAAAAGGATTGGTGGAAAATAACCTAAGTAGAGAAGGAGCTAGAAACTGACAGAAAAAGACAGGAAATTGCTGCGGGAAAAGAGCGAGAAAGTGTAGAAATGGATTATGGGAACTGATCCACCCCACAAAGGGATCTAGAGAGCAGTTTTTTAGCGCAACAACGTCGAGAGGATGAATTAGATATGGAACGACTTGTATAACGCTGCAGATAACTCAATCAGATCTACCATAGTTTTGACCTGTCATATAGTGAACAAGACATAGTTTGAACAATTCCTGTATGTGATAGTTTTGTGTTTATAGACGGTTTAGTTAATTCAAAAGTTATTATTATTTATTCAAAAGTTATATTTTTATTAATTATCGTTTTCTTTTCTTATGTGACCCTCAAATTATTATTTTTCATAAAACAAGCAAGAATAATGTGAAAGCTTTAACTTCTTATTAAAAAAAAATCGATGACAAATTTGATAGCTTCAACTAATTTGGCAAAAAGTTTTATTTTGTAGATTTATGTGATAAGACGCGATATAATATAAAATGATGCGTTTTTACATTTCTTTCAAAAATAAACATCGTATGTTTTATGTTTTTTTGTGCAATAGTTTATTATAACCCTATCAATCATTGTAAGTAACGTTATACAAGTAATTGTTAAAATGTAGTATTTATTGCAAATTGTTATTTATTTATATTTTCTCGTTTCATATTGTAACTTTAGTAAATAATTAATATATTATTGGAGTAGAGCGACTGAAAAGTTGGTTGTTTTTTGCAACAATTGAATAGGGGAATTGAAAACAGTATTATGTGTAAGTATTTTTTTATTTTAATCCGATTTAAATGAAAAAAATGCAGAACTATTTACTAATTCGATTTTCAATACAGATTCCTTTATAAATACAATTAAAAATAAAATGTTTATTGTAAATCAATTCATGCAATAATGAAATTCGTGATGAATATATATAGAAGCTAATGAATATAAACAAAATTCCACAACAATAAATTAAATGTATTCAATTTGTGCGCACTACACATCTCTTAAATTCCATGCGGTTATATCAATTAAAACTGATATTATAAAGTGTAACGATCTATAAACCAGTTCGAATTTATGTATGCTCTAACAGTTATGTGGTAATAAATATTAATTTATTTATTATGTTATCAAAAGCACATGATTCTTTAATAAAATTAGTAAAAAAATTGAGAGTTGTTAAAATTATAATAATTTGAAATGATTAACTATATATTTACTCCTCTGGTTATACAATGTTAATTCAAAGTAAAACGTTGAGTGGGATACGTAATCTAGTTGGTTATATTGTACACGACAAAATTAATTGTCGAAATAGTATATTTTCTGTTTCTTTGAATATACGACATATTATGGGACTGAAGCCGGAAATTATTTTATGTGGAATTATTACTTTCACATTTATTATTACTTTCAAAATATACAACGCACCTACTAATCGTCCATTCTTTGAAAAATTTCTCTTCTGTCAGTTTCAGAAAAAGTAAGCATGCGCCAAAAGTTAATGATTCTCAGCCTGTGAAGAATCAAATCAGCATTAAAGGGAACAGAATTTGAGTCCATTGAAGTTGTGAAAGAAAAAGCGAAGCGCATCTTAAGGAAACCCACAGAAACAACTTTACTGTTTCGAACAATGTACCATAGGGATAGAGGAAGGGTATATATTGAAGGTGATAATAAATAAATATACATAATATCAAAATAAAATGTTTTATTCGCCAGTCTCGTTATTTAATAGCCCCACATTGTATGTCGCATGTCACAAAGCATTCTTATGCTATTGCGTCATACAGAACAGCAAAACTTACTATCAACTTCAAACTCTTCTTCTAGTATATAAGGCCAATATAAGTTTAGGCCTAGACTGCCTCTCAAGTGCATGAAAAATTACTTACTATGGAACAATCCCTGTAGGAGATATTTTCCTGATAATTTCAGTATTTCTGTCAAGCAACATCAGATAAACATTATTATCTTGATATTATCTTGATTTCTATATTATCTCAATCAGAGCGTTGACACAAGTTTTTAGGTGTATATAACTAAGTACTAATTTGTTTAATCCAGCATATAATTGGGTTGTTACCATACTCTTCGTTATTACCATATATTTTATTTTCTTTTTGTTAAAAATTTCAAGGTTTCTAACATAATACACTAATATAATTGAAAATGAAGAACGTTTTTTACATTCTTTTCTTCGTTTTGCTTCATTGTTACTTTGATTGTTAGAGAATCCGTTATCCACCATTTTGATGAGACTTTTGAAGTACTTAAACACCTGAAATCCTTTTCAAACTTCGAACACTTACTTAACTCATAACTGACCGCTATAAATTCTCAATCCACTTGCCGCGAGACGGGCCTTGTTTACATTTATATATCACGTATTACGTTTAAATTAATACCATTGATTATTATATAAGTGTTAAACAAGAATAAAGCTGTTAACAAATTATTAATACGTTTATTCTTATAAAACTATAACAACTGAATAAACCATATAAATCAAACAATTATTCGAACTAAAAAGTACTAAATTTGAAAATTTCTAATAATTTCTTTTAATATGATAGTTCTCAAAAGATTTTCCAGCACATAGAGGAATATCACAATATCTGCACATGAAGAAAGTTTCTTTCTTTTTTCTGTGATTTTTACTAACTTTGCAACATATCTGTGGAAACTTTTTTCCCAACCTATGAAAGTTACAAGTCAATGCGTGTTTATATATGCTAAAAACCTAGCTGGTAGATCTTCAGGAGAGGCTCTTTTTGATGTACCATTGAGATAATTCTGACATAGTTCTTGTCTTTCTATACATGAATTAATATTTATTTTTTCTACGGCAAATATGCTGACCTCTTCTTTACTTTATTTTACTTTACTTTTGAAATTCTGACAAGCATACCATATTCAGTAATCTTGCTTGGGTTGTAGACTTGGAAACCAAACAGGCTCTGTGGGGTATCATTGTCTCATCCAATGAAAGATTTTTTTATTTCGTTTGGTGTTCAATTTTTATATCAGTAGACCAATAATCTCTTATACTACTTTTTATATTTCTGCATTGTTTGCATTCTTTTACTAATAATTTAAAAAAATTATTGCCAATAAATAAGTTAATGTTAAATAATGAACCAATTTATAAGTATTTGAAAAATGATAAAAAAGAGCTTGAAGTGAATCGACGGTGTGATGGTAATGCAATTAAACAAACATTTATGTATTAGTACGTATTAGTACGTCAGCGGCCAGTAATGGGTTAAAATGGATTCATATTTTTTATGCTGGATATTAAGACTTTTATATTTGACATTTAAAATTAAGCATATATTAAGGACTTATTTCACATTTAGGCAGATTTAATCATTAAGCCAAGTTAAAAATATCATTTTTACTATTCACTTCCAGAGTAGCTTATGGCGGTTTTGATAGTCTGTGTCACTAAAATCATATATGACTCTCTTCCCTATTAATCAATTTTTTTGAAAATCATTTTACGAGCAAGGTGGTGTATCAGATTTTTGTATTACTGACGCGAACGTTAATATCAACCGTCGCGTACTATCAACATGACGATACAGTACTTATAAAGAACGTTATCTCTCTGTGCAAAGGATAATATAAGTTAGTGAAATTGCTTCCAATTAACGTTTGCTCTAGGCCGGATAGACACTCCTTCTCTTTGTATATTAATTCCAGTAATTCTTCAACAATAGCAATAAGTGTCATTCAAGCGAAAAATTGACCGGTATCGGCACCCAAAACTCTCAGTAGTTTCACATTCTTGACCCCTAATAAAACGAGATTATTATGCGTATATTCGAGAGCAGTTGTGTATATTTTGAGAAGTTAGAGCTGACAAGACTGCATTTTAAAATACTTAAAAGAGAACAAGTACCAGTTACAATCGCAAGGTCGTTTAAGTGAGCAACAAAATATAAAAGGGTTGTAAACGCACATTTGATAATGAGAGTTGATCATGAGCAGTTGTTTCGTTGGTACGGCGTATTTCATAAAGGATGGAAATCGTTTGCTGCTAATAAACCCTGTTCTACTGTTACTTTGTAAAGAAGATCCAAGATGCACTACTACACACCACAAAATATTTACCTGCATTTCTTGGGTTAGTCAATATTCGTAGGTTAATGTTGCATCACAACAATGCATCGTTACATGCTGCCAAGCAGATAGTTGAATTTTCATGATAAAATCAGGTAACCGTAGTTGAACATCAACGATCCTGATCTGAACAAGTGCAATTTCTGGTTAATCTTTAATTTATAGACATATTTACGTGTTCGACGTTTCACGACAGCGGATGACATAATTTTTTAAAGGCATTCCAAAAGATGACTGGCTTCAATATTTTAAGTTGTAGCAGTTTCAGTTCATTGATGTAGGTGGTGATTACTTTGAACATAGATAAAATCATTTCTTTGCGTCTCAAAAAAAGTAGCTTATATAATTTTAAAATTGTCGTTAATGTTTGTTGGATGCTTAGAATATGTTTTAAATTTTAAGGTAGGTCTGTTTAACCTTTACACATGCAAACATTTCAGTTTGGTTCAAGTCAATTTTCTTCTTTAGATACTATTACAAAGAATTTATCATTTAAAAAGTTCACTTAGGGATACGAAATCTTTTTGAATTAGTACACATGTCTCTTTAATTTATATTCAATGTGTTTTTACAGTGAATGATCGGCAGTCAAGGTGTTGCCAGTCATCAAAGTTGTGGTTCTCTAATGATATCGAAACTCTGGTAAATCTTGTTGGTTAATAATCAGATCCTCTATGCTTACAGAGGGTTTGATTATAATTTGACATTTAGTTCATCTTAAGTGTATTCGGTAAACGATCCGAAAATATTACACAGCTTACAGAATTTGATGTAAAGCAGTCACGGTGTGGCCGGGATCAATATAGAAACGATTATTTGAGCACCAAGAGCAACATACCGTCTATCATTATGATCGAATTTCTGATTAATTACACAAACTATAAAGCAATCAACCAATCAACAAAAGATATGTAAATTTCATAGCAAATAATCAAGACGATTCCAGAAAACAATGGATAATATTTTTTTTCTGCAATGACACTCTAAAATGATGAATTTCAGTAAATTTTTATCTTTACAAAACACTAAATTTTATCCGTGAGTCTTGGTTTAGAAAGAATCATTTGATTTAGAAAAATTGTGGCTATTCATGTATGAATTAGATGTGACCGAACAATTATATCGGAGTTTCACGTGATTTGTGTCCACGTCAACAGACTCAAATACCTTCACATATCAGTAGCCGTTCTGAACCTAACGAGTCAACAAACTATTTTTTGTGCCTTTTTTGTGGCGGTTTATAAAACAAACGTCCACAGGCGCTGGTGAAAAAGCAATGACGTGCATGCGCTGTGCTGCGGAAAGTGTACTTCTGATTTTCATCGTAAAGTGATCTGACCAAGGACCAACCGGTCTTTAATTTCTTCATAGTTGTAGCCACTACAAAAAGGCGGTTGTGAATATAGGTTACGGTAATTAATATCAAATAAATATTTTAATAAGTTATGCGACGAGCAAATATTTTTAAAATAAAAGAAAAAAAATTAATCAATAGATAGCTTTACCAATGAGCCATGAAATAAAATTTTTGAAAGATCTTGAAAATAGATAATTAAATGTCCTACATGAAATTTTTTTTAGAATATTATACTTTAATTTATGTAGCCTAAGTTGAAACTCATAACTGTGATTCAATTATCAAATCAAAACTTCTCAATTTAATTATTTCAAACCAAAGTTTTATTTTGGCTTTCAATCGTGGATCCATCTATATTTATTTTAACTAATTCAATTAATTTGTTTTACAGCCGAAATTTGCATGGCAGTCGTGCTATTTTACCAGCGCCTATAATGCTCGTGTTTATAAAAGACCCTTTCTAATTCCTACAACATAGATTGAACTGAGCAGCAATCCTCGTGGCCATCATTCGAGATCTGCTAGCGAAGGTGTGCAATGAATTTGAGTATTGGATAGACACATGCAGTGCATCTAAAAGGAGCCATATTGAGTACCTGTAAATGGTATGTGAAAAAACTTTATTAGTTATACATTAATATAAAAGTAACTTTCTGTTCATATGACCATTAGTTGTGAAAATGTAATCCCATAAAATCTCATTATTATTTTTGAAGTAGTCTATGGCGTCAGTCTCGTTACTTAATACTAACACCTAGATATCAAAGCTATGTAAAGGAAAATCGTAAAATCCCTTATTTTTTAGTTCACATATTTTAGTAAGCAATTTATTAAAAAAACATTTCAGTAGTTTGGAAACTCTGCTGGGAACCAAATAAACTGCAACATATGGTGACATTTCCAGACGAGGTAGGGTAACCGAGTTGGAAATGAATTCATTTAAAATTTACTTCCTTCTGGAAACCGAACTTGTTCGTAACTTTCGACAAATTTCTACCTCTAGGGTTTCTGTTTTATTCGTAATAGGTAAAAAGAAAAAGTAGAACAGCTTCACAATCAAAACTATTTTTAAATTATATTTCAAATGTCAAATTTAACTTTGAATTTAGTTGATTCAAAGAAGTTTCTATTAGGTCCTTTTTAAGTACGACAACGGAAAAGTATAAATTGTCTTCAAATTTAATGCTGAATAAGTAAATTTATGAGTCTCGATTCGATTTAATAACTCTTAAAATATATTATAATGTAAAATCTTGATTAGATGGAAAATATGCGGTCATCGTGAATGCTTCTATTTTCGGTAAATTGTTTGAATGTGCTTACACAAAACCACCTCTTCGTAGATGATTATCAATGTCACAATAATAATCAGATTTAAAAAAAAACACTCTGTTATGACCACGATAAATACAGGACGTAGCATTTCACGCCACGACCAATGATGATGCGTTTATCAAATATGAATTTTGCTTATTTTCCACTTTTTAATGATTTTTATACAATTAAAATTAAATGTTCAAATGAAAATTTTATGATAATACAGTACAACTTTGAATGGAATCCCTTCGACGAAATAGTTTGATGCTAAATGATTCAAAACTTGGATGAAAAAAACGATCATTTCACAAAAATATCATGGAAAAATGTATCATCCATTCAAACTGTTTTCGTTTAGTATGAAATTTTCTTACATTATATCTCCCGCTCTTTTCCCGGTCTTGATCTAATCTCTCCTCTATTTCTAAAGAGATGTTGTAATGCTTTCGCTCATCCTCTGTCTATAATAATGTCCTTGTCATTTAATACACACATACTACCTCCTATCTGGAAAACAGCCTCGGTAACACCAATTTTCAAGAAAGGCAATAAACTTGACCCCAATAACAACCGCCCCATTAGCCTTACACCAATCATCTGTAAGGTTATGGAATCTATAATTTCAGAATATGTCAGTGAATATCTTTTGTTGATACCTGAACAACATGGATTTGTAAAAGGACGTTCAACAATGACTTGGTGAGTTAATGAATGGACAAAATCTTTAGACAAGAAAATCCCGACGGACATCATTTACCTAGATTTTGCGAAAGCGTTCGACCAAGTGCCAAAACGAGGATTACTGTATAAATTGGAACATCTTGGCATACGAGGTGATCTACGAGAGTGGATTGACTCATTTTTAACAAACGGAAAATTCTGTGTGAATGTGGGAAATTGTGTTTCAGCTGAGAAACCCATATTAAGCGGTGTTCCGCAGGGATCAGTATTGGGTTCTCTCTTATTTATAATATACGCAAGTGACCTCCAATTTTATATTCAATGCAACAAAGTTTTCTATGCCGCTGATTCGAAAACATTCGCTGATTCATTTCTTCATATAAATCATCAAGATGACTTGGATTCGATCTCTAAGTGGTGCTCAGACTGGATGTTGCCTCTTAATGCAGATAAGTTATAGCTCTTTCTTAAACGGTCACACCTTAAATGGAGTGAATTCTTATAATTACTACGGATTTGAGTTGGTCCGAACATGTTGCAAGTATTGCCAACAAAACAAAAAGTAAGCTGTATCTCCTCCGCAAGTCTTTCGGAAGGATATCATTATATAATTCAACTCGTTTATATAAAACTTATATTCGCCCAATTATGGAGTATTGTGGAACTGTGATTTTCTCGAAAAAGTTCAGCGTCCATCAACCAGACTATCTTTCGGGCGTACAAGACCTAGTTATACAGAAAGACTAAATATAATGGATTTACCGACCTTTGAACAACGGCGTTTTCGTGGGAATATGATAATCACCTATCGCATTTTAAATTTCAATTATGGTAACTTAAGAAACATATTTAATGTGGACACTGATAATCGGCTTCGAGGACACAAATGGAAATTGAAAAACGAAATATTCACTTGTCGGACAAGGCAACATTTTTTGTGTAATCGTGTTTTTTCAACATAGAATCATCTACCGATAATGTAATGGCACCATCTGTCAATATTTTTAAGAATAGATTGGACGATTTTCAATTTTCTAATTAAATATTTTTGTCTTCCTTGTAATTTTCAATTTTCTAATTAGGTACCTTAATTATTTTAATTTTTGTAATATATATATAGTATATTTCAGAGCTTATGGATCTTAGGGTCTCCGTACCTTATTGTAATAATAATAATAATAATATTAAATTGTCTTATTCTTGAAACTAGTTAAAATTTATTGTTGAAACTAGTAATAATATTGGATAACCATTCTAAATAAACATCAAGGAAATTATGAGAATGAAATAAAAGACATATATTGTTTGTATCCCCTGAAATAAGAACGCTACTGAACCTTGATTAGCATATCAACAAAGTTCAGTCATAAGCACACAACTTTTATCTAATTTTTTCTTTCCGCGGGCAATAACAAAGATGATAAGGGATGGGTAATTTATAATGTATAAACCAGTACAATATTCGTTTGAGACGCATACAAACAAGCACAAAAAATGAAAATGTATTTATGTAAACACGCAACATTATAGCATTACAAAAAAAACTTTGGAAACAAAATAAACATAAAGAAGTAATTATTATAATTAGATTTCATAATATCACATGCAGAGTGCAGCTAAATTATGGAACAATGCTTTCGTGCATTTTTTATATAATAGTTTCCATAAATTACTGTTTATGTTCGACTTCAAAATTCACTGTCAGCGAATCCCGAACACCCATTGAACATTATTTTATTTCATACAAACGATGGTTGCTACTTAAGTTTCGAGATATGGCAACACTGTTGTGAATATGTGAAATCTGACATTGTGAAAGTACTCAGAACGTGTTGTCATATGAGTGTTATTAGAATTGTTTACATATACTAGAAACATTCATCTTGGTCAAAAAATGCAATTGAATCGCGAATATTTTCGTGCGATGTTGGTTTTTTTCTTCTTTCTTCTGTTTTTATTAAAAAAAATTGTAGATAGTGGATAAAGCGACATATTTCTATATTATGATAAATACTTTTTTTTCTCTTCCGTGGTATGTTTCAACTGTTGCTCATGTCTAAATACAAATTTTCTGCAGACAACTAATTGAGAGAGAAATCGAATTGTTGAGAAATTGATCTTTTGAGGTTGAAAGACATCGTTACGATTTTCAACCTAAAGTGACCGATTTCCATTTTATTTTCATCACTCATGTGGTTATTTTGTAAATTTTGCATTCAATATTCCAAATCCAATTATGAATCGAGCTTCCTTAAAAAATTATTCGACTATTATTTTTTATGACAATCCAATTAATTGGTCTATTTTTTTTACTTTATTATCTTAATCGGTCTAATTGTTACCTAAAATAACTTGAGTGTTGATTTAGATTTTATTTGTATCACCTGCCTCATGTTACACTCATGTGGCAACCTCTGATATATACAAGACGATAAAATCCAAATTTATCGATAGATTGTGTTCCTTTAAATTTAAAAAATATTCAACTGTTTTTAAAACAAGTTTTAATGACGTGTTTCTATTAGAAAATTTTTCTCAAACAATTCCGTCATTGTAATCAGTTTTATTACCAGTTTTAAAATTTGGGAAGTTGATATAATATACAGCCACAAGTAGAAAGAACACCTTGCTAATAGGTTTATTCAAAATTTTGAAACTAGTTACGAATATTTATTGAGTCGAAAACAGAAACAGTAAGCAGAATGGCAAAAAAACCGGAAACATGATGTTAGTTGGTAAATAGATGCATAGGATTCTAGATAAAAAAATTCCCGGTTTGATTCTGATTATGGTCGAAATATAGTATTTCAATTTTCAAATACTAGGTGTGTGTATTTCTAGTCTACCAATTACTGTTTCTCCTATGAAAGGTTTATCTACTCCTAATTTAGCGAGTCTATTAACTATTTCGTTTCCTTCACTTCAGTGTGTCCTGGAATCCATTGCAGGGTAAGCTCATTTTAGATTTACTTGTTCAACATGTCCAGTCATTCCCAAGCCAGTTTGGAATTCATGACATTGTAGCTAATGGCTGCTAGGCTATCAGACCCGATGATGATGTCCTGTTTGCGATAATTTCTTTCTAGATTGAATTGGATACACTTTCCTTTGATCCGTATGCCATTTGATAGTTGTTTTGTTGTAATTCTTATGCTTTCAAAGGTTGATTTCTTTCAGCTAGCGAGCGTCTTTTGAGGCTACATCTTATGAACAATTATAAAGGTAATAATATTAATATAATATGAATATCTAAATATAAGTTATGTATTATTTGGAAATAAAGATACAAAATGTATATTTCTAATCAATTCGTGCAGATGGCTTAAATTACTTTTAAAAAACTTGATTCCAACATTCCACGTCACTTAATGAACATACTGCATTTATTTTCATGCTTACTATTAACACTCATTTCATCGTATTATTATTCGAGTATGAAAAGGTTACGCGTTTAAATCGTTCCCTAAAGTCGCATGTAAAAGAACAAAACATGTTTACCAATTTTAATTAAATTATTAAATGTTGTGAAACAAGAAGAAAATGTATAAACTTTTTTTTTTCATTTCTTTAGAATCTTATAAAGCTGTTTTTAAAGATAGTGACTGTAGTAATTAAGATGCCTTTGTGTTGATAATTGAAATTAACTTGGCGTTCGTTGTATTAGAGAGAAATATGAATTTTCGATTAAAATACAAATGAGATTCTGTGAAGGGCTTTTCATAATATTTTAATACATCTCAAAACTGTTTTCCTCGAGGGTTGCTAAACTCTCAAACACAGTATAGTAGATCGAAAGTGATCTTCACATGTTGTGAAGGATGATTGTATAAGGAAGGTTAACAAGGAAAAGGAACTACATTGAAAAATACATTTTCAGTGAATTCTTTTGAATAAAGAGAATTTCTAATTGGAAAACTGAAATAACGTAGATGAAGGTATTTTTCAGTTGTGTTTCATTCAGCCAATGTAATTTTTATCAAAAATCAAACAAATATATCATTTCACATAATAATTATAAGCGAGTATGAGAATACACAATTTCCTCCATTGTTGTTTACCAATCAAAGGTATTTTGGTGTCTCCCTGGTAGAATCAATAAACCTATTAATATCATTGTCATGCGCCAATTTCAAATCTGTGAATCAATAGCAAATCGTATTCTGACGTAAATGTTTAACCAGGTCAAAATTTATTTAAAATCTTTATCTATAATTATCACATAATCTATGGATTACTACAAACATTTTGACAAATAATGACAGTTTTTACTTTTGGTAATTAAATCATATTGACAATTCGATGGTATATTAAGCAATCGTTATTTCGAAACAGTCACACAATATTAAATCATAATAATGTGTTGATGAATATTACGATTGTTACGAGTGCTTTTGATGAAGTCGAAATAGCACTATTCCTACTAACATATTGGTGGAAGCACTACAGAAAATCTGCAACCTTCAGATACAAATGTATGATACCGTATACATATAAGATTTTCATGAATTGGCAGTCAACGCAAAAAACTACGTCATTTTCTGAAAATGTATTTTGATTAATTATACAAGAACTATGAGCTTTCTATTCTGCTTATTCATCATAATAACAATCTGGATTCTTATTGAATCACATTGCAAGCGTTCCTAAAACGATAGTCCGAAGGCAATTGATAAAAAAAGACAAGTGTATCATCCATTTCCTCCAATCGGAGCAAATTTTAAGAAACTTCATTAGTGTTTTGTATTTTATATTCCATAAAAATTAGTATTTGAGATGGAGATCTTAGACCGTTGTTATACTTCCAGGAGGCACGCGACAAATAACGTCACCTGCATCTGTTTTACATTGTTTTTAGATGTGGTTGTTACACTTGTAGGCGACGACGCTTGACTTAATATTGAACTTGTAGAAAGAAGACTACGATTTCTTTAGGAATCTTGAGCAAATACATGTACGAAACAATCAAAATGTTCTTTCTGGTCCACTTAATAGGGACCTACAGCAAACATGTAATGGTGTAGTGTGGACTTCTGGTAGAACCGACGCCGACGCCAACAGGTACATACCCAATGGTCGTATACTGCTATTCCCTTTTTCCAATAATAATAATGATAATTAGCTTGATATAATACTCCATACATTTTGTTGTTTTTTCTAGTTACGTGATTAAGGATTATATCCACTTTTTCCGACAAGGAATCATTGTTTTCATCTAATAAATGTTGCGTATAACCTCTCCTCAGAAGAGATTGATATTTGCAAGTTCTTTTTCGCTCTATTCTTCTCTCGATTTTTGATAAAATGAAATCAAATTTGCCATCAGACATTCGCATAAATTCGAAAAACCTTTCCGGGCAGCTTCTGAGTGTGTGAACATTATACTTTCTTTTCCTTCGCCATTTAATACTCGCTCGATGCGATCAAAACGACCTTAGTGGTTATCACCTTAAAGTATAATCAATATTAATGTCCCGAGTGCATGTCAAATTGTCGATAATTTAATTAGGAAATTAAAAAGGAAATTATGAGACAATTTGACATGCACGAGAGGGCATTTTGGCAGACTATTTCCTGAGAAAAATTTAATTTAAAATAAACTTAATTCTGTGTTTAAAATTTGTTATTCTTTAAATTATACCGTAATTGACGATCATCATATTGGCATTGAATTGATGTTTATTAATCCTAGACGAAAATTTGGCACTAGTGCAAATTATCGATAATTTGCACTAGTGCAGTATTATCGCTAAAATTTGATCGTTGCTAGGTAAACATAAAATATTACAGCTTTTTGGTTGGCTTAAATTTTTTGAAGGAAATAGTCACAATAACGCCTATTGTCCTCCACCTGTTAGTATATCGGCGGCCTTATAGTCAATTTGGGGACAATATCTCTCACTGCAACAACCTCATGCCATATCAATCTCTTTATATTTTTATATGACCAGACGGTAAATGCACAACACATAACGTTGCCTGCTATGGGCGTGGGTGATGACACGACAGCTGTGACAAACTAGGATATTGAAAAGCAACTGCAGTTTTCAAAAGTTACATAGACAACATCATAAATAACAAGTTAGATTAAGAAAGAAAAAATATTAAAATAATTCACTGTACCACAGAAAGTACTGCTTATAATATGATGATAATATGAAACTCACCTGTAACTTTCAATACCTGTAGTAACATTATTATCGATTATAATTATTATGTTAATAAAAATTATATATTGTATTTTCTTCTTTCTGATAGTTGTAGATAAAGTATAGTATTCTTTTCACGAGTAACGGCTATTACTTATTGGTATGAATTACAGCACACGTGATGTGAAAATCGTCCTCATGATTAATGGCATTTGTTATTCGCTCATTGATTAATACTATTATGGAATATCTAAACCTCTGTTGAAAACAATCACTTGTCTTTTTTGCCTGTCCAGATACCTAATTAATGTGAAAACACATCAGTTTCATAGTTTCATATAAGATCAATTTTTATAATGATTATTTCGTTAACAAGGCAGAAGATATTTTGAGAAAAACGTGTTCAAAGTAACAAAATATAACCGAAATATTCACCTATACGTGTTCCTCACGAACCACATACCGTTATTTAAAAAGTACGAGTGTACGAGGGAAGGGCACCGCTACAAAGGTGTGGAAGAATAAATCGACTAGCGGAGGCAATGATCCCTACCTGCTATGCGCTGGAGACTGTACCCGATGAGCGGTTACGTTCTATTCACATAATAAAACAAATAACACGTGCGAATTTCGCTTAGGAATTATAATCTTGGATTTAAGGCATGAAGAAATTGTATGAAAAATGAATTGGCTGCTATCAGGTCAGTCCTATGGCGTCATAAAAACAAATTTAACATACTTTTCGTGATCAGTAGCTGTAGATTTGTTTTATAAACAATGTAAAAATAATAATTTCGATTATTGATGAAATCTAGCGTATTGGAAATACATTGCAAAAGATAGATGTATCTTAATTTATCTAGTGCACAAAAATTAAGGAAATGTATGAATTATCAACTTTTTTTATTACCTATGCTTTACGTACGTTTTTATTTGATTAGTTTTTGTATACGGGATTGGTTTCAGGTGGCGAAGTTTGTTTTTATTGTGTTTTCAAGAATTTTACATCAGTATAAGTTTCACTGCACATGACCAAATCAAAAGAATTGAATTTTGCACATATATACTGGACTTCATTCAATCATCTGAACCTCGATCTTCCTCTCCCACCTTGCGTCTACTCTACTATCATTCTTATTCCTCTTTCCAATCAAAGTCACTTATATGCCCCAATTTTGTTTATTTTATCATCTTTACCATATTTTCTCCCTGTATCATTTCTTCTATTTCTTTATTTTTTATTTTTATGTATGTTTTTTTATGGCCACATAACTTTGTTTGATATATCATTGTTTTATATATTTAGAGTTCAGTTTCATTTTCATTTCTGTGCTATTCAATATATTTCCATTTACCATAGAGCTCTGTTCTCTGCTTGTATCTTCTGCTTTAGTCAATTTTTTAAAAGTTTAGCAAATTTAGAGTATTTTGTGAATTTTTCTACCAGAACATCGTTGTACCCCCTAAACACCCGACAACTGAGCATATTTGAAATCTTCACAATTTGAGATTAATTGTAGTCAGTAGCCACCCGTTTGTTACTCAGGACTTGTTAAATGTCTAGTAAGACATTAGTAGTTTTTCACGTTTATAATTGTAGCAAATTGGAAAATAAAACATAAAGCATTATGCAATTATAAAGAAGCGGCGGAATAAATTATAACGAACCACATAAAAACCCATATCTTCTATAATTAGCATGAAAAAGATTTAAAATATTTAGTGCTAGTTATTTTGGCAAAGAGTTTCCAAAAAATTCTTTGGAGTAGTAAATGAGGAATAAGATCTTTTTGAATGCTAGTGTGCATTTTTTTTTCTCCCACAACACTTCTTTACAAACATTCTCAGTATATTACTTTACAACTGTACAGTAAATCATTTGTACAATAAATATTTATGTTCAGCAGTTCAGCAATTTAACTAATATGTGAGCAAATTTAATTCATAAAACCAGAATAAAAAACATCATCCAATTGTTACTGTAATATCCGAGCCCCTATATTTCTTGGGTTCAACAATATAAGTCAGCTTATTGTTCAAGAAAAACGTTATGGAAATAAAAATATTCGTCCGGACTGGAATTAGTCGTTGTCGTCTTCTTCTTTCCTACATTTGTACCAGACTAAATTAGGAAGTGAACGTCGCTAATTACGGTCATTATTACAGTAGATTTGGTTAATTGCGTTTTATTAGCATTCCAAATGAGACTTTTTATTTGTGTGTAATGTCGTCGGTTAAATGCAAATTTTACAACGTTTCAACCAACGTTGCCAACTGTTTTAATTTATTTAATATAATAGTCTAATTGTTATATACATTTAATATACCATGTGATCAAATTTGATCCGAAACATTTTTACGTATTTTATACCAATACAAATCTATATTATCGCTTTGAAAATAGTTTTCTTTCGAGCTAAACAAGCATGCCACAGTTTAGTTCTATTTTCCATTCACTTGTTGGAAATCTCGCCTGAGATTTTCTTCAGTACCTCAAGTGAATTACTTTTTATGACTTCAATGGACTCATAGTGTATTTCCCGGAACGCGAAAGAGAAAAGACCTGGTGGATACAAATGTCCAAAATATCACTCATATCATGCTGGAATCTGAAAACGTATTATCGTGGTGAAAAATCCATGAATTTTCTGCCCATAAATCTGGTAGTTTACTATGAATTACATCACATAAATGGACAAGTGTTGTACTTATTGACTGTTTGATCCTCAGTATTTTGGTGAACTACATTACAATAAGAAGAGAAAACGTTGAGCATCACTTTGAGTTTCGATCGACTTTCACGTCGGCTAATTTTTTGGAGCGTCATTCGCTAGATTCTTGGGCAGTTTTAAGGTCTTATTAATAAGCCCATATTTCGTCACTAGTGATGACGCGTTTCATGAATGTAGGGTCCTCAGTTATGTTGTTAAGCATCTTTTTTGTAAAATATTCTGGTCCTTTGGTCCTTTTGTAACAATCTAGCATTGGCATCCTTCATTCCAAAAACATTAACCAAAATATGTTGAGTGGTTCCAAGATCTGAGAGTATCTGCTATGATCATGAGCACCATTTTTTAAAATTTTCTGTTATTATTGTTTTTAACAAAGGTAGCAAATATTACTCACTAATTGAGTGCTCAAACTACACACTAACATAAAAAAAGTTGAACCAATTTAGGAAAAACATGTTACTGATCCTATCTAAGCCCATAAAGTTATTTCGGGTGCTTATTACGCTTTATATATTGGGAAAAAAATCAAGCCAGCTTCAGCTTCGTAAGTAATAGGGGGCCACCAATTTCAATAGAAAAATAGTGATTCATACAACTAGCTCTGAAAGATGAGAACGGAAATGCGAGAGAGTATGAGGAAACTTTCTATAAGGTGGAATAGTGGAATATTTAATCGTGTCATCGCGATTTTGGAACATGATTTTATCATATCACCTCGTATATCGAACAGCAATCAAAACTGTGGATTTTTGAAAGTAAATCGTCGCCAACGAAGACTAAGTTTGGTTTGTCAATTATGTATGTCGTGGCCGCCGTTTTTTTAAAGATGCACGGTATAATACATATTGAATACTTTCAAAAGTGCAAAAAATTAAAGTGAATATTATGCTAACTTATTGGGTTGATGAGGATTTGACAGTTCAAAGTTCAAAGATTACGTCGAAAAAAAAATAAGAAAAATTTTAAAAATGTCGCCCTTGAATTAGGCGTAGGTATGGTGAAATTAAATGTTGAAAAATTTGATGATGGTGTGCAATTTATAGAAAGTATTTGTGTCCGTAAGTAGTAATAAAATTTATTCCAACATATACCATAATTTCATACCAGATGGTTGCAAAATAAACGTGAGCAATCCAAATATAGACAATTTTCCTGAAAAAATATGCCACTTAAGGAGGCATAATTATGCGCTTATAATGGCAGATGACTACTATCCTTTTAAAAAAATTATTCAAAAAAGCAAATTTCATGTTCGTTGCTATATAATATATATATATATATATATATATATATATATATATATATATATATATATATATATATATATATATATACGGAAACGGTTTCTAACGATTTCTGTAAGGTGACAAACACAATACAGTCTCAAAAATGGTTACCTAAAACGATAATCTATGGTAAGATCTTTTGTTTTATTTGATGAACTTCTGATGAAGCTGATGTTTTTCAAATTTGGATATATTCATGTGCTACAAATAGGCAAACCAGACGGTTTTGAAAGCATAAAAACGTTAATGCTGTTCCGATTGACGTTTCTATTAGTGTGCTCTGAAATCCCTTGTGACGTCATCAATTCGTTTGTGAGCTGTCAAGAGCACAAAATCAATCAATAGATGCGAAATAACGTAATTGACATATAACTCCACATCTAGTCAGAATTAATAATGATCCATCCTGGATGAAATATCAACATGTTTATTTCCTTTTACGACTTTGATTCCAATGTGCTCTATAAATATATACGTAGTGCGGTCCATGAGTTTTTGGCATCATATATTAAATAGAACGCATTCGTAAAAATATGTATTCATGTGTCAGTTTCAACAAGTTTAACACAAAGTTTCAACATGTTGCTTCGATTATTTTATTATAGTAGAGCTCGAACGACCACTTGGTCAAGTAGTTTTGAGAAATGTCTCAAATTTAGTTTCGCTCTCTTTTTGTCACATAAACCAAAAACAGAATTGAGGCTGTTTACTGTGATTTGTGTCTATCATTTTCATCAATTAAGAAGTTGTTTCGCTGAGGACGAGAATCGTTAAAAGATGACTTACGTTGACGATGACTACTCTAGAAAACATTAAATTAGTGGAAGAACTTGGTTTTCTACTATAATTAGACATCCAAAAGAGATTCTATGAAATGGCATATGAAAGAAGAGCCAGTGCGAAAAAAAGCAAAGGTTACGAAGAAAGGTCGAAAAAGTGATGGCTACAAATTTTTTAAAACTGCGATGGTATCATTGATTGATTTTCAGGAATCAAATATAACACTTACTCATATAGCTTTACAGAGATTGAACACCCACCATATAGTCCTGATCTTGCTTATAACTTGCAATATCAGTTTACGCACAGCAGTGATGTATTTTGACACAACAGCCGATTTTAGATAACCTTCATGAAATTCATCCTGTAGCAAAGTGCATCACTTCATCACCAAAAGTCGAAGCGAGTTGATTGGCACACTGCTGTTCAATCCACGTCGAAAGTCATGAAAAATGTTCGCAATTTATTTCCATTTTTTGACCAAGATGAATGTTTCAAGTAACTGTAAACAACTCAAATAGCACTCGTATGACAGCACGTTCTGAGTACGTTAACCATTGAAAATGTCAAACTTTATGATGGCAATCAATGTCAGATTGGACTTATTCACATTAGTGTTGCAATAATCAAAAATTGAGAGCAAACCTTGTAGGTTGACAACACTTGTCAGCAGCTTGTGTTGCAATAGAAGAAGAATTCACTTAAGTATATCAATTAGTTTTAGATACGATTTTAGATACATTGATAATTAAGTGCTGTAACAATTTAGAGATACGATAACTAACTATTTCAATAATTTTCAAATAGAGTCTTTTCAAATAAGATTTTGATAAACGCGAATTTCAAATAGTCATGTCGTGACTAGGCAATAAAAACTAAATATTTATCTAACATTTCTAAATTGGTTGAATTCCGAGCTCTCCAGATATCTCTTTTGCAAATTGAAGATATAAATAACAAATTGTTATCTTACCATAAAGTCGACGAGTAGGATGACTCTAACTTGGTGTTATTCAGTTTTATTACTTTTTAATGCAAATACCTCGTTTGCTAAATATCAGTGAATTGAAAATGCTTCTAATAGTATTTAGTAAAAAGCATGCCGCATGCATTTTAATATTATTCATAATTGAGTATTGGCAAATGTTTTACTTTTCAATGCATAATATTTCAATCAAATTGTAAAATTAATTTTTATACCAGTACTTCAATGATATTTAAATAATACAAGAAAAAATATATTGACAACCCGCTCAATTCTTAAAAATGATTTTTCAATATTGGCGGTAATAAATTCAAAGATACAATGAGGAGTTTGATTTTGGAGCAGGATTGTTATTTTGAAAATGTACCACTCTCTATATTCCCACCATTATGGAAAATTGAAAAATATACAGGACCACGTTACTCTTGTTTTCAAAAAAAAGAAAATTGTAGACTTAATTGAATTACATCTACCTTCTAGCAGAGATAGACACAACCCCTGGAATCTCAAATGGAAATAAGGATTAAGTGATACCTTATTTTAAAGCTCGTTCAACTATCTTATCACAATTAGCAAATATGTAATTTTTCAAGAGGTTTGCAATAAAACAAATAATAAATTTATAAAGTGTGTTGTCTAATAATTTGAAAAACTTAGAAGTGGATTTTCGATGGCTAAATCGGCGATCGTGATTGTCCCGACATCTATTATTTAGCCTCCATAGGTATAACTGGAAGAAAATAATGTGGCACAGAATTTCTGTTATAACAAAAAATAATGCGACGTTACTACTTAAAGGCAAATTTCAGCTTACTACTTTGCTTTTCATTTATTTTCTGTTGGATAAAAATTTTAATGTTTACTACACTTTCTGGTGAGTGAGAATTACGTAACGCTTTACAATGTAACATTACGGACGTGGAGTGATTGCTAAGTACTACAATATATTGAGTATATATGGATTAGATGTTCTAGTGGATACAGATAGTGAACCAGTGTATATTAATTTTGGGCCAGTTACTATAGTAATGATAAAGTCAAGTTAACAGAAGCGGACTAAATTATTATGAGGCACTTTCAGTTACTACTTCATTAGAAAAAAATTGTTTTTCAAGTATCCAACGTAGCAGTGATATAAAAAACGAAATTCAACTATTTCTAATTAAATTATATTATAAAAAAATCAGACCCCTGTACCACTGGCATCTGAAATTGAATATTTTTTGTGCTGATAATGTAATTGACTAATTTGAATTTTATTTTATTAGACTATAGACTATGTGCTACTTAAGATATGAGATATAGCAACACTGATGTGAATGTCAAATGTGACATTACAATTGACATTTTTAATGGTGAGCGTACTCAGGTTGTGTTGTCAAACGAGTTGTTTACAAACACTTAAAACATTCATTTTGGTCAAAAAAATGAAATCAAATCCCCAATTTCGTGCTCGGCCAATCGCGGAAGACAAATCATTATCCACCTCAACAATGCAATTTCTTACCCTTCTCCGCCATACAGTCCTTGATTGACACCAAATGAATTCTTATTCCCTTAGATAAAAATAAATTGTGAGATGAACGTTTGTCTACACCTGTAGAAGAGGTTGCTACGTTCAAATCAGATGTTTTAGAAGTACCTCAATCGGAGTCGAAAAATTGGATCAAATGCATGCGAAAGTGTATTATTCTCAATGGAGAATAAAGCCATATCCAATTACATATATTTGTTTTTATTTGTTTGTCTCCAGACTTAAGTAACAACCCTCGTATCACCATCATATTTGATGCGACCGGAGCAATTTTAGAGATGTCCCAATCAGATCTAGTTGGATATGCACCAAAACTCATTAAGCAACATTAATTTCATAAAACAGATGTGTTAACGTATTTATTGTCGATAATTTTGGTAGTTACTTTCAGTTATGTAAGAGTGGAATAACAACTTATTGATGTTATAATATTTATGTTGTAATTTGCCTCATTTTTCGTTTTAAAATCGATAAAGCCGTAAAGTGCTGTTTGTCGGATTTATAATATTTATTTATATCCTCCCAGATTTTTGTTAAATCTCTTGCTGCGACACATATAAATACAACACGAAACATGAAAACTCTAAGCAGTAAATAAGTATCGTTCAAGTAAGAAAGAAAATCCGCATTATGTGAAGTGGAATACTCGACGATTTAAAAATAGAGGTATACGAAGGAGCGTCATAACTTGCCTAAGTAATAATATTTATCGTTCCTTTGTATATATAGGTATAGAAAAAAACAACAAATTCTATAAAAATTCAGTAACCAACTAACCTATAAAACTCAACTTTACTCACAACGACCTAATTGCTTGTTTCATTTTGATTCTGTAAATGTGTTTATAGAATATTTGAAATGTTTTATTTAAATGCTCATAATAGTTTTACTTGAGATATTGTGACAAAATTTTATTAATATGGCTTGTATTAACTACTTACATCTACATTATAATCATAGTTTTCCACTATACAGTGACGTAATTGGCCAATCCAGTCATATTTTTAACATAAGATCCTTAAAAAAAATCAGAAAACGTTCTCTCTCTCCTTCTCTCTTTCTCTGTATATATATATATATATATATATATATATATATATATAAATTCAATATTCTTTGATATCAAAGTCAATTTGAATATTGAATTCCATTCTACTTCAATTTGATTTCCATAACATAAAAAATTTTAACAAGCTTTAATAATATCAAAATCACCGGAAATCTTAATTAATTATTTCCCAGACGATGAATACATAAGTATTGGAAAGCTCGGAAAATATATTGAAGTTAGTCCACTTTGGTGTTTTCTTGCCACGTTCCCAATAAAAAACTACTCATAATATAGCTGGCAAAGAATTCTTTAGAATTCATATATATATATATATATATATATATATATATATATATATATATAGATCCTTTATCTTTAGAAGTAGCTCTAAGGTCTACTTTATTATAAAGTAGCTCATTTCACTGACTTCACACCGCGATGAAATAGAATGTTCTTCCAGAAACTATTCCGAGTTTCTGTCGTTTTGTATCTTAATGCCAAAGTATCGCTTACATATGTGAAGATAGGTACCACAATATTGTTATAGAGGGTCCTTATTGAGTTGAAAGATGATCCACCCATGATAATACTTCCCAAATATTTATAGGTAATCGAGAGCTTAATAGGGTTCCTCTATAACGAAAATATGTTATATTATTGACATTATATCCTTCAAAAAAATCAGTCGGAAAAGTGCTCTCTACTTCTACCTTTTCTGATCATGAATCTTTAGAAATAGCTCTAATCTATTTATGAAATCGCCTTCATCCATAGATGATCTTGAACCTTGAACGCTGTGTCGTAAGTAAGTATGCTATGATATTTCATTCCTAATGTTTGATCATACCCCGTATGATCCAGATTCATACAACAATACTTAAATAAAACTAATCGTGTGATCTAGTCTGGTTGCGAACAAAGATGTATTAAACAGGATATAGCTGTCACTTTGTATATGCAACAATTTATCGAATTAAAACGAATTTTCAGATTTCGCATTGTTTTATCTGTCATCCTCAAAAAAAGGCCCATTGTAATTACGCGAGCTTTAGTAGTCTGAGTGGATGTTGTTTACCATCCAATAGCTGAAAAGTGCTTCTCAATATCATTTTATTACTTCCTTAATCATAAAAATAGACTTTTGCGAAAAACCCTGTATTTATATGGAATGAATTAACTGACATGACATGAAATTAACTATTCTGTCATAAATATAAACAGTAGCTACGATAATTTTTGCATCTACTGTCAGTTCTAGAAATTAATGAACGTAAGTATGTACCAACTTGTATGTATTTAGCATGATTGTGTGTGTGAGGCTAATAATTAATATTGTTTGTTTTTTCATAATTTCAATTTTTTTAGCAAAAACTTCCTTCAGTCTACATCATCATCAACAAAAAAATGAGAAATTCGAAAAAGAATTGATAAATTAGTCATATTTCAATTACGTCAGAAATTATTAAAACGAATGGGATAAAGCACTACGATTACAGTTTGATTTTTGTGATAAAAACATGACTTCTATGATATACTGAAAATATTTCTCGTTTATGAAAAGAAAGGTACTAATAAAAAGATAATTACATTTCAAAGGTTTGCATTGTACACCTTATAACTTCAACTTTCTTTTTTACCTGCTGCTCCAATAAAAAACCTCTTACTAAAGTTGTCATGTTCCAGTCTTGATTAAATTATCTTTTCATCGTTTCGCAATTCTCTCTTTCCATTACAGAATGTGACGGCAAAGAGAAAAACCTTAACCATTTTCCGAAAGATTTCATTGGTGTAGCTAGCGTCTTTTAAATGTGGTTCTCAAGAATTAAGAAAATAACTTATACTTACTAATCATACTTCTCGATAAGAGTAACTTACCTGAAAAACAAGAAAAAAAGTATTAAAATTTATACTATGGTAATCTACAAGTAGAATTTGAATAATATAAGGGTGTACTCCTATACGGCAAAAAGGCATGGACGTTCACAGAATATCTGCTTAATCATATGGAAGTGTTGAGATGTGGGTTCATCGCCGCCTTTAAAAGATAAGTTGGGTCGATAGTTACAAGCACAGAGGTTCGTTCTTAAGCGCTTAAACATAAGTTTGGAAATGGTGAACACTACAAACAGACGTAATTTAGAATACTTTGGTCATGCTACGCGCAACGCTTTAAAGTACGATCTTCTTAACTTGGTAATTACAAGGAAAAATAAGGGGTACGAGAAGCATGGATTTTGAAAGAGACAAATAAAAACAAATGTTAATAATTGGATATAGCTTTATTAACTAAGTTGGAATTTCTGGAACCGTTGGCAATATTTATACTAAATACACTGTTTATACCACTACTACACCTACACAAAATTACACTCTCTGGCGAGCGTTTCGATAACCAAGTTATCGTCTTCAGAGACTGAAACTAAAAACTAATGACTTATCTTTTTTATACTAAATTTTCCGACCAAGAAACCTCCCGTAAAAATAAAATCGAATCTCTTTGGCAAGAATCTTCACGTCCATTCCTTGACTACTAAACTATAGAGTGGGCTGTACGGAATTTGCCCATTGTCCCTATTTCAGCTACTCTTACTTCTAGCAATTTCAATGCTTTAATATGCATCCAACAATTTATTATTGGATACATTTTTGTGTATATATTTATATATATTTGCGTATATATGGAATTAGCTAAAGAAATTGTGACGGAAAGTATGTCGGGCAGACTAAGAGATCCGTTATTCTCCGGTTTAAAGAGCACATAGCTCATTTGAAATATGGACGGACCGGAAAATAAGGTTTTGTCGACGTTGCCAGTCACAATCATGACATAAATATTAATAATGTAAAATTGTTAAAAAATGTATCCAATAATAAATTGTTGGATGCATTTAAAAGCATTGAAATTGCTAGATGGAATAAATTTTCGCGGGAGAAGGTTTATTGGTTGGAGAATTTAGTACAAAACAAGTCATTAGAAGTGTATTCAGTATATAGCTTTATTGTTTTACAGAATCTACATTGAGGTCAATACACTTTTGCATTGTTTAAACCAATAGTCGAAGCATTTTTTACATTCCGATTGAGGTATCTCCAAAACATGGGCTTTGATAGTTCTAATTGCTCTAGTTGCTCTAATAGAACTATGACAATATGTTATTCCAAAAAAATAAACGACCATTTGCATCAAGCGTGAACAACTTTGGTTGAATTTGACTCATCTTGAAAAATCCATACAGTCGATTAGTGTTTAGTTTCGGATTCATTAACATAGATCCATGATTCGGCGTTATTTTGAGCCATTGTCAAATTATGCGGTATCCAACGCTATTAAATCTTTTTGACAGCCAAATATTAATGCAATATTGAATATATATGAGTCAACTCATGCCCAAGTATACCTCAATCACACTGTATGTCATATGATGATCTCGTAATATCAGTTTACGCACAGCATCGATATTTCCAGCCAGCAAAACACGGTGGTTCGAGATGGTGCTTTATCACCAAAAGTCGAAGCGAGTTTATCGGTACAATGCTGTTGGTTTTATCTAAGTCATAGAAAACCATGGCACGAAAATATTGGCGATTTGATTCCATTTTTTGACCAAGAAGAATGTTTCAAGTTTCTGTAAAGAACACCATTAAAAATTTCAAACTTGATCACTATTATGTCAGATTTGACATATTCACATCAGTTTTGCCATATCTCAAAATTTAAGTAGCAACCCTCGTAGTCAATATAATAGCCAACATGAGAATTAACGATCAATAACGGTTAAGACACGCGATGAAGAAGTTAATGTTAGTCTAAAGCTTTAAAGAAAGAAATTACACCCTACAAGTAACCACTTTGATTTAAAAACAACTTCACTATGATTCTTAATATTGTAATGAAAGATGTAAATTTGCGGAAACATAGTTTTGCAAGATTTTCAATAATTTTTGAGTCCATAAATTGTATACGATGAGAAAATGGGACGAGACATGAAAATCCAGGAAGTAGGCGAATTACGAGTATTTCTAATATGCAAAAATCTTATTGCTGTTTTAGTTACTTTAGATAGAAACGAAACGAAAATAGAAGATAATACCGAAACCAAGAAATAAATTCTCATAGGAGAGAGTAAGATGACAGACTAAAGGAAATACAAGAAACGAAATGCAGGAATTAGTGAGTATAGGGATTATAGATGTTTGGAAGAATTGAAATATCACAAGACTAAAGTTAAGATTATGAACGAAATAGATGAAAATTATTTGAAAATGAAATGGAAAGTAAATTATTTTGAAAGTATCGGCATATCAATATTTATACAAAAAAATAATCAAAGAAAATGGGAGAATAGAGCTAGTGAATCAAGATATATTATCCGATAAATACGACAATTTTTGGTAAAAAACAAATGGAAAGATAGGATACGTAATGTAAACAAAAATAAAAGTTTAGCCCATTTGGAGACGAGTATTTAAGAAAATTACGGAGTGACGTAAATAGAATAAAGTAAAATTAATCAGACCAGAAACATAATGTAAACAAAAATGAAAAATATAAATAGAAATTGACAAAAAAATACTGAATTAAATAACATATTCATACGTAATGATAATCCTGAAATCACATAGTCACGTGAAAAGTGTAAGTATCTTTGTAGTCTCAGAAGGCTTGGTTACAGAATTGTAGAAAGAACAACAATTCTTGAGTGTTTGCTAGTTAGAATGATGCGAAAGGATAAGAGGATTAAATTAAAAAAATTGTGGATGAATATAAAGTACAAGGTTTTTAAATAAACGACAAAGTTGAAAAACTTCGGTTACAAATGTTATTGTAATAAGGTCACTTCTTCTTCTTCTTCTTCCTGCTGTGTATAGGCATCATTGCCTCTGCTCAGTCACCTGGGAGGTTGTCACTCCATCTTTTTCTAGGTCTTCCAAGGCTTCTTTGTCCTGCTGGTGATTTGTCCCTTGATATTTTCACAATTCGTTCTTCCGTCATACGGTCAATGTGCTCATTCCATTTTATCTTTCTATCCAGTACCCAGTCATTGATATTATCTATCCCGCATGTTCGTCTTATGTTTTCACTCCTTTCTCTGTCCATTAGTGTTGTTCCCGCTATTCTTCGAACTATTTTCATTTCTGTAGTCTCCAATATCCGTTTCGTTTCAGAGGTCTCAGGTCGGGTCTCTGCTGCATAGGATAATATAGGTCTGACTGCGGTCTTATATATGCGGGCTTTCGCTTCAGTTCGAATGTATTTATTTCGCCAGATTGTGTCATTTAGGTATGCTGCTGCTCTTGAGGCTCTTATAGCTTGGTTTCTTACTTCCATCCCCACGTCCCCACGTCCCCGTGTCCAGATATTTCGATTCCCAGATATTTAAATTTCATTTCCTGGTGTATTATTTTGTTATCCACCACAAGCTTACATCTGATCGGTGTCTTGGAAGTAACCATTGATTTTGTCTTTGCCGCTGATATTATCATATTGAACTTTTTTGCTGTTTTGTTAAATTGGTACAGTAGCCTTTGCAGATCGTCCTCGTTCTCCGCCAACAGTACCGCATTGTCTGCATAGCACAGGGGTCACATCTTAAGATGAGAATATTGAATAAACTGAAAATTAGGCAAGCTTGTTTTTAATCAATTTAACTACAGTTTTAAAAATAGTTAATTACTATTTTACAGTTTACTCAGCACTACTGTTATTCATGGTGCCTCGTTAATGTAATCATATAAAGTTTATGGCATTAGGAAATGCATAATTTAATCAAATACATGTTCAAGTATTTGTTAAATAATATGTTTTTGTTTTTAACGTACACCTATTGTTTTCACAAAACTTTGCTCCGATGATCTCCGATTATTTTTAAATTACAGTCTAAACATTACTACCTTTGTTATGAATATGATAAAATGGACAATAATGGTATAATTAAATTTGTGATATTGTCAAGTTGCAAATAAGTGAACTAGAAGTGTTGAATTTTTTGTTTTTATTTATTGAAAGTCTAATGTATTTGATCTTTAAAATTTTCACAATTGTATAATATAATATTAAAATTCTGCACCTAACTGTAAATATACATGATATAAAATAATGAAAATTTGTAACAAAAAAATAATAATTTTTTTCTTATTTCTTATTAAAATGATGGCCTATTAATTTTCAGTCGTCTTTGTATCATTTTCTGAAAAGTGGACTGCCAACTATTCTTCCAGGTAGTCTTGTTCTCGTTTGTTTTACTTCGAAATTTCGGGAGACTGTTATTTCACACTTACTATATACGCGAACCGTTGTCTTCTCTTTTCCAATTGTGACAAAATTTCATAAATTTTTACTTATCATTTCCAATGTATATCCTTTCTCTAACTCTCCAACGCTCCTTTGTTTGCACTGTGCTGGCAGTCTTTTTCTGTCAATTTATTCAGGATGCTACGTGAAGATGGGTTCTATCATTAACTGGATTGGTGCTTCGTTTTAGCGTTAGGCCAATAAATTTAGTTCATTTTTAATTACATTAAAAGTATCGGTATTAATATTTTCGCGAGCTTCTTATTGTTCAAACGAGAGAATTTTAATAACCAATTTGATACACACTTTTTTCATAGTAAAAATGCTATAGAATGCTGAATGTTATTTGTGTTGGACGTAAAAGACACTGGCGGAATGGATCTAACAAGCCTTTTCGACATCTTGAAAAAGCATAAAACACATTTCACAATACTTTTTGTGACGAAATAAATCTAATGCGAATGGTACAAACAGTTATACTGATTTGTATTTGCATTCGTTATAAAAGGTTTTAGATTTCTGGTTCTCTTAATATTGTTTTTCATTTGTTTCCTCTCAGATTTCTATTCCATATATACATTATCGATATGTGGATATGTAAATTATAATTTGTCGATCTGTACGCATGAGTCGTTTCAACAAAAATATTTGATGCTTTATCGGAATTGAAAAACTGTGCAAAATTTGAAACCAATAGATCAAAAGAGGTTGGTTAAATATTGAAAAATTCGGCAAGATACATATACAAAATAGTGTTTTAATTTTAAAAAGATGGTGATTCATCGTTATATACTCTTCCATTTTTTAAGTGAAATAATTACTGGTGAAATACTTGACAAATCCTATCCTGTGAAATGGCTGACTTGTTTTACTCGGCAATATTCAAATGACCACTTAGAGCACGCGATCATTTATTGATTTTTTCGAAAAGGACTTACAGTAGAAGCTCAAATTTGGATGAATATTAAGTATTTACTGTTTCATTGATAAGTTCCCGATATTTTGCGAACGTAGCAGCATATTGGAACGAATAGTATGAGGATTGTTTGAAAAGTTTTCGACCCAATAAAGTAACAGAGCATTTGTTTCCATGATCATTTTTATTTTCCAAATAAGTCTCCCTTTAAGTCTGTACACTTAATCTAGCGATGCTTCAATCCTATTATCCCTTCCAACTAATAATTGACGTCTTTCTCCTAAAAATAGGCGTTTACGTATGAGTTAACATCCTCGTGTGGTGAAAATCTTCCCCCTGCAAGTGCAACTTTAGGAAACTGGAAAAATTGCTGGAGGCAAGATCTGCTGAACACGCCGCATGGTGAATCAATTATAAATGTAATCTGTGAATTTTAATCATAGGGACCACTGAATTATGATGAAAAAGCACTTCTTTTATTTTTTGATACGGTCGCATTTTGAGATTTTTCCCTCTATCTTATCAAGCAATGATGCATACTCTCCTGTTGTTTTACCTTTTTGAATATTGTCAATGGAAACAATTCCATGACTAATCCAAAAACAGCCGCCCTTCTCAATATACTGTCATGAATATTTTTTTTATGTAGTAATAGTTCCAAATTTTATTTATTATAATGAATCGCCGCACAAAGACTATGCATTCTGCATAAATCATTTCAATAACTTACGCATGCAATTCTTCATCGGATATTTGGCAAATGTTTTCATTTACCGATAGCCTCTTTCTATCCTTAATCCGAAAGTCGTTCAGCAGCATCTGGTGAACTTTTTCGATTATATCGCTATTGTTAGATTACTCTAAATGTATAAATTTGGTTAGGTGAGGTAGACAACCAAAAAAAACAATCGCAAACAATGTTTGCGATTCGTAAGAGATGAACTTTACCTTCAACCTTCGAACAAGTAGGAGCATTTTTAAAACGGAATTAAGCGAGTACATTCCTTAGACCAATTCAACTTGCAAGTATCAATTTCCCCCGGTTTTCGACAGTTTTCGAGGTATATAAAAGGAAAAGACTGCTGTTGGTTAACGGAGCAGTGTTGAATAGAGCTCTCTGATGAGTTATTGAACTGGATAAGGTCTGAGGTGAGTAAATCTCTATTCGTTACCAGTCTTTTTGTATATTCAAAGCTAATTCGGAGTTCTACTTAATTAAAAACCCGATTTCAAGCATATTTTCGTAAAGATTGTACATTCCTAAAGCTTGATTCTTCTCATAGAAGTCATCTTCTCTAGAGATCTTTATCATCATATCATACAGCTGTCTTTGCAGTCAACCTGATACCGTCACGTACGAATTAAAAATTTTATGGTCATAAATGATGATGCAGATTCTTCATACACACTTCTTTCATTTGAGAAGGCGTAGGTATTACCTTTCAAAGACAAATATGTAATACTGAATTTTTTCGATTTCAGAAAAATTTTCACAACGATTCACTTGAACGATGGTTAAACTGAAACTCACAAAATGACTGAAATTTAGTGAGAATCTTGAAGTGCTAACATGTTCAGAGAGAGGTCTGAAATTTTCCAGATTACTCTAGTTCAAGCAAACGACAAAATTAAAAAAATGGAAATATGTTGAAACAATGGTTTGAAATTTGTTTAATTTGAGTTAATAATATAGTAGATATAATCAAAGTTTGTGTGTCGACTATTAGAATATTGTAAATTAATCTATAAATTGGATATTATCTGTGGGAGGAATCTATGAATATATAAACATAATCCATGATACATCTGTGAAGTATGTAAATTGCTTATATATATGGAATCCAATAACGTTCTAATATTAAATATAATTATAGATTAAAGGTATTACTATTTCTATTATTTATTACGTTGAAATTAGATTAATGCAAATCATAAATGGTATTTTCTTTTAGTGGAACTTCAGAAACATCTAGTTAGTATACAGTATAGTTACTTGAAGTTGAAATAGAATGATGAAAAATTATTCATATAACAACAGCAAACACGAATTTTGACTTTGATTAGATCATATAACATTTCTATAATGATAACAACAACAATAAATGAGGTAACAAATAAAATATAATTTTATCTTTGATCAAAATATCACCAATAACAAATATCAGATCATTTTAAAAACCAATTAAGTAACACAAAACAATACGGAAATGGTAAATACTGAAGTATGAGTGGAAAAAAAAACTTACTAAAACAAATCAGACAAAATAAAATCTAATAAAACTGTTATCGATATCACAAGATCAAATGATGAGGCTAAAAACTTGAACTAGTTGTGGTTGTATTAAGTCCTTCGATTGTGTTGATTACGAAATTCTGATTAACAAACTAGAGTATTGTGGCATTCAAGGTGTTCCCTTAAAATGGTTTGTATCTTACCTTGAATTTCGAAAACAATTGGTCAAGTTTCAAGTAAATTGCCAGTTGGCAGTGGTGTACCGCAGGATTCAGTTTTGGATCCAGTTCTTTTTTTGGTAATCATTAATGATATCACAGAATTAATGATAAATTGACTTTATTCGCAGATGACACCAGTGTAACCTGGAGTGATCTAGGTATAGTATACTATTAAGTCCTGGTCTGACGCGGACGGTCTCTGTTCAAACACTGAGAAAACTTTAGCTTTATCCTATGAAGGATCTTTAAAACCTCTAAAACTGAACAATGACTTAATACAATCCTCAAATTCAAATTCGATCAAGCTTCTTGGTCTACATATTGATGGTGATCTTCAATGGTCTGAAGATGTAGAAAACTTGTAAAAAAATTATCCTCTGCTTGTTTTGCCAATAAATCTATGTCTGAACAGCTCGATTCTCGTACTGCTTACTACTCGTTGTTCGAATTGCATCTTCGCTATGGTTTGCCTTTCTGGGGGTCTAGAGGTTTGCACCTCTTCGAAATCATCTGCAAATTACAATGTTGAGCTATTCGTTATATTTATGGTTTGAGCTGTAGAGCGTATTGTGAATTCTATTTTAAAAAACATAAAATTATAACTCTCCCCGCTCTTTTTATTTTAGAATCTGTTTGTTTGTTTGGTTCGCAAACACTTTCACAACTCAACTGCCCCCCCCCTCTCTCTGTCAATATGATAGTGTCAATATCATATTTTGATAAAGACTGAAGTTAAGTCGAAACGTCAATTTTTTATCAATCTTTAAAAAATTATTAAAAAAAACTAATTTTAAAACAGAAGAGACTTAAAATCAAGAATATTTAGTATATTTTTTATACCAATCCTGCAGTACCCCTTATAGTCTTTTATAAACTACTACTTTTGCTTTTATTTATTAAAAATTCTAGTGAAATTCTCACATTTATATAGTTTTCTTGAATTTGTACAGAATAAGCCTTTTCAATCGCGTCTAGCCTCCAATCAAGGCATTCTACCTGCGACAAGTTTGAAAACTGTGAAAATTCGCGCCAACCAATATTCTCCTCCTTAAATTTCAATTAACCAAGAAAAGCTGAAATTAATCTCTTTGTTTTTATTAAATTGAGGCTGTCCCATTGTAAATGTGAGTCAGGTCTTTACATTTTTTGAGCATATCTATCAAATACGCGATGTCTGTTTTAAAATTGATCAGACTAATATCGTTTTACTTTTCTTTATGAAATTCCGGAAACAAATGATTAACGTTTTTCATCGACATTCGTATCAATACTGGCGAGGAATCAAACACATTCAAGATTGCAAGCACATACACCACGAGTCGTATTAATTTGCATTTCTGAACAAGCATTGCAGACGGGACGGTAGCTGCCGATACGCAACGATATGGAGCCCCATTTTTTGTCATGCCAAACGTAGACCCCTAGACCCCGTCGAGTCTCCCGTGGACCCTTTTAGGAATCACGGCTCTATGTGCTTTTAAAATAGATTACAATGAATTGGTTTCTATAGTTAATAAATTGAAAACAATTTTTTGGAAAAGTGAAATGTATTTCTACAGAGCATTTATTACATTATCATGTCGTGACAATCGGTAAATATACTTTCGACTTAATGTGAGAATCACCTATAATAGAAATGAAGCTAATTTACTACCTCACGTGGATCATGCAGAAGGAAGGTAGAGTTAACAAATGGTATGCGTGTGACGTGATCTTTTCCGCCACTCAGTATTAGTAATTCATGGAAGAAAGTAATGTTCATTAAATAATCAAATACAAAGTACGTATTTACCGTCCGCCTTTCAATTACACATCACTAATTTGCTTAGCGTTGTTCGAATAACCGATTTTTTTAATGGATTGTTATGTGGAACGGCAGAAAATTACGTTTACATAGAAGATTTCTCACGATTCATCAAATATAATACAGAGGATTTGATAAAAATATTTTCACAAATAGTCTTCTAGATGTTAATTACTAGATAAAACAATAGTCATAGATATAAAAAATATGTAGTTTTCCACAATGTTAAAATGAGAAAAAAAAATTTTATAGATACAGCACTTATTCCCAATGTAGAATTCATGACTGAAAGGCTCCTATCGAAAAGACTTTCATTTGCTCTGTTGAAGATGTGATCAATTTCACAATGGTGTTAAAATGTTTCTCTTTTAAGTACATTATTTATGTTCAGAACGATCCCGAAGTCACATAGTGCTAAATCTAGTGAATAAAGCGAATGAGGACAGATTGGAAGACTAACAAGTTTTTGCACATGATCATCTCTTAATTAAGAATTAAGAAATTAAGAAATAATTTTCTCTTCGTAACATTATTTAATTGGTGTTAGTAGAACAACAAACGATAAGTGGTTTTCCGAACTCCAACGTAATGTGGGGTTATTCCTTACACCTTGTTCGGATATGGCTGGTGATTTAGTTAGATTGTGAGTAATTTAGTCGAGTAGCCAGTATCCCCTAATAATTTTTCGTTCGGAATGATTTAGTGCAAGAGTCAAATACAGTTTTAAACGGAATTGAACAAAGCAATAAAAATATCTGAATATTATTTTGAACGAGATTGAAGAAGAAGTATTCAAGGAAACTAAGAGCTTCAAATGGGATTTTGAAAGAGCGACAAATAGAAGATACTTCAAGGCAATATTTCCATTATTCCTCGTATTTCAAATACTCATAAACAAACTTAAATGTGGTTAGCGTCTCTATTCGACAAACAGAATACTTGACTAAGCTAGTATACTAAACTACTCTACTAATTTTTAATGTTCGCAAGTACTAAATTACCAAATTACTTGCTACTCTACTAAATTACTAGACGTGTTTTAAATAGGTTTCAGTAACGTTAGGAAAATTCAACATCCATATAGAACAACGAAAAAAATAGTTGATGCCGATGAAACGGGTGAAACAGATAGATCAATATGAAGAGATGTAGGTTCGGACATAGTCGCGCAAGCCATACAGGCCATATACAGGGTGAATCGGGAGCAGCGCACCAAAATCTAGGAGTGTATTATACACGTGAAAATAATGTAAAAAAACTCATATGTTCTTATCCGATTTTCATTTGTTTTCAAGTTATGGAGTAATTAAAAATGTTCATCTAGCTTTTCACTTATATCAGAATTTTAACATTATTAAAGTATGCCATGTTCGAGGCTCAAAGGCATTTGATAATTCTGACGTTTTGGTGAACTGTCAGTGTACAATGAACGTTTAATTTCGAATTTATGTGATTGTTAGTGTTGCAAAATGCCAGATATCTATTCAAATTTAAAATATGCAAATATGGTGTTTGTTTATGGTTTCGGTAATGGAAATGCTACAACTGCTGCTGAAGAATATCGTCAACATTTTTCACACCAAAGATATCCGGATATTCCTGATAGAAACGTATTTGTTAGAGTTTTTAACAAATTGTGCGAGACTGGTAAGCTTCCCAGTGCTAGCATATCATCTGAACGCGCTACCCGACAAGGTTTGGTAGAAGTAAAAAATATTTTGCATCTAGTAGAAAAAGATGTAACTACTAGCTCACGGAGAATTGGGAATAAAAAGGATTATAAATACATTCCACGAACAAGGCTTATATTCTTATCACGTACAGAGAGTACGGCACCTACAACCAGAGGATTACCCTAACCGTATGGAGTTTTGTCGGTGGATAAATAATAATCATCGTGTTGTATCGAGTATTCTCTTTACGGATGAAGCTACATCTACCCGTGATGGCATTAATAATACTCGCAACTATCATGTATGGTCGGACGAAAATCCCCACGCAACAATTGAAAGCAATTTTCAACATCGGTTTTTTGTAAACGTGTGGTGTGGTATGGTTGACAGTTATTTAATTGGCCTTTTCATTTTGGAGAATCGTCTCACAGGAGACAACTACATAAATTTTTTACAAAATGAATTACAACAATTACTAGAGGATGTTCCTGTAAATATTAGAATGCAGAGTACTATCAGCACGATGGAGCTCCTGCACATGTCGCTCGTCAGGTCAAGTAACATTTGGACGAACTTTTTCCAGGGCTTTGGATTGGTCGTTTGCACAAACAAGGCATAATGGACTGGTTCATTTCAGATAAATGATACAAGGCACAAATCGGGCCTTGGGCGCAGATCGTTTTTGAACCACCTCAAAATCACTTTTCAAAAACTATGATCTGAATGTTAGGATCGCGTTCACTGTTGTTCACAATGGGTAAATGGGATAAACTGACGGATTCTTTCATTTGTCTATGTTTTTTGAACTTTGAAACTTATTTATTCCCCTTACATGGTTGTCTACTGTTGATTCTCAAGAACAGCATAATTGAGCTGATGTTTTTCATAATTTTAGGCATCTCGACTTAAAAATTTATTATAATACTGCGTGTTCACAGTCCGTTGTTCAGTGAGAAAGTCAACCGCAATTACACTCATGTCCCAAAACGCGGTACCCAACACCTTACCCGCTCACAGTGTAGCCTTAGTTTTAACTGACGCACTAAATTTTTCGCGCGTTTATAAATTAATTGAAAATAATTAAAAACCACCCTCGTAGCTTATTGGTATTAGTCTTTAGTGCAAAATTCGCTCAATTGCAGTAGATCTAAATATTCTAAATTTGATCTTATTCACGGTTAGGATCCGCAATCAGGTGATGTATCTGACCCAAGATAATAGTTTCCGAAAAGCCGCAAATATTATGTATCCGTTAATCATCAATCCTTTTCTAATATTGAACTCCTATAAGGTTCTGTATAACAAGAAACTTTAGGGTAATCAAATTCTCATTCTCACCATTACATATAGTATTGCGCAAACTAATTCAATCAACTAACACTGTAAAATTGAGCTGATTTATTAAGCTATATAAGGATATGTGAAGGGGTATAATGTAATGGAACGCTCTCAGGAAACATTCTCCCTCAAGATAACACTGCGGTGAGAAACTATTGTAAAATTATCTATTATTTCCAAGGCATTTCATTTGTCGCAAATAAATTCTTATTACTTACGAATTCTACGTATCTGTTGTAACCTTTCCGTAACAGGCCGTTAGTAGTCAATCGTAGAAAAAACTGCAAATGCTTTGTACAGTTATATAAAATTAAAAATTGATCGCTTAGTCACGTTAAATCATATAAAATAAAATAAAAATATCTCTTCTTTAGTAGAAGTAAATAATTCTCTCATATGGTATTTGAAATCTCTTTCTAATTTCACATCGTTCCTGTATACTAAGAAACAACGGCAGGTAAAGTAAACTACAATAAAACATAAAAAGCAATAACCTAGGTCGTAAATACATTAAAATGCCCTTTTTGCCACGCTCCTTAGCAGATTTTGAGAAGTTTCAGTTCAAATAAAGTACAAAAAAATAAACCTACAGCTGTACAAGTAAACCCAAGTTTTGGCAACTTTATTACAGTAGGGTCGTAAAATATTTTTATTTTGTTTTCTAACAGATTTATCATCTTTTGTCACGGTAGAACGCCCTTTCAGAATATTCGGAATATATTTATGTGTCCCCTAGGGTTCACGAATGTATTATACTACAAATTGTCTCGAGACGAATATCTTGGAAGGACATTTCGAGATGAAACTAAATGTACTGACAGTTAATTTTCGGTGAAAGGATATTATTTGACAAATTAGTACCTCTTGTGGTTATACAATATACTCGTATTATACCATTCTATACTTTTCTGACAATTGTTGAAATTATTAATACTTTGAAACTGATAATGTGTTACTTACAATAATGAAGTTGGCAATCTTGTTAACCATACAATGTTCTTTAAATTTGGTGATCTCACACATATTACGTTGGCGGAAAATGTTCCTGATTACTCATTTAGTCCTTACATATGAGGGTTACTTAATGGATTTTAATATGTTTTTCTCTTTTCATTTTTGTCCTGCGTTAGCAGTTTTACGTTTTTATTACTTACGAGGGTTTTCTGAAATGGTATTGTTCAAACAAAGAAGCAAGATTTTTTTTCACAATTTTTTATTTTTCATTATAGTCTGCTTTGAAATTTTAATCCTTCCAATTAATAGTTGACGTCTTTCTCCTCAAAATAAGCGTTTACGTATACATAACGTCCCCGTCTGATGGAAATCTCTCTTCTGCAAGAAGAAATTTTAAGGTTAGGTTATTATATTTAATTTAACGCAAATATTTGAACTTTCTCACTCGTTCTTCATTTTCCCTTTCTTATGATTTCATCTTTATTTCTTATTATGATCGTCTTCATTATTTGTTTGTTTATTTCCATATTAAATAGCATTTTTTCTTAGTGAGCGAATTCGATATTCAAGCCCATTATTTTGATTTGAATTTAGAGGCACTTAACCACCTTAAATCCTTTTCAAACTCAAAACACTTAAAATGCACATATATTTTGTTACTAATATTCTATTTTTATTAAAAAAATTTCTTACAAAAATAAGTACTTTTTAGGATTAAGATCGATACTTTTATTTTTGACAAGTGATATATACCTTATGTTGAAATTTAATTTTACTCACACACCATTCTTTTCCACCAAATTAAAATAAATTAATTTTGATTACGAAATAATATCTCCGGTCAATTGCGTTTTCTGATATCTCGAGAGATACTTCACCGGTTAAATTAGAGTTAAAAAAAAAGAGACCCCACTAATTCTGTTATATGACTAGAATTACTCTGTTTAATAACGAAGAATTATGTATAAATTTAATCAAATTAACAATGTAAAAAATAAATTTAATTAACTGACGTATTGGAGGAAAAGAATATTCGAAAAATTTATTTTATGTGCTGTTATTTCCTATAATCGACATGTCATCCACGTAGTAGAGTTTATTACATTGTTCTTGTTCCATTAGCCTATTCATATGGCTAAACTTTTTTCATTACTTCTTTATTAGCCTTAGGTAGTACGAACAAACAATAGTGGGTTAAAGACATTTGTTACTTATATATTGAAACACTGATTTAAATTATGTTCCAAAATTATCATGCTTTCACTTAGATTTGGGCTTTCCCTATAACAGAACGTATTGACTCAACAGAAAGTTGTTTCATGTTTATGACTAATTACAGGTGTTATGTAATTTGAGAAGCCAATTATCTTGGCACTATATCTTTTGAATTGGATTTTTTTTTTTCTAATCAATGATCAGATTATAAATGTCTAGTTGAGATCCAACTGGACTTAATTTTTTAATTTTATGAAAAGTATTTTATTTATTATTACAGTAATTTGGGATTTAGAGAAGTACAAAAAGATAAAATTGAGGTTAAATCAGATTGAAATCTCTCAGCATGTCAATTAGTTACCTGGAACCGTTCATTTAAAAATTGTACATTTCAAACTGAATTTTATCTAGTGAGGAACTAAAAATGTTACATAAACTCTGAGTGGTTACTGTAAATCAAAAGGCGGTAAAAGCAAGGTGGAAAATTTACCACGAGAACAAAAGAAATGACTGACGACGGGGGTAATTACAAACAATGAATTCTATGAGTACCCAATGGAAGAAAAAAAGATAACAAATGATATCCTACAAAACAAGACGATAAATAGGATCTTGGAATTAAAATATTAAAAGGAATGGACCCGTCAAAAATGATGGAAAATAAAACAAATGAGTATTGAAGAATAATAATTCAATTGGAAAAAATAAAACGATTGAAACAAGAAACTGGTGCGAAAAAAAATGTAAAAAGAAGAACATAAGAATTAAAAATGACATCCAAGTAATTAAGAAGAAAATAAGAATAAACAGTACTACTGGTTTGTCAATAAAAATGGAACTACCTACAATACTTTGCAGGCAAATAAAATGAAAAGCAAGCAAAATAGGGCAAATGATCTTATCAATAGAAAAGGAGGGGAGAAAAATTATGAATATTAATCAAGATGTAAAGGAAATAGGCTAAATAATAACAACCAGATACAACAAAATTATAATAAACTAGCTTGGGAAACAAATCTAATAAGAGATATTAGAACCGACAATATAAAAAAACAAATTTGGAAAAAATAAATAGAATAACAAACGACAAATAAGAGCAACAGACATGAGATGACAACAAAAGGATTTGATAAGAAACAATCAAATCCACTAAAAGGATTGATGAAGAGATCAGAGAAGGAAAATCGAATCAAAAATGAAGAGAAAGTGATAATAAGAATTATAAATGTATGTATAAAAATATTAATATAATGATAATAAGTAGTTATAATTAGGCAAACCGTGTGTTAGTAGCAGTAAAAGTAATTCTATTTGAAAAAATACTCATTCAAAGGATTTTATAATTTTGGAATGGACAAATGTTATCGTATGAATACAAGGCTGTAGTTATAAATTTATTGTAATTCAATTCTGAGGGAATATACATTGAAAAGAGCTGGTTCGTTTCTTCAATCATCTGTCATTGAGAAACATCTGCTCTATTTCTCGAAAAAATTGATTGTATGAATCAGTATAGATATTTGATTTTTGTGTAAAATGCAAGGATCAATGAAAGCTTGAGTTATCTAACCTAAATTTATTTCTGCTTATCAACAATTATAGAGGGCTCCGGTATTAATAAATACTTGAAACTCTACTACCACCTGCTCAAGAAATACAGAATACTGGTGCTGTGGCAGTATCAATCCTTTTTTTGTTCAACAGGTTAGTTAAATATTTTTATAATATTAATGAAAAGACAACGGACTCAACTTACAACAATTTACTGATATAACAAGAAATTGTAGAGGAAAGAGGAAGAATGACGGAAGTAGTAGCGTTTGAATAATGTTAATGTTTCGTAGATTATATGTAAGCGTTTGATGAGGTACTGTGCTAGAAAATTATGGAAGTTTTGCAAAAAAACTGGCTTGGATGGAAAGGATCCCAGAATCATAAGATATTTCCACTGGAACAGACAGCTAATCGGCCAGCTTATATGATAATCGGCTGGTTACCACAAAAAAACTATATACATTTGATGAAAAGATATAAAAATATTACGAGGTGCTAGATGGAGATATACATTTATCAAAGTACATGTCAGTCTTTAGAAAGAGTCAACAAATACACAAAACCGTGTATGAATGAACATTTATGGGGATAAAAAACTATTTACTAGTGATAACTCATTGCTGATAACGGAAATTCACCTATTACTAAGTGATCCTTTTTATGTAGTCGAATCAAGGACGCTCACGTAGGCCTCTTCGAAACAACTTATGGCTGAACCGAATAATTCAGGAGTACATTCAACAGATAGATCAACATATACAGATGTCCTCAGTATGGTGAAAAAAGTCCCAAGTTTATGACTCGAAATCTGCAATATATAGTGCATGTAAACTTGGAGGAAAGTGATTACAGACAAATGAAAATGTGACGGCAAGCACAAATGCGTATGTTGAGAACGATTATGTTTTGGATAGTAAAAAAAATTGAAATTGGCTAAACTGAGTAGAGGTATAAAGTTATAATGAAAAATATTTTTTCACAATAAAATAAAGTAAACTTCCATTAAACGACACTTGCTTGTAGAAACTTGCTTCTCTGAAACGGCGAATCTCAGAATAAAGTATAAAAAGTAGTTTTGAGGATAACTTCAAGAACTACAATTTCTCTAGAAGCTATTATGAGAAAAACAAAATACGAAAAATTGAGCTTTTACTTTGAATAGAAACTTTTGATGAATTATTTATCATATAACACTCAACATATGTAATAATTTTCAACTCTATACATATGAAAGCCCGAATTACTATTGCAAAATGCCAGTGGATAACTATATTAGTTCTTATTTAGTTCCGGACACTTAGACGTTTATTTTGAATAATAGGTGCCCTTTCCTCTATAAGTCGTGTTAGTAAATAACGAAATCCAATTGATAAAAAAATATCAAATTCACTTATAAATATTGAACGAATATGAGATAATATTAAGACAAAATCATTTAAAGATGAATACAATAATAATTGTGAAAAACACAATAATTATAAGTAAAATAATGTTTTCAATGATTCCCACAGACTCTCCATGGTCATTTAAAAGTGAATAAATTTATTGTTATTATTATGAATCGGATTGCTTTATTCACTAATCCACTTTACTCAAAAGGAGCATAACCACAATGATTATTGGACAAAAAGAACATATGCAACTTAATTTACCAATAAAACTATCTTTCTATCTATTTTGAAAATATGTCTATTCTTCTTTTCTCCATGTTTCTCTGTCTTGTAACAGTTCATTTTAGTCTAGCAATCTTTTTCAAATCATACAACTAACGCATTAGTGGTTTTTCTCTTTTCCTCTTGAATTTCCTCGGTTTCCATGTCTTATTCCACTGATAGTCTTTTTCTTCCAAGGTATGTCAAACACATAGTATATTTAAATAAATTGTAATTTTAAAATGGCAATACAGTATTAAAAGCAATATATTAGTAAATGAAAAATTGAATGAGAATGAAAAAAAAAGTATAATTTACCACGGACCGTAAATTTAATTATTTTTCATCGGAAAAGCCCACTGTATACAATAAGAAAACATTTAGTAGCAACGTGTTTAATGTGTGGTTAAATTAAGGCAGCGAAATAATGGATTAATCGATTATGAAAGGAAAACTTTACGTGCCGAAGGTACATAAACGAAAACACCAAAAGAATAATCACTGTACCAAGCAAATTACAAACAAACTCTTTGATAAAATACTTTTTGTGCAATAACAACGCTTTCCGTCATTCTTTTATTATTAAAGTGCTTGAATACAAATAGTTTGAACGCCTTTTCTACTTGCTACTATTCATAACATTTTGCCATTCTACATGCAAAGGTGAAAAGGTCGAATTCATTTTTTATTCAATTTACTCTTTTTGATTAATAGATTCTATTGAAAAAGAATGCGAGTTTTTTGGGGGAAAATTTAGCGCCCTATAGAACGAAAATGACGTTTTGTCGCAGAATATCAATTTAGTTTTCGTCAATAATATTATTGATAATAGAAATTTTCTATAAGATTTCATAATTATTTCCATACCTTTTTACCTTACAAATAAGAGAATATAAAAGGATTGTGCGTAAATATTTTAACATGTATTGTTCAAAATCGACTATTTTATTTATTCGTTTTATAGAATAATGGTTCGATAACGTATAGTACGGATACTTCCACTTAATATAAAGAACACGATTAACTTAAGGAAACCCAGACCTGTGTTTTTTGATTTTAACCAAGGACTAATCACAAGCGCTGTGTATTAAAGATTGGGAGAGCGCCAACTCATGATTTTAATACCCGCCATAAAATTTTAACTGTTACAATGTGGGAACTCGTGATCGTGGTTGTCATGAAGATTAGACAACTGGTGACGGAAGTTCCTCGAGACGTTAATTGTGAAATAAAAACAAAAATAAAACATAAAGAAATGAAAAATAAAAGAAGACATATATTCTCTATTCATCAATGATGAATGATCCATGAATGTCCCGCGGTCAAATTTTGGATTCCATGGAGTGGCATCGGCAAGGAGAGCCCGTACCGAAATATCAAAGATGACGAAAAGTGCCAAAACAGTGATGGCTATAATATTTTGGAACTGAGAGGTTATCTTTTTGATTGACTTTGAAAAATCAAATAAAACCATGAACGCTGCATATTACTTTTACTTAATAAGGCAATTCCATCACATAATGATTGAAAAAGGCGAGGAAAAATCAGCCGAGGTGTGTTTTAGCTTTATGACAATGCTACAGTCCTCACTTCTCCACTTTCAACTGGCTACTGTACACACTGTGGCTTCACAGAGATTGAACACCTACCATATATGTAGCTCTGATCTGGCCTCGTCCGACTATTGTTTGTTCGCAAAGCTGAATGCTGAGTTAAGAGGTAAAAGAGAACAGCGACGACCAAATTAAACAGGCTGTGTACGAACATCTTGACTCTAAAGATGCATCATATTTTTATAAAGGCATTGGAGCTTCAGTCAAACGTTTTGAAAAATGGGTGAAATTGCAGGGAGAATATATTTAAAAATAATCACGTTTTTTTTTGTTTATGAGCTCTCTTTCTATGTTGCACTTTTCAATATGTTCAATGATCAATATGATGCTTTTTTGTTCGCATTACAAAATTTCTTTTGACAACTTTTAGAAAGAGAAATACCGCGTTTTGCACATTTTACAATATGAAACTTACATGTCTGTACTGATATCGATGGTTTAATGCGAGAGTTCGATATGGTGCATTCTCGTTATGAATGGCGGTTATCCATAGACTCATCTAAATGTAGTTTGAATGATAATAGATATTTAAATCCGCACACATGAAATGTTTAGATGTTTAGATGAAATCGTTACAAGTGACAGTTATGAGGCAAATTAAGTAATCGCAATTTTAGTCTTCAGAGGAGTACAGGTAGATTTACGAAATATTGCTGTTTTTTTTTATTTGTACGACAATCGTGCAGTGAATGAACTCTATATGAGGTTAATTCTGGAGTATGCTTATGTTACAGTAAATTTTTTTCTATCAATGAATTTTGGATGGATTTCCTATTTATTTTTATCCAATTCACATAAAATATAAAGAAATACATGCATATTCGAGGACGACTCTTTTCTTTTTATATACCACACAATCAATGGTGATTGTGAAATGAAACAAGTTCAAAATTTAAATAATGAAGTATACTGTATAATATATTCGATGAATATTTTATCAATGACCCTACGGAATTTACCGCAGTCCCGCCCTGAATGAAATCAATTATAACTCATGAGGTGATTGCATGAAATTACATATTTCCAATACAAAGAATTATATTCACTCTTCATAATTATTCATTGTTGTTCTATGACCTAGAACTGAGATGAACAGAGACCAATAGTTAATTGTTATCATGAAATATTCAATTTTCTCATATAACAACTGTAATTATGACCTAATAAGCAATTATTTGTCGTCGTTTATTCAACAAATGGCTGTCTAGCGTTATTTAGTGAACTGTACAATGTTCTAGAATCGCATTTATGACCCATGTTTAACAGATGTATGAAAAATTTGGTGATAATTGCATACAGAACATAACAGATGTTGCGAAAATTTCAAAACTCCATTTCATATAAAATTTGTCTTTCGTATATATTTTCTAAAATTTACAAGCTAAGCATAAAAGTATTCTGTTATGAATATGGAAGGAAAGGAAATAGAAAAATATTACATATTACATTAAATTTTACAGATTTTCTGATAACAGTTAAATAATATGGTACATGTTACGATATGATCGACGCATGTGAAATGATATGACGCAACACGAAATCGGTTAACGCGTACCGACAATACAACGAAACTTGCGTGACTGGATACTCGCGTGAAATCGTAGTCGACACACAGTTTCTAGAACTGTGTCAACACCGATCCGCAAAATCAGGTGCCTTTCAGTACTTTGTCAGTCACAGGTTCAGATATGATCTAACAATCATCATCATCATCATTAATGTTTTTCAATATATTGTTTAGAAGACGTGGAGAAACCAACATAAAGATGTATGATTTCAGATACACTCACCGAACTATGAACCAAACGCGTGCAGTGGCTGAATCACGTGCACAGAATGCCCGTTGATAGGATAGCTCTCAACTAGTACAGATGTTCTCCATGGAAGTTTGGAAGATGGGCGGATCAAGTTAGTGGAGACCTGCGTACCGTGGGCCTAACACGTGGAATAATAGGTAGAAACGAGTAGCGAGGTTTAGTGAGAGCCGGCCAAAAGTCTCCCCATTTAATTTAATAAAGTCATTGTTGATTTTATCTTTTTCTAGTTAGAATTTCATACTTCTATTGAAGAAAAATTTAAACTTAGGTATATTGTAAAGAGCGTTTACTAAAGTGACTCGTCTAGACCAATCGTATCACATGTATATGAAATATGTGTTTATGTAGGATTTTTTGCTATTTGTTTTTGCTTGTTTTATACAGATGCATCATAACTGTAAACTTATTTTCTGTAGTAATAAAATAAATAGGAAATCTCACATTCATCCATTGCATCCCACATTAAGTTTTATCTTAGTAGTAGATGCAATTAGAAACAACGATAAAACTAGAGTAGAACTAGAGAAAAAAAATGAACAAATATACGAGGATATATTGAAAAATTCTTAGCCTACTATAGAACTAAACAAAATTTCAATGTCAAAATATTTTATTACTCAACATATTCTCCTCTTAATTGGATACATTTATTACAGCGAACCTGCAATGTCTCTAGACCTTTCAAAAAAATATTTCTTCTTGCTCTGCAAACCAAACCTCCACAGCTTTTATTACCTCCTCGTTGGAAGAAAATTTACGACGTTTTAAACTTTTTTTCAGTTGAGAAAAGAGATGATAGTCGGACGGGGCCAAATATGGTGAATAAGGGTGATCTAGTAATTCAAACCCTAAATCACGAATTTTTTGCATGGCAATATGAGATTTGTGTGTAGGGGCGTTGTCCTGCAAAAACAAAACATTTTTTGTAGCTTGCAGTCCAATTTTTCACGGTCGCATACGAAGGACATTGATCACCAAGGGTATTTAACAATCTTCGTAAATATGGTTGCCTCTTAACTCTTTTAAATACAGGTACTTGATGATGGTTCGATACTCCAATTTTTCGATTTTCATAATTCCGGTGGATATCTTTTTTCTTTTAATTTATTGCGTAACTCTGGTTTACTTTTTTGACGTTAAACTTTACACTGACACTTCTAATAAGTTATTGTTCGTTGCTATGGTAACGCAATATTTTGTTTATACATTGAACTGATCTAGGCTAACTAGATATCAATACATCCTCGTATATTGTCAAGTAGAAAGAAAATCAATGCAGCAATGAGCGTTTCTGTTTGTTTAGAGTTAAGCAAAAAACGTGTTCTTTCATCTCTCTTTTCGTTCATCTTTTTGCTCATCAACAATTTTTCAAAATTGAATTTACAAGTGGAACTTATGGGGTTATTCTGTAGTACAATTCGTGACAGTTATTCTGAACAATCGGATGTAAGAAGATGTTGTTATACATTGATATAAGCAATATTCGACCTTAGCAGCGCTGTACAGTACAATAAGTTTTATTTATTCTATTATGCCTTTGAGATTCTGTGGCTAAAATAATATATATATATATATATATATATATATATATATATATATATATATATATATATATATATATATATATATATATATAGAACACAAAATACATCTATTTCAAAGTTTTTACTACTAAGTAAATCAAATCAAAATTCTGTCGCGAAATTGCTGATTCACCTACAAACAAGCAACGATGTAAAGTGACGAAGAGAATGTAATTAAGTATTAAATGTACTTCAAGGGTATTATTCGACCAATTATTTACTTTATAAAATAATAACTTTGGAATACGTACAATGGATACGAGGTTTTTGGTAGACAAGCAAACGTTTTTTTTTCTTTCCTATCGAGTTATTTGAACAGCAAATTTACAGTAGTCTTAAATGAATGAAAGAATAATTGAATGTTAATTTGAGCATTGAGCTTACTGATATTTTAAAATTATTGTAATCACCCACCTAACTCGACACTAATTTCCAATTCCACCTTATTCGAAACGCACACGTGAATTTACACTTAATTTCGGGACGAATGTTATAAGCTTCGATGACATTTTTCAACAGTTGAGTTGCGCTGAGTAAATGACAGCAGATTACAGAACCTTATCAATCGAAATATGGAAATGAGAGCTTATGTTATTTGAATTCTGTTTGACACGTTGCCGCTTTCTTTTAAAAAAGATAATTAAGCTGTATAATAATTATAGAAAAAAGAAGTTAATAGATTTATTTTTTTTTGTTAAGCAACAGGAATTAGAGATAAAGAATGTTTTGTGCTTTTTAATCAAGATAGGACATAATTTGAAAATAAAAAAGGGTGGAATTTTCAAAAATTCAATTAAAAAATTGGGTAGGTGCCTCATACCTATCTACACAATTTTCGCGTATGTTATGTAAAAATGCCTTGGTTTCCTAATTTATTTAATGAATTACCTCGTAAATTTTTTTAAAAATTTTTTTATGCCGACAGGTGGTCGGTATTGCTTTGTCTGAAAGAATTTTATCTAATTTAATCTAAGTGGAATCTTATGTTTAAAATCCAGTCAGTAAACAGGTGTTTACATAATTTGTTAGATATTATTCTCACCAGGAGCTTTATTGTTTTTGAGGCACTGTGTAGCACTTCTTTGCAATTAGTTCCAATGAAGATGAATATTAAAATAAATGTTTCTCGTACCATAATTGTACCACATTTTTGAGTTATAACACAAGGAGGCTACACTATCTCAATCAAATTTTTATTTTTTTTTTGACCGAAGAAGTAGTAGAAGCCTTTTACACGTATCTAGTTTTCATTAAAAACTTCATTCCTCGAAATAATAATTTCCTATGTTGGTAACAGTTTTTTTCTTGATCTCGAATATGTTGGTAAATTGGGGAGAAGAAGGCGGAGAAAGGAGGAGAAAAATATACAAACAGAAATAAAAGGAAGTGTTGGAGGATATGGAAAGAAGAATAGGAAATAATGCAGAAGACAAAAGAAACATCTGAAAGTTTGGACGAGTACGAAATTTTAGACACTCTCTACCAACATAAAGACATTCATAGATAGACACGCGAGGTGATAAATAGAAACGAAAGATCTATTATTAATCTCTGTCTGGTTCAAAGAAGCACACTAAAGAAAATAAAAAATTTATAGAAAGTGATCAATTCGTAGTGAGAAAGACAGTGATGGGAGGAAATACGGAAAAAGCACATCGAAGCAAATGGTTGCCCATTTCTTAAATATTAACAGTTGTCATGTGACAACAACGTAAAATGGTCAATTCGAATAGTACATGGCCCCCGCGGGCCATCTCCGGGCCGCAAAGCGTTGAAATCCGGCCCGCGACCGGCAAACAAAAGTTAAGTACAATTTTCTTTTTATCAGAAATTAAATTCTCATGAATTGGCAGTACACGTAGGATATAAAACCCGTAAGTCCGACTGTCGTCGAACGCACTACCCATTTGAGGCAACTATTTTTGAACACCAACAAATTGGAATTTTATAATCTCGGACACAATACCCAAATATAGTTTTCCACGCCCAAAACGCCCAAAAAATAATGGCTATGTTTGGTACAAGCTGTTTGTGCGAACAAACGTTTTCAATAATGAAAAAATTTCAGCATCACAAATTTTTTGGCTTATGATGAAGTCATGCAGAAACAAAAACAGTTTCACATGTCACATGTTCCTACAAAGACTAGACCCACTTAGTATTTCAGAAAAATTATGGCAATATTTTTATTTTAGTAAATAATGTAATGCCTCAACTTGGCCCGCCATATATTTCGTTAGCAAAAATTGGCACGCGAAGAAAGTTTCCCCATCCCTGAGCTAGATGATGATAATTCTATTAAGGCAGTTTTTGCATTTATAACGCATATTTTGGAGCTAACGCTATCAGAAAGACAAAGATGCAACAAAAATGGATTCAAGCACATGGAATTGAGAAATTTTCAAAAAAAAAATTACATAAAGTCAAGTCAAATTTTATTATAAACAGTCCACACCGTTAAAAGACTTCCTCTCAGATTTTAATTTGACATTTCACTATCTTCGATGTTTAATTTCCCAAAAACGTCATTTTTTTGTAGAGTATTTTTGCTGTAGAAAATTAAGATTCGTCGGTATTATAAAATTATTTGTAATAAATTAGTGTTTTCCTCTAGTCCTTTTAACGTTTACCAATAGACCTCTAAAAGTTCTGTTTTTGGTTTTTCCAAAATATGGTGGTAGTATTTTTTTTTTTGGTTTGGTTACTATATGAATCCCTGAAAGTAGCATTCTCTCAACGTTGTTAAATTATAGAAAATTCATTTTTTCTTACGATGTACGATCTTGATATAACATTAGATAGTTTTTCTTCTCAGCTTTCTTATTTTTATTGTTCTTTACATAAAGTTCAAATATTTCAAACGCATATTTGATAAATAATTTAATATCAACCATATCATATTGTTACCAATACGGTTGATTTGTCAACTGATCGTTGATAACTGCGCTGAAAAAAATTTAGTTTATTTCGTATATGTTCCACTATTAACGGAAAGGGATGAAACTATTAAATTACTGTACTTATTCTTTAATACAAAGAAAGCTATCGACAACGGTGCTGTTGATTATGTAAATATTATGTAATATGTGCCTTGTTATGTTATCTTAATGGATATTCCCAAAAACTATAAATTTTATTTTGTAACTGATACGGATAACAATAATTATCACTAATACAATAACATATTATAACAGATTGAAGGAAAGGAAAAAGTGATATCTTTTATCTGCTCAGTGCATTAGAACAACCTTCATAGATTCTTTTAGTGCCATAGTAAGTAAAAATATCGTCAATGACCCATGACGCTTAAGAAACAATAGTGAAAGTTGTAGATATATGTGTCCAAGTTCTTACGATGGTAGATATTGTACAATTTCAATTTAACATATCGTGATGGGTTTACAAGAATATATAAACAATGGGATAGGTGTGTTTTATGTCCAAGATCATTCATTTTAAGAATATGAATATTTCAACTGTAGATTTTAGGCCACAAAATATGATAAAGTAGATAAAAATTAACACCCATCAACAGAACTAATAAATCATTATAACATTGTTTATTCGAAGAGAGAATAATAAAATGATAAATTTAGGTCATTCCATGTCAAATAGACCAATATTTGGAATTTCAAATTAAACGAAAAAAAGCAGTTAAATCATTGTTAACATTTTTGTAAAAATATCATAAATTCATTCCCTGTTACCAAAATTACTTTTTGTTGAAAATGTTGTGGAATACGTTTTTAATTATTTTTCAAAATGATGTTTATGCTGAACCAAGAGCACAAATGAGCCTTATTTATGGAGGGATATGGAAGTTTAGCGAGAAGAATATCAACAATGTTTAATGGAACATATTCATATAATAATTAAATCATAAATATTGAATATAGTTGCAAAGTTGAGAAAGAGAAGGTGTAATCGGCGTGGTTTGATTGAAGTTTTGTCCCTTCAATTATGATATTTATACCTGAACGCGATACTTACTACCATTACAAGAAAACTCACAAGGATTGATTAAGATATCCATCTATCCTCTATCCGAAGCAAAAATAAATTTTTCCCCCATCGGATCTTCTCCCGCGGAAAATAGTTTCGATGAGTGATCCTATTTAGGCAAAGCAATTACTCAAGAAATAATAGATCCCTCAATAATAACTAGTTTGAAAAATAACATTGTTGAGGCTAGTAAAATCGTTTTTCAAAATTGTCTTATTCAGTCCGACAAGGTAGAGCTCCACCATATTACCATATTCTTTCAGTTATACAGTTGCTAAATGATTTCCTTCTAGGAGGATTAGTCGAAGAAAATTAATAAAATGGACATTGCGATCGCTCGACTTAGCGTCTCTAGATGTCGGGGACATCAAAAATCGATTGTTCGTGAAACACAAACCCGAGATTTGAAAGAATTGAAGAGAAGAATAACAGCTGTGTCTAGAGATGGGTTTGACAGATGACTCTTAAAATTTTAGAGAGCAGAATTTGTCACTATTTTGAGAATGAATACCAATTTATTGAAAAGCTTTTTCTGATTTTATTAAAAATACTTGACATAAAATTATTTCACGATTTCTCCAAAAATATTGAAAGAAAACAAAAAACGTTCGCTGTTTGTGAAAAGGTAGTCTAAAAAACCCAATAGACAAAATGTTGTTTGTTTAGCAGCCATCAACAGTGAACGTTTTTTTTGTTTGGTTTTGGTCATCGTTATCTAATACAATACTTTTATTTGGAAGGCATTAGTCCAATCCATATAAAAGCTAAGCTAGATTTTACTTTGGGTGAGACTGCTCTTTCATTATCAATAGTATAATATTGGGTAGCAGATTTTAAACGAGTTCGTACAACTTGTGTAGACCAGTGTCGCAGTGATCAACTAAATGAGGTGACGAGTCCAAAAATTAAAATCTACAAAGCGGTACTGGATGATCGTCACCTGAAAGTGCGCGACCTAGCAGACACAGTGGGCCTTTCAATGGGTGCCACGTTTTAACACAATGGAACAAAAACAGCGTCGAGAAGATGTTTCCATCGAGTGTTTGGCAATGGATGAAACATGGATCCTTCACTTTACACCCTAAACAAAATAATAATCAAAACAATGGTTTGAAAAAGAAGAGCCGGCTCCAAATAAGGCAGAGACCGTATGCAGGCAAGGACATGGCATCGGCTTTTTTAGAAGCGCGTGGGATAATTTTCATTGACTTCTTCTTGAAAAAGGGAAAATTACCAATGAGCGAAGAAATCAAGCAAAAACGGCCGCATTTTGCTAAGAAGAAAGTCTTGTTCAACAAGACAATGTAATAGCTCACACATCCGTTATTGCAATGGCCAAAATTAATGAATTAAATTGCATGCACTTTATTCACCATATTTAGCCTCCTCGGATTATTTTCTTTTACCATATTTGAAAAAATAGCTTGGTGGTCAAAGATTTTCCAACAATGAAGAGGTGATGTCGGTGTTTGATGGCTATTTTGAGGAGCTTGAAGATTCTCATTTTAAAAAGGGTATCGAACTTATTGAACATCGCTGAGAAAAGTGTATGGATCTAAAAGGAGATCACGTTTAAAAATAAATTTTTTTTTTTAATTTTTGTGTTTTCTCTGTTAGTTCAGGAACCATCCTTATACGTATATGTGACGTAGTATTACATAATTTTCAATTTTCTATAGAGGCTGAAATAGAGGGTAGAACAATTTGATATCATTTTCTAATATTGATGTTTCATTTATTGTGAACTCGGAAAATTGGGGTAACCTACTTTTATATGTACAAAAGAGGACAAAAAAATAATTGTTAGCTGTTTATAGTTAAACTCTTTATATTTCCTCAAATTTTTAAAAGAGAACACGGTATTGATATAAATTAAATAGGGTTGGTCTTAAAATAGTATCTCAACCAACTTCAGACATACATTTTCCGATGATTCCAATAACTGACCATGACATGAGGTCTTGGCAATATGAATTAATAAATAATATAGAGTGCTACCCTATATCTAATAAATCATAAATTCGGTTTATCAAACTATATAAAGTACCAATTGTTGTGAAAATTACGATCAAACATACTGATTTGATTAAATCATGTCAAAGACAAAACCTTCATTCTCGTGAACAGTGAATCCAATAAAATGAAAACTAATATAATCAGTTACTTATTAATACTTAAAAATACATTAATCGTGATTGCTTCATCTACAACAGCAGCGTTAATAACGCCACGAGGTTATTCAAGCGCTTTATTCTCGTTATGTGGCTCTAACATGAAAATTAGACAGACATACCAGTTTATTAGATATGCTATACAATTACCATCATTAGAGATAAAAAAGTAAGCTTCTACATGTATTAGTTTCCAAATTTCGGTCTAATCACATTCAATTGTCTGTAATATAGAGTGTTTCAAAATGAATAACGCTTTATAATCTATTTTCTCTTATTGCCTAAAAAAGTTTTTTGGAAAGTTTGCGACCTCAACCTGAAGATTTGTGTACTTATCGATATAAGTTGCGCGTGCTTTGAGAGATTCCGTTTTCTAAACTTAAAGTTTCACTTGCAGGAGAGAGATTTTCATCAGAGTATAACATTATATAGCATACGCAAACGCGGCGTATTATTTGGGAGGATTAAAAACATTAGAGTATTGCTGGACTAAGTATTCAGATTTGGAAGACAGTTGAAAAAAAAATGATTATGGAAAAAAAGGTTTTGTTTAATGATGATGATGATGATAATACATCTCAACTTAGAGGTGTTTAAAAGATTACTAATGATCTAAGATCATTTTTCACGAATTCTTCGTGGCATTTCCTCCCATTAGACTTAACTTCTGGAATTCCTCATTCCTCATTCACTATCAAGTGTTGTTCTATTAGAGCATCATTCATTTCACGGCACAAATTTAGACGATGTGTGAGTTCTTTACAGATATCCAGCCAGTGTATGTGTACCTAGTTACTTCCAGTGAGGAAATTCATAATATTGGTTAAAAATGAAGTTTTTGGTTCATCCGTTTCCAGTTGATGAGAGAATCATGTAGAGTATCAAAATAACAAGGACCAGTTATAGTTGCTACACCAAACAAGAAACTTTCCAACGCGACATAGTTAAAAAAACATTGAATTTATTATGGAAATCTCGTTGCACTTTTGTGAACCCCTGAGGATTTTCTAAACCTTAAATCCATACATCACGAGTTTTCATATTTCCCCTAAGATAAAAAATCGAGTCATAATTGAAAATGACATTATCCAGAAAATTATCGTTATTTTAATACAAAAAGCAAAGGCAACAAATACGCAGTATTCTGAAAAATGTCATAACATGCTGAAAATTTGATAAGATGTACTGTGAGAAAAAATTTGTTTACGAAAAAAATAAACGGCGTAAAACAATTTTGAATTTAAAATAAGAAAATGCATTTTTTTATTATACTTTGAATATCGAAACTAATTCTAGTTCTACAGTGGCGTTTCCAAAAAAATGTATCATAAACTGGAGGTCTTGGGTAATACAACGTTGCTTGTCTCTACGATGATTTTCAAAAAATCTATTAAATTTTCCGTACTGCGCACACTGGCGGTAAAATGTTATGCAGTGTTACATTGCTTTTAATCGCATTTTTAACAAAACGACTAAAAAGGGTAAGAGATCTTTTTTTAGGAAATTTAATAAACTTTCTGTCGAAGTGTTTCGGTACTCAAACATGTATTTTCTCATTTAAAACTCGAAATTTTGTTAGCGTCCGCCACCCATTTTCTGATAAACAGACTGTTTCATCGCAAAATGTTATTCAACTGTACTATCATATACATTTCGTCAGCAAAGTTGGAACGTAACGATTTTTTTAAGCTACGCATGATGACTACTCTCGTACTTGCTCATCGCTTCTCTTAATTGTCTAGTACTATTTCGTTTATAAATTTTTCTATCCGCTAGTCGTCATAATATGACGCATATATTGTATGCTTCTAGCGCTTTCTAGCTGATGTCGAAAACATTACATGTGTATATTCACATGAACCAACAAAAAAGATGTTTGAGAAGCTCTTTCGTTTGATACATCATCTATAATAACATAAATTTATAATAAATGTTGTGAATTGTTAAAGTGTATATGATTTAATATGTCACCGTAACTCTCCTGGTACAAGAAGTTATTAGTCCATGTGATGAATAATACTGTGAATTCCTGTACTACTTGGTGTCGTTATCAAACGATAAAATCAAATATATACGTTGCTTACTTTCAATAGTTATTTAGATTTAACGGTTCCATCGACAATCTCCAATAGATACATTATGATTGAACTAAGCATAATCGAATTTTGACAAATCCGTTTATTTTCAAGATAAGATCATCAAGTTTGAACGAATTCATTCTTTTCACTATTTGTCAATTTAAATACGAGGTTGCGACGTTAAAATATCTATTCAAACGATCAAAAACAATGATACATTTTTTAAAATTTTTCATCTGGTTGGTGTCAGTCATATTCCATTATTTCATGACGTTGTAGTCGAGCTTAAAAAATTAACTTTTTGATAAAAAGAACAATTGGGAGTTAAACTGGACGTGAATCAGAAAACATTTGTTGAAAGCAGATGTCACGACAATTACATAAAGGGTGTAAATGATAACGGGATTATTGCGACCTAACTGGATGTTATGGATTGGAACGTGTGGTTTCAGCAGGTCGGTGCCACCTGCCACATTGCGCACATAATAATCTATTTATTGAAACAACGAAAATTAGAAATAGTCGTACAGGCTATAGCTGAACGAAAATATACCATACCCTCACAAACTTCACGAAGATGCTAAGAAATGTTAGGAGACAAAGGATATTCGTTGCATTTTTGGGAGAGGAAAAGGAACATATTAGTAGGATATGGTTAATTTCAGAAATGATCTTGACATAGGAAAGTTTTTCCTCTGTAGGACCATATGTTACAGTTAAAACATAGAGGAATGAAACAACAAAAGAGAAAATTAAAAAGGAAAGAAAAATTGTAAGCTAAAAGAAGGTTGAAAAGAAAAACTAATGAAAAAAAAATGTTTTGGTGGGTCCACTCTGGGAAATCCAAATACCGACCGCCTTTGCACAACGTATTGTCATAGGTTTCTTGGAATGTGAGGGTATTAAAAACACCCAAATCAATTCGTGAGAGCGTGAGGAGGTTTTCTGTATCTAATTGGCCAAATCGTTCAAATATAGTCGTGAAACCGTCGGGAATAAGCCGCATGATCGTCTATCGCGAACCAGCAGTACACCAGACAACATTCGCCGCGCAGAGGCTCATGGGATGAATGTGCAAAAAATTTCAGCTGAATTCGGCGTTAATATTGGAAGTGTAAAGTCTATTATCCACGAACACCTTCAATATCGTGAAATAACGCCACGATGGGTTTCCAAACTGTTCAACTTCGAGCACAAATTCATGCGGTTGGACGTTTTTCGATGCAATAAAAGACGCAGGTGGACGTTTTTTTGAGTGCTGTACGTTGACTTTCTGCGCATACAACGTTCTATAAGTGCCGCATAATAATCTAACTTTCCGAAAACACATGTAAAACCCGCTTATCGCTCAATTACCACATGTTTGGATCACTGAAAGAAACCCTCTGAGGTCAAATATTCAACACGTACAACGAGGTAGAGGAGTTTTTGCGCACATGGCTGTCCTAGATGCGCAAGGAATTCTCCAATACCAGTATGAAAAAGCTTCTAGAGAGGTGGTAAAAATGTGTAACTAGTGAGAGTATTACAGTCTAGAAAGAGTAACAGATACCTGGATATATAACTTACAAATGATGGAAACGAAAATAAAGAGATAAAATAAAGAATCGATCAGGAAAATAAAGCAAACTATGACCTCCTTCACTTATTTAGACGTATAAACAATGAAGTAGAATAAACAAGAGCATTTTCAGTCTTTTAATAACGCACGGAAAAAAAAGCGTAAGAGAAAAGTACTTCAATCCAATTTTCAAGGGCATATGTCAATTGGAAGATCTCGAAAAAGGTGAGAAGTTGCAAAATACGAAATCAGTCTATAAAAGATAAGATTGTAATAGGGTAGCTCATTTCAGAAACAAAAGGGGAAGAGAACTTATGGAAGTCAAGGCCTGTAGCACCATAGAAGAACGCTTGAGCACTGCACATGAAAAAAATATCAACAATTATAGATACAAAGATACAGATGCTATGAAAAGTAGCCACAAGATATTGATAGTTTTATTTAGTCTCAACATAATAACATTCGAAATCAAAGGTGTAAATTGATAGAACTCTTCAGAAGCTATTTTTCAACAGATTAAAATAAAATAGATAATTGATTTTTATTTGTCTGTCCAATACCTGTCATATTAATCTATCAAAATATCATTGTGGCTATTTTTCAATTTTTTGTTTGAATTCGAACAATTGGAATTAATTTGAAATATGGAGATATAAATATAGAAAGATAGAGATATAAATGAATTTTCTATAAAAAAATTGTCAGAGAAATACGTTACCGAAACTACTTACAGACATTTTACGAAAGAATAGAAAAGAAAAGAAAGTGTACAGTAACTGAATGATTGACACAAAACGAAATTTCTTACCTCAATGTCGTTCGTAACTTCCGATCCAACTATTTCCCATTATTATACCCTGTCAATGTATATACATAAAGTATGGATAAAAGTATAATAAAAAACCGTATTTCTTTCGAAATTACTTTAACTGATTGAATGCGGCACTACTAGAACATCTATCAAGTTGTATGTGATGAAATCAAATATATGAACCGAGTTTGAATATCCAAATAAGCAATTTAATAACCTCCACATAAGGTCAATGAAATATAACGAAAGCTATTGCATTTTTTAGTAAAACTATTATTCTATATTGTACCAGTAATTTTAATTGTTTCCGACACCTTTGTCAAACACTGTGAGCAAAAACCAGACTCATTACACCAGTTCAAGACATATTTCCACATTCACAAGTTCTGTCCGTTCAAATCATCAATCCTTGGCACTTTTCACTAAAAATATTAATCACTTACGCCCTTTTACGATATAAGCTTCGATACATCAAGTTGCGATGCATTTAGAAATGATATATGTATTTGTCACGTTATATACTTTATTTCTTAATAAACTGGGAATCTGAAAGTTCAACTAGGGTAACGTTTTTTATTCGAAAAATTGAAATACGTTTAAATCGAGGTCGTTCTGCTGTTTCTCTAAATAAATACATCTATCTTGCAGGGTCTGCCATATAAACATTAGTAAATTATAGCCTCTGTTGCTTTACTGAGGTACGTTATTTAATGTTTGAGTAATTTTCAGATTTATGTGTATTTCTATATTTTTTGATTGAGTAATAATTATTTATCTGTCTTTTATGATATTTCAAAACGCCGCTAGTTATTAGTTCCATATGTAAATCACGATTACTAAATTTTATTTATATTTTAGGTTTAACATAAAACACGTATTTCTTAAACATATTATTAATAGAACTAATTTCAATGAAGAATTTAAATGACACAAATACTGTTAAAATACGCATTTATCTGATAAAATGGTGAAACATATTAGACAATTTTATTTCATTGTGTACCTACATAATGACAAAAACGGATAAAATCTGTTCACATGCTTTTGAGTGATAAAGGGAGTCAAAGAAATATGGGTTTGTGATAGATTCTTTGTGGATCATGACAAGAAATTGTAGGATAATTCTCTGGGGACGGAGAACCAACCGGGTACGAAGATATAAGTGGAGATGTCAGATAAGTAATAAGACCCGTCCATCTGAGAAAATTTATTATTATACGAGGGTTGCTATTTTTATTTCGGGTCTACGTAAATGTTGTCAGGCACCATCTGATGTTTCTAATTAAGACATTGAAAAAGTGGATCTATTTTGAAGTTTATAAGAATTCTGAGAGTATCAATATTTAGTATTTGTGTCAGAAATCTACCTAAATTAATATCGACAGTTTCCAAGATATCCAAGAGATCTCTTTCGTAAAAATTATTAATAGCGGAGAAATCACTTCGACAGAAAATTGTGCATTAATTCCCTAACTAATAAACTATAGAGAGAACTTAAAGAATAGACCCTTTATCTCAGATTAGCCAAGAGTTTCAATATTTTCACAGGGTTGGATACGTGGACGATATTTTTGCTATATTATTATTGGTTAATACATTAAAGTTTGCTCATTAATATTTTATGATGTGTTGACGTATTAGAGGATTATTAGGGGTCAGTATTCTAGAATCTAGTAAAAATTCAGATACATAGTAATCAATATCTACTTTTTTGCTATACAATATACAGCTTCTTCATCGGAAACGTGCTATATTAAGTAGGAGAAAAATGGGCCTGATTAGTGCAATATCTGGATATTACGAAAAACTAACTTTCAGCTAATTCAATCACTGATTTTCTCCATATAATGCTGAATTATGTATTCAAAAAAGCAGGGCACACAAATAGAATTGATAAGTTTGATATATGATACTGGAGGCGTATGCTTTTATTTCTTTACAAATAATTCGAAAGAAACTGAAAATCCTTGCAAGCCCCTAACATTCAATTTTACTGGATTCAAATCGATCTCATAAGTATCAAATTGAGATTGACAAAAACCAAAACTCAATAAAGAAAACATAAACAATAATTTCAGCTCCATGGTATGGTGTCAACAATCAATTTATTTTTTTAGTAATACTCACATTAATAAGTCTCTTACATGAATCAGCACTCACCTGGAACAAAAAATAAAAAAAATAAAATATACTCTTCATTCATAGATTTTCCTCAACTTTTTGCAGACCTGATTCCGATTACAGAATATGACTGAGTTAATATTTATACACATATTATAATAAAAGCTTATTTGTTATATTTTATTTTATGAATCAACATAAATTATTACCCAGAAATCAGGAAAAAATTCAAGATGGCGAACTAATTTTCAAATATTAACATATTCTATTACATTATATAACAAAAATTTTAAATAAGAAAGGATGATTAGCATAATGTAGATAGTTTCTTCTGCTTAAAAGTATTCTCTTGTATAGGATATTAATATCAGTCAATATTTGAAATATCTAATTTGTAAAAGCAAATTAAGAATAAGTTTACTGCTAAAAATTCTTTTGAAATTACCATGAAAAAAAAACACATATTCAAATGTGTAATATGTAAATGTTTATTTAGAATAAAGAACGAAAAATGGAATATTAAAATTTTTTAAAACCCTTCGACGTCAGGCCGTTTCTCCTTTAATTTGATCATTCACGTAGTAGATTTGTAAGAAAATCTCAAAAATCGATAGGCTTTGGCTGCGGAGAGGTTTGTGCACAATCAATTTGTTTGGGAACATTTCCTCAACCACAGATAAACTCTGGGTAGGTGTATAACAGATTGCGCCATCCTGCTGCATCTATTGTTATAATTCTCAAATTGATGTAAACAGTTGCAGGTTAGATCAAAGAATTGAAATTGACTACATAAATATAATTTAATTAGAAAGTATTTTGAAAAAAATTCTGAAAAATCGGGTTATTCACGGGATGACATTAAACACATGGTCATTATAGAACCACACCAACAACTTCTGTGTTTAAACCTTCGTAAGTAAGTAACTTAAATCCGGGAAGATACTTTATTTAAAGCATCATATAGAACTTTAAATGTATATTATCATATACATCATATGTATATTTCGGTTGGTTCGCGTTTATGTAACATATAGTATAATATGTAATATGTAGATTTCAGTTTTCAAGCATTGGGAGCTATAGCGAACTAAGAAAAGGGTAAAGTTAGTTTATGATACTCGAAGTTAGTCTCTGGTAGACCATCCTTTTCCAGTTGAAGAAGTGAGATATTGGATATTCTTTTTCCTGACGGTTCGCGGACAAGAATGGGCGCAGTTTCTGCAAAAGTTTTGGGCAGATCTTGATAATTTTTTTACCGTTTTGGTGGTAGACAAGTTTTGAGGTAATTGGTTCTGGTTGTGGTTCCGATCTAGTTATTATCGAATTGGAGAGATCCCTGTTCTCAGCCTATAGCATGGTTAATCAATTCGGCATTCCAGCTAGTTTTTATGCTGATTCAGTTCCATCTTCCCAATCTTGAAGTTTAGCTGTCAGCACTGATGTTGAAAGTTATGCAAATTTTTTTTATTGTAGTAGATTTTTGGTTATTTTTCTTCGACAAGGAACCCATATGGTGGATTATATAATTTGTTTGTTTAATTTTTTTTATGCCCTCTTGATTCGTACAAATGTAACCAAATTATCGATTAGAGTTTATGCCGGATTTAGGCTCTCTCGGGGCGTCTCCTACAAGTTCTCGACACAAATCTTGGCGAGCGTAAGCAATAGGAGTGTTAGCCATCCATGCTCTGGATTTATTCTATATTTACGTTCTTTGACTAGCACCCGATAAGCCGACACGGAGGCGAGGCGAGTGAAAGCGAGTCTACCATCCACACTCTCGCACTCTCGTCTCTCGTGTAGTTTTGTAGGGACTGTGAATGTGATTGAATTTAGTAAGTAAATATTTTAATAAATAATATTTATTAATTAATAAATATTTGTTTAATCACAATTGAAGTATTTCATTGAAGAGCTATTCTTTGACGTTTCGACTTATTCTCAATAGTAAGTTTTTTGTACGACCATATGTGAAGTTGAATTTCATGTACTTAGCGTGAAATATAATATTATTCAAATAAGACTTATTTTACACGGAAGTAGGAAATTAAATACATATATTTTTTGTTTCAGCTAAAAAAGCAAATTTCGCGGTAGCTGAAATTTCATTAGGAACTGACAGATGAGGCTAATTACTATACGTAGCAACGCCGTACCGGCTAATAAACAGTGAGGAGCTGAGGGAAATATAGTTCCTGTCAAATTAGCAAATAACGGAGAACAGGTTACAATGAAAAGATTTTACACGAAATAGAAAACTAGAATTTAGTATTGATAATTTTTTTTGTTTGTTTGGTTATACTGGGTGGACCATAAATTCCAATAAATGAACATAAAACTGGAAAATAATTATAAAAAAAATCTTCCTGGTCTGGCCTAATTATTTACATATTTCATTTGCTCTCAATTGTTAAAAATTATTATTCTAGGGCTTTTATCGAAGTTATAACCTAAAATCTGTATAAAGTAACTTAAAGTAAACATTCACTGGACGCAGCAATTGACATCATCCAAAATTCGCGAAAAATAGCTGTGTTCAAAACAAGCCAAATTTGACCGGTACTTTTTGACAAAATAAGTATTTTCTATCGGGTTATAGCTATGTAAACAATGAGTTAAAAACAAGAAAAGAAATACATGCATATTGGAGTACTGCTCCTGGATCGCCCACATATTTTAACTCAAAAAAATTCTATAAAACGAAAGTATCCATGGACTTTCATCTCTGCTCGAAATCAATTAGTTTGGAAATAATTCTTTAATAAACGTCATGTATGATAACAAGCGCTCTCTTTCTGTATCCATATTCTATTGTTTAATTCTCAAAATGTTCAATTAGTTGAAAAAATCTTGAGGCTTTTTCATATAACAGTTACTGAATAACTCGTGCAATTTTTGAAAAGTACGGGCCAAGTATGCCTACCAAAGATATTATCTCTCAAATTGTCATTTTTTGAGATTGTAAAGGTCTTTGGTCAGTTTAGGTACTCCAAAATGCAGTTTTGTCTGCTGATTTGCCCATTTAAGCGAAAGTGGGCTTCATCCGAAAATAAATTGCCCCTATCTCCATGCGCTTTCTATGCTACAATGTTTACAAAAATGCAGAAATTTATAGCCCACCCTGTACAACCCATTTTTAATTGAGCCTAAATGAAACTTTTTTGGTAAAAATCCTTTTAGGTATTACCTTCTCCAACACTAGAAAATATTCAGCAAAATGGGGGGTACATTTTTTTATAAATACACAAAAAACACATTTATAAGAGTTAATGGTTTAAAGCAAATACTAGAAAAATATAGATAAAAAGATCGTTATATATAATATATAATGATAGACAGAATAGAAGTAAATGGGCACGTGCAGCAGCTTAATGTATCGTAATAGATACAACAAAACAAAAAAGTCATCATTCAAATTACTCCTCCACTGTGTGTATATGGCACATTCGGGAGCGAAGCTAACAAGAAATTACTAAAATAACAGGCCACTTATAATATGAATCTCTGAATGCGAATTTAAAGCTCACTAAGAAGCATATAGAAATATTATTGAGATATCATCCATTCAGCTGAAGAGTACCAAACCTTTAAATTTCCAAAATGACTATATGTATACCCATAACCTACGGCAATGAGATATTTATTTCACTTTCTCTTGATTTATTTACAACTGCCAGTTTTATAACACTACAGCTGTTGAACACCAGGCTACTTCTCGGAATATAGATCGAAAAAAATAGGGAGGGATATTTACAACTGTAACCCTAACTGGGATTTACAAAATTAAGGTGTAATTAGTAGTAGAGTAATTCAACTGCCATTTCTAGGTGCATAAATAAAACTTAGTTGCAGATTAAAGTCTCATTATTTTGAACATTACAATAAATTATTCAAATGCACATATACACACGTTAATAAAATAGGGCGCTGCACACAAATTTGAGGATCTCCTCATTTATTCAGTTACCACAACTTTACATCGGCTCTGCCAATTATTTTAGATTAATATGAATCTGTATTTAATTGGTGTTTGGGATTTAGGTGCCGTGAATACTTGTTTAACTAAATATTGCAAACTTCAATGAAATATTTTCCCGGGTACTTTTTTATTTAAAAAACTAAGTTATGAGAGATACAATTTCAAAATAATTTATTAGGATACTTATCAGGTTTATTATAGGTTGTATTAAAAGTATTTTTCTTTTTTTGAAAAAGAAGATAGTGTTGGTAGCGGTTTACAGATAAGAACGATTTTCCACCATAGACAAAACTATAGTGCATTACTATCCTACAAAGTTTTTTTGCTTACGATGAGGAAGCTGGAACTGATCATACCCTGTGTCACTCTATGCACGGCTTTTCACTAAAAATAGCTAATGAAACTATAATCAACTTCCAAATAGTTTGGAAACATTCGAATTTTGCAATCCTTCGATAAACTTTAATTGAAGGAAGACATTTCTCAATAAAAGTATAGATGAAAAATGAGAGAATTAAACGCAAACGATTCAAATTTGACGAGTTTCAATGTTTTTTATAAATATGTACTTAGCAGAAATAATGTAGATTTCTAAATATAAGCCCTGTTTCAAAAACTAAGCGTCAGTATCGTGGAAATTAACTTAGGCCGAGGAAAACTGCGAGGATCAGTAACGATAATGCATATTCATAGAAGGCGATGGTGGGACTGGAAAGAAGGGAAATTATTTAAAATGACATTATGAAACTTTGTCATATGAACGATGCAGTATTATTTTGTTCACAATTGACCAGATTACAGCAGGAAAATCAAAAAAAGCGCCCGGAGTTGGTTAATAGGACGGACGTCACACATATTTGATGAGTCGCTAAAGATTGACTGAATTTTCAGATTAGCCTCCTCACAGGTCTTATGTTTCTCATTTTATTCTTTCGCTTCTTTGAAAAGCTTTATTCCTAACCAAAAGTAGCATAATAAAAGCAGTTTTTTGTTTAATAAAAAAATACTTTTATATGACCTTATATTCATAGCAATTTTTTCAATATGAATATATGCAAAATGTTATTCAGAAATTTCACAATCAAAACCGCTCTTTAATTATATTGGAACGTTCAAATGGACGTTTCAATTCACCGTGACTGTTCCCTGTATAGGGGAAATCGGCTGAAATATTTTAGACGGAAATTGGTTGTATTGCTTGGGTTGCTATTCAATCATCATGGCAAATAACTATTACTATTTGACGTTTCGTCATCTCGTGCTATTTTCACAAATTGCTTGCGGCTCCGACTAATTCAGCAACTTCTGAAGATGCCTATCCACGCATTGGTAAAACGTCAGAAAGCAATAGTTGTTTTCGACGATTAAATAGCCCAGAAAACATTAAAGCAATGGACGACGGCCGCGAAAGCGTAACACAATGAAGGGTGGAACCACTTATGGAATAAATTTTTCATGAAAACTTTACATATTTTTAAAAGCTTTCTCATTTCAAAGAATTATATAATGAAGGGTATATCTTAAATGTTATGAAGTGAAAATGAAAATATATACAATTTTTTTCTAGAAATGTTGCAAAAACTTCGTTTTTTAGATAACCTCATAGAAAAAAATCCAATGAGCTGTGATTTGGCGATGTTACTTCTTTGGATTGGATCCTAGGAAGACTAAGTAAATGTTTGTTCTCAACAATAAAGGTTAAAGAAGGACCTATTATACCTACCCAAGCACCCTCCTTTTAGGGATATTGAATATGGGTCTCACGCATCCTATGAGGAACCTCCGTTCACTAAAATTTATGATTATAAGTCTATATATATATATATATATATATATATATATATATATATATATATATATATATATATATAAACTTCTTAGACCTTTTGATATGTTTAGGTTTCTAAATCTTCTGTTATAATTTTTGAATGATAGATAAAAATTTTAATGTTTCGACTATTTTCAGTCTTTATTAAAACGAAGATTATTTACAAAAACTGTAAAATATAGTAGCTCTGTAACTTGATAATATTTTTTATAGCAAAATTCCGGTTTATATTTGAACTACCCTCGTACAATTCTTTTTCTGCAGACGTGTGTTAAATGCAAAGGATTAAGATATTTTACCTACGTTGAATTATGTAACGGACTAAGTAGTTTTCGTAAACAGATAATATGAATATAATATTGTTATATTATTCGCATTTCCGCTCACTGAAGAATGCGGCTAAGACTGAATAAAGTGAACGACTAACAATCTTTTATATAAAAAAAAGGAAACGAATTATACGCTACGAAAATTAGTGTTGAGAGAATTTTAAATGTTACGCTATATAATGTTAACGATTGTATGAATTTTATTAAACTTTTAGTTTGATATGGCATAATTATAGTGTTTCTATTTTAAAAACTACCACTGAGTAAGATTTTATGATACGAAAGCATGTAATAAATCTTATATTTCTCCACCCATTCTATTCTAATTTTATTCCAGCCATCAATTATGAAAGAATTAAAAGAGTGTTTTTACAGACAGCTTTCCGCCGGAGGGAGGTCGGGAAAATTCATGAGTTTCCTACATTTCAAACCGAGAACGTAATGATATTCCTAAAGTGTGCCACTTTCCCAGTTTTCCAAGTTGAAACGAACTGAATTTTTAATAGACTAATCGAACAATCTGCCTTTTATATATCTAATATCTAAACGATCACGGAATGGAAAAAATGAACTTGATTAAAGAAAAATATTATGATTATACTTTTTTGAAATTACTATTAACCTCAAATCGCACGAAGTTTTTTCGTTAGATCTCACTGTATGTAAATGAGAAAAATTAATTAAAATAAATTTCTTGAAGAATCTTGGTTTTTCTTGTATATTTTGCAGTCTAGCGCAGAACACATAGTTTTAGGGGTTTTATGAATAGCTATAAAATTCTATTTTAAATTGAGCAAATTTTAATTTTATATACAGGATGAGTCCCAGAACACAATACCGTTATTTATTAGTAGAAATTGAGTTTTTACAATCACTCTAACAGATAGAGATGAGTTTTCTACGTTATCAAACAGTGGTGTTTTATTTTATACTATTGTTTGGGTGTTGTAAGGAATGGGTTGGCGGGTTGCTGACAGCCCCGAGCAAATAGGGGATAGGATTTGGGGGGTTGAGACTTAAGTCGCGCACGTGACATGACAGCTGTCAGCAACTCGTACATTAGACACATTGTAGTTCAAGAAGACTGAATTCAAAGTTGCTCATTCCTTGATCAATACAGAAAGCTTCTACACCAAGGTCAAAATCACATGTTGTACTCATAGGCTGCATGCAAAAATACGTATTTCTTCATGATCCCTTGAGGTAAGCGATTTCAACTATAAGTTGCTGACAGCTGTCATGTCACGTGCACGACTTCAGTTCCAACCCCCAACGGCTATCCCCTATAAGCTGTCAACAACCCTCCAAAACATTCCTAATAACACTCAAGCAATTGTATAGAATAAAATTTTCACTACTGTTCGATGACGTTTGAAACTGGTGTCTATCTATCTGTCTAAATAGCGATAGAAAAAAGTACAAAGAAGTTCAAGCGATAGTATGAAAAATAATGACCAAAAAATTAGCTATTGGAAAAAAATGTCCAAAACTAAATACCTTCTTCAGGGGAAAATAGTTTAGAGTAAATTTTCAAAATAATGAAATAGAGGAAATAATATCGGCAATAGAAATACAAAAGTGGGAACAATACTTCAAGGACCTATTACCTAAAAACAGACCATAATTTTATGTAAATAAGAACACTGACATAAATATAATTTCGTCTTCACTGAAGGTCAGTCAAAACAAAATCGAGGAAGTTTGTAGGTCCCTGAAAACGGAACGGAGATTCTCCTGAAATACACTATATCTCCGCCGAGCTAATTAAGGCAGGAATAGAGAACATTTACGAAATTGTTCCAGAAATGTATAAATATGGTCTATAAATTGCGTCAGCTTGGTACTGGGCAAAATATTATCCTTAATAAACGTGCAAAAGTTGCCCAAGTTTTTATTGCTTACTGCTTTCTCTATGTTGATTCTCAATAAAGTGGTAGGCATTTGGACAACGACCATATATAAACACCAAAATACCTTGGTTGAAAATTTTTTAAAAAATAGCTGGTTTGTTTTGCATCTAAAATAAATTTGGAATATTCATCAACTAAGAGTATTAAGGAAACTGAAAAATAATTTTGTTTCTGCGTATGTTGAAATTTAATTGTCACTTGACAGCATATTGTTCACTTCTAAGCTGTTCCCTTCTAAATGCCATCAGCTTCGAAGTGATTCACACAATCAGGCACAATGATAAATAGCAAAAATGACAAAAAGTACTGAATAAAATAAAGAATTCATGCAGGGTATAGGGCATAAAGTAAATAAAAAATCATAATGCAGTGTATAAGCCAACAATTAAAATAAGTGTTAACAGGACTGCAATAAAACCAATATAAACGTGGCAAAAACTATGAGACTGAAAAATATGGACGAAGAATAACTAAGGATATATGAGGAAAATTCATGCAAGAATGAAATTTGGAAATAATCAGTACCAAATACATTGAAATATAAAATTAAGAATATATTAGAAGAGGACATAGTAAACATAATTAGATCAAGAAGGTTACGATGGTACGGACACATTAATAGAATGGTAAAACGGCAACAGGACGGAAAATTATTTCCTGAATGCCATATCCAAGTATTTTATTCGAAAACTAATTAATTACCTACACTGAAAATTTGCATGATTAGATTACTGATTAAAATTTTTTGAAATAACGATATTAGTGCAGAACATATATAAAAAAAATTCAAATGGAAAATAATGGGTATGGATAGGTAAATAAATATGTCACTGACTCTAGTAAAAATTTTATTATATTCAGGGTTATCCTCGTACAGATGTAAAAATAATTAAGAATGAGTGTAATTGTATCGAAATTACCTTCGCAAACATGTCCAGAAGAGTATCGGTAAATAAACTTTTTCTTCATAGTTAATGAAAATGACTGAAATCGTAATAGAACAAGTTTTTTTGTTATTGAAATAATTGATCTCGGCAAGCCAATCAGGGTTTAGAGATAAATACTCTCGTGAGACGGCGATTCAATGCGTCCGTAGAGTTTTCATTGATTTCAGTCTCGCGTTCGAAACCATAAACCGTATTTTATTAATTGAAAAATCAAGATCATATGGAGTATGCGCTGCAAAGTTGATTAGTGACTATGTAAAAGATGGTCATTTAACAAAATTGGGCAGTATAAAGCCTAAAGAAATAGCCAGTAATTATAGCATACCCTAGGTAAACGTTTTTTGCCCTTTATAGAACGTAATTTACAATAATGACTTATATAGTGTATGTAAAAGTTCATTAGTAAACCTGTTTGTTGATGATACAGTGGTATTATATCCGTCGCTTCAAGTTATTCCGTTGAAATTGTTAACATTGCAAGTATTGAACACTTGTTATGTACAGGATCCTTCACGACGAGCTGAGTCGATATGTATATGGGAAAATACTGCGACTGGTGTTCTGAAAATTTGCTTGCATGAGTTTTCCGTAATGCTTCTTTCAGCTAAAATAATTTCAGTTTTCTGAAACTTCCGGTTTTACTGGAAGTGCACCCTAACTTGGAATTTTAAGCAGAATGCTATGGTTTTTGTTAAATTTTTGGAATCTATGCCAAATTTCAATATAACTTTATATGAGGCATAGTATTCCTAAAGTCCACCATTTTTCAATTATTTCACATTTTCGAAATTTTTGGTATTTGAACAAAAATTAATGAAAATAGGTGTTCAGAATATGGTGTCGAATTTCGCTATCTAAAACTTCGAAAACTTAATTTTTTCAAATATTTTCTGTTTACCATTGGATTTTACGCTTCAAATTAAGGGGACTTCGTTGGTAACTTCATATATTTCAAATTAATTTTTTTTTGTAGAAAGTTGAAAAAACTGAAATCTTCAGGATTTTTGATTATCTGGAGCGACCAAAAAAAAAACAAAAGTTAACATATTAACAAACAAACAAACAACGAAAACAGTTTAACGTTTAAGCGTTGCAAAAGTGTTAATTATGTCCCGTTTAGAATAACCCTATTACATTCCCCCTATATTACCAGCAAATTGAAATCATTTTCATTATTAAGTTTTTAGATAGCGAAATTCGGCACCGTTTTCCGAACACCCTATATAAATTTTGGTCAAGGTTTTCACAGATTTTGAAAGCTTTAAGTGTTATTTGTCCAAATCCCAAAAATATGATACCTGACTCACTTAAACTTAGAAATATAATTTTTTTAGTGGAGGGCTGCATGTGTCCAAAAATTTCGAAAATATGAAATCATACTATGCCTTATATAAAGTTATTTTGAAATTTCGCATAGATTCGAAAAATTTAATAAAAACCATAGCATTCCGTTTAAAATGACGAAGTTTGGGTCCATTTCCGGTATAACCAGTAGTTTCAGAAAGCTGATATTATTTTAACTGAAACGAGCATTTCGATAAACTTATGCAAGCAAATTTTCTGAACACTAGTCGCAATACTTTTTCATTAAAATATCGATTCAGCTCGTTGTGAAGGACCCTGTACAAACAAGTTATATTTGAATGTAACTAGAACTAAATACACGAAAAAACTTTTAAGTTGACTGAAAAGTTTCGTTTCCCACTTCACACTGAAGATGTCAGCACGTAAAGTTAAGAAATATACTCACGCATGCGATGGGAGCTTTTTTCTGAAATTTGAGCCATTTCTGAAGTTTCTGTTGAACAATCGTACAAGTGGGTCTTTGAGAAAATTTTCCTGAAAGTGGAAAAAAATGGGCATCAAACAATCATTATATTTTTGTTTTTGAAAAGTAATACGCCTACGCAAATGAAAGGAGTTAGACACTGTGCAACATCATTTACGATCGTAAAATTTTTGAGCACCTGAATCTAAACGTAGCCGTATCAGCTTGACCGATGATGAGATGGTGACTAAACGACCGTCGGATATCAAAAGAATGCATTTGCTATACTTTTATAGTGACTGAAGAATTATGCATGTGTAAGCTAGTGAATTTATAAGGGCGGATAAAATGATGACCACCGTTTTTTGGTAGTTACGAGATTGTGTTCATCTTAAGTTATAAAGTGTAATACAATAATAGAAGAGTATTATGCATAATTGCATATGAGAAATTGCAAAATAGCCATGGAATTCAAAGGGAACAGAATCTCCTCTCTCAAAACAACGCACATTCTCACATTTTGGTAATCGCCATGACTAAAATTGCCTATAGAATATGCAAACGTAAGGTTGTCTATATCAGGCGCCCTCAAATCTTTGAAATAAAGTCTTTCTAAGTTTTCATAATTGTTTTTGTAAAGTTTTAATAAAGTTGTAATTTTTATCAAAGAAGGCTACAGATTTTAAAACTACAAAACACACAAGAGTTCAAGGTTCTCAAAACCGTCCCTCTCCATAGCAGTTACTGTCAGACGCAACGGCCGTGTGTACCGATACCTCCGTATGGCCTTGGTGTGAGTGCGAGTGTAGTAGGCATATACTGGGGATTTGGTATGTACGGCACCGTGGAAATAAGGTATTGCAAAATGGAAAGCTGATATATGTAGGAGGCCGTGGGGGTCTCCAAATAACCAGAGGGGGACGTGGTACAAAAAAGTTTGGTCTATATTATTCCCGGTCTAAGTATTGGCCATGTATAACCAGGTATTTTTGTCCTAGTTAATTCCACCTACTTGTTTAATCTATTAATATAATCGCATTTTATTGCGAACGCAGTGATATGGTGCCACAAAAAGTCTGTTCTGAATGACGGTTATAGAATTTTAAAAAATAAAATTTTAATAAGACTGTGAACGTGCCTTAAAGAGGTCCGAGACAAATATTCCGTGTGACAGTCGAAGACAAAGATGATCTTGTGCGAGATTTTGGAGCTACTGGTAAAATAGGTACGAAAGTAATATGAAATATATGATAATGTGAAAGTTGATATATGAGTGGAACCAGAGAAAAAAAGATTTTTAAAAATGTTCACGAAATGAATTTTCTTACTTAAGTTTAGATTTAAACTACAAATCAGGCTTAACATTTATGATAATGAAGTTTCCAGAATCAGATGCACATACACTCTTCTTTTTATATTTGAGTATTGAAGCAAAAGTATTGAAAATAAATATAAAATTTCCCACAACAAAAACTTTATTATTCTCAACAATAAAGAAAAAAATGCAATTTAAATAAAAGACAACATAAACAAAATGGAGAATTGTGTGAGCATATTGTGAATCAGGAACTACAGTAGGCAGGGAACTTCGCTGTCTGCATGAAACACTTCTGTAATCTTCGCTTATGTTTTGTTTTGAAAAACATAATTTCTATGTGATCTTTTTCTACTTTTATAACACGAACATTGCGCCAATTAAATGGATTTCCCTATTTATCTTTTTTCTTCATTTGCAGTTCGTTTTTGGATGTTTTCGCTAAGTCAAAACATTTTGATAGATATCTTATTACTTTGAAAGGATGGTAGATTTTTCCAGTAGATTGAACCAGTTGATACCACTCCCTAGGATATTAAATAGGTGCTATTTTGTGTTCTTAATGAGTACATGATCTTCATCACACTCTATAGAGTATGATCGGGAACTAAAAATTTGTGCTTCATTACTTTTAATGATAATATGCCCCTCTGCAATAGCTTCGGGTCACATAAATCAGTGAGCCTGATTTACATCACAGTCATGGACCGTTAAAATGAATGTCCATAACTGATTCATTTTCGTTTTTGACACAAACACATGGATGAAGGGAGATTTTACTTTGGATCTTTAACTAAGTGTGTGTTACTATATTTTGAGGAGCTATTTGTAAGATGCAGTAAATTGATTCCACCAGTGTCGTCAGTTGTGTTTAGATATACATATATAAACAGCACTATATTCACTCAATAGTGTTGTAGGGCAAGATATATCAATCAAATCAGGCAAATAAGTGATTGTGCACTTTAGCAACCTATACGGCAGCAGATCGCCAATGCATACAAATCATCTAGCCAAACGGTTATTTAATGAGGTGCTATGGTGCTATGTCTACGCATGTTACTATAACGCCTGGTTGAGACACGGATATTAATTTAGTCAGGTAGTGAGTAATTTAGACGTATAGAAAATATCCACTATCATTTTTCGCTCATACTTGAGTGCACCGATTATTAACAAGATAAGAAGGCTCACTATCGTTGGAATGATTGAAGTCGGGCTTACAAAAGCGTGCCGACAGAACCCGACATTCGCAGTTATCAGTGTTTATACGAAGTTGTTGCAGAGCTGTGACGATTGAAACGAATACATATTCACTTACCGAAATGATTCATGTACATTCACGTACATTAAAAGATGAATGAGAAAATTTTAATTTGTTTATTTTGTGGATCTTAGCAAAAAGTATAATAAAAAAGGAATAATGTGTGAGAGTACCAAATAGAGAAAGATTCTAATTACCGAATTATTAAACACATAATACATACCTTTATAAAATGTATACAGGTTGTTCCAAATTATCAAAGAATTTAATTTGATGTTGGGTTTTATTCAGTTTTTTTGGTTTGTAAATTTAAGTGTAAAAGAAATACGCAGCCTAATGTAAAGAAAATATTTATGAGGAAACTCTCCACAAGAGTATGCATACGGGGCACATTTTTATATTGCTCTGACATTTCAGTGACAACTAAATTTATTGAAATTATCAATATTAATGTCCCGAGTGCATGTCAAATTGTCGATAATTTAATTTTCTCGAGTGCGCGAATGCGCACGAGAGGAAATTATGAGACAATTTGACATGCACGAGAGGGCATTTTGCCAGACTATTTCCTGAGAAAAATTTAATTTAAAATAAACAATAATTGTTCCTTTTCTTAAAATATAAAATTAAAACCAAATGATGTTTATTAATCCTAGACGAAAATTTGGCACTAGTGCAAATTATCGATAATTTGCACTAGTGCAGTATTATCGCTGAAATTTGATCGTTGCTAGGTAAACATAAAATATTACAGCTTTTTCGTTGGCTTAAATTTTTCGAAGGAAATAGTCAATATTAATGTCCCCAGTGCATGTCAAATTGTCGATAATTTAATTTCCTCGAGTGCGCGAATGCGCACAAGAGGAAATTATGAGACAATTTGACATGCACGAAAGGGCATTTTGGCAGACTATTTCCTGAGAAAAATTTAATTTAAAATAAACTTAATTCTGTGTTTAAAATTTGTTATTCTTTAAATTATAATAACAAGTGGTGGAAGCAGCATAGAAACACCATCGTCGGCCTCCAGTAAAGTTGTATATTCTAATTGCATTTTCAATAATTGTTCCTTTTCTTAAAATATAAAATTAAAACCAAATGATGTTTATTAATCCTAGACGAAAATTTGGCACTAGTGCAAATTATCGATAATTTGCACTAGTGCAGTATTATCGCTGAAATTTGATCGTTGCTAGGTAAACATAAAATATTACAGCTTTTTGGTTGGCTTAAATTTTTCGAAGGAAATAGTCAATATTAATGTCCCGAGTGCATATCAAATTGTCGATAATTTAATTTTCTCGAGTGCGCGAATGCGCACTAGAGGAAATTATGAGACAATTTGACATGCACGAGAGGGCATTTTGGCAGACTATTTCCTGAGAAAAATTTAATTCAAAATAAACTTAATTCTGTGTTTAAAATTTGTTATTCTTTAAATTATACCGTAGTTGACGATCATCATATTGGCATTGAATTGGTATCTACGGTAACTTATTGACAACAGTTTTGTTCGTGAAAAAATATTTCAAAATGAGTTTACATCCTAGACGAAAATTTGGCACTAGTGCAAATTATCGATAATTTGCACTAGTGCAGTATTATCGCTGAAATTTGATCGTTGCTAGGTAAACATAAACATAAAATATTACAGCTTTTTGGTTGGCTTAAATTTTTCGAAGGAAATAGTCAAAAAAAAGTACTTCTAATTGTTTGACATATTCTATAATATTACTTTAAAGTATTTTCATTATTAAACATTATATAGGTAATACAAGAGTGTTGCAGAATACATTTTTACAATATAGCCAGTAACATAAACCAAAGCATTGCCGTGCGTACTTGAAAGATTTCTATAATCGCATGTAAAAACTTAAGAATTATAACTATGTAGTTATCATTAGTATATCTGATAGCTTTAGATATTAGTAGAATATCACGAGTTACATTGAGTAGAGCTTTTATAAAATTTGCACCTTCATTAAAATATTTCAAACTAAATAATTTTTTTTGAGGCACTACAAAATTGATTGGGGGTTGTATTTGTCGAATTTCCGCAAGAATTTCTTACCAACCCAAAAAAATTCTCTAGGCAATCCGGATTTAGGTTCTTTGTTAAAGAGAATGAATATTTTTCTACTTTCAAGGTTTTCCATATAGATAAAACAGAGTTTTTTCGGTATTTTCCAAACATTTATAAAATGCATATTATTATTTATACATTCTTCCACATATATGTCAGCTTTCCATCGTTCTGTATTACCTCCATTAATTTAATTACCTTGAATGCGTTAAAGTTGTTGAGCTGGCGAGAATTTAACAAAACAAATAAATCATTGATTGTATAAATTTTGTAGCAAGCATTGCTTTTGAACACAAGAGCATGAAATCTATAGAAGCATATACGGCAGCTGCAAGAGAGCCAGCCACCGATGACTTGAGATGACTAGTTTTTTTCTTATCGTGATCTTAAAAAATAACTATATAAAAATTTTTCAACAACCCAAATGGTAAATGAAAATCATAAAAATAAAAATTTTCCTTATAGATTTAAATATGAGGCACGTCATATATATAAACAAGTTTGATATCATCTACCCAAAAAGTAGTATTATCTGGTGTTAGCCAATTTTCTAGAATTCGATCGTTGATCTGAGACCACACTCATAACATTAAAAGCTACTCGATTTAATTTTTTAAAATTTTTAAATATTTTATTTCTTCCGAGCGAGCTGAAGGATAAAAAGAATAGGCAATAGGTTACTTCTAACTACAATACCTCGTACCATTACAACTAATGCGAAGGTTGGTACTTGGGAATTAATATATTGTTTTTCTTTTTGAAAACTTATTATTTGTTGTAAAAATGCGATTTCAAGCTAATTTCATCCAAGCAAATAATACAGACTCATTTCTTCATTTCAGTTCGCGGTTCCAGCAAACAAAAAATGAATTCGTTAAAACCTAGATTTATTGCCCATTTTATAGTAAAACGGTTCAAAATTCTTATTGATGAAAACCTGTATATTGTGGAAATTTGGTTGTATGCCTTAGGTTCCAGGAAATATATGGTCAATGCTAATAGTTTTAGTCCGTATATGTATCTACATCCCCTAGCTGATAAAAAAATATATATATATATATATATATATATATATATATATATATATATATATATATATATATATATATATATATAACTTGCTGTCTACGTGAAATAATCTTTAAGCGCTTTCAATTTCTTAACTTGGTTCTGCCAAACAGTGTAATTCAGTATGAATATCACCAATGGTTCCAGAAATTCCACCTTAATAACGGCAAGTAAGGAAAATCCACATCTTTCTCTACGACTGGACGTGGAGCGATCGAAAAAGAGTAGCATCCGATATTCAAGTGAGATAGGCATAACAAGAGGAGGAGACCTGAGTGACTCTTCTTGTCTTGTTGATATTCGATGTTGAGTGCAAGCGTCAAATAGTGGTATCACAATGAACAAGCAGACGTCGTACGGAATTAAAAAAAGCTATAAAGTATCATGTTATTGTTTGGAAAGATATTGAAGAAAAAATATTCGTTAGTCTGATATGTTTTATTTTGGTCTTATTTCTTTTTCCGGAAATCCAGCAATTTCCATGGCATATGCGGCTTGTTTCGCTATCCTGTTTTTATACAACTCACTTTTCACATTCCATAAAGCTTCGTATTTCAAATACTCATCAACAAACTGAAATCTCGTATCTGAATTCCAGTGCAACATTGAGTGTTGTGAACTAATGCACTTGACTAAATACATACGTTTTCACTTGATTTAGTGGCATTTTAGTAGTTGACTACACATAAGAGGGACTACTAAAGTCACTACTCTACTAAATTATTACCCGTGCCTGGACTATAGGCGTAAGTCATAACAAAAGTCTAGGTTTAAGGGCAGATTTCTAGACAAATGGAAATTGAGACAACAGCAGCTACCACATTTTGCTGCACAAGTTCGTGATATTCTACATTATCCCTGTCCAGGTCAATGGATTGGAAAAAAAAGGCCTGTGAAATGGCCACCCGATTGAGCAGGAGGATTTGCAACTCACCTTATCGTTTTCAATGATTCCAGATATGTGTGAAGTATATGATTACATAGAAAAAAACGGATATCTGAATTTCAAACAATACATACGGTTCCATTGATAAAATTTATAAAAAATCGCAGATAGAAAGAAATAAGAGGTCCTGTAAACTTGTATACCGATAAAAAATTTAACAGTCAAATAATCCTATTTTATTTTGAAATCTTCTGCGTAAAGAAAATTTTTATTAAAGCTCTACGATTCGTGAGACTTTCAACAGATGTTCCTTTTTCCATGGTAATAAATGAGTGTTGGTAAATTGGGTCCCGGCAGGTAGCCTATTAAATATCTATTTTATACCCTCTTATTGGTATGTAAATTGCTTCCAAAACAGTCTTACATTTGATCAAATACCTGCCGGAATTATACGTTATTGGTAAAGTTAATATCTTTAGGGAAGATACGATTGTAATATTATATACTTTTCGGATACCCATCAATTGTTATTTATATTCATATTATTTATAGTGTAAACGTAAAAAAGAATTTTCATAATTTAATGTCAACAAATTTAATTGCTACATGTAACCATTTCTTTTAAAAATTCTACCTTCACACTCACTATTTTGAAACATTCCAACATTGTTTTCAATATTATTCGAATTGCTCTATCATCCTCCAATTCTGAAAAGTTTCTAACAGTCAGCAGTTTTGCAAAGAATCTTTCATCATTTTTACAACCTTCCGCTAAACATTTTGTCACTTTAGTTATTTTGGGCGCGTCTTGTGAAAGACGATCAATCCTAGACAAAGACACAAATCTCTTATGCACCATTTTCTTTGTACTCTGAGCATCAATTATTCTTATATTTGTGTGCTACCACAATATCCACTGTTATGAAAAATCGCTGTTAGGGTAGCTATATAATGTGATAAAACCACATCGATTTGAAACTATATATGTTTCTTTTAATATCTCTAAAATCCCAATTAATAACTCTTTAAAAAATATAGTACAGTTATTCTGTTATCTATTAAACAAGAATAAATGTGCATTTTAACTGAATAAGTTCTAAAATTTGTCTTATCAGATATAAGAATGTAAGATTCAGTTGGTATGCTTTCTCAAAATTTCACAAAATTTTAATTTATTGTAGAGATCACGGCTTTTTAAAAGCTGATAACATGAGAATCACTCGAGTTTATCTCGAGAGTTACTTTCGAAAGCCCATTTCAGCAGCTTATCTGTTTATGAGTAAAAAAACTTTCTGTTGCTATTGCATGCGACAAATACGTCTAAAAAACATATTAAAAACAGAAAACTACGAGGCATGTTGGGTCAAACAATGTATTCGCCTTTTCAAGTGAAATATATGTCTTCGCAGAAAAAAGAAATAACTAGTGAAGATCGACTTTGGATTCTGATTATTTATATACGAATAAGAATAAGAATAATAAACTTCGGTGCATTATTTGTATGTAAGCACTAACGGTTTTCAAAACACTTTGGTAATATACAGGGGCATCAAAAAAGGCTATAATGACTATCATTAAATATTATAAGAAAGAATTGAAACAACGTTTGAGAACATGAAGGATTAAGAAGAAGAAAAATGTCAAATTTTGGATGTCACGTAAACTATATTGCGAGTATTGCACTAATTTTAAAATAATTCGGTAATCGAATTAGTTTTAACTCGGTACTCTATAATTTACTTAGAATGTACGCAAACTTCTAACTGAAATTGTGTGTTTCTCAGTCGGATTCTTTTCAGCAAGAGATAACCGATACTTGGCTAGACTTGACAAATTGTTATCAGAAGAATAATACCCCAAGTTCCAAATAAGAGTTTAAAATAGAGAAGCACATAAGTTGGTGAAATCAGGTTTTCCAATATGATATTTGTAAAACCAAATATAGATCTGATAAGTCACTAAGATGCTTCTTTTATCAATATAAACTGAGTTTATACTCATGCATACGTTAGTGGAAACTAAAATCCTCAGAATATCCTCTATTTTTTTTAAATATTTTCTGATTAACTTGAAATAATTGGCCGAACGGATTTTTCCTTCGTATAGCATACCAATAAATACACTGATAAAAGTAAAAAAATTATAATATAATTCACATGATTATTTTGAAGGAACTCTTATAGGACGTGACGATGGATAGCTCTGTTCTGCACCAATCTAGAAATCTAAGACATACAACAGTATCGTAATTTGGTTTGGATGAAGGTAGTGAAGATTGTGTAGTAGATATGGTTGGTGAAGTAAACAAAAATAATAGGTAGATAATATTAATAAGCGTTAACGATTATACTGGTTTTCCTTATTTCAAGCGACTGACTTGCAGTATGTTTCGAATTTCGAATATCTCTTCATACGTTGTGTAGAATAGTGAAGGAATTAGCGCCTGTCACTTGCCAAAATTAACGTAAAAGTGGATATTTGTGAAGATAGTTGTGAAAATGTAAAAAAAATAAGTACGAAGCTGTTATTAAATTTATTCTTGAAATACATCTACGAAAATAAAACCAAAATCAACTTGAATGACGGCGATCGTTCATGACTACCAAAAACTGGTCGACTATCGAATTAATGTTAGGGAGATAGAAGAGGCTATCGGCATATCAAAAGAATGTAATTGCCATATACTGACTAAAGAATTCTGCATACGTATGCTAACGCGCAAGCGGTGCCATTTTGAAGCAAAAGCGCATTGAAAGAAAATATCCCAGGCCTACTTGACACGGTGTGAGTATAGTCGAATATTTACGTTGATCTATAACTGCAGATGAGCCTGGATCCATAACTACACTCTTGAAACGAGTCAAGATAGCAAATTGCCAAGGATGAACCTATTCGAAAAATGCCAAGACGGTTTTTTCAGCCAAAAAATGACCTAACCTAACCATAATAGAAGACTATTGCGCATCATTATGCATCATAACTTGACAAGGTAAAGAAAGAAAATGAAAAAAGGTGGCCGCATTTGAAAAAAAAGGTGCATTTCCATCAGGACAACGTACTTAATATTAACGACTTGCACTTCGAGTTGGTGAGTCATCAACTGTATTCACCAGATCTGGTTCCCAGCGATTTTTTCTTTTCTCTAACCTGAAAGTTTAACTTGCAAGAGAGAAACACAGTAAATTTATGGAAGGGTTAAAAAAGTTTCATCATCACTTGGAGAAGCGTATAGACTGCGCACCTACCTTTAGAACCCTTTTCATTTATAAATTATAAAGGGGTAGTTATATCTTAGAGGTAGGTTAATAAGTTCAGTCAAAAATTGGTTCCACATTGATCTATTTTGGGGCTTTTATTTTTTTATTTTTTTTATTTGTTAAAAATGTAGCTTAGGACTTGATTGTTGCGTCTTGATTATATTGCATACACAAATGAATTTCTCAATTAGTCATTATCTCGGTCTTATTTCAACAATTGGATCCTACAACTATTTAAAAATAAATTAGTAACTAAATAAATCTATAAGAGTAATTAATGCAATTCAACTAGTGATTGGGATAGGATGGAAGACAGTCCTAATGTCTGTGTGAAAATTTAACAGCTTTTCTCTGCTATACATTTAAAATTTACATTGTATATTCTGAATAAATCACGTAATTAGTGTGTTGCAAGTGAAACACGGTAATTTTAGTGTATTCATAATTTATTTCTTTTCTACCCAGATTTGTATTTGCATAGTGTATTAGGGTATAATTTTGTAAGGCGACAGAATTTAATGGTAAAATATTCAAGGAGAGTATTCAAACTAAATTGGAGTTTTGGTTTATATTATGAGTTGTGTGAAAAAAACGTTTCATTGATACCCTTTAAAGTACTGTTCTTGGTTTGTAATGTTATTACTCTAATATTGAATCCATTACTGGAAGCATATATGACAGAGACCTTTCGGAATGGCTTTCCTCTGTTCTGATGTAGCCTTCAATTTTAAAATGTTTTTGAACCTTGCATCGTTAGATTACATTTATGCAGTGCCAGTACTAACGCCTTAAAAAGCTAGTCTATACTTCCAATATTATGGCTTTCCTTTTGTATGATTATTTAATAAACAAATATCTTGATAGTTGCGTAAAGAAATATTGATATAAATATTCCTTTATTGTATTTTTTTTCTCGCCACGTACATAAAAAGTAGACGATTAGATTATTACTAGATCCAATTACTCTAAAGGCGAAGAAGAAAAACCAATATATCGGTAATACTCCCTTTGAGACGGTAAGGACATTCTCACGGGAAACGATAAACATATTTCCTGCTACATTCCCAGTTTTATTTAGAAGCTAACATCATATTTTTCATCTTTTAGGGTGTATACTTAATTACCAACTTTCTATTTTTGGTTAGCGGCGTTAACAAGAAAAAGAAGAAATGTTGAAAATAACTATATATTACGTATTAATGGCATTTTGTCGAATCGAATCTACATTAAAAGCATATTTCATTAGAATTTATAACCAATTTATTTATTACAAAAACATAAACATAAAGTGAAAAACTCCAAAAATTTTTTTGAATTACTGATCTTGTTTTTGGGTGTAAATTAATAAATAACGTATTTTTTTTATTGGAGAGATTACTGACGTCTCGACCTAATTTTGGTATTAAAAAATATATTGCGACAGTAGTGACGATGGAAACTACTTAAAATGCAAACAACAAAATTCTAAACTGCATCGTCAAAACGAAAACTCTTATTCGCCCAATAATCTCATGCAGTAATCAAATATGAACGCTGTCAGAGTACTACAAAAAATATTAAGAAAATTCGAAAGAAAAGTCATCCGGAAGATGTAAGGTAACGTGGCCAGTAACGTAGTTCGAAGATTCCAATGGTTTGGACATAATTAACATACGGAAGATGGCCGAAAACGACAAAAAGTTCTAAATGTTAAAGTGTACAATACAAGGGAAAGAAGGAAGCCAAAATGAGATGGTTGGACAATATTATGGATGATCTCCAAACTACGCGAATTACAGTAAGTCGCTTTAAGTCAAGGCACATAATACTATGGTGGTCCTTTGTATACGAACTCATAGATCTGTCTTATCTTTTTATCTATGCCTTCTCGCCAGGTTTTTCTTGCCGTTTTATGACTGATTTCCATTAAAGAATAGGTTTTGGCTATTTACGGTGACATATGTCCATCATTTTCAACAATTAAAAACTGATGTACGTTGTTGCGCTGGGGAAGAGAATTGATAGAAGATGACCCACGTGCGGGAAGTTCTGTGATGGTGACTACTTCAGAAAACATTACATTAGTGGAAGAAATTGTAATAAGTGACCGACGCTTAAAAACAAGAATTTATGAAATTTTGTAGTCATTTCGTGATACATTACTTCATAGAAGATTGTCACCTATGTTTTTAACTATGTGGCAACATGTTGTTTCAGCTCGTCATCATTGTTGAAGTATTAACCACCAAGGAAAAGTTTTAGGTGTAAGAAGAGATGAAAATCGTTAGGAGAGAAGTCCGCCTATACGGATGATCCGCCGGAAGATGATCAAACTCGTCCCAGATAAATTTTTGTAGGACTGAGTAAAATTTCAGTTTTTGTGTAACAATTGAATGAATTAGTGATCGTGAGATCGTAGAGTTTATAAAATTCTTTCTTTTTATCAAGTGCAGGAAGTACCACCCGGGTTGGGGTCAATATATGGGTTTAGCCTATTGTTATCCATTCACATACACTGAAAATAGTGTGCCAAAGGCGTGCCGGTAGGATACTCGTAAAAAGGAAAGCCGAATCTGAAATAGGGTTGGATTTAGGCAGAGGCACTAATAGGAGGTTAAACGGTACCAGTTAAACGCAATATTTCGTTATTGACACTTCCTAATTCTCTTACGTAATTACTTGAAATTTTAATATCACATACAATACTATTTCAAGACCTACATCTATGGCCGACACCGAAGTTGAGCGGAACTGGACGGAATTCCCCATTTTATTACTCTACACCTTTCTGAAATACACTATAATTGTAAACTTCTCTTCAATTGCGTTAACCAATTCATCAGGAACCAAAGACTGACGTTCTTCATCGTTTACTTAATCACGTCCTTGAATGAACTGTCTGACCCGTCTTGAAATCATTGCATCACTCATTTTCGTAAACCTCGCAGATTTGCCAAAAAAATTCACTGACTTTAACTTTGCATTTAAATCACAGATCTAACTTACCAAGTGATTTTCAATTACGGCTATCATCATAAAGAAGCACTACAAAGAATACGTCAGCAGCAGCGATTTTAAAATGGTTTATATTTCTTCTGATTGAATAACTGCCGCGGGTGACCAAAATTCCGTTCGGAGCGCCGACGCTGATTAAAATAGAAACAGAACTTACATTGTGGATATAACTCGTATTTTTACTTTATCACAATATCCTTGTTCAATGATTATTTGTGCGTATCACTTGAAATTTAAGCCACCTTATCGCTAAATTTCCTATGTTTGGAAAAAGTTGTGGAGCATTCTGCTCGAAAGAACACTGTAACAAAAAAAACTAACATAATGCAATAAAAGCTAACCTTAAACGTCTACAATTGGCTCTGCTGAAATGCATGTTTAAAGAAATAACTGGATAGACAGTACAGTCGTGATAATTCGAGTCACGATAATCCGAAGTACCGTGTAATCCGATTCGCCGAGTACGATATCTTGACGAGATGCAACACTGCTGAGTAGCTGAACAATGATTAAAAAAAATGAAGTGGCAGATTCTGCTAGCATCGAAATGGTATCTGAGATAAACGAAGGAGGACATAATGAAAATAGTAGTGCTGTGAGTTTACCAGTAATGGCTTTCACAGTCAGAATGACGGCAATGGAGACAGTGGTACGCTACGTTGAGTAACAACCAAAGGCAACCCTAAGCGATATTAAGACAACGGCATGGCATGGCTAAAAAGCGTAGTTCTACTTAGAACCAGAAGAACTTGGATATTTTTTCAAAGTTGTAGGGGTAAGAAGTTACGCGCTTTTTTTACCGAGATTATAAACTTTTACGAACATAATTAGACTCATTTGTTTTCTTATAACATCGTGCAATATATAAAAATGATCAGATTTGTTTCTATTTTCAGAATGAGGAACTATAAAAGGAAAACAAACAGAGGTATAACTAGTTAACCGACACACCTGAAAATGTATATGAAGGAAAACTAGCCAAGATCATAGGAAAATAAGAAAATAAAGGAAAAGGCAAGGGTAAAGGAAAACGTGAAAGAAAGTCCCCGACAATAAGTAAAGAAGGAAAAGATAAGATGCAGAAAAAACATTTTGTATCTGATTTAGATTCTGACAATGCTGAATGGTTTTTTTAGTGTGTAACGAGAGTTACAACACCTCTAGAAATATTATATAAATAACTATATATTTTTCTATAATATAAGCACCTTAAATATGTTAGAATATAAAGTATTTTAATTTGCTAAAGGTTTATTAAAATAATAATAAGTATAAATAATTTACTACAAGTTGTTATTCGTTCGTTGTTTTTTTATAATAGTTTATAAAAATTTCTACCAAAGTTATATTATTTTTAAAATTAAAAATTAGTTATTATAATTATTCATAATTGTAAGACTGCCATTGTCATTGACTATTTTGTCTGCTAATTTAACATAACATCGGGCCCCGAAGGTGTAATGTGTTACAATTTGTTACAATCGACTGTATGCTTAAATTTTCCAATCTTTCTCAAAAAATGATTCATATTTTGATAAAGACTGAAAGAAGTCGAAACATCAATATTATATGGTTTTAAACGAAGTATTAATTGATTGAAACGAAAAATAAAGATAATGTATCAACAAAATTATATAAAAAAGGTCTAAGAAATAAGAAAATGAAGAAATTTATCTATTAAATTCGACTTCGTTTTACTTAGAAATGTATATTTCTTTTTATTTTCGTGTAGTCTGATTTACCATCAGCCCCTGTTACCTCGGATTATCGTGACTTACTGTACCTGAAATTATTTCAATGTGAAGTAGGATAAAAAGAAGCGGATTAGCCAAATCCGTCTATAGTGTAATATAAAAGAAATCTGGTTATGACTTCATAAAAATATGGATGGATCAATACGTTTTATAGCATAGTGGAGACATTTAGTTAACGTATAGTTTTTATTTATTAGAGCATATAAAATGACTTTGATAAGTACATAGCATCACGCTTATAAAGACCGTCCGTTCTTTGAAATTCAGCCGACAAAACGTTTTTCCATAATAACCGACACATAATCATATTTTTGTTCTCAGAACGTTGCCACTAATATAATTACGACAAAAACATATTGAATTCAACTAATTAGTTGGACAGGCAAGTATGTATCTAAATAATTAAATAATTAAGCAGACAATAAAATATTAATATAATGAATATTATTCAGGTGTATCTCAATTAGTAATAGAATTGTCCTAAATCCTTCGTTCATAAGTTTAAATACATACAAACGACTTTTTGTTTTATAGCAATGATACCTACGGTTTATCTTAACACAAAATGCAGTTACTTTATAAATCCAGAACTAATCAAAGGCAATAATTTTGGAATGTCCACCCATGTTTCTGTATAAGAGACAAACAGAAGTTATGAAATCGGTTCTCTATAGTCCGAGAGCTCATGTTGCATTCTCAGGATGTGATTCATCCGTTTTTGGCCTGGGTACAACAACATTCGTGAATTAAGTTGACATTAAAAAGACAATTGCATACCCTTTTGGAAAAGTTAACTATTCCAAAGTAGTAATTTCAATTATTCGAAATGCCATTTTTACATAGGGTTTCAATAGTTTGAAAATATCGAAATAAATCTTACGTGGTCATGTGATAAGTATAATACGGATAGAAATAAGTGTGATATTATTTGCACTCCCACTGGCTGCGGATTACCTTTTTAATAAACTGACTCAAATGCAAAAACAATTTTATGGGGAAACTGAAAAACAATATGAAGTCTTATAAAATATAGAAGGGTCTCAGAAATAATGAGAGCATGTATATTCAATTTTTGGAGTTACATACCTAATTTCCGCACTTAAGTGGAGATTTGTTTGTAAATTATTCTTTGTTCTGGAAGAAACTGTTAGTCCTTTCAGTGATTTCATGAAATTTTCGCCTCTGAATACATAAAAATGGAGAGAAAAAGAACTTTTTTATTCTAATTATACATTTAAGTAAGGCATGTTGGAATCAAGTGGGCATTCGACACATCTTTGCAGTTACGTCATTGTTCTTCCGAAACAGCAATATTAAGAATATAATTTACTAGATATTATGTTCGTTTGGAGGGGTGCGCTACAACATGTGACGATTTTCAATTCCTTGATATAAGGATGCGCCAGCTCGGGACAGGGATATTTCAGGTAAACGAAAAAGTAGTCCAAGTACATAAAGCAACTCATGATGAATTCATCAAGATTATTACCTGGAATTCAGTACCTAATTCACATTGTAAAGTTGGAAAATCCAAAACTTACAAGGTTAGGTTAGGTTATTATTGACTTTGAACTGGCTATTTTGGCCATTATCAACCGTATTTGGATGCAGATGTCACCTAACCCAAAGTTGATTTAGGAAAATACAAACATTGAGATAAGTTTCTGATTATAAAAAGTCTGATGCTTCAGGCAAATGATCGCAACATATATTTGATTTACCTTATCTCTCTCCTGAAAAATTTAGTCAATGCTTTGTGGATAATTTCATGGCAGACATGTCCAATAGTATAACCTATTCAAAAATAGCCGAATATTTGGTAGAAAATAACATAGCCGAGGATGCCGTGCTCCCTCCACACTTATGGGCATCCAATTCCAGTGATATGTTACTTTCGACCAATCCAAATAAAGTCAGTTTTATAAAAGTCTTCTTAGAATATCAAAAATAAAAAGCAATTGTCGACTAAGAAGTTTAACTAAAAGAGCAAGACGAGCAAAAGGCGAAATAAATTAACATGTTAAATGAAAATAAAATAACATATGAACATATGAACATATGAATTTCCGAAACAGGTCTCTTATAGATAAAAAATGTATGTTTTTTATGTGTTCTGTTATGTATTTTGAATGTAAAATATGTTATGAAATACACTGTAACTATATATTTCATTTTGGTTTTTCATTTCATAATTAAATTCCCGATCTACATAATCTTCCGTCACGAGTTGTCTAATATTCATGATAACCACGATCACTAGTTGGCGTATCGTAACAGAAGTAAAAATGTTAATGTGAATATTAAAATCACCAATTGACGCACGCCCTTTTAGAGACCAATTCAAACGATCTTTTGATTTGGCACAACGATCAATTAAATTAACTAAGATTTACATATTCAAAGTCAGCACAATGTTTTAAAAAAAATTTCGTGTGAATTTATGTGCAACAAAAATCAGATTGACGGCGATTTATAAAGTAATTAAATCAGCCACTGTAATGGATCATTCTTCAGCTCGGTGAAACCGGCGGGTTATTTTGTGGTTTGGCTTACCAGGTGGCATTTATAAAAAATGTAATAATGCGCGGAGGTTACTAATAATCAATGCGAACGCCTACGGTTGTTACGGTTTCTATGGTAACATCAAAAGAGTGACTATTTGGTTGTAATTTATAATTTGAAACATATAATTGTGGCATTGTAAAACGGGAAAGTAAGCATTCGTCATCTAGAAGCTAAAATAAAGCAGCAAGAATACCTTGAAGATTTGACTGATGTTGCGAACATACTGCGATTATTTCGGATATTAAAGTTATTCTATCAAGTTTGATCTTTTCTGAAACATTTCTTTTTCGTCTCATTGTCACACCTTTGAATTTTATAAAGTGTAGTTTGAAAAGTATTTGAGAAAAACATTGTTTCCTGAATAGTATCTCTTCTGGATATTCCTCTACTATAAAGTCGGTTAAAAACAGTTAAAATAACTTTTTGGGCATCTGTTGATAGATGTAGCCGTCTTTTTTCAACTGTGTACGTTATTGTTCACAAAACTTGTTTTCAATAATAATTTGACCTTTAATACTCCTCACACTTGTACAGCTCGCAACTAACTACTGACTGGAAGGGAAACACTAATAAAAGTACCTACCTTTTGATTATAAAAAAAATATTTGAAATTATGTATAATATATATAGTACGTTCATTATTTTCTTAGTATTTTTTATTTTAGTAACCGGTCCCATTTAGGGATTAATTTTTTGTATAATGTTATTTATCTATACTTTAAATGATTTCCTGATCTGTGTGCCATCACTGACTATTACTAACAACAGCAAACTAAACTCGATGTTGTATTTGATCAGAACAATGCCAAGAAAGGTGTAGAAAGGTAGATATATCTTATCAAATAATAATATGTTAAAACTACAAATGTTTAGGAAAGACTATTAAGAAAGAAAAGTTCTATTGAAATTGTAATGCAGAATGTCCATTGTCAATGCGATTGCAATTTTGAGATTATAGTATGTACATTAATTTTGATTCCCTATTATCAATTTGCACTTCAGTCCCTTTTGTTATCGAAGAGATTAAAAATTTCTCTATTCACATTAGCAATAAATAGACTATAATTACACTATTACAGCTTCACAGTATTTATTCTAGCAATTATTACAAGGGATCTGTTGTTTGTGAATTTTCTGAAATGACAAATATTAACAGTGTTGTAATATTTTCAAATATTAATTTGTAGCCTATAATCTAAAATTTGTCTCCGCTTCATATAATAGAGCATACATTTATATCTCTGTTATTATATTATCATAAGCAGATTTAATTTTCTTCAAAATGTTGAATATTTGTTAATCATTTATTTTTCTTTATTCAATATAGTTGTTAACGTTAACATAAACTGTTGACTAATTTCCCTTCAGTCCAAATGTGAGCTTTCTGTATAGAAAAAGCCAATCAGCTCACAATGGTAAAAGCACACACGGTAAGTGCGGCGAACCTAGACCACCCTCCTTATTTAGTACACAGAGCACCCCGTCCAGGTATTTTTAAGCTCTGGAGAACCACAACGATTTCGTGGGGAATGTAGTGACCTCTTAAGATATATCACACTCACCATTCTATCGTTTGCTACTGGTGACAACAGCTATATTTTCAAATTGGAATCGCGATATTCTATTGATTCTATTGATTTCGTGTCATAATATTACACAAGGGGTCCACTCATTATTACATTATGAAAATGCCAAACATTCTCAAAATTTCTTAACTCATGAATGTAAGTGGTTGGGTGGAGATTGTATATTCCAAACAGTATTTTAGACTTATTTTTGTCCTATTATAGGTACTGATTGTTTTTTGTTGATGAGATTTATTTCAAGATAAAGGGCCTACTCGTCAAAGTAGTGATTTGTTTGATAGTGCTGAATTCACCATTGGTGACGTATCAGAGATCAGTGACTAAAAAAAGTTTCAAATATTTGTAATAAATACTTTTTCACTGTCAAACATTCTGATAATATAACCAACAAACTCATTACAAATTTGTTTCCAATCCTATCAGCCCAAAAATTACTTCTTTTTTACCATTAGCTGCGATTATTCTTGTATATTTTTATCTAATTTACTAAATACAATGAATGAATGTTTTTTTGAAAATGTGTAAAGTCATATATAACAGTATGCAAGTGCATATTCAACGGTCCAATTAATAATGCTGTGCAAAATCACGTGTACAGCAACCAACGAGACCACAAAGATCTGTAAAACATTTTCTCATGTCTACGCAACATTTATTGCAATCATTTGAAATAAACCCTGGAAAAACAGTCTATCTTTTTGCAAGAATAGTATGTTATATTAATAGAATTGAACACTATTAAAGAAAAATTCAGCCATTTACTTGAATATACTGTACCAGGTAAGCCAGACAGCCAGTCATATATGTGTTTATTGAGTTTCCACCAAAGTTTAATGACTCATCAAACACTTCATGAAAAATACGACATGAGCTCATGGACTACCAGGTCTACGACCCGCCCGTCTTCTTTAGTATATAATACGGTATTGTAATTCGTAGTAGGGGCTTATAAATCGAGTTCAGAAGCTCACACATTTTCAAAAATTTTTTATTCGTTTTGCACCGTGAAAAATGTTATGAGAAAATACTTTTAAATTTAAAGCGAGTAGTGTGCTCAGTTTAATACACTATTTGTAACTCCAAAATAATAACGGTGGACTTTTATTACCGTTGGCTGTCACACATAAGGTTGAGTCACACATTAAATGATTTAGAGTTCAATAAAGCTTTGCATATTGAAACTGAAGGCGTGCTTATTAATTTTGGAAAGGGAAGGGGGTTAAAAAACAAAATCATGTGTTCATTATTTGTATAAACTACAAACTTTTCAATTAAAACACAAAACAGAAACTAAACATCAAAACATAAAACATTCTCAACATATCTCCTGTTGAGAATCATAGTGGCGAAACTACAAAAAATCGATTTTCGAGTTCCAAACAACACTAGGATGACCTATATTTTATGTGCAGAAGTGGCGAAAAGTTATTTCAAAGCCTTGCCTGTAGAGCGCGATATTCGCCATGAGAGAGGGGAGCAAAAGAGCCTCACGTTTAGGGTGAGAACGGCGCCTGATTTTTTTTAAACCATTACCCTTGCTATGTCTAGGAAAGAGGCTAACTCTTGAAGGACAAAAGCAAAAAAAAATACAACGGAAGCTGTTGCCGTGTTGATTTAGTTTAAAGTTTTGTAAAAATTTGGAATACTGTTTTCTCCAGTATGATGTTTTTGGACTTACGCCACTATGGTTCTCAACAGGCGATATGTACAAGGACTTTCCCAACAACTATTGAGATATTTCAATAAATACGATATCAGTATATGAGTCATAAAGGACATAATACATTATTGAAATTCAGTAAATTAAAATAAACTAAAATCTAAAACAAAAGTAATATTATATGTTTATATAGGGCAAACATCTTAGGATTTAGAAAATAGACAAAAAGGTAATCAATATGATAAAAAAAATAAAGCTGCAGAAACGATCTACGAAGTAACAAAAAAAACACAAATTCCATTATAAAGATTCAGAAATTCTTGAAATGGAATCAAATACACGAAAAAGGAAATTTTTTCAAATGGATCACATTGATAAGAACGAGAAAGCTAGCAATGATAGAATAGACCTAAATAGTAAAATTTATAGCTCTGATTTCATGTCAAGACAGATTTCTATTTTGATTTTATGTTAAAATTCATTATGACCTATTATTTAATATAAATACGCAAATTGTCAGTGTCAAGTCATATTTTGATAGAGATCGCAACAGGTCGAAACGTCAAATTTTTATCTGTCTTAACGCATTCTATTCGTGAAGCTTTCTATTTCGCGGTCATAAATAACGCATACTGTAAAATAGGTTCAAAATGTAAAGTGAAGTAAAATGGTCATTGGAATTATTATACGCAGCAAAAAAGTGATTTTCCAGATAAAACTGTCCTACAAGATACGTATCACTTTTCGATATGTTCTTTAGATGTTTTTTGAATCAGGTAGATAAATTTTTTACATTTGAGTTTTAGAATGAATAGTTCCGTATAACTTTTTACAAGAAAAATGGCAAGTTATAGGCGCTACAACAAGATTTCTCCTAAAAAGTTTTGTTATATTTATAGAAAATGATGAAGTCACAAGCCTGACCATTTTTTGGAAATGTAAAAGAGGCTTATTTCATATATTTTAGAATTATAATCGAAGATCTAGATAAAAAGTGACTCCCCATGTGTACATTTTCAGCTGTAGTGTATCATTGCTTCAGTGGATGAAAGAAAAGAGAAGAAGTATGCGCGAGCCACATTTGATTGTTAAATGATTTAATTTGTGATTAGTGGTTGTCAAAATAAAAGTCATTACTTTTTGGTTGCCGTCTTAAGGAGAAGAACTTGAAGGAAAGAATAATTTAACTTTTAGCAAAAGAACAATTTATGTTATGTTATGTGCCTGTACTAACATCGATAATTCAATGCAGGATCTCGATCTCAAGCATTTTCATTGTGAATGACGCTTTTTCATAGACGCTTCTTTTGTACTTTTCTGATGAGAGGCGGATACTGGATACTGCAGCGTAAATTTTTATATGGTAGAGTAAAACCAATTTTGATATTTTGATTTAAAACACCCCGTATCTCAGAAGAAAGCATTATTTATTTGAGTGTGATTATAATTTTCATATTTCAGATTCACGTGTATCTGTGTGAACGATTCAGATTTATTATTGAATCACCCTGTCTCCTCCTCTATTTCTTTCAACATAAACAGAAAAATTAGTTTATTTATAAAAGAAAAACCTTTAGATTCATTAGGCCATCACGCATTAATAAATTTGGCACATGGACCGTAAGAATTCATCGTAGCAAAATATAATCCAAATAATTTTCCTCGATTTTCCTTTACTTCGGTATACACACGATTTAGATATATTTCATTTAGGGTAACAGGTGTCGAGTATACTCAGCTTTAATACGATATCACGCAATATCTGGAGAACTTCCTAAATGTTTCTAACAAACCAATTCTTCAATGGATGTGAAGTTGGCACGATTCTTTTGGTTATTTCGAATTTATTTAGAAATTTTCTACGCTCTACAATTATTTTGTGCAATAGGATTACAAAAATATACTTCAAGTAATTCATGAAAATCCGAAATTATATATAGTGAAATGAATCAATTTTTAATGAAGGGAGACTTTCATCGGAATAACAATATCTTTGTTATTTTCAGGTATCAATAAAATAATACTAGAGTCATTTCTTTGTTTAAATTTTCAACCGTTTCGATTTAATCAACTATTTTGAACAGAAGAAAAATATCAAAGGAATTAAAAACAATGATTGTGTTCTTTCGTTTTTTATTAAAAGTTCCTTTAATGTTTAGCAAATGATTGGAGATGAATTGCCAAACTAATGTTAAAGAAATTCAATATCATGTTGTCAGTTTTAGTCCAGGAAGCATATTTTTGAGTAGAAGACGTGTCCGCCAGAAGATGTGAGTCGAAGTAAAGTAGTACTCGTATATAGCAGAGTCAGAACGAACTTTCTTGGTAAAGCTGCATGTGCATTGAGACGAAGATGACGCAGCGCAGCATATGGTAAGGCGTGTAAGAAAAACTGCGTTACCTTAGTGAGTGCATATTAATATGCAGTTCTGACTTTTCACCGTCCATTGTCAGTTAACCATGAGCATTAATATGATGGAAATTTAATAAACTCTGAATCCGATTAAAATCATTAAAGTTTTATCGTTATCGATCATATAACATTATTATTTTATCATAAAATATTCTCAAAGCTCCTTGTAGTAAACTGTATCGATAACATTACGTGACGCTAGCCAACATAGGCACAGTACAGCTCTGCTAGGCTCTACCTCCCAATATTTGCTAGTAAATTTAACTAATAGATTGCAGTAAACTACGCTGCGCTGACGTGACCGCATGCGGAAATTTTATTCACTTTTTAAGTTTATTAGCGCCTTCTGTAATGCCTTTTGATGACTTTGTGTGCCTGTTGAGTATGATAGAGCATTCTTTCCAATTTAAAACCAGTGCTACTTTTGTTGACAACTCCTTACAGTTGAAAACTGTGTGAGGCCCAAACAGATAATAAGTCTTGAAAAAGCATGCTTTGTCCTACATTCATTTCTTTGGCACTTATTTATTTGAAATCATTTGATAATTTACGCATTTTTTTATCTTACATCTAAAGCTAAGATAGTGAAAAGCCGACATAATATTAGGCAGGGCAGGCAGAAATAAGGCGTCTCCTACTTAAAAACATTCGAGAAATGCTTTTTCTACTGTACAGAAATATTATAACTTACACTAAGTTAATTCTAACCTGTCATTCTTATCAACATTAACGGTAAACCTTCGTGTAAGATATCTGATATCACCACGATTTATCAAAAAATTAAATTTTTCACTGGCTTTTAAGCCCAACTTTATTGAAGTAAAAAGTTGTTTATTTTAAACAAGATAAAAAAATACAGAGAGCCTGTTTGATTTGACAAAATTAATTTGCGGCTTCCAAAAAAATTTCGTTATGTTTATGCTTTTTCAGTTCGAAAGAATATTTGAACCACAAATTTGAATTCTTAAGCGTTTGTACTAATTCTTTAACGTAGACTATACTCTGATTTTAAACTATAAGAGGACTGATTTAGTTTGAAGTTGGCAGTTCTGTAAATTCCTGATTGATCAACCGCAAAATGTAAACAAATAGTGTCCTTTTTGTTATTTCGTGCGCTCTTGTTATTGTTTTATTAAATTGTAATAACAGTTCTTGTCAGGATTAATTTGACAATGGACTCTACAGGAATCGTTTACAGAGAAGCAAAACATTGTGAATTTGTATAAACAAATCTCAGATGATGAACCAGTGATAAAGGTGAATGACATTGTGTTTAAAATTGTAAAATCGTAGGGTAAGTTATCGAAAATCGCACTTTTGTATGAAATTAGTGGATACAAATTTAATTTTTTAGCCTTTGTTAGATAGACTGTGTTCCCAATTATTAAAGAAAATATTAACACTAGCATAATTGTCTGTTCCAACTATCATGGAGGTCGTCTAAGAATTGTAGAAACCTTCGACGATGCAACAAAAAATATAATTCGACGTAGTATTCATGAAAAAAGTAAGAAATGAAGTGGCAACCAAAAATACTACTTTAAGACTACAAGATATAAAGGATCTTCTAATACAAGCCTTGTTAAATGTGACAAACATTCACTGACAAAATTGTGTTGCACATGTCATAAAAGAAGAGGATGAGATGTTCAAGATATGATTGTGGATGATTTCATGAAACCGATAACCGTTTCTTTCTCTAGTAATGACAGTAAGGCAGAATCTCGGTGAATAATTATTTACAACTTTATATAAATTCATTTAGTGTTTCTAGTAAATAGTAGACAATGTAATTAATAATTCTGATATACTGTAAAATGTTTTTTTGCTACAAATAATGTTTAATAAAAATTATGCAAATAGTTCAATGATTAAAGTATTTTTATATCACATATGATTTCTAGTAGTAGTACTGAAATTTCTCATACCATTTGGAAATTTCCTGTTCTACATAAGTACCTAATCTTGCTATGAAATATTCCAAATAAGAAATTTATCGAAGAAGTGATGACAAATACATTATTCTGTTAAAGCATATCACATAGAGATAGTTTTGATGATTTATTTCTATTTTTAGATCAAATAAGTTCTTGTACTTGCAATGAAATATTTTCTTATATGTCATACTCAACTAATTTTTTATACAACTTATCTTCATTTCTTATATAGCTCAAATTTCGAAAACAAACATTCTCTGCTCTCTGAATAAGGCAGATTTTAACATTGTTTTGACATTTGTTCCACTAATAAATACAAAACTATTCAAACTTCATGTGCCACCAAATTTGACAACTGTTATTAACCTTCTTACAAATGTAGTCACTAAATTTGAAAAACTCTTTATATATTTAATTTTAAAATTCGATTCGATTTTGTTATTAATAAGATGCAATGTCGTCAGCCTCTCTTTTGGCAGTCTCAGGAGCGGACATTTTGAAAATAGTGCAACACGGAGGATGATAGAAATCCAACAGTGTAATCGAAGGCTATGTCGAGGGTTCATTAGAAAATAAGAGAAGAATTTCAGAAAACATTCTGAGTCAAATCCCTGGCATGCATGTAGATATCACAGCTTCAAATTAAATTAACATTAGACAAGAAGTTCAAGAGAATATTCATCCAGGAAATGAACTTACTTTAAATAACTGTTTCTTTAATAGTGTTGTTTTCAATATTTATAAATCTTAAAATACAATTGAATTAAAATAATGAGTCAGTTTGAATAATGAAATAATTGTCTTTGAAATTTGAACAGTTACATAAAGTTTTCACATAACTATTTTTCATAACTGATATATGAAGGTTATGAAAAATGTAACATTTCCTATTGTCAAGGAGTGAAAGTGTCACATTTGATAGCGGATTTAGATAAATAAAATTAGTGCATCTTGGAGGAACAGCTTGAAGCCCTTGAAAGAGTAATATTGCATGATATCCATTTGATTAAACCAATTTTCTGATGGGGGTACAAAATTAAAACTTTATTTCTCCAAACAACATAATATCGGCCTCGTAACGAAAACAAAATCAATTGCATACACAATAATTAAAAAAATAACTAAACTATACAGCAAACACCAGAAATTTGGTTATATGTATTACAGCCAATATTCTGTTGTCGACATTTATGAAAATACGTGAGTATATTAAATAAAGAAGTCTATTTTAATAAAGCTAATGCCTTCCTAAGAAGACACTAACTCTATTAAAAGCATTTTATTAATTGTGCCTTGTGCGCGAGCGTACTATTTTCTCTTGACGCATAATTACTACTTTTTAAATTCAGTAAAATAGAAAAGTATGAAATAAAACATGTTATGTATACAGACGTAAAATGTCAATACTCGTCTAGAAATTCTTCACTAAGTTCCTTCATCGTCTCGTATATTGTTAAAACAACTGTTATCATCGTTAACCAACATCGTTAACATGGTACCGGAATTGTTAGTACTCGTACTTCTATAGAATTTCAATACATCTACAAAATACCCAAATTATTTAAAATTAGCATATAATAAAACGTAAAACTGGTAGATGCAGATATAACAGTACTCGATGTAGTAAAGATTAAAGTACCTATATATAAAATGAAGTCATAAACGTTTTTATATTGTAACGGTTTAAAACGTTTGTGAATTTCTAGGTTAAACCCTTCGTCATAAAACGAAAAACATTTTACAGTAACTCTACGTATAAAATTATAAATCAATTTCATTTTATTTCGTACTTTCTATAAAACTGACTTTTAGCAACATCGGTTAGACAGATTTTATTGTACCTTAAGTTTTGGAGCATCTGTATACTGAAAAAAGAAAAGTTGAAGGTTTTATTTGCAGTACCTTAAAAGTAGACCAAAATAAACAGTAAATACAAATTCAATATTTTTCTGTAAACTTCTAAAGAATAATAAAAAAAGGTCTAGAGGCATACCGCTAACAGTTATTCAAAGAATATTATAAAAGAATCAAGGGATCTGTTAAGTAGGTCAAATTTATAAAAATGTATGCAAGAAACATTTCCAGATTCTCAGTTCTTTTATCGTTTCAATTATTTTTTGCTATGTTCTATTTTCAACTGATGCAAAATGATGATTAAGAATGGTTAACTTACGAGTTTGACGTTCAGCTTCACTTACCTGAAACAAAATGTTTTTATAAGAACAATGTTTAAAAAAGAATTTTGATGTGATAGAATTTTTTATTACCGTGCGGGGTAAAAAGATAATAAAAATAATTGTTTCTTGATTTATCTCTTATTCATTTATATTTTACAATTAAATACCATCGCCTATAGAAATATAGTTGATTTGAATTTATACATATTGGTCTATAACTACTTTTGTTCACTGGGATTGATTATGGCAACGTTGATTCCAACCACAGTACAATTTAGCCTCAAGAAATAAATTCACACAAAATTATAACTTTTGTTATATTTCTTCTTGTTTCATCAAAGCAAATTAATGATATGTATTTGGAGTTTATAGTCTGTTGTGAAAATTTTTAATCGCATAGTGAAAATAAATAAAAAATTAAAATTGCGTCATAAACAAAACCCATAGATAAGGGAGTTGTTTCATACATTAGTTGTTTTGATGGAGAGCTCGACAACATTTTTATTGTTGAATTAGTAAGTTTACATTATATGGCAAAAAATAGATCTAAATGTGAAAGAAATCTACAAGAGTAGAAAGAGCAAAATACGTGGATTGATAAAAATTGATTTTTTATCTAAAAGTAATTACGCTACATCTATTTCCACTAGTATCGTTATATTATAATCGTGTCTTCAAACAAGCAAGTTTAAACGCGTCTGCTAATAATATATAGTCTCTTTACTGATATTGTGTTAGCAGTGTCTGTCGTGAAGCTGAGTTGTTGCATTATTGTTTCAAGTTGAAAAAAAGTCAAAAAGAAAGTCTGTTAGCACATTGTAAGAGTATAAGAAAAGCTCGAAACGTTTTTCTACCTCATATACAGATGAACATGGAAAAACAAAAGTGTTTGCAAAATGTTATGTAAAGAAAGAGACATCATTATGACAACGTTCTGTTTGTCAAGTTGCTTTTGATTTGCTCTACTGGCCACTAAAAATCTTCCTGTCTGTTAATATCTGCTTCATTTACTACATTTAGCACCGTCGTACTTCAGGATATTTCCGAAAACAAAACGCCAATACTGACATTAGAATATCACAACGGAGCAAATGAAATGTCTTCAAAGCTGCTCCCGGTCATGGAATCAAACTTGAGATAAAGCAACGGTAATAACACGTCTGGTGAGTTTGTTCTTTACTTTAAGGAGCATAAAAAATGGAACCATTAACAACAACAAAAATACAGTGTAAGATGTGATGAGGGAAACCTTGTATCTTTATAAGGGTTGAAATTAATGGATAAAGATTTGTCTTCATTTAGTCTTCTTTTAGAAACAGGTGAAAAATTTACGTTTCGACCTATTTCGTTCTTTACCTTGCGGCCTTTCCCAACGAGTATTTATTATTTGAATAAATAAGATATTAATATAAGTCATATAAGGACATTTCACATCATCGAAATATTTCACTGTACTATCTAAAACATCCGAAAACAATAAAAGTAATCTTATATATAAAGTATCTTGTAATAATTTTAACGCTGTTTATATAAGACAGACATCTCAGTATTTAGGAAATACAAAAAAATTAAACTGCATTAACAAACCATGAATTATAAGAAAAATAGTATAAAAACTGAACGGAATCAAAAAGTGAATTTCTAGAATTGGTTCATATCCACGAAAAAGAGAATTTGGCAATAAAAACATATAAAAGAGAAATAAGAAACTGAAGAAATGAATAAGTATTTATGAAGAAATATACTGATTGCTAAGAAGCCGATTGAAACAAAGTACTGAAGGAACAATTGAATATATAGTTACAAAAAATAGAAAGTAGTATAATTAAAAGATATCAGAAAATATAAAATAACATCTCCAATTTATATTACATTCTCTGTATAAATTTAGGTAAGTTTTTTGTCGGTTGTTGACTCCATAAGTGAAATTTGCTGAATAGAATTTATGCCAATCTCTTGCCCGTGATGCAGAACCGTCGATCATAAATAAAAATCAAATTGTTCTCTACAATAGGCGAGTAAACTGATTTTAACGTGTTAAGAGTGTCACGACATGTCATTTCCAATAATACAACTTCTTCTAACGGGCTATTTGAAAATCGATCAGGAGATTAATGTCTCTGGTAAAGGTCTGAAAATGATTGATCGGAATTTTTAGGAATTCGGCGACAGCATGTGTAGAGGAGTTGAGTGGACTCATCATCCTACAAATAATCATAGTATAGTCGTGAACGCAACATTTTTGGTTGTTTCGGTGCATGGCTAAAGAAGGTTACCGTAAATATTGAATATCTCATAAAGAAACATTTAAAACAATCCATTTGAAAATGTATTTCAATAAACGTGCGAGAATTGTTTACTACCAGACAAATGTGAAGGCAATTAGTTTCGGTGTAAAATTAGTATATTAAGAAGTAATGTAGTTCAAATAAGACATAATTAGTGCAATTAAATCCATACCTATGGCATTAATTCCTTCCTGACTTTCCCAGATAACATCGTGAACATTTAAGTAACTTTTGTTAGTTTGAAAAAAATGTGTAAAAAGGAATTTCGTGGGTTGATGAAGTAGTGGTGTTTGAAAAAAAAATTCTATTGAAGCCAAGTCGTGCTCTTACGTTTGTCGTTTTACATTTTTTTAAGAACCCGTGCGAGGCTTTATGTATTATGTATTTCAGTTTGACTATGAAATGCGTAAACATAAAACGGAGACTGGACTATAAATAAATGTGACAGTAGAATTGGACACTCCGAGGAGAAATTTCACCAAATTTAATATTTTAAGTACTATATACTTATAATAATAGAGCCAAATATATTTATTTTTTAACTATATATTATATAACTTAGTAACTTGAAGTTGGAATATATTAGTCTCGTTGTAAAAATAGTTATAATTATGTTGAGTGGTATTTGGTATTACCCATTCAGAAGATAACAAGCAATGTAATCACTATAGAGGAATAATTATTACTGTGTATTAAAATTTACGAGAAAATCCTAGAAAACAAATTGTACGTTGGATATAAAAACCTGCAAATAGTGAGAATATTTGAAGGAGCATATGCTTTGACTTTGACATTTGAAACAACACACTGAAGCAGTTTGGTTCAGTTGTTTTGCTGGAGACGAGAATCATTAGACGATGACCCACTTGCGGGAGGTCCTGTGACGATGATTACTTCAGAAAACATTAAAATAATAAAAGAAATTGTTCCATTACCGGCGCCTGAAAACAAAACAAACTACAGCCCACACCGGCATTTTCAAAATGAATGTTCTAAGAATCCTATATGAGTATTTAATATGACAAAAATGAGTGAATGATGGGTGTCTGAATTCTCAGCGCAGTGCAAAAGCAGCTTCAATGTTTTGACTAAGGAAGTGTAATCCAATCATTTGTAACGGGTGATGAAACTATGGTCTTTTACTATAAATCGACATCCAAAAGAGATTCCATGTAGTGTCATCTGAAAGGAGAGCTCGTGCCAAAAAAACAAAGGTCCCAAGAAGCACCAAAAAAGTGATGGCTTTCCAAGGCTAATGTACACGATTGTTGTTTCACAGTGAACTATATAGTCCTGATTTGGCCCAGTCCGACTATTTTTTGTTCGCAATGCTATGTTTAATGGTAAAATACTCAACAGCGACGATGAAATTAACCAGGCGGTGTATGAACATTTTGACTCTTAAGTTGCATCATATTTTTATAGTGACTTAGACACTTTAGTCAGACGTTCAAAAAGTATGTGTAAATAAAGGGAAAATACGTATAAAAGTTAAATAATAACTTTAATTTACTGGTTGTCGTCAGAGCGCTCTACGTGTAAGTAGGAGTGAGCAGCTGTTTGTTGAAAGTTACCCCTTGATGAAAGTTAAAGGGTTAAAAATGTTCCGAGAAGAAATGAAAGGGACGCCCGTCGACATCGAGTTCTGATGAAAATGTTAAGCGAATTCGGGCTTGTGTTCTTAAAGACAATACTTTGACAGTCAGAATAATAACTGTCAATTCCCAAAACAATCGTTCACGAAATTCTGACACAAAAACTTGAAATGGGAAAATTGTGTGCAAGAATCGCACCGATGCTCTTGATTCCAGAACAGAAAGCAAAGGGGGTTGAGTACTGTGAGGATTGGTTGGAAGCAAAGGAGGGAAGAGGGGACGTTCACAAGGAATTTATGCCTTCCGGCCAGCGATTGAATGGAAATTCTTATGTTGTAGTTTTGAATCGTCTCAGAGCTTATGTGTGCCGAGTTCGACTGGATTTGGCACAAGGAAGTAGACAGATCACATAATGCATCCACACACACTTAACAGCCAAAATACATAACAAGCCAAAATACAGAATGGTTATTTAGGGGTAGCGACTGGGAGATGCGGAAGCCATTAAGACAGAAAAGACACGATAACTGAATAGAATCACAATGGCATTGGCAGAAGTGCAACTAGTCTTTGAAGAGTTAGAGTACTTTGAAGGACATCATATTGTGTTACCTGAATAATTGTAAAAATAAAGATATTGTCCAAGTTTTACATCTATTATGCGGACAAACGTCGTATATTAATCGTAGATTTTTTTATTTATATATTTTTTTCTTAGGCTAAGAACTAGTAGTGGACTGCACTAAGTACATACGAATAAAATACATAAAAATAATTTTACTCAACTCAAATTTTTATTTTCTAAGCTTTTTCACTTTTCAAATACATACTAATAATTTTGTTATGGGGTTTCTAATACACACTAATAATTTTGTTATGGGGAAGTCTCTTATGATATTATACCAAATGAATTTCTGTAAATACAAATAAATCTGAGATTTGCAGCTCGAATGATTGGAGCGTTGGCCAATACGCGATAAACTAAAGTATAACTTTCCTAAAACTCTGAAACTTATGAGGATCGTGATCAATTAAAATGAGTATATATTAAACAATTCACGGGAATTTATAGGACAGCGCCTTAATTGAAATTAAGTGAAAATCAATGTTAATTCAATTATCGCTTTAATGCCAGTGGAGTGGTTCTGCCGATTTGTTCGTAATTTTCCCCTTATATTTGTCTGAAGACGAGTCCATAAATCTGTCTCACTTTAACTCGCTGAAAGAAGTGTTATAAATTATCAAACAAATTGAAATTAACGACCTTTGAGAGTGTTGTTACGGGAACAAAGAAGCACTTTTCGAACACGTTACATGAAAAGAACTCTTGACGAAATCCAAACTTAAGCTGTGAAGAACGAAAACAATGTTTGAAAAAAAAACTTTATTTGATTTTGAAGCGAACTGAAACAGTGGTAATGAAGCAAAGTATTCAATTATCATCATTTGAAAAATAATAAGCTAAAATATACCAGGTGTCCAGGAAGTTGATGTTGAAATTTAGAGAGGGAGTTCAAATAATCTTTTTTCGTAATAAAAATTTATGCTTAGTAGAAAATTGTAAATATGAATAATACATAATGTCAGTTATTGATCACGTATTTTATGTTCTACAAGGGATGCCACTTAAGTTTTGAAACAGACAAATAAAAACAAATATTTCTAATTGTGTATGCTTCATTGTTTTTAAAAATATTCTCCATTAAGATCAATACATTTTGGCATGCGTTTGAACCAATTGTCGTAGCATTTTTTCCATTCTGATTGGGGTACCTCCAAAAAATGTGAATTGAACGCCTCAACCGCTTCTTCAGGTGTAGACAAACGTTAACCTCGCAATCAGCCGGAATAAGAAGAAATCATTGGGTGCCAAACAAGACTGTATGGCGGATTTTTCGACGTCTTGACTGGAAACTTTTTTGTTTAAATTTATGTCTGAGAGCTCGTATTATCGTGGTGGAGAATTATTCGTCTTCTGCGATAAGTACCCTTGTTTTTTTCAAACAATTCTGGTAAAACAAAACGGCGCAACATATGTCCAGTTATTTCGAAAAAACAGGCGACTATTTGCTTCGAAATACTTTGTGCGCGAAGAACTTGTGTTGGATTTGACTCGTCTAGAAAGACCCATACAGTCGATTAATTTCCGATTCATATGCATAGATCCATGATTCGTCGTCTGTCATATTGAAAAACCGCGATTGAATTTTTCACCATTTCTTTGCATCAACCGACACGAACTTTTTTGGAGCGATTGTCGAATTATGCGGTATCCAACGCAAAAACAGCTTTTAGATAGCCAAACGTTCATGCAATAGTGTATGTATGCGAGCGGAAAAAATGTCCAAGTATGCCTAAATCTAACGGTATGACAAGATCTTGCAAAATTGCACGGCATTTATGATTTCTGGCCCTACAACTGATTTTGGACGACCTTCACGAAATTCATTCTATAGCGAAGTGCGACCACGATTGAAATCGAAACATCAGCGAAACACGGTAGCTTGAGATGGTTCTTTATCACTAAAAGTCAAAATGAGTTGATCCGCCAACTGGCGATGGTTCAAGCCACGTCGAAAGTCACAGAAAATCATCTCACGAAAAAGATTCGCGATTTAATTCCATTTTTTAATCAAGATAAATGTCTCTACGTTCTACGTTCGCAGTACGTTCATCATTCAAACTTTATAATGGCACTGTGTCAGATTTGACATATTCACATACATGTTGCCATATGTTGCCTCAGAACTGAAGTAGGAACTCTCGTATGTTGATTATTTAAATTAATTTACGTTAAATTAAATTCATTTGTGGATTAAAACTACTACTACTAATTAACGTTTTGGGAAAAATGTCGACATTTTATACTCGAATGTGCGTACAGAAATTTTAAATAATAATATCATCAGATTCAATTTTCGCGATTATTTATTTACTTAATTACACTACACCACTGCCAATTAATGGGTAGGAAAAACTTACCTAAAAGTTAACAATCAAACTAAGTTTGATAGTACTAATAAACAGGGATAAATTCAGATGATATGTTAATTATATACGAGGGTGTATTGATATCTAGTTATCCTAGACCAGTTCCGTGTATAAACAAAATATTGCGTTACCATAGCAACGAACAATAACTTATTAGAAGTGTCAGTGTAAAGTTTGACGTCAAAACCAGAGTTACGCAATAAATTAAAAGAAAAAAGATGTCCACCGAAATTGTGAAAATCTAAAAATTGGAGTATCAAGCCATTATGAAGTACCTGTATTTAAAGGGTTGAGAGGTAAGCAGATTTACGAAGATATGCTTAATACCCTTGATGATCAATATCCTTCGTATGCGTCCGTGAAAAATTGGACTGCAAGCTTCAAAAGAGGTAAATTTTCCATTGAAGATGATGACCAATCAGGAAGGCCAGTTTCTGTGCCAGTCCCTGAAAATATCGATGCAGTTCATGACATGATTTTATCAGACCCTCGAATTGGGCTAAAACTGAAGCACTCATACGAACGCATTCATCTATAGTTCACGTCAATTTGGACATGAGAAAAATTGGTGCAAAATGGATCCCCAAATGTTTGAATGTTGACCAAAAGCGTGCAAGGGTAGAAGCATCGCATTCGATCTTTGCTCGATTTGAAAACGATGTAGACTTTTAAACCGAATTGATACTATGGATGAGACTTGGGTACATTTCTACGATCCAGAAACAAAACAACAATGGAATGGTGACACCCTGGTTCTCCAAGACCTAAGAAGTTTCGTGTCTAAAAATCTGCTGAAAAAGTTCTTGCTTCAGTTTTTTGAGATTGCCATGGAGTAATCATGATTGATTTTTGGATAAGGGTAGAACAATAACTGGAGGTTACTATTCGACATTACTGACCACTCTATGGGAGAAAATTAAAGAGAAAAGCCGCGGAAAGCTATCCAAAAGTGTTTTGTTTATGCAGGACAACGCCCCTGCACACAAATCTCATGTTGCCAAGCAAAAAATTCATGATTTAGGATTTAAATTCTTAGAACACCCCCTTATTCCCCAGATTTGGCTCCGTCCGACTATCATCTCTTTCCTCAACTGAAAAAAAGTTCAAATGGTCGTAAATTTTCTTCCAACGAGGAGGTAATAAAAGCTGTGGAGGTCTGATTTGCAGAGCAAGAAGGAACATTTTTTTTTAAAGGTCCAGAGACGTTGCAGGTTCGGTGTAATACATGTTTCTAATTAAGAGGAGAATATGTTGAGTAATAAGATGCTTTGACATTGAAATTTTGTTTGGTTCTATATAGAATTTTTCAATATATCCTTGTAGTGCACACAAGGATACGAAGAAATCAAGCCCAACAGTTGCAAATATTTCCATGATAACTTGGATAATTAAAAAAAATACAAAACGGTATGTTAGCGTTTAGATTAGATGAGCTATGGCGTAAAGACTACCACTAATAGATCTATTGTGTACCTCGGACTGTTGACCAGAGAGATAGCAAGGACTTTGCAAATTCAGCTACCTCTCTAGAGTCTTTGCGGCTTACTCTATAAAGTTCGATTTACAAAGATCTTTGAATGTTGCAAAACTTTTAAACATAGTTTATATTAGCTTGTTCCAGTTTCAAATCTATGTTCCTGGTCACTTGTTACAGAGAGTAAAGGTTCGATTTATAGTGTGAGAAAGACATGACAAACTGATTCAATCGTGAAAAAATACATCAAAACGAATTTAAAAGTAGCTGTGCTGCCAAGAGAAGATACGATTAGTTGATTTTGAAGAGAAGGATCAAGAAAAGATTCTTATTTCTACTTGACTTCTAAGTTCTATTTCATTTATTAGAGAATAATTTAAAGCATTGTAGCTTGTTGTGGAATCACTAAATTTTATTTATTGCTTATTTAAATCAAAATGCAACATTTGTAAATCCAGCTTTCAACACCACGCGTTATTTAAAGTATACATGTCGACATAAACAACCCGTGAAACCTGAAATCAATTCTAAATGTCAAATTTTAATGATTGCATGATTCAAAAGCTGTATTTAAATCTTGAACAATCTTAATTTTTCGGATTAAATATTTATACTTCTGTCAGAAGAAATGCAGTTATATTCACCGCATCCTTGTCGGCAACAGTAAAACGTCGATCTTTACCATCGGATAATAATAAACAATACGCTCTATTTTTGGTTGATGTCATGTAAGAGTGAATCTGATAATTCGCATCATCTACAAAAGACAAAAATACCGCAAATTGCTACCATCTTAAAAAAGGAATACGTAATGTCCGGTGCATCAATGAAAGACTTCCGAAAACCGTCCTCTTTGGTAGATATACTTTTTGGCAACGTCATTCTAGTTAATTAGCTTCATGAAAGCATGCACTTTCACAAATGATTTTATATAGATTCCTTTGTTTATTCTCAATGTTTTTGTAGTTTCGGATGGAAAGTTCACGCAGACGACGTCTGGTACTGCTCCAACATTTTCTAGTAAGCAAAGTAAGCAAGAAACTATTGTTCATCTGTAACTGTTATATTTTGATCATTCACACTTTTGATAAACTTAACGTCAGGAGTGGCTATTGCATAATCGCTTCAGTTCTCTCATAAAAATGAAGACCTCAAAAATAGATAATTACATAGGAAAATTTCTAATAATCCTTCTACTTACCAATTCATGCTACTGACGTATTATTATACATCCGGGATACACGCACGTGCTCTGCGCGCTCTTTCGATAACACACTTTACGATTCCGGCGCTCTAAAACAGTGGCGTGATTAGGCTGGAGAAATTGGCTCCAATCAATTTAGCGCAACGCTCAATACAGTGCTGAGTAAATAGCGTTTTTCGCGACATTTCAATCGATTACACGAGAAGAAAAACGCAAACTTGGGCCCCAAATTTAGGCGAGGTATATGAAGTTATTTTAAATCGTGCAAATAATTTTAATGAGTATCTAATAGTTATCACTTTTCTATTCGTATTGCAGCAAATTTTCCGATGATAAATTCACTTCTGCATGTTCCAATTGATTTGTTTGTTATTGCACCATTCAATACCGTTTCTAAATTTCTAATTCAAAACCTCTAGCAGATATACTGAAGGAGACTACAAAATCGTAGAAACATCTCACATGATAACGATGTTTTTCAACACTAAATCGATTCAAAATCTTTCTTATAGATTCAATGACCGAAAATTAATAGTTGTTCCCATGAGAAAAAGCTTTATATCTGATATAGACAATTTTAATGGCAAAAATCAACAAAGTTTGCGTACCAAGAAGGAGATAGAATAGAAATAATTTGTAAGAAATAGATAGCAAAACGATCTGTCCTAACATGTAAAGCATCCTTAGTTTATTGAACAGGTTCTCAACTTGGTTAAGTTACTGAAAGTGTTAAACATGTTTAAGTTGTTGCTAACACAAAAAAATTATATTATATTTTTTTCCTCGTGGATAAGATTATATTATTCGTAATTCTTATAGACAAATAAATAAAAAGGTGAAAAAACTTTGACTCCCGTCACATTTGTGACAAATGAAATTATTGTGTTGAAACATTTTGAGTATTTATATACCAGTTTTTTATCAGCACTAAAAATACATGTTTTCTTAAAGACATGTCATGATGAGGTCAGAATATTTGAGATCTGAAATTTTCAGTAATTTTGACTGTTTATTTTTTACCAGGGAACATAAACAGTTCTTGGCTGCCATATTGCTCTATATTATCTTTGTTTATCTCTCGGCTATTCCACCCGCATAAAGCGACAATATTTCGTGTAAACAGTTTTAGGTCCTGAAACGAAAGTAACAATTTTCAAAACTGTACAGATATTCTAACACTATTTTTATAATGTCGTATGTTTCTTTTAAATGGGCTTCGTAGAGAGTGGTGGAAATTTATTTTGGTTATGGAGCAGTACAGCCTTAAGACTTGACTTTGAGGAATCAATGAAGAGTCCCTCTTTGAGATCTTTAAGCTACAATGGGTTAATCAAATGCAGTGCTTGAGGATTGTGAATTCGGTTTCAATTTCTTCGTTCTCAAAACTACTTGGACTTAACCCTTGAATTGGAGAAGACACTGCTTCCAAATGAGGAACTGTTTTTGTTACAGAAGATACCTCCACGTATTTTATCGTATTTTATCGATTTTCTCGAAAAAATTTTATAACAGTCATTTTGGTAGATTGGTAGATTTGCGCCACGTCAGTGGTTTACCAAAAGACAGTACTGAATATTGCCAATCAAACCAACCGGTCAAATTTCTGTGACATAAAATACAGCAGAAGTGTGGCATCCAGTATTTATCCTAGTTGTGAATATGTCGGTTGAATTATGCACGATAGCACTTCTCAAGATGTAATAGGCTTTTTTGACTTTTAGGTGTATGTTCACTGCAAATATAACAAAATAAGTTGAGAAAATTAACACATTTTCTTGAGATATTATACTATTCAGCTGTCTACCAAAGGTGGCTTCGCGAAAATTATTGATGATAACTTTGAGATACTTACAGAATAAAACGAAAAAGTGACACATTGATAAAAAATATTGAAATGATTTTAGACATGAATGACAAAAACTTTTGCTTAGCGTAATTAAAACAATTCGAATATTCTTTAAGGCCTAGGTAAAGACGGAAGGTGCATTGTAATTTATATTTTTCTTGTGTGTGTACAACCGTACCAACAATCTATCATTTCAGCATGGAAGCTGCTAAAATCAAGGGTATTTTGACTATAAACCTTTTACATTTGAATTTTTTCAGATTGCAGAATATGTAAAATGGTTCACAATTAGCTTTCGATTTTTGTGCTATTCAATGTGATTCTGTTTTCATATATGATTAAGTAGTAATTGATTTCATTACTCCAAACTTCAAACAAAACACAATCGGTAACAATTGGGATTATAAAAACTAATTTTAAGCAAATTAATTTTCGTTGTTTAATCATTTTCCATGACAAAAAAAGTCACATCATGAGTAAAATAATTTCACATCACATTTCAGCGTCGACATGCTCGAAAAATCACACGTGTTTCAAAGACCTAATATCAGTTTATACTTTAATAAAGCATTTATTTTACGAAAATTACTAATTTTCAGTGAGTACGGTACACTCAGTTCTAAATCTGACAATACTAATTTATTTCCTATAATTTTTATACTTTTTATAAAATATTTTTTTATGAGATTTTTGTGCTTTTTCATTATTTTTTTTTCTTTTGTTCAGTTATATCTAATTGTGCTGTAGTTCTAAGCAAATCTGGTGTTGTTCATTAATTTTAATTCGTTCCACAAAGAAATAGCGTGTTAGATTATCACGCAACTCAAATAGAAACCGTCTCTATTCTCAAAATGTAATTTAGCGTGTTTTTTTAATCCAACTGTTTATTGAAATAAACTCTACTTAGTGAAATCATCATTCATTTGATCCAAAGGAGAATATGAAATGATTGATAGAATTAAATAACTATATTGGAAATCGAAGTTCCATTATGGTCGATACATTATGTACAATTAATTGCATCACTTTACAATGAATGTCTGTATTATAAATAAAGCATTTTATCCAAGATTTATTGTAAAAGTGAAATATTATACCGAACCAACGTCAACGCATAAAGGTATAACTTAGAATTAATTACAGAAACTTCAGCCTATTTGAAGAAAAGTTTCAACGAGCAACTCCCCGAAAATCCCAAAACTCTGATATTTCGGACCCATCGAAAATATATTACCCAAACCTTTTCGCTTGCTAAAATTCTAAACAACTACATGAATCACTCTTCGCTTCTATCGGCATTCGAAAAATATTTCGAAAATATAAATTATACTAAATCAAGTCGTAGAACTGAAATATTTGTCACCACAGATAACTGAAATCAACGAAAGTCCATCATCCATTAAAACAGTGAAACTAGTAGTTTTCTAAATGAAAGGTTTATGTCGACTCAGATAATTTATGTGCTATGTCGTCATATTGTTATTTCAAATATATTCTAAGTGTTTAAAACGCAATGTTTTTATCAGCATACATGTCCGTAAAGTAATATATACAACTCGGTTAAGTATAACATGGATGTTATAAAAAAATATAGAACTGTTGAATCTACAAAAAAAAGCAACTGAAAAGCCAACGGTATTTGGGAGGAGCTCTTGACCGAATATATAGTCTTGTTTACAATATATGTAATAAGTATCATAGTGTAAGTTGAAATATGTTTATTAAGTGTTACTACACCATATGGTTTCATACCTTCCTGATGTTCTCAGATGATTTGGTAAAAATTCATACATCAGGATGGCGATCTTATAAATATTGGTAATTGGTTGACGACAATGGAAGGAAAATGAAATAAACTATAGCTCTAAGAGATGATCCAAGAAGTTGAATAAAAGGGGAAAATTTTACTGAATATATTAGTCGTATTAGTACAATCCATTTGGTCACTGTGGAAGACTCATAGGAGGCAAAGGAGCAAAGGAGCAAACTTAAGGAGATTGGAAGAAAAACAACAATTGGCAGCAACACTGCGAGTTCAAAAATTGTAAGTTAGAATTACAAGCTATTTTTATGAACTACTTCACATATAATTTTTGTTTAGCTGAAACTGTACAACCTTCGAATGTATAAAAAACAGTTGAGAAGGCAACGGTACTTCAAAAAATTTTGATCGAATGTAGTCGTGTATACAGTATGTGTAATTGGTATTTAAGAAGTAATACAGTGTGAGTTAAGTGTTAATTAGTAGTGGATTAAAATCCCAGCAACATTTGTTTCTAACGAACCTAGATGAATAAATATTCAAAAAGCATACATACATCACAGGATTATTTTCTTCTACGATACACTCGATTGTTTTACATAGTCAGTAGCGTCGGGTATGTTAAGGTGGTATTCACACAACCGCAATGTTTGGCGTCAATATGTTTATTTGTATTAAGCTATTGTAATGACAATGTATACATCAAAATACTTTCATACACATTTAATAAAGTCAATTACTCTCGTGACTGAAACGTAGAATTGAGAAATCTGAGAAACAAAATTAAGGAATAAAAGTCACGTTTCTTATACCCTCCTATGCTCAATTGTCTCACTAAGTGATACTTCTCCCTCTCATGATATGTGAACGCATTCTATGAATGAATTCAACCTAGGAATGATACAACTAACAAAACGAGGTAGTGCTATAAAGAAGAACAGTAAACTGTGTGTGCGAGTTATACGTTGATGAGGCCTAGGGGTAAGTTAAAAGTAATCTTGAATGTTTTAAATGTTGGCTTATAGAATTTAACATTATATGAAACCGGCTTTAATATGTCGTTATTTTAATTCGAAGCGTTACCTTTTTGAACTTCATAATAAATAACAAGCAAAGACTAGGTTTTCTGGCAACAATTTTTTTTATTTACATAATCATCTAATTATGGTAATCACCCATTGTGACAGAATTGAAATTTAATTTAACATTCTAAATAGTCAGTGAGGCATGAACAATAATCAGTAATTATCCTTTAAATATAACTGTATGACTATTATACAAATAAACTACATCCAAATATATAAGTAATCGAACTTTTTTCATTTCCGCATATTTTGATAGTATGTAAATAAGACACTTTGAAATATTGGATGTCCTATATATCTTTGAAAAGTTTTGTAATGGGTTTAGTTTGTTTCCAACGAAATCCCATTGACTTCCCGGAAAGGACCTTTTACCCCTTTATATCCTTTTTCTTTGAATTGTCTCAAAATATTTGATACTGTAAACATAACTTTGTGGACAGTAAACTCAATGGTTGTTATTTTACGTAAAACGCTTTTATCTGCATCATCTTGATTGGTTTGTAGGCCAGGAAATGAAGCATACAAAAATCTTTGTAGAAAACGGATGATGCCGTCAAATAAAACATATTCTTAGAATAATGTTGATGTGCTTGGGAAAGGTACATGCAGTAATTTTTTATGAATATTTGAGACGACGGTTTTTTATATAACGTGAAAAATACTGAAGCAATCGCAATGGTATGTATAGATAAATAGTAGATAATTAAAATATGAACAAAATGAGAGGGCAAGCGAATCAATAGAATAATTAAGGACCTAAAAAACTTGGAAACCCCGAAAAATTAGTAATTCAGTTACCTTTATCGCAGTTGCAATTGTAATTTTTTTATGCGATAATTTGTAACTTGTCTGAATGCGCTTTCAAATGTTAAAGCTGTTTTCAAAAATGTAATGTAGAGCAACAAATGTACATTTTCCGAACATGAATAAAAATGACCAAAACATGGATAACAGCGGCAATCGAGAAAAGATATAGTATATAGAATATATATAAATATCCTAATATGAATGCGGTATAATTCAGTTCAGCTCAAATGTCGCTCCAACTCAAATGTCAATCCGACCCCTACCACAACAACATATTTGAAGTGGCCTATAAGAATAAAAATTATTCCCGGTATAGCCAATCTTCACCTATTATTTGCTCAATACAAAAACTAAACCAGAATTTGGTTAATCTTCATATAATATTTACTATATATACGAGGGCATTGCGTAAGTATCGAACGTTTTTGGTCTGGTCGTTTTTACGTGCGGAGCATCTCAATCGACGTATAGTAATCATGAAAACATTTCCACGTTGCTAGATTTTTCGATATTCAACTACCTGTTTTATAGTTTTCGTTGACAAAAAAAACTGGAACATAAGAAAATTTATAGGAAAGTCTAAAACGAACCGCATGAAATTTTCGTCAAAGAATGGTGTAGATTTACTTTGAACATGTCCGAACTAACGTTCACGATCCGAGCATTGTGATTGACAAATTAGTTTTTCACAATTTTCATGAACTTTGTTTTTTGAGTTTATCAAGTAAACGCTAGAATAAGACACATTTTTGTAAAATGGCGCCAATTTTGCTAACAAATCATCATAAGGGGTAAGCGAATGGGAATAGATTTGATAAATCTAGAAGCCCATAATTACTAGATCGAATCGTGAGTGGTAAGATACAACAATTGCAATAGAAAACTTCAGTACATGTGGTACTAGCATTCGAGTTTTCTCCCTCATAAAAACAACTAAGAAAAAGGACGCCTCAATCATTTGGGACAACATTGCACTAAAGAACTTCCTAGTCCATTCATAGATGTTTTCCCTAATATCTTGTATAGTTCCGAACTAACATCTAGTGATTTTCAGCGCTTTGATGATAAGAAGGAGCTGCGGATACACGTTACAGCGTACCTTCAAAACTTATTAACAGCTATCGAAATTACCTTAATATGTTTAATTACTATTGTAGAAGAATAGAATTTACGTAGCTCTTTCAGATAGAGAAATTTTCTATAGTTCTTTATTTTAATAGATAAGCTAATTTTTCTTCAATAATATGGGAAAAATGTCGTCATGGAATAAAACCATTTTCTTAAATTCCATTTTCTTTAAATAAGTGAAGACACAAATTTGGAATCCAAAAACGGTGTAACCAACCATAACTTTATTGATTTTTGGTTTGTTAGGATCACCTTCCTCGGATGAAGCCCAATATTTCGACTGTCTTTTTGTTTCTGGTAGACAATGGTGTACCCAAGTTTCATCTATTATTTATTTACTCTGATTAAGTTTGAGAATATCTAAACATTGAATTAAATGCGTTTGTGATCAGCATTAAGCAATGAAAGCACCCACCTCGCAGATATCTTTTTTATATGTAACGTTTCATGCTAAAATGGTATATTCGTTTCATTAGCTATCTCACCTACTTTTATCAGAAGATCTGGAGTAATTACAATAAAGGCAAGTCCGAAATATTCAACATCATCCCGTGATTAAATGAACTTTTAATATACTATTTACGTAACTTTTCCCCTTTTCCTTCAATTGTTTTACCATGCAAAACATAATGCTCTAAGTAAAATTTTGATTAAAAACGTTGCGGAAATTAACAATATAATCAACATAGTGAAATTGTTGTCTTGTTCTGAAAAATCACTCTTCTATCAAACCTCCCTCGTATTAAAATTTTTAGTAAAAACTCAAATCATCAGAAATTCCAAACGGTACCATCGCTAGTATTATGTTAGCTTTCATGTGGTTAATCTTATTATTTTTTTATTCCCAAATTCAATTTATTATTTCTATGATTAAGTCACGTACAACAAACACAAAAGTGATTTCTATGAAGAAATTTTATTGTTTCCAACATATTTCACGTATACGTTAGAAGTTTTAAGTTCACCTTGGTTCAAAACACTCGTAAAATACCAGTTAACCATGTATCAGTTTTAGTATCCCATAAAATTCACAACTTTATTTGAAGCCCCTGTGAAGTATACAAAAGAAAAATAAAAACATTTTTTTGCTTATGATAATCGCCGAATAGGTAGTTGCTAAAACCAAACATCTAGTACAGATAGCTACTTAATACGCTCTAATCATATCAATAAAATCTTTTCATCGAAAATGTTATCCAAAATAATAAGGCCAGTATCTTCTAATCTGCAATCATTTGAAGCAAACAGTTCAATAATCTTTCGTCCTTGTGTAACAAATGCATTTGACTTCCTGCGCAAAATTGTTTACGAAATATTAAATGTTTTCTGAATTACCGCCGTAGTTTACAGAAATAACCATATACACAGTAAAAGATATCGTACCCAGAGCTTTTAATTTGCAACTGAGTAGGGTTAAACAATTTTTGTGATACTTTTATTTTTCTTCTGTGTATCTTTCTTGTACGTTGAAAGATCGCCATACTTCAAGTCTTTTCAAAGTGTACAAATCAGCGCAATTTTCCACCAATATGGTTGCCGAAGAATGCCTAAGCCCATGTCCGGTATAGACTTCGGGATTTTTCAGTTTCAGGTATTTTGCAAGTTTCGGAACAGCGCTATTATGGCATCCACCATGTTGGGCGAACACCTAGGATTTCGGTGTGCAACAAATAATCTTCTGCTGCTCATATTTTTACGCCGTAGATATCTGTATATTTATGGTAAACTCCAAAGTGCTCGAATATACGTACCTCATTGGTAATGAGATCTGATTACTTCCATCTCGCAAAAATACAACAATATAGTGCCCATAATCTTCCACATCGTCTAAACACATTAAATTATCTCTACGACATGCGCCAAAGATCCCAAACACTGAAATCACTTTTGCTAGTAGATATTGTTCATCTGAAGCTTCGCATATAAATGTGGTGACTTGTTCTACCTTTAGTACCCTGGACAGGTTTGGTTTATAGCCCACAGCCTGACCGTTCAAAAAAGTAATTGGATATTTTGTGATGCCAGCAATTCCTTTTATAGCTCTTTAGCAATGCGAACCGAATCCATAACGTGGAAGATTTTTCATATTCTTGGCTTTTTCGACAAAATAAACTAAAAGAATCACATGCGCTGTTTTCACTTTATCGAGTTGTCATGGACTTTTGCAATGATAGAAATCGGATGATGTCTGTGAACATTAGAAGAAAAGATTAGATGGTACAGAGTCCACAGAAACCACCGTTAAAACGGTAAAACCCAACAAATAAGCTGTTACAAAAAATATATTATAAAGAAATGAAAGTTATTATTGACCCATTCAAAAGTGTTGTATTCCAACAAGCGCAAACTGCCCGCGATTCTGTACGATGACAACTGCAATCAGATCCCTTTCAAAGGAAACAAAGTTTCCAGCATTAAGTTACTTAGAAATAATGAAAATGATAAATTTATGTGATGAAAATATCTCCGAAGGGTTGCAACAGAAATTCTATCACATAGCCGCGGTAGAATTAGCTTGGCGAGGTAGGGAAGCTGCTGTTTGCTTAACTGACTTTGAATATTAGCGAAGAACATCAAGATCTTCACTTCTTGTTCTTTTGTGAATTGCACCTTGAAATAAATTATATTTGCTCAATATTTTTTCTAAAATTTGCTAAAAATTGTCTATCCGAATAACCCTCAAATATTAATAAATGCTCAAAAATTTTATAACTTTCTCAAGCTTGTTGCTTAAAGGCAACAGACTTCCGCCTACAGTTTCGGTTTGTTTCTAAACAACAAGCTTTCGGAATCTTATCAAATTTTTTCGAACAATTGTCATTGTCCTTGGGTTATTACTAATGAAAATAAAATGTTCTGAATTTAATTCTTATCTTTTTTTGCATTGTATCGTTCATTACACGTTTAGAAAGGGATTTTCTAAATCCCAATGTTCATTCAAATCCTCAATTTCTGGAAATGTTTATTTTACAGAATTACATGAAAACAGGGCCCCTTTGGTTAATTATATTATGGGACAGAATCTAACAAGTATACATTTTTCTTACCTTTTGTTAAAAAAATTATTGATATAGTTTAGAAGTGATCCCCGACAAAAAAAGTTCTAAATAAATATGAAGAATATATTTCGTGAACTAATGATCATTTGAGCTTGAACCTCAAAACAATAGACGATGAAACTTTCACAGGTGTTCAGACTAAAATAGATTATTACCTGGGCGTAGCAAAGAACGAACCCACAAAACAATAGGAGGAAAACAAAGATCTATAAGTAGAACATCTACAAAATAAAGTATTTTAGAAATAAAGGAAATAAAAATAAAGTAAACTGGTGCCACAAAATTTTTGAACTAGTTTTATATTTACAAACGTTCTAAACCACTTATTTCTTGTCTCTTTGAATTTTAACAACGCCATAGACAAAACTCCTGTATTATCATAATAATCTTATAGCAATCAGGTAAAGATAGAAAAGGTTTTGCTTATATTATATCGTCAAAGTAGTAGACTAATGAATATTCACTTCTATCAAGAACACAGTTCCGTCAAATTCCATTCAAAACATAAACAATATTAAGTATAAAAGTGGAAATTCGAAGGAATAGCAAATTAATAAGGGATACATTCAGGATTAGAGTATATTTAGAAATCGATAACGATGCCGAGAAATTTCAAGATTTAGATGTGTGTTCGGCAACGATTGCCACTTGCACATGAGGATTACAATATATTATTCAAATACTTAACACACTATGAATATACAATTGTTTCATAGTTTACGGTAATTTCACATCTTTAAGGAATTGAAGTAAGAAGGTAATTTGTTACGAGTCATTTAGGATGACTTCGTAACTAAGCTCTAACTGAAACTGTTAAGACCGATTCTTACTCTTCTTCTAATGGTTAAATCTTTTATTGAAAGGCCTACGAAGTTACTTGGGTTGAGGTTGTTGTATGAAGTGTAACGGTAACAACGCTATTCAATTTTTCCTTATAAATAATTATACCATTATTCAATATATTACATAGAGCAGTTTTTGCTTTTTGGTCTGCTAGTTCGTTACCTACGATGGAAAGGTAACCAAAAGAAAGTATTTGTTATTTTTCAGGATGTGACAAGTTAGTAGGGATCATATATAGATTGGACAATAGAGTGGTGAGTAAATATATTTCAAATATATTTTGAATAAATGAAATTGAATAAGTGAGTCTCTACATCTTTCCACAAACTTAGAAGGAGGGATGATCAAATTGTTGCTACTGATTGATGAAATTAAAGATGATAAAATTAACTACTATTTATAGTAATCGTGTGTAAAATTATGGTAAAACAATATATGATGAAAATATGAAAATGTTGAAGATACTAGAAGAAATGATGCAAATGAAGAACAGGCGACAAGAACTGTTAATAGTCAAGAATATCTAGAGGATAAAGGATTATTAATTAACCAATAATTCAATCAACGTCAATTTGATTATTGAATTTTAAAATATTTTATAAAAATACGATTCAAAACCACCGAAAATCTTAATTAACCATTTCCCAGACGATGAATACATAAGTATGCGAAAGCTCGGAATATATATTAAAGTTAGTCCACTTAGGTGTTTCATTGCCACGTTCCCAATAAAAAACCGCTGGTAAATTTTCCACAAAAATGATCTGTCTTCTAATACTTATGTTTAAAGATTATTCAACCACTGAAAACCAATGATTTACCACAAATATGACTTCATTATCCGAAGAAAATCATAAACCACCCAAATGTTACTCAAGTTTGGAAACATCCGGTAATCGGTGGGTGCCGAATATTGAGAGTATGGTAGCTGCTCAACTAATTCTAAACCTTTATGAGCTATTACAGATGTTGCAAATGTTGCAATGACAGAGCTGTGACTGGGTACGTATCCGATGCAAGAAAACACTTTTACGTAACTTCCCTTGACATTAGACATATTACTTCTACACCTGGGGTTGATAGATTAAATGTTAATCAAGCCTTCTCAAACTGATTATCGTTTCTGTATCATATAAGAAATGCAGTTCACTCTGTTGGGTGTATAGTTGGGGCGATTGAAAAATATTGATAATGATTATATATTGATTAAATCTAGAATATTTCCGTTCAATTTTCTGAGCATCCAATTATAAAAAAGGGTAGCCCAGCGAAAATTTCTACTAAGCTCTTCATTTTAAAACTTTTCATAAGTAAATAGAATGTCACTTTTTATAATACCTATATATTATACATGATTTATTCATAGGGTTAAACACGGCACACATATTCAATTATGTACTTTATACTTTTTGTTGTATATCTGAAAAAAATATTTTGTTTTCTGCTATTCGCTCACGGTCATCAAATTTATCACATATCCCTATACAAAAAATTGATTATCAATCTTATCAGCTTGACATATGTTTGTAAGTGAGTATTTGAATTAAAACTTATATAAGTTTACAAATATCTGAATTAATTGTGCTTAATTGTATAGATAGGTATAAAAACAAACTCAGTATCCTGCTTTCTCATTTATGTTTTTTTAAATAGATGTCAACCATTGTACCCATGTCACACTGGTTTTCACAAGAATATTTTAATAATTCGTCATGTTTATTTACCTATAAATAACTTCTTCACGAGAATTATTAACAAATTTTAAAGTTTATACAGCTGTGAAGATTAAAAATATTTTTAAGATTATGGGCCAATTTTTTAGCTCAAATATAATGCCATTTTGAGTGCAGTTTCCATTTACTTTTCACTTCTTCAGTTATTATGATCAGATAATAGTGACGAACCGACAAGACAGGCTGATCCGGCTGATAAATTAGATAGTGAAGATGAGGTTTCTTCTTTGCCACAACATCCACTTCCAAATCAAGACGTTTAGGAAAATTATCTACGAAGTAAAGCCCAGATACAAGATATTCTGGCTCTATTGAATTTATTGTTATACCATCGGGTATAGTATTTTCACAATCTAAAAAAGTTCCTTTATTACCGAAACGCGATAACACCCAAAAGTCATAAATTTATGGCTATTTATTTGGTTTACACAGTTGTATCATTGTTGTTTGAAATTTCAATTTGATGGGACTATTAAATCTTAAATCTACCCAATATATTGATACATATAAACATATATTACATTCTATTTAATACTAGATATTATCTAAAGTCATGCGTATTACACACACCTAGAGCTACATTTTTGCATGTTTTAGACCAAACATCGAAGCATTGTTTTCCATTCCAAAAGATTTGAACGCATCACCCCTTCTTTAGGTGTAGAAAAACGTTGACCTCCTAATTTATTTTTGATCCGCGGGAATAAGAAGAAATCATTGGTTGCCAAACAAGGACTGAGCGGCAGATAATCAATGAACTCGATATTACGAATGTTTAAAAACGTTTTTGTTTGAACTGATGTGTTTTACGTTGCTCTAATCGAATGGTGGCAACATGTCCAATTATTCCTAAAAAATAGGCGACTATTTGCTTCGAAGTGCTTTGTACGCGAAAAACTTTAGTTAGATTTGGTTCGTTTTGAAAGACCCATATACTTGATTATTTAGTTTCGGGTTCATATGCATAGATGCATGACTCGTCGCCTGTTACGATCTTTTAGACGTCTTTTAAAGCACTTGATCTGTTCATTGAATGTATGCGATTGCCAAAGTATGCATCAATCTCATGTATGTCACATGACGATCTTGCAAAATAAGTTTATGCATAACGTCGATGTTTTCTAGTACAATAGCCGGTTTGGACAAAATTCATCCTCTAGCGAAGTGCGACTGCGAATGAATTCAGAAAACTATCAAAGAACGGTGGCTCTAGATGATGGTTCATAACCAAAATTCATCGCCAAAAGTTGAAGAAAGTTGATCGGCACACTGCTGTTGGTTTAATCCATGTCAAAAATCATCGCACGATAATGTTCGCGTTTAATTCTAATTTTTTACCAAGATGAATAATTCAAGTATCTGTAAACAACTCAAATAGCGATCGTATGACAACACGTTCTGAGTACGTTCACCATTGAAAATGTCAAACTTTATAATGGCAATGTCAAAGTTGACATATTCACATCAGTTTTGCTATATCTCAAAACTTAAGTAGCAACCCTCATATGACTTATAGTTCCCATTCCAAATATTGGTATTGAGGTATTATAATATTTGATTATAAATAATAATGGTTAATCGTATGTGTGAAGCAAAATAGGTTGTCAACATCGTGTTACTTTTCATCAAAATGTTCGAATTATTGTATAATATATAAGTGTAAAAATTTCTATTGTAAATTACGTTGCTATAGGATCCATTTTAGAACTCGTCCACCCGTACGTCCGACATCTTATACCTACTGGGCCCCTTCGACTAAAGAACCCCTCTGTCGAGAACATGTGATTGGTACGAACTACCTGAAGACATTCACCTGGCAATATAAATTTTGTTAGCACGGATAACACGAAATTTCCAAAATCTAATTACATACTATGGTGGTAAGAATAATAAATGTTTATTCGGTATCACTGATAAATTCGAAGATTATTATGAGAAAATACTTTTACGTGTTTTCAAGATTTATATGAATATAAAAGCTGGTCGATATTCAAAAAGGCGTGTAAAAATGGCTATGGCCGCTGGGTGATTATAAGTTGCTGAAATTCAAGCAGACCTAAATGTGTGGCCTTTTCGATATAAACGACATTCTTCGATTTGATTGCTTGTGGGTGTAAATGAGAATCTCAAAACTATAAAGCAACGGTAAAAGTTATTACTTTTATATGACTGACTGTTAATTCTTTACTAGTATATTACAAAATAATTAGATTTCAAATACGTTGCAATTTCGACATAATGTCATATAAAAGAGTAGCAAATTGTTCATACTTCAACTATAGTTAAAATTTAATGGGAAACTTCCATTCTTAATAGCTATTCAGTTCTTCATAAGCAATGAATTTATGAATTTCACAATAAAAGTAAACCTGAGTTAAGTGAAATAAATTTCGAATACTCCATTGACATTTATGTGCGAGGGAATCCACAATTTTATAAAACAATTTTCAATTAAATTTTCAAATAAACACCTTAAACCATTTTCAAATTTGGAACACTTAAATAAAATGGATTTATTTTTGTTTCTATTATTCTATTTTAATAAAGAAAGCTCACTATAGTGACAATAATTAGTAAAATAAGCACTATAATTTCTACGTGAAAATGAAAATATAAAAATACTTTTAATGCTTGATATTGAGCTTTTTACGCTACTAGCGAAAATTTTATCAAAATACAGAACATTTTAATTAAGATTAAAAAAAATAACAAAACAACAGACGAATACGTGTTAATAAATTTGTTAACTTTCTATTACGACTTAAACCTAGGACCTCCCTCCCGCATGTGAGCCTCGTACTCCAGCCACTACATTACATTACCTTAATAATACGTCTTTTTGACGTACTACTCCTTAAATTAAGTTTCTTTACGCTGGTGCGTAAAGTTTTACGCACTCTAAAGTGTATACAATGATAACATAAAATGAAGCTGTTTCATGTCTGACTGTCAGAAACGCTGAGATCCTAATGCGCCGTAGATAGGCCTAGATAATATAGAGAGCTCATTTCTAAATTTTATTCGCGCACTCCGTATCGTTGATACAGTCTCGGACAAAAGTGGAAATGGTATGTTCAATTTTTGAATATAGTTATAACTTTTTAATATCTTAATATATGAAATTTAAATGTTTTATACGTGTTTCTTACGCAACTGGTGCGAGTTAAATCATTAAGTGAATAAAAAATGAAGGAAACAAGGTTGATAGTAGTGAAATACGATGTTTTTAACCCAATGAAAAGAAGAACTCGAGTCAGTCAGTAGTTACAGCCCCTCCCTGCAGGGAGTTTCGAGGCAGATAAATCGATCTAGCTAGGACTCATTTTTAGAAAATTTCGTTTTATTCCGGTTTCCAAGAATCAACTTAAAACATGAAACTGCCACTTATACATAAATTGAAAAATATGACTTTTCCTGATATTTATTGGCGAATAATAATATTATTTGTGTTTCCAAAATATGGTTTGCTGATCAACTTTTACGATCTTCCTGTCGGTGGAAAAGTATAGCACTAAGAAGAAATTTTCGTCAATGTCTGCCTTTACAGCCACCTGCCAATAAATCTGATATTTCCATCAAGCGATGCTTCTTAAGGTCCGTTTTAAAGATTTTTAAACCATAAGAAAATGTGGACGTTGATATAGAGCAACGAAAATTTGTTGATAATTTACTAAAATTAGGCAAACTGACACTAAATAGTATGAAAGAAATTGAATTGCCACAGAATATTATTCCAAGCAACAATCTTATGGAGACAGTATTTGGTAACTGCTTAGCCAATGGAAATTATGAGCGGATCAGAGACTCGCACACAAGAAATTTTTGGGTACGATTTTCCTCCACTGTATAACGTCAGATTGATGATTTTCTACACTCAAGATAGCTGACAAAACGATAATTCAACAAGTCAAACGTCAAGAACTTCACATATTTTATAATAGACAGAATGTTTTATAAGATCACAGCAACTCATATTAAAACCTATCTATTACCTGCACTAATGATTTTATAGTATAAAAATATACTAAATTGAAAAAAGTCTTGTGTGAAAAATGTGACACTGACAAATGTGAATGAAATGATAGATTACCAACCCCATCAACATCAAAATATAATCTGTTTCGACCATGATTATCTATCCTCTATTGTCAATAGTTGAAAATCTGAAATACCAAAACATATTGATAGGTATATGAGTTTCCTTTTAATAATGTGATGCTGTTTACATAGATATATTAGGAAGTTAACAATACCTTAAAAACAATAAAACTGCATCATCGAACCATGAAATAGCAAAAAAACCTCAAATGGAAGAAATTGAGACTATCTAGACAAACACCTAACCAAGATTAATACAAACCGAATGAACCTTCAATCCAAGCTTTTTCCTCCATGTATTGTAAACATGATTTGTTTATTGATTTGTGATTTTCATACACTAAACTAAGAAAAACTATTGAAAAATAGATGTGTAGAGATATTGATTTAATCCTTTCGAGTTGCCGTGCTCAAGTCACGTTAGAATTCCTTAGATAATTACAAGTAATAAGGTGAGGTTAGGTTAGAAGAAGAGTTTTTGGAGTCAGACTGGTGGCATTCGATGGCAGCACTCCATATCACACTAAAATTGATCACTTTGCTCGTAAATGCCTAGTTCTTGGACCCTCGTTCTTCTGCCCCTTTTACCTCAATTCCCCGTAAATAGCACACTATTCGAAATCATCAAAGCACTTCATTTTAGGTCGAATCATACCCGGCACAGACTTCAGAACTATCATTCCCGTACCCTCACTATAAATTGTGATTTTTCACTTCCCATTCTCAGGCATCGATAATAAGCTCTTGTAAACAGCACTTTGGTAATTCTTTTTAAGGTCAAAACATTACAGCACAGTGATAGGATCATTTTCTGCGATTTCGTACAGACATGGAAAATAGTGGAAAAGTTTTACCCTCATAATTAAAGAATCTTGCCCTCAACGTATCAATTAATGTTCTACAAACTCAAACGACACATTTAAAAGCCAAATTGGTAAATTTCTCACAGCTATCTCAATTAAAAATGTAATGTTTTTAAAAGGAAAAATGTAATAACTAATTACGTATTTTTCGTTTTTGAACGGACACTTTTGAGAAATCGAACCGAAGCGTTTATTGCTTCCAGTTGGAAAAAATATGGTACTGTGAATGGGTCAAATATTTAATGGTAATATAGTGAATTTATGATGGTAAATTATTCAAAGAATTTATACATTGGTTTTATATTACAATATTTTCCCATTACCCAAGTATATGTTGAAAGAAACCTTTCAGACACAAAATATTTTTACAGACATAAACCAAACGTTTTTATTTGACAATTTTAAAACTCTTATTCAAAGTTATAATGCTTGCTGTATATAAAGAACACGCTCTTCATGTATTTTTAGATATTATATATTTATTTATACAGAGAGAGATAGTAATTTGGAATAAATTCAATACTTTAGAATCAATATAGAAACTATTTTTTCAAATGCTAAATGAAATGCACAAGAACAGAATTACAAAGACAGACCTCTAACAAAAACAAGTACCTTAATAAATGAATGAATACACTATTTTCTGAACATCCTAATACCCCTACTAGACATATCTAATATTGACACACTAACTGCTCTACCATTGCACCGAAATTCACAATTACACTGTTTGATGCGCGTTTCGATTACCAAATTAACGTCTTCAGAAAATAAATCATCAAAATTTGCCTATTGCTTTATTATGTTTATCATTTTTAAAAATGATAAGTATATGTGATATGAAACAAAAAAGTATTGATAACCATTACCAAGACTTTCTATGAAATTTTTAATGAAACGATTGATAACATACTTTTTATTGATAAGGCTAAATTATATTCAGGAAAATGGTTCTATTTCAATCAAAACTTAGTTGTTTGTTATTAAAGTCTGTATTAGTACTAGTTATTAGTAATTATTTGGAGGTAATTAAAGATAATCTAAATTTGTATAGATTTAATCGTGGTATGTATGATTTATACTCAGAATTAACAGCTTTCGCAGTAATTCATGGAAAATATCAGAAAAAAAATTTTCTGGAAATGAGTACCGGCCATAAGTGGAACCATTTATTAATAAACATATCAGAAGAATTTAAACATTTTACCTAAAATGTCTCATACCTATCTTCTTTCTCTTCCTACCACCTCAGCATTTACTCAAATAGTTTTTTCATTAACGTAAATAGGGAGGGAAGACAGAAATAGAGAGCTTTTCATTTATTTTAATTTTACTTATAAGTAATGTGGTGAGGCATATGAAGTTTATAAAAGCCAAATTGTAAATTAATAAAATACATAAAATACTGCAGATTTTTAGAAAACTGTTCAATATTCTTCCCAGATCTAAATAAACACTGTAAAAAAGTTGTATTTAAAAATTGAACATCTCAATAAGGAGAAAATGAAACCTTGTTTCACATAACAGCCAATATTATAGAAACACCTTGTAATAGTACATATTTTGCCTAACTCCGAATAATTTCCCATATAGGTTAGAAATGTTAGTTATTTAAGCAAATTTAGTTTATTTCGAATACTCTTTTGATTTTCCAACAAAGGCATAACAACTAAATGTATGTACATATTTAGTCATAGTTTTCACCCATATTTTATGGAAATATGCCAGTAACATCAAACGAAGTACATAAATTGAATTTTCAATATATTCAACACATAATGAACAATTGTTACACAAAATAATCTGTGATATCAAAAATAAATGACTTATCATTACCGATGATGAAACATGTGTTATGAAACAATTATACAATAAATATTTTTATCTTCCCCCTGTAACTTGGCGTAAAACTAAGCAGCTATCGACCCGTTATAGCACTTCGGATTGGCCATAAAGCAGCGCACGACAGGTGAGAATTAGAAGTTGTCAGAAGTAGTCAGTTTTGGATAATAAAAATATTTTGTTTTCGATTTCTGTTGATGTCTGCTATAAATAAATACATAACAGTTTGTCCCATCACGTTACATACACTAGAATCTCAAATTAAAATACTATGAAAAGTATCCAGAATTGACATAATTATAGTTTGGATGGAAAAAAATATGAGTACAAAAGTGTGGAATAGTCAACAAAATAAAAAACAAAAGGTAAGGAAAATTACTAAAGAATTAAGATTAAGTTAAATAAACCAATCTAGGTACATTAAGCACATCTCTTCATACTGATAGCAACCAAATGATTGCCATTTTCTAGTTCACAAACCAATTTAATATTGAAAGAATTTGATTAAACATGTTGTTGTCTTCAACAATTTTGATATAGTGGATAAGTTTATTAATCATCTTAGGCTTAATCTCTTCGTGAGATTACTTCTTTCAAAATCAAATTAGGAAGCAGTAAAAATTTTATTTAGTACTTTTTATTCTGCATCTTCAAAAGTATTAAGTATTATTTCCAACAACGTAGCTTTCAAGTTAAATTAAATACAGCTTGGATACAGTTGTTCGGTAATCCTAACGATAAAATGTAGATTTAGAAAAGTGGTATTTAATAAATGATCAGTAACGATCGTGACAGAAAGTGTACTAAGGAATATCTGGCGGATTTGAAATATGGAAGTAGATATAAATCGAATATTGCAATAGAAATGTAAAATTGTTGAATCTAATTATCTATTGTTAAATACATTTGAAAGTAAGATGTTAAACAGTTTCAATACTTCAAATTGTTCTCTCTCTTGTTTATTATATGAAGTTTTTCGCTGCTTCGTGGGTTTCACCACGGGAATTTTTCCCATGAAAAGAATTTCATTATCGCGGAAAATTTGGTTTAAAACTAGGGAAAATCAAGTTTATCTTCGTGTTCTGAAGATGATAACTTGTTATCGAAATGCGCTTGGAACATAAATAGGAGTGCTAGTGTAATAGTTGTAAATAGTTTCAAAAATTGAATTTGACACAATAACTAAAGCAAAGAGTAAAATAATGAGATTATTGAGCTTGAAAGCAACCATCAGGAGAAGAGATTTAAAAGAAGACTTAGATGGAAAATATGTCCAGGAGCTAAATTCTATTTATGATTAAAAATAAAAAATAATATGATGGAGAATACCTACTGAAAGACAAAAAGATAACGGCTGAAGTTTGGTAAAATTTGGTAAAAATGTAGTCAACCAATAATGTAGAAATTTAAAAAGGGTACACACAATAAAATGGGAAAAACGAATAAACAACTCTTATAGACAAAATCAGTAGCTCGGAAAGAAAAATGGTATCAAAAATAGGGAGACTAAGCCCGGCATCTAAATTTAAAGGAATGTATTATCCAACAGAGATTTTGTTCTTACACCCTAAAAGTATGATATGTATATATAAACTATGAACTGGAGCTAACGAATAATTTTTACTTGTACCTAGGATATATCACTTCACAACAATACATTAGAAATCTAAATCATCGTAATTTCGTTAAAAGACCTTTAACGATCTTCAAAAATTCTGTTTTCCTCATATGAATTCATATTATTAATTTTTATCATGAAGCTATTTCATGTACACAACTTAGTATGATAAACAGAACAATTTTTTGTACCTAACCTCACTGATACTTAAAAAATGATTAAACTTACATATCTAATGAAGAATATTGCACAAAAAGTTGTAGAAATTCATTGGTCGAATAATAATATCGGTACTCCAAAATCACCCACAATATATCACAGAGAAAAGCCTTTCACACACTAAAATACAAAACAACACTTATGAATCACTGTTAGTTCGAAAAATATTCCGCTTGCTGACATTTTTCGAAATACAAATTCAAATAAATCAAGTCAGAGCACCGAAACACTTGTCACCGCAGATAACGTGTATGAATGATAGTTTTTCACATTAGAAAAAAAGAGCCGAACCTGACGTCTACCCTAATGGTTTATTAACGAGTGAAATTCAAACTGAGAACGAAGGCGTACCAACGGTATACCACCGGGTGTCTGTGCGCCGTATCGGCAGCGTGTCGATATCTCGCACACAACCAAATCCATCTACTTAGCGATACCGAGAGAGAAAGCCGTATATCTCTACCCGTAGACTGTAAATAGTTGACTGGTAGGTAAACACTTTTATCCAATTTTAACTCCGTTTGGCTTTCAAATTTCGGATGCGCCGTAAAATGACTGAAAGGCACAGGGGAGAGAAGAGAAATTTTGTCCCTCCGGACCGACGATGATTTAAGAGAATTAGAATGTATACTGGAATTTACTCTGCAAATTAAGGATATTGATATAGGAATAGGAGGTAATATTTAACTAACCCCTGTTTTAGTATACCTTTGATAAAAAATAAATAAATACCGGCAACCAACATTACACGGCCCAGAAATATCAACGTTTCGGACGGTATTTTCTTATTTTGATTTTGATAAAATCAACATTTTTGTAATTAATTTTAAAAACTGTTTGGGAATATTCTACTAAAGAAAAATATATAGGTTCTTTATCTGAGAATATATCACTAAAACTATAATCAATTAATTACAATAATAAATCTGATACAAATGCAGGCAACCTACATTACTAGGCGCAAGAATATCAACTTTTGAGTCAGTATTTTATTATTAAAATCGGTAATTAATCAATGAATTTTATGGAAAAAAAATACTGAAAATACGTTCTTTTCACAATAATAGTAGTATTCATTCATTATTGTTTTAAGCTTATGTTAAAAATTATTTTTCATATGTTTTGAAAGCATGTTTTTTGATTTTTTAAAACTATATTTATTTTCCACTTTTTACTCCGATTTATAATCAAAAATAAATTCACACGGACGTAAAATTAGTTAAATTCTAAGGTAATACTGATGCAGGTAGTATAGTAAATCTCCAAGAGAGGGCTGACAGTTGTAACATTTGTTTCGATGTTGAGGGAAATTTTACAGTGATAATTTCTAAAAAAAATTTGCCGAAAAAGAAAGCGGGATTTGAACCCACGACCGGCGAATCCGGAAGTTTGCCCGCTCAGTTAACGAACTCAATTAAAAAAATAGTGGGATATACTAACAGTAATAAGCCACAAAGGAGAGTGTCAAACAAGCTCACAAAAAAGTCCACAAAAAGCTCACAAGCAGACCCACATACAGATGAATCTAATATAAGAACAAGTAGAGTTTGTTTACTATCTCTGTAATGACTGATGTGATTGAAATTTCTAAAAATTTCATCTGTCAACTTCCATTCTAAAACATTCTAGAACACTTGAATATTATACACTTGATCTTACAGGCAAAGTTACAGAAGAAAGAAGAATAACTTATCTAGCCTCAATACAGTGCCTTCTCCTTAAATAATAATACGTAATAGATAAAACTGATAAGCATAAGATTTTGTCCAGTTATTAAATCCTACTAGAACCAGCTGAGCATGATTAGTCCGTTATTAAAATTTCAATAATACAATCGACCTTGTGGATCTACTTTTCAACCAATCAGCTTTTCCAGCAGCTTCACCGAACTTGCTTGCAGCCAAACACCAAGTCTACTACCGACTTATTTCTGAAAACTATTCAGCTATACACAGAGCTTGTGTCAAATAATAGAAGCTCCATTTCGTTACTTAAACAGAACCTTCGCATGTGTCTAGCTTGATGATCTCTCTTGCATTTCCACCAGACTTACCCATACAAAAACCTGCCAAGAAACGTCGGCACATCCATTCTTGGAACTGTCGCCGCTATTGTAATTAACGGATGATAACTACTTCAATTTTCCTGAAAACATGATATCTAATTGAACCATTTTTGCTAACATCGGGTCCAATGTAGTTGTCGCCAAATCTTAGAGGTACTTCGCCATGAGGAACACAACCATCAATACCCTCTAAATACTGTTTAATTTCCCTATACACAACTCTTTCCCAGCTCTCGCCTGAACTCCGTCATCAATTCACTTGCATTTTGGACGTTTTTCTGAAGCATCTGTCAACTACTGACGACTTCTCTCAGCTTATGAGAGAGAGAGGGATAGAGAGGGAGAGAGAGAGAGAGGGATAGAGAGGGAGAGAGAGACAGAGACAGAGAGAGAGAGAGAGACAGAGAGAGAGACAGAGAGAGAGACAGAGAGAGAGAGAGAGAGAGAAAGGTTCATTGGAATTGTGCCGAGATGCAGTTCCAGCTCGGTTAGTTAATGGCACTACCAGAATATTTTATAACAGCGCATTACAAACAATAGAACTGCGAATGGAAGAAAATTAGATATAAATGCATATTTAACTAATAAAAGGTCATAACAGATAGTGTTTTTTAATATTTTTGAAATAAGCTCCTAATTTCGAGAATTGCATTACAAATAAAATTACAGATGTAGTGCTAGACTGAGGTTAAACATGAAAAAAAGGTTTCAAAATTGAGTTTGTCAATAAGATATTAAACAAAAAACGGACAAAAAATTGTAGTCACGAAATTTAAAATAAAAAATATGAATAGGCAATCATCAATTCATTCAACTCATTTGTGGTGAAAAGTGGAACAAATTATTTCATTCCAAATACGACTATTATTGTTTATTATCAATAATAGTTGCAATTAAGATTTATTCATACCAATTATGAACACAATAAAATCATTATTTTGAATTTTATGCTCGACTAATCGTTGTCAAAACAATCGTAATGGTTTTCACACTTCTCATATATACATATACATACATTGACATACGAGGTGCGTTCAATACATCAAAATATAATTACTTCTTCCATGTCTAGTATTGTTGAATTTCAATTTCAATACACGCGCTAAAAAAATAACACATAAATATGGAGTAACGTATCTAAATATATCCAACCAGATTGAAACCGTTTTTGTTAATAATTCTACAAGTGAATCGGTAACAATATAAATATTATTATGGGGAAAAATAGCAATTTTGTGTGTTATTTTGTGATTTACGACATTTATTTAATACAGGTATATTTTAAATCAATTTTATCCTCTCGAACAGTATCCACTGCTTCGCGAAGTCTTTGTTTTTGGAGTATTTGATACCTGTTTCTTTGGTATTTCGATTAGGGTTGTTGCATGTAGCGATGGTAATTTTGTTTCTGTATTTTTTGTTCACAACACTTAAGATCTGATTTCTTTTGGAAACGTCGGTCACGGCAATAATTCATTCATACAACTTATCAATTAGAATTTTAATATGTTATTTAAGCTATCACTTCACACGTTTGAGTTTGTAAAATATTTTTATGTAGTCTAATTTCTAATTGCAGTTTTCTACTGATGTATATTACTTGAAGAGAAATGAAAATTGCGTCCAGTAGTATAATATATGTATGACGTGTTTCGTGTGATGAGATAGTATTTAGTTATTCAAAAATACATCTGAAATTCTGGTTACATTGTAACATACAGTCAAGTTTAGATTTCACATTACTTCTAACTATAAAAAGAAAGAATTTTCCTGGAAAATCGAAAAACGAAAATCTTTTCGAAGTTCAAAACTTTGTTAAACCTGATGAGATGAAGATTTAATCTACATGTTCAAACGAAATATTTCAAACTGTGCCGAGAGTTCCGTGGAAATTATGTTTTTGCATGCAAAATGCCTACGTTATTCCAGATCTGAGTCGAAATAGTGATAGATCAAAAACTTGGGAATTAGATTTTTAGTAAATATCAGGGTATTTACCTAATAAGCGGATGTAGAAGGATATATCAATGAAATATGTTTTCAAATAAGAAAGCTCATTTTTTTGAAGGTTTTTTCACCTAAATATGATATGTTTAATGAATGAAGGAAAAACTGAAATGAAGGCAAACAATCTTTATGTTTGATATATTTGATTATAGATGGTGTATAGTTTTCACTGTTTCGCCAATTTTTTTTTCAACATGGTAGTAGTTGTACTTATAGATGCAAATTATGAATAAACAGTCTGAAGTAACATAATAACCATAATGCATGACCTAAGCGTTGAATTTTTTTATGTCTATTAATCGTGAAAAATATATTCACTCTCGTTCACGATTTGTTCACAGCTAACCAATGTGATAAACGTGCAAAGCTTGTGCAGAGAATTGCAGCACTCGCAAGCAGAATGGCGTAATTAATAGTTGGAGTAAAAGTTTGGGGAGTATTTGCTTATGGTAGCCGATTACTACTTATATTTATTCGAGGCTGATTGCTGCGCGTTATGCTTATCATGTACGTACTGCATACCACTATTTTATCTTAACGTGTATTAACAAGTTAATTATCACCTAAACATTGCACGCCCACATAATGCATGTCGAGTTTCTCCAATTTCTCCAGGAATCTTTTAATGTTTTGTCACCAGTCTTCAATCGCCTAGAATGTGGTACATTATTATATTTACTATTTTATTATTATTATATTATATTATTACACGAGAAGACATTCCTTTGTCGATGCTTTGACGTAAAGAAGAGTGAATTTAACTAAGGAGTCGCCAAACACATGCTAATAAAAGTTCTGGTATATATTTCTAGGTAATTCGGATTTTAGAATGTAAAAACAAAAAGGTCAACTTAATTCTATGAAAACGGCCACAACATACTGTAAATAAGTTGTAAAAAAAAATATGAAGAAATTGTTGCCGCCAAACTTTGAATTTTATCAACAAAATAGAACAGGACAGGCTTCACGATCTACGTTAGTGGACAAGTTCATAACAACATTATTATTTTATTATTAATGTAAAGCTATCATATTACCACGAAATGGAAGTTCATAAATTATTTTTTCTGGATGGAACAGATCTAATGTGTCTGAGTACAGAAGAACCATTAAATATTCAAATAAAGGATTAAAAAATGGTCACCAGACATTTTAACATCTCAATCGATTCGTAATGGTATTATTACCCTAGATACCTAGATACGTTTCCCAAAATATTTGGAAATATGTCCGGGAGAAAAACAAACTAAAAATAAACTGATAAAGAGTAGGTACACTTCAATAGAAATAATAATTATAATATACTAAATGTATTGTGTTGACATACTAGAATCCTGATTCATCCAAATACTCTTGAATAACTTGTAATACTTGTAATGTGTAATTTAAGGGCAACAAAAAAAGAGGGAGCTCAATAAAAGCTAACCCATCACCTTTATTGTGGTTAGGGTTTGAATTTGGAACAGAATAAAAAATGAAATTCAACGTTGAATGAACGACGTTTTATTGAGGAAATAGGCCATTTATCTAGGAATTACTCTTGTCTTTTTCTAGATAAATTGCGAGTCCAACCACACTTAAGAAATAGGTCAAGTCTACATGAACAAAAAAATGTCTTTTAGATATATAAACTTAAATATGAAATACGGAGCTTTTAGTAGCGTTTTCAGAAAACTTAATGTAGTCTTGTTGATATTGTGAGGAAATATTCGGAACAAAGACGATAATACAGTGCGGTACTAATATTTGGAATAACTTGAACATAAAAATAAACAACAGATTATCCAAAAACAGATCTTAAACAGAGATTAACAACGAGGGGAATGTATTTTGTATTTTTTATAGCCCGACACATTGTGATATGTAAAAAAAATAAACTGTTTTAAAATTTAATTAATCCAATGATCAAACCGTGGCTACTGCGGCTGCATTCTAGATGTCGATGTCACGAGTTTATGACCACTTAAAAGTTTTCCTGTGTATCAACATCCACGTTTCTAACCAGACTTAGACTCATACGACTTCTGGCTCTTTCCGAAAATTGGAAATGTGCTTAAAAAGGAGCCCCTGGAAACCATTTCTGATTGAATCGTATAACAGAGCAGATGACATCCGTCAAATTTTATGCCACCTTCTTTGTTTGTAATGAAATAATTCACAAGTGTACTGTATTGATCTGGTTATTAAGTATTATATATTTATTTTGTTTATACAGTATTATTGTGTCAGTTGTAATTTATTCTAACAATAGAATTGTTACTGTTACCAATTAATGTCTGTGATAAAAACTCAGCAAATATAATAACATATATTTTGTCTGACACAAAGAAAAACGAAGATTAAATAAAGAGACAAATCAAGATATTATGTTGAACCTGTTGCAAAGTAATGTAAACACAAGAATTTATAGTGAACCCATCACATGGCGATTCAGTCAAACAAGTCATGTTTTTTTCAGTTAAAACAGGGAAAATGTAGCTCAAAACATTCGGATGTGGACGATATGGGGATTGGAAGGGAAACAAGAGTCAATTTCAGTGGAGCACGGTATCAACTTTTATAGCAAGGGACCAAGAATTTTTGATGACAGAGTAAGAGAATAAGCCGAACAACCAAATTATGAGTCTACAAGTTGGCGATAAAACCAGTAATTAAGGCCGCTTGACATAATGACGCAATACAACGTGCAATGCAATGTAAGACATTAAGAATAATATTTCTTAATGAAAAGTAAGTGCAGATGAAGTTCATCTAATTGTTTCATGCAAGATCTTGACATAATCGGTTTTGTGTCATTTTTATTGTGTGTAAGTTAAAATCTAGTTACTTTTGACTTAACAGATCAAAGAATTTAAGAGTTATGTTATAATTTAGGTTATTTTAGTAGAGTTATTCTATACTCGTTTTTTTATTCTCAAATATATGAGTACTCAATCCATGTCAAATTTTTTGTTCACTTTCTTCATTTTATTCATTAACAGTGATAAACCTCTTTTTGGTTTCATTGAAGAAGTTCTTAAATCAAATTTTTTAGTCGAAATTAAATGCAATTTTTTGCTTCCTATTTAAGATAAATTGATAATTTCAATATGTTTTAAATTCAGATTAGATGTTATAATTATTTATTATCATAATTAATTCAATTTACAGCTTCTTGGTTTTTGATGATATAAACCTTATAATAAAGTTAAAATAAAGATAATTGACATTATCGAATAATTTGAAATGTTTAGAAATTTTATTGTGATAATTGATAAAGTTCAAATCAAACATTAGAAAGATAATAACAACTGAAAAAATGTAAGAAGAATGGAAGACGAGCTATTAGTAGATATAAATAATAAAAACTCGGCATACATTTTCAGATTAAAAATTAATACAACGCTTACACCGAAAATCAGAAGGACAATATATCAAATCGAATTTTTAAGTACGTACACTACCATTTTTTATGACTTCACTTGAGTTGTCGAGTTGTCAAGAGATTTTTAGAAATGTCCTTCAAACTTTCAGGGAACTAAATAATTCCATTCACTTTTAACCATTAATCAAGTTTAGCGACCACCCCGTTAGCCGAAGGGTATAATATTTGAAACATCAACAGACCCTTCTAGTTGACTATTACTGTTGACAGAGATTTCGAAATCAGACACCTCTCTCTGTTCGTAATCAGCGTGCTCATTTCGTTACCATTAAAATTCACAGAGTTGGCTTCCAGCTTTAAATTGTAACGAAAATTTTACATTTTACATACATTTTGTTGTTAACGTTGCTTACATTATAAGAAATTATTCATTGTTTGTTCAAAGATATTTCGTCTTGACTACCTGGAAACCGACAATATTCACTGAAATCGATAATATTGCAAATATTGATAGTAATGTGGTCGTATTTTAAAAGTACATTTACAATACTTCTAGCATGTTTATAATTAATAGTATATTGTATAACAAGTGTTGAAAATGGAAGCTTCGACACGAGATTGCACGATTGAGGCGAGTGGCTAAAGCAAACGAGTGTGAAGTCGAATTTTCAACACGTGTTGTACACGATAATTTTCCGACAACCACAGTTAGTATTTAGTTTATTGAAGTTTGTGGTGAAGTTATGACAGTTTTGAAAATAAATTGGTGCTTGCAGATGATGTTCCTCTGTTGATACAAAATTTTCAATTCGTGCGTATCAGACTGACAATTCTTTTTTGGTGCTGCAAGTATAGTTTTACAAAATTGCGGCGTCTGGCTTGGGGACGAAACATGAGAGGATCCTACAGCTTCTACAAGGTTTAGAGATTTCTATCTTCTTACTGATCGAATCATTTACATAACCTTCAGCAGTTATGATGGATTGCCAACCACCATGGCTTTTCAGAGAGAAGATCACCAGTTTTGTTGGTGACAATTGTTACTGAGGCTCTTCTGTACGAGTGCCTTGTGTAAGTTTCTGGGTTAGGTAGCATCCAATCGGTGATTTGAACCAAATTGCCTTTTTGATAGCAAACAAAGAATTTTTCATCTTTGACAGTCATTCCTATAGGTAGTGGATTGATAATTTTTTACAAATCATATAAAAATTGTTATTAATAACAAATTATAGAGGTTTTTTATTTTTAGTAAAAGGAACATCGACGATTAATACTGTGGTAACGTATTTGATATGAGTTTAACATTGTAAAGTTCACCTTTCCGCATATATCCACAAATTCCAAAAATAAGAACGGTCTAAAACTAAAAATTTAAGTTGAAAGAATTAAAGTTGCACGTCATATTTACAAAATTATGGTAATAAATAGAAAATTTATTAGAAGATATTTCAAGAAATGTTTCAAGTTTTCACTGGTTAGGTCGTTGGATTTTTTTGCAATTATGATAGCTGATTTATTCTTTAACAGAGCTCTTAATTTGCAAAAATTAGTAATGTTAACATCATGTTTTTCCTAGAGCTTCTTTCCTGGCTGATTTCACGATTCCATTCGTCGACGAATTCAAATATCTAGACATTGTCTTAGATAAAAAATGACTATCGACGAACCACATCAATTATATTGTAAGAAAAAATGCGAAAAAGGTATGAGTCTGTTGAAAGTAGTTTCCAAAAGAAAATGGGGAGCAGATGCGAACCTTGCATATACATACAAGGTGTATATTCGTTCCATATTGGACTATGGGTGTACATTATATGGGGCAAAATCTAAAACAAATCGTTCAAGGATTGACCGTATTCAATTTACAGCATTAAAAATTTGTATGGGGCTTAGATGTCATCTCCTAACCAAGCAGTTTTGGCAGAAATTCAAGAACCTCCACTAAATATTCGTAGACAATACTTAGCCGAGAAACAAATAATTAAATATAGATCATTTAATACGGAAATGATTAAAAAAATAGCTTGCATAAATATTTGTAATCTTACAACACCCTATTGGAGAATAAAATCTCCTCCTTTGGCAGAGGCCTTTATAAATACCAATTATGATGTGTTATACCCTTTATATTCCGAAATTACCAATATAAATAACTTTATACTTACAACCATACTGAATGATTTCGGAGACAAGGTAATTAAAATATTTACAGATTAGGTCTAAATGTGACGATGAAACAGGAGCAGCATTTTATATTTCAAATATTCATTTTGTTAAAAAATTAAGAATACCAAATTTTTATTCATTTTACTCCACCGAGGAATTGGCAATAAAACAATGCTTAGTATGATGTTTACTAAATCCAGTTCAAACTGTTGCTATAATGGCAGATTCAAAATCAGTTCTACAAGCTATCGAAGCGCCTCCATCAAACATTTATAATCAGGAACTTATTTCGAGCTTCACCCAAATCTACCAAATAGCATTCCAAATATAAAAAAATTCGATTATAGTAAAACAGTTTGCTTACAATAGATCAAAAACAGAGTCATGCAGATGTTTCTATAGAGTGTTTTGCAATGTTTCACGGAAATAAAGCCGAATTTTTGCACCGTTTCATAACCATGGATGAAACGTGGGCTCATCACTTGACACTGAAACAAAAGAACAATCAAAACAATGGACTAAAGGAAGAACCGGCTCCATAGATCATGACGTCGATTTTTTTGGATGTGAGTGGTATAATTTATTTTCTTTTGAAAAAGGAAAAACTACCAACGGCGACTATAATGCATAGTTCCAATGAAGAAATAAAGCAAAAGCGGCCAGCTAAAAAGAAAGTGTTGTTTCATTAAGACAATGCACCAGTTCACACATCTGTTATTATTTTCTGTTCCCAGACTTAAACAAATGGCTCGGTGGTCCAAGATTTTCCAACAATGAAGAGGTGATGTACGCAGTTAATGGTTATTTTGAGGAGCTTGACTAAATTAAGTTGAAAAATAAATATATTTTGTTCCAAAATTTTTGTGTTTTCTAGAAAGAAAGAAGAAAATCGGAGTCAGTCATATTTAGCGGTTGGCAAGATATAAAATTTGAAGTGGTTCGAGTAGTAATCACACCAACTATGTATATAAAATATGATGGAATAACCATAGGGAAAACATGAATTCCAGAGCTCTCATGGAACAAACTACTAAGAAAATTGTAAATAGTATAATAACAGATACAGGGTTGTATTTCAAAAATACATCTACAATATTTCTATCATATTTATAATCAAGTTAATATTTCATATATCAAGCTTAGATAATTTCTTCGTATCAATCTTATCCTCATTTATGTTGACGACCAAGGGGTTAACCAACATTAGCATTTAGGTAGAAATTTTCAATTTTAATTAGATATTTCAGTTTTTTAGCTTTCAGACGAAATATCATTCATACTTGCAACCAATTCTATCAAAACTTTCTTTAATATGGGTGTAATATTTTCAAATCTTTCTCTGGGTTTAAACGGATACAACATATGTTCAATTAGGTTGAATATCCAATAGTAATTAGGCAGTCGCCTAATTTCTCTCCATCAACCATTTACGTTTATTATCGAGTTAAGAAAATGAGAATTGATGAATTCTAATGTATATATTACATTTCCGGCCTTATGGCAACTCAGTAATAATCTCTAGATTTTAATTTGCAATCTTCTAGATAGTTGCTTTTGTTTTTCTTGTGGTAGATTCTCCAGTGAATTTAGTTGTTGATTCTTTTTTCGTTCGTTAGCATATTTCTATACAGTCAACTCACTATTGAACATTTCGCATATTGGTTTATGTTTTCCCGGTAGTAGGTAGTCATGTGTGATACGATTATGACCGATTCGAAGTCGGGAAAAGACTGTTGTTGTTGTTCGAATAATACAACAATCGAATAATATTAACAAGACAAGAAGAATCACTCTCGTCGGAATGATTGAAGTCGACCATACAAAAGCGTGCCGACACGACTCGACATTTGTAGTTATCGGTGCTTATACGAGGTTGGTGCATAACGGAACGAATACATGTTTACTTACCGGGATGATTAAACACTTTATGTGCATTAAAAGAGACCAAAGAGGAAAACTTCAAGTTGTTTATTTTTGTGCATATTTCAAAGTAAATAATTTTTAAAGGTAGTACAAAATTGAATTGAAGTTGGATTATTCAAGTTTCCACAAATACCCATGAAGATAACATTATCGTTAATTTACAACTGGTTATAAAATGCCTAGAATTATTTGTACATTTTTCCACTTATGTATGTTATAAAATTGCTAGAAATGGGTATGTACAATAAAAGTCATTTTTGATTGTTGGTTGGTACATGCGTTTTTTGCTATTCGATCTACTCTAATTTCGGTGAGGGATTGCACCCAAGTGAAATTAAATATTATGTTGCTATTTCTGCATAAGAGACTAAAAGGTGGTTGTGAATCGGTTATTATAAAGACATATTCACTTCTAAATTTCCTCAAGTGCTTCTAAAATTCAGTAAAATGGATAGATCTGAAAGGTGAGGGTAGAATTTGAAGGAAGTTCAGATTTCGTGTATACTTTTTAAAAGCTACCATATTTATTTGAGGCACTTATTTAATGACAAAACTGATTGAACAGTCCGTTATTTTCAATTTTTTCTTTTAAGAATTGTTTTCCGTGGATATTGGCGTTTTTTTAATTGATGCAAAATACCGTTAAGCCTTCTGCCTTAAATTACTGCAATATACTGCTAGTTACAACTAAATCTATTTGTCACTAACTACTTACTCAGGGCCTATTACAGTACTCGATGTTTATTGAAGAACTCTTCGTAATTTTTAGTCAATTACACACATTACGTTGTTGTTTGTTCATTATTCCTTCATAATGAAATAGCTTCAAATATCTCTGTGTCTTCAAATTACAGCTACTTACTTGTGTTATAAATTGTCTTCTGATAATAAAATTTCAGTATTTATATATTCTGTAACAAGGCTATAATGAACAAAAATCGATAATAGTGGAAAATTCCGAACACTAGCATGATCAAAGACAAAAATCGATGTTTTTCATTGCAACCCACTATTAAATTGAATTTTTCCATCAATCAAATTAAGTTTAAGAAAAAAAATGTTTATTGAAATAGTTGTATCAATTATTATTTACGTTGAAGTTGAATTTGAAAATTTGTGTATAGGATATGATTTTTATGATATTGCTAAAAAACAAACATATTGATTTGAAGTCGTTTAACTGAAAGAATTTGAATAGTTTTTTATATTTATTTTGTTAATAAAAAAAACTTTCAACCTCCATATAACAATGATATATCGTGTGTTTTCTACATTCATAAATGCTTTAAGTATGTTGCCAACTTTAAATATCTCGATGCAGGGGATGTTAATTTGGTCAAATCAATTACCCGACCTACAGTTTCACAAAGGTCGTTTCAAATTCACTAGTAAATTCGGCCAAAAAATGTTACAGGTACAAGAGGTCGGTAAGTATTCGTAAAAACGGAATGGAGACAATGGTTTTCACTAAATCCGTGCATTTTAATTTACATTTTGATACTTTAATATACTTAAAAACATAACTAAATTAGATTTTCTTATATTAGGTTGAATTAGATTAGATTTTTGTATTTGTATTAATTTGAACATATTCGAAAATATAAGTTTACTTTATACCTATGTGATTGTTGTATACTTCAATTTTCCTTACTGAATTGAAGTATGTTTATAATATCTAATTCGGTTCTTTTTGGTTTTTTAGATAACACCCTAAAATATGGCAGAGTTAACATGTATAAATATTGTATTCCAAATTTCTAGGGCCGAATTTAGCCCATCTACCCGCTATCTGGCCGAATTTACTACCGCCCTCTTAAAGAATTGTCGAGTACATTTTTTTATTAATAAAAAAACAATAATAAAATAATTACAACATTATTAGTATTCCATTATAATTCTTGGGGTAGTTTCATTTTATGCTCCCAAACTAAAATTCAAAATTTTTTAGTTAAAAATACTGGAATGAACTTCATTCTGAAAATGCATACGTGCTTTATGGATGGTAATTTAAAATTACATTTTATGGGGTTGTTGTATTCAAATTATTTCCTCTTTTGTAAGTATTTCTTCTACGAATCTTGAGCAATGCAATAACATTAAGGCCCCTTTCACACCAAACGAATCCGAATCAATCTGGATCAGTCCGAATCAAGTTGAATCTGATTCGTCATCTCTGCTCTTTCACACCAGCTGAATCAACCTGAATAATTCTTACCTGGAATGATTAATTCTTCGCCAATTTTCCTCCACACAGAAGATATGAGATTTCTGTTGATGTGATTTCTACACTGGTGTCATAAATCGCACTATTTTCTTTTACTTTTAAAATTAATAACTCCACGTTCATCTCGTATGGTTGTTGATTCAAGACTGACCGGACGAGGAATCTGACAGGTTGAATCAAGTGCGACCTCGAATCAAACCTGATTGAACCAGATTCGTCCGGTCTGAAGGCGGGAAAAGAATCCCTTCTTTGTGCCATAGAAATGCACGAAACGTATCTATGGTCGTATTGAACTAACTTTGGACTGTTGGAGTAGAAATGAGTCAATTAAGGACAAGGAAAGGTCGGTATGATGCTGAGGTACAAATAGCATTTTTCAAATGTCAAGGAATATTCATACCATATAAACAGTATAAAACCACATCAAAGGTAATTTAAATTCGACAATTCTTGGTTCTTTTTCTCAACATTTCCAACTTGAATAATGACTGAAGTTGTTAAAGAAGAAGTGAACTGTGAAAAGTGTCGTAGGTTCTCCACCAAAAGCAAATTTGCTGATTCGATGCGGATTGTATGTTGAGATGTTCCTAGCGAAATTCAGCATTCCAATGTTTGACCATCACCCTTATTCGCCGAATCTTTCATAAGTCGCTTTTTTTGAGTCGTAAGGTGAAATCTTCATAAAAAGGAACAAGATTTTAGTCCACTGTAAAGATAGCAGCACGCATCCAGAAGGTGATAACAGAAGAAGACAGTCAGCGCTGTTTTGACTTAAAGAAGGTTATTAGGATAGAGGATGCGTTAGTATTGATAATCTGTCAAAATGGTCGAGTTCAGAATGAAACATATTACAACGCTAGTCTCGTTATCTCCTGGTATTGATTTTTTTAAATGAATGTTCTAGTATTTTCAGATTCAAACTTAACTTCAACATATGAGTCTAAAAATAAAGAAATACGTTTCGTGTAGAGCGCTTCTTCCTCAAGATAATAACAATAAAAAGGTAGTCGTTATGAAGGTTGAATGTGTACAAATTGTGTACAAAAAATGGACAAATCCGTTCGTTCAAATAGAACCTTAACTGTTCAAGTCCTAAGTGAATAACACAAATCTCACTCACATTGAGACATATTTTAGATCTTTATCACATTTATCCAAATCAATACCTTACTTTATATACAGTTTACACAATCCTTTACAAACTTTCACATTTATTTTCGTTTACGAATTTACAGTATATTAGTAAATGGTGTGTACTCAGTCACAACTGTATTATATATTCGCGACATTCTATGTGGTTTTTCGTCCCAGGTGTTTGAATGCATCTTTGTTAATACGTGTTTATAATAATATACCCGCCACAGTCACGAAAAATATTCACTTTTATTGCTGATTATTATAATATGTGAAACCATTTAAATAAGCCTATTTTACTTTGATTTTACTCGCTCTAGTCAGTATCTTGTTTTGCTTTTTATACTTCATCAAAAAAGATGTATCGTCACCAGTGGCGTTTTGTCAATAAGTGCCACGGTACAACCATTTTCCCAAAGTTATATATTAGATATTTTTTTCCAATGAAAAATATTGTTAAACTGATTTTTCTCGTTAATAATTATTAACACTCCTATTTATATATACAAAAATACTTCATATTCAGTAATAAGCACTGAAAATAAATTACGTTTGGGCCAACTCAAGTTGCCACGGATTAGAGCGAGTTTATGAGGAATGTGGGAATTCTCGATATATGCTAATCGATGCCAGCTAGATGTTGTTTCAACACGGATTCAATTTAACGGCAGAAAATGAGACGCTCGTATCGATTTCAAATTTATTAAAAAAAAACATGTTTCTCGTATGGGTTAGAAAAAAAAAACAAATTAGAAGATTTGGTAGGTCAAAGCCAAATCTAAATATACTTTAGATTTGGCTTTGACCTACCAAAACTCGCGAAATCAAAACATAAAATTCAACAATGTGCAATGAGCAGTGGTGCATGCTTGTAAAGAGATATTGGAACGGTCATAATAATTCAGTAATCCTCATAAGAACTAGATACTGGATGAAATAGTTCAAAGAGATACATGCTAGGTGAAATTTCCATTCCAGAGGAGTTAATCCTAATTACAATTATAGAAAAAAACTGATTCACGTTAAGGAAATTGCAAGTCGGCGCCTAAAAACTTAGATTAAATGATAAAATTTTATTTTTTCTGTAAGGGGAGAAAAGTTTGACATTTTATCTCTGTTGACAGTTAACAAAATGTCATTTTCTATGAAATTTCTTTTTCTTCCCAGAAAAAATTGATATAAATTGATATAAACACATAGACAAAGATAGATATTTAATTTTAGAATATTTCATTATACAATAAAGTTACCTTTTCATCAAAAGTACAACGATTACATTCAGTGCATTGCATGAATGACACGTACCTTCGGTACCTCAAGCTAAAATCTATACTTTTTTCCCTGTATAATAAATAATTATTTTCGTTGACATTTTTTCACAAAATTATGCCTCATGTCGACAAAATTTTTTAACAGTAGCAAACACAAAAAATCCAATTTAAAATAAAAAGGATTGGGAAAATTTTTAAAAACAGATACAAAAAATTCGCAACCAAATGGATAATATAATTGGAAAATTGAAGTTACAATTTTCACATGAGACATCGCCATCGCCTGCAAAAAATACCGTATAAATAGTTTCTCAATAAACAAAAAAAAGATAAAGATTGAATGTTTGCAAGATAAAAGTCTGGCCTGTTTTTGTTGCCATTTCGTTTTTATCCTTGATTTTTCATGGTAAAACTTGTCTTATTTTTCAAAAGACATTGAAACTTACACATTAAGGTTAAATAGATCATAAGGCAATTTGACATCAACCAAGAATATCCTTTCTATGGATAAAACCAACTCCTATTCCGCGACCCCTTCAATGAAATTGTATTCCCTGCTTTCCTCCCGTTATACAGGGTGCGGCAGCATAACTTCCTTTTTTCAAAAGTTAATAAAACTTATTGTATGAATCAGAAAATTTTTATTCGTTTTTTATAATACAGGCACATACATAAAGTTTTGTTTTACTGAGTTTTGAAGATCAAATCAGTTAGGTGACGTCCCCCATTCTCCATACACTGAGTAAACCGATTTCTGGCGTTTGTCATGACTCTTGACAGCATAGCAGGCGTTATGTTGGCAATTTCTTCCTGGATGTTCGTCTTCAAATCTTGTAGGGTCCTTGGACGGTTCACATACACACGGGATTTCAAAAAACCCCATAGGAAATAATCACAAGGGGTCAAATCGGGAGAGCGGGCTGGCCACTCCAAATCGCCCCTAATTGAGATAAGGCGCTCTGGGAAGTGTTCCCTCAAAACAGCCATCGATGTTCTTGAAGTGTGTGCCGTTGCTCCGTCTTGTTGGAACCAAGTGTCCCCTAAGTCCAACTCATCTAGCCGTGGGAAAAAAAATTCCTGTAACATGTTTACATACCGGTGCGAATTCACTGTCACTGTGACTTCATTTTCCTCAAAGAACCAGGGACCAATAATTCCACGTGAGTAAATTGCACACCACACTGTGACTTTAGGTGAATGCAAAGGCCGTTGATGCAATTGTCGAGGATTGGTATCAGCCCAGTAGCGCATGTTTTGTTTGTTTACGGATCCACACAAATGAAAATGGGCTTCATCACTAAAAAAAACAATAGCGTCCTCAGGAACGACTTCCAGAAAAACCTCACACGCGTTCCTCCGAGAATTGAAGTCACGTTCAGAAAGTTCCTGCACAATTGCCATCTTGTATGGATGAAAATGAAGATCATCATGAAGTATTCTCCTCACAGAACGATCGGAAAGTCCAAGTGCAGACGCATGTTTGCGCGCAGAACGCCGTGGTGATCGCAACACTGAAGTTCTAACTAACTCAATGTTCTCCGGTGATCTAATGGGCCGAGGGACTCCAGTTCTTCGTCTTGTCACACTTGCAGTTTGTCTGAACGTAGTGACCCACGTAACAATTGATTTCCGGTCCGGGACAGGGGCCAAGGGGGCTAAATTAAAGCGATTCCGAAAGGCGCGCTGGGTTGCGATCACAGAACATCCGCTCGAAAAGTAAACCTCAACGGCAAACGCACGCTCCTCACTGTTCCAACGCATGATGGCGACTGAACTGTGCCGGGACAAAACTTTATGGTCCCCCCTCTCGAACGAGACCACTAGCACTCCGTTACGACATCTACCGACTAAATGGCGAACTTTTTAAAAAAGGAAGTTATGCTGCCGCACCCTGTATTATGTACTACGAATGAACTTTTTGTAAAATTCTTGATATGTACCCATGGCTTTAGTACGGAATACAGCTTGCATAAGTGTCACTTCGTTCAAACGCCACCTATGTTTTCGACACTTAAAAACGAAAAAGTGTTGGCATTAACTTTTCATCTCCAAGCTAGAGGGAACAACAAAATATTCTTATAGTTTGTTAAGAATATAAGACAATATTCTGAAAAATTCATAAACTCAACCTGATTATGTCAGTACTTTGTTGAATTTGCGGGTGCGTTGAGAGATTCTAACTAATATTTCGGACAATTTGGACGCTTAATTTCTGTTTGACAATCTTATATATTTGATTCGTTGTGAAGATTTTTCTGAAAATGTGAAAAATTATGTATCACGCCGTCATTAAAATTTGTTTTTGTGTTTATTGTCTTTATGCAGATGTGTAATATTTTCGGAGGAAATACCAGATCCATCTTGAAAAGTCTTCCTAAACTCCCAAAATATGGAAACACTATCTGGGAAAATTCAAAGAAATCATTATGATAGCGGTAGCGATTTCAAAGTTGTGCTACGGAATTAGCAGATACAACAATCTCGAAGAAACTTGGTGGATGGCGTGGTTTTACTGTAGCTGGGGATCATTTGGGATTATCTTAGCTGTTTGAGAACTAAAACTGTGCGAATTGTAGCTTAAGAGTTAATTATGAGATTGCATTTGATAACTAGTTTGATTTTAATAGTACGTATTATAATTGTACCGATACGTAAACACACATGCTATACCTTCCTTCCTCTACTTGTTAACATTGGAGTAGAAAATTTGTAGAGTAAGATAAAAATGACAACCCAGTGGCAGCTGAAAGGTACAAATATACAAAAGAACAAACATTAAGCTTCAGATGAAGTTGGTACAAATATACAAAAGGACAAACATTAAGCTTCAGATGAAGATAACTCCTTTTCATTACATTTCCACAAATGTTCAATATACTTGTGTTTCAGACTTTATTTCCCACTTGCCTATACTAAGCAAAACACTGCAGAGTGGAAAAGACGACAAAGCTACGTTTTCAGGGGGAAATTTCACACTCTTCAAGAAAAAATAAAACTCTAAATAATAAAGACGTTCGTTTGTAGTCCACAAACCTTACAAAAACGTACGGTATTTAGTATTTTTAAAAAGACATCGGCTGATTTTGACAATTTGTTAGATTCCGTAATAATAAAAAAATCAAAAGATCAGTACACTGACGTTTTAGTCGTGGTAACGATTTCGTTCGGTTACGATAGATTAAGTTAAAAGAGAGCGCATGAGGTTCGAGATCGGCGACACCTAATTAGTACCAGTCAGATGTATGAAGTACTTGGGAATATGTGTCTTCCGAAGAATGAATTACTTTATAACTCAGTTCCTCACAGGGGAGTTTGGGAGTATACCTGAAACGTAAAGGAGAACGACAACTGCATGTGTTGTGGGTATGACGCATAACACATCGTGAGATTCCAGAATGAATGGGCAAGACTTAATGTACTGTTGAGTGGATTCATGATAGGTAAAATTCATACTATGTTGTCCAGCAAGGACGCATACTGAAACATAAGTGATATTATTGTAGAAATAAAGAAAAGCAAGGAGATGGGATGAGGGGAGTGAATGACAAAGGAAAGAACGAGAATAGAGTGATAAAAAATAACTAAAAAATAAGAAAAAGCAATATCAAGAAACTTTTTCGGGAAAAGAAATGAAAAATTTGCTAATTAGGAAATCAGTACAGAGAAATAAAAAACTAATGAAATTAACCCTGTTCATGTTTTTATCACATTTCACGTGCTCCATTTTTGATAATGTAAAAAATTCTGACTTTTTAGTGTTCTACTAGAGTAAAGTTTAAGAGCAATCATTTTTTAATTGGGAATACTATTTCTCAATGGTAGAATTTCCTAGTGAAACCTAGTTTTAACTGATAATTTTATTAAATGAGAAAAAACACGTTTATTTAGTAAATTTCAGTGAAAAAAGTAGTTTCAGCGTCGAGGATACTAGTCAACACTAGTTAAGAAAAGTAAAAACTAGTTGACGAGGTTGTTGAAAACTAGTTTTCCCTAGTCAAAATAAGAATAAACTGAAAACGGGTTTCAACTGTAACAGATACACCATTAATCTTTCGGAATGATGAGTGGAAAATATTTTTTTATATGAATTAATTTCTTAATGCTTAATACTTTTTCCATAGTTAATCCTATGTCTATAATTAAATATATGCGTCAATCTACAGATATAATTATTCGAGTATTAATCGTGTTACAATGTCGGCATTTTCATAAGATAATATCGATTGTAAGCCACTTAAGTAAACAATTAATTATTGATTATTTACACGTACATAGTTGCATGTTTATTTTACGTTTGTTAGATTCGATGGTAATCAAGTTTCAATTACACGATGTCAACTTGATCAAATATTCACATACATTAACTATCGCTATTTACAAATAAAATTGGGATACTTTCATAATGTGATAAATAAAATACAATAGATGATCGTTAAATGGAGACAAAATGCCTCTATATGATTTTCTTATTTGAAATTTATATTAATATCTGTCTGTTAGTATCATTAGTACAGTTGCAATTAGAACATTATTCTATCACTTTAAATGCATAATTCCGCTATGCCGGTCCTGGGGCCTTGCAACGGAAGAGGAGAGATCGAGGAGTAACACCTCCTAAACCTAGGTTCAGCTGGCTCCAGCTGGTTGTTTCTTGTAAGGGCCCCTTGTCCAGGGTGACATATGAAGACCACACCGGCGGGGAATGCGAAGAGAAGTTCCAATACGGCGGATCCATAAGTGGCAACATTACTGTTAAGGGGTAGTATAAAAGTAATAGTAGGGTAGATACAGTTGCTCGCCTCGGAATCAGGACAGATATAAACGGATACGACAATTGCATCAGAAAAGGGTAATGAAATTTAGAACATGGAATATACAAGGCTTGAGGACACAGTAATCAGAAGTCTTTCACGAGCTTAGAAAGTTAAACATCGATATTTGTGTATTGACCGAAAATATTGGAGATTACATACATTTCTACAGTGGAGTACGGAAAGATGCTGGAGCAATGAGAGAAGTCATACATAAACACATGACACAGAAATAGAATCCATAAAAATAGAAAAAGCAGCCTAACGATTGGTGTGTATACAAAGATAAAAGATCATTTTACAATGAACTTATAAAGTTAATGTTAAACATCAAAAGGGATAAGAGATACTCATCTTAGGAAACTTGAATGCAAGGACAGGCACTGAATACAACAGTACAATAATAGGTAAATACGATGAACCCGTCAAGCCACAATGGTATTCGGTTAAAGGATATTTGCGAAATTACAGCAATGAAAATAATGAATGGATATCCATAAGTTTACGTGGGAGTGGGCAAACAAGAATTTGAGATCAGTTATATGCTACGTAATACACTCACAATTAAACAGATGTAAGAGTGTACCGTGGATTATGTGGGACAGATCACCATGTAGTTATGGCAAAGGTATTAGTGAAGAAAGAAGAAAAGTGGAACAACAAGACCAACAAAGTGAAGTAAATGAAAGTAAATATTATCTAGATAGCCTAAAACAAGAATCAACCCAATTCCTTCATAAACTAAGACTGGTTAATAATTTACAGAACATTGAATCACAAAAAAGAGCGTAGAACAATTGTACGAATCAATAAAGAAATACATGCAGGACGCGGCTAAAGAATCTCAAGGATACCAACGACACAGAATACAAAAAATCCGGAATGGTGTGCGAAAACGATAAACGAGCTGGTACAAAAGAAAAAGGAAGCCTATAGTATATATGTTACCGGCAGTTCCCGACCCCAGGCACATTAATTCATATAAAGCAGAAGACAGAAATTGTATGTGTACTAGACCAGAGAAGTGAAAAAAGAAGTCATAAAAAGTAAGAATGAGAGAGAGAAAGAGAGAAATGCTTTATTGTCAAAAAAAATATTACAATTTGTAGACAAAAGCTTGTAAAAACTAAAAAACAAACATAAAAATAACTAAATAAAGATATAAAATTTCAATATACAGAAGTAAACCACAATGAGTTAGAAAAGGTAAGGTAATAGGTAATAATTAGTATATAAGTCGTATATAGCAAAAATTAAACCAGTATGCATCATGTCCAGAATTTATATTATTATTAGAATAGAAGTCGTTTACAGAGTAGAAGGCACTGTCAAGTAAATATGCCCTCAAATTATTGTTGAGTACTGATTGAGCATTTTCTGAACGTGGAGTAGGTAGGCAAAGGTCGTGCTCTGCGTTCCCATGCAACGATTTTTCTGAAATTGGAGAAGCGTGCTTACAAATTGATAATAAATAAATACAAATAAAAATATATAACTCCCATTTAAAGGAATTGTCCACAACAAGCACTAAGAATTTTACAGGTAGAAAAACAACAAAACAATTTCAATTTAATAGACATAAGTGAATGGAAGAATCATTACGAACTGCTAAGGGAAAAGTGAGTACAATTTGAATTAGAGTATAATGATTTCAAATTGATAACCAGGAAATAGAAGCGCTAACAGTAGACGAAATTAGGAAGCTTTATAACTGCCAAAAAAAGAAAAGGCAGCAGGGCCCAAGAATATTCCCATAAGTTGGTGAAACATAAACCGAAAATATTAAACAAAATTATAAGAAATCTATTCAATAATTGCCTGTTGTATGGGGACGCAATCCCAGAAGATTGGAATATGGCGTTTATTACATCAATATACAAGAAAGGAGATGAGAACAAGTGTAGAAATTATCGTGGCATTAGTAGATACTAGAGAATACCTTTCAAAGACATTCTCCAAAAGTAATGGTTAATGTGTTAATATTTTGAAAGGGCATTATTGGCCCGTAATTGTTTAGAATGTACATGGTAACTTCGTTCAAAAGCCATCTTTATAATTGTATGGAATATACGATATTAGGATCAACCAATATTATAACATATTTTTAAGGTAGCCATATTTCTCGAAATGGATGAAGATGTTTTACTGTATAGGAACGCACCAATTATTTCATATTTTTATCTAAAACATTAATTTATTATTTTTTTACATGTTAGGATTTTGAAAGTGTTTTGGTACGAAGATCTAGTTCTCAGAATAAAGTTTTGTGCTTACTTTACTTTCACTTTTATGAATAAGATTAGTTATTATACCCACAAATAAATTTATATAAAAAAATGGAAATGAAGAAATAAAAAAAGCGGGAAATGTTTATGTTGCAATATATTTTAAATGCGGCCAGCTATGTGAAAGTCCACTGATAATGTGATTGAGTTAGCACCAAAGATTCAAGAAACTTAGAAATTCTGTTATGTTTTAGTATCGTTGTGGGTTATACCTTACGGAAATAGTATGATTTAGAATAAAATAACTCTTATAAAATGAAAATAGTTTTTTGTAGTTTTTTGAAAAATATTTTACATTTGTGTATAATATACACATACACACATATAAAATAAATAGCTTTGAATATGAAATAATATTTATTCACATAAAAAAAATACAAATGATTTGCACAAAACATATTAACATGTTTCAGTTAGCTCTGCTAGAATAATCAAATGATAAACAATACTTATTGTATATTTACAAGTGTTACATCAATGGGAGCGTTGGCCTTGCATGCGTTTTGAAAGTTTTGTTAAATCTGGCTCGTAACTTGTTGTTTTTAGTTTTAAGTACGCCTTTAAATTTTTATTTGTTAGCTGGCTTCTGATTTTACTTATTATTATATTCATGCAAGAAAACGCTTGCTCGCACGAATATGTTGACCCGAAGATCGTCAGCACGTCAAATGCCAACTTCTTCACCTCACTGAAGCATTCTGGAAGACTATTCCATGCATCAACTCGCGGCATTTCTTTTATTGCTGTCCACTTGTGCAGCGTAACGTGCATGCTTTTCTGGACCTCCAACTCTTCAAAAGAGCCACTTGTGACTCGCGAGCCGCAGGTTGCCGACCACTGGTGTATACCAATAAAGTTTCAATCAAAATATATTTTATATTAATTACGAGACTACCAAGAAAATAAAACATAAAACATAATACTCCCATTAGTAGAAAGTCGGAAAATGGATAGAACGCAACTCGTAAAAAAAGGGAAAAAACTTATTCTTACCACCTGAAAACAGTATCTCAACTAAATGAAATCGTTGAAGAGTATAAACATAAATTTTTGAGCTTCTTGACAAACCCCAACTTCTTTCAAAATATTGTAAAATTTTACTGATTCCCCAGGCCATCAATTTTGAAAAGTCACCTGATTATGACTAAACAGCAAACTGAACTATCTAGTAAAGGAATAAAGCTTATGACCTATATTCTCAACTCCATAATTAGAAGTGGATACTTTCCAATTCTGTGAAAAACAGCGGAAATAATTTTAATCACGAAATCTGACAATGTTTGGTTAACGTCTCTTTGATCTTTGAACTAAACTATCGAATCACTACGCAAAAAGAACCTAGAGCTAATTATAGGAAAATTTGAGATTGGTTAAATGACAACAGACCTCAGTTGAGGAAATTCATCGAATAGTCACAATCTCGCTAGATTCTGATATACAAAATATTTTTCTGTTTTTTTTTTCGACATTAACTAACTTTGACAGAATGTAGCGCCTTGTGCTAACACAAAAATCGAGAAAAGTACTTTCTTTATTTTTAGTTTATAAAATCCTCATTTCTGAGTAAAGTATCAGAACGAAATTCTATTAATGCAGCTGTAAATCAAGAAAGAATCGTTTTACATCACCGTCGGGGAACGCTACCGTTGAGATTTTCGTTGATGACACAGTCTTCCTTCAGGAATCGTTAAAATACCTACCCCCGGTATGATTAAGTGATATCCAAATTCATTAGCAAGATATTGGCCTATCGATTACAAATAAACTACTGATTTTCCACACCCGTTTGAACTGGAGAATATTACAAAGGTTTCAAGCTCAGGTTTGTACCCAACAAAATAACATGTCAGAGTATCAAGATTAAAAGAGGAAAACAGTATGTGAATTATTTAGTTAGCCAATCCAAATCCTATCGTTACGGACCTACACAATTAGCACAGCATTGAAGCTCGTTCAAGTTATTTTTAAAATTCAACAAATAGACCAGTGCTAAAGCCTTTGAAAATGGTAGTAGAATAAAACCCATTGGAAAAGGAAGAGAATATAACAAAAATGAGAAGAAAAAATATTTACGGTCGATCTGAAGTCGGGAAGTGGAAGAAGGAACGTTTAATTGTTTATGTCGATTTGCAGTAGAAAAGAAGTTCCTATAACAAAAAGCTAAACAGCAAATTCTACAACTTCTGCATAAAATTCGGTGAAAACTTGCCTTGTATGTCCCAAACACTGTAGTTATTTTTATTTGTAATATTTACTTTTTTATCTTATTCAGAATAATATCGAAAAAGTACCCTAATTTTCAATAGAACATTCGGGTGCGGGTTTCAGTTAGGTTACCTAACCTAACCTAACCGAACCTAAATTCACATTTTTATAAATAGAGATTTTGTATGAATTTCTATTACCTGATGTTACAAAAAAAAGAATGTGGTAAATTTTCTTAGGAAATGCAAAAAATGGAGCCCGAAATTTTTTTTGATTGTGCACAATTACTCGAAAAACATTAAATTTTATAGCATATTGATGAATATAAAAAATTTTAGATTAAAATTATAATAAATAGCTAAAAATTGTACATAATGAATCAAATATTTTTTCGGATTCGATTCTTTTTATTTTTTTTTACATTTTCTGAGAAAACTTATGTATATATTTTTATACCGTATATTTTTTATACCATTAGAAATTTCAAAGAATAAAAAGCCCACCGACTTCTTTCATAAAGCCAATATTTTGATTTTTTTATTGATAATTAGGGTAAAAAAATTGATATTTTACATCAAAAAAATTAGTGTTATTGGGACAAAATAAGGTATTTTCAATGATTTCGTAAAAATTTTTTTTTTGAAATAAAAATAAATAGCCAAAAACATGGTAACTTGAATATGTCACTTAGATTTTAAGGTTATATAAAAAAATTGTGAATACAAAAATTGTAGAATTTTTTATTACCTACAACTTTGCTATTCAATTGTTTTTCATAGGACTTGTAGTTTCATCAGAAATCGAGAAGAGCCGTTTTTACCCTTAAAAGTTCTCCTCCTTCCATTTCTCAGCCTCAGATCGCCCGTAAATTATTTTTTCTTTCATTTCTGTTGTATTCTATTGGGTTACTACTTTTGTTGGTTTAAAAAATTATCTACTGAATATATATAAATTTAGAAATCAGTTGAAAAATTGCTTTCTGCAAGTCACTCCCTTTAAATCTTTAAACTTTTTCCAGCAATGCTCTAACCTCTGTAAATCTTTCAAATAATAGTTGCTGTCTTCATCCTCAAAATGGCCGTCACGTATGCGGTACCGTCCTCGTCTGATGAAAATATTTCTTGTGCAAGTAAAACCTTAAGAAACAGAAAAAGTCGCTGGGGGCCAAAACTGGCAAATACAGTGAGAGGTAAACCGATTCAAAGTGCAATTTAAGCCATCTTTGAGATAGTATGAAAACTTCTCTACATCATCCTAATAATTCTTAGAGACATAAAGACAGTAGAGCATATCCTCTGTGATTGTCTTACCCATTTCAACCAAAGACTTAAGAACCTCAAAGGAAAAGTGCTAATACCTTTAGAAGTGGAATTTTCTAGGGCAAAACAATAAGTTGTAGAGTCATGCACAAAATATCTCTAGGTATAGTTTCAAAGCGACTGAAAAGCAGAAACAAACAATTTACAATGTATAGCATCCCATTGCGAAATCTTCGATTTTCCTTTTTTGCTGATAATGCTAGAAGTTAAATTGTAAGATCACACCGTGTGTTTCATAATGAAGTCATTTTTAAACCCAGATCTTCGTTAGTCACAAAATAAACTTATTTCTTCTTCTACAGTGAGGTGTAACAATGTAATGAGAATTCTGCTCAAACAATCTAATGATTAATGTTGAGTGCGTTGATGTATGCAAATTTACAGAGTTACTTACACTGACCTGTTTGCGATATTCAAATATTATTTGAATAGTGTTGAATTTTGAATTACGCTTATGAATAAATGTTTTATTCATTATTATTAAGACTTAGTACGAGGTGTGGCTATGAAATAATGAGACTGGAGATATAAAACATTTTATTTTGATATTATTCATTTATTATCATCTTCAATATATACTCCTCTTCATACCTATATCGCTCCATGCGAATCTTACATTATGCGAAATAGTACAGGAAATCTATTTCTGTCCGTTTTTTTTCAACGCTACAACAAACTCAAATCTTGTTTCTATTAATGCAGATTTGACCTTACGAAAGAGGTAGAAGTCGCACGGTGCAACAGCGAATAAGGTGGGTGGTCTAACATTGGGATGTTGCACTTGACTAGAAACCTCTTGGCGGTCTGTGCATAAACTTTTCAGATGTTGAAATTCAGCACGATTACTTAGCCAACGGTCAGATCGCACAAGATTACCGACTTTTTCGATATTTTCATCCGTTTTTGACGTGGAAGGGCGACCCGAACATGAATCATTTTCAACATCTTCTTGGTCAACTTGAAAATGCTTTAACCACTCAAAAACACGTCGTGCCAAACATTTATTACTATAAACTTGTTTCAATAAATTATTAGTTTGAATTGCAGTTCTTCCAAGTTTCCTGGGAAATTTCAAAACAATCCGTTGTTCTATTTTTAGTTCGATTATTTTCACAACAAAACAAAAAAATAGTCCTTACAGAGACGACTAAACTGGTTTGTCTACAGACACTCGAAAGAGTTAGCTTCAGGCTACACAGCCAATAAAAAACAGAAAATAATAAGCAAACAATGGAAAAATGTGCATAATACTAAAAAATAATCAACTATTCTGGTCAGCCCAATTCGTTTTCCTACCAAAAAATGATTTTTTCCAAATTGGGATTAAATATATCTTATTTCACATTAACAATAAATGTTTTACGATGAATAAAAATTAATTTTAAATTTTACTTTCTCATTTGAATTTGTATCTTAAATAATAATGTAAATCTTTGTAAAAGCCATTAAAAACAAACAGGTTTTCTATACTAGATATATTTTTCCACAATTAAAAAGCAATATATATATATATATATATATATATATATATATATTAGTTTTCTGTCGAATTAAATTCTGAGTACATAGAAATAAGCAGGTGCATAGTAGAGAATTACTTTTTGGTCTACTGTCGTGACAAAAGGCATTATTAATTTATAGCCTTTTGGAATTGGAATTCCCCAATAATATGACTTAAATAAATAGCTCATTCTTAAAGATACACCCCAAGATTCTATGAATTTATTAGCGTATAAATGGAGATAGGGATTTTGGTTAATATCTGATATACTTTGTTTCCCAAAAATATTCATCAAATGTTTTAAACAGATGAAGAAAATGATGGAAGAGAACAAAATAGTATTCTATATTTTTTTATTGCAGTTTGAAACTTAGATTATACGATTCAAAAAAGGCGTTTTAACGTATATTTTAATCTTAGAATGACTATGAGATAATTTAATTCATATAATTCAGATATCTCAAATATACTCTCAAACCGAACTCTAAATGACCAACAAAAGTGATAATTCAATATTCTAAAGATAAACTATTCAATATTCTAAAGATAAACTATTCAATATTATATTAGAAAGTACTGAACACCCTGTTTACTGCTGCTAATACATCAACACTCTCAATTACATTGTTTGCTTTTCAATAAAGTTATCGTCTTCAGAAATCAAAGGTAAAATAGAATTTACTAACTTGGTGTACCTATGTAATAAGATGGTTCCAGAAAAATCTGACCCATCAAACAAATCACAAAAATTTTGGAAAAATTATATTAGTTTTTCAACAATCTCCTTTTAGCTCCATGCACTGTTTCCAGCGATGTTCAATAAGTTCGATACCCTCTTTATAAAAAGAATCGTCAAGATTCTCAAAATAGCCATTAACTAGTTAACTTCACCTATTCATTGTTGGAAAATATTTGACCACCGAGCCATTTGTTTAAGTCTGGGAACGGAAAATAATACACGGTTGCTAAATCTTGCGAATAAGTTGCATGAGGTAGCAATTCATACTATAATTCATTAATTTTGGCCATTGCCCTAACGGATGTGTGAGCTGGATTTTCTTCAACAGTTCTGGAGTCGTCACCTCATTTGGTCGACCACTGCGATGTTGGTCTCCGCAGGTCGTACGGTCTCGTTTAAACTTTGCTACTCAATATTTTACTGTTGATAATGAAGGAGCAGTATTACCCAGACTAAAATCTAGTTCAGCTTTTATATTGGTTAGGCTAATTCGTTTCAAATAAAGGTATTGTATCACATAACGATGTTGACAAATTTACTTAAAACGTTCACTATTGATGGCTGCCAAACAAATACTAAGCAACGTGACGCTTCAAACTTGAAACATATGCTGAATAGATTGTGTACTTTCTAATATAGTGATATTTTTCAAGCAACTACCGACATCTCTAATTCAGGTCAGGTACTTCTGGGACCATCCTTGTATACTAAATTTTCCCGCCAATAAACATCTTCTCACGAGAACCAATTCCAGAGAGAAAAAAACTTCGATGGGAGATTCATTCACTAACTAATAAACTATCGAATGGACCATTTGTCCCTATTTACACAATTCTTACATTTAACAATCTCAATAGTTTTAAATGCATCCAATAATAATTCATTATTGATACATTTCTACATGATTTATAATTATTCCGTGAATATGACTCACAGCATGCTTTGCTACAGCCGATTTTTCTGTTTGTGTATATTTTAATTAAGATAGTTGCTCTTTAAACCGTATATCAACCGATCTCTTTGTTTACCCAACGTACTTAACAGTTTTTAAAATATTGAGAGTTAGTTTCACTTTACATTCGGTCTTTGAAGAAGATAAGCTGGTTAATGAAATAAGCGTCATGTAGAATAACTATCATATAGTGGCAGTGTGTTTAGTATGGATGTCTCTAACGGTTCCAAAAATTCCAACTACAACATCGAAAGGGTGTTAGTAAATTATATTTCTTATTTTGACTTTTTTTAATATTTTAATATTATTTTTAATATTTTAATACACGTTTAGGAAAAAATATATTCAAAAACTTACCTTATAAATAAAGTTGTTTATCTGAAAAACAAGAGTAATTTTAAATAGCATCATACAAACAAATCAATAAAAATAAAAGAATAAAATGAATAAGAATGTCATAAAATAAATAATAGAAATTAATGAGCTGATTTATGTCCAATAACTGAGTAATAATTCAACTCAAAGAACGTCGAATGTAGCATATTTGTATCTACAACGAAGTATATATAAATTACATAAATTTATCATCTTGTTTCAAACACGATGTTTGATATTCTTTACATTTTAAAATGGATGTATATTTGTTCGTCTTTTACACGTTCCTCCATTACCATTCATTGGATTGCGATGAAGTTTTGATGAGTTATTGACGAAGGGAAGTTTCGATTTAGTGAAACAGTCGCTGAAATAATTCCAAGATTGGAAGTTGTCAAGAACGTGAGGCACCAGATATAGGAAATAGAATTTTTTGTATATACATGAATGATAAATAAAGAATGTAATGTTTTGCGCGAATGTGTATGCACATATCTGCTACTGACATTCGGGGACGTCTATGTCTTGGTCTATAGTCTATATATTGGTGGTAATCTCGAGGTACATAATATCAACTTAATTAAAGGATTTTTAATATTATTTTCAAGAGAATAATATTTTAGTTATATTAGATATTTACACGATAATGACATAAACGGGGTTCTGGACCTAAATCGGCTCTGGTATTGACAGTATCTGATGATTGACCGCTCATATGACGACAGCATTTTCATTTAATGGTTGGGTAGGGTACAATAGGCGTCTGCTCTATATTCAATTATGAAACAGATGTTACCTTTATACGTATGAAGTAGTGTAAAGGGTGTGTTCATTCGATTTAATGAGAACGACTTGTCTTCTAAATTTGTTTAGAATACCATCAGATGAGCCAAGAATATTAATGAATCGCCCTCCAAATAGTTAGGTTTTCTGCGGAATTTGAAACGTCCACCAAAAGCCTTAGATAGAAGTTACGAGATACAAGTCGTACGCTTCGGATATCGAGATGGTGGAAGATGATGACTTAGGGGAAGTCAATAGTGAGGTTTCGTTTGCATACATTGAACCTTTTTGATGGGTAACTAGGGGCTGGGGTTTCACACCTATAAATTATATATAGGAGAAGGGCTAGTATGAAGCCTCGTGGTTAGGTCAAATGTTGAGATTGCCAATAACCAACTTTTTTTATTGGATATGGCACTCGAATAGTCAGAAGCTTCCTAACAAGTCAGGCGTGCCTTCTGGACACCCATGAAGATGACAGCGACATAGTGTTTTTAGTTGATTGCTTGAGTTAAGATAGTTTGAAGATTGCTGAGTACGGTGTTAAAGTACAAATCTGCTAAGAAAAGGCCAGACGCGTCATACCTGACAAAGGCCGCAATAATTTCCTTCTCTCTTAGGCCCATCCCATTTATGTGACAGTGGCGTTTTTTACGATTGTTCGATATTTTTAATACAGAAATGCAAGTGCTAAATAGTCTGGCAATGCTGCACGTCTGCCGCATGGTCCAAATCAGAATTCAAAGGGAATCGTCGCGTAACCATGGATCTCTTACCATTGCGAGTCCCTCTTCGATGTTGCCAAGCCTTTACTTAGGAAGGAAAGTACGGCAATATAAATAATTTGCGCTTATGGATGCGCAGATGCATAACCGACCGAACATCGGACATACAGCATTTAGTATTGTTCGTTGTTCAGTAGATAGTGTGATTTATTGTGTTCGGTGTTATTTTTAGTCTGTGCCATAGTTTATTCTACAGATAGCGCTGTTTTTAAACATTAGGGGCAAAATCGTTTTAAATAATGTCCGCAAAAAAAGTTGGAAAGCAAGGTCTTATTATACGCAGCCAAGGACGAGAAATCATAAGCAATATTATTAATTTCATGAAAAAAGAGGCAGATGAAGGAGTTACTATTCCTTTGAAAAATTACAGGTATGTAGCAAGATTTAATTCGAGAAGTAGGTTGAAGAAATGCGGAGTTTACACATTTTTATACATATTTACACATATTATAAAGTCATGTACCTACTAAGTTTAAGGTTTACCGTTGTTACTATTCAATTTAAAAGAGCAAACGTGCAATGCTAAATTATGATGAAATTACAGGTGTTTTGCAGAAAATTAATGACCGGCAAATCTTGACAGAAGCAATAAGTGTAAGCAGCTTGAATCGGCTCCTTAAAAAAATTGGTTTCTTGTAATAATTTTGATTTTAAGTTGTCCATTATTACGATAATTAAAACCTTGATGTCTATCACAGAGATTTTTTTTTGTAGATGGCAGAAAATGCCAGACCGAAGAAAAATTTTGTGTGAATCACACGACATTCGCCTGAAACGAATAAATTACCTAAAGAAGCTGATAGAACCGTAACGAAGGCCGCAATATATGTTATACTGATGAAACTTACACAGCAGCCAATAAATTTCACTTCCCCATAAAGTACAAACTGGACGGAACTGTTACAACAACATAGGCACCGTGTACTATGTTTACCTCCTTATCATTCAGAACTAAACCCGATCGAAAAAATCTGGGCATTAGTAAAAAATTGGGTAGCTGCGCACAATACAACATTTAAACTGTTCGATACGGAGGCACTCGCTATGCAAAAATTTGAGGAGGTATCGGAACAAGAGTGGTATAATATTTGCAAAATGTTCAAAAATATGAGAATGACCTTATACAAAAAGAGCACATCTTAGACCACACTCTAGATCACTTAATATTTACAGTAAATACGGGATCATCGGAAGAAAGTGAAGACAAAAACAGCGAGGATACTGATAGTTCATTAGAGGATGAACTAGAATGTTATATATATAACATTCTAGTTATAATTAATTAACTAAGTAATATCCTACTGTAATATATGTTTAAATCCTTAAAATATATTTTTTTTGTATTTTTTAATCTAATAAATGTTATGTTGCGAACTGCATTAATTTTTATTTAAATAAGAACCTACGCCACTGGTATATCAGTCTTAAGCGACGGAGAGGGAATATTTTAAAGTGAGGCAGACGATTACTAATTGATGACGCCTGTGGCATTTTCTTAGTTGATTCGTACTTTACTAGAGTGTTCAGGACTAAAAGCGAAATATTATTTTGGAAGATTGTGCTCGATACAGAAGTACCAGACTTTAACCTTGATCAGACATTCAAAGACTTTACCAAGGACACTGATGAGTTAATGGGGCAAGATTAAGGCTTAGAAGGATTTAGGGAATGAAACTGTTGGAAGATATACGACATCGAGGAAAGTACGGAAATGGGCAAGGCAGACGTTACATAGGCCGCAGAGTTGGGAAAAAGCTATTTCAGGCAGTTTAAAAAGTCTGCTTGACAAGTCGTTTGAATGACCTTGATAGTGAAACTGCATGAAGATATACTCTACAATATGGATATACAATTGTGTGATTCAACTTTTATGTTCTTAAAGGTTCTTGTATACCAACATGAAAAAATTTAATAACACCCCCGTATATGCCCAGCTATCAGAATAACGTAAGAAATATCCACTATATCAATTTTTAATTTACCTTTTATAGAATATTTTACATGTGAATATATATTCTATTAGCTATAAGTAACTTTAGGGACAGCCATAAAATTCGAAATGTGATTTATAAAGTTTTCACGAATCTACACTAAACAATCTTAAATTATTACTTCGAGAAAATGAAGACATCCAAAAACATCACACGCGGTATTATATCATTTTATCACCGTCTATTAAACAAGATGATAAACATTCTTGCTCTCTTGAAATATATAATTATCATTTGGCCACTTTCGAGATTGTAATTTACTATTTAGGTATGAAAATATAACGTGTGAAGATAATAATGTTCTTTCTAAATATAAAAATTGATAAAACATTTATATGGGAATGACAAGTTTGGAAGATTAATTGGGCTATTTTATAATTTCTTCGGGTTATTCGGGTTCAACGAGCACATGGGAATATCGATAACTAAAAATAGCGAAGATTTCGGAGCGAAATACGTTTGATCAAGATTACAGGAAGAAGCACGTTTTTAATGCAATCGCTATGCCGATTGAAAATCAACATTCATTTAAAAAGTCAATCAGCAGATGTAACATTTCCGTAATCAGGTATACATATAAATTTCAAACAAAAAAAATACAAAGTAACTTGAGCTATTTGATTCCATACGATATCAGAAAAAGTTTATAAATACTGATTGTGATGTTGAAAGGGCATCTTCAGCAGCAAAAAGAAAGTGCAAAATATCTTGGAATTCATCTGGACCTACTACTAACCTGAAGAACACACAAACTAACCAATCAACATCAATCTATGACTATACAGAGTCACATGAAACCCATCTGGAGTTAGGATTTATAACTATAGGGCACTACATCCAACTCAAATATAGCAATTCTAGAAAGATTTCAGCCAGAAGTACTTGTGAATGCTCCATGGAATGAGCCCAACCACGTTATTGCGCATAACCTTCAAATTAAGTCTTGAAGAAGAAATATCTCACTCCTCTTAGAAGTATGTTACTGCGTTGAAAATCATCCTAACCCAGTTAGACGTTCTACCCAGCAAAGGCGAGAAGACATTTCCTGTGTAATCTGCCTGACAAATTTTATATGTTAAAGTGTAAGGTAGTTATATCTCGATTGAACTATATCAATTGATATATTGCTATTAACCATTTGCTATTTTTGTAGTGGATGGAGTGACGACTGAATAAATCTGAATGGTTCGTAATCCTGTCGCCTCCACACGTCTGACACATTTCGATAGCAAAATTAACGTCTTCAGAGACTGAAGGTAAACAGTTTACAGTCAGTGTCATTGTGAATGTTAGTGTGTAGTAGTATGTAGTGATAGTACGAACAGTATGAATTTATGAGCGTGGGTCAGTCTCTTTGGGTTTGTGTAAGGAAATAGGAAGAAAAGTTGTTATAAAACAGTGCGAAACGTAAAGGGACGTAGGTATGTCAGTTCTGAATCTTGCTACAATGTATATTTGGAAAGAATAGGAGAATTTCAAGCAATTAGAAAAGTTTGAATCCCATGATTCAGGCGTCGGTTAGTTTGGTGGCGAAGGAGAATCTTTTTGAGGTAGTTTTCTACGTAAACAGGATGAAAAAGATCGTAAATGCAGATGTATAATCATTAAGTACGCCGGTCGGAGTGCACATGGTATCATTACCACAAATATCACCAACGATTTCAGAAATTCTAATTTAATCACTCGAGACTCCTGGAGATTACGGTGAAACATACTGATCTCCCCTACGAATAATTTCAACGTGTAAATGATTTCTGTTGTTATTTTTCTTATTTTTCTCTAAATAAAAATATAGTTCCGTTTTCTTGAGTTTCCTTATTTAGGGTTTTGATCTCATTTCCATTTTCCACCTCGTCTTAGACAGATCAAATGTCCAAGCCATTTTACTGGAAAGCCCGGAGCATGTAAAAGAATCTACCGTTTTTTGGCCCAAAATAATTGGTGCAAAAATTCTCGTATTTTTGGAAAGTGGCAATAAATATTCCATTAAGTAATATTAAAATATGCCACATGAATAGATGTTAAGGTTAGTTGTGAATCAACTAAATAGGTAGAGTTGGAAGTATCAAATTTATAGTTCTCCATTCAATGTAGGTGGAAAAGAGAATATAGGAACTGTATCTTTAAGGACAGTTTCGCCAGAGTGAGGTTTAAATTTATTTCGTTTTCTTGTTAGTTTCCACATGACTACTGGTATGAATTACTCAACCAAGAAGTCACCATCCCATCAACCATATTCCAAAAGTTATGGGGAAAAGAAGACTACTGTTTTCCTATATTATTTTTCTTTCAAAAGAATATACATGAAACTGACGAAAATAGTTTGTATATATGTCTATTATAAATAAAGTATTGTGAAGTCTAACGTTCATTGTTTGTGTCTGTTCTGTCTTAATTTTGGTAAGTTTATGATGTTTTGTTCCCATTCGTTTACCCATTGTATCAATTTTCTGTCCTGTGCCTCTATGTCTGTGAGTGGGTACGTCTTGCCTATACATTTCAGCCTATCTGTAAGTGTTTTGCGTGCCTGCTGTATTTGTTCTATGGTGCATTCGTGTGTGATGTGATATTGGTCTTCGGATGTGTTGTCTGTTGTCTATCTTAGAATGAAAAGTTTGTGGTATTCCTGCATATGTTCGTGTCTCGTTAGTAATTGTGTTGTTTTCCAATTTAGGTAAGTCTTTCTGCCTGTACTGTTCACGTCCCATTTCCTCTGCCAGCTCTCGATTTTGTTGTCTTCTTCAGTTGTCTTTTGCTAATATTTTGATTTCTGGTGTTTGTTTATCTTGTTCGTCTCTTGCTAGTCGATGTGCGATATTTATTTCTACGTTTTCTCCGTCTTTGTGTTGTATATAGCATTTTACCCCGTACGATGTATTTTCTAGTGTTATTAGTTCTGCGTTTATTTTTTTGGTTGTGGTTATATAGAATAGAGTCGGAAAATATCACTTCTTTTCCATGAAACGTATAGTATGTTGAGCTATTATTGAATTTGGGGATCAAATCCTTTTCGTATATTAAAATAATCAATCAAATTCAAAATTTCGTGATTTGATATGTTAGTATGAGTATTTAACTCGGAAAATACGTTATCGTTTCCGATATTATCTATAGATGTCATTAGATTCTAGCAATCGAGGTTAATTTTACTTATGTAATGTAATATATCTATATAAAGAGTCAATAGACTTGAAATTTTTGTTGATTTTATTGAATGGTTGTCAGTGATTGATTATATTGTTCGATGAATATTTTATACAAGGAAATTTGTAAATTAGATCCTTCGTAAAGGTATTGAACTTAATTTTTCCTTAATACAGATTATTATATTGACCTGAATCAATTAGATAAAAAGTATTATTAACTTGATCCTACCGACTGCGCCAGGAAAAGATTTGTATAAATCAATTCCGAAAAACTACGTTAAGTGTACAATGGTAGCAACAGTTTGAAATTGAGAACAATAGACAATTTCACACGTTCGTAAATCTTTAATGCACTAAGAAGTTAAACTCATAACTTTTCCTATATAATTTTACACTCTCATGTATTCTAGGAAATAGGGACAGGGAGTTTATGAGCGCTGCAGAGTTCTCAAAATAATTAAAAAATATTTAAATTTAATGGATTAATTTAAATAAAAATAATAGAAACTAACTCACCATTTTCTATCAAAAATGGCGTCAGTGAGTCGACCAGTTGAATAATCCACCTACTTTCCGATTCACATTACTGAATGGGTATCATTCATCTGGGATATGGGTGATTCCGTTCTAACTGTGATTTTTTGTATTCAAAATTTCAAGATTTTAAAATTTAACTTTTCTAACTTTTTTATGCATATTATTCATCTATTTTACTGTAAAAATAAAACTCTAAGAGGAATTTACTACAACTTCAAAGTATCACGAGCAAGACACAAATGTCGGATTTTGAGTTCCACGGTACTGACTCATTTATCCACGGTACTGACATGGTAACTTAAGATATTAAACAACAAGTGCATCAATTTTCCTCAGTTTGATCATAAACATTAGAATTTATAAGGTAATTAGTTTAAATCATTTGTTACGACAAAAAAAATTAATAATTTATCGGTAAATTCTAGGAATGGACATGACACGGTACTGACATTCAAGTGATGTAGTATAAGTTTTCTTTAAGTGGCAAGTTATATTGTATAAAAATAATGTTTAAATATCTTAAGAATTATTCAATTAACACAAAATTTTTATTAATTGATTATTAATTAATGACTAGTACAAAAAAACAATACAGGACATTGAATATCACAGTTATAATGGAATCACCCATATACGAACGTGTCCTAACAACTCTTTGTAAGATCCACGATGACGCACGTTATAGTTCTAACGGTATGAAACGGTAACGTGATTATACTGGAGAAATTTGCTGAATTCGATCCAGCGCACTTGTAATACGATTGTTAGGTGCGAGTAGGTGATTTTTCGACTTTCCGAACTATCTAGTTCTTTACGACGATTTAAACAATTTACTCTAATAAAGCGTGAGTGTGTGTGAGAGAGCGAAAGATTGTACAGCATGAAACGTGTTTTTCATCTGATACAAACATATATAATTAATTTTGGAATATTTCTACAAGGGGTGTTGGATACACTCCAACAACCAAGCCAAAGTTGGCAGCATCGCAAAAGTTTCAGCCTACTTCTTGTTTCAACATGGGTGAGAATCGTGGGAAAAGTGATCTCCTCCAACTTCTTTATAAAAATTTTTTTATTCAAGTGATAAAAAATAAAGATACAGTCCACAAAAAAAAATTTCTTTATGTAGTGAAAATCTCTACATAAAATTGGTCATTTCGAGCGTATCGTAAGAAGTTAAGAGAAAAACAGTTCATGTAAAAAATGCAAAAAACATTTGCTGGCAACTGATGTGTGAAGTACTAACGGATTTTCCTATGTTCGCGTGATATTAGTGCCCAAATCTGTGAAATACATCATAATAAAAAGCCGTTCACGTTTTGGCTAGAAAATGTCGTCTCTAGTCAACGAAACGCCACATAAGAACAAACAGTAAAGTGCTGAAGAACAATCAAGGTAAGATCTGTCCCAATTCTTGCAACATTCAAAATCACCGCTAGATATGACTAGCGTGCACATTTTCTTCACTTTAAATAAAAAACAAATCCATTATAGCAACAAAGAAGGAAAGAGAAGATATTTCCAAATTAAAAATTAATTTAAAATTGTGCACCAACACTAACAATGGAATCAGAGATACATCGAAACACATGAGGAAGATACCATCAATGACCTTCTAATTGAAAAATTCCAACTAAGAAAACAGATGTTAGTTGATAACTAATAAGCGTTTGATCAGCATCTTATAGATTTATTATGTTTAAGCCCTAATGAAGAAGAAAACTTTGTAGTTGATGAATTCAAAAACGTCTCTTGTGAACTACTTTCAAATATTAATGTTATTTCAAACCAAACAAAGCTATAGCTAAAACACGGTAGTCAAATAATGTATACATGAACCAAGCTCAAATTATTTCAAATTCAGGATCCATATCAAGAGCAAAGCTACAACCCATACAAATTGAACCCTTTACGGGTAAAAACCTGAATAAATTTAAGACATTTATTGAAATTTTCAAGTCAGTTATTGAGAAAAATAGTAATTTTTCTAAAGTGGAAAAACTTTTTTAATTAAGGTCATATTTAAAGGATGAAGATTTGAGCAAATTGAAACAACACTTGGGTAGTCTTAGAAATGTACTAAACGATATATCGATACTTGGGATATGATATTAATTTGTTTTTTATCTAAAAAATTAGATCAGTATACTAACAGAGCTTATCAAATAGATAGGGACCCTTTGGAACTGCCCACATTAAATGAATTTTTAGAATTTTTAAGAGGCATATGCTACTAGACTTGAGATTGTCAATTAGCTGGAAGTAAAATCTTTCAAAGAAAAACAACATGTCCATATGACAAGGGCTAATCCTAAGCAAATTATTACAAAAAGGAAACAAAATGTACCTTCTGTAATAATAATGGGCACAGAATTTACGATTGTGAAAAATTTCAATCTCTGTCTACAATCGAAAGGATGAATTTTATTAAAGATAAGAAACATTGCACAATATGCTTAATCATGAAGGCAAATGTAAATTGCAATGTGTAAAATCATAACAATATTCTACAACTGGATGATAATGAAAATACAGAGCAAACTAGTCAGATTTTAGATAAAAATTTGAAATTTCCTGTCTTGCAAAGAATTTCGGAGATGAAGCCTTGTTACCTACAATTAAAGTAAAGTTAAAGATACAGTCTGGTAATTTTTTTTAGTGCTTATGCATTAACTAACTCAGGGATTTAAATATTTTCTGTGTTACAGAGGCTTCATTTAAAATAACAAAGGCATCTAATTTAGAATTATTTGCACAAGAAAACAACAACTTCAAAATTTACACTTATAGACAAAATCACAAGCAATTTGCCAAAACATTCTCTAAATACATTTGAATTAAATATACCAAAAGTTGTGAGGCTGGCAAATGATGAAGTTCATCTTCCAAAAAACATTGTATACATTGTACATAGTCTTAAAAATTTTGCAAGATGGTGAAATCAATTTAAAAAATGGTATTATTCTAAAAAGCATTACATTTGGTTATTAGTCTCAGGGGCAATTCCAAAATGTTCTAACTTAGTTTAAACAGCCAGAAAATGTTTAGGATGATTCTTATTCAACCAGAGCATAAGTTCCTACTCAATCTTATATGGAGAGAAAGTCCAAATGAACAAATTAAATGTTTGCAACTTCAAACAGTCACTTATGGTCTGAAAAGCTCAACTTGCCATTAGGTGCTTAAGGGAAATTGCAGATTTAAACATAGAAAAATATCCTTTAGCAACAAGGGCTTCACAAAATTCCATATACACTGATGACATTCTTGCAGGAGAAATTCTTTACAAGATGTTTACAAGGACTAATATCGTAATATCGGACTAAAATTAGAATCACCAAAAAAATTCTTTGATATTCGAAAGGAACAAATAATTAGAAATACTGTTTTTTGACGATGGCGGAGAATAAAACTACGGACATTGTTGCAAAATCTCAACTTCTAATTAAAAAGAAGTATCTTCTTGTTCAATACATGCACTGCTATACCCTCCAGTTGAATTTGATTATATCTAAAGTTGCTTTTACAAATTTTTTGGAAATTCGGAGCTGTCTAGTGTTATTTTAAATATAGGAAAGTTTTGCATGTCCCTATTATCCCCCAATTGATACGATCTGATTATCTGACATAAAAAACAAATATGTAGATATTTTGCAAAATTACTAAAATCACGGAAATGTTCTTTGTTCTGTGGTAAAATTTTGGTTCGTGGCATTCTTAAAAACCTAGTTAGGAGACAATGGGAAAATATATGTTATAAATGCTTCAGTGACTCGCCAGCAAGCGACAGCTGTTACAGTGAAAACGAAGTTATTACCACTTATTACTGTAAACGAATCAATATATCTGGGATCTTATCAGATTGAATTATTGTGTAATTTTCATTGCAACCGCAACTTTCGTGTAGTTTTCAAAGGGCCGAGAAGGATTTCTAGATTATTATTTCTGAACATTTCAAATCTTAAACAAAGTTTTATTGAATATAATACCCATTAATTGATATTAACATATTTCAGCATGTACATAATGTATATTAATAACATTTGTGCCCAAGAATCCATTGCTAGAAAATAATGCGATTAGAAAGATCTAGCAGATACTCTATTAGAAATTATATTAAAACCTATCCTGATTCCCAAAGCATACCTTAGTTTATATAGAGCGTGGAAAAATCTAACAATTTTATTGTTACTACTATGTAAATACGTAATTCCGAATAACGTCAAATTTTAATATTTCATACACTTAAACATGAAAATGTAGTCACTACTTTTATTATTATATTACAAAATCAAATCAACCATATACTGGTTATTAGCGTAGGCACTACAAGTTGAAATATTGTTATTTTATTTACAGGTATTTTCTAGATTAAGTTTATGATCAAGATTTGTCTGAGGTAATTTTTAAGGTTGGTTACACTGTGTTTAGGTCCTAAAATTTCAGATATTATTCCGAATGGAGATTGCATAATGATATTTTTGCGTTAAAAAATGGACACTCTACTATCATCTATTTTATAGTCAATTTACAATTACGTTTGACACATTTGGGTTCAGTTTTAGCATCGCGACTAAGAAGGTATGGGTCAGTCACGTATGGCCCTATACAGAGACGCATTAGGAGAACTTCACCTCTACGATTTTTCGTTATCACTGTCCGTGGTTTCCTGGAGTCTTTCACTTCACGTACATGAACATTGACCATTTATTCTCCCAATATTGAGGAATGCTCCACAATGTTGCGTAGGAGTCATGATAATCTGTATCATTTCAATTTTACTATATCTACTGACGAAGCAAGTCAACCACTTTCGAATGACAATTATTAGTAAAGTATATTATTCAAAATTTTCTATTCAAAAATATTGTTTTTATGTTATTACGAAAAATAACATGAAAAATAAATTTTCTTCCTAGTTAGTTGTGTAATTTATGTAAGATTAGTATTTTGCAAGGACATTTTCTGCAGAAAAATAATTGTGTATTTCACGGTCGTCGTTCATTGCTTGAATGCTTCTAGGGCTGTTATTGATTCTGACTGATTGTTGCAACAGGCAATTTTTGAAGATGCCAATCGAATGAATTGGGCGAAACGTCAAAAAGCAATAGTTACTTTTGTCAACGGACTAATAATACAAGAAACATTCAAGCAATATTTCAGAGAAGCTTTTTAATCAAGATTTTGAAAATTTTGTCTTTGAAAAAAATTCTAAATTAAAATTTACGGTTATACCTGTCAGCCGAAAAGGTTTGAAGATATTATCTAATTTAAATTAATAATTCAAATTAATTATGTATGAATATTGAACATAACAATGTAAAAAATTAAGTTCCTCTTGTTTTTCGCTAAGATCAGTTTCCAAAGAACTGAACTTATCCACCTCCTTAACAATCTCTTATACCCTTATTGAGTCGCATCTTCCATGTGCCCTTCTCTTCTTGAGTACGTGTGGTACGACTCAATTTGAGTCCTTCAAACTACAAAAAAGAGCTGTTAGATATTTACTTGGACTTACTACAGGGGCTTCTTTAAAAGATTAAAATTTCTGATTCTTCCGTCCTTATTCATCTTTGAATCGGTTTGCCTAATTCGTAAGCACGCTTCTCCAATTTCAAAAAGGTCGTTGCCCGGCTATCCACTTGGAAACGCGGAGCATGACCTTATCTACCTACTCTACGTTCAGAATTAGTTAAGGGTTCAATATTTTACAATGCAAAAAATGCCCAATCACTTGCCAATTGAAATCAAATCAATATCATAGTTTCCCGCATTCCACAATAATTTGAGGGCATATTTACTGGAAAGTGCCTTCTACTCTGTAAACGACTTCTATTCTCATATTAATATTTAATTCCTGGCATGCTGCAGACTAGTTAAATACGGCTTATAAACTAATTATTACCTATTACTAATACCTATAATTTTGTTACTCATTGTGGTTTTCTTCTGTATTTTATTTTATTTGTATCTTTATTTAGTTACTTTAATGTTTCTTTTTAGTTATTACAAGCTTTATTCTACAAACTGTAGCAATTTTTGACAATAAAGCATTCTCTCTCTCTCTCTCTCAATAAAATTATTCTGGCTCTTCCATATGTGTAGACTATTGAAAAAGTACAAAATAGTTTATTACGACTTAAGGCCAAAAAGTTGGATTTATCGGTGTATTGATTGAATGAAGACCATATCGTCTCCAAAGTTCAACAAGACAAGATCATAAAAAGTTCTTTTCAATCATTTATGGAAGGTTATATCAACCAAGGTCGATTCATATTATCATCATTCACCGATCGTCTTCAGCTCATATCGTTCCGCCACCGGAAAATATCGTATTATTTTTAAGTAAGTATTGGGTCGAGAATCAAAAATTGTTGGGAATAACATTTTTCTAAATTCAAAGAGCTGGAACGTTGTATGCAGAGTTGTTAAACTTGGAACCAATACAGTTTTGAAAACTACAGTAATGTAACTTTATACCTACCACGTTGAAAAGTTCAGTATATAGGGTATTTCAAAAAAAGCAGATTCTGTCTTCAGGATAGGTAAAAAACTGGAAAATAATTGGAGTTTAAGTCACACCCTGGGTTATTTGAATACCATGAACGGACAAAAAAAAAATTATCAATAAGAAATGTGAATTGCATTTGTGCCGAAGTAAAATACATTTCGAATGGTTGCAAAATCGAAAAATATTGGCGGAACTGCGAGGCACTCGGATCTCTGGATGGCCGCTATCTACGTCGTCTACTGGAGTCCTGTAAAAATTCGTTATGAAATAGGTCACATATGTTAAATGTAGTAACACGTTTAACCTTCTATTAGTGTCTCTGCCTAATTCCAACCCTACTTCAGATTCGGCTTAACCATGCGCCGTAAGGGCAATGGTACCCAAAATTTTTAGACCTTTATAAGTATATTTGTTTAGTTTAACGCATCAGTATCTTCTGTTAAGCCGTAAATAGTGTTCACAGTATTATAAGATTAGTAATAAAATGGCTTGGCCAGAATGACAGTATTACGTTGACAACAAAAAAACTTTTATGGACCACTTTGAAAAATATGGATTTTGCCTGGGAAAAGCATAAAAGCACTTTTACTGGAAAGCGATAAAAATACTTAAGTATAAAGCAGTACAGAACAGAGCAGAAGAAAATGTTTTATCTTGATGAGACTTGGAATAATGAAGGTTATACAGTACCAAAAATGTGGCAAGACAAAAATATAACCAGTACTCGCCAAGATTTCATGGAAGGCCTGTCAACGGGTAATAAGGTGCCTTCAGGTAAAGGGAAAAGAGTAATAATCGTCCATATTGGAAGCAAAAAGATTACAACGAGGACATGGATTCGGATTTTTTTGAAGACTATTTTGGTGAAATGATAAAATATCTTTCGGCTGATTCAATAGTAGTTATGGATAACGCAAGTTATCATTCTCGACGCATAGAGAAGACACCAAATTCATCTTGGAGAAAACAAGAAATTATTGACTGGTTAACCACCAAAAGTATTGAATTTGAAGATAATTTGATAAAAAAAGAACTTAGCTATAGCAAATTTACACAACATCGTTTTATGGAATACGCCGTGGAAGATAGAGCAGAAAACCATAGGGTAACTGTGCTGCGCTCACCGTCATATCATAGCGAACTAAATCCTATTGAACTTATATGAAAGATGTTAAGCTACTGTTTGATCAAGCCATCAAGGAGGTGACACCAGAGAACTGGCAAAAAGTAGTCCAGCATGTCATCAAAGAAGAGGAGAAAGTGGCTTAAATATTCGTTGGGTCACTCTGTGGTCCCTTTGCATACCTAATGAGATTTTATTGCTCTAAGCCTTTCTGAAATGAATTTTAAAATGGTGGGATATACTAAAAGTAAGAAGTCACAAATCACAGTTGCAAACAAACAAGCACAAGCTCACATATTAGTGAAGCTAATGTAAGCGTGTTAATAACTTCGAAACAAATCTAAAATAATCTAGTACCTGCAAGAACAATTACTTCACCTAACAAAAGGAGTAAACCAAATTTTGTATCTTATACTGATTTTTAGTATAATGTGAATGAAACAAATGTGTTTAAATAACACTGGTAGTAGTTTATTATCCTGATTAACATTATTAAATGAATACAAAAGGAAATTTTTAATATTCATTATAAATTAAATTGATAAAAACTAAATAAACTACCCTTGACACGTTTCTTCATATTAATATCTATTGCTGTAAACATTAAAAAATTTTCAGTAAATAATAAATTTAATAAAAAGTAATGAAATTCGCTGTAACTGTGTATCACAACGAATATACGGCAGCTATAAATTGAAATCAACTCAGATTTATATATAGTAAAGATAAGAACTGGGACTTATTTACGGAAATCCGGGATGGTTGCAGTACTCAAGTGAGTTCCATTTCTAGGAAATAATTTTTCTGTAGTGATGGTGCACCGGTTAGGTCTTTGGTGGTAGCAACCTAGCAGCTGTAGAACACTATTGCACAAATTTAACCTAAATTTACTTTGATTTTAACCTTAATAGTTGTTTTAAAAGTTTTAAAGTGGGTATTGCGACTTTATTGAATTTTGGAATGGAGTGGGAGGTGATAACAAATATATTTCTTAAAAACATTGAGCATAATAATTAAATAGAAGTGAGTGCTGAGCTTCAATACAAGAACAAAGGAATATCCAAAATATTTGAAGAAAAACGTAACAGACCGAATGGCATGTTACACTTATGATTCACATAATTTTTTGACCAAGTATTGATTCCATTTGCATGGAATTTAACGGGCTACTTACGTACAAGATTTTTATCAAAATTCCAACATAGGCTATAATTGATTGGCTATAATTCATGAACTGTTATTTCGATGTCAATAAATATTAGGTAGGTTTGTGAAGTTGAACAGATATTATTCAAAAATTAAAAAATTCAATTTAGCGAAACAAAATATATGTTTTGATAAATGTTTTGCTGTAAGTAATGTAAATTCGTTTCTCATATAATTATCTTGAATAGTAAGATCGATTAATCTTAGTTTTATCGACTATAAAAAAAGAAACCCGTCTCCAAAATGTTTGCTTTTCTGATTTGGAAACCCTTGACAACAGCTAGGATATTAGAAGTAGGGCCTATTTAACAGCTTCCTCAAAATAAAAAATTACAGGTTGTCATCATCCTCAGCCGCCTTGAACTTTATAAAATTCTAAAAAAAAGAAATAAAAGAATTTTATCTGGATAAAAATATCTATTTTATAAACTACGAAAACTTAAACTCTCTCTAAAAGTGTTATTACCCTTATTCACGATAAAGCAAGTGGAAGGAAAAAATACTGTGATTATTACTTAGATATTAATATACTCACAAACCATTGAATTTGATATTGTTAAACCGTAATCCTTAAGTCAAACTCAACGACTAATTCTTCTATCAATAAATTCATTGATATTATCAATATCTACCAAAAAAATATGAATTGCCCAATGACATTATTCAAAAAATGTGAAAGAAAAAATCTACAAATTAGAAATAAAAAATAATCCGTCCATTTTGCCCGACGCTTTATAGTTTAGAGTTGGATACAATTTGTAGTTTAAAGATATTTTATATCGAAGTCAATTTTTAACACAATTTGAAAGAAAGTATTCAAACACTCCTCTCATCATGAAATATCGATCAAAGAAACGAGAAAATTATTGAAACGCATTTTTTAAATAGATCAATCTCTCTATTACAGTTAAGCAGCAATTATGAATGGTATAAACAATAAATAGATAGTGTAACTAGTTCAATAACTTCCAGTCGAAGAATTTGATATCACGCGTAGCATCCTTATTCTTATAATTGTGATCCTAGAGATATTGAATGAATAACAAAAATACTGAGAGTGTTCCAATAAACTTACTCAAAGTAATTACTTTTGTTGGAAACTATTGTTATTATCGTTTCAATCAACTTCCTAGAGGCTTCCTAGAAAATATACATATGTCTGAGGTACTAAAAACACAAAGTCTACTAGCGAACGGGTCAATCCGATGAGTTGTTCATATAAGTTGATTACTGGATCCACCTAATTACCGGATCCAGTTTTTAATTCTACAGATTTAACGATATGGAATTATTGCAGCGACCTAACAATATTAATTAGAAAAGCGGCTTATATATTGAATCTATTAATAGGTTGGGTACTTAATTCGAAAACTGCATGAGGATAATTTAGATCCGAATTATGACAAGATTGGTTTGATTCAAATTCACTACCTAGATTAGGATGGGTCAACAAAATTCACCAACTTTTTTTTAACAGCTGACACGGAAAAATTTGTTGCTAGACACCTTAAAAAAATTCTCATAAAATATGAGCTCTTAATTTTAATAGGATGGTCCTCCGCCGTGCAATTTTTTATTTTTTTCTCAGTTCTATAGAAAAAAAATCATACCTTATCATTAATTAATTGTACAGAAAAACGTTCTCGAAGAATTTCATAGGAAATTTAATACTCTACAAAAAAGGTATGTGAAGATGTAAATAAGTGACTATTATAAAATCCACAATAAAAATTTTTGTGAGAAATTAACTGCTTTATGAAAATAGTATCTTATGTTTTATCGATTAAATTAGGCGGTCAAAAGATTTTCATCGACAAACTTTCACGTGCAATAATATTAAAAGTTTTTGATTAAGTGATCAAAAAATTTCAATCTAATTTATGAATTTCATACAAATTCTAATTTTTGCCATTAATGCAAGGATATTAAAATTGTTTGAAAATGATTAATTCATTTGTAAATTGAGATAGAAAACTTTTTAATAACTAATTTTCTCTATTTTTCTCTAAAACTGAAACATATATATTTATGATGAAAATTCTGCTTTTTATAAATAAAGAATTAACTAAGCGGTGAATAGTGTAAAACTCATTTTTTCAAATGTTTCTCAGTAGATAAAATCTAAAATTCGTATTAATTTTCTTAAAATTTTACTTTAAATTGAACAGTTTCGATAAATCAATAAAAAACTTGTAAAATCAGTAAAAATAAAAGTTTGATGATGAATATCTTCTGAAAACTTTAATCGCCAAAACATGAGTTACCAGTTTTATGAGAAAAATAATTTTCCACAATAATTTGTATTGCGCACTTTATAATAGCCAGTTCTTGTCGAGTTATAAAATTCAGCATTCAATTTCCTACAACATTTTTCGAAAACATTTTTCTGAACAACCAATTAATGAATTTTTTTCAAGTGGGCTGCGAAAAAAATAATACGCTGCGATGCTGAGGATATTTAAATTGAAAGCTCATATTTGGTGACTATTTTTTTAAGGTGTAGCAATCCATTTTAACCTGTCACTTGTTAATAAAAATATAAAATTTTTCTTACCAACCCTAATCTATATATTGTCTCTTTACCAAATCAGGCGGTGTTAGTTCGAAAAAACTTTACCCTTCAACCACGATAACATGATTATAAAAACCATTGTCAGCTAGTGAGATATAGTGATATTGTTATATATGTTTATTAGCAAACTTACGCATTTATCTTTTCCTTCATGGAAAAGTGATATGTTTTTGGTTTTTTGCTACTCATACCAAAATAAACCAGGAAAAAGCTTAGCGTGAACACATAAATTGAGCACATATGGCATAGACATAGCCTCATTGTGGCTACAGAAGTAACCGTTGTTTCCACAGAAAAATACAATGATTATGACTCATCGGCTGAATCTAGACAGAAATTTTTTATAAAATAAAATATTAACAAAAGTAGCGTTCATTACTTACTTAGACAAAAAAATGATCATTGTTATTTAAGAATAGGTAACTATTTTTCATATCTGCATGCACGCAGAATATCTCTAGAAATCTTACACTGTATGTTTACTGACTAATTTCACGAAACCAAATTACTAATTCCACCCACAAAACAAAAATTATTTTGTAGGAACATGAAAATATTCAATACTGAAATTCAGTTCAAGAAACGTTAAATTATTTGAAATAAAATAATGTAAACTTTTTTTATCGTACAAAAATAATAGGTATTTACATTTTTAATGAGAATATAATAGGTATGTATCAACAATTGTACCTCCCACTGATGACTAATCTCAATGTTGTTTTACAATAGCTAATGATTGATTTTATTATACGAATAATGTATCTTAAATTTCCGTCCTCGGAAAAAGAAAGTAAATGTACCTAAAAGATTTTTTATGTATACAAATAATTGGCACTGAGAACAAGAGAAATTTATTCTTCAATGGAATTATATAAACAAGATGTCAAATAATAAGTGATTGAGAGGAAGTTTGTGTATATAAATATAAAGAGTAAAACCAATTTGGTTAAGAAGTTGAAAGAAACATTTCACCGATATAAATTATACCTATTCTTAAATAATTGAAGTACACTGAAAATATTTCAAAATAACGAGCATCGACATCTTAATATTTTCGAAAAATTAATCGGCTGGAGTTCGAAAACGAGAACTCACTGATTGGTTTAAAATTTTTACCAGATACTCTATCACCTACTAAATGATTGTAATTAAGAGGATTTTTGGCGCCTAGCAAGCAAAATGAATGGAAAAAAATTTTTATCATTTTTTTTAGTTTTTAACTCACGATATACAGTGTGTCCAATTAAGTCGGAACTATACGGAAAACGTTTTTTATTCTTAGTTTTATGAAGAAAAGTAATTCTTCATAAAAAGTTGTGCATGGTTCAAAACCTGGAATGCACTCATCAGATATCAAAATTTGTTAGTCGTATACGAGGTATGTAAAAAAAATATGAATTTTTGCTCAAGAGTAAAGTATAAAAAATTATTTTTTTTGTACTTATTAACTTTTCTGTATCAGCATGGCCCTGACAAATTCAAGAGATTAGCAATGTATAGAACGATTTTTTATCTAGGATGCACTGACAGCAAACGTCAAATCGCTAGTTAGATTTTATAAAATACAAGAAATGGCGGTTCGATTCAGTAATGAGGAAAAAATTGAAATAGTGTTGATGGTGGGAGATAATTATAAGACTCATCGAGAAGCTATAATTAACAACAGACATCAGAATAGAAATATTCAGCATTCGACAGTTTCAAAAATTATAAATAAATTTAAGACGTCTGGAAGTGTTCACAATAATTTTAATAAAAAACGCCAGAAGAGGGTTGCCAGTGAGGACACACAATTACAAGTGATGTTATCTGTAGTAAAACACCCTAAAATGTCATTGAGAAAAAGAATATCTTTGATCCGAAATGAAGTAAGTAGGGGTACAATGGCAAATATTATAAAAAATAACAATTATCATCCATACAAAACCTCAGTTTGTGCATACATTGAAAGATAGAGATTATGACAGACGGTATGAATTCTGCTCGTTGATACAAGGAGAGTTAGAAGAAGAGATTTTTATTAAGAAATATAATTTTTACCGATGAGACAACATTCACATCAAATGGAACTATCAGTTCACAAAATTGTCGCTGGTGGTGTGACAGTAATCCATCAAAACACGAGACCAAATTTTAGGTCTCTTCTGTTTTAAAATCATTTTTTTAATAATTTTTGGAAGAAAGATAAAATTTGACGTTTCGACTTTTCGACTTAACGAAGTCTTTGCCAGCTATATTACTATATTATGAGCGGTTTCTTATTGGGAACGTGGCAATGAAACACCAAAGTGGACTAACTTTAATATATTTCCCGACTAACTTTAATATATATGCATTAATATTGAAATTTATATTTATCTTATCACCCTCCCCCCCTCTCACTTCACTTTTTGTTCTTCTCCTACTAGTGACCTTTTCGTCATAAAAAATTATTCGTAATAGCAACGATCAAACCACAATAATAAAATCATTGATTTTTGACAAAGGCACAGATGAAGGTAGCAAAAAAAATAAAAGCCACTTATTAATTATTTCAATCATCTTGACTTTTTTAGTTCAATATTTATGTTAATATAATTTTACACTTTATTTATTAATTATGATCGTCGACAACTATTAAGGATTTTTGGCGTCTCACAAGGAAAGGAGATAAAAAAAATTTCCCAACCTAATCGAACCTAACATAACCTAAGTAAATATATTGCAAAAAGCAGAAATAATATGACACTGCTGGATAAAGGAATTTGTGTCAAAAAATTTAAATATAGGCTGAAAATACGTGGTTAGGTTAGGTTAGTTCAGTAAAAATTTTTCTCCTTTCCTTGGGAGACGCTAAAAATCCTTTTGGGTACAATCATCTGTGTAATAGAGTATTTGGTAAAAAATTTAAGTCACGTTTTTGGAAATCTAGCCAATTATTCAATACCGCATTTGACTTCTTCATCAGAAGCTAACTGTAGCAGTAAATTCCCTATTTTCAGACTCAGACTTGTTTTCCGCAACTGGAGCCAAATGCCGGAGCAACGAGTGCAGAGTTTTTATACAGAGCGTTCCAAATCTTTATTATAGTAATTACTATTCAAATATTTTTAATCTACAAATAATATAATAACTAATTGCAGTATTTTTAGTATTTTTTGTATTTAAAAATAACTTGGAGGCGAATCTAATAACGATAGGATTATTTGAATTCAATTGAGTCTAGAAGCATACTTTAGTTTAGTGAGCAATCTCCAAATATGATTAAGTTTTTAGAAGGATTAAATGTTTGAATTGTTCAGGACATTTTTTAAAATTGAAATTAAAAGACTATAATAGTAATGGAGTAAAGAATAGTAAAGACATTAGTGAAAACATAAAATAATGCTGGACGATTTATGTATGGCAACCGTTCCAACAACTCATCGTATCAGCACGGAAAGAATCATCAAATAATAGTTAAACAATCAAAAAAACACACAAACTTAGATGAGGAGTGAAACATAATTCTGCCACTTTAATTAGAAAGTCTTACAAAATATTTCTCTATTACTATTATTTAATTATTATAATAGCAAACGATTTTCCCTGTATTTATATATAAAGTTTCTGTATATTAAAAGCGTCAAAATATCACATTTGAATTGTGATTAAATAAACTTAATCACTCATCAGTGAAAGGTTTACCCTAATCTTGATTTCATCACTTTTACCACAGCCCTTTGAGTGTTTTTTTTTGGTTCTTTTATGACACAGTTTCAAGAGATCCAAGTTTATAATTTACTGCCCGCTCGACATATTTATTGTAAACATGGGGGATTTTCAAGCATCGAAAACCTTTTCGGTCCCTTATATAATTTTAATGCGATTATACTTGTCACAGAATGTTAATAAGCTTAAATGTCTTAATAGAAGGTCGGAGAGTCGGGAAAACTTTTATGAACGGTGAAAATGTGATTTTATGGTTTCATGAATTTCAATGGAGTTATTATTTCAGAAAATTAGTTTTAAAATTTCTTTCATTAAGAATTATCTAGACTAATTACGGTTAATTGTGTAATAAATTGTAAAGTATGTATGACGGACATTCCTTAATGCAGCGATTCCCAAAATTTGTTCCGCATTAAAGGGTTCCGAGAACTAGGTTAAAACTGTAACATTTCGTAAATCTCCTGAAACATTATTTGTGACATTACTTTCCGAAGAGAATGGATTTTAAATTTATAAATCTTAAAAGTTCCTCCGCATTACAATACGAGGGTTGCTACTAAGTTTTCAGATAGATAAATAAACACAAATATTTATAATTGGATTTGGCTTTATTGTTTTTCAAAATATTCTCCATTAATTCAATATACTCCTGCATGCGTTTAAACTAATTTTCGAAGCATTTTTTTATTACCTTTTGTCCAAAACATGTTATTTGAACGTATCAACCGCTTCTTCAGGAGTAGAAAACTTGAAATCAGTGCTGTTGGAACGAGATTTTTAGTTATGGACTACTGCTGGAAAAGACCTATTATTTCATAGAAACGGTGTAAGAGAAAGTTCAAATTTTGCACAAAAAATTTAAGCATTTCAATATTGAGAACCTACAGTTCTCACTACTCTCTCAACGTGTGTAACGTTGACATCCCGCTATTGCTATCCAATCCATCAACATTTTGAGCCATTTTTTTGCAACGTTCGGTCATAAAATATGGATTTGCAACCAAGTCGCATTTACGACTAAGATATAATCAGAAATAAGTTTATAGATGTTAATTGTCATTTAAATATTTAGAAAGACTCTGAGTATTACAATTTTTTGCAAATAACTTGATTTATACTGTTATTAAGATTGTTGTTGTTGAAATTTTGGGCAGTCTGTTATTAGGTATTCGACACTGAGTTGTATCTTGTATAAACCATATTTTGGATGGTCACTGGAATGGTGGTGCAAAAAAATAATACATATATCAAATTGGGTGCCAAAAATGTGTCGTAATAACAATTAAATCAATTATACACTAATACCAACCAATTAATAAAGGCATAATGGATACCAGACTATACTAATCTGTTCGATTTCAAAAAAATGTCCAGTGGTGGCCCGTCACTAGTTTCTAGACAGTGGAAAATGAGAGGTTCACAAATACCTATAGTCAAAAATTTATACCGAGCCACAAGAATCTCATCAAGATACTTCCAAAAGAAAATAAAGTATATTGGATATGATCTTAATTCGGAATGATACATACAGAAAAACTAAATATGACGTAAGATACTAAATAGTAAATAGTTGAAATTCAATGATTATATATGCTTATATATTCTTAACCTACAAAGTATTTAGTGTATTGAATCGTCTTAAGATACTGAAGTTAAACTAAAACCTATGAATTTGATTTACCTGTTTCATACAAGATTTTCCCACCAATAAACCTGCAAAGCAATTGGTACTCAAATGCCAAAGCGGTACGTGTATATAGGGTTACGAACTTACGGGTTTAGAATTGAAAATAAAATATTAAATAATAACCCCTGAAACCATGAAAACAGACTTAGTTCATTCATCAATTGTCAATTCCTAAAAGACATTGCTGAGGCAATAAAAATAGAAAACATGGAGACAATTCAATCTCGTGTAAGAAGACGCCACATAGTTGGCGATATATCGTAACCAAGGCACTAAAATTAAGAAAAAGCCTAATTTGACATAAGACCTACTTTTAAGGAAATCGAGTGTGGGAAACGTGAAACTATGATTATTAATACATGAGGAAATATATCTCGCAATTAAATTAAAAATTATTGTAAATAATGTAATATATGAAACATTGTAACATGATTAGGAATTTTTTGTCGATATAGTAACGCTACATCTTTGGTTGGGTATATCAATCGTTTTGGGTGGTGTTTGGGGGGGGGGGGGGATCTGACACAACACGGGGGGAAACTTTCATCAGAAACCAGACACGACGTCATTAATAATTTGTAAAGTAGGGCAGTTATGTGTGGACATTTCTGACCTAACCGACACGAGTGTCTACCAGTTTAGTATACAGCAAGTGATTATGTAGTAAAATTACATTAAAATGGTCTCTAATGTCAGTTAGTAGAATAAGCACACCATTCATTTTGCCACAAATCTAATCTCTTTTTATTAAATGAATCATTGAAAGTCCATTTTAAAACTAGTTTTCTAACCGTTTTATTTAAATTTGTTTAGGAAACAAAGTGGAGACTTTCAACTTATTGATTTATTCCAGCAAATAATAGTTTTCAGTTCCAACTCGTTTTAAAATTTTTGCGATACGAATGTAATAGCTTTAAAAAAACTGTATATACAGTTTCAATTTCATATGACGCCATTTGATTCCTCTGGGAAAAACACAACTTTTTCTTACGGTTTTAATCCCTGGTTGGATTCTTCGAGGGTTTCCAGAATATTCTTACATGAAAATCTATTTCCTTTCGATGTTTATATATTTATACTTGATATATTCGCATCCATATTTTTTGAGTATATTTCTATGTAATTTATTAGTTTCAGTTTCGAAAACCCGCACTTTTTTTCATTTTTTTCCCTAAACTATATGTTTTTAAACAATATTTCATTAAATACATATTTACGTATCGAAAGTAGATCAAAACTTTTGATCTTTGATTGATAATTTCTTTACACAAATGGAGAATATATAGGTTAGAATGTTGTAGAAAATTGAATTAAATACTTTGAATTAAGTATAAAGAAAATTTTATTTTTCACATATTTGTTGAGTTTAGTTTACAACGTTAATCATGTAAACCAAAGGTATCACAAGGATATTATTTTTGGTTTGATTTGTTCCCTTTTGTACGCTTGTTGGGTGGTTCAAGTATGAAGGATTCAATTTCAAGAAGGGTTTTGGAGGTTTCATCCTCATGTGATAGCTGAGCTTTTAACAAGTACTACACCTACAACTAGATCCAATACAACAATATCTCTTATAAAATTAATATATGTTGTGTGTGTGTTTCAACGAAAATTTCACCCGATAGATACTTAGAAACCAAGACTTTCTTCAAAATATAAAAAACACGACAAATTTTATTAGGAAAGTAGCAAATTTTGAATTCAACTAATCAATTTGTTGAATATCAGTAATAACAGAAAACAAATTAAAAAATCAACGAATTAAATGTTCGAAACAACCCATTCTATTTTAAACATAATAGTATAATAAATTATAGTCAGTTTCTCAAGTTCTAATATCAAATTACCTCTGATAAGTTAGGAGCGTTGAAAAATCTTATACCGAGGAAAAGAGAAAAATTGGTAAGCTTTATTATATCAAATAATCAACCACACGAAAAAATGTAAATCACTATTAAATTAGCAAATTATATTTATGCAAGTTTGAAATCAAAGGTGAAGTTAGAAACAAGCCAACACCTTGACCATAAGTTCTATTATCCCATTCAAGTTTAACATTGGTTATAATGACACGCCATTTGATTATCACGAATAGAGTGTGTTTTGTATGATATCTTGTTAGATATTCCGCGAATCATCATCCTTTTATGAACAACTTTTAGGAGAAAGGTATAGATTCGTTGAATAGGTTATTATAAATTTCCTGAAAAGGTTTCGACCTCAACCTGAAGATGTTAGCACTTATTAATATTAATTGAGAAATATATTTGCAAATGCGTTGAGAGATTCTCACTGAAATTTTAGCCATTTTGGAAGCTTAGTTTCTATTTGACAATCCTATGAGAGTTTTTGTGGAGATATTTCTGAATATAATCAAAAAATTCACCAAATGGTACTGGAAGTTTTCTCACTTAGAACCAAAACCGCATTGGAATGGACATTTTCCAGGCCTTATTCACACGGAAAAACAGTAGATTGCAAAGGGTCACCTGCTCTGAAAAAAGTAAAGACTAGAAAATGATGGCGACCATTTTTTATCGGATACCTTTCACAAATTAAAACAATAACAGGATATTATTACGTATAATTTTAAATTGTGAAGGGAGAAATTGTAGCAAGCGACCACACTTGAGAATAATGTGCTTTCTCATCCTTTGGTGATTGACTGTCATGGATAAAATTCACCAACGATACAAATTGGTGGACCACCTACCGGATGCACCAGTCTAGCTCCCAGTGGCCCCCTGTTTCATTACCCTTCAGAAGAGAGATTTTAATCAGACGACGACTCATAAATAATCGCCTATTTTGAAGATAAAGACGGCAACTATTATTTGGAATGGTTAAAAAGTGTAGGAACCTTCCTTGCGCAGGTGACAAATCATGTTATGCAAGAACGGAAAAATACGATACTTTTTATTATTCTTATCTGAAAGCAACGCAAAAAAGGAGGAGAATTTAATTTAGAACATTCAATTTTCAAAGTAATCATAATACATCGTAATAGTACCAAATATGACTTTCCATAGCAACGATATATTTATTATCGGCATTGTTCTATTTTCCGTCAGTTTAATTCATGTTAGTTTTGAAAAAATGTACTCGGAATAAAATCCAGATATTCTTAAAAATGTATTCAAGCTAACCGCACAAGCCAGGACTGATTTGTTACCAGCAAAATCCAGGTCAAGAAATGAACAAGAGTATCAACTTGTTATGGAATGGCAAGACATCAAAAAAGTTAAAACCGATAAACTTCTAGTTTATTTTATCGAAAAGGCCAAGAATATAAAATCTTCAACGTTATGGAGTCGGATCTCATCGCTGAAGAGTTGTTTAGCTATAAAAGAAATTGCTGGCAACACTAAATACTATTGGTTTTTTGAAGTATCAGGCTGTGGGCTATAAACCAAAAATTTCCAGGGTACTATAGGCAGAACAAGTAACCACATTTTCAAGCGAAGCTTTCGATGAACAATATCTACTAGAAGTGATTTTAGTGTTTGGGATCTTTGGTGCATATCTCAGATGATTTAATACGTTTGAATTCATACGCTTTATTGTTGTGTTTTTGCAAAATGGGAAAAATCATGTCAAGAAGTTTTACCATTACCAATAAGGGATGTACATTCGAACCCTGTGCACTTTATCATAAATATGCAAACCTACGACCTAAAAATATAAATAGCAGAAGATTATGTTTTTGTTTTCAGAAAAGATTTTCCTCATATTTAATAACAATTGAATTTAGCGTTCGGAATAAAATCATAGATCGGGAAAAATTTTCCATGCGCTGCCGCTGTTCTGGAAATGCCACATTCACGACTCTGTAAAAACAGCCTGTTTTAGATAAGTATAATAAAAAAGAACTGTCTTGTTTCTTTGTTTGGTCGGAATCTTTTCAACCAACCTTCGTAACTTATATATTTTCTATGTCAAAAGTTGACCTATGCACCTTGGTATGTCCGACACACGAAATGATTTGCAAATATTTGCTGTGAAACGCGAAACAACCTTTGCTAACAAATACCATCAGCAACATCTAAGTATATAAGACCCTTGAAGTAATAACGGCAAGATGATTAAACAGCATATCGTTGGTGACTTACTGGGATTTTAAATTTATATTTAAATTAATGTGCATAATTTTGTGACGACAAATAAGTTTGTGTTTCACATAAAATATGTTAATAATAGAGTCCCGCTCAGCATGTCAACATGTTTTAGTGAACAAACTATTTATCTAATGGAATTCCAATTGAAGATTATAAATATGTTGGAAAGTTGAAAAAAAATTAATATATGTTTCTTTTTGAAAGAAATTTAGTGATCACATTTTTTCATAAATATAAAATTTGATCTCGATGTTATCTCCAAAACATTTATCTGGAATATTTTAATCAATCTACTGACTTTAAATTCTGCTTCATTTTGTTGATAATACATGGATCAAATGAGAAATTCGAAAAGTGGTTAGATCTAACTTCGAAGTAGCTGGTTCAATTCGTGAAAGAGAAATCATTTTTTATATTTTTTATCTGTAATTATTTCTATACAAAACGATTCTTATGATTCGATATCTCAGAAAGTAGCCGTTTTCTACCCTCGAGATCATTGCATCAATTCCAAATGTACAAACGAAAAAATTTAAATTTATTTTTAATTCCTATATAAATTTTGTTCTTAAATTGAAATCATTTTATACACATTTTAGGATGCGAGAAAAAAGTACATTGTAGATTAATTAGATAGCCATTTTGGATTTTCAGATATCTATATTTTGTGCATGACTCCGTAATTCACTCCTACAAAATACCTATACTCTTCTCAATGGAAGTTATTTTTAAGGATTTTTTGTCTCTTTTCCTAAGGTATTAACACTACTCCTTCGAGGTACCTGAGCCTTTGGCTCAAATGGGCTCGAAATTTTCATTGTTGTCTCTATAGCTTGCTCGCAGAATCTACAAGGTATGATATGCATTGGTATGATATGCATTGGTATGATATGCATTGGTATGACTAATGTCTTGCAGTTACGAAATATTTCTCACACTTGCGTACGGATCTTCCGTAATATTTAACAGTCCTTTCATTTCATTTTCCTCAATTAAAGCTATTTATTTTTCGTATTTCACATAACCTGTGGGATTGAAACAATACAGTAGTTTTTCAGATGCTTTTTGTGGGTAACCTTGCGGTGTGGAAATACTTAACGATACAACAATTCTTGTTCCATTCGCATAATACCTTAATCATGTCCTCAATGTTTAAAGGAGAAAAATTCAAACGATTCATATTAAATATTTCTTAGTTCACAGAAAAAAACTATAAAATGCAGGCGAATAGAATATACAAATGTAATTGTGCGACGCTTTTTAAATTTTGTTAACACTTACTGATGTTAGGTTATAAATAAATAATAATTATTTTTTACAATAAATTTTACAAAAAAAATATGTTTTAATAAATTTTTAATAAAGGGACTTTTTAACTAAAATTAAAGTTACATGAACAAAAATTCTATTTGTACTCCATTAAAAAAAAGAAATAAAATGAAAGGTGTTCGTCCACCGTGTTGACAAAAACAACAAAATTAAAATTTAATGGAATATGGAGGAAGTATTTTATTTACCCTAGCGTACAGAAAGCTCAGAACATTGATTTTTACTTAAATGTATCTATCCATGGATACATTGAAAAGGTATGGATACCTCTTCAATGAATTTAAAAACCTTAGTTAGTAATGCAACACTTTGTGTATTCAAGATGATTTCAAAATATACACCTTACAGATATCTATAATTTGTTTCAAACAAGGGACTTATGAAATTATAATACTTTACAGATGAATATTAATGTGACGACAATTCTACAATTACACTGGCCGATAAGACTTTCGTAACACATGCCAGACCTTTATTTTCAAAATGGAAATACCCGTCCAATAATAGAAAAAATATTTATTAAGCCGTAATACGTACCATTTTTCAATAGTTTAATTATCCCTGTTTACATTAGCAGTTGATATCGGTGAATTTTATGGCCGAAAAATACCTGAACTGTATTATTCAGAATAATAAACATAAAAATAACATTAAAAATTAGTATTCCGTTGAGTTTCATAGTAAGTGGTTCTCTGTTCATAATGCAAAAAGTGAAAATATCGAGTGAAACACGCCGCAGGTGCAAAACTTCTCCTGACAAATTTTGCTATATTTGTGGAGAATTTATGGTAGAATCGCAAGCCAGGCCATTTTTTCGAAAATTTTCAAATATATTGGTACTTTAATTGGAGACAAAGACAAGCAATGGCCCCCCACGCGTGATGTGTTAGTTGTAGCGTGTCATTGGTGCAGTGGATGAATGGGAAGAATAAAAGCATCCCTTTTGCAATTTCAATAGTATGGCGAGAACCTACTAACCATTTTGACGACTGCTATTTTGTCTAACAAAGACAGAAGGTAATTCTAAGAAAGGAAAGCACTTGATCGAGTATCCCAATTTACCGTCTGCTATACGACCTGTTCTCCATAAGAAGATTTACCAGTACCAATTGCGCCTTTAGATCCGCAAAATTTTGTTTTAGAAGATACTGGAGACAACGTATTATCAGGAAGCTCTGAAGAACAATGCACTGACCCTATTTTTACTCCACGTACCAGTTCCGTCGAGCCACATTTGATTGTTCAAAGTGAGTTGAATGATTTAGCACGTCATTTGAGGTTATCAAACAATAGTCTGAGCCCCGTCTTAAGAAATGGAACTTGTTAGCCAAAAAGACAAAAATTCGCATAATCCCAGTGAGTGGGGCCTATTTATTGACTCGTCTAAATACAGTTCAAAAGCAGTGTCACGTAATGGAAATTTGAAACCATCCATACCAGTTGCTCATTCTGTAAAGATGAAAAAAATATTCGCTTGTTTTTAGAGAAATTAACTACCACAAGGATAATTGGCAAATATAGGACCTGGAGGTGATTGGAATTTTAATGGGACTTCAGGGAGACTGTTTTATTTGTCTATGGGCAGTAGATCAATACCATGTAAAAAAAATGGCAAGCAAGAGGTGAGTTTCAACCGCGATCTCAAATTTTTAAGTTTATAACCCTTATAGATTCCAAAAATGCCCTTATGCCCCCCCCCTTCACATTAAACTTGGATGGATGAAAATATTGTAAAGGCTATGGATAAAGAGGGTGATGAATTCTAATACCTTTGAGAAGTCTTTTCCCAGTTGGGTGATGCCAAATTAAAGGAAGGTATTTTTATTGGGCCACAAATAAGAAAATTGTAGGACGATGACAATTTTACAAAAAAGCTTGATGAACTTCTAGACGCCTACAAAACTGTTGGAGCTCGAATGTCATTGAAAATTCATTTCCTCCATTTCCATCTGACATTTTTTCCGAAAATTTGGGGGCTGTCAGTGATAAGTAGGGTGAAAGGTTCCACCAAGATATTAGAAATTCGGTATCAAGAACGATGGGATTCGGCCATGATGGGTGATTACTGTTGGTTTTTAAAAAGAGAAAGAGCAGCCCCTCATAAAAGGAAAAAGTAGAGCTGATTAATATTTAAAGTTATTTTTTTTGTTTTTAATAGATGTGAGGTATGTTTATTAGATGTAAACAATAAATATTGTCAATATATACGATTTAAAAAACGTGAAATTATTATTTTAAAGATATTAAATATTTTACAAATGAATATAGATCTATAAATGTAAAATAAAAACCTTACGTGCTACAATTATTTTTTCATATTTTTGTAATTGTATAGGTCCATTTTGTCACAATATGCTATACATTCTAATGTTACTACAAAACAATTTTTTTTGTTGACTCAGTACTATTTCGTTGAAATATCAAAAACTACAATAACATCGCTGGTGGTCTAAACGACATGTATACAGGATGAATCATTATTATAGTTTTCCTGTCATCACATTAGTTACAAATAAATTAAAAATTTATATGTTTATGTTAATTCCTTAAAGTGGAGATAGAACTTTTAGGTTGATATTATCTTTCGTTTAATATAAATACATTCAGTCATTTCATATAATGGAGTCCAGCTTGTTCTTAAATTACTTTTAATCAGTGAGTAAACAAACCAAATAACAGAAGTTTATTCTTTAAATAAATATGTTATGATCGGTTCTTGACCTCGAGAAACAGGACACAATTTTGAGGAGTATAGTACTTAAAACTAATCATAAAGTAATTGCTCATAAAAAAATAAAAAAAGGGTTTGTTGACTACTTGAACCGAAGTTTATTTACGATGATAGCATGGTGGAATTCAATTATTAAAAATACTGGTATTTTTCGAGCAGCTTTTTGTATCAAACGATATATGATGATTGTTGAATGTTCTTTATTCGTTGTTTCATCTTCTGACAAGAATTCCAACTGTGTTAAGTTTAGTTAAGGACATTAAAGGCGGGCCAAAGGGGCGTAAATATTCCACCATACGTCCCAGCTTTTAAATGGACCTTATCAATATCAATCTATTCAATATACAATTTTTCTGGAAAAGACAACAACAATATCCTTGGCACTTGTAATAGATTAGCCAATGGCACAACGTTCAATATTTCATATACACGAGGGTTGTCTGAAAAATTTCCGACCTAAATCCGAAAATTTATCAGCATTTATCAATCTAAATTGGGAAATATATTAGCGCATGCGTCGATAGATCATCGGTAAAATTTCAGCCATTTGGGCACTTATTTTATGTTTGACAATCGTATAAGTTATTATATATTTGGTTTTGAATGGCAAGGTGCCTGCGCAATGAAAGGGTTAGATACTGAATACTGAGACTATGCATCTTCATTTACGATGGTTGTTATTCAAGTTTTGAGATAGACAAATAAAAACAAATATTGATAATTAGAAATGGCGTTATGGTTTATCAAAATATTTCCCATTAAGATCAATACCCTTTTGCATCAAGCGCTTCTCTTCAGGTGTAGAAAAACGTTGACATGAGGGAATAAGAAGAAATCATTAGGTGCGAAACAATGACTGTACATATGAAATCACCCATCATTTCGATGTTTTGAATATTTAAGAACGTTTTTGGTTGAACTGATGTTTGAGAGTTCGCATTGTCGTAGTGGAGAATCGTTAGTCTTCTGTAATTGGTTTCCTAGATTTTTTCCGAACACTTCTGGCAAAGAAATCCTGGTGATGCAATTCGGAATTGACTTTTATTGGATTTGGCTCGTCATGCAAAACTCATACGATCGAAAATTGTTTAGTTTCGGATTCATATGCATAGATTCTCGATTCCTCGTCTCTCACGATTTTTGAAGAATCGCAATTGAATTTTTTCAGCATTTTTTTTTAACCAATCGACACAAGCTTTTTGGAACGATTGTCAAATTATGTGGTATTCAACGCGAACAAATCTCTTTTTTTTTTTAAAAATCTGAAAGATCCCTATCATTGTGATCTGATCATTATCACTATCAATGAACAATTTTGTTCCATCCTAAATTACTATAAGTGCTGTAAACTAAGGGTCTTACTCAGTAGAAGATCCTTCCATAATTATAACTACAAGTATTATTGCCTACACTAACACTAATATGTAACATTCGGCACTTCGCTCTGCTTTTACACTAAGCACTTAGATGACTAACTTAAAAGGCTTCGTCCTCTTCAGTCTTCTCTCAAGGTTCGTGTTATCGAGGAGCTGGATGCTCGATGTTCACATGCCAAATGTTCATAGAATAATGAATGTATGTGAGTGGAACTAATGCCCAAATATGCCTATATCCCAAGCTATCTCACATGACGATCTTACAATATCAGTTTACGCAGAGCATCAATGTTTTCTGTCACAAAATTTAATTTTGGACAACTTTTATAAAATTTGAAAGATGGTTGTTTCAAGTATCTGTAAACAACTCAAGTAGCACTCGAATGACAATACGTTTTGATTACGTTCACCATTGAAAATGACAATATTTATGATGGCAATATCAGATTTGGCTTATTCACATTGTACGATCGTGAAATTTTGGGCCGCTGAATTGAAACGTGGCCGTACCAGTTTGATTGTGAAATAGCGTTCAAGACGGCCAAAAATTGCGATATCTTCGAAACACTTCACAAAATGATATTGGCCGACGGATATCGGTATATAATTGCTATTGTTATTATAATTTGTTATATAATCCTGAAATGCAAAATATCATATGGATCGTTTTCTTCATCGACTGTCTTCAAAAAGGTAAAACTATAACAGAAAAGTATTACGCATCGTACAAGGTAAAGTGACATATTGCCATCAGGACAACTAATATTTTGAGAGCTTGACCAAATTCCACAAAATGCACATCGAATTGGTTGAACTACCACCACATTCACCATATCTAGCTCCCAGAGACTTTTCCCAACCTTAAATTTCCACTCGCGAGAGAGAGATTTACACCAGACGAGAGCGTTATCGCAAACATAAACTCCTATTTTGAGAAGAAATAAAACAACTAGCATCGCTGGAACAGTGTATAGACTTAAAAGGAGACTCTGTTGAAAAATAAAATTATTATGCAGAATAAAAGTCTCACGTCTATGTCGGAAACTTTTCAGACAATATTTGTATACTCTACGACCTGTTTTCTAACAAAGAGACTCATTTTGACGCCCTATATGTCTAGTATTTCATCTTAGATACTATGATCAATAAAATCAATGGAATTAATCAGATCGCATAAAACAGAAGTTCATTTAAATTTTCTTTAAATGCTTTTTGAATTAGCATGTGTAATTAAAATTAAATACAGTTTAAAAAAATTATACGATTATCTACTACTCAAAAACACGTATTGGAAGCGGTTTTAAGTGAGTTTATTGTAAATAATAAATTAAACAATAACTGGAGTTAAATTGTATGGCTGCATAAATTTTAATAAAAGTAATTTAGAGACTGCTTCACTTAATTCGTCATCCATTCTACAAGCATACAGTTTTCTTTTCTTTCCATTCAACATTAAAAAAGAAAATCACTTCCATCCAACTTCACTGATTGGATCTGCAAACTGTTTTAAAGTTATGAAACGGTTACAATTACCAATTACGTTTTTTGCTTGTCTTTCTTAACTCTCCATATTGTTGGGAAAACTCTTTCAGAGTTTAAATTAATTCATTGACGGTAATATTTCGAGTATTTATGTTTGTCTCGGGCGATTTCGTGAAAAACAAGTTTAATCCAGTTAAGTTGAGACAACTGAATTGAAAACAATATTTCAGACCAACCGGGATAGAGAAAAAAAGGTTTTCCAATTGTTCTGTTAGGATAGCGTTACGTCAAAAAGTTTCAAGGAACTTTTTACATTTTTTGCAACAATCACATCCAGTTTGGACAGCAGTGACGTGGTTTTTTGGAAAGACATATAAACTATTCATTGTAATAAATTAAGGGTGACATTATCGTTTCAAAACTAATATTTGGATGTAGAATAAAAAGACATCACAAATATTTTTTGCTAACATATTTAGTGTTTGTGTAAATATGCAATGTGTTTCCAATGTAATATGTTATTCGTTAATTTTAACGGCAAAAAGTTGGCTGATTTGCAGTATAGAAAATTATATAAACAATGCTCAGTATTTCTTTATTTGATTAGAATGTATCCTAATAATATAAAGTTGTAGAGTTTGTTTGTTTGATTGCGCTTATCTCAGAAACTACTGGTTCGAATTGAGAAATTAATTTTTCGTTGGATATGCCATTTATTGAAGAAAGCTATATAACATTAGTCTGCGACCAATAGGAGCGGAGTATCAGAGAAAAATGTTGCAAAAACGGAGAAAATCTTATTAATAAAATGTTTTAATTACAATATTAGTTACTTCTTCGAAATGACTTGATCGATTGTTATCAAATTTTATATGCATATTCAGTAGGTCTGAGAATCGACCTACTATCTATTTTTCATACCCCAAAATGTTAACCGCTTAATTTTTTTTATTTTTTGATGAAATTTTTCGTTTTATATTTTTCTAATATACAGCATTTGAAAATACATAGAACTCTTAATTTGATATGAAATGAATAGACCAAGAAAATATATAGATACATGAATTAATTGACAGTTCTTGATGAAGAAACTAAAAACATACGTAGATTGTGATATTTATACAATAATGATTTCATATTATATGAATAAACTTTTTTTTCTTAATTTTTTTGTTTTGTTTTTTATATGTAACAGTTAACTTAGAATATAAGTATATAAGTTTAGGAATGTACTTGATTGCTTTTATATATTTGTTTAATTTTTATTTAATTAAATGTCCCACAACGTACCCACTATCGTACAGATAGTTTCTGTGGTTAATTATGTGTTTATTGTAGGAAATATTTCAACTCAACGTAATTAATTATACCATATATTTTTATGTCAATGAACAGTTTGTATATACTATAAATATATCTAAATGTTCTTAATTTTAGGTCTCTTCTGTTTTAAAATTAGTTTTTTTAAAATTTTAAGTTTTGGAAGATTATTTGACGTTTCTACTTTTCTTAAGTCTTTATCAAAATATGATATTGACATTGACAATTTGCTTATTTATATTGATCTTTAGAACTCCTTCATCATGAATATCGAAATAAGGATAAAATCAACTTAGAACTTTATTCCCATAAGAAAAATTAATTTTTCCTTAGTTTCCACATCTAAAATATATTAAATTATTAGAATTTACAAAATAGAGCTATAAATTTTACTTAAATTATTTAGATCTTTTTTTATCAATTATAACTTTTTCGTTATGTTAATGTGAACCATTTCTAAAAATTCTTTTTTTCGTCTATTAGATTCCGTTTCAAGAATTTTTATATCTTTATAATTGAATTTATGTTTTTATGATATTTCATGGTTCGTTAATGCAGTTCTATTTTTCTTATCGTATTGATGACCTCTTAGTCTATTTTCTAAATACTGAGATGTTTGCCCTATGTAGACAGCGTCACAATTAGTACAAGGCACTTCATATATAATATTACTTCTTTTGTTTTTTGGTGTGTTAGATTTCAATTTAGTGAAATATTTGGATAATGTATTATGTCCTCTATGACTTATACTAATATCATATTTATTAAAATAATTCGATAATTGTTGGGAAAATCCTTGAACTACACTCAATTTAAAAACGAAATATCAAAACATAAAACATTTTTCCTTACCATATGTACAGGGACTTTCCCAACAATTATCGAATTATTTCAATAAATATGATATTAGTATAAATATAAGTATAGAGGACATTATCCAAATATTTCACTAAATTAAAATCTTAAACACCAAAAAACAAAAGAAGTAATATTATATATCAAATGCCTGCCTTGTACTAATTATGACGATAAGAGGTCATCAATACGTTAAAAAAATAGAACTGCATTAATGAACCATTAAATATCAAAAAAACATAAATTTAATTATAAAGATATGAAAATTCTTGAAACGGAATCGAATACACGAAAAGGGGAATTTTTAGAAATGGTTCACATTCATAAGAACGAAAAAGCTATAAATGATAAAAGAGATCTAAATAATTAAAGTAAAATTTATAGCTCTATTTTGTGAATTCTAATAAATTTAATATATTTGAGATGTGAAAAACCAAGGAAAAATTAATTTTTCTTATTAGAACAAAGTTCTAGGTTAATTTTATCTTTATTTTGATATTCATGATGAAGGTGATCTATAGATCAATATAAATAAGCAAATTGTCAGTCAGTCAATTGAACAGTTATCCCCGCCAGGTGTCTACCGTTTTCATCTCTCATTCAGCAAACATCACGGAGTAGGGATAAGAACGAAGTCGGTCTCCTGCCTTACTCACTATAGAATTTTCGGCCTCTTTCTTCCGTTTTTGTGTATCGATCGTAGAAGTGACTGATATATGTACCATTATCATTTTTCTGTCCAACTCTTATGTTAATTTTACTCTCATTGTAAATTTATCATTAATTTCCAGTGCAATAATTTATACGCAATTTATTAATAACTGAAAACTGAAAATAACTACGGTCATGTAAATGAACATGAGCTGCTGCCTATAACGGATATTATCGTACCTGTACAAACTGTACATTTTTTACAATTAAGTCACTGTTTTTCACCAATAAGTATTTCAACTTTATATGTTTATATGTTATATGTATAGTGAGCAATACCAGAACAAATCCAATAAAACAGTGCAGATGTGCATGTGAGCACGGCGCACTTACGTGAATCACAATCGCAAGAAGCACTCGATAAACTAAATCAACAGAGGCAATTAGAACGAGGAACACGAAGTTTCATAGTCAACAGACAGATGAATTGATCAACAGCGCCAATAGGTTCTTCGAGCATTTAGAGATTTATTTCTTCGACTAGAATTCCATTATGAGCCTAATGTTGAATATTAAGCTCATTTTCAAGTGGTTATTGAACAATTATATGTGGCATGTTCTCGCATAATTAATAATAAAAATATGAATAACTTTTTGATGTTTAAATAGTTATCAATAATTTCAATTTGAAATATATTCGTTACTTTAATAAAGTATACTTTATTAACCTAAATAAAGCATACTTCTTGTCTATAACAATTTCGATTATAAATACATTCCTACACAATTATAGAAAGTTATTTTTATTGAATTAGAAAAATATTTCCCAGATATAATTAATATACCGAAACAACGTTTGCCAGGTCAGTTAATAAAATGATGAATATGGAAAAAATGAGTACATTTTGTAGCAATTGTTCGAAAAAGGATTTGAAACCCCTCGCATGACCAATAATGATATGGATACAAAAAATTTTCGTTTAAAATCTTACAGTTGTTTTCTATAACATGACATATAGTTATGGAACAATTACACTACCAATCCAAAATTTTTGCCCACTCCATAATGCATTTATTAAATTTCAAAATAAGCAGTTTAACAATTTTCTCTATAATATTATCAAGCGAAGTTCCAAATAAACCAAAAATAATGTCTGCCCGATATTGTTTATTCAAGCGCATGTTTATATTTTGTCGGTGAGTGCTACTAGTTGATACTTGCAAGTACTGGCTGATTTGTTTATTATTCTTTAACTGTGAATTATTCCTTCAGTGTTGATGATTGTGATTTAGTATCAATTCTGACTTGTAAGTTTTAAAATGGGTGAAATCAAGGAACTATCGGTTGAAACACATTAATCGCAAGTCTCCATAGTCTATGTAAAAATAACCGTACCATTGCTGCCCAATTAAAAATACCTCAATGTACAGGGTCCTTCACGACGAGCTGAATCAATATGCATATGGGAAAGTAATGGGACTGGTGTTCTGAAAATTTGCTTGCCTAGGTTTGCCTAATTTTTGGTATTCACGTAAAATTTCAATATAACTCTATATGACGTCGTATGCCTAAAGCCCACCATTTTTTAATTATTTCACGTTTTCGAAATATTTGGACACATTCAGCCCTCTACTAAACAAATTTGAGTGAGTCAGTTCTAATATTTTTGGGATTTGAACAAATAACACTTACAGCTTCCAAAACCTATGAAAATCTTTACAAAAATTGATATAGGGTGTCGGTGTCGAATTTCGCTATCTAAAAACGTCGAAAACTTAATTTTTTCAAATGGCTTTTAATTAAGTTAATTAGGGAGACTTCGTTAGTAAATTTATATATCTCAAATTAACGGTTTTTGTAGAAACTTGAAATAACTGAGATTTTCATGGTTTTCAATTGTCACCTGCCGATGGCAAACAACGAATAACAAAAGTTAACGTATCAAAAATTAAAATATTTTAGTCAATTAAAAAATATTTAAAAACACTATACTAAAAGGAGAAGAACAAAACTAAAAATTAAACCAAAGTAAATGTTGGAAATGGTTGCCCCAACTTCCAAACATTTATGGATTCTTCTCAAAAATCCGTGCTGAGTGGCGTTTAAAATTTCTTGCGGTGAAAGAGTTCGAAATGCATTCCGAACTGTTTCCTGGCAGGCTTCTTTTGAAGTTAACGGCGAAGCATACACGGTATCTTTTATACGACCCCAAAGAAAAAATCTAATGGGGTTATATCCGGTGAACGGGGAGGCCATTGATGCGGTCCATCGTGTGCTATCCATCCAGTTATTTTGAAGCGCACTACTGATTTTACACTCAAATGTCTAAATTAAGTTTTGTGGAAAATTTTCGTTGAGTTTTAGTTAATGTAAATTTACAAAAAGCAATTCTTTGATCGTCACCTGACTTTAAATTTTGTACCAACGAGATTGAATACGGATGGAACTTGTGTTTTTTAAGGATCCAGTGAATACTTATCTCTGATATTCCCAAATCTCTTTCCGTAACAGTTGATGAATTTTCAGGATACGCTCTGAGGTATCCCAAGACTGTAATTTCATTAGCTTCATTGTCTACGACAGGTTTCAATTAGCTGCACGGTGCAACAAACTGACCGTGCGTTTTACAATTATGAATTTCTAAATTGCGAAATGATTAAAAAATGACGGACTTTAGGGATACGATATAAAGTTATATTGAAATTTCGCGTAGATTCCAAAAATTTAATAAAAACCATAGCATTCCCTTTAAACTAACGAAGTTAGGCTCCACTTCCGGTATAAGCGGAAGTTTCAGAAAACTGAAATTATTATAGCTGAAACGAGCATTTCGGAAAACCCATGCAAGCAAATTTTCAGAACACTAGTCGTAGTACTTTCCCACATACATATCGATTCAGCTCGTCGTGAAGGACCCTGTACTGTGGGCTACAACACATAAACATATGCATCCACCAGGAGCTTTGGAGGTAGAAGACACCCAGGGCCTAGGTCTACCTTTGAGTACTTCTACAGAAGAGACGATTGAAAGAAGCTGGCCTCTTTGGAAGGGTGGCAGTGAAGAAACCTCTTTTAAGACGACAAAATAAAAGAGGTTGCAGTGGACCGAAGAACACAAAAACTGGACGCATGCAGAGTGGAGAGAATTTTATGGAGTGATGAGTCAAAGTTTGAGGTTTTTGTACCTAAGAGAAGAGTAAAAGGAAGAACAGATATAAAATCCATTTGGGAGACCTGGGAGAAATTGAAGGGATTTTGAAGGAAGAAGGCTGTAAAAAATATTAGAGGAAAATGTAGTAGCACTTGCCAGCGCCTGATTGGCAGAAATTTATCTTCCAGCATGGCAACGATCTCAAGCATTCTTCGAAGATGTGCAAAGATTATGGAAAAAATTGGGAAGGAAGAATATTCTTAAATGATTTGACAGTCACAGTCACCCGACTTCAAATCGATTGAGTTGTGAGACAAATTGGACGGGAAGTCGGAAAGCAGTATCCTACTTCCATTCACATATTGGGAATATTCTGAAAAACCAATAGAGCCACATAGACGACGATTATTTATCGAAATTGTTACAGACGATTCAAATATGTAACAATTACAGACTGTAGTTTTATACATACTATATTCTTATCTATATAAGTTCCTTAAAGTAAACATATCAATATCGACCGTATAATTTCAATTTGTTGTGTGTCATGCAAACTATAGGTTGGGCTAAAACTTTTCACCAATAGTACTTATATAGTTATATAGTACTTAACTTATTTTTTAATTATACAAAGCCATTCTGGCGGAAAAATGTTTTCAGAGGTTGCTTTAGCTATATTAATTATATTTTGTTTCTGCCAAATATTATACAGATAGTGATCCATCCCATAATAGGATTTGTTGGTGGTATTAAAACATGTGAATATTTCAATGAAACAATAGAAATCAAACATAGAAATCTAAAGCTATCTGCAAAGTGGACACCGAGATTGCTTAATGCTGATCAAAAAGTCCCTCGTATAAAAAACTCGATCAAATGTTTGAATAAATTTCATCCGAGAAAACGAAAACTGTTTTTTCATGGTCATAGCATCTTGGGATTCCAAAGTGTGATCTTCATTGATTATTTAGAAAAAGGGGAAACGGCAACTGGCCCATCTGATTTACTAACACATTTTAATGCCAAACTCAAGAAGAACGACGTGCTTGTTGACGGCAAATGAAGTAATAGCAGAGACAAACACGTCTATTGCGTAACTTCCGAAATATATTTTTTTTTTTTGCTGGCGGATTGAAAGCCTAGAGTTAAAGGCAGATTGTAATGAAAAATAGAATATTTTTTCTATAGTAAAGTGATTTTTTTATTAAAAATTTGATTGAATTTTTTTGAAAATAAAATGGGGTGTAGTGTCACAGTCTATAAATACGTCTTTATATACTTTATTTCAACAAATACCGGGCTAATTCTATATCCTCAACCCTAAGGTAATGCATTCAATTTTCGTTATGTGTAAAGAATGCTGGATACTAGATAAAAATGAACTCTTGATATGGGTCATTCAAATAAAATGACGTATAATCATTCTTTTCAACTTCATATTGCAGAAGAGCATTGTGTTGTCTTCTGATATCTATTTTTTGTTAAGCAAATTAGATACTTCACATGTTATATCGGCAATAATATGGAATAGGAAAAAAGATACAAAGAACTATATAAAGAGATAAAGATAAACTATATTTTCGTAAACACGAAGCCAGATCTGTAATGTATAAATTGATACAGATCGTAAAAAGTTAAAATGGAAGAGGAAAAGTTGAAAGTGAGCCTACCTAATGACGCCAAAATTCCACTTTTGAGTTGATTACATCACAAGTCACTCTTTGGGTGATAATGGTCTGGATTTTATCCATCTAGATAGTACAAATGGGCAATTTGTAACAGGAGAGCTTTGACAAAAGAAGTTGGGCCACATACGTTTCATCACCAAGAGGCTATCTGAAGACTCATCTCATTCAGATTTCCTCAAAAAGTAATGAACTTGTCGCAAAATGTCTGAAGAGTTTAAGTATTTGATTAAGGTTCGCGCAATATTTTATTCTATTTTGAAATTCAAAAAGAATATTTATGTCGGTTATACAATATTTATTGGAAAATGTTTGAAAACTATGTCAAAAATAGCTCACAAATCCATTTTGACATTAGAAACATGAGACGCAAACAACAATTACATCACAGATAAATCTTGTAGAATCAATATATTTTACTTTGCGTAATTTGTAAAACTTATTCACAATTTGGTTCAAAAAAAATTCTACATGTCACGAACAACAACATCTTTCGTCTTGACGAGAATAATGGATCTCTCGTAATAACTTAAGATTACTTTGGAAATATCCCATATATTGATTGTAAAACAACATACTGACTTCGTGACAGTTGAAAGATATTTTCACGTCTACATATATAGCAACCATGAAAAAACAACATATCTGACTTTCCATTCACTCATGTCAAAACTCTAGAAGTCTTCTAAACAAATATGTAGCAAAAATATCTCACCTAATTACGCTATAGAGAACAGATGTCGAATATCCATTCATGAGGAAGCTCCGTCCCTAATAATATTTGAAAAAAAGACATTAAGAATAGGTCTTTTGTTCTTTACTAAAGCATTTTTATTATTAGAATTTATTTACACTGTTTTCTTTAATGAATAAAGTATGGAAACACGAGCGTATCAAGTATACTGTATTTCAAAGCTGTCGAGGTATGGTCGAAAATTTGACGCGTTCTAGCCCAGCTATCTAAGTTAAATGTAGTTAATATAGAATTTATATCTAGTTTTCCCAAGACCCCTATCCACTTTACTGCAAAATTTTTTTCTAAATTCTACAAATTGTTGTTTGGCATATCAGTATCTCAGTAAATATTGTGATTTCTTCTTCAAGAGAAATATTGATTAAAAACTTTGTGGTAATCAATCGACGAAGCTTCATAATCATATGCTACAATTTAAGTACATCCATTTTCTGATTAATAGTAATTGTACAACACACAACGAAACATTATTTTCTTCTTCGAAGAATGTTTTCTAAGCAACTTTCGTTTTAAAATAAAAAAAAAAAGATGCAGAAATTTTCTGGCAATTTAATTTTGATCGGTCGGGCCGTTCTTAACTCTCATTTTCAACATAATATTCACCAATATTAAGGTATCAGTCATATCGTTCAAATCACTTTTGAATTCCATCTTTAAAGATTTCTGTCTTAACAATTATCCCAATATTGCCATTAGGATATAGTCGTCATTTTCATGGCATCCACCGCCCAGGTGTTCCACCAAATGAAGGAATATGTGGTAGTCACAGAGCGCGCTCCATATAGTTGTGAATTATTATAGAGCTAAATTATGCCTTATTGACTAAAAGTACAAAATGCGCCATTTATGATGAAATACTTTTGGCGAAGTTGTATGTTCGTGTCGCTCATTGCTCTTTGCTAAGGCCACAAAACAAGAAAATAAAACAAATTCAAGCTATTCGGTCCAAAACGAAGACTTTACGTCCGACGCAGTGCCTAAGAGAAGATAATGCCAGACTGGGTAGTGGCAACAATATCTTTTGTGTGGCTAGTACGAAGTCTTATTGTCCCAGCTTCTTAACTACTTTGGGGCCTTTCTGGGTTCGAATTAATGAGAGTCGATTGTACTTCGATCAGTATGAAGAAATTAACATTCAAAGCATGTGGGTATTAAGTAACAAGAATGGTGATGCTGCAGAAAAATAACGCTAGACCCTCTCGCTCGGACGAACAAAAAAGTAAGTGGGAGATTCCAACTCTTTCAAACTGTAAAATCACATTCAAGACTATGATATTTTTCAATAAATACATGTACTTTCACTGAGTTCAATAATTCATAACTCTCACGTAATTTTTTAACTGCGGAAGGGTTAAGAGAAAAAAATACCGTGACAATGATCCAGTACTATTATTTTCTCGACATTGCATCATGTGGCTTTCAGCTTTTTACAAAGTAAAATATGGGGTTTAAATTCAACTCGACCTGATGCTGTAATATAGAGCGAAATTGACGGTGTAACAACTTTATTTAGTTATTAGATCTCGATACGTACGAAAATAAAAAACTGCTGTATTAGCATAACGAATGATTTTTTCAATGTCGCTTAATTTCTATATTTAAAAACTAGTCAATCCTTGTTTAATGACATTATAATTGGTGATTAATGCAATAGAAGGTACAACTTACAGTAGATATCAACCTAATTGACAATCGAAATGACACTAACTGGGTGGCATAAGGTTAGATTACTATCATTTCTAATTAAGTAATTTATGGGAAATGGCCATTAGGGCTCATAAAAAGTACAAGATTTGGTTTTATTGTCAGTTCTTTGTACTGGCTTTCTAAATAATTGTTATGGATATTTTCGTAAATACCTACATAAATATAATATAAGGTCTTTCAACAATAATTTAGTAAATTCCGATATCTTGCGCTAAACTAGCTTCCCATGTACACTGTTTATCTACATATATGTTGATAACACACAGATACGAAATTTTTCATCATATGTATGGTACTTCGCGACTGCTTTAAATGTATCTGTCTAATCGAGAGTCCTTTATTTGATTTCTTTGGACTAAATAGTTATTTATTAAAAGAGAACTTACATTGTTATTTAAAGCCCATATCCCCTGAATATTAATTTTTTCAAATGTACGAGGGTTGTCCATAAAATAATATTCACAAGGAGTTGTGGATGCTAGGAACGCTATTAGGCGGAATTTGACGGGAATGGCGTGTAGCTTGAATCCCTTTATCCCAGTTTCAACCCTTGTTTCTTGTTATGGTAGCTGGGAAAGATGAAGCTTCCATTTTATTCTCACGCCAGGTGCGAATTACTCTTCGTTTTTTTGTGTGCAAAAAATCGTTCCAAACGCATTCCACGACCAACGAAGAGCTGTAAGGAGATATTTTAAGCTATCTGCACAACGAGACGACAAATTTCTACGATTCAGGCATGAAGATGGTACACCACATGCAAAAATTCATTGATCTAAACAGCGATTGTGTCGAAAAATAGATGGAAGTCTAAGCTTTCCGAACAAGTATTATTCAATGCCAATAAACATGTTTATTGGGAACCTTATTTCATGGGCAAGCCTCGTATTAGAGTACAGTTAGCGCTCATTTATTCGAAACTAGAAGGACCTCCAAAAAGGAAAGAAAATAGAACAATAAGACCTCGTCTTAGCCACAGAAAACATATACACAGTCAAGCACTTATACAATACTTCATCACATTGACATCCAATACAAAAAAACTGAAGAGAATAAATGCTTCATGATTTCGATATTATTTGGTTATTATGTGCATTGCATTGGGTTCACATTGGGTACCACAATGTTCGTCAGAGGTGGAAAAAAATGCATGGGTGGTGCTTTCACTTTGGCGGTGTAACGAAAAAACCATGATTTTTTATGCAGATACTGAGAAGCGATAAAATATTGGTTCAACTGCAACGGTATGGGAACTGGTATTAATTATAAACCGATTCAACTCTTCTGTAAGCAGGGCGAATGCGCTCATAATTGATTTCTGGTCATATTCGAGCACGCGTCTTCTGGAATAAACTTCTCTGTAAATCGAAAATATTTTTCTGTTAGCCGAAGTAGGCATTGAATTGCTATAGTGCGTTCTACTAACTCTACATCTCATTGTCGATTTTAGTAGTAAATCGATATTTTTGTTGCTACTGAATGGTTTACTGCACGCAATTCGATCCTTCTGTTGGACTAATTTTTAGAAGTGTTCCAATCTGTTGTTTTATATTTGTTTCATGATATTGGTAACTGAGTATTTTGAAAGAAATTTTTAATACGAAGTCAGTTTAACAACATATTAACGTCAATATACTGTTATTTGGATTTCATTTCCGTAAAGTTCACAAGTTAATGGATCGTTATAATTAAAACGAGTTCCAAACTTTTCTTCTTCGAATGTCATATGGTAAATTTAATTGTGAATAAATATGAACAAATAGAGTTAAATTTCAATGCATGGTCTTTCAATATGTCACAGAAAAGGTGATAGTTTGAAGAGGTGGAAATAAAAAAAAGATTGAGAAAACATAAGGTGGAAGAATGGAAACATACATTTACAATGGATGTGTGTATTTTATTAAGTAAATCTTTAGATTCTACAGATGAATTTTAGAAACCAATTCTTATTAATTAGTAGAACAATAGGAATAAATTTGCGGATGTTTGAGGCAGCAATAGACCGGCCACAGGTTGGGTTGAATGAGCAAAATGTGACCGTTTTCCTTGTATTATTTCAAACTCAGAAAAGCATGTAGATTATGATTTTGGATGCTGCCATTTTTTTCATATTTCACTCCAATACATATTAAATAAACAAGTATTAAATTATTTAATACAAAAAAGCAAATTTAACATATCATAAGAAATTATAATGATGTTTGTTGATGTTTATTTGTTGAAATCTATATATCTATAGCTCCATGAATAAATAATGATGAATTCCGAACTATATTTTTAGGAATCAGCAATTTGTTGTCTATATCTTCACACACAATTAATGTTGACACTTAGTTATCCAGGTTTTTTAATGGCTGGAGTCTTTATAAAAGTCTGATTTCGTCGATTATAATTCTCACTTGATTTTTTATTGTTTGTAAGTACTGATCAATGCTTCTATAAACATTTGTATTCGGTGATTCACCATTTTGTAAAAACCGTTCAATTAAAATTTCATCACTTCATAGACATTTGGTATTACTATAGTTTTTAATATTTCTTTTCAAAGTTGTTCAGCTACTAATTTACGGTTCGAATTTGTTCCATGACTTCATTCAATGGTATTTGAGGTTTGTCTGAAAAGTTATTCAATCTATAACAATTTTTACAATTAGCAAATTATATGGCAATATAGAACAAATTGACATGCTCGAAAGAAATCTACTGATTACTTTCTCTTACAGCTATAATTAATCTAGATCAATTAGGTTTGGCTATTGGGAAACACTAACACTCGTTAAAACCTACTAATTAGATCGTAGGAAATGTGCTTAACAAAGAAATGAGAAATATTTTTTCTATATTCATTTTTATTGGTCAGCATAGTGTCATTCTAAGTCTACTCTATCAACTTAGTCCCATGATACTCTAACCTTTTTAACCTTTCTATATTCTTTCTCGTTGATTTATTTTGAAGAGGGATGCGGACATGCCCAAAGATGTGGCATTTTATTTGAAAGTCACCTTGCTGGATTCATATAATTACTTGAATTACTTGGTAGCCGCAATTTCAATGAAAAAATCATCTTGTTTTTTGGGTAGTATTTAAAATTTGTTCCGCTGTTCCAATTTTAGAACATTAAAAAAAGAGTTTTGTCCTTAGTTCTTGATTGTTTATCCAAAATGTTGAAATTCACTTTTTAATGATAGACGAATACGGGAGCTATCTAAAATACGAGGGTGAATCAAATATAAACGAGACTTTTGGACCTGCGCGCGCAATAGTGATGGAAGAACGTTCCGCTGTTATTGGCTGTTAGGTTGGTTTGTCAGGAGTAGGGGAAGCACGTGACTCATCATCATAGACTCGCTCAGTGTCCATCGTTACGATGTCCGAGCAGGAGGTACCTCCCTCTATTGCGCAACGTATTGTTATAAAGTTTTTAGCTGCAGAAGGTGTAAAACCGGCCGAAATCTTGAGAAGATTGACTGCACAGTTCGGGGAAAAGACGCTGTCGCGAGCTAGAGTGTTTGCTTGGCATAAACAGTTCGTGGAGGGCCGTGAACGTGTTGAAAATGAGAGCCATGACCGCAGACCCCGCACCAGCATTACAGCGGGCAACATCGACAGTGTTCGTCAACTTGTTGAAGGTGATAGGCGTCTAACAACTTCGGATATTGCAATTAAGGTTGGAATAAGTTATGGGAGCACTTACTCTATACTCTCAGAGGAGCTAGGGTATCGCAAGGTGTGTGCCAGGTGGGTTCCTCGTCTTCTGACAGTTGACCAGAAACTGAATCGTTTTCAAGTGTGTAAGCGTCTTCTTGCTCGATTTCGGGAAGAAGGAGACCCATTTCTTTCTCACATTGTCACCTGTGATGAAACGTGGGTGCATCACTACACCCCTGAGTCGAAACAAGCGAGTATGGAGTGGAGGAAGAAAGGAGAAACCGGACCAGTGAAAGCCAAGTCACGATTATCGGCTGGCAAGGTTTTGGCTACCGTTTTTTTTGACCAGTGTGGCCTGCTGCACCTTGATTTTTTGCATGAGCGCAGAACAATTAATGCGGCGTACTACTGCAAAATTTTGACTGAGGTCAGACTTGCATATCGCCGCAAAAGACGACACCTTCCAATGAGAAAAGTGATTCTCCTCCATGACAATGCTCGCCCCCATACGGAAGCCCTGACAGTACAAAAATTGGAGCAACTGGGTTGGGAGACACTGGAACACCCTCCATACAGTCCAGACCTGTCTCCCTGCGACTTCCATGTCTTTGGTCCTCTCAAGGAAGCTTTGGGAGGGCAAAAATTCCACAGCGATAATGAGGTTGAAGCATATGTGCGCAATTGGCTACAAACACGACCTGACTCTTTTTACCTGGAAGGAATTAAAAAATTACGTATACGCTGGGAAAAATGTGTTTCTAAATCAGGAGATTATGTAGAAAAATAAACTATGATTGTTTGTGCGTTTAAAATCAAAATAAATATTTTAAAAAATAAGTCTTGTTTATATTTGATTCACCCTCGTATTTACTTCCATAGATGAAGTGGAAATAGATGCATTATCCTGCTTTAGTAATGTTAAATTTTAGACGCCTCATTTTCTCTTCACTAATATAAGTTGCAGTACTATTACGATACCAGGAACAATTATGTGGATTATAGATCCTGTATCAATTTTTTTTACTAATATAATCTTTTCTGCGATCTGCTGCTTTTTGAACACAAATAAACGTTAGTGGTTTTGGGTTTTCAGCAATTCGTTTAGTTCTCGCTTCTTTACTTTTATCACTTGTCCGCTACTGAATACTTCAAGTGGTATTACGTGCTAACCGTCAGAAGGGTGAGGAAAAGAGGTCATAATTGAACATAGTTGCCAGTCCTAACATTTTGCATACTCAAATACCTTTGACGCCTGGACTATGAATATCAATATTTTCTGTTATAATGTCCTATTCAAGTAATGTTTGGTGGAATATAGTCAAGTTTATAGAATACTTTATTCATCTAATAAAAATTCGATGTTTATTTTTAAAAAAAATTTTGATACATTGAACGAGGTTCACGATTTATTTCCACTTAAATTTGAACTTGTGGAGATTAAACATGAGATTTTCATATTTTCAGACAATTTCCATGATTGGCTGAATCGAGACTCACTTTATTTATAGTTTTAAATCGTTGAATCATCTTATTCAGTTCACAACAATATTTCAGCAGATTTTTAAATTTTGCAAAATAAAACTCAATCGAGCTAGGTAGAATTGCACATTATTTTAGTTCACTAGTTCGATCTCGTAATCTATTTCGAATTCAATTTGTACGATTGATTCCAATTTCGTAATCTAATAACTTCGGTTTTTAACGGTTTATTGGTACGATTTTTAATTGTACATTTTTTAAAATGGTTATATCAAAAATTATTTTAGTGCAATTCATTGCATAAAATAGGTACCTTATTGCGTAAAATATATTTGAAGCAGATTTGGTAACCGATTTTTCATTGTTACGATTTTGGATTATAATTTACTTTTCGTAATTGTTTTTTCTGCATTCCACTGATTCAAACAATCAAATTTGTTAGAAAATCAAATACTAAATTGATATTTTTGTGGCAATCACTCTATGCACTTAAAAATACATTATATGTACATTTACGACATTTCTCGAACAGCTACCTCACTAAAACAATATTCCTTCGCCACCCGATTGACCGACGCCTAACTCATGGAATTACAAATGATCTTCAATATACTTTGTTACAAGTTTTAGATAAATCCAGCATACTCACTTCTCTCTACCTTTCACACTGTTTCATTACACCCTCTCCTACCTACCTCCTTACACGAACCCAAGGCCGACGCTCCCGATCCGTGGGTTGCGCCAATCATCTACCCGAAATCGACGCGACATCTCGCATCGATACATTATTTATCTTTAGCAGAGATTCGTTGCTCCTATTGGTTGGACACGTACGGAGAGTGAGGTTAACTTTTCACTTTGTATTCTCTCAAGAGTGACGGCGGCCTTCGTTATTTATTTATTCATTTCAGTCCGTTCTTCATTTTAATTTGACAGGGATTTGAATCCACATCTATCTACCTTATATTCACTGTCCTTTCCTGCTTTAATCTCTATGTATTCCTCCTAACCACATTCCACACTATGTACTTTGTTTTCTATGGATTTATTCTTATTCCATAATTCACTTTTTATGGTGATAAATAAACCCCTTATTTGTAGATTGTTATTTCGTAAAAATGTTTCCAACACTAGATTAAAAGCCGCTTCCGATATTTGATTTAATACCATTTGAACCCCAAATTGCTCTTGTACAGTCCCATCACTCGTTGCTCTAAAGTTGGAGTTTTTAACATGCAATTTAGATTGTATCGGTTTTCTTTCGAATATTCCCTTGTTCACGTATTGTGGCACAGGAGTCATTTCTGATTTATTTATTCTGACATTCGAGTTTTTGAAGAAATTAATTTGTTATCGACACCATTCGAGAGATATAAAACCCCGGAATGTATATAAAATCGTTCTCTACTTTTCTACACTCAAGTGTTCAAATCGATTGTAGTTAATTTGTGGTAATATTCTTTATAATCGCTGGTGAATTTTTCTAATAACTTTTTTACTTTGATTTTTTATTATGGTGCTCAAATAATCACAGTTGTCTTTATTAATTTCCATTAGTTTAAGCAAATTTTGTAAAATAGTTTCCGTGTAAATTCGTATTTTCTATTTATTTGGGGAATAGAACGAATAGAATAGAACAGATTCTTTTTTGGTTATATTTAAAAATATATATTAATTTTTTTCACATTTTCTAGTAACTTATTCCTTCTTCAGTAATTTCCATCTGTTTTCCTGTTTCCTTCCTCATTTTATTTTTTTCCCGCAGCTCTAAAGCTGCCAGGTTGGTAGTTCAAAAATTATTCAAACGGTGCACCACAAACAACAAATACAACTCCAATTTTGTTGAGAGCTGCAACCCAAATAAACGTTTTTTGTAGTTTTTTTTAGAAACAACATATATTGCCCAAAATGATCAATGTATTAATAAGAAAACTGATTTAAATAACCTTAGTTTAATTTATGCATATCTTTTAGATTTTGTAAAAACAAATTCTATAAAAATTCAACGACATTAACAACCAACTAACCTCACCTAACCCATAAATTTCAACTTCACTTATAACCTAACCTATAAAATTTATTGTCATTTATATTTTAGCCAATGAATATTCAACTACATTCATAACTATTGAAATTTATCCATATTATCCATAAATTAACCAATCATGATTAAACATCAAACTATGAGTTTAAAATTTTTAAGAGTATCAAAAATCAGCGAAAATCTTAATTATTATAAGTAAAATTTTACTATTGTTATACATTCATATATATTTCTTATATTGTATTTGACCAAATTTCAGTCCCAGACGATGAATACATAAGTATTCGAAAGCTCGGAAAATATATTGGTGTTTCCTTGCCACGTTCCCAATAAAAAACCGCTGGCAAATATAAATTTCTGATTTATTAGACCTTTTAATATATATTAATGCATCTAAATGTTCTTGATTTTAGGTCTATTTTGTTTTAAAATTAGTTTTTGAAAGATAAAATTTGACGTATCGACTTTTCTTCAAGTCTATGAAAATATGATGATGACACTGACAATTTGCTTATTTATATTAATCAATAGATCACCTATACCAAAAAATTCTCTTTTTTGTGTATTAGATTCCGTTCCAAGAATGTTTAATATTTATAATTGAATTTGTTTTTTTGATATTCCATATTTCGTTAACGCAGTTTTATTTTTTTCATCGTATTGATGATCTTTTAGTCTATTTTCCAAATATTGAGAGACAGCGTCACAATCAGTGCAAGGCACTTGATATATAATATTACTACTTTTGTTTTTTGGTATTTTAGATTTCAAATTAGTGAAATATTTGGATAATGTATTATGTCCTCTATGACTTATACTAATATCATATTTATTGAAATAATTCGATAATTGTTGGGAAAGGCCTTGTACATATAGTAAGGAAAAATGTTTTATGTTTTGATGTTTTGTTTCTCTTCTTTTTTTTAATTGATTGTAGTGTCTGTTTATCCTTTTCGTGAATATTAAAGCGTTTCTTAAAGTGTTTTAATGTTTACAGCAATAATTATTAAGTTGGATAATCGTATCCGGAGATAGTTTTAGTTTGTTTAATTTTCAATTTAATTTAATTCATAAGGTGTTTCCAGCTTTTCCATCTTTTTTATTCACTTTTAACGTCGTTCGTTGAAAAGTTGAAAAGTTAGTGGCGTCCTATTTAATATTAATTGTTGACCCCATCAATATTATCAGTTATTTAAATACTTTAACTGAGGCCGAATACCACTTCCCACTTCCTTTCGAAGTAAGGTTACAAGTTGTCTAATGTCATCTTGGCTAGCTTCACAATTAAAGGCGATATACATTTAATTTCTATCTGCTTAAAATCTATAAACATAACATGAAGGACTGCATTTCGCTCATAGTGGTATCTATTTATCGTCTTAAAGGTAAATATTTGTTCTGTTGTTTATTTTCCCTTATTGCAATTTACCTGGTATTCTTCCACACTTTCCTCGGTTCACTCTGTTTCTCAGAGCACTAGCCACAACTTTGTACATCAATCAACAATTTTCACACCTACTTTCCTCTCTCTTCTTGATTATTGGAAATATTATTCCATCTCTCAGACATTTGTTCTCCATTCCAAATTTTCTCTATTATTCTGCAAATTCTTTTCTGTATATCTACGCCGCTGTATTTAATATTTTCTGCTGGAGTCCATTCCTCCTGCTTCCCTATTTCCTCCCCTATATTTTCTTTCTGTTACAATTATTCCAATTTTTCATTCAACACTTCTAAGTATTAGGCCCATCATTCAACTTTACTAGTGGATCTGTTAAGAGCCTTTCCTCAATTTCCCTGATATTGGTACTTGGTAATTAAGTGTGCCCTGCCGTGATTTTTTAGCTTCTAGGTACCCTCTTCCCGTAAGTAAGTTTACAATCGCCAATATTCAAGTTATAAATTTGACTGATTTATACATAACCAGGAATTAAAGATAAAGTAGAACAAACTTGAACAAATTAATTGAAATACTTTGGAGAACGGTAAATTATATCATCATTTCCATAATTACCAAGTAAGTTACTTGATACAACGTTGTTATTATCCAAAGATAATTGTATTTTATTTAATAATAGAATATGAACTGTATTCTGAGAGAAACTAAATAGAAACAATTGTTTTCTAGTAATTTGTTGCAGTAATTGAAATTTAAAAAAATTATATATAGATTTTCACTCACTTCCTTGACAAATCCTAATTTCTTCTAATTTAAGATGTTTTTCATTATACTTTATAACATATCAGCTAATAGAAATTTAAAATAATCGGAAGTGGCATTCTGTGCCCTCTTTCAATTATAAATATGAATAAGAAATTAAAAACTAATTACTTACATTAATTTGACTCTGATTTACCTGAAACAAAACACAAAAATTTAATTTACTATGAGTAGTACTGAACAATCATTTGTAATAAATAAACCGACACCAAATGTGAACACAAAGTTTAGTTGCAATGTAGGTAATGTATAAACTTAGTCGTGTAGCAGGTTTCCTGTGAGCTGGTGAACTTGTTCATAAGCCAAAGACAAGGAATAATAGATTGGCAGCCGTACTCGCCCTTACGCACATCTGCCTACTCAATAAACTCCAAAAGCATTTTGTCTCGTCATATTCCATTCTCTCATGAAATGATTAACTTAATTCTACGTATTATAGTAGACAGACGTACATAAGGAAGCAAGTGCCACACGAAAAGATAGCCAAAAAATCACCCCCATCCCAGCTCGGTAGAGAAAACTTCTTCCTATATCAGGCCATCCCTAAAACTAAGCTATAACCCATACAAAAACGTTCCTTCCCCAATATAATTACTGCAAAGAGATTTTTTTTTATTTTAGTGTATCAAATATTAAAAAAAAGTACAGAAATGTTTTTAATAAATTAATGTTCAATCATTGATATCATTTGGTTAAAATCTATTTAATTCCTTGATTCTAAGACCTTTTTTATATATTTTTACTTATCAATTTTTTTGATTTTTGATCGTCTCTTAATAATGTAGATTTATAGAAAAATATTCTTTACGTTTCAGTGATTAAGTATTTGTCAAAATATGATTTTAAATTGAAATCTTGTGTAATTATATCAATCTGTACTTCCACGTGAACATCAACATAAGATATATTCCAACCAAATCAAAACTTATTATCCACAAAATAATATGAAAAAGGAGCAAATTTGAATTCAAATTATTCACAATTATATTGTAATTTTGCTACAATTGTCAATTTTCTGATATTCAACTCTTTTTCAAGAATTTTTATTATTATATGTATGAATATCTGAAATTTCACGTTTTGTTAATTCGGTTTTATATTTTTTATCGTATTTATGACATATTAATCTATTTTCCAAATACTGAATTATAACGCGATGGCTATATTTCCTTTTGTTAGTTAAATTGTGATAAAGAAAACAATAACAGTCAATCAACGTCATAGGAATAATCTGTAAAATGATAAATCTTTTATGTTGATGATACTGTCATAAATCGAGTTTCAAATTATTCAAAACTTCCGTTACATTTAGAAACATACATACAGTTTATATTCACTCTCCAGGTTATTTCAGAAGTTTATTGTTCGGTTTTTATTAGGAAATAAAGAAAAATAATGGAATAAAGCTCACAATCAGTTTTCAACATTACATTTTTTAGAACATACATACATAGCAGACAGGAGAAATTTCATATAAGTAGAAATTTTTTTTGAGTTAGGTAGATTAGGTTTAACGTTCAAGATCTGTTGTGGCTTTCTCGCAAGCGAATGCACAAGATTTTATTTTGACAGATTAATTTTGATATAGAGTGACGTACGTAAACACGTTCGTGTTTATGAACAGATATTTCTTAAGTACTATCTATATACACAGAATTAATGATTCACAGAATTAATTAATAATTGAATGTATAAAGGCGGAAAGTCATAAGAGGGGATCATCATAAGAGAAAAAAATAAGAACAACATAAAAATGGAAAATTGCAGTTTTGAAAAAATGAAAATAGAGCATATTGGAAATATAAATGAGATCGAAACTCAAGTACTAAAATCAAGTTGAAAATTGAAAACTAAGAAATTGCAGACTAATGAAAGATGGATACTGAGGACGACCAAGAATAAGATGGGAGGGCACAGTGAGAGAAGATATTAGAAAATAAGAGAGAGAATAACGGAAGAAACAAAAGGCAATAGTTTATAGAAAGATTAAGAAACAAGATTATCAGAAGCCATACCTACCACTACAATAAAATAATGGAAATAAAAGAATTGAAGAGATCTAAGGAGCCGTTCAATTCCCCTGGGAGTGTATATCTGCTTTATACACTGTGGAATGATTAAATTTTGACGAAAAAGCGACGACTTCTTGGCACTGATTTGTTTTAAAAAAATGAAAAGTTTATCAGCCCGTAATACCAAGTGTCAATAAGTCAATCTGATTTTGACAATGGAAAATTGTTTGAAGTTATATAAAGTTCAATACTTTTGCCATTTTTGAAATTTGGAATTAGTATTTGTTTTAAATATGTCTACTGTTGTTAGAGTGAGCTTGAATCGATTTAATCAAGGTGTAACTCGCAATCTCAATAAATAACGAAGTGTAAGTTCAATTTAAACAATTACTAGTAAGTCCACAAGAAGCGGAGAAGTCTACCCGCTGTATCCGCTCAAGCCTGCACTTTGACCATCTCAAGAAAAGTGATTCAACTAATTTCATTCATGTCATTATATGACAAATCTACATCCATTAAAGTTCTGGACAAAAAGTGAAACTACTAACATAAAATCTTTTTACAGAGACAATTGCATCATTTATCAATTATTTTACTTATATGAAAATGGAAAGTAGCAAAAGAAATCACATGTTATCCAAATATTTTCGTAGTCTAACAAAAAATATATAGTTCAAATATATATGAATACAAAAAAAAATTGAAAATATTAAAAAAGAAAGAAGTTTCTCTGCAAACAATACAATAAATTAGGAGTACGCAAATTTGCCGCGTATTTAAATTTCCATCGGCAACAAATTCTCTTTTCCAAAATGTATTTTGAAGTAACTGAGCATTAAAAATGTATGAAGTACCGCAGTCTACCTAACTATATCTTCAGCAAAGCACAAATTTTTATTTGGAGAACTATGTAATAAACAATTTTACATCTATACAATATGGACAACAAGTACATTTTTATATTTATAGATCAGCATATAATTTCATCTCCTATGCAAATTTGCACCTTCCCATTGTTAATTCTCAATACAATGAACACGCAGACCACAGGGTTTCACAGTATAAAAAGAGGGTTTACAACTAACAGTGGATGCTGTTCAAATCAATTCCAAATAAGTAATGAACCTTCTACCCTATACTAGCTATTAGTTCTGTTTGAAAATGACCCAAATATCAAGTCCACCGTGAAAATACAGCTGAATAACAGAACACATATCCCTCTAGGGACTGTATTCAAAATATAAATGTACTGATATTGAATGATACCTGCATATTTGCATGTAGATGAAATATCGATATGTACGGAGGCGTGACTATAGGGTGGAAGTGAAGGGAAAGGGAAGGGAAAAAATATAATTTTTTTAAGTACCCGAGAAAAATTGACACAATGAATCAACGTAATTGAATAGTATAATAAATACTACTTTTTCTTTAAATTTTTACTTCTTAGATCTTTTTATATGTTCTACTTGATGATAGGTATTGAATTTAGGTCTATTTTCTATGAAACTTCATAAAATATTTGCATCAAGACCAAATTAGATAAAAACGTCAATTTTGACATGTTATTTTGAGCTAATTCAATAAAAAAGCATATGTTTTCATGCGCAGAAAACTCTTTTTTACATTATTTGTTTGATGAGTATCGGACATCGTCACTAGTCAACTGAAATCGCGCTGTCTTCCAACGAATCAAATTTTTCGCAAGTCAATGTTTTCCAACCTGCTATTTAAGGAAAAGTTGTTTATTAGAAATATTAAATCGTTCGTCAATTTCATGGATTTACTTCAACCAGATTGCAATATTTTGCTTTCCACACGTGAAGATACTGCGACGTCGAAGACAAGTAGGTTTTATTCGTGTAGTTGATAAAACGGAAATTTTTGATACAGTATGGTAAAAAGTAACTGACGTTCTTTGAAACTGAAATATCTCATCACGACAACTGGTTTATGAAGCTGGAAAAATTTTAGACGATCATTGGCAGTAAGATGTACCTAAAATTTATTCACAAGGTTTTAGTCTTTTTCGTCTTCTCTCCAGGAATAATAGAAATAACACTTCCAAGAAATTCATATTATCCACGAGATAAATAAAAAAAGTGGTTGACTTGAGCTGCTGCTAGTAGCGGCAGATGCGACAGTAAACCATAAAAGCTCGATTTGTTGCTCGGCAATATCGACTTCAATAAGTCAGCGGTCTGAAAACGGTCTAAAATGATAAAAAAAACTTTGATAAACACCTTAAAACAAAAAAGGCTACATTTGAGAATAGAGAACTTACGTAAGATAGGTAACTACTAATAGATTCATTATTTTTCATCACGAAACATGGTTCGACATTTATGATATAGTGAATGATGGTTGGGCATGCAATAGTAAAAATTCGGATAAAAGTTCGGATCTTAAATGCGGTTTGAATAAAAAATAACGAGTCAGCAATCTCAGTGGACGGAAAACGAATCAAAACTCCGCGAAATTAAACTTAATATGAAAAGTGAGTCTTCTTTTCCAATAACAGACAACACCAAGTGATTATTTCTCTGGAACATACAAATTTTACTCATAGTTACCTGATGAAGAAACCCAACATGTGATTTATGTAATGTAACTATATCAGTGAAACATATTCTCATAGATTGTCCAGAATATCACATTAAAAGAAAAAACTGAACTATCTATCATACTTGAATGGCTTTATCAGGAATTGTTATTTTCAAAAATGAGCAATTTATATAATTCAGTGTAATTACTTACTGTTCCTTCACTAATAACCTTCTACGGTCGATGCGATTTTTTATAAATAAAAAAATATACAATAACAATTTATTTAATAGAAAAACTGATTTGCAAATTATAACATTTGATGTAAGAATTCATAGCAAACTTTCGACTTTTTTGTAATCTTTTGTCTTTGGTTATTAAACTTTTCCTTGAAAATAATAGTAATATATGAAAAATTATAAAAGTGAAAAAGCTTTGGAATCAAATTGTCCTTGATATGAGAATTTTTTTACATCAACTGACAGATAAAAAGTTTCTGTAAAATTTTAAGATAAGGTCACCTCTAATTAACTGCCCAGAATCGTTCGCCTTCTACTTACCATTAGGCAAAGCGATCAACAATTGCTGCTCGATGTGTCGGTTCTTATACTCTGTATAATAGTATTCATTGAGAGGGGCCCATCTAACTAATTTGTGACGGTAAAATTACGTCATTGGGTGTGTCATCTCTTAGATTTTTGATAAAGACTTTGTCTTTTGCCAACTCTCCTACATTTGTTTCTTTTGATATCATAATTAAAATGAAGTTTTTTTAAATTCATTTTTTAAAACGAATTTATTTTTTCTAAGTAAAAGGAAAATCGTTTAGAGCGAATTTATCCCTTTCTGTTTCCCGTTTATATCAGATTCATTCATCTAGTTTAAAATTAACCCGAGGTCGCATGCTGATTTATTGCTCATCTTCACTTAAATGGCACCGAATTTGGTCACGTCAATCTCGAACTTTTAAATAAATGGAGTTGCTCTAATTCCGTAACCCCAGGTTGCATAAAGCTTATCGTTTAACTATGTTGTTTAATTTCACACTCATTTTCTGTAACATCCTTTCTTAAGACGGCTGAATTCATTTTTATAATGTTAAGGAAAATGATTTTGATTTAATAGGCACAAGTGGCTAAATTTTAGTTAATAGAATATTATTATTATATTATATTAATATTATATTATAAAATATGGGAAAAGAAATAAAAAACCAAATGATACCATAGAGAGATTATGTACCGGGTGTCCCAATAAGAATGGCTCTCGGCCATATCTCGGGAACCGTTTATAGTACAGCTTCGGGAAAAAAAATTTATAATAAAAGAGACCTCGTAAAAAACCTGGAAATTTTTTACAAAGTTGTAGGTCCATCGCCAAAGGGCGTAATTAAATACCAAAAATTATAAAATGAATAATTTACAAATTTGGCCTAATTAAGATGTATTTAAACAATGATTATCGTATTCTTCAAGAAATTCAGCGTATATTTGATTTTACAAGTTTTAGTCTATCTCTTCAAATAAGAGGTGGGGAGAAGCGGGAACTTTATTATGAAAAAACGCTTGTAAGTTCAGTTCTACTTAACCTATCTATGCAAACTTAGTCTTTTTGAAGAGAACTCCTTTCTACAAATAGAAGAGTTATAATTTCGAAACAACCTAATGAGTAACGTATACGCTAGAGGGCGCTATTTATTTATTTTTTTAAATCTACCTATCCTAGAAAAATGTTGAATGGAAACATGCAGTTTTAATTAAGAAATATAAAAGTAGACCAAATTAGCAACAGAATAGCGAAAACCGCATGTCGATATCTTTTTCGTATTACGATATATCTTATGAAATGTGTAAATTTTAAGCATTTTCCTTTAAACATAAATTACTCCGGTTTGACTGAACGGATTTTAAGATTTTTTGACACCTCAAAATTGTCTTTCCTTGTTCTATTAATAATAGTTCCAATAATTATGTCAATATTACTGTAACCGGGAAACTGCGTTATGGAAGTTAAAATGGAAATATAACTTAAGGTACCTCGCTAGTGACGACCTAAATGTTCAAATTGACGCCCATCATTTTCGATACAAGCGTTTATTCTTTGAAGAGTAGATTGAACAGCAGTCTCAATTTCTGCTCTCGAAATACTCTGAATGGCGTTTCGTATTCTCTCGATCATGTTATCTCTAGTAGTGGGTCTAATTGCACAAACAAGGTCTTCAATCCGGTCCCAGAGATAGAAATCTAAAACGGTTAAGTCTGGTGATCAGACTGGTCAAAAAATAGGCCTCCACGTCCTGTCCATCTATCAGTAAGCTGTACTATAAACGGTTCCCGAGATATGGCCAAGAGCCATTCTTATTGGGACAACCGGTACATGCAGCAAACAATCTATCCGATATTTAGCAGTGTTTATTAGATTTTAAGGAAATGCCTAATTTTTCTTATAAGGGGGGCATATTTTCCAATACAGACATCTATCATTGTGTGGCAAATCATTGAGGTGTATTGTCCCTTATGCAATTCTGCAGTAATTGAGTTGACTGTGAGCTATAGTGACTCGGCACTGGTGAGCGTTGTTTCAAATGGTATCACTGTCCTAGAGGCGATTGGCGCTTCTGGTCTAGAGGCAATCGCTGAGTGATTGATATCGAGTGTCTACGTAACTTCTGTTGATACCTGAAGAAGATGAAAAGCTGCTAGAAGCAGTAGCATCTCAACCTGCCATTTATGACTTTGACAGTTTGTACAATCTTCTTTCACTCCTAATTTCTATAATTGTATTATATATATATACTAGTATTCTTAATGATAGAGACTATAATTTGATTAACGATGAACAGTATTGGGGTCAAACAAAGGAAGCACCAATACACATTTATAATGTTTCACTGTCACAACATTTTTAACAATGTAATTTGTAATAACATACACACCACTTGTCTACACCATTTTTAAATAAAGTTGTTGAGATAGAAATTTTGGTTCTCATACATACATATCTAATGTTAATAATTAGTTGTGACTTGTACTTTAAGGTTTTCACCGTTTGTAATAATTTGGTGATATAATGATAACGTTTACTATTAAAAAGAATCAAATAAATTAACCTAAAAATATAGTATAAGTACAAAAAGTAGAAAAACCTCTGAAATTAAATATATTTCGTCATATCTTAACGTTAGAGCAAGCTTCTTTTGTGCTGTGATCGCATAGGGGTTTCTGTTCGTAGACGGTTTTGTGAGGTCAGTTTGCAAATGGTAGTTATTAATTTTTTAAAATAGTCTTCTTTTTGTTTTGTTGCAAAAATGTAAAGTGTACCAAATGGTGGTGCAAATAACATTCCTAACAGATTTCCTAACAGTCTTCAACTTCCTCAATTATAAGGTATTCCAAAAAACCACCACTTCTTTGCAAGTCAACGAACGAATAAACCAGAATCCCTCTCGACAATCGCTTTAGGGACAATGCACCAACCAGCTACTGTCGCCGAGCTTCTGTGGCTCAGCTACTGTCACACGTATATCTCCAAAGAAAAGCCATTTAGATGTAATAAGGTTTACACTGTATTTGCAAGAAAATTTAAATGCAACATTGTGGTTTGCTAAAGTATCGTTTTATCTAAGATATCAGAAGAATATTAAAACAAAAATTGAAAAAAAAATGTTGAATTTAATTTAAGAACAGTTTAATATAGCGGTTGGTTAATGCATTTAGATACTTTTTGAATACTTCCAAAATGTTATATGTATTGCAGAACGAGTTGAGATTATTTCTATAATTTTTGAAAACTAAAAGAGTGCAAGAAAAACAGCAAATCGATTAAATCAACCTCATGAAATCATGGAACTTACTCACTATTACGTATTACAGACATCGAAAAGATTTCGTCAATCAGACTTAGTGGCTAAATAAAAAGAAATAGAGAACATCCTTGAGAAGAAGCCTTGTTAGTGTAGTCATCAATTAAAAAACTAACAAAGTGGACACCCACCATTAACATAATTAGAAGAAAACCAAAAGAACAATGGGCGAGCCACATAATGGAATACATCGAAACACTAAAAAAATTATGATTGGAAAAACACATGTAGAGACAGGAAGAAGTGGAGAAATGTAATTAATGAAACAAAAAGACACTTGAACTTGTGAAAGAAGCAGGTAACGAAACTAAGCGAAGTGATTAACCGCGACGATCGAATCAATTCCAATAGTTATAAAACATTCGAGGCGAATAAAAAACCAACAGAAAAGCAAAATTAGATTCTACAGTTTTAAAACTATAATTAATTTATGTTTCTTGTAAATATAAATAAAACAACCAAAACTGGCGACTTCTTACAGTAAACAGCCCAGCTGACTGGTTTGTATATATGTACATATTTCTTTCGAAACTATTAACAATGCTAATCCGAAGCGAACCGTTTTTCAACTTTTAAACGAAGATTCTAACTATAGATTTTTCTCTGGAATCTAGGTCGATCTGATGACGTTCCATTTTTCTTCTTACACAATGATCAATTTGATATAATTTTGTTTATAAAACTAAAATTAAAAGCGCATTAGTTTCGTGCTTGCATTCATATTATAATGTCAATATTTGTACAACGTTTTTAGTTTTATTTGTGTTAATTATCTTTGTTATTGAAAAGGAAGTGGTTTTCTACTATTTTATTCTTTAAAAAAATAAACATTACTGAATGGATCTAATATCAATATTTCAATCCCGACCAAAACCACAACTACGACTAAAAATAATGTCTTAATTTAAATGAAGTGTAGTATAATAATTTAGAATTCATTCATTGCAAAATAATTTAAATACACTGTTTTTTGACTATCAAATTTTTCAAAAACTGTTCATATAACCAATATGAAATTTGGCAGCTAGGAACTGTTGAAATTAATATTGTAAAAAAAACGTGTTTTCCAAATATTTCTGGTAGAGTGACAAAATTCTTTTTGATTGGGACTACTAAAATCTTTTTATCTTTTCCTGGTAATGACTATCTGGTCCGGATGTTGGCAACTAGCATGGCTATTCTACCTTTGTTGGGTGCTTCTCGGAATAAATCAGTATTAGATGCGTTAGATGATCTGGAGGCAATAGTTTCTGCTCTAGTACTATATAGTAAGCTTGGTAAATAACTGTAGTAAGTCGTATCGATTTTAATTCTTTGTTATATGATACAAACATTCAATTCTCTTTTTACGTGTTTGTATTCATTTTGAGTCTCATATGTTTTATTTTCGAATCTTTATGGTACTTTCGAAGTGGCAAGCCTTTCCATCCATTATATCATCCCAACATCTCAAAAGTTTCTAGTTCCATGATTCGACTACATATATGAGGACCGAGACCCTCAAAAAAGGCATTTATTGTCAATTGATTCTAAAGAAATAACGTGCAACAAGTTTTGGTAGTTACTATGTTGCATGGTGCAAAATATAGCGCATAACTCGAACCGAATCACTAAAAATTCATAAAGATTGATGATTTACTGAAATTTGAGATACGATTATTGCGAAGATAATATTGTTTCTACCTTACAATCTATTATAGAGACATATCAATTACTCTGAATTAACGTCCACTACTTATTACCAAGTTCTCGCAAGCAATTCTGGTGTTTGCTTCTTTCATATAAAATGTAGTTCAGAACAAGGCTCAACATCTGGTTTATTGAATAATAGAAAATCTAAAAACTAAATTATCATTACTTTAGATAGGATGACGCTACTTTACATTGAGTTAATGTACAAACTTGGATTCTCTCACCTATATCCATAAACATTCAATTTTCCAAATATGATAAAACGATAATATACCCCCCATACTGAGCTCAACGAAACAAATGCATTCTATAAACCAAGTATTCATTAATGATGCATGAATTACAATAAATTTTTAGTAAGCTTGTCAGTAGTTGAATCAACTTATATACAAAAAAACATTAAAAATATAAATAATAAACTAGCTGGATAGGATACAAACTATTCAAATGTCTGCTTATTTTAATGGAAAATCAACTTCCTAACAAAATAGCTACCAATGAATATTGGTTAGTTTGTACACTATCAAGATAGTTTACAAACTATAAGTTTCATCGCCGTCGAAACCATTAAAAAATTTCACAAATTAGCCGGGCTTTTTGGTTAGTTTGCAAACTATCTATGATAGTTGGATAAAGTGTGAACTTAGCATTGCTTTGGTAAATTTATTATAAAATCGAGGTTATGTTTATGGCTAAAGTTCTGTCATGTCTTGTGTAATATGTGTAAGGTATATGGTTATTGACGAGAATTGTTAATCAACACAAATTTTTGTAAAATCATACACCTTTGTCAAACATAGCATGAAAATTTCCAAAAAAAAAGACCTGAAACAGGAATGGTACTTTGGAAACTCTGAACCGCAAGAAGATAGTATAAATAATTATTAATGTAAGAAGGAACTTTCAGATGTAATATGAATTTTAATTTGTAGAGAAATCAAATCACAGCAACATGAGCCGTCTGGTTTTTATTCTTGTGAATATTCAAATAACATTCATACATAACGCACGCAATAACAATATTATAAAATGATAAGTATTTCAACGTAACACAGAAAATGGCGAAATTATTCAATGATACTTGCGAATACTGGTAGCTCAAACAAAACAAAGCTAGAAGGTATTATTGTTAAACCGATTGCTGCAAATGATTTAAATGCCAAATCGATCCTTGACATATACACAGAAGAAATACACGATATTCATAACACTTTACTATTGAGTAATTCATATTCAAAATATGAAATTCATGACTCACTACTATCGAATTCATCAATTAAGATAGGTCACTACTCGACTCAATATCATCTTCGACTGATGGTAGATTGTAAACTATATTGTTTGATATTTCTTCAACTTCTTATTAGATAAGTCTGAACATTCCACAGAATACTTAGATAATAGAGTATTTCTTAATTTTTTAATTTGTACTTGACCATAATTTCATTCCCAGACGATGAATACATAAGTATTCGAAAACTTTATTAGTTAGCCCACTTTGGTGTTTCCTTGCCACGTTCCCAATAAGAAACCACTCATAATATAGCTGGCAAAGACATTTTTACTATTCATATATATATGTCGAAACCTCAAAATTTATCTTTCTTTTAAAATTTGCAAAAAAACTAATTTTAAAAGAGAAGAGACCTAAAATGAAGAACATTTATAGGCATATATATAAAGATCGGATTACATTATATTTAGCCGGTTGAAACAAAATATAAAAATTAGATCATACTCGGATTACAGTTGGTTATCGAATATCCAAAGAAGACCTTCTCATTTGCAGCAACTGCAACGTTAAATAGCCGTTAAACATATTTTCGTGAACTAACCATAATTTCAAGACGTAATCAAATATCTAATAATTCTAGAGCAAATACATAATGCTGATAATGATAAAGTTGGAAAGTATATCGTTAACATATAGGTACAAATAAGACTCCATCCTAAGTTGTCGCTTCTCTCGAAGATATTAAATCGATGTTAAATTCAGTTGTTGTTGGAAGATCTTGATTAAAATCTTCATCAATATTATCGTGATTTAACATATCTTTGTGTCGATCTATAGCAAGTTTAAATAAAATTTTGTACGAGAAAAATCACAGATTGGTTTATTTGATTAATTTTTTCATAATAATGCCCAAATTTTCTTTCGTTTCGACACATATTTAGCTATTCGGGAATTGTATGCTACAAACCCGGCTCGCTATGTTCTGTGAAGAGATATCGCTTCTACAGACGGACGGACAGACAAAACGCCAGTAATTAATTTTCTGGTTCTAGAATAATCATATATTGATGTAACGTTAATCAAATTTAGAATTGAAAAAGCAAGTGATCTCCAATATTTTCTGATTGTTATTATAGAATGAGAATATCAACAAGTGAACCAACAGGAACAGGAATGGCTCATATTCATCGAATATTACATGATAAAATCTGCTAAATCAGTTTTATGAATTTCACTATGTGCAATAATAATCATACAATTTATAAAAATGATAGAATACAATGTATTTAATATGTTGGGAGTTGTATTAAAGCATTCTAATAATTTGATGCTAAAAACTATTAAAAATTGATGTTCATATTTTTTTAATCCCCGACAATTATATTCAATTTTCAAATATGCAAGGATTTAAAATACGTAAAAAAATATTTAAAAACGTTGATCAAATGCTAAATCCTAATCGTAAAAGAGAAACCAGCAATAGCGATATATTTTTTAACAATATGATAGAATTTTAAATATTTTTCGATCCCCGATCGCGCAACCAATCCACTCCCTCTTCAACACAACAGGCACCATCCATTCCGACGATTGTGTAGTTTTATGGATTTTTCGGGATTATACGGATATATATGTATATATTTACCTTCTAAAGAATACGAAACAGGCAGATATACTTATTTCAATAATGTACGAGCTTTCAAGCTGAATTTATCGTGTTAAGCCTACATTGTGAAATCCCCTTTGTATCCATTTGTTGGGGAAACGTTTTTAGTGTTTTGCAAAATATTTTGTATTATACGTTTGTTTGTTGCAAAATCAGTGGCGTTAAATGTATTTTTAATGTAATTTAAGCAATTAATAAGCTTTATTGGGTTTTTAAAATTTCACTGATGTTTGGAGATATAATATAATATGATAGGACGAATATAAAAGAGCACTTTTCAATAAATATGAAAATAAATCTTAGATTTAAACCATAGGATGATTAGAATTCTAGTGGAGCTAGTGAAATAGACACGCAATTACGAAATAGCGAGGATCATTTTACAAATGCTAAATTTGATTAAAATCCAACTGTAATTAAAGGCTCTGATATAAAGAGATCCAAAAATAAGTAAAGCGTAGAGGAAATCCAAGTTAACTAGGATTCCAGAGCTTGAAACAATACTTCGACCGATAGAATATTCGTTGGCATGAGAGTATTGTTTCAAAAAGGGTCTACCTTGAGAAAGGAGTCATCAATCCTGAAAGGATCATCTCATCGTCAAAATTACTCCATTATAAAATTAGTTATTTTACTCACTTAATCCTAATCCTTTCTAAAAGACTTGTGAGGAGTCGAGTCAGTATGTCGTATCAATTTCTTAAGCTATCCTTTATTCTTTTTTATCTATTAAGGTCTCTCTTTTCCCATTCCAGTTAATATTTAGTTTTTCTTTCGTTATCTACTTCCTTATTCCATGTTATTTTTGCTGTTCTTGCTTCGCATACTACATTTTGTTTTTTGTCATTTTTTTAATGTCCAAATCCGCTTACTGCTCTTTTTTATTTTAATATTTATAGGTTCCATTACTATATTTTTCTTGTGTGTATTATTTCTAATCCTATCCAATCTCGTTTTTCCTTCTATCTTCTCTAGATATCTCTATCTATTTTATTACTACGTGAGTTAAAAATGTATGTCTTTATTTCTTCTGTTATTTCTTTCGTTGCCAGGGAGGTATTGATGACACTTCCAAGATTCTTTTTGTTGTCCCTACTCCCTCCTTTATTTTATCCTGGATTCTTGAATATTCAGTTATTTTTTATTTTGGTCCAATTTTGTTTCATCTAGGTATATGTTCTTTTTTGTCGCTAACTATAATGTTTTCTGCTCATTCCATATGAGCACCAAATCGTCTGTATGGGATTAGATAAGCTATAAAGTCGTGAATCCACCCAGCTACCCAAAACCTTGACCTATTGATCTATTGTGAACACAAAACAATCAGATAGGAACAAGTTAACAGTAAGCTACCTGGCTGTGGATTATCAGGTTTACCTCTTCTTCTTCTTCTAGCTTTAAAAGCTATAAGTACCGAAGATATGTTTATGGATTGCCCCGCATTGACAAATGAAGTGAAGAATTTCTTCGATGTTCTTCAAATGATAGTTTACTAGACAGTGTCCAGTAAGCATACCACTTTCCTAGGCTTGTCTTTGTTTAATGAAAGGGCTAGTTTAGACCAGTTGATTGTTTTTTACTTCTTTTATACTTTCACCAAAAACAGATGAGGAGAGCCGTGGATTTATAAGAATGGCTGTCTTATGCATTGCCTTGAATGTTTTTGATATTTTATGTCTTGTTATTATAGCATTGGTTGTATTCTTCTAGGATTTTCCATATATAATTGTCGTCCACCTTATCGAGAGTCTATCAAATATTTGAAATTTAGTCTGAAAGCTGTGTTTTCCACTACGGGAATAAAAAAGTATCTGCACGCAGTAAATTATGAAGAGAACCATGAATGAATACGTACGTTAATGAAATTAATAAAGAATTGAAGACATCAATGAGAAGTCTATAGCGACCTCAAAATAATCTATACTCCGGGCGAAATGAACATCAAATATGTATCGTTGATAAATTCAAAGAACATTATCTATTCCCTTTACAAATTAAGCTAAGATGTATGAAAAAAATTGTAAAAGAGCTATACATACCAGTATTTGTTAACAATATTTCCAAATATTGCAGAAAGACAACTAAAAGGGGGAATATTTGTTGGCCCATAGAATCGTGAACTTTTTAATATTTTTTGGGAACTTAAAATAGTAAAAATTAAGAAGACTTTCCAAAAATTTTCAATAGATAGTGTGAATATGTCATTGCTGTCATGTCATGAATTTAGGAAGTATGAATGATGAACAGAGAGAGCGGTTTCATCGGGATTTGAAGATTTTTGAGACTTTAAAACTGAAGTATCCATGAATATTATCACTATTCCAACGGGCGTTTATAAAAGACTGTTTTTGAATAAATGAATGAATTTTTCTTACGTTTTTGATTCAATATCTTATGTATGGGAAATTAAACTCAATGACCCGATAAGTGTTTAATAAACGTAGATATAACTTTTTCACTCTCTATATTGAAGAATATGTGAATCATTTAGAATGCATAATCAATAGAAATGAATAATAAGGTATAATTTCAATAACAAATAAATCATTCGAACGACGTAGTTCAAAATTATACTTTATAAAACGACAAGATTGAAACTACGAAATTTTTTTCGTGTATGGGGTATTGATCTCTAGTCCAAAAATTTATTTAATTGCAGTACATTACTTGATCGATAAAAAAATCTCAATTTGTAAAACAAATGATTGCAAAAATGACTGCTAATTAGAGTTGTTCGCAAGAACATTGAATATTTTATAATAATTAATTATTCCTATGTCCTTTTTTTGTCTGTATGTCTCGTAGATCAATAAATCACGATCAACAATTATTATGGAAATTTATATCATGTTTTAAATTAATTGTTCATTTAATTACAATAACTGAAAAGAAATATTAGGCGGTTTATGTACTTGTAAAAAAATTTTATTAATAAAATTCAGAATAAGAATATTAATGGACAATAACAAAAATATGTTATGATAATATAATACAGTATAATACAGATAACAAAGTTCTTGAATTTATCCAAATTACATACAAATAGATAGATTTCCACAGTATACTAATAGAAAACAGAAATAGTAAAGTAGAAATATCAAGATCCACTAACATCAAACACTCAATACATTAGCATAACTTTAAATCTGTCTAAACATTAGCAAGAATGCCCTGTCAATAAAGCTCACTACATCTACTCGAATAATCAACAAAACATACCACACCCCTTAAATCATTAGTAAGATAAGGGTGGCTTGACGGAAGAGTGTCTTTTCAGAGCTTGTTGCACTTACACTACGGTGATCACATTGTCAGTTTCCCTTATATTCCTGATGTATTAAAAATGAAACATCTCAAACACTAATGAAGTGAATTTTTCATCGATATGTCACAGGAAAAACTATAGCATTGTCGTTGAACATTTAACATTAACATTCAATATTTAACAAATTACTATAAATATCTTGAAACTAAAGGTCTTACTCAAAGGTTCCTTGAATTTTACTACAATCGTTACAAATTGACACTAATATGAAGATTCCGCACTGGATTGCCTGGATGTTCACATGTTTTGATAGCCGATGTTCGTTACTCTTGGTAACAGATAAGTGCTGTTAGAAACTTCCGATAAATTATTTTTCAATGGTTTGAAAAAATTTAAAACTTGATCCCATGATACGACTAGTGCTTTAATTCTGGTGGTAGCAACGTTGAAAAATAGGTGAAACATTGTTGTACTAGTTACCAATATATGGGTTTGAAAGTGTGAATTCTTCCTATTTATGAATACGATTCGTAATAAATGTATAATACTTTCAATACACTTGTATAATAAATGGAATTTCGGTACAAAAATCCTTAATAAGAGACAGAGCAACACCGACTATAGCAACAATTTGCAATAGACAGATAAAACGACAGAAACAGGAATTTACGTTAGGAACCTTTTTTTATCAAACTCTTATTGAAACAACAAAAACTTAGCAATATTTGCGAAACTATGATTCAACCGAACAAAAAACCAAAAAAAAAAAAATAAAATTTCAATAATAATTTACACATTCGACAGTGTATTTTTATTAAAACATTCTGTCTTTCAGAAAATATTTTTTTAATCAACTGTAAATCTTTCTATTTTGTTTTTCCAGTTACTTAATTAAGCACTTTGTATATTTATATTCTCATTTAATTATTATCGTATTTTATAGACGAGAAGAAAGAGTCATAAAATCCTAATCATCTATCCGCGAGATTATACATAAAAAGATCTAAAAAAATCAAAATATCGAAGTTTCATTTTATAACTATGTATACAAGAAGACTCCTAGGATATTCATTCGAATTGTATGATGAATAAATTAAATCTCATATATACCTAACGTATTCAAATTTTTGATGATTAATCATGTATTCGTCTAAATAAATTTAGGTATTGTGAGCTTTGCTTAAAATAAAGATATATCGTGGAATTTTTCGTGCATTTATGAGAAATGATTATTCTACTATTCAAACTTATATTGCCATAGAGATTATATAAAAATTATATAAAAATTTGTACCAATTACAAGTATGAACGTTCCTCATTACCACTCAATCTATTGGTGGAAATCACATGGAAATCAAAGTATAATTTTTGAGTTTGTCGCGAATAGACAGACAGACGCTGCCAAGGACTGTTTTGTAACATCTGTTAATGTATTGGTGAAACTAAATCATTGTAAAGAAACTATATGATCATACGGTTTAAACAAAGCACGTACATTAATTTTATTATAAATATGTAATTACACAGTTTCATTTACTAAAAATTACTTGTCAAGTAAACTTGTTTTAGATGTAATTAAACAAAATTCTACTTAATTTCATGTTCTAAAAAAGTTTATGATATATTTTTGAAGTAATTTCTTATGTTTGCTTTGAAAATACCATTTCCGTTTTTATGAATTTATTATTGAGTGTAATGGGTAGTTATCTAATGATGCCATATATCATGTTATTATTGAAATTACGTTTGTCCATTGAAACCAAATTACAATACTGTAATGATATCAACAAAGTTCATTTATTTTTATCGATTCTTGCTAGATTTATATCAACTACATATATATATATATATATATATATACATACATATATATATACATACATATATATATATATATATATACATACATATATATATACATAATATAACCTAACCTAACTAAATATCTGAAATGATTACTTTAATAATATTTCACTTTGCATACAAATGAAAGTAGTTAGACAAATTACTCCTCGATAAAGAGTTTTTATTAATGTAAAATTAAAAGTCAGGATAATATCCAAAGAAAGTATTGTAATGTATTTTTTATCGAAAATCTAGTAAAGATCCAATTTTATTTAAATATTTCACTAGCTATGCAGTGTTTCTTTTTATAAATAAATTATTGGCTAAATTTTGATTCTTGTTTTCAATTTATTGTGGGAAATATATTTGCCTATGCGTTGAGAGATTCTCACTAAAATTTCAGCCATTATGGACGCTTAATTTTTGTTTGAAAATGAAAAAAAAAATGGAGTATCGAGATTTCATTGAATATATGTTTTTAAAAGGCAATACGCCTACGCAAATGAAAGAGGGGATAAACAGTATACCGAAGCTGCACCATCATTTGCGACTAAAATTTTGGGCAGACGAATTCAAATGTGGCCGTATCAGTTCACCAAATGGTAGTTGGCGATCCACAGTGAGGCCAAATCTCAAAAAGCTGGCTGAAACTAAAAAATTCAAGATATTGATCTAAAATCTCCTACTCACAGATTTTTGGAGTTGCTAAGTGCGATTTCGAGGTCAAATTTACAACTCACTCCTTTCCCCCTGAAAACCACTCCCTTCCATTTAAGCCCAAACTTGAAGTAATCGTATCTCATTTTTGAGGTAGCTGTATACGAATTTGATGTCAAATTTACAGAATTGAAGGTATCTACCTGATTACTTTAAAATATAATTGAGAAATATACAATGAACCCAATGAACCCAAATAACAAATTCAAACTCGGATCCAAAACTATAATAATCTTGTTCAGTTCTGGGATAAAGATTGAAGTTGCAAAACTTCAGGATCCAATAAAGAAATCTTTGGATATAAATTGGCAATTTGGTCTCAGTGTGCCAACATCGGATTAAGATTAGAGAAATAGAAGAGGCTACCAGCATATCAAAAAAGCGCATTTGCCGTAAACCGACTAAAGAATTATGAATGCGTCAGCTAATCGCTCGTTGGGTCACTTTGATGAACAGCGCAATCAAATGATCATTTCCCAGGCCTTACTAAAACGGTTTAAGCAAAATGTATCAGATTTTTTGCAATCATTCATAACTGTAGATGAATCCTGGGTTCACCACTACACAATAGTCAAGGCATTACAGAAAACTCTTGTATATTAGTTACATTGACATTGGTAACATTTATTATAGATATATTCACATTAATATATTACTATTAATCTCCAAAGTTATTCGCGCGTTTTTCGAAAATTTCGGTTTATGTTTGAACTACCTTCGTAAGTTCAACGCAATAATACCATTATATTTACTTGTATTCATTTAAGTATCCCATCAATAATTTTAAAAGGTTATAATAAAGATTCTGCTGTTAGAAATAATAATAAAAATAGATCTAAGTACGGTTGAACACTTAATAAGTGATAGTCTTGTTCAAGTTTCGGTGGAAATTTAAAATTTAGAACTCTAAATTCGCACTGTTATTAACTCGTCCACTGATATAAACAGTTTTTATAGACAGGCTAAGAAGGCCTTTTTATTAATCTACGGTAAACTAGAGATCTCCCAAGTTGAATTATCTAGAAGGCGATTTGATATATAAAGCGAGAGTCTAGCAGACAATAATTTGATGGCATAGTAAATACATCGGGACATTGACAAGGAAACTAAAAAGTGTATTTAAATAAATAAGAGTTAAGTGTGTATATAAATATTAGTCACAAGTGTTAGAAATGTTTTGTGATTGAAAAAAGTTTACATAAATAAAAAAAATATTACAGTACTTCAACTTCTTCATATTTATATATCTATATTTGCTGTGCTTATTTAAATTGCAACTTTTTTCGGTCAATGTATACCGGTATGACAACAAGAAAAAATTAAATTCGTTTAGCATAATACAAACTGAAACAGTAGACATGGTTTGAACCATACCTGTTAACTGATCGTCAAACAATCGTGAATGTTACCAAACTTGAATTCAAATAGCTTCTTAGAGTTTAAAATTACAGTATAAACAACATATAAGCAGAAGGCACCAAACATGCTATGCATGAATTATTACTAATTAACACATAGAAATACAAATAACTTTTTTGTCTGTTTAGTAAGTATAAATAATTATAATTCGAGTAAAATATAATATGGTAGCCGATTATATATATCAAGATAAAATGACTCTTGTAAAAGATCTCGAAATTTTCGTTTTTTTAGTGTGTGACACTTGGTTTAGAAATGAAAAATTTAATATTTGTACATTTTTAAGAAACCTGTTTTTCCTGCCTTTAATGGGCAAATACGACAAAAAGTTAGTGATATAAATTGTTTAAAATAAATCTGAGTTCGTAGGCTAGCACCAAAAAATCCTTTTTCTTCGATGTCGATGCATTTATTACAGCAGTCATACAATTTTTCGATAACATTTTCTAGTACGTATATTTGTCTTTAGTTTCAAAATAGGCTTTAGTTGCGACAGCAAATGAAAGCCCAATTCAAAATTGAATTGTGACACAGTTCATTATCTTCATAAAACAGTATTTTCTTCTTCAAATTGGGCATTTTTCTGCGATTTCGATCTCTAAACGCATTAATAACTTTACGTAGTTTATGGTGTTTCCTTTTTGAAATAGTCCATGAATATTATACCAACTGCATCACAAAACACTGATGCCGCAACCTTGCCAACCGACTTTTGCGACTTTCCATGCTTTGAAGTTGGTTCGTTACGTGTAGTTCACTCGGCTGAGTGTCGATTGGATTCTGGTATAAAATTATGGAGCTACGTTTCATCCTTTCTCACATATCGATGCAAAAATTCGGATTTATTACATTTAAATATCTCAGGATCATCAATTCGTTTTGTTTCTGGTCGATTGTAAATGAAAGCGTTCTCTCCAAAGCGTCCTTTTATATTTGAGTTTTGTTTTTATTCTTTAATTTTAATAATAAACTTGATATCTTAATTTGCATTTAGAAACAAAAAAGTGAATTTCTCAAATTTAGTTTAAAACTTAATATCTTCCTCTCCAATTGTGGTGTTCTTACTATGACTATGTACTGTCTTACTTCATTGTGCATTGTTAACAATATTTTATTCTAATTTTTATATTATGCCATATAATTAAGTGCATTAACCAGTACCTTTTACATCGAGTAAGTTGTAACCACCTTTTCCGTTACTTTACTGCTCTTGGCACGTGAATGAATAGTTTTTTAGGTGTTTTTTCAAGGAAGTATTAGTACTCTGAGGCCACTACACACAACTTATAAGTTTTGAATGACATTCTATAATACAAAAGCAAAACAAACACCAAATAACTGTTCACAAGCTTACTATATTATGACATAGCATCGCTATATTAATAATGAGCGTATTAGCGGCAAGTTTAAACCGAAAATTCAAAAAATTGTTTTTAAATGTTTGACGAAATTATTTTAATAATTTTACATGTTAAATTAGAGTTATATATAAATCATTTAAGCCACTTTTTCACAATATGTAAAATACTCTATAGGTAGTCTTTTATGTCCTTGTAACTTACAACCGTTTAGAAGTTACAATTTGAAATGAGTATAAGGTCAAATTCCAATTGTTGCTGGAATTGATTTAACAACTTATAATTTGGAAACGGACAATTTCACATGTTACTTCCAAAGGTAATATGTTCGTATTTATACGTAACTAGGCAGAAGTTATAAATTTTGTATAGTTATTTTTGTATCTAGAGTAGTACAATTTTTGCAAATGGAGAAGAACTATAAGTGTATTTTGAAGTGACATGGACGATGAAAATCTATTTATATTCTATCAATAATATAATGCAAATATGGAATGAGAATGTGAAATTTCAGGATCCAGAGCTAATTAATCAAGTCAAAAATGGATAGTCGTCCAACCCCTGAAACTACAATATCACGAGATGAATATAAATTGGATGGTTTAGAATAAATATTGGTTCGTATATTAGCTTTACTATTAATGTCGTGAATAATAATTTAATTTAATTTAATAATAAGATAGGTGATGTATACACAAGTGTTGTTAAACTATTGTTGAATATTTAGATATGAACTATTTCTTGGAATTGTGTCTTACTTTATCACTACGACTAACACACTTAGAAACTATTCTTATAGTTCTGCAAATGACGTGTATTTTAGAATAATCCACCGAGCCTTCCAAGTATCCCACATGCTTAACATTTTTGCTGTAGTCTAATATTTGTTGAGACATAATTCTTGGGCATTGATACGTTTCACTCCCTCATTTCTTGAGAACAACAATGTGGTGTTAAATTTTTAATTGTTCTCTTTATGTTGCCATAGCGGGATCGTGTAGATCATATCAAACAAACAACATATTATGTTGTAGTGACAACTCTGTCACATTCACCATGTATTGAAAGTACATACATATAACCTTCATCATTTATTTCCACATTGGATTTTGTGTAATTGTCAATATTTGAAATTGATAATTAATACAGTTAAAAAATTGAGACGACCAATTTACAAATAGAAGTAAAATTTCCTTGAGAATGGAAATAGTTTATACAAAATTTTATGTGTAACAAATAGAATACTAACTCGACTCTTCCAACCAAAAGATATATAATTTATTAGAATATTCAATATTAATGTCCCGAGTGCATGTCAAATTGTCGATAATTTAATTTTCTCGAGTGCGCGAATGCGCACAAGAGGAAATTATGAGACAATTTGACATGCACGAGAGGGCATTTTGGCAGACTATTTCCTGAGAAAAATTTAATTTAAAATAAACTTAATTCTGTGTTTAAAATTTGTTATTCTTTAAATTATACCGTAGTTGACGATCATCATATTGGCATTGAATTGGTATCTACGGTAACTTATTGACAACAGTTTTGTTCGTGAAAAAATATTTCAAAATGAGTTTACATCCTAGACGAAAATTTGGCACTAGTGCAAATTATCGATAATTTGCACTAGTGCAGTATTATCGCTGAAATTTGATCGTTGCTAGGTAAACATAAAATATTACAGCTTTTTGGTTGGCTTAAATTTTTCGAAGGAAATAGTCGCGGTAATTTACGAAAATATAACGAATAAATGAACCTTCAGTGAATTCAAAAAATAAATATATGAAATTTATTATTTCTTATAAAACTAGAAATAATGACATGGTCAGATGGAGAAAATTCTAATGTTGAATAAAATCATTGATATATTGATGGGTCTTAAAAATCTTTCCTCGAAGTACATAGTTTCAAAAAAACTATGAGTTAACTTTATTCTATATTCGCATCAATCAATAAAGTAATTACAGAACGTGAATACTACTTTTGATGTGTCCAAATGATGTCTCTTTCTATATCTTTGTAAATCCTTTGTTGTTGCTAAAAAAAAAATGGAACGTTAGTATTAAAGCACATATGTGAATCTCACTCCTTATTTTAAAAAATTAGTTTCCAAAATAATCGTGACAGTTCTTTTTTTAAGAATTTGGTTTCTACTCGATCCGTATCAGTTCACTTTCTATTTGTTTTATTTTTCTACGGTATACAAAAAAAAGTAATTTAGATTTTTAAACATTTTGTTCCAAGACTATATCTTCGATATTCATCTCCAACTAAGATGAGATGTTACTTATGTCGAATTCAGATTATATGGGGAGGAGAAAAACTCCGGATGAGGATAACCTAGTATAGGGATATAAAACTTACGACCCATTATGCAGACAATTTTTTTAGTATTAATTGCGAGCACGTGTGGTCCAGAATAACCGTTAGCAATAGCTTATCGTATCTTTTTACGCGTTAGGCCTCGGTCCCCTATTAAATGCTGTATGCGGCGTCTAACTTAAGCGTAAACGTTCTGATCGACGTCTGAACACTAGGTACAGCATCAGTGCATTTGGCATTTTGGCTAATGTTTTCATAGTTTTCCCTTCATCTATTCACATGGTCACTGGTACCATCAAACTTATATTGGCGGCATGATGTTTACATAAAATATTGCTAGAAAATAAACGTATTTCTAGTAACGACTGCAGCGACAGTGACATACCAATACCATGTGAACATTTTCGACATGTTAGGCAAGCAGGAGGCACAGAAGTTAAGTCAATAGTAAATATTCGCAATGAACTTTAACACCATAAGGACGTTGTCTTATCAAGATAACTAAATTAATAATTAAAAAAAAACTTAGCAGGCAATTCGACTATTTCGCTAATTTTTGTTTATAAATTTATTATTATCTTCCTTGTCACGTTTATTGTATAATGTACAATATGATTGGACTGATTCAATCAATAATTCGACTTTTTCTTTATTGAATTCCGATATTTTTCGCTGACGCCAAATACGACGTTCGCAAAGTATTTCGTTTTTTATCTTTATATATTAGGTATATAATAGTACAATTATGGTTTTATTCTGTATATTGAAATTTTATTCAATTTGTTTGATCTTTATTTAGTTATTTTTATGTTTATTTTTTAGTTTTTACAAGCTTTTGTCTACAAATTGTAACAATTTTTTAACAATGAAGCATTTCTATCTCTCTCTTTCTCTCTCTCTCATTATGTTACTAGGATTAGAGGGTTAACATTATTGTTGAGCCCAGATTCTTGCAAATTGGGCGAAATATATAATAGGTCTTCTGCTCCGAGTGACATACTAGCGGACTTCAAGCGGATGTGTACATTGAAATTCTTCTTCTTGAGACATTTTTACAATACACTTTTCAAAACTGACAAACATCAAATTAAATAAAAATTAAATGACAGTTCATGCCTACTTGGTTACAACGCCCATAATAAGACATTGCTATCGTTTCAACATGGTAAGCTATTTCAAAAATGAAGAACTAGCATATTTAGAGAAAAAAACGTACTGTAGTAACAAGAATTTTAGTTGTATGACAGTAACCGGGAGAGAAAAAGAAATGGAATTGGATATTGAGGAAAAATTTTTAAAAAGTCTAATTTCAGGTACTATCCACTAGCAATCACTAATGTTTTTGTCCGGTTTTGTATCTTAATGCGTGCAGATTATGAACATTTTCTAAGTAAGCGAATAACTACTAGCTAGTTTCTAGGAAAGACACTAAAAAAGGATGTGATATTTATCGTGAAGTGAAAAATATATTTGTGAAGTTCAATTTATTACTACATGGGATATCAATTGAGGGTGCACCTGCTATGGTAGGGAGCAAACAAGGGGCTTTCAGTAATTTATCAGCAGAAAAGAGTAACATGTGGTTATCCATTGCGTTTTTGAAACAGGCGAACCTGTATGCATAAACATTTGATACGGAGCGTGCAATGAAGATTAGAATTAGAATAGTGAATTTTCGTGTTACAGCTCTCAATCATCACCAGTTCCGAAAATTGTTATATTACTTATAATATCAGTATATTGATGTTACTTTGACGCAAGTTCGTTGGCATAGCGCGGAAATAATGCTAAAACGACTATACGACCTGCGTAACAAAAAAAAACAATCGCAAAGAGTTTCATATACAGCAAAATTTGCAGTTTTCTTACCCTATAAGACTAAATTATAATCTTTATCAATTTTTCCCCTATCATCAATGTATTTGTAAAATTTTTTTTTACGTCGAAGTATATATATAGTATATCTTGTTGAAGGTAGGTCTTTATTTTCCACCAGACGGCCAAAACAAATACTGTCTTTCCGTGCCTTCTGGTTTGATGGTTTTTTTTTCTATGGTATTTGTGGTAGTAATAGAAAAATTATAACAATCTATGCCTAATACTTGGCGTTGATCTTACCATTGATTGTCCCTGTATATTTTTTCCTTTCTCGACATCATTTCTAATAAATGAAATCCACACTCTTATTCAAACCAGTTATTCTGCTAGCTCTATTATCACAGGAGGGATATGTGATCAAACTTAGAATTTAACATTTTCATATTCAATTGTCAAGTGACATTCACAAAATCAATAATTTGCCAATTCAATTTTAAAAACACGGATTTCATTAAAAATTTTTTTTAATGTTTACTCAGAGGTAATTTTTTAATTCATATGTATTTATTTTCTTTATTTTCACTTTTATTCCTATATTCTATTGAAGAAACAACAGAAAGAATAGGAACATATTGTTAAGACAAAGGTCCATCATGTATGGACGTGCTTAGTAGTGTAATGAGGTACAAATATGTACATAAAATCAAAGAAATCCGGAAACTGAAAGTTTGAAAATCTCGCTTGAAGGAATTATATAATTTTTTGTAGTTGAATTTACACAACTGTCCTCTATGCTTACGGAGAATATTTGCACCATTTTATAAATTCACTCGAGTATATGGTTTGTTATATCGAATTGTGAATAGAATATCGTGTGCGAACGCGATGAGAATCTTACAATAAATAGGCTTTCGGGGAATAAAAAACACGTGATATCGAGTGGTACAATATATTCAAAATCGATCGATATGTAATATAAAAAGATTTACTTCGCTCTGGCCTACTGTAAACGTTTTCAACAAGTAAAGAAATGATAACTGAAAATTGTCGTTTGGGTTTGAGGGATAGAAATGGACAATGCTAGCTTGCAACTGATTCGAATATATATAGAATGTTCTCGGATTTTAAATATTCAATTAAATTTCTTTTTTCATATAGAAGGGAGGAAATGTTATTTATCTCAAAATCCTCAAAATCACGACTGAATCAGAAATGTTTTGATAATCGCTATATTATTACATGTTCCTTTTGTACAATGATACAATCATTTGCGTAGCTTCTTGATATTCCAACGTGTTCATTTCAAGTTCAATTTGGATTATATCAATTACATCTCTTTGTTTCTTTAAAATGGAACTTAGTTTTGTGAGATGACAATTGAATAATTTGCCCAAAATTACCTCAACAATAATGAAGTGAATGAAGTAGATTTGTCAAAATGTTCACAACATCCTAATCTCAAATAACTTAATAAACGTTATTTCAAATATCAGACTTGATAGACAAATTTGCAAGCAATTAATTATGCTTTTCACATAGCCCCATAGTCTCAGGCCTCTCTATCCTCTCTCCCTATTTACCGATTTGGAAATATTTTATTGGTAAGATGGTGGAGCTCAATTTTGCTAAAACCATATCGCATTCACTTGAACTTGAGGGTTTTCTGGATCACGATTTAAATTTGCGAAAGTTGAGAAAACAACAATTTAAAATAGTTCTAAATAATGATCGCCATCACCAAATTGGTCTTAATGGAAAAAGCATCAATCATAAAGTTTCCAATAATTCCTGCTCAAACATTAACCTTTTGAGGGTATTGCGTGAGTATTTTCTGTTGAAAAGTAGCGGTAGTGAAAAAGTGTAGTCAAAGAAAGCATTCCTATTCTAATTGGATAATATTATTATGTACTGTCATATAATAAGCAAAATCTTTTATTTTGGATTCGCATTTGATCTTCATAACCAACAAGATTGTACAGATAACCTCGATCTAGATTTGTCGTTGTTCACTAGGAGGCCTTGATTTTCCATACTTTAAAAATTTATTTGCTTAGCTAAAAACCGCTAGTAAGACTGTTATTGTCTATTCGGTATTCAGCACTTATTTAAAAAGAAATATTGGCTTCTCAGGAAACCGATTTACATTATTAATGATAATATTCTCGGTTTGTTCTCGTCGGTAATTTCATCACATTGCACGTTCTCTTTCACAGCAAAATGCAAAGACGAAGATGTGCTTATTCCAAAAATATAATTACTGCTAAATGACTTTCCTTTTGAAGTCAAAAATCCAGTTTCCAGTGCACCTGGCATTCGTAATTACAATTAATAAATCCCATCGGCAAACATCGGCCCTATATATTTTTCCTCCAAAATGAAAAATTAAGAATAATGTTCTGTAATGTTTATCTTATTTATTTAAAATACTTCTAACGGCGGGGTGAATTAATAGATACTGTCTCTTATTTACTTAAATTATTTATACACTTAACTAGATACTATATTAATTAACTTTTCATTAATTACAATATTTAAATATTCACTACTTTTATAATTTATTTAGATTCACCAGTTACTTTTTAATATCTCTTTTTGTTCACTATGATATACAGATTTCTCGCTGCTAAACAATCACGTATTTATATCCAAAAGAAGTTCTTAAATAATTCAAGAACGTAAACAAATAAATAAAAAGGCTTTCCTATAAACTGGTTCTAAAAAAACAATATAAACAAATCTCCGGTGTGATAACAACATGTAAAAAAACCGACGTATTCGCCAAACATCAGACTCTTCCATCATAACCGAACAGGACCGGTTTCACGGTCTATGTCGTAGGCGACAGTACACTACAAGGCATTGCAGTAGAATATAAGGATATAATTGATATGATATCATGAATATATACAGTCGTACTATCTCATTTTCACTTCATTTCAATATCTCGTCCTATTGAAAATAGAAGCTATTGTTCATTTTCTTCAATTTTATCTTAAAACAAAGTATTTAAGGAACTCAGAAAATATGGCGGTTCGAAGGTCAGCTAGTTTAATAATGAAAATAAAACAGACATAAATGCTATAATAATGCATCAAACCACAATTTAATTGTAACAGAAAACTTGAGGTGCTTATAAAAACTGGTATTTTGGTTTCAGTTAAATTTTTGATCTATTCTTATTCAATTTTATGTATGTATCACTATTATTAGAATATAGGGTCATTTTTTTTCTGTAAATAATAGCGCGGCGGCTGCTATTATCACAAACTTTCAAGATGTTTTGAAAATACCTGAAACATGTTCAGTTTCCTTTTTAAATAAAGCTTTTGTGTATAGAGTAGCTTTATTTTATCGTTTTTAAAAATAAATGAACCTCACTTTGTGTTTTAATAAATTTCTCTTGTAACAATAATAGATCAAAGGTGAACGTATCCACTGACATTATTGTTTGCTAGTAAAATTAAACGCCACAAGATAAATACATTTTCCATAATTGATTATTAAGACAGTATGAACAACAAAATGGAGTCTAGACAATCGCATCGTATGTTCATTTGATCCTTTCCTCCATTCAAGCTTGTTATCGTTCTTTTAATCTAGAGTGTCTTTTCGATTCCTGCTTTCAGAAATTTTCAATAGATATTTCCAACAAACATATATACGAATAAAGATAAGCGAAAAAGAGACGTAACTAACTATTATTGTAAATAATTTTATAAAATAAACATATTCCAATAGATGGAAAAACTAAATGGGATAAATTAATTATGTTGAACGCTGTACATATATAAAAAACATAATTAAAATTATAAATTGACAGTCACGATCTTTTTAAAATCCCAAAACAGATTAACCTCCAATGTTTCAAGTAGTATCTCATCACCTAAAACTTTATTGGAAATTTAAATATTAAGATATGAGAGTTTTAAATATCTATTTCAACTGATATTCACATTTGTTTTAGTTCTCTATGATCATCATGAACAGTATTACATTTTATTTTTAGTAGATATCTTTGTTTTTCAATGTTCAATACGTATAGATCCAAGATGCATGTTTGTATATATGTTAACGGTCTTTGAAACTCTGAAACGAGTTAAACGAAATCCAACTAATACGTTTAACCGATGAATATTCACAAATAGTCCAGTTTAACATGGAAAGGCTCAACCTCGGAATGAGAAATAATAAGCTGATTTTCATAAAATCTCAAAACTGCGGTGTAGATTATTGAATAGCGTTAATCTCTGTTTTTATTTACCCAATGACATTTATCATAAAAAAAATAATTTCGTCACAGTATTGTAAAGCAGAATCAACCTTGTCTATCTGCTAATTTTGAATACCTTCCATTATTTATTATGTAATGTAATGAAGGATAATTTCAATAAATATATTTCTTTTATCGTTATTCAAGAGCTATATAACGTGTAATATTATGGACCTTCTGGAATCTTAGTTATCTATCAATTATTGTTTGCAAAGTTCCCGGAATTTTTAGTTAAAATACACTATCCCACACGTAGTTACTTTGCAAAAAAACAGCATTCAGGTGAGATTGATCACTACACTGGCTAAATGCACAAGAGGATATTCCCTTCATGGTAACTCGTAGACAAATGCCGAGTTATACAACGGAGATATCTCTAAAGAGGTAAAGAAAAAAGTTAGAGGTTGTAAATCGCGACGACGAGAACGGCTAACGGTACGAAACGAGAATACCTCCCTCAAACCTTATGTACCAATTAAAATAAAGTCCTGTCAGAATGACAGAAGGTGGTGAAATGTGCTATTTTGCACCACTCGTGGAAAATGACCAAGACATAATGTTATAATGGAAAATTATCCATATCATCCTCAGATGGTTAGGCCTCATATATAGCTAGAATTACCGTATAATTTTTGAATTCGACAATTTTCTTACAGAAAAACTTTGTTGTTCATCGAAATAAGCAAATTTTTTTTTATTTGATAAATTTTTCATTAAAGTTATATCACCATAAAATGTAAGTAAAAATAAGTTTATTATGGTACATTGATTTGGCAAAAACTTGATTTGTTTAAGTTATCACCTCAGGTATAAATTTAATATAAGAAGATCGCACTGTAGCAGTCATTATAGAATTTAAAAAAATATTGACAAATATTCACTTCGCATTATAATAAGTATGGCTAAGCGATGCGACATCATCGTACTTTATTTCAAGAACGGTTGAGCACATGAAAAACTGTTTCAAATAAAAATTGATACATATTTTCGGATTACTAAATTTTATAATAGGTGCTAACATCATTGGAGCAATAAAAAAAAGATAGAATTGCGAAACGCCAAAAGAAAAGTATATACTAAATATCAGCTTGTTATCTGACTGATGAAAAATAACAGCTCCCTAAAAAACTACACATTATTCCAAAGACAACACATGCATATCGATAAATGTTCAATTGTTGAGAAGAATCTCTCCAAAAAAATTTAATACAATCTCTCTTAGTATTGTCTAAAATGATTTGAAGAAAAGCTGCTTGTATCTGCTGTCACTGCAATTTTTTTTAACGGAATGGAATGAGTAAGGAGAAATGATTAAGTGGTACATACCTTTTTTGTTTTCCTTAAGCGTCGAATACAGATCTTATTTCTGTAGAAATAACTTGTACACTGGATAATGACTTAGAAACTGATCAGTTAATTCACTCTAATTCGAAGCTTTTTTGATTTCTTCAACAACAATTTGTATTTGGTGGAGAATGATCATATATCTAAAGCATATTAACTATCTAAATTCTTCTATCCAAACACCTTCACCAATTGATGGTACATAAATTTTTATATTTGTTGGATTATGGACTTGCCCTAGTAAAATTTTTTTTGGTTATTAGTGAATCTTTTATGTACCGATTTGGAGTAAGATTTCCGTGGAAATTCGTGAGTTATCTATGTATCTATCTAATATCTGTTTGTATACGAAAACGATATGATTGTTTAGAAACAGTTTGTATATCTTGTAATAATTTTATTTTTAATGTTCGAAAATAATATCAAATAATAAAGAATAATTAAGGCCATTTATCGAGCTGACACTTAAAATCAATGATTATATAGTGATAATTGTACTGGTTTATGAAATATATGGAATGGAGTTGATAGAACACTTAAGAGTAAGTCTGCGAGTTGCAAATAAAATAGCAGAAAAATTAGAGGCGTCACGATATCAGCAATGTGATAAGTTGAGTACATAAGAGCATATTTCTGTACTAAATATTTCTGGATGACCGATTTTGCATTGCACTCAGGAGAAAAAATTCAACCAGTTCAGGATTTGCTTATAAGAACAAAGAAATTATTGTATTCCTGATTATAAAAGATCCTAGGGAGGTATGTCTATAAATTCGCGTTAAAATTTTAATACGATTAATGCCAATAATTGAAGTTATTCATGAAATTACCAGAAACTATGATTCACTCGATGATAGATTTGAATATTTAGATACTTATAGAAGTAATTGTGTCATAGGATCCTTTTAACTTCAGTAAATCATGAATAAATCCTATCAGCTGAAAGGTATTGCTCCATTTGTTTTTTTTTCTTTTAACTACAAAAATTATAAATAACCGGTATATGTTTATCTATAATCCTGTAAGACAGGTATATAATTTGTCAAGTTTTTATATAAACTGGTTGAAATATGACTATAGTTGTTGAAAGTGTCGGAAAAAGTCAAGCCAATTCATAGTTCTCATCGAAATTGCTCCCTGATCTCTTAGATATACTAAGATACAACAAACCAAGGCCTGATGGGACATTCCTAGATAATGTCCATTTAAAATATGTTCTTAGTCAGAGTAATAAATCTTTAACAAGTAAGGGACCTATTTAATGTGACAGGTACTGTATCATATGAAAATAACGAGAGTTTGCAAAAAAATAGTCTCCAACAAGAAGAGAACATTTAACATGAGCTCACATGGTATATAAGGAGTGCGGCAGTTAAACTTTCAATTTTGTAAAAAGCGCAGTAGCCAAGAAAATAGGCGATGAAAGTTGTCATGGTTACCCCCCTTAAAAATATTCCTGTAGCCATAAAACAGTGGTCCAAGCAATAACAGTCTTTTACCGTCAAGGCATTTTATCAAAGCGGTAGTTATACGACCTCTCAACGCTGCTTCCGTATTCATTTCAAAATTTATTGTAATTGCCTACGTGTATTCTCTTAATCCAATGATGTTATGGGTAAAAAATCTAAAAATATCGATAAAATGAAGAGAAGAGATGGCAGTGCGAGAACGATGGATAATCTCGCGATTATTGAACACAGTGGCAAGAAGTCCTCGGACATAAGCTCGTCTAAGTATTTTTATGGTAAGATGAACAATTTCACAATTACAAAATTCTAATCATTCAGACTCCGAATAAAAATGATTTTTCTGTACAACGATACTTCATAAAACGTTTTTAGAAATGATTGAAGAAAAGACTGGTCTGCTGCATTTTCACATCTCCGGTTATATTAACAAACAAAATTTTGGGAAATGAAAAAATGGAAACAATTATCAAAAACTTCTCCATCCGACCAAGGTAACAATTTGGAGTGCAATGTCTCGAGCGGTAATCATAAGTCCCATATTTTCTTTAACTGAAAGAAGTAAGCAATTCTCCCGGATACGAAGCACTACTCGCGAACTTCACAACAATATAGAGCTACAACTCTACAAGTCATCAGAGTATTAATCTTCTTAACGATGTTTTCCCAAAACGGCTAAACCTTCTTTTGGACCACTAGTACACCGCATCTCACTGCATTTGACTTTTTTATGCAGTTATCTTAAGAGCACCGTCGTTCTGTTGAAGAATTAAAAGCGAAATACTTCGGTAGATGATCCATGATGTGAAGATTGTTTCTCAAAATGTTTATAACGTATATTAACTCCAATATCATCATTCAACTTATCTGAATCCACTACTGAACATAATCCTACCATAATTGAATGCATCTGTGTCAAATCATTCAGTTTGAGGGAAATACTCTCAATATCATCAGATCATATCATTGGTGGACTTCCCCTACTACGGTGTACGTCTTGACTCCAAAATCTTTGTTGCCCATCGTCCATCAACAAATTTAACTACGTGGCAAGCCCAGTTCCATTTTCATTTAATAAATCGCCAAATTTCATCAGAAATATCGGACATTGCTGCGGTTGGTTATTCGAAACTTTGTCTTTAAGAGAAAGATCCCCCATCGATTTTTCCATTTTTCTCTGTACAATGCTTACTTTATTCACATAATGTACGCATTGATCCATAACTTTTCTCTTCAGGTAGATTGGGATATCTGATTCTGATCTGATATAGTTCAGTTTACCAAATGCATCCCATGTCAAACGTATTCTACGTTTTAACTCACAGGTCTAGTTGTCTTTGTCGGTGCATATTTCGTGCCCTAAATATTTATACGAACAGGCTTGCTTTATTAAAGTACCATTAAGCAATATGCCCCCGCTTATGAGGTGAGGATGTTGGTCATAAATTCCGTTTTGGTGGTATTTATCTCCCCACTATTTTAGATGCATTATGTAGGATTAATTTGATCTTATTAAAATATGAAAAATGCAACTGTGTACTTTCAATAGGTATTTAAAAAATGCAAGTTCATGTGCCGCACTCTGTATTATTCAGTTGTATTCATTTAGCACGAGTGCTTTTATATATTGCAATTTCAATCCATCAAGGTTTTTTCGTTACTGTCTAGACGGTTGGGAAATTATTCTATTGTCCATTAGGGTTCACTCTAACAGGAATCAATGGAGACTCTCGAGAAATTAAGTTCAAACTGGCACCGAAGAATCGTTAAAACTGAACTTAAAGGAACATACCCGATGAATAATAATTAACCCTTCGTCAAATGTAACTGAAATAGAAGGTAATATCTCAACTTTTCCAATTTGATTTATTTCAATAAATTATACCCAATGTCTGTCTACTTAGTATAGTTTTTTACGGTTTTCTATCTCTCAATAAATTTGGTTTAACTTTTGGAATAAATTTGATATTCTTTTCAAACTTGATTAATAACCGATATATTTCAATTTTGTTTGACGCGCCTTTCCTTCCAACCATGAAATAACGCAATCTATCAATTTCAATTCAATGGCCGATTCTCCTCTTATTTTTCACAATTTTTGACACGTAACTCCCCCGATTTCAATAATGAGCTTCTGGAATCCTCTGTTCTTTTCGGCCGTCTATATGTAAATTTCTTTTACTTTTGAGTTTCTAACTGAAACTTTTATTTACCAACAGTCGAATCGATTTTTCTTTTACAGGTTCTTGGTTCAAACTTTCGATATTTATAACGAATGCTTCAATCGTAGTTTGCTTCAAATTGCGTAGAGAAATGATAAAGAAAAAGTTTCTTTATACGAGGCGTATTCGTAAAGTTGGGTTTTAAAATAAAAATAGAACCAGTACATATAAAATAACCCTTTTTTCATCTTCTTACCATTGATCACATGGAATCTAGAAAAAGAATATCTACATATATGAGGGTTATCTGAAAAGTTTCCAACCTCCAACTGAAGATACCATCACTTATCAATATAAGTTGAAAAATAAATTTTCGCATGTGTCGAGAGATTCTCACTAAAATTACAGCTATTTAGGACAAGCGTGCTTTCTGTCCCATTAGTGACCAAAACTTTTTTCATATTTTTTCAAAATTTTTTTTACATTTTATTCATAAAAAAGATGCTATATTTACAGAAAAATTACAAAAAAAAAATTTTTGTTGGTCAATATCGAGTTACGTCTATGCAACTTAAGTTGCTTCTGGGCACTTACGGGCTTTTTTTTCATCACTCCCTCTATAATTCATATTTAGTTAGAAATGGTAAATATAATAAACAAATTAAGTTTGATAAAAAATTTTTATTTTGTCACAAAAAAAACAATGTGTGTTTTGTAATTTTATATATATAATAATTACATAAAATCTACTACTTTTCCTAACAAACTACACAAACTTTGTATTTGGAGGTTCCTTTTATAATTAGGTGGTCTAATCGATCTAAACGAATTTCGTCCTGCTTACTATAAGCTGGTTGTGGGCCTCGACTAGAAGTTGGCTTCCCGAAATGTTGGAGAATGTATAATACGCATTGCCTTTGGAATAATAATAAATCTATTTTTGACCCTAATTGTTTGTGTAAAAGCCAACCCTGTACCATACAGCAATTCAAACACCAAGAAAAAAAGGGCCACCACCATTTCTTTGACCTTATCCCAATCCTGTACGTTGATATAAATTGGTCGAACAAATCGACTCCTCCCATATGCTTATTATATTCTACAATCGCTGAGGGCATATCAACAGTAATTGTTTTTTTGTGTGCAGACGAATATCGCTTCACCGGCTTCGACGGGCCATGGATACAATTTGTCAATGCGGTCACTACGTTATTGTCATTCCATCTTATTACATTGAGTTTACCATTTGATATAATTTGACTTTTTCCCCTTGCTTCACGGGAAAAAAACTTCTTGTCCTGGAGGGGTAGTATTTTACAGCTTATCCTATTCTACCTAATTGTCTCGGTACCCCCAAGTCCTTTTTCTGTAAGCTCGTTCACCAATTTCTCTGACGTAAAAAAATTATCAAAGAAGATCCTACAACCTGGCTGTAAAGTGCAGTTTTCTGCCAAACCTAAAACAACATCAGCCCCTTGTCCTAGTCCAGTTGGAGGAAGTTGAGTGTGGGTACCAGCATATGGCTCAGCGTGAAACAGATAGCCACTGGTATCTGCTAGACACCACAGCTTGAAGCCGAACCTAATGGGTTTACCCCTAATAAATTGTTTACACCCGTGGTGTCCGAATTAAGGTATCATGGATTCATAAAATGGCAAGATACATTACAAAATATACAAATATATTTCACAAACAATAATAACTTACATGTTGTATAATTTTATCGTAGCCTTTGTTGATAACAATCATTTGCAAAAATAAATCAAGAATATGAGCCTGAAACAAAGTAAAACAAAAACTGTTACTTCAAGTGACCAGAAGCAACTTTAGTTGCATCGAAATTTCAAGTTTGAATTTATGTCATTAAACTTCTTTTTTTCAATTTAATTTTTTAATATAAATTAAACAAAGGTATTACAAAGGATTTAAAACTATTTTGAAACAAAACATCCAAATAGTGACAAGGTAACTTACCTCTGAACATGGAGAGATCTGTGTCCTGAATGGAAGGTTTCAAACAACCCCCTCCTAAGAACTCACAGGTGGTGTTAGAAATAAACAACATGAGTCATGCTATACCTGAGAGATCTCTTTACATGTTGATTGCATTATTTAACGCCAAAAATAGAAATTCACGTAAAATTGATTTTTTTAAGTGCTGTGCAACTTGAGTTGCTTCTGGTCACTAATGGGTTAAAAATCTTCTATGTGAGTCGTTGTGAATAATATTCTGACAATAGAAAAAATAGAAATATATTTCCGCTTATGTTGAGAGATTCTCACTTCAAATATCAGACATTTTGGACGCTTAGTTTCTGTTTGAAAATCGTATAAGTCGTCTTGAAGATTGAGAATAGACAAATTTGAATATCAAGCTGTCATTAGATATTTGTTCGAGACTCTGCACCATCATGTGCCACCGTTAAGTTTTGGGCATTTGAATGGAAATGTGCCGTATCAAGGTGACTGACGTCAAGCAATCGAGACGGCCAAAATTGCTACAACTAGGGATGTCATCGAAAAAGTTTACTCAGTTGGTTCTGGACGACCGAGAGGTTGAGGTAGGATAGATAAAAGAGGCTACCGGCATATCAAAAGAAAGCATTCACCATATACTGAATGAAGAATTATGCATGCGTCAGCTATGGTCGCGTTGGATGCTGCGGTCTCTCACTCTCAAATGCACTTCGAATGAAAATTTCCCAGGCTTGACGCAGTTTTAGCAAAATGTGTTGATTTGTTACATTGATTCTTAACTATAGATGAAACCTGGATCCACCATCTATTATCTTCAAAAATTTAAAACAAGAACGTTGCTTGATAAGAGAAAATTGCCAAAAAGAATCGCATTTAAAGACAAATGAAATGATTTTCCATCAGGACAACGCACCTTCTCACACATTAGTGTGGTTAAAATTCACGATTTGTACTTAGAATTTGTTGATTCGTTAACGTAAAGAGAAAGTTGAATTATCGAAAAACCAATAAGATATTCACAATTTGGTAACCAGAATTGAGAGATGATAACATTATTAGTACCTCTATTCTTTATCGGCGAAATAATACCATTCTTCACAACACAGAAGAAGCAGAACAAAGGGCATTTTCACTGTAAAAAAAGCCAATAAATGAAGCAAATAATGAAATGTTTTCTTTATAAAACCAATCAAGTGGTGAATTTTTCTGTAGAGAATCTTGTAATTTTATTGCTAGAAATTTGAGAAAATCGAGAAAAACCAATCTCACACACATCTCCTAAAAAAGCGAGTATTTGAAAAAACAAATGATAGAAGTGATGGCTAATCCGTTTAATTGGTACTACATAACGATTCTTATTGAGGTAATGTGCTAAAATGGAGAAGATTAATTTTTAAAGTGATGAAAATATTTTGTAGTTCTTTCGTTTCTCAATTTCATTAACTGCGTAATACACAATGTAAAATATCAATTCTACAAAAACGATTGATTATGGACGTAACAAAGGGAAAACCAATAAAAGTTGACTGGAAACGATTTCAATAGATGATTGTATTTTTTTCTGTGAACAAATCGTGGCAGTGATAGAAAACGATACTAACTCATCGCTATTGATCTACGTAGTAAACTCGTTACAAGGTGAAAGAAGAGCATACGCAATAAACTTAAAAGGTAATGTATATTTTTTGAGATCATATTTAGGACCTTCTATTTTCGACCTTTTGAAACGGCATTTTTCACGAAAATAATTTATTATTGGTAAAATTTAAATTTTGTGTCAATCACTGTCATTTTATTTTTTTTTATCATTCACTTTTTATTTAGAAAAAACAAAATAAGGTATCTAATTTAAAATATATTTCTACAGAGGTAGAATTCTCCAAGGCGTTTTACGAAGTTATTACAAACCGTAAATGTGTAAATCTGTATATATCGTTTCTTTGTCTTAAAAACCCCACAGTTTACAAATAATCTTTTTATTTTGTTTTCGACTTAACAATTCACAATTTTCTTTATATTAAAAAGTAACCAAAGTGTTGGAGTATTTTAGAGACGCTTATTCAGATCATTTAGAAGATCCGCAACATTTGTGTAAATGTTCAAAAAAACTGGAAACCGTTCTTTTGTACCTCTCTAACGTCTGGGTAGTTAGAGTCTCAGATCGCTTTCCATAAATCTCGCGGTTTCCCCTTTTTACCTCTTGTAACGTTGCCGTTGTCACCATAACTCGGCTTTATTTATTCGACAGCTGTAGTAAAGCTACATCCATTACAATAACGGCGTTTGTAGCCAAATTTGGCAATAAAGTATATTCGAGTCGTTTTTCAAATGCTTTTTCCATTGATATGTTGCTTGGACGACCATTGTATCGTGGCAGTGGCATTTTCTGTTCAAAATACGTGTATATCTATTTTCATTTACGAGGATATATTGAAAAATTCTTAGCCTACTATAGAACTAAACAAAATTTCAATGTCAAAATCTCTCTCCTATTAATTGGATACATTTATTACAGCGAAACTGCAACGTCTCTAGACCTTTAAAAAATGTTTCTTCTTGCTCTGCAAACCAGACCTTCACAGCTTTTATTACCTCCTCGTTGAAAGAAACGTTTTCTCGTTCTCTAGTTGAGGAAAGAGATTATAGTCGGACGGAGCCAAATATGGTGAATAAGGTGAATAATACCTTTCGATAGCTTTCCGCGTCTTTTCTCTTTAATTTTTTCTCGTTGAGTGGTCACTAATGTCGTCGAAAAGTAATCTCCAGTTATTGTTCTACCCTTATCCAAAAAATCAATTATTATTACTACATGGCAATCCCAAAAAAGAACCAGAGTGTCGCTATTCCATCGAATATCAATCAAACTTTACACTGACACTTCTAATAAGTTAATGTTCGTTGCTATGGTAACTCAATATTTTGTTTATGCATGGAACTGGACTAGGCTAACTAGATATTAATACTTCCTCGTATTTCTATTTAACATAATAAAGCCAATTGTTTTTTTATTTAGTAGTTGTTTTTAAGAATTTTTAATGTAAGCAGCCTCTGAGTTTTTCAAACAATGGAAGTAGATTGAGCATATTTTTCTGTAGTGACGGAAAGTTGATAGGCTCTTTTTTTTGGTGGAGCAACTCTAACTGGCACTATTTATATAAAAACAATACAGCAATTTTTACACTTTCCTCAGTTGGAAGAGCATGTTTTTTTGCTCTTAATTTTAACTTAGCTAAGACATTTAGTGTAAACAATTAGTCCACGGTACCTCTATCTTGTCTGAACCCCTAATTATCTAATAAACAAGATGTCATTTTTTCCTAATCCTTCGTATAATACTCTTCTTTACGCTCTTATTCTTCAAAATTGTGATATTAATTATTTAGTGTTTTAATAAATGTTTATAAAACACCATTAACAATGATCTAATTGTTATTTTTGCAGTATGTATATCAATAAGGTGTGAATAATCGATATCAAGAATAATGCATTACTCATTGAGACGTTTCTTGGTAATATTCCATATTTACATGACTTTAGACACGTACATGTACTTGTATTTCACAACACGTCAAAACAAATCAAAAAGGTCTTGAGTTATACTCCAGACTATGTATTCCACCCTCGTCAAATAATTTTCACACTATACTAAGTACTGAATATACTATTTCATACTACTACTAAACAAACACCTACAATTACACAGTCTGAAGCGCGTTTAGTTAACCAAGTTATGGTCTTTAGAGACGGAATGTAAAGTGAAATTTACTAAGTTGACCTAGACTTATCTATACTAAATTTTCCCGTCTATCCACCCTCTCACACGAGATAATATTCCAGAGAGATGAGCTAGTTAGTTGGTAAGATTCACATTTAATTCCTATGTAATAAACTATAAGGAATAAAAGCAATGTATCATCCTCTATCTCTATATTCAAATTCCTCGCATCTCTAAAAATTTCAATACTTTCAAATACATCCAACACAAATATTATTGGATACATTATTCAACAATTTTACGTTGTTAAAACTTATTGCATGATTATAATTAACGACATGAATGGCACGCCGGACTTTTTTGACCCACTATCTTTTAATTGAGCTAGGTTCTTCTTGAATCGGACATTGGAAGACATCTTTGTTGGCCTAATATAGTTTTAGTCATGATTTTTACAGTTCAATATTGTTGGACGAGGGGAAGTAAACAGTTGGGAACGCATAAGATCCCAAAATATCTCCAGAAAAGCGAAGCGGATGTAATTAAAAATCATAGACAAGGATTATTATTTAATATTACGAGATCTTCACGAAAACGGATCTTAAAGTGTATTGAAGTAAATGATGGGCATTTTGAGCATTTGCTTCGAAGTTTTTTATTTTTGTTTACAAATTTGTATTGTTACATATTTAAGGAATAATAAATTTTTTTTATGAAAAAATTAAAATTTATTGAACTTTTTAGAAGAAAATAACTCGATAACAGATTGAGATACACGAATCAAAGAAGAGTAACTTATTTTTGTAGAATTTAACGCTTTTTAATATTTTTTTATTATTTTAGTTGTAATATTAACCCAAAAAAAGTTTACTTTGATTTAATTAACACAAACAAGTGTAACTAGCGCCCTCTATTAGCAATGTTAAAATAGAGTGCAAATTATGATTCCTCATGCCAAAAAACGTAAAATTGCCAATTTTTAAAGAGAAATTGTGAAAACATAAAAAAATTATTGCGAAAATCAAAATTTAAATCTCGGAAACTAGCAATATTTGCATAAGGCATGTTGAGCAGAATCATCATATTTTGAGGTCTATAATCTACAGTTATATATATATATATATATATATATATATATATATATATATATATATATATATATATATATATATATATATATATATATATATATATATATATATTGTATGGAGTAGTTTTTTAATTGGGAACGTTCAAGGAAACACCAAAGTGGACTAACTTCAATATAATTTCTGAGCTTTCGAATACTTATATATTAATCGTCTGGGACTGAAATTATGGTCAAATACCATATAAGAAATATGTAAGGATGTATAACAATAATAAAATTTCACTTACAATAATTAATTAAGATTTCCGGTGATTTTTTATATTATTAAAGCTTGTGAAAATTTTTTAATTCATAGAATCCAAAATTCAATATTCAATTATCACGAGAACACCGTGATAATCGTCGACAAGAAAATGCATTGAGAACTAGGGTGGCACGTCATCAATACATAGATTCTTATATAGAACAAACCCGAGAAAATCATCGAACCAATGGCGCAGTAACACGTGGATCATTTGTTCGTCTTGCATTTAATTATGAACCAGACATCAATCACTCGGCTGATTTCAAAGTTACTATTGGTGCAATTGTGCAATTGTATTGTCATTAGAATTATTTCAAATCAAATCACTCAGCCACAGCAACGCGTGGCCGGGTCTGTAGTACATCGCATATTAACTAAAAATCATGACATGACAAAGTTATACGCAAGATGATTACCGTTTGATCACAATTGAACAAAAACAGCATCGTGAAGATGTTTCCATCGAGTGTTTGGCAAGAAACTTGAAAATGACATAAATATTTATTTTGAATTATTAATTTTTAAGGTACACTAAATACCAAATTAAAAAGAAAAACTAATAAGATAAAAAATAATTTTGCATATAAAGACTGAAAATTATTTAAAAAACTACATATATACATATACATACTATATATATATATATATATATATATATATATATATATATATATATATATATATATATATATATGTTTAAAAAAAGAATTTCGAAATGCAGTTAATCGAGTAACGCGTTAGAGTTAAAATAGAGAAAACAGTGCCAAATGGTTTATTCCCAAATGACACAAAATCTACGTCACTAGTTTTAGACGACAGTTAATTAGTTAGATAAATGTTAGCTTGTTATTCCTTCTAAAGCTTATACTGCACCAACATTCATGTTTATTATATTTTGAACTCGATGATTTTTAATAGTTCTAAACAGATTTTTAAGATATAAAAGGTATTATGCGAAAAAGTACAGATAATTGAAAACTTTAAAAACTTTACCTGCTACCAATATGTAATATCAAACATTACGATACTAATATGAGTTTCGTAATGAAATACTTTACCGCACTAGTGAAATGAACTCATGAATAAAAAATTAAACCTCATTTATTATAATAATTAAATTCAACACCTGTACAATTAGTGATGTTTATTCCAGCTGACGTGGAGGCAATTGAAGAATTATAGTTTTCAATTGAATTGTTTGAATTTTCGATACAATTATACCAAACTGAAGTGAGCGTGTCAAAATTGACAGTTCGCAAAATAAATCAACAATGAGTGCAACGCTTGCTTGTTACGTGATTCTAATATAATTAATTTCAGGAATATTGACTAATTTTGAGTAAATAATTAACATTATTGGCAGTAGGTAAAATAATGTACTATATTCGTATCGTAAATTCATATTACGATATACAATTTCCCATCTCATTTCGTAATATGTAATCTTTACGACAGTTATATAGTATATATTTATTATTCATTCATTTATTGCTAAATCAGATAAACGTGAAGTGTATTACTGTTTGGGGGTTTGCGGATTATGACATACTCCTTGACTTTCATGTCCCGATGGCACTTTTATTCCTTCCCATTTTTTCTCCATTGTGTCCACTGATTCTTTCCCATTTTCAATCCGTATTTCTCTTGGTCTTGATCTATAATTGTCACCTGCTATTTTGGATTCGACGATTTTTTATATTTTATTTTCGGGCATCCGGCATGTGTTCAAACAATCTCAATTGTGATTTTTCTTTTTTTTTCCCACTCTATACCCTATTTCTAAACTAGAAGGACTCATTTGAATTTAAGTTGGCAATTCTGTAGATTCCTGATTGGTCAAATCGCAACCGGTTTTACACAGCATTTTTGACATATATTATGTGAAAACAAATTTCAAATGATGAACCCGAGACAAAGCTGAATGCCATTGAGTTTAAAATTATAAAAACTAGATATCCAAAATATCTCTTTTGTATGAAATTAACGAATACAAATTTTATGTTTTAAGAGTTGCTAAATCGACTGTGTTTCAAATTATTACAGGATATAAATACTGGAATAATTGTCTCTTCTAATTGATTGATTGATTTGGGCTCAAATAAAAAACGAAGTGGCAGCCAAAAATATACTTTTAAACTAAAATATGTAAAGGATCTTCTAATTCAAGCCTTGGAAAATGTGACAAACATTCACCAACAAAATTGTGTTGCACATGTCATGAAAGAAGTAGATCTTCTTCTTTTAATACTTATCCATTAATGGATGTTCGCGACCACATTTTTCATGGCTTCTCTATCTCTAGCGGTATGGATCAATGACTGAATATCTTGTATAACCCGTCCACTGCCTCTCGTTCCGCAACCATGATATCCTCTTCCGTCCCAATCCTCTCTTAACTTCAATCTTGCCCTCGACTATCAGCTGAAGGAATTGATATTTATGGCATCGCATTATATGGCCAAGATATGCAATCTTTCGTTTCTTCACGGTCTTTATTGATACGCCTGAGAATATCCTCATTCTTCACTTTGGTAGTCCATGGTATCTTCAGGATTCTACGATGATATTTCATCTACGAAAGAAGTAGGTGAAATATAAAAATTATAGAGAATTGTTGATGATCTTATAAAACCGATAATCGTTTCTTTCTCTAGTGATGACAGTGAGGCAGATTCTCAGTGAATAGTTTTTTTTAACATTATATAAATTTATTTAGTGTTTCTTGAGTTGACAAATGACAGGCAATGTAAATAATAGTTCTAATATACTGTAAAATGTTTATTTGTTACAAATAATAATAATAAAATGTTTGCTAAACAATTATGCACGATTAAACTATTTTTACACCATATCTGATTTCTAAGTACTTTTTTTCTTTTCTAAATGAGGTTTAACTTATTAACAGATTGTCTATAAATTAAAAATAGGCCATTTTCCATACCATTTGGAAATTTTTATATAGGTACCTAATCTTGCTATGAAATATTCCAATAAGAAATCTATGGAAGAATTTATGACAAATACATTATTCTGCTAAAGTGTATCACTTACAGACATTTTAGATACTTTTTTTTTATTTTTAAATCAAATAAGTTCTTGTACTTGCAATTAGATTATATTGTAGACCTTGTTCCGATTTCGTTAATAATACCAAATCATCGGCGAATATCAAATCTCTTATATATGATGGTTCCATCCACCAAGTGAGTATATTCAATTCAACAAAAAACAAAGCAAAGCAGGATTTATCTGATCGAGTACAACCACGAAGGTTTAAAACAATTACAGGTGAAACAGGCACTCCAGATGTGGAAGCGGATATGCAGGGAGATGGGAATACCTCTCAGTGACACTACACTATATACATTTTGCTTCGCAGACGATTAAATAGTAATAGCATAGGATAATGACTCGAAAACTCATAGAAAAGTACAGGAAATGGGATCTCGAAATAAAAGTAAAAAAACTGAATGTATATGCATCGATGCAACAGCAAAGACATCGAATTGGAGGACGGAACAGAAATAAAAAACTGCAGGTAATACTAATACTTATATAATATACTATATAATACAAGATGGAACACAGCACAGTAATCAAAGAAAGAAAGCAATAATATAGAGTAGAAAAGCTATATCTATGATAAATGGAATATTATGGGACCAAGTTATATCAAACGCCAACGAATATATAATACGATCCTTAAAACTATTATAACATGGCAGCGAAGTGTGGTAGAAAAAACAACCAACGGAAAAAATGCTAATGGCCACCGAAATGGACTTCTGGAGAATAGTAGCGGACAAATCCAGGAGGACAAATTGCTTGTTCTGCAATCTTATCAAAGTTAGCTATTGAGAACACTACATATGGATGATTCTGTGCCTTGTAGAGGAATACAAGCTGTTATGGAATATATATTTTGCTCTTGGGACGTGTTGCTTTCAACCTCAACACATGGTAATATTTTATGTCCAGTTGCAATGCCAGCGATATTATTGAAAAAGTTTACTATATGATATTGGGTGATCGTTGGATTGAGGTTATAGAGATAGGAGAGGCCATCAGCATATCAAAGATACACATTTGCCGTAAAATGACTGAAAAAATATGCATGCGTAAGCTATCCGCATGTTGGGTGCAGCGTTTGCTCACTTTGGACCAAAAGTACATCGAATGAACATTTTGGAGGCTCTAATGACGCGGTTTAAGTGGAACGAATCGGATTTTTTACGTTGAGTCATGAATAGAAATTTTTCATTAAAAGCTCTAGAACAAATTATTTTCTAAAACAAAATTCATTCATATGTGTTTCCACTTGTTAATGACGGATTAGCACATATTATCTTCACCTTTTATAGTTATATTTAATAAGTTATTCTAATATTTAGAAATTATCAATTCGTTTCGTTAAAATTAAATGTAAACGCGAGTTATAATCATTAAATATTTTGCCGTTATTTTAATTTAGTTAACTTCCCTTTAAAAATTATAATTCCTCTCACATTAAGAGTATTTTCTGTTTATTTGTAAACACTTAATGTTAAAACTCAATTAAATATTCTTTGAACGCTTTTCGGTTTAATCTTATAGTTTGTTTGATATTCTTTGTTGATTATCCAAAATTAATGATTACTCCTTTAGATACCAGTGCTGTCAGTAATAGTAATTCATTTGTTGCCAAATATTGATTGCTTCTGTAGATTTACTAACAGTAGAAGTAGCAGTTAGTAGCAACCAAGTAGTTTAAACAAGGATACAAATTGGAATATCAAACAAAACGTATCATTCAAATTGATAACTCGTGAACTTTAACAATTTAATGTATGGGCTGGGGTAAGGATCAGTAAGAATCTATGATTTTGCTGATTTTTCTTAGTTCTCTGTTCTCCGTATTATCGAATCGGTAGACTAATAAAATTTTAATTCTCTGTGGGATCATCACCTAACCAAATATTATAAATAATGAAGCTAAAGGCCACTTGACATGATACACATATTTTTGTTGCAAAATTTTTAATTGCCATATAGAATTACTCACGGCCAGTACAAAGTGCCCCATCATTCTGAAAACACATCCCTCCGATAACAACGTTCGTGGCAAGCAAATTCGGCAAAATAATTTGTAGAAAGTCCAAATAGACCTGTTCTCTTGAAAGAGCATTGATAAAACTGAGAACCTACTAATTGGTTATTTATGTCACCAATTCACACATTAACCGAATTTCGAATAGCATGGGGATTTTTTTCTGCCCACATATGTGAATTATGGAAATTATTTATCCAGTCTTTTTTAAATTGGACTAAATCTGTGTATAGTACCCTGTAGCGTTGATCGACGATTATTAATTATTAATCTATGTACAAAATTCCAACCTATGAATTTCATCTCCAGGATGTAGTAGCTGAACCATTTGAATGTGCGATGGGTACAGATGATTTTTCTGTAAAACCCTACTCAGTTTTGATTGAGTAACATTAAGTTCTCGACTTATTGTCTAGTGCTTATTGTAGGGTTCATAGTAACAGCTTCAATAAAGTCATCTGCCTACGCTCCATCTACCTACATGCTGTTCTTTTCTTCCACAAGGAAAAGTGTCATTTTCTCGCTAATAATTAAAATCTGTTGTTGGATGACTGGGAGTTCAGCGATCAGTAAATCTGTGATATCTACTCTAGAAGTAGCTCTACTATTACCGTTACAGAACCCATAAACAGAAATTATGTCTGCATATTCTACATATTCGAAAACTGATGTGGCATTTTGAACGAAAGTAACAGAAGATCTACCAAAGCTAGCACAATAGTACGTAAGGAAAGTAGATACATATAGAACAAATGTGTGCGGATGAACACATAAATAACGGTTGATAATGACAATAATGATAATGGGTATAAAATATCAAGAAACGTCAAACAGTCAACGCCACTCTTGATTTTAAAACTTTAAGAATTTTAGAGCTTACATAAGGTTTGACTTTTCAATCAATTTAATTTATTATTTATCGAAAATAATATCCCAATGGGATTTTTGTCTAAAATTATTCAAAACTGAAAAACAATTCAGATAAAGTGGCAGTAAAAATGTAGTTGAATTCATACATAAATATAAGATTATGTTGAGGGTACTCATGGTTTTTCTATTTTTGATAAATTTGATAGTTCACTAAAAATTGAATAAAAGTGCGACAACATTGTCGTTTCCAGTGAGTGGTTATTTATGTAGTTTGAAAATCACTTAATGCATTTAAAAAATATTAAACAGGGTGTACAATACAATACGAATCAATTAATGTCACAAATAACCCTGTAAATGAATAAAGAAGAGGAGTTAACACTTTTTAGTAGCCACATGATATCCTCACTGAGGGATTCTACATATGTTAGAAGTATGTAAAGTTCCTTATGACTCACCCTGTATAAACAATAAAGTCAGAATATATAAGACCTTTAATAACGTACGGTTGTTAAGTGGGTAACACTAAAAACGGCAGATAACATAGGAGAAGGAGAAGACTATTTTAAAAATTTCTTATTTTCTCTGGATAACTCTCAACAATCCAGAATTTATAGGTGAAGTTAGAATCCGTACGACATTAATTTATGGTTTATCAATACTTGACATTTATTACGCATGTAATAATAAATAATATTAAAGAGAGTTTGAAAATTATTACAATGTCGCAGGTACCATTCTTTGTTTTGAATTTGAAAATTAAAACTATTTAAGTACGTTTAAGATGTTATTTATAATTACATTTAATAACTCGACTAATAGCACAATTTAACACAGAGTCTCTTGACTTCAAATAACACATGAAAACCCGAGCAGGTATCTATGCAGCTAATCTGCATACATACACTATAATAATTCAAGGATAATTGGCCTCTTTCCTGTGTATAAGATCAGGCTTTTTGATATCTGCTTTGCTTAAGAAAGAGCCACAACAGTATAAAAACGGTGAGTTATATTTAATAGAATTTTTATGCCAACATGAAACCTTTCAAGGATAAAAGTTAAATTACTATTTCTGTAAAATCTTCATTGCATTACAGATATCTCACATCAGCAATATAATCAGAAATAAAGTTTAAGTTAAATAAGAATGAAAATTAGATAAAATAGAGAAGGTGAAGATAATATTACATGTATATTTTTGCCGCTACTGTTTTATAACCATTACCTAACTAGAATAATTATAAGAACGAATAATTAGAGGAATCATTCTAATTAGAAAGATGTCATTCCTAGCATGAAACTGTTGCTGACAAATATTTATAATCAATTTTATTCATTATCAAAACAATTGACACCGGTAATGGCCAAAAAACTTGGATGGATTGAATGGTCAGAAACAGGCGAACAAATTGAATCGCAATGGAGGGAATTAATTATATGTCTCCGATTTGGCTCGCCAATGTCACCATCAAGAATTAGTGCAATGATGACATTAGTGACATATATTATGAGGCCACTGGTATGCATGTTATGTTCATTATGTGTAGGCGAATACATGTAGAGCCAAGTTAGTATACTCATGTTGGTACAATGGTAGAATGTATCGTATAAGAAATATTGAAATTTCGCAGTTAACATCATAGTTAATTTAGAGAGAAATAGAGAATTTCTGGTACACGGTTTGTCCAACAAATCAAAACTGTATAAAGTATGGGTATTAGTCATGAAATCAGGAAAAAATATTCCACAAATAAAAATATATAGGGAGATGGAAATTTAGTCCATTATTATTTGAAAGACAACTAAAATTAATATCATTTATATACTGTCCTACATAAATGGACAATGGCTAAAGGGACAATGAGTGTCACTATAACGAGTTCCCAGTAGAATAAAGATGAAAATATTATTTTTGGTTAAAAAATTCTCAACAACCAATGTAATGAATAACAAAAAATTAAACTGAATAAAGTAGAAAAGTAGTGAATGAAATTTGTGTGTAGATATTTCTTATAGTCGCATCCCGTTTAACTCGGTTTCATTCATTCATTCACAACATTCACTTTGTAATTTCTCGTTATGGAATATAAGTAGTATTAGTTTCTTGCGCACGCTACTATACAGGTTTAATCAACCATACAATATTTATTTACAACGATAGAAAAGAGCGAGGATTTTACAACGAATAACCCAATACACATTTGTTTCCTAAGCGTATTGAGGTACTTGAATATTTATCATTAATGTCTAATTATCGAAGAAAAATAGTAAACCTAAACATATTTACGCATAGTGCACGTGATCAGAGTTGAAAACGTCAAAGCCGAGCATGTAACAGGACCGCACCACGAAATTATTTCATACAACAGATTAATAATATAAATTATAAGTAAACGTAAACGACTTGTGGTGTATTATGGTGTCATTGATTTGAACCCATAATGATGCCGCGCCACGTTTTGCCCTGTATATTCACGTGCTGATCATTGTTTTGGTTTACTATTTCTTTCTTAGTCCATAGTCTTTCAAAAAATATAGTATATTAAAATAAAAAATATTAGTCATGTCATTAGCACACTGCTTCCTCCTGATAGTCACAATTGCACATTCTATCGCACGTTTTGATAATCAAGTTATCGTCTTCAGACTGTAAAATAAAACTCACTCAATTTGTTCTACCTATATACACTAGAAATTATCGCCCATAAACCTTCTTCCTCAGAAAGAATTCCAGCGAGAAAATCTACTTCAGCAAGACATATTACGTTTAATTAATCTCTAATAAACTTTAAAGTGGATTGTAAGGAACAGATCGTTTGTCTCTATTTAAACTCAATTCAAACCATCTAATAATTTTACTTGATTTATAGTTGTTATATGATATGGATTAGTTGATAAGGGGTCCTAGGGGCTCGTTGAACCGGACATTAACTATCGTCCTAGTTTTTTCAACATACTTTACATTATAATAATTACAGCTTACTTCGCAAATCCTAGTCTTTTCTAAATCTAGTATATTTATTATCCTTAGGATTATATGACAATTGTTTAAGAGTTTTGTTCCTCAGTTTCCATTTCCTAATACACCTATTACTTTCCCACTAACTAAAGGACAAGAAATTTATTGAAGATATAGCTGTATTTAACGATTATGATAGGAATATAGTAAATATACTTTGATAAAGCGTCATAAGTTCAAGATATCCTATCGTAAAAATAAAAAATATAGTTGCAAAACAGGAGAATTTTGGTTTAGTACCTTTTTATCCTGCTTATACAAAAGTTTAACATTGTTGATAAAATAAAAAGGTTTTTTCTATATTTGCAGCTGAAACTTAATCAATATAGATATAGAATAAGATATGGCATAAAATATTACCACCCAAGAGCTGACTTACAACCCGTCGTCAAAGGCAATCGATACCTTATGTCCCAATGAGTTCTTTATAATATAAAGAGGGAGAAAAATATTGGAAGTAGTGAATAAATACTGGATATAATGAAAAGCATGTCATGGTGATGGAGAAAATAAGACACAAAATAAAAACAGTAACTGGCACAAAATGTGAATATGATAAATGGAATTTGAAGAAACTACTTAATGAAAACACGTGGAAAAAATATGTTGCACATATAGAGAATTTACTATCAGAAAATGAAGACAAAGTGGAAACTATCGAATTAAAGAAGGGTATGCATACTACAGCCAACAATCATTTGGATGGAGCAAAGACCTGCAAGAGGAAAGAAGGAAAGAATGGTACAATGAAACTTGTAAGAGCGTAGTAGAAATGAAAGTCAGAGCAAGACTAAAAGAGATGAAAACGAATAGAATTTAAGACAGAAAATAATACGAAATGATTAGAAAGGAGAGCAATAAGCTAATAAGGAAAAGTAAACGTGAATGGATGGATAATATTGTTAGAAAAATAAGAGAGGAAAGTTCAAATAGGCATACAAAGAGGTTCTACAACAATTTAAATGAATCTAATTAAACATACAAAAGTAATGTCAAAGGAATAAAGGATAAAGAAGGCTATAAGAAGGATATAAACAAATATGGATAGATTACTAGGACTCGCTAAATGTACCAAGCACAGAAGGGGCCGAAGAATAGAAGGAGAATGATCAAGGAACCTTATCAGAATAAATAGCATTTGAAGAAGTTAAGGAAACTATAAATAAAATTAGAGTAGTAAAGATTAAACAGGCAGAGAGCTAATAAAGTATGGGGAACCAAACAAACAAGAGAAATCATACCAACTAATTAGGAAAATATGGTTTGAGGAAAAGATGCCAAAATAATAGAAATGTGATCAACACCAGTGCAGCAAGAATACGGGAATCACCCCATCAAACGTTTCATATAAGATTCCATCAATAGTAATCCAAAAACGACTAGCTAATAATACTCAAGAAATAGTGGGACAATATCAGTGTCGCTTCGAACGGGGTAAGTCAACAACAGACGCACTACATACAACAAAGCATATTATGGAAAAAGCACATGAGCATCAATTAGGCATAGAAATGCTCTTCATCGATTTCCAACAGGCCTTTGACTCAATATAAAGAAACAATTTATTGACAGCACTAGAAGAACAAGGTAATGATGCAAAACTACGAAGATTAATCAAGAGAATATGATGAGAAGTAGGGGACAAATAATCGCTTACGCCGATGATATAGTACTTGTATCCAAAAGAATTTAGAAAACAATGTCAAGGGGCATGGTGAAAGCTGGCGCATATGAACTTATGGAAGAAGAATTTCTTAGTACAAATAGAGCCTTCCACGCAAGTAGAAAATGTTTGGAAAGTAAACGAACAAAACGAATAAAACGAACGAAGATGAATATATATATAAAACGCTGATTAAACCAGTGATGATGTATTCACTTGAAACAATGACACAAACAAGAAAAGATGAAAGAAAATCAAGAAGAGCGGAAAGAAAGTTAATCAGAACAATAGGAATATAGGATTAGGGCTAACCGACAAGACTGACGAACTATTTCTGAAATAGTTACAGTGATTGACTGTACCAGATGTTTAGTGTCGTTGTTAAAATACCAACTTTTGTAACTAAGTAGAGGTCCAGTTCCGTGGAACGGAGTATTCTCAGGATAATATTTATATAATTTTTCCTCGTTTTCTTTTATTGTTTTTAAAGGAAAATTAATGGTTGATTAACACTTGAAATTCTTTTTTCTTTATAATGACCCAACAAAGGAAACATGTTCTATATATGGGTAATAAAACTAATCTATCCAACAGATTCACATAAATTCTGACAGATGACAATTAAGTTTCACTTTACATCTCATTCTGGAAATGAAAACTTTGTAATCGAAACGTATTTCAAGACAGCGTAATTGTTAGTGAAGTTGTAGTGAGCAGGGTGTACGAAGATCATCAGCTTATATATAAACCTCATATTGAATTACTTTACATTACATTCAATATACAAACATGCATTATTTGATAAAGTGAAATAATTTCTTGGAATAATATATTTGTTCTGATATTCAGATTCATATTTTCCAGTTCTGTTAAAACGATTTGTTCTTTTATTGAATGCAATTTAATATGACGTTTAATGGTAACATTTTGTCGTAAAACTACTAGGAAATATAAAGTGAATTATTAAATTCCATAATAAAACTCACGAACTTATTTCAAAAAACCAAAATTACAATGAAAAGAAGAAATATTTAAATGAGAATTGAAATATTAATATATGAAAACTTATGTATTTATCGCAAGCGCCAAGAATTTTTTACAAAGAAAAAAACCAAAGCATACTAGCTATTGATTACAAACTATTTATTCACAATGCTAAGGACCCGTTTCTTTACGTTCTAATACAGTGCCATTAATTATTACCCACATAACTTTAGTAGGAACTTTTAATTGTCGAATAAATGTTTACCGTTTCCTCACCCTAGTTGGTTTAAATCGGAACTAACTCATAAGTATTTATCACTTTATTATTGTATTGAATAAGGAAAGAAATAAGCGAAAAAACGTTCTTCTATTGACGGTTTCGCTAGTTAGAGAAATATGTGTTGGTCTGAAAATTATAGTATTGCAAATAATTGATAGGAATTTGATAGGATATTATGACGAACGGAATAAGCTTGTTCTTAAATTTTCTGTATTTCTTGAATCAATTCTTCATCAAATAAATATTCTAAATCTTGAAAAGCATCCATATTAAATATATAATTATTTGTATGAGAACACTAATGAACTAATTAAATATAAGTCTAATAAACAAACAAACCACTTTTGATATATATTAAAGTTTAAGTTTCTACTAAACTCTCTAATTGACAGTTGTAACTGCCTAATAACTTATTTGGCAAATAACTCGATTTACTTGAAGGTTTACTCGAAGGTTTACTCTATTAGGAGGTGAAGACACCGAATTTTTGGTTATTCGGTAAATAATAGTTAGTAGGGGCTTTATTAATGAAGAAACCCGGCCTAAAACTAAAATAGAAATGAGATGAACTATGAAAATGCGTATTTACACTCAATATCCTCATAATTTGAAAAGCACATCCTAAGGTAATATAAAAGTATCCTTACAAACCCCGCGACAAACTCAAAAACTGTCAAAATTCATGATTAGAAACACTGCAATAATACATTTCTCGCTAATAACTCAAAAGAAACTGGCCATTAACTAAGTTTTACATTTACATCAAGATATTTTCATAGAAAAAAGTCCTAAAATCAAAACAAATTAGGACGAAAGAAAAATACTATTATTATGAGAGTTGCCACGTTTTGAGATAGAAAAATAAAAACAAATATTAAGATCAATAAACTTTTGCATGTGTTTGACCGATTCTGAATTGAGCCTAACCCAACCGCTTCTTCAGTTGTAGAAAATTGGATGCCGGACTGTACGGTGGTGTTTTGACTTTTCAAAAACGTTTTGTTTGAACTGATGAATGAGAGATCACAATGTCGTGGTGGAGAATTATTCGTGCGATTGATTTATAGAAATCAAAGTATAAATTCTAAGTAAAGGAGAAAAAATCTTATATACTTCAAGAGATGTGTTTACTAGTCTTGAACTTTATTGCCATTTCTCGCTATCTCTTAAATGTCACTTAAATCCCTTTTAGTATATATAACTATTATACATTACGATGTACGGAAGTTTGACTGCAAGTGTATGTTCCAGTACTATTTTTCTGTATTAAGACAGATTTGTGTTAAAGAATGATAGGATTTTACAAGTCCTTAAGCAATACAGTTCCTAAACAATACTTGAAGAAAAAATTTAATTTGCATATTTCCGAAAATATAAAGAAAACTTATTTTTTCCGCTCAACAAAATAAACGTAATAAAAAAAAATTCAATATTACTTAATCGTTTTCTGAAATACGAGTACGTTTTCTTTGTTGAACCAGAAAATTATCGTGCTTTAGAACTGCATGAACAAATCTCTGTCATGCATACAAAAGAAACAATGGAAGTAAACTTTTTTATCGTTGTAAACCGCTCATTTTATAATAATTAAATATCACACAAACAGTTATTTCAAGAAATTTTATTATGATTCAACATTCCATACTGTAATTGGGCGTGAAAATTGTTATTTATCTGATTATGAGTACAAGTTCGATGTCAGCTTTTCATCACGTTCGAACACTGAAAGCTAATGACATGCGATCAACTTAAATTTTCGATATCATGTAAAAATAGATAATTCATAATTATATCATTATTTAGTTGATGAAATACTTATTTTTTTTTTCGAATTGGGGGATCAAATAATCTGAAAGCATGAAAAGTCAAGGAAACTCTAGGCATAAATTGGAAATGTTTGTAGTAAAAGAATTTCAGTTCTGCGTATCAAAAACATGTCAATACATTTTAAAATAATAAAAAAAAATAATTGAAATGTAAAATATGTAACGTGTTGATATTCTCAAATCTCTAGAACTGGAAGTGACTTTCCTCAAACTATTTATCTAAGGTCAACATTTATGGGGTTCTCATTATCTCCCTCAGCTAATAACCAACCGTAACATTGAAAGAAATCCAAGAAAATAGCACATTCCTGGAGATAAAATAAACTATAATTAATAATTCAAAAATTATGCCAATTATAGATGGACAAGGAGATTTTACGGAATATTGTTGTTCTCTTTGTTTGTAGGTGAGTCGTGCAGTTAATGAATATTATGTGAAGTAAATTTGGCCCGAAAGGTCCGATTATCATCTGGATTCTCAAAATGTTAAGTACATGTAGATCCAAAAATATTTTATTACGCTTTATATTAATTAAACTTGTACTAATAAAAAACGTGATAAACGCTATGAATAATGAAGGTGAGGGATATTAATACTTCAGATAAGTCTTTCCCCCTGGTCAAGTAACGCCAAGTTGTTGGGCGATATTAATTTCATGGAAATACCACGCAAGAGTTGGAGTTTGGAACTCATTCGTAAGTGCCGTGCGAGGGGATTATTGAACATCAATATGGATGCTAACTATAAACAGCTACATACTTCATTAACTTTTAGATTCTACAAATCGCTTGACTGCCAAATGTTATTAAACATATATTTTTTCATTTCTATTTATTATTTTTTCTGAGAATTTGGGAGCTGTCAGTGAAGGCTGAAAGATCAGAACAATGAAAAATCGTTATCAGGGCTATGGAATCCAGTCATTGAATACGTTTTGCTAAATCTACAAAGACGATTATCAAGTTTATTATGACTGTATACAACCATTTCAAAAATTTTAACTCATTTTGTTGTCAGTGAGAGTAACTCAAGAAGACCTGGTTAATGAGTTACAACACCTCATCAAGATCGACTTTTGACACTTTTAAACTGAGATAAAGGTTTGATTCCAGTACTTATAATTTTTGGAAAAAGTTATTGTAGAATAAAGAGGAGACTTGCTGCAAATGAAATGCGCCCTGGAAAGGCACTCATTAGGTAAATATTTATCATAGATAGAGCATAACATATTCGTTCAATACCATGAGAGGTCAACCTCTTTTGCAGTTTATATAATACAATTTTTATGTTATGTGGTATTCAAATAAATTATGCTTTTAAATTAAATGATAGTAATATCAAAAAATTAAGATCATAAATATCTCAAAGCCTCTTACACGGTTCAAAACATTAAGTAAAGTATGAATACACGATCTGAAGAAAAATAAATATACATGTCATCTTATTGGCTTATTTGTCTTTAGCTCAGAGGTTAAGTTAATATTACAATAACAAACAAAGACCGCCTTGTATCAAATTACATGACAATTGGAAGAGTTTCATTGAAAAAATTATCACTGAAAGTTTTCTTTTTAGAAATAATATATTGTGATCGAAAACCGACTTGCTTTTTATTCTTTTTCACACTTTGCCTCGTTGTTTGTTTGTGAGGTTTTCAAATATCTAAAATCCTTTTCAAACTTGAAACACATATTTAACATGAATTTTTTTTTATTCCCAATATATGAATAGACATTTTGATTGAAAAATTTCAGTTAAACTATGATAAGTAAGTAAAATTAGCACTATAATTTCTTCTTGGAAATAAATATATTTTTTAGGCTTGATATATATCAAGCCAAATAGTCACATTCACAATATACAGGAAAGCTCGCATAAGAACATACACAGAGCGGAGGTGTATAGCCAAAAATATAACGACTGGAGGCTATCAGTTTTGATATTTTAGGGTCGCTAAATTGAAACTTAATTTATAGTGAACAACAATCTTTGCTTCGGACTTGCTTAACCAACATTGTAAGTACTAATTTGTTCGAGGTACTTTTGATACATGCATCGGCAAGCGTCAATAACGAAGTAGATTGATAATTTTTATAGAGTAAGCGCAAATAAGTTGCATGTAATTGTAAACTTATCATTTGATATTTTAGTTTGGATAGGAGATTAATTCTGTTTGTACCTCGACCACAAATAATATATTTAGTAATACAGAATCCTCAATAAGTTGTCTAAAAATGTGAAAGATCAGATGCGAAAATGTAGAAAAAAAATTAAAGCTCAGAAAGTTAAATGGTTGAAGCACGTGTGGAGAGAAGGAACAAAATCTATAGCATAGCTATGATCCGGGTTATGATAATGGTTAAAAGAGATGGAAGAGGCACAGTAGATGTTAGAAACTGACAGGAGAAGACTGAAAAAGTAACGGGAAATAAGCGAGGACTAGTAAATATGGATTATAGAGGGTGATCCACCCCAACAAGCGGTTTTTAAAAGCATTTTTACGGTGCAACCCCATTATGGGTGTTAAGTCATTATTACTATTAATTCTTATATACTTGAAATTTAATAATACTATTAAGGAAAAAATGAACAAAAAAATTAGTATAAATACAGGTGACTTATTTTTTATATATTGTACACTGTATACCTCCGTATATTTGTGATAGTAATAAAAATGACAGATGTCGGTGTGTGAATAAATAAACAGAATAATATAAGAATTAGGTCGTTATCTAAATATTAGGATTTTCAAGAGAATTTAGCAACAAATATTATGAATCCCATTCTAATTTTAACATTACCTTTCTACAGATCTTCAAAAACAAAAAACAAACATGCATCGATTCGGTGACCTATATAGCCAGCCGGGTCTGTCACATCGTTGCGTTTGTATTCATAAATAAATGATAATATTTATCTTGTACATGAAATTGGTAAAAAATTCACGGTACATTTTGAAATACAATACTTCAATAAATATGTTCCCAATTTATCAATGCAAATTTCAGTAGAACGGATAATTATTATGTTATTATTATAAATTAAATGATTAAGACAACTATTCATCTGGATTCCCATTCCCCTCTATGAATTCCCTTCTAATAATCGAAATCTATTAATAGCAAAACAAGAGCGAATTCAGGAAAGAATATTAAAATGATAAATTAATGAATCCGGAATTTTTTTATTTGTAAGTTTAAGGCTCGTTGTAGTCGAGTCATGGGGTGGGCTTCTCTTTCCACTACTGTTGCTTTCTTTCCTATCCTGTGCGTATTTTATTTCATTGCCTACTACTTTAGTCCTCGTTTCCCTTCTACCATCTGTATTTCTTCTGTCCAGCTCCTCCTCCAGTTTGCCTTATTTTTTTAAGTTCCTACTTCATATACTTCCCGTATTAATAGTTCTTCTCCCATTCTCATGACTTGGCCAAACCGTCCTTGTGCTTTCTCGATATTCTTAATAATTGGTTTTTAATTAAATTGAAATTTTCTCTCACAATTTTATTCCTTATTTTCTCGTGTCTTGTTTTATTCTCCATTTTTGAAAGAAATCTTATTTCTGTAATTTGTTTTTGGCTTTTTTTTCTACTTTTAGTTGATCCTGTCCTCTTGTTTATCTCTTGTTTCAGTTTTCTATCTTTTGTTAATAACATATTAAGATATTCAAAACTTTTGACCTGCTCTATTTTTTAATCTAATTTCATCTTCTGTGTATTTTCCTCTTGACATATTATTATCGTCGTAGTCTTGTGGTTGTTTTATTTTCATATTCATTATCTGTAGACTGTCGTATATTTGTAAGTTTGAGTCATATACATATAGTATCTCCCAAATTTTACTATCTTCCATTTTCCACTGTCCGACTTTAAACTGTATTGATTGTCTTTTTGTTCACCATACTTTCATCTAAAACTATGGTGAATAATTTGATACCTCTTGCCTGACAATACATACAATTTTTGGTCTGTTTATATAAAACTCTTACTCCGTTTATCAGTTTTTCTCTTATTCCTCTGTATTCAGGGATGCATAAATGATTTTTATTAAATATATAACAATCAAACTTTGTAATAAAGTAAGAAAGACTGACATCTTATTGGATTGATGGATTGATATTTCACTAAACTCTTTAAGATTTGTAGCTTTTTTAAAGAAATGTCTATAAGAATTTTATTTGAATAACCCCAGAATCAGTTTAATGTTCAAAGTATGTTTCAAATAATTTTGAACCTCACGTTTATTGCGAGCAGGACAACGCGAAAATTAACAGGTACTGGTACATTTGTAAGAATAATTTTCTGGTGTAGCAATTTGAAATAACTATTTCCCGTTAAATGCACATTAATCCAGAAAGAATCTATTATGTAACCTCCCTCGAAAGTTGAACTGAACTTATAACAAGTTATGGCGACAATGGGTTACAATATATTTAGAAAATTATAATAAATTATTTTACTTTAATATATCTCAAAAAACTGAAATTAGTTTTTAATAATAAAAACTATACATATACCATTGTGTACTTGTGTAATTTGGTTGGTGTTTTTTAATTAACAAAAGTAAAACCCTAGAAATAATCTGTTTTTGACTTACAGTTCCCGTTTTACCTTTTTTCTGTTGATAGAGCCCTTAAGAAGCTGACTTGAAACCTGATAATAATCCTATAAACACGCAAACACCACTTTATTTATAAATGTTGATCATTTAGTGTTAAAATTATTTTTCAAATCTATAAAAAAGTGGCCGATAATATTTTCACAGATTATAATCAGACAGTTTATACTTTATATTTCCAGAAACTTTTCATAATATTAATTAACATTGAATCAATTGAGAAAAACTATTTCCAAATTTTCATAAAAAAATTCCATTAAAAAAGATCTACTAAAAAAGTGCGAGACCTGCAAGAGTCTTGGTGGATCAAGACCACTTATCACACTGCAAGATCCAGACCACATATTTGCAAGAACACGACCAAGACTAACATGGTTGTGGTCTTGACCTTGAATTAACTCAGCACTACTTGTGATATATATTATAATCAGTAGTATCATGCTCAATTATTTGTGTCATGCTATGGCATTATTCTTTTTAGTTCCATTTGTCTATCGTTTCTAAATTCTCATTGTAGGGAACTTAACGTACACCTCCACGTTTTTGTTTTGATGTTCTAATAAAAGGATACTTGAAAACGGAATTCCGTGAGAATTTCTCCGAAGAGTTTCTTATAAGAAAGTGAAGTGAAAATTGAGAAACAAGACACAATAAAGCGGACTACAGTTACAGTTGGTGAAAGATTAACAAGAAATACTGGCTTCAGGTGGGCAGAATTGTGGGTGATAACTAAGAAGTACAACAATTAGTATTCTATTGAACAGGTGACTTCTTCCATTCCTGATGTATTTGATTCGACTTTTTGTCTAACAATTCCATCGATAATTTCGGAACCGCAACCTTCCAGGGGTTTGAACGTTTTCAAATAGCACAAAATTTCAAATCCTAAACAAGTTTGACGGAACATAATACCTAGTAATTAATATTAACGTTCCAGCATGTATGTATGTTATATTAATAATGTGAAGTTTGTGACCAAGAATCCACTGCTGTTAAATTATACGATTAGGAAGATGTACCATAATTATCCAGTAAATGTTGTAGCGAAACTACGGCTCAAATAGCCCCAAGCCTCAAATTGTTCACGTTACAATCTTATATAAGCGTTCTGAAACAATTGCACCTCTTTAAAGAAAGTTCCGTTTAGTCACATATTTTTTTTAATTTCAAGATGCAACTCTACGGAAAATCTATTAATATTTACTTTGTCCTTTGAAATATTAAAATGTCAGAGTAGAAAATTAAAAAAGACGCTTCAAAAAGAATTAATGGTAGTTTTTTAATAAAAAATGAGAGAGAAAACTTGTAAGTAACTTGTGTTTGTTGAATTAACATCTAAAATTTTGTTCAATTATTTTGTGAAACAAGTCGTTTTCCTTTTCCATTTAAAATGCGATTTATTCCCAGAAAATGTAGAAGATTGTAAAAAAAATTAATTGCTTCGTCCAAGTAATTTTTGGTTATAATTTTTTTAATAGATTAGTATCATATCAGCACTATATAACTCCTTTGATCTTATTAATTTACTTAATAACCCCCTGGCTTTACTTTCTTTGGCTATCCTCTTATCTATTTCAGTCCGCTCTTTATTTTTATTTGACAGTCTTGCTTCCAGGTAATTGAATTCAAAACTTTTTCTATCTTATACATTTTGACCTTCTCCGCTTTATACTCTTTATGTATCACTTTCTACCAATCATATTTTATCATAGCACCATATATTTTGTTTTCTCTTGGTTTATTTTTATTCCAAAACTTTTTTCAGCCTCTTTTAGTTTACAGAATGCTCTTTCCATTTCTTTCTTTGTTCTGTCCAAATTTATCTAATACAATTCCATTACTCGTCACTCTACTGTTATCTAATGTCATCTACAATTTTTTTCGTGATTCCTAGTAGATTAAAAGCAATATATATTTTATTAATATGTACTGTGTCATAAGTCTGCTTAAAATCCATAAACATAATATGACGGCCTAGATGTTGCTCACAGCTTTCATCCTTAATCGTCTTAAGGGTAAATAACTGATAGATTTTTCTCTTCTTTTCTTGAAACCCCCTTGGTATTCTCCCATTCCCTTCTGCATTCTTATGGTTTTTCAAATTTCCTATTTGTTCTAAGATTATCACTTAGTTCTTCCATAAGATCCTCATATTCTATTTCTTCTCCTATATATTCCTCCTGTTCCGGTTCTTCTCCATCTTTCAACTTTTGCATGTGGATCTATTAAAAGTCTTCCCTCATTGTCCCTATATAGTATGTAGTACATGGTAGTTAACTGTGCACTCCCTTGATTTTTTAGCCGAGAAAGGTTTGAAAGATCAACTAAGAGTATCCCTACCTTACATCAAAGGTGTAACAGTAAAAATTTGCAGAATCTTCAAACCCCACGGTATTCGCACAATCTTCATATTGCCTCCAGCCTTGCCCAATATCGTATATCGTGTCCATACCGGACACACAATCGATTTTAATATAACCAAAACTATCGCCCCACTCCGCTCCTTCAAGTCCAGGATTATTCGAGAAGCTATCGAAATAGAGAAACGTCCAAACTGTCTGAACACAAGGGACGATAGCCAGAGATTGCCGGCAACTTGGAAACATCTTAATCCAATTCGTTTCAATACCACTCCGGCCAACAAAAATATTTTCTCTAAAATTTCACTTATAATAAAATAAGCTGCACTTCGCATTTGGAAAAATACAAGGTTCTTTCAAAATAGTATAGTAAAATACAAGTAATAAAAAGCTTTTCATTCCAGCAAAAGCTCAAAATTCGTACACGAGCACGTAGTGCGAGTGGCCGAAGGAACGAATGGCTGGAATGGCCATCTGTTACTAGTGTTTTATACTATTTTCTCTGTTTCGGGTTGTATTCACATTATTTATTTATAGAAAAATTGTTAAAAATATACATTAGGGAAATTACAACGTAAAGTAAGTGGTAGCAATAATTCATGTTTGACAGTTGATTTTGGATTATTTGGATTTGATTGCTTCATAAAGCCAGAAAAAAACTCATCCTATAAGCCCTATTGTCGGGTAAAGAACTTAAATTTACAACACCAGAGTTGCGGGACGTGGTCTCTACCGCCATAAATAATTTACTAGCTGTTAAATCAGAAAACCATCATGATACAGAATATGTATATGTTTGTTCCAAGTAACTTAATTCTCCTACTCCTACTCCTTCATAACCATGATATTGGAAGTAGGCTTCCAAGAATGAGAGAAAGTAAGAGAATAACAAGGGACTTTAGAGTATCCCCTTATAGGATATCTCTAGTTATTAAAATTATTCCGGAGATTTGATCATTTTGGTGAATGAAGAGTGACACCAAGTCATATGTGAGTTTTAGCATATGTTAATATTTGTAGTCACTTCAACAAGAAACAGTATGATTCATAATAACCCATATTCTATATAATTATATGTTTTTCGAAAATCAACAAATAGTACAAATAATTTTCTAGAGAGTAGTCATAAATAACTATTTATAATTGTGTATAGAACCAAAATATTTTCATCACAGGAACGCATTTTTCGAAGCCCTGACTGACTCTCGGGTAATAATTCATATTTTTCAGCATAATTTGTAAGTGTTAATGAGTTGTGTGAAGCGTTCGAAAATGTAATTTATTAGTGCAATATTTCGGTAATTGTTAGGATCATCTATCGGAACTTTTTTAGTAAAATGAAACATTTCAATTTATTTATCTAGTAGGATACTATTACTGCCTTATCATATTTGAAATCATGTTTTTGTAAAACTCTTACTTATTTCACGTTTCCTTGGTCCTTTATTATTATATTTAACAAGCGGCGCGCGGCGTATCGAAGAATGGATTTGAAAACATCTAGATAAAAAAAAGACGATTTGGTTCCGAATTGTCTTAACTAATCTAATGTACAACCATTGAAATGCATATGCGTATCAACTACCCTTATATTGTTTGTCAACCCACGCCATTTGCATTGGTATTGTTGCTATGTGCTAAGTACGGTGCTCCGAAAAAATGTTTGAAACAATTTATCAGCTCACCGACTTCGAAATCGGTTATTGATATGGTTTTTGAAAACAATACAGCAGTGGAAAAACGTAAGCAAATACGATATGGAGTACTAAAGTGAGTTTAGAGCTTATCTGTCATTCCAAGATCGATCCCTTTTTTGATTATGTGAGTGTACTTCTGGTACCGGATACCATTTATCGATCCAACTTTGGTTTCAACAAAGGCGAGGCATCGAAAATAAATGATTTATCAACACAAGCATATTATTTTCATTGTTTGGAAAATAAAACGATGTTTTTCATTGAAACTACTGTAATGTTTCAAGCAAACATTAGATTGTAATAAAATTTTTACAACTATATTTTGAAAGTTACGTGTTTTTATTGAGCTTTAAATCCTTGACGTTCCTTGCAAGTTTTATATCTTGAAAAACTATTTTGGAAAATTGGAAACAATCACAATTTCGCTCAAATTGGAGATTTATATGTGTTTCTGATTTTTTCGTCTTATAAAACAAGGATAGTCCAGAAATTAAACTTCTTTATATCGTTTAATTATTTTTGTTAACTACATTTTCATAGAGCAATTATACTTTTTTATACAATTTTAGGTGAGGCACAATCTTGAAGAAGAATAACTTTCAGTCTAGAATCCCGTAATACAATAATTTCATACCAAGACTATGGTTACAAAAACCAGTGGATTATGGTGTTTGTATCAATATTTCTGGCAATTCAGTTTCTATTGTTTCATTGATTCCTTTACGTTACGTAAGTGTTAAGAACGACAGATCATAACTCGAAATAATTAAATTCGAAAATAATTTCAAAGGTGAACAGTAGATATTTTATATACCTATTGATAGCTAGACTTTACCCGCCTGATGGTTCTTAATATGAAAAGAGGATAGCGCTAGTGAGCGTCTGCTGAATATTTAACTACACGAATCAAATAGTTTGCTGGTGTTGTTTTCTGTTCGTATTAGAGATTCCGAATACAAGGTTGTTGCACAAATCTGATGAGATTCAAAAGCGTTGAAACAAGTCAGCAGTTGCCCTCTCTTGTTTTAATTACGATCCTATAGATATGTCGATATTGTTAGAAATGAAGTTCTTCGGAGGAAATGTGTATTTTCTTGGTCCTTTATTATTATTTTTATCTAAGCTGAATGCTAAGTATGAATATTTCATCGGTATCAAGCGACGTTTCGAAAACTGAATGTGAAAACATTCAGATAGAAAAAGACGATTTGGTCCGAATCGTCTTAACTAATCCAATGTACAAACATTGATATGCGTATGCGTATCAACTACCCTTATCTTGTTCGTCAACTCATGCCATGCGAAATCGAAAAGATATTTGCTCTCATCTCACTATTGACAAGAAAAACAAATTTTCTTAAAGAATAAGTAACAATGATCCATCAAATTTATGCAGAGTAATTAGATATGTTTAGTGTGCCAATATTATATGTGGCGATAAAAAACGCCGGGAGACATTATGTAAATGTCTTTTCTTGCATCAGGATAATGCATCTCGTCACGGTCGCCATTGCAACAGTCGCAATAGCTAAGACAGGTTTTGAATTAATGAAGTATCCGCCATATTCTCCAGATTTCATTGACAGCAATTACTAATTATGAAACTAGCGTTTTATAAAAATTTTAGAATATCGATGGGAAAATGTGGTTTCTTTGATAAAAATAATGTTGAAAACGTGCCTATTTTTAATTTTAAGCAGACCAAGGATCAAATTCAAACATTAAGCAACTTCACGTTGTGGCAAACCTTCAGTGGTAGTATAATTTCAATGTATTTGGTTGGGATTGGAACGTCTCTGAGATATATTTTACAACGAGAATTAACACATGAATTCAATCAAAACCAAAGCAATAAAGAAAAATAATAACGTAGTTTGGTTTACAAGTTTTTGCTAAAGGTGATACAAACAAAAAAAATGAGGACAGGAAAATTTTTCCCAATTCTACCTTCAAATGATAAAATAATTGATTCTATGATCATGTCTCTACATCTCTGAGCAGTAATTCTGGTATCTAAGTCTCATTCCTTTCAAACCAAGATGCAGTTACTGATATGGAACCTGGACGCATCCGTGAATAACCAGTTTCGTTGATGGTGGATATGATGCACTCCTTCTTGCCCTTAAACCTTCTATATTAACCTCTGTTAGTGCTAGTTTGTAGATTGTTTTGGGAAGTCGTTTTAGCTTTACAGCCACTCTGCACCTATACCTATCAGATATATGTTACAAGACTTTACATCTTATTGTTCTGCTTCCATAATACATACAATCCTCCGAAGGGAGGCTATTTTTTGGAGTTTTTGTGTCCCACTTCCCTAGGTATAACTACTACTCCTCCAAGGTATTTAAGCCTTTTAGCTGTGTAGGACTTTCGCAAACCAGATGCTCTGCTGTTTCAATGGCAAATACTCTTAAGCACAATTGTTTATTGCTAGCAATTCTAACTGAAAAATGATGATTAATGTTCCTAGACATATAGAGAGCTTGTATTTTGGCCCAGATATACCCGGTACAGCTCCTTGCGCTAGCTTCGAACCATCTGTGTACCAGAAAGATAGAAGGATATCAACATGGTATGAACTTGGTCTATTGGGTTTTTCTGGCTTTCTAGCTTTATTAGCTCTAGAATTCTTAGGTGACCTGTCAGACTATGAGCTGAAGAGGAGACGGTTTCAGAAGCGCCTCTACCTAGACAATTTAGCCTTTGAATGGAGTTTAGTTTTTTCTGAGCTGTTAAATGTTCAGTTTTCGACCACCAATCAAGCGCTGTATATGTGATCATGACTTTAATGACTGTTTCGTATATTTTAGGCTTTAATCCCCATGTTTTGCCAACAAGCCTGCGACAAGTTCATATAGTCGCAGTTTGCAAGTACCCTGTTCGAGGTGATTGTTCCAAGTAAATGTTTTATCCAGGATGACTAAATCTTTGGCTTCAATGGAAAGTAGTTAGATTAGTAGGATTGCCGAATTGTGGAATTTTTCAAATAACTACCAATTATCATCATATATAAACTATCATTACATATTTTATACAATGTAGGTAAGACATTTGTCGTCATATAGATAGTAATAGTACTTACTGCTAATTAGACTCCAAATAAATACTTACCTAAAACAAAAATGTTATATTAGAAAATGTGGATACTACAATGACGTATTTTCAAAATCAGTCAAAAAAAAAGAAAAACACTTATAAAGGAGAACTGGCAAACGTGTGCGTTTTGTTTTCAACGTTCTAATGAATACTAAATATCAATAATCATTGATAAAAAGGTTTATGAATATAAAAATTTCAGTAGAATGTCACGATATATGATAATCAACGTAGCTCTTCCACTATACCCCACTTTTTTGTAATTTTACTAGCACCAATACTAATCATTATCAATACTCGAGAAATCTTTTATTTATGTAACCTTAATTATTTTCCAGTTTTCTACCTATCCTAGAGACAAGGTCATCTTTACACCCTGTATATTTGTAAAATAACTACGTATAGAGATTATAAGTTTTTATAATGTAGTCACAGAACCATATTCATTTAGATTAAATTGAGAAAAAAAGATTTGATCTAATTCAAGAACATTTCAGGAAAATTTTTTTGTAAAATAGGATATTTAGAAGATTGATTAGAACTCTAACAAAGAGTTTATTTTGAGGAAACCGAAGATCACTTACCAAATTGAATAATATAATGGAACTAACACGCATAGAATCTAGTGGCTCATACATTAGTAGATAATTTATACAATGGCAATCGATAGTTCAACCTTATGGAAATGATTTGTTGCACAATTAGTGAATTCAAATGGTAAGGCGATGATACTGATTTAGTTAACATTGTTAAAATTGCCGTGATATCATCTGTGACCTGTGAACTTCACACGATAATTTCAACTAATATATCAATGTCTAATTGACTGAATGATTGAACTTAAGGGCATGAATAATTCAAATTTCCTGAGAATATTGTTGAATGAGTAAAACATTTATAAAGCAAATATCAACTTTCATAGCAAGGTTTCAAAATTTAAAGTAAATTACAAGGATCGGCATAAAAGTGTATAGATAAGTATTATAAAATAAAAAATACCATTATGTTAGTTCAGCTTCTTAATGTTAGAGAGAAAGAGGCCTTTAATGGTCTAGTCACGCCACTGCTACTCAATTACGATGAAATAATTTCCTCATCTAAATTTTGTACTTACACTATTACCAAATGTAAAGCATACTATGTTAATAATATTCATTTTGACTATGTATACAGAAACAAATCGCTTCTTTAAATGTTTTTTGCCAAATAGTACTAGTACTAGTGGTAATTGTTAGTTTTCTACTTGTGTTAACCGCATTATAATTATGGTTAGGTAAGCATGTTGGTATAATGGAGGCGTACCTCCTACCGACAATATGGACACTTCAAGTAACTAGCTCTACGAGATAGTTCACTATCAAGGACAAATGGTTTGGAAAGCAAGGTAGGTCTGTTTAAGAGTATTCGTTGGTTGGGTCTTTTTTCATACCATCTACACTTAGTGCTTCCTTTGACTATAGACCAGGCAAATTGCCAATACCACTGTTGAATATCAGTCTGAATTAAACGAAACTTTTAAAAATTGCTAAGCAAGAAAAAATTCCTTTGAAACCCAAAAATAATTATTCAATATGGCTAAAAACTGCATTGACTTAGTAACGTATCCCATATAATTGTAAAATTCGATACTGTGTACAGTTTTAGAAATATTTTGATTTGAAAAGTATGAAGTAATAACCGATGCTGCTATAAAGTAATGATGAAGTTATTAATCAAACAAAAAATCATAAGAAGAAAATTAAAATAAAGAATAAGATCATAAAATAAAATTCAATTAAAGTGTTCAAAATGTCTTCCATTTTCACGAATAGGCAAGTATCTATTAATGTTCAATACCGTTGAGGATTAGCTATGAGGTCACTAAAGTGATTTTGAATTCTGTCTTTCAATTCTTGACGTGAATTTACCTCTATAGCACCGACATTTTATATAGGATACGACCAAACATTGCAATCCAAAAGATTAAAATCGCATGACCAAGGAGGCCAGTGAATCTAAGTATCTGTACCTCTATACCAATCCATCGATTCGGAAAATGGTAAATCATCCAATTACGACCCCTTCTTATTGTAATAGTATAACACACCTTTCGGTTTCTAAACATAGACAGACTTTTATTGTCTTTATTGTAAATACATACAGGCACAAAACAACCCCTAACAAGAATTAGGGAAAGAAATGATGTAAAATAGATGACTATAAGCAAAGTGCCTTGGAGCTCCGTTGTGCATAAATCATACGAGATCTTCGCTCGTTTAGCGTTAAATATTCTAAAACCTTGAATAACTGATTGTTCAAACAATTCAGGTACATATCCATATTAGAATTTCCAGCTAATGTGATAACCTTAACGAAGTATTTGAAAAAGACGTATTTGTTTGTTTTCCAAATTCCATACACTGTTGAATTTGATTAGCTAAATTCAAAATAATATTTTTAATATTTTATTTATGGTTCTTGTTGTTTTTGGTTCTGAATTCTTAGATTCTCGATAACGTCGTTCAATAGATCTAATCTTGGTAAGTTTCTTCTACGAAACTTTTCTGCATAACGTATAACAACTAAACTAGAGTTTTCTGAACACTCTCCTAAGGTTACTAACACATCAGTGTATTAAACATTTAAACACATTTTGATTAACGATATCTAATTTCACATGTAGCAAGGTTTCAAAAATTGAATTATTGTCAACTAAAGATAAATGATAGTTTTTTGTGGAAAACATGAAGAAAATCAAAATATATGGATTTTTATGAAACATTACAAATCAGGACAGCGGTTTAACGATGAGGTTCTATTTACGCTACATAAAATTTGTATTTCACATGTTGCATAATAATAATTAATAACTATATGATAACTTTAAACCAGTATCAGTTATTACTACATAATTTTTATATTAATTCAATCACACTGTATTAAGATTTACCAAGAGAACCTTTTTGATGTAAAATTGAGTGATATTTAAAGTCACTTGATATTTTGCTGAATAAATCCAATATTGAAAAAGTTATGTACTGCTGTAAATTCATAGGATGTTGCTGCGCCTGAAACAAATTCGTAAAAAAATTGATTATAATGTTACCAGTAGTTTCGGTAAAAATGTGTAAATATTTCTTTTATTAAAACAACTTCATTGAAACACCTTGTATGTATAGTAAGTCGTTTAATAACGATCAATTTTGAGATTTAGCTTTTGAAAGCCCGATTATTGATTGTGCAATAGCCATATTTAGACTGTTGTTTCTCCTAATGAGGATGTATTTTATCCAGTTTATTCAATACTTCTGTTCTCTGCATGTTTTCTAATCACAATTTCAGTTCAATTTATTTATGTACTAAAGAAAATCGATGTAGAAGAAAATTAACACGAGTTTCATGCACATTAAAGTCGAATAAAACTTTAATGCGCATCTCTATTAAAACAACACAAAGAAATATTATGTAAACGGTTCCTAGCATACTTAAGGTTATTTGCAAATGCATTCAAAGCAAACATTTTATGGTCGTTTTTATTGTCGTCCCAGTAAATTTATTTACATTCATACCATAGAGAAGTTATCCGCGAAACTCCTGGATTACCATTTATTATCAACGTACACATTTTTGTTCTGTTTTTAGAAAGTGGGAATATACGACAGTGCATTATATGTTCGTGTATTATAGTTATTATTAACACGTTCACATTAACATTTATTTGTAAGAAAATTTTTTACATAGCTTTAACAACAGAACTTATTATATATCTCATTTCTTCCATTCGCTCAGTAGTCGGTTCGTCGGACAGCGTTGCCAGTTTTCATGAGTTTTGAATTAATTCTGGCGTGAACATACTCCCCGCGTTGAAAGCATAAGGATGGCTTTCAAAGGTCAACTGGAAGGGGGCAGATTTTTTGAAAGCTTCTTTTGATGATTTCTCCAGAGGGAGTTCTTATAGAAGCGACCCTAGCGATACCGTCAGGGCCTCTATGGAGCTTGATGATTCTACCTAATAACCACTGAGTGGGCATAGTGTTCTCGCCTTTCACTAAAACGAGAGAATCTTCTACTAGATGGCCTTGGTTGGACTTCCATTTGGTGCGTCTTTGGAGCTCCGCAATGTACTCAGATTTCCATCTGTTCCAGAAGTGCTGTGCTAATTGTTGTACGAGCTGAAATCTGGAAAGTCGATTCATTTTTATGTCGGTGACATCTTGATCAGGTGCTGCAATTATTGGTCTTCCAATCAAGAAGTGAGCTGGGGTAAGAGGTCCAAAATCGTTGGGATCAGAGCTCAGTGGGCATAAAGGACGCGAATTCAAAATCGCCTCGATTTGTGCGAGAACTGTGGCAAATTCTTCAAATGATAAATGAACTTGGGTCAAAACGCGCCTTAAATGATGCTTTACGCCTTTGACAGCTGCTTCCCACAAACCTCCGAAATGAGGAGAGTAGGGTGGTATAAACCTCCACTCTATATTCTGAGAGCTACATTTCTCGATTATAGTGTTGCTGCCATGTTTTAGAAAATCCTTTAGCTCTCGCTGTGCCCCGACGAAGCTTGTTCCATTGTCGGACAATATTTTTGATGGTTTGCCTCGTCTAGAGACAAAACGATATAGCGCTTGAATAAATGATTCTGAAGAAAGGCTAGAAATCAATTCCAAATGGACTGCTTTAGTTGATAAACAAATAAATACGCCAATATAACATTTACTTAAACGACAACCTCTACCTTTCTTATCGTTAATCATAAATGGCCCCGCGTAATCAACTCCCACTATTGAAAATGCACTAGAAGGATTAGTTCTATCGCGCGGTAAGTTGGCCATAATTGGCTGTATGGTTTTAGCATTGAATTTGAAGCATTTCACACAATTCTTAACAGTCTTTCGTGCAAGATTTCTACCGGATATAACCCAGTAATTTTCTCTTATAGTGCTTAAGAGCAGCTGAGGGCCGCCATGCAATAGGCGGTCATGTTCTTGTAAAAATAGTAGCTTTGAAAAATGATGCTTTGAATTGATCAAAATTGGATGCCTTTTGTCAAAAGAGTAATTTGAATGTTTTAGTCGCCCTCCTACGCGTAGCAAACCATCGGGTTCTAGAAAGGGACTAAGACTTAATAGATTACTATGGGAGCTCAAAGGCTTGTTATTTTTCAATGTTTCAATTTCGGTAGAATACGATTGAGATTGACAAATTCGAATGAGACATTTTAGAGAATCACTTAACTCCTGTACTGTAAGAGAACCGCCTCTTCTGCGATTTCTCTGAAGACAATTATCCTTAAATCGTAAAATGTATGCCATTGTTCGTTGCATTCTTGAGAAATTTGAGAAACGTTCAAAGGGAAAACTCAGAGTAGGGGGCGCAACATTGGTCAGAAGACTGGATTTAAGTTCAGGTAAATCATGAACCACCTCCAGCTTGTCATTGGGCCAAAAACTTGGGTCCTTAGCTAGCCAAGTAGGGCCGCGCCACCACAAATCAGAGTTTAAAATTTGACTAGGATATATTCCCCTTGAAGCAATATCTGCTGGATTATCGTGGGTGGGGATGTGCCTCCAATCGGCGTGTTTAGTGAGAGACTGAATTTCTGCCACTCTATGGGCCGTGAATGTTTTTAGCAGATTCGGGCTTGTGCGTACCCAAGCTAGAGTTATAGTTGAGTCCGACCAAAGTGTGAAAGATTTGAATTGAATTTTCAAAGCAGTTTTAGCTTTATCTGTTAGGCGGGCTAGAAGCAATGCTGCGCATAATTCCAACCGCGGGATTGGTATTGTTTTTATAGGTGCCACCTTTGCTTTGGCGCATAACAGGGATACATGAACCTTTTGATCGGAATCAATACTTCTCAAATAAACACAGGCTCCGTAAGCCTTTTCCGAAGCGTCAGCGAAACCATGCAGTTGTAATTCAACAGCATTCTTGCAAATAGCTTGTCTGTTTAACTCAAGATCGTTCAAAATAAGAAGCTCCTTCTCCAACCTTACCCAATTTTCAGATATAGCTTTTGGAATAGCGTCATCCCAGGCTAATTTATTTTCCCATAATTTTTGCATTATCATTTTTGCGATAATAGTACATGGGCTTAGTAAACCAAGGATGTCGAATATTTTTGATATAGTAGATAAAATTGTGCGTTTTGTGACCTTTGTACCTATAGGATTGGTATGAATTTTATATTGAAGCTTATCGTTATTGCAAACCCATATCAAGCCTAATGTTTTTGTTTTGCCATCATGCGCAAATTCTAGTATATCGGATTTTAAATCATTTGAACTTATATTTTTGAGCGCGTTGGTGTCGTTAGAGCACCATTTTCGGAGTGCGAAACATCCCGATTTAAGAGTGTCACTTATCGCTTTACATATGTATTGCGCATGCTCAAGTGTAGGTGCACCTGTTAACAGGTCATCTACATAAAAGTCGTGCTTAATGATTTCGGCTATTTCCGGGTTCATTTCTTGAATATCCTCAGCGAGTTTAGCTAAACAGCGTATTGCAAGATAACTGGCAGAGGCTTGCCCGTATGTAACGGTATTTAGCTGGTAGACTTCCAGGTTATCACTCGGATTTTCGCGCCATACAATTTTTTGCAAATGCCTTTGCTCGGGCGTTATTGAAATTTGCCGGTACATTTTAACTATGTCTGCCGAAACTACATAGTTATATTTCCTAAACCTTAAGACTATTGATAGTAAATCGTCTTGTAAAACGGGTCCAATGACTTGAATATTGTTGAAGGATAGACCGTTGCTAGAGGGCGCTGATGCATCGAAAACTACCCGTAGTTTTGTGGTCAAACTCTCTTCTCTCAAAACTCCGTGATGCGGCATGAAATATTCGAAGCTTGAATCATTGCCGTTACAAATTGTCATATGGCCTAGCTCTTTATACTCGTTCATAAATTGTATATATCTGCTGTGCAGCATTGGATCTCTCCTGAATTTTCGTTCTAATGCATAGAAACGTTTTTCGGCTTGAGCTTTCGACTCACCTAAACTAGAAGGTTGTTGCTTCAAAGGTATAGTGACTGTAAAACGTCCGTTCGCGTCTCTGGTAGTAGTTTTGATGAAATTGTCCTCGCAAAATTGTTCATCTGGAGAAAGTTGTCGCGTGCTAGATATTTCCTCGATTTCCCAAAATTTGGCTATTGAATTTAATAATTCCTGGTTTATACTTAAATTACAAGAAGCCTTTTCAACGTTGTTAGTACTTATTTGCCCAGATACAACCCAACCTAGCACTGTATCAATTAATAGCGGCATATTTTTTCCTAACGAAATTTTGTTATTGCTTAAAATTGTCCAAAATAGGTCCGCGCCAATGAGCATGTCTACTGGTCCGGGAATGTTGAATTGTGGATCAGCTAGCTTTAGATCACCTGGAATCGCCCAAGATTGCGTGTTGATTCGACAACACGGCATCACACTTGTAATCTCTTTTAGAATATAACAATTGCCATGCGCTTTAAAATTGGTGTGTACAGATTTAAATGAAACCTTACACCTTTTACTGACCTTTGAAATATTGTTTGAAATTCCGAAAATTGAAAGATCTGTTTTATGTGTCGCAATATTCAAACGCTTTTGCAAATCCTCCGTTATAAAGGAAGTTTGAGAACCACAATCTAATAACGCTCTTGCTTTGTGAAAATTATTGAAATTGTCTGAAATGAGTAAACAGGCGGTAGATAATAGCACCTGCCCCGCCGCTGGTACCACTACGCCACTGCTTAGTGCTGCGGAACTTGAGCTCGCGTTGTCCGCTATCTCGAGTTTTTCATGCAAAATTGTATTGTGCCAAGCTTTACACACTTTGCAAGGCCCTAATTTACACTGTTTGACAGAGTGACCCGAACGCAAACAGTTATGGCAAAGATTTGATTTTTTGACAAAATCTTTTTTTTGTGTTATTGTTAATCCGAGAAACTCTGCACAACGATATATTGAATGCTCTTTCTTGCAATAGGAGCATGTATATGTACTTGAGGTCAATGACCTTACTCTACTTTGTTTATTGAATTTATTTTCCTCATTACTAAATTTTGAATCTGATTTATTTAAACTGAGACTGTTCTTTGATTCTAACATATTAAGAAAATTGGAACGTTTTTGTAAAAATTGTAGGAATTTATCTAACTTTGGCAATTTTTCCTGATCTCTATTTTCCCTTTCCCATTCAAGGTTTGAGCTAGTATCTAATTTATTAGTAATCCAAAAAATTAGTAGAGGATCCCAATTAGTTATATTTTGCCCCAATTGTTCAATAGATCCCAAATGTTTGTGAATATCGTCAGCTAAATTTTGTAGTTTTTCAGCTGTCGGTTTTTGTATATTTTCTAATGAAAAAATAGCTCTAATATGTTCATATATTAATTTTTTAGTATTGTCAAATCTTTTTGAAATTGTGGCCCATGCCACTTCATAATTGTCGGCCGTATATTTGATTTTGGAAATGGACGCCGCTGCTGTTCCTCCTAGTGCACTTCGCAAGTAATAAAAATTTTGAATATTATCTAATTTTTTACTATCATGAATAAGGCATTTATATGTGTCCCTGAATTCTAACCAATCTTCAAAGTTTCCACTGAATTTAGGAAGTGATATATCCGGAAGCTTTATACCCTCGTTTTTACAACAAGCTTTGTCTGAAATCACGCTAAGATTTGTATCATTATCGTGATTATTGTAGCTTTGTAAAATGTTTTTAGCAACAGCGATTGCATCATAATATGAATTTTCAAATCTCTCTCGTTCGATTAATTGCTCATCTAAATTTATATCATCCTGTAACTCTATTTCTAATTGATATGATTTGAATTCGTCAAGATAATTTTCGGCATCACGTAACCTATCTTTTAATTTTGTAACTTCTGTTTGGCTTAAATTAGATATAGTTGCAAATTCATTTACCGCTTTTGTGAAAATAGTTAACTGAGCTTTAATTACACCTCTTTTCTTTATTAGTTTGCCAAGTTCTGCCATTTTATATTGTCAAATTGTTCAAGCACAAACAGAGAAGCTTTGAAATCGCAAATGGAAAGAAAAATTCGGAAATAAATAATTTGGAACAAACTCACTCTGATTTCGGTCGAACTGCCTGATTCTTGCAATTGAACTAGTCGGCCAGTTGAGTTGATGTTTGGTCGCCGTGATATTGTATCGACTACTTGTTTGGTCGATCACTTTGCACTCGTTGATAGTTGCTTGCAGCACGTGGTAAATTGTTTTTGGGTTATAGTTGTTAATAATATATTGTTTATTGCGAATTTTCACTGGTTTTGTTTATAATCCGCTCGTAAGGACCATGTTTTGTATTATAGTTATTATTAACACGTTCACATTAACATTTATTTGTAAGAAAATTTTTTACATAGCTTTAACAACAGAACTTATTATATATCTCATTTCTTCCATTCGCTCAGTAGTCGGTTCGTCGGACAGCGTTGCCAGTTTTCATGAGTTTTGAATTAATTCTGGCGTGAACAGTTCGTGAATAATGAAAGAAAAAAAGGGAGTTAGTAATCAAACATATTTTTTCAATACTAGGAATAACCTACTTATAATAAACCTAATAGAATATGAATCAAAATTTGTGCCATTTGACTACGCAGGTCAAAAATTAATGTAGTGGAAACTATGTTTTCGGAAAAAAGTTGCCTATTTATAGACACTCTGGAAGATTCTTTAGACGTATTCTTGAATATCTCAGAATAAATATAAGGCAGGAGTTATATTGGAGATACGTGGCGAGCGATAGAAGATAATCTGGACAGTATGGAGCGATAGTTACGAAATTGCTGATAGTTTTGTAATTTGTATGATTTTGGTTTAATAAAGTGTTCATTAATCAACAATCTAATCGACGAACCTTACTCGAGAAACGTCGAGAAATGCGAGAAGTGGCTAGTGCGTTGAATGAGTCAGTCTGTTGTTTCCAGAGTTTACCATTGTTATCAAGAGACTGGTAATTTTCATCGAAGATGCGGTTCCAGAAGAAAAACGTGCACATCCAAGTTAATGACCGATTCATTGCAAGCACATTGCCGAGAAATTGGGCCATCACTGGTGTCCAACAAGCGCTCAGAGAAACGCGAAGAGTACTTGTGAGTGGCTGGACAGTCAAAATAAGACTTAAAGCAGCTAATGTTGAGCCAAAAAGACCAGTAAGTGGCTCCAAATTAACCCCAGCCCACCTAGCAGCCCGTCTACGATTTGCCAGAGAACACGTTAATTAAACTGACGAAGAATGGGGCTCCGTTCTCTTCTTCAACGAAAGCAAAGTGTGCCTAAATGGTAACGATAGAAGAGGAAGAATCTACAGAAGATTCGCGCGGTATTTCATAAAATGAAACATGACTTTTGAATGAGATTCCTGAATAGTGTGGGCGAGGTTTTAAACGGAAGCAAAAATCTAGTTGAAACTGACGATGAAGCGGGGGGATTAACGGCGAACCGATACATAGAAGACATTTTAGGGGATCACGTCGTTCCCTACACCAGTTTCATCGGCGAAAACTTCATCCTAAGGCAGGTCAATGCCCATCCACATACTGCAGGTTCCGTACGGCAGTATTTACAGAAATTGGCCAGCACGTATCCCGGTCTTAAATCCTATCCAGTATTTATGGGACGAACTGCACCATCCATGAAATCAAAACGGCGCTCACTAAAGAATGGGACAGCATCGAAAAGATCGAGTAGAGAAACTTATTCGATCCATAAAAAGCGATAAGTTATTATTATGTTATCATATTAACTAAATGTTGATAGGTTGATTACAAATAAATTATTATTTTGACGAATTTTAGCTTGTATTTTCTTTACCGTGAATTATAATAATTTTTCATTATTTATGATTCCTTTTCGTTTGATATTTTTCTTTTACCGAGGGAATAACTCAATAACAACATAGACTACTCTTTATAAAATTAAGACTAATGTCTTTGAGATGCTAAAATCAGATTTATGCCAGACTTTTGACGACGATGAATATTTTTGCTCACAAATGTATTAATTGAAACAAAGTTACTAAATAAAATATCCTCTAACCACAAATTAATCGATATGCATAACGTAACACATTACTAAAGAAAAACTACTGCGTTGAATGGGTGTTATTTTGATTAGTAGAAACACATTGTATATTTAAAGAACATAGAAATTTGAACATTAACACGTTAAGCAAACTCACTTTAAATATAGCAGGAAAAATTTGATAGAACGTCACAATAAAATATAATATGATAAATTCAGTTGCCCCATTGGACCCTCCACTCCATTCTTTGACTACTCTATATTAGAATCGAAATCAATTATTATTGAAACATAATCACAAAAAAAATTTATCTCTAATATATGTCTATCTCTTGCAAAGTTGTAAAAAGTTGTTTTAATTTACCGAATCCCAAGTTATTTCCCATTTTAAACTGGAACTTTATAAAATTGTTATTTTGTTTTAGGATAGACATGTATATTAATTTTTTACTTATTAGTTTTCAAAATAGATATACGTGTTTCAATCAAAAGACATCTAAAATCAAGATTATTTATCAACAAAAACATGTGATGAAAATCCAAATTTTCTCAATAGCGTTTTTTTTCAGACAGGGCAACGTTCTATTTAAATGGTACAGTAAATCACACACAACGCTCCCCAAAAATTAAGTTTTAGAAGGAATTTTCGGGGGAAGATTTATTGGTCGCGTGAATTTAAAAGCTGATCGTATAACAGTATTTCCGAACCTAATTGCGGCATGTCCGGATCGAAATAACATGGAAAAGATCGGTTCCAAGAAGATGATGAACCACCACATTATAGTCTTAATATTAGAAAGTCTCTCAATAACCAATTTGAAGAAAGATTAATTTGAAGACATGTTTCATTGGAGGAGCTAACTAGGTAACCTCATATTACCCCCTTGAGTTTTTCTATAAGGAGATAGAAAAAATCGGATCTAAGATAACCGACCAAAAAATTTAGAATTAATGGGATGAAATGAACACAAAATAATTCGTATAACTTCGTACGTGATCGAAAACTCTGTAAATTAGGTCTACCATCGTCGTGGCCTATGTGAACGAGATACAATTAGGACAAATTCTGTAGTTTTGGTATGATTAAGTGTTTAGTGATTATTAAAATTAAATGTTTCAATTTTTTTCTTATGTGAATAATTTAAAAAAATATAGCTTCCTATTTAAAAACGATTGATGGCGTCATAGCTTTGAGTTTATCAAAATATGTTATACATAAAAAGGTGATATTTTATCGAAGTTTCATTATTTTATCCAAACAACCTACGAACCCAAGAAATTAGAAAGAGGAAAAAAGGAAAAAAATAAATTTATATATATATATATATATATATATATATATATATATATATATATATTAATCGGGTTAAAACGTTCTTCGCCGTCTTCCGATTCCCAGTTTCCATTTTTCTCGATCTTCCCAAAGATCTTCTTCCAATCCTCTCTCTCGAATATCCTTCTCGATACCTTCTCTCCAGCTTAATCTTGGTCTTCCTCTCTTTCTTCTTCCTTGTGGTGCCCAATTTAAAATTTGTTTGGGTAGGCGGTCTTCAGGCATTCTTTGGACATGTCCGTACCATCTTAACTGATTCACCCTAATGTCTTCCGTAATCGTATGTTGCACTTTCATGAACTCCCTGATTTTGTCGTTTCTTATTTTTTCCAGTCTTGATATTTCTGCCGCGCGTCTCCAATAATCCATTTCTGTGGCTTCAAGCATTTTGACTGTTTTTTCTTTTAGAGGCCAGATTTCGCTTCTATATGTTGTTATACTTTTTATTATGCTATTGTATATTCGATGTTTGTTTTCCTTGGATATTTGTTTGTCCCACAATACACTATTTAGTTGTCTTATTGCTTGTCTTCCTTGGTTATTTCTTTGTGTTATTGCTTCATCTAATCTTCCATCATTAGTGATGATCATGCCTAGGTATTTGTATTTTGTACAATGACTTATTTTTTGTTGTGTTTCTTCAAGTATTAAATTTTGTTGTTCTCCTCCAATACACATATATTCCGTTTTAATAAAATTTACTTCTAACCCCATTTCCTGTATTCCTCTACTAGCTTTCTTGTCATATATTCTAAGTCTTCGTAGTCCTGTGCCAAGATTATTTGGTCATCTGCAAAACACAGGGTATATAGTGTGGAATCGATTAGTGGGATGCCCATGTTCTTACATTTCCTTTTCCAGTGTGCTAGTGCGTGTTCCAGGTATATCTTGAAAAGTGTGGGCGACAGACAGCATCCTTGTTTTAACCCCTTATTGATGGAGAATCCTTTTGAGACCTTGTTTCCTATTTTTACTTGTGATTTACTGTTTTCATAAAGCTTTTGTACTGCTTTTATTAGGGCCGCATTTATATTTGTTCTTTCCAAGGCATCCCATAGTTTTGTTTGCGGTACGCTGTCATATGCTTTTTTAAGGTCAACATACAAAAGGTGGAGTTCTTGATTTTTGGCGGTTTTCTTATCAATTATTTGCGAAATCGTAAATAAATGATCAATAGTCGATATATATATATATATATATATATATATATATATATATATATATATATATATATATATATATATATATATATTATATAAATGCATCTAAATTTAGATGCATTAATATATCAAATAATAATATAAACGGTTTCCCATTGGGAAAGTGGCAATGAAACACCAAAGTGGACTAACTTTAATATATTTTCCGAGCTTTCGAATACTTAGTATTCATCGTCTGGGAATAAAATTATGGTCAAAATATAAGAAATATGTATAAAATTAATAAAATCTCTACTCACAATGATTAATTAAGATTGTCTTAATTAATTATTGAGCCGTAATAATAGTAATAGTAATGGGCTAGAATTTGATGTATTTAGGAAAAGGTACATTCAAGCTGATTATTTCCAATGTATCCAACATAAGATAGCTAGCCTTCATTTCCTGGTACACAGTTTAATTCACTTTCCACTCACATCGAGAGATACTATAAGGTAAGGACCTTTATTGAGGATGAAGCTGTACTAATGACATAAATATTAATAATGTAAAATTTGAATGCTAAATGTGAGAACAGCTTAAATAGGGACAAAGGGCCAATCCTTTACAGCACACTCTATAGTTTAGTAGTTAAGGAATCAATGTGAAGATTGCCGTCAAAGAGGTTTTCCCGTTGGAATCAATTTTCGCAGGAGAAGGTTTATTGTTGGGAAAATTTAGTAAGAAAAAGAAAAGTCAATTTAATAGGTTTTAGTTTACCTTCAGTCTCTGAGAACGATAACTTAGATATCGAAACGCGCTTCAGACAGTGTAATTGTGAGTGTTGGTGTAGTGGTAGTATGAACAGTGTGTTCAGTATAAAAATTTTTTTGTGGAAAAGACCCATCTTAATTTCATACGAACAATCACCTTCTGAAATTTGTCGCATGAATTTAGAAACACCCTGTATATGTATTAACTTAAAATATCTTATTAGGCAAATTCAATTTCTTAGACAACATGAATATTTTCCAATTTAAAGTGTTCTCAACTAATTAACGATTTACTTTTAAATCTGTACTACACTAATTAATCGGTTTTTGATCTCCGTCCATTGTTCAACAATTTTCACATTATTTCATCCCCATTTCCGTTTGCTGTTAGAATAAAATGAATGAACAAAAGTTTTCGTTGTTTTCGCATGCCCTGAAAGATCGGAGATAGCTATAAATTGCGCAGACGACTCTTAAAATTTTTGAAATTTCACCAAAATAAAAAACGACACTGGCTTGCGTCCAGATAGATGTCGTACAAGTCATTGAGAAAGTACGCTCGGCTTTTTGGAATGTTAATATAACAAACTATTTATACACAGGCGTTTAGATTTATTAAAGAAGAACTTAGATTAGAATCGAAGTAGTGATTTAGTGGACGACCCGTCGCAATACTTTATTTTGAACTAGATATTTTGATTAATGTCTCCAAAATGTTATTTTGAAAAACACTATTTATTCAATGTAACGGAAATTATACATTTAAACCTTTTAAACTTTTATTTTTTATTGAAATGACACTGAATTATAGTTTGCTAGAAACAACATAAAGTATAATCGACTTGGAGAGTGAAAAATCCAAATGCAATAGGTTTTGTAGGGGCTCAAGAGAATAAGAGGTAAAACAAAAAGAAACTGGATAGAGGGAATAAGGGTGATAGAGGGTAAGACAGGAAAATGAAATATTTACAACAACCAGGAAACAAATGAAACATTGGGTACAATAGGAACCAGATCCGAAATCTTTATCGGACAATAGAAAATATACAATAAATTAAAAACTTGTATAGTAATGTTGAAAAATAATTTTCCAACCAACAATTATCTACTATTTATATAAACACGCATTTTGAGGAGACATCAATTTTATAGTTCTTAAAATCAGAATATTAATTATCCAAAATTACTACGTGCACGTCTTACATATTGTACTGTTATTTCCAATCGTGTTTCCTGAACAATTAAGCAAAATGCATTTATGATATTACAATTCAGAAGGTGGATATTATATAGACATAACGGGTATAAAATATTTCCTATTGTTTAAATGTTAAAAGAGCCATACAAAGAATATAAAATTAGAAACAAACAAAAAATTAAACGAAGATCTTTTTCAAATGAATATTGGTCCATATTACAGTCAACTCTACAAACAAAAAACGATTTCTCAATATAAAAGCCTGTATCTGATTTTCATTGTTTCTGGGCAAGAGTTTATAAAAGTTCCCCTCTGGTACTGTAGTGATATTTTTATAAATACCATGAATTTATTTTTAAATATAAACCGATATTTACATTACATACCACTTCATATATCAATAAACTATAATCAACATGATTAATTTGTATAATGCAGAAATCTACAAAAAAGGATTTTAAACCATCAAATTTTAGTTGAAAGATGCAATTTTGTTGATCATCGCAGGATAAGTGCAGTGTACAAGACTTAAAGAAAAGTCGAAACGTCAATTTTATCTATCTAATGTAAAAAAATAATAAAATTTTCACTTACAATAATTAATTAAGATTTCCGGTGATTTTTGATATTATTAAAGCTTGTAAAAATTTTTAAACTCATAGAATTCAAAATTCAATATTCAAATTGACGATGATAGAAATATTGATTCTGGTTACTACAGGAATTTACATTATTTTTGATTTGTTAGATTATGAATGACGTTGAATTTTTATAGGTTAGATAAGTATAAGTTTTAGTGAATGATGTTTAATATCGATTGATAAATTTATGGATAACATTAAATTTCAATAGGTTAGGTCGTTATGAATGTAGTTGAATATTCATTGGCTAAAATATAAATGACAATAAATTTTATAGATTTTAGGTCGTTATAAGTGAAGTTGAAATTTATAGGTTAGGTGAGGTTAGTTGGGCAGTCAAGTCAAGATCCCGAGGCAAAGATCTTGACTTGACTGTCTTTGACCGTTACCTGATCTGAGTGTGCCCGTTGGTATGAATCCACCTTTATTGTTTACGAAAAATTCATAAGCCTACTCTATCAGCTAGACCCATTGTAGCATCAATTAACACTCCCATCGAAACCCTTACAAATTGGTTAACTGAAATTTTGACTAAATCTCATGATGATCACAATGACTATTATATAGAAGACTCCTTTGAAATCAAAGAAACTTTTAATAATATGATATTACCACCGAATTATGTATAATTAGGATTGGATGTAATATCTCTATTTAGTAATGTTCACTTAAATATGCAAAATAAATGCAGCGATATAAGTGGAAATTAGAATTAATAACATTAATTTTTAACAATATATATTTCTCTTATAATAATAAAAATTACCCACAAATTTTTGGAACACCAATGGGGTCTTCAATATCCCCTATATTAGCAGATTAGGTAATGGATTATATTTTGGACTTTGTAATATCTGTTTTACCCTTCAAATTATTCTTCATTAAAAAGTATGAGGATGATATAATTTTATCCCTTCCATATAATTAAATTGATAATTAATTATTTTACTCCAATAGTTTCGATCCTTATATAGACTAGAAAAGGAGAATACTGAAAAATCGTTACCTTTTAACGAAGATAATAAAATTTTAATTGAGTGGGATAGGAAACTATTAAGTTCAGGAAGATATATCAATTATCATTCATATCACCCACGTAACACTAAAATTAATTTAATCAAACAGATAAAACTTCTGATCCAATTTTTTATAAAAAAAAACAATAAAATACTTTACAAACTTTATTATGAAAACTCATATCCTCCGTAACTTTTAAAACGAATTTTGTATAATACATCTGACATTGACATAAACATTGAATCATCATTTTTAAACGTCATTTCTAACATTTCTATTCCATTTTTTATACACCTTTACCATATATAAAATCAGTTACTCCTAAACTTTCTGGAATCTTTAAACAACACAAAAAAATTCAACGTCATTCATAATCTAACAAAATAAAAATTCCTATAGTAACCAGAATCAATATTTCTATCAAAGCCAACATAAATTTGAATTTTGAATTATGAAACCTATGAATTTAAAATTTTTACAATAATCAATACAATTCAAAACAACCGAAAATCTTAATTAATTATTGTAAGTAAAAATTTTATTATTTTTATATTTATATACATTTATACATATTTGACCATAATTTCTTTCCCAGACGATGAATACATAAGTATTCGAAAGCTCGGAAAATATATTAAAGTTAGTCCACTTTGGTGTTGTATTGCCACGTTCCCAATAAGAAACCGCTCTTAGAATCACAAAGTAGAATAATAGCAGAAAAGATGGTATAACTAAGGAAAATAATGGAAAATACAAAGATAATTATAGAAAATCTTAAACAGGAACCAATAGGGAAAAAGATGTTTCAACTGGTACGTACACATAAAGAAAACAACACCAATGCCTAATTAGAACGTTAAATATATAAAAACATTAACATCATTTTCTCCATAATACTAAATATTCCGTTGACAAAATAGCCAATGCACGTGGTGGTCCGTATATAATAAGGATCTAGGAGAATGTGCAAAAACATAAAATACAATCGAAAAAGACAGGGCAACTATATATAATAAATACATCCAGACAGGCAAAAAAATATTGAAACTGTCTGGGATAATATTACTGTTCACAACTATCATTTTAAAAATGTCGCTGTATTATTTGATAGAAAATATTTCTACATCATCACAAAGCATTCAAGGATATTGGATAGGATTATTGTTTTTGTGGAAAATTCGCAATGGAAGTAAGAGTGGTTTTGAATTCAAATGATATAACCCGAACTAGTTTCTCATTTCTAATAATTTTCCTTGTATGCAGGTGAAATGAGTTTGATAGATTCTATATGAATTTCTTATTAAAAGTTTCAGGAAATTAACGTTGAAAATAAACAAAAATGATAATTTTCATTAGAAATTTGTTGTAATATATGAAAATGAAAGAATTTAATATCTCATAGATATCTGATACGTTACGAGGGTTGTCTGGAAATTTTCCAGCCAAGACCTTTTTCTCAATGCTCATTCTCATTATTTGAGCCTAAATAATTTTCCCATCTTCTTCGTATGATGAAAATAGAAATAAATTGCTAGTGGCCAAATCTTAGTCCGACTGTCGTCCAGTACCATTTGGTGAACGTTAATACGCTGGTTTTGCAGTTTTATGGCCGTCTTGAATGCTCGTCATCAATCAAGATGATACGACTACTTTTGATTTAAGCTGACCCAAATTTCACAGTCAGAGTCTCCGAACACAATGTCCTTTTGTCATTTGCGTAGGCGTCTTGCCTTGGAAAAAGAAATATTCAATGACAGCTCGATACTCAATTTTTTACATTTCTGCTAAACATTCAATATGGCACAAAATTCCATATATTAAATATATTTTCTAATTTATATCGATAGCTGTAGAGATTTTCAAGTTGCGGTCGGAAATTTTTCAACAACCCTCATATTTCTCAAATCGGCATAGATTTGATTTAAAGAGTAAAATTCTCAATGTGGCCAAAGCAACACAAATGAATGCGTCTTACGAGGATGTATTGATATCTATTTAGCTTTGACCAGTCCTATGCATAAACAAAATATTGCGTTACCATAGCAACGAATAATAACTTATTAGAAGTGTCAGTGTAAAGTTTGACATGAAACAAGTAAACCAGAGTTAAGTTATAAATTAAAAGTAAAAAGATGTCCACCGAAATTGTGAAAATCGAAAAATTGGAGTATCGAGCCATCATCAAGTACCTGTATTTAAAAGGGTTAAGAGGTGAACAGATTTACGAAGATATGCTTGATACCATTGGTGATCAATGTTCTTTGTATGCGACTGTGAAAAATTGGACTGCAAGCTTCAAAAGAGGTGAATTTTCCATTGAAGATGATGACCGATCGAAAAGGCCAGTTTCTGTGTAGTCCCCAAAAATATCGATGCAGTTCATGACATGATTTAATCAGACCGTCGAATTAGGCTAAAACGGATATCTGAAGCACTGAATATTTCACACCAACGCTTTCATCATGTAGTTCACGTCAATTTGGACATGAGAAAAATTACTGAAAAATGGATCCCCAAATGTTTGAATGTTGACCAAAAGCGTGCAAGGGTAGAAGCATCGCGTTCGATCTGTGCTTGATTTGAGAAGGATGTAGACTTCTTAAACCGAATTTTTACTATGGATGAGACTTGAGTACATTCTACGATCCAGAAATAAAGCAACAATCGATGGAATGGTGACACTCTGGTTCTCCAAGACCTAAGAAGTTTCGTATCCAAAAATCTGCTGGAAAAGTTCTTGCTTCAGTTTTTTGGGATTGCCATGGAGTAATCATTATTGATTTTTTGGATAAAGGTAGAACAATAACTGGAGATTACTATTCGACACTACTGTCCACTCTGCAGAAAAAAAATTAAGGAGAAAAGACGCGGAAAGCTATCCAAAGGTGTTTTCTTTTTACAGGATAACGCCTCTGCACACATTTCTCATGTTGCCATGCAAAAAATTCGTGATTTACGGTTTGAATTACTAGATCGCCCCCCTTATTCACCATATTTTGCTCCGTCCGACTATCATCTCTTTTCTTAACTGAAAAAATTTTCTTCCAACGAGGAGGTAATAAAAGCTGTGGAGGTCTGGTTTGCAGAGCAAGAAGAAACGTCTAGAGACGTTGCAGGTTCTTTGTAATAAATGTATCCAATTAAGAGGAGAATATGTTGAGTAATTAAATATTTTCTCATTGAAATTTTGTTTGGTTCTATAGTAGGCTAAGAATTTTTCAATATATCGTCGTATTTCACAATGTGAGTAATAATTTTATTACAAATTAGCAAAACTATATTCTTGTAAACATTATAATTTTGAACTTTGTTATATATTAATCAAATTCAACGAAACGTACACTGTTTGAAGAGTGATGTGCCAATTTTCAAATAATGTTTAATACGAGGGGTGGCAATTCAGTTCTGGGAATTTTTTCACGAAAAATAAACAAAGAAAGTTTCGCTTAAAATTTTATTAGCGACTTTCGCAACAGTCTCGATTTAGTTCAACACAATGAATTCAAAATTGTTGTTAGGATTTGAAGCTTCATTCGTAATCGTTTGAAGTGAACTTGTTATTGACAGTTTTAGTTTCTTTGAGCTCTAAAAAAAATAAAAAAAGACATAAGAAGTGTAGAGTTAGTGCATACTGAAATATTAAACGGTGCGTTGTCGTGGTGCCAGCCTGTCTGAACGAGCTCAGGTCGTACAGCAAACCTCAGCTGTTCCAGGGCGCTAACATAAAGCTGTACAGTCAATTTCTGATCAACAGGACGAACGATGCCGTAGATATCGATTAATATTATTATCAGTCGCGACTTTGTTTATGGGTTTTGGAATCATACTCAATTATAAGCTTCAAGTCAAGTGTTTACTCAGACTCACCCAGCTTCTGAATACGACATAAAAAATGATCGCTTTGCGCCTTTTCTTTTGTTCATGAGTGAGACCTTTTGACATAACTTTTCTCTCTGTACAAAAGGTGAAAAAAGCTTCTTCTAGTAGATTTTTTTCTTATGATTCATACCCTTTTTCGCATCTCCCATTCAAACACGTATGTTCCGACATGACACTTGTCTTCAAAGCAAATGCAATTTGTAGATTTAAGAGGATTTTTCGCCGCCCAAGAATTTTCACGATATAATCAAAAGAGTTTCTCAAGAAAATACGCAAAAAATCTAACCTAAACTTGCTAGTCAACCTGAAAAGAAGTTCTTTTGCCGTAGACGAAGTGACGCAGTGTGACTAAATCTTGGCACTTTATTGCCACACCTCGTATATATTTTATGTCAGTTCCACAAGTGATGGTTCAAGTCATAGTAAAAACACGAGATAGACTCGTTCTCTATTCTGGCAAAAAAGGTATGGCGAAAAACAAAGCTATATGACATTGATATGACCTAATAAGAAACAGATTAGCACACATCTTGTGAAATTATATCTACGCTGAAGAATATTCATGAGCATTTTTCCATATGATTCTATAAAGGTTGGTGAACAATATCGCTTATAAAAATAATACATTTGATAGGTTTCAGATGAGAAAAATGATGGAAAAGTGAAACGTGATTCAATTTATTCACATCTAGAATTCTTAAGAAAAATGAAACAATATAGGAAAAACGGAAGTATGATTGTTTATGAAGATTGAATTTATTCATATTCTTCAGAAAAATAGTATTAAACTTCCAGGACGTTTAATTCCTAGAAAACAGAAGGTACTTTTTCTACTTATATAATTAAATGCCATTACAATGAATTTAATTTTATTATGTTAATATAAATCTACTATAAATGTCGACAAAATGATAAATAGCTAAACTTTTCGTCTAACAACTATGATACTAAATGTATCATATCAGAAACATTAAAAAACCACACAATAATTAATAAATAAATATTAATAATTATTTTTCGAAAAAATATAAAATAAATTGGGCAAGCTGATCAATAAATATTTGTAAAATGTTTTTGTTATATGAGTTTAAGATTAGGTTAGGTTAGATAAGCAGCCGTACAGTGGTTAAATAGTTTTCTACATCGAGGCACTCATCTCTTTTTGGTCCAGGCATATCCAAAGTGGCAAGCCAAGGATCATCTTATTATACATGCTTTTGTTTTGTACAGGTTTTTTAAAAACTGGTAATGGTAGGATTACCAAATGCGTTCCTGGTGTATGGGTCTTAACCATTCTCTAGAACATTACACTCAAGTGGCTCTTAATCCTACCTCAACTCAATAAGTAAATAACTAAGTTATAACATTTGAGCTTAGAAGACGTACTAAATTGTGAATATCTGATTTTTTTTTGTTTTGATTTGAAAATGAGTGGAAGAGTTTATCTATTTTGCAAAGCCGAAAAATGTCGAAAATTTTCGTGTTATAAAATATCTTCTGAAGTATAATGGGGAATAGTGCTTGAATGTACTAATACTTGATTCAAAACACCTGAAAAACTATTTAATTACGTGCTTACTGCAATAAAGGAACGAAAAAAATGATACCAACTTGTTGAAGAGATCCAATCGACTACAATTTCAAATTATATTTGTTGAGATCACTTTAATGTAAGTTTAAATTTTTATATTAATTTTCAAAGTTTTTATTTATTTTATTTATTTTGTGTCCAAAAGAAATATAAATATTTAAAAGTTATGGTTACCAAATATGTAATATTTTTGTACTTTTTTTAAATTAATTTATTCATTTATTTTACATTTTTACATTTGCTCAATGGCATGAAAAGCTGTACAGAACACCATTGAATGAGATAAATGAAAACAGAAGTTTTGTGTACAAAATATGAATGCCAAAAATACAGAGAGAGCGCACTGCTACGAATATAATAAATAGACTTCTTGCTGTCTAAGGACAAACAGTAGAGCTTTTTGTGGGATGTTAAAGAGCAGTAAGCAGAAAAAGCTGTTGATATGCAGGAAGAGCTAAAATTGTATAGGTAACTGATTTTCCAAATATATATTGAAAATAAAAATACATTAAACTAATCTTAAATCATGTATATATCCGTAAATTTGTCTGTAATCCACCAGAAAATTAAAATTATTGATATACTGCTGGCCAAACAAAGTAAATTAAGTGGAGTTAATCGGATCGAATCGGGCGTTTACTATATAGTGTCGTCACTCGCAGCCAATTTTCAATATAAATTTATTTTTTATAAAACTGATGTTAGAAGGGACATTTTTAATTCAAGCTGACATGATTAAAAATTGAATTTCATAACAAAGCATGCGTACATTTTTTAATCATTTCCTCTCACAATCTGAAATCTTACTTTTAATACTTGTATCATAAATAACTATGTTACCACTGTCAAACACTCTATTATTGAAATACGTTACCAATTATTTATATAGTAAATAAATAATATCCGAACACTTTCTCAAAGTGTACAAATACAAATTTAATTTTAAGTTTACTGAAAATACCGCCTAGAGACTCTTGTACTGCACATTATTTTTCCACGTGGCAGCTCTGTGGTTCTTAGGGATTTCTGAAATTTGAGGGTGGCGTCGCCTCGGGTTGTGTCTCGTTCAAATTTGTTGTAAATTAGGTTTTGTGGTGATAACTCCACGTAATTTGATGGGTTGATTCTAATTTTAGGAAATGTTTAACAGAAATAACGAGAAAGGTAAATTTCGGGTGAAAGATATGATATCGTTTCAATATTTCTAGAGAAAAATTGGGAAGTTGGTGGAAATTATAAGTTATTTTTCGAGGGGAAATTTATCGAATCCAAATACCTAGACGTCTTTTTTTCTTTTTTCAGTTAGTAGTATTAAATGTTTTTATCACTTAATTAAGATAAAATATATTGAATGAACAGTAATAGGAAGTAATACGTAGGTTTTTATATTAACAATGTTTTTTTCTCTATATTTATGACACTAGGCTAGTGAAGACAATTTTATCAACTTATTTAGAAGAGAATATTCTTTCAGTCATTTTAATATCAATGTAAATAAGAGATTGATGGCATTGGAAATAGTAAATAATATCTAAATGGTGGAAGATATTAAGAGTTTTAAGAGATTTTTAACATTATTATCCAATCAACTGAATTTGAAGAATCTATGTTCCTATCTCCATTTTCAAGCTATTGAAAAATATTCTTGGTCAATTATCGAAGCACCCTGTACAATGATTAGTTCAATAAATTTTTATTTCGGAATGCCTCCAACTTGATACAATGATTTTAAAAATCAACCTTAAGCTGAAATACCCGTCAAAAACTAGCTAGTGTTAAAACCAAACATAAGCAAAAAGGGCTTTATTCCCTATTTGCCAGGCTTAAAATCATAATAAAAACAAGTTAGTTTAGAGTTTTCGTGGTCTTATAATCCTTTTATCGAGGTGCCAAATGTTGGAAATTTTAGCAACAATTGGATTGTTTGCTTATTGAATTGGATTTTTGGATAAAACGAGATGTTTTATTTTGGGGGCCATCGATGAAAACTGAATGTTAAGAAAAAAAAACGAAAATAATATTTGTTCACGTTTCTATTTATTTTACAGAAACGAAAGTCAACCAATCCAATTATTGGTAAAATTGTAAGTATTGATTTCCGACATCTGGACATCCATGATAAATGGATTCTACGACATTGAAAATGCCAACTGGCTTGTTTTATCGTGAGTCTATGCCGGGCAGATACGACAATATTACCGCAAAAAGAAAGAAAATCGCCTAAGTCTAAATTGTCAAATTACCATTTAGTTATTGTTAGTGATAGACTTTTATTTTTTGACCTAAATCAGGTAGGATAAGTTGAATTTTCAACATATTTCAAAGGTTATTGAACAAATCGTGTTTTTTTTGTTATGTATAGTATTAACAGCCGCAGAGATGATACGCGACAAAGAACATATAGAAAAATGAGGTAGTTGAATGAAGATACACAAAAGATGACGAAAAATATAAATCAGCAACTACAAACAGTACAGGGATAACGGAAAATAATTCAAATATTATGAAGACGAATTGAATATCTTGACACAGAAAGAAAGTGAACACAGGTTGAAAACGTTACGAAATAAAGGAAGGAGCATTACAATTGTTCTGGAATGTGACGGCGTATTATCGTGGTGAAAAGTCCAGGAATAGTCTAGCCACAGAGCCTGTCGTTTACGGTAATCGAAGAACATCGATGAGGAATACCTTGATTTTTAACCGACTTTAACATGATTTTATCGTTTTCGGTTAATTTTGGATCGCCATTCACTAGATTGTTGAGCAGCTTCAACGTCATATTCAGACCCACGTCTTATTAGCTAAAAGTGCTTAGGTCCAAAGCTACATTGTAAATACATTTGGAACCTGTACTCGACGTTGATTTTGCAAAAGATTCCAGTCTTTTGGTTCCAATATAGCACTGATAACTAAGTTATACAATAATTAATTATTCACTAATACTTAACTAACTTTATAATTTATTTAAATTCACCGGTTACTTTCTATTTCGTTCCGTTCACTATGACTAGTTATTATAAATTAACTCCGCCAAAGGTGCTCGATTTTATAACAAAAACGACATTTCTAGAATTCTAGAAAGTAAAGAAACAAAAACAAATAAATTAAGAGGCCTTCCTAGAAATTAGTAGTGAAAAAAACATCAAAAATTCGCCGCTGTTTATAAAACGAGTTGGCGTATTCGCCAAATTTTAGAGTTCTATCCTATTATAACCGGACAGGACCTTCCGTCGCAGTTTGAGCAATACGCAATTTTTTTTGGGGGTAACTAATCATAGTCTTTTACCAAGTTTTGCAAGAGTCAAGATTTTTCAGATATATTTAACAAGAATGATAGACGAAGTCATCGATACTAAAAAAGTTTTTTCACTTCCAATGAAATGTTTACGTGTCTTGAAGACATCCGATGAATAAGAAATAATTATTGGTGCCAATTTCAGTTCATTGACAAATGTTTGTGGTCGAAAGTATCAATATTAATAATATATCGACACTATTGTTTGTGTACTTACAAAAAAAAAACAACTTGAATGGTTTTTTTCTGAGAATCAATTATGTGAACTACTACTTTAGATCATTGTTTAGCAACCACAGAAAGGAAATGAGTAAAGGCTCGAAGGTAAATTATTATAAAGTTAAAATATGCCTATGTTATATCCATAACCAATAATTACAGTGAAAAGTGATTATGTTTATTATTACTCAAGTGATCACAAATAAAAAATTCACATAACAATGCTTGGTTTACGTCGAAAGCTTAACAAAATTAATTCTAATTCGTAGGTTTATTCATAGAGATTAATTGGTGATGAAAATAAAGTTTTTTCTTTACAAAAACTGTATGAAAATCTAGCTATTCGAAGACAAATTAATGTCAAAATAGAAATATTTTCAAAACAAACAACCGAATAGCAATTACCAGTAATAATGGAAATCCAGAGTAACGAAAAATGAGGTGAAAGTTAAAATTACTTTATATTATTCGACGTTTTCAGAATAGGTCTGATATCGGGTTTAAATTATTAAATGTTTGGGCATGCCGTAACATAAATTTTGAAATTTACGGCACGTCTATAGCAATCATAATAGAGCTCAAATAAATTTTTAAAAATGTAATATTCTTACTTCTCCCTCATGTCTTCTTGCAATGCGCCAATCGCTGGCTAATGTCACCAGCGCCGATCGAGTTTCGCCCGACAAGGTACCGCAGCATCCACACAACGTTGTTTTATTTTAACATCTCGTCATATTAATTGTATTTTTTGTTGTGATGTCGAGGCCTGGATCGACAACGTTCTAAATATTGTATTATACCAATATTTACCACCAAGAGAAAAATAATGGAAAAAATGTTATAATGCAATGAAAAATGACAGTGAAAGGAATACTGTTTTATCAAGTAAAACAAATCTGTTATGTTGTGAAGATCTTTTAGAGTTAAATAAGTACTTTCATTTTGCAAATAGCATATGCAAAACTTAAAACTTACCATTCAGGATAGCTCGACGTTTTATTGTATTGTAACAATAATGTAGTAGTTTTAAGGTGTTACTTGTGATTTGTTTTTTTTTCATTTTTTTTGCATTAACATGGGGTCCAGATCTAACCTGAAAATTGTTAAAGAAAAAAGGGACACCACCGGTTTTTCAGAACTAATAATTTTTAAAATACACCTTTAACATATTCTTTTTTTATAAAAACTTCTATGAAACTACATTTTTTATGTAATTTGGTTGACACCTTTTGCTAGTTGCTTTTGCTAGGCATTAACTAAATTAAATTAATAAAATCTAGGGATACTATATCATTTAGAAAACAATGGTATTTCCCTATCTCATTTTAATTATTTTGTGCTGATATCAGACACTTTTTTAATCGAATATAGTTATATAAACTTTAATACTTGGTATCTCAAAATTAAGTGGTTCTATAAAATATTCTTCTTTTGCCCTATGAATATGTTGTTCTATCGATATGCCGTTCATCCCGAGGATTTTAACAGTCAGAAAATCGTTATTTGTGGCATTGCAAGGGAATCTATTTGGGACAAGTTGTCTGAAGAGCCACGAAAAATCCCCTGCATCATATTTACAACAAATCAACTCTTTGCCATCAAAATAGCAATTTGTTAAACGGGTTAGCCGTTCTCCTACACATTCGGTGGTGATTTCATAGTACCTATTTGAAACGGATCTAGGGCGGTAATAAATATATCCAGACGTCTAAACTTGTTAATACTGATCCAATAGACTTGAAATGAACACCATTATTCGTGTAAAATAGAGTTGTATTTATTTTCGTTAAAAAATATACTAACCAAATATTTTTTCATTTGATCTCGACGACTATTCAATTTTCAGAGGATTGACATAGACAGAAATATCTAGTTTCTATTACAATTTTCTTCAGAATAGGTAATGGTAGTAATAAAACGGTAGGAAAAATGCCACGATTTTTAGTCCCAAGCACGTGAAAAGTTCTGGAATTCAGGCTATTTGCGGATACGTGAGATGTTTCAGAGAATATTACGGCCCAATTGGGGAAAGATTGTTCTTTCCTACTTATAGAACTTATTTTAATATGGAAAGTTATTTTCATTGTATCTGAATCGATAAATCTATGGACAATAGAAAATACATGGAGAATAAAAGGCAAACAGAAAAATGAAAAAGTGGATATTAAGTTTTACAAAATAAACAGATGCAACTATTGTTCATCCTTTCATCTTCCACCAATTCATAACAACAAACAATAACTGTCAGTGTAAAGTTTGACGTCAAAAAAGTAAATCAGAGCTATGCAATAAATTAAAAGAAAAAGATGTCCACCAAAATTGTGAAAATCGAAAAACTGTATCGAGTCATCATCAAATACCAGTATCTAAAAGGGTTAAGGGGTAAGCAGATTTACGAAGATATGCTTAATACTGGACTGCAAGCTTCAAAAGAGGTAAATTTTCCATTGAAGATGATGACCGATCGGGAAGGCCAGTTTCTGTGTCAGTCCCCGAAAATATCGATGCAGTTCATGACATGATTTTATCAGACAGTCGAATTGGGCTAAAATTGGGATTGGGAATATTTCATACGAACGTGTTCATCATATAGTTCACGTCAGTTTGCTGCAAAATGGATCCCCAAATATTTGAAAGTTGACCAAAAGCGTGCAAGGGTAGAAGCATCGCGTTCGATCTGTGCTCGATTTGAAAACGATGTAGACTTCTTAAACCGAATTGTTACTATGGATGAGACTTAGGTATATTTCTACGATCCAAAAACAAAGCAACAATCGATGGAATGGCGACACTCTCAAGACCTAAGAAGTGATTTCTTGATTTAGGGTTGAATTACTAGAACACCCCCCTTATTCACCAGATTTGGCTCCGTCCGACTATCATCTCTTTCCTCAACTGAAAAAAATTTAAAAGGTCGTAAATTTTCTTCCAACGATGAGGTAATAAAAGCTGTGAGAATAATGTTGAGTAATAAAATATTTTGACATCGAAATTTTGTTTGGTTCTATAGTAAGCTTAGAATTTTAAGAATTTATATATATATATATATATATATATATATATATGAAATATATAATTAATTTTGATATAAATGATGTAGGTGATCTATTAAAATTATTAAAAAAGTAATTTTAAAACAGATGAGACCTAAAATCAAGAACATTTATATATATTTATATATATATATATATATATATATATATATATATATATATAGCTAGGAAAATGTTCCTTACAATTCATATATAACATCAATAGAATCAAGAGAGACAGACAGAATAAGGTGAAGTTAACACAATAACTTATGCATATTCAAGTGGGTATGTTGGTGTGTTGGGAAGTTCCCGTGAAGACTTGAAAGGATTTTGCAAGCGATAGCTGAATTTCATCACTTCGCCTTTCCCGATTGCTGTGCACGGATGGACGGCTGATAACTCAAATCTTGTTAAGTTTAATACATCAACTATGTATTAATTCTATGCATTTTTTTGTGTCGAAAAGTAATGGTAACGTCAATTTGTAAACTCACTTACGCTTAAGTTAAGCTATCGCTATAAACTACCTTGAGCTGAGGACCATTATTCGTTCGTAAGATGATGATGTGACTTTCTTAGCGAAAGATTATAAGAAGCTCGATTCAAAACATTACATATCATTTCAATATATTTACGATATAACATGAAAATTTTCTTTGTAAAAAGAATCTTACACTACAAGAATTCGTGAACTAATTTGGATGTTTTGCAGCCATAAATCGAATTACTTGTATTAAAATTTAAAAAATAGAGCTATAAATTTTACTTGAAATATAGCTATATTTTTATAGCTTTTTCGTTCTTATGAATGTGAACTTTTTCTAATAATTCCCCTTTTTGTGTATTAGATTCCGTTTCAACAATTTTTGATTCTTTATAATTGAATGTGGTTCTTTTATTGCAGTTTTTTATCGTTTTAATGACCTTCAAGTCTATTTTCTAAATACTGAGATGTCTGCCCTATGTAGACCTCGCCACAATCAGTACACGGCACTTGATATATAATATTACTTCTTTTGTTTTTTGGTACTCTAGATTTTAATTTAGTGAAATATTTGGATAATATATTATGTCCTTAGAGACTAATATCATATCCATTGAAATAATTCGATAGTTGTTCGGAAAGTCCTTATACATATGGTAAATAGAAATATTTTGTTTCGATGTTTTGTTTCTGTTTTGTTTATTAATTGATTATATTATCTGTTTATCTTTTACTTGAATACTCATATGTTGTTTATCATTTTTTCTGCAAAATCATTTCATTTCAATGCAGTTTTTGCTTTTTGAATAGCTAAGCATCTGAATTCAGAATCTGATAGTTGGATAGATCTATCAGCCAAACTTATTATCACTGATCGTTTTTTTTTTGGCACACGAATTGAAGTTCGAATATTGAACCAAGTTGTTTTCATTTACCATTCTGTTCTCATGTTATTGTTAATTTTATGTAATGTTGAATTTTTTATTTTTGTTTTCATTTGATTTTTCGGCACAGCAGTAAAAGAATCATCTACATAACGGAAAAAGAATCGAATAATTGTTGGGAAAGACCTTGTACATATGGTAAGGAAAAATGTTTTATGTTTTGTTTTTAAATTGATTGTAGTATCTGTTTATCCTTTTCTTGAATATGTTAATTATAATTTTTTCAGGATAATTATTTTCTTTCAATGTAGTTTTTGCTTTTTGAATAGCTACGTATCTAAATCCAGGATCTGATCGTTGGATAGATCTATCAGCCAAACTTATTATCACTGATCTTTTTTGTGACATAGGATGACACGAATTGAAGTTTATATATCTTGAGGACCAAGTTGGTTTCGTATACCATTCTGTTCTTATGTTATTATTAATTACCATGTGTACAAGGACTTTCCCAACAATTATCGAATTATTTCAATAAATATGATATTAGTATAAGTCATAGAGGACATAATACATTATCGAAATATTTGGTGCCTTGTACTAATTGTGACGTTGTCTACATAGGGCAAACATCTCAGTATTTAGAAAATAGACTAAGAAGTCATCAATACGATAAAAAAATAGAACTGCATTAACGAACCATCATAAAAACTTAAATTTAATTATAAAGATATAAAAATTCTTGAAACGGAATCTAATACACGAAAAAAAGAATTTTTAGAAATGATAAAAAAGATCTAAATAATTTATAAAGATCTATTTTGTAAATTATAATAAATTTAATATATTTGAGATGTGGAAACCAAGAAAACATTAATTTTTCTGATCGGAACAAAGTTCTAGGTTGATTTTATCCTTATTTTGATATTCATGATAAAGGTGATCTATAGATCAATATAAATAAGCAAATTGTCAGTGTCAATATCATATTTTGATAAAGACTTGAAGAAAAGTCGAAACGTCAAAATTTATCTTTTACCTCGATGGGTCCTTTTTCCAAGCCGGAAAAAGTACAAAAGCATCTGGAAGTCAGACTGTCCATGCCGAAACAGGTGTGGTGGGCACGGAATCACATGTTTTCGAGTGAGAAAATAGTGAAGGCGAAGGACTTAATTATGATCTCACTGACCCATTTCGTAGACGATGTTCCCTAGCCAGAACACCACCTGAGCAAAGGTCAAGGTCTAGCCCAAATATAAAAATCCTAAATCCTGATTCTCGGGAGAATTCGCCGACCCAAGGAAAGCGAATTAAGAATCCAACAAATCTTTGGAAGGAGAGTAGGAAATTGCATACAGACGGAAATAAGGTAATGAAAATTATCGAGACACAATTAACGCAACAGGCACATGCTCTCGTCAAGACAGTCCGAGAAAGCTCTAATACCAAAAAAGAGATTAGGGACATATCTAATAAGATGCAAAGGCTCACCGAACAACTGAAGGGTCATGAAGCACAGCAGGTTTTGGAAAGTGCATTTGAACAAACAACTTGTATCCATAAAACAACAAAAGAAATTAGCACTCGAACAGACATCAGAGAAACTTCTGCAAAAAACACCCAAACTGAAGAACCAACTTCCAAGATGAAGGCTCTCCCTCCTCGACATACAACATAGACTACAAGTGAACATGGATGTAGAATCACTAAATAAACCTTTAACACTAAGATGCCCGATGTATAGGAAAGCAGTTAAAAGTAAAATACTGCTAGTACAGTCAGAAAATATTTAAAAATGATTAATTCCTACGGGTAAACCTTGGGAGAAGATATGCGGCCCATGATATGCTACAACCTGTAATGAAAAGCAAGGACATTGGGATAGTGATTCTAAGTGAACCAAGCAAAAAACTAGGAAGCAAAGGTAAACGATTTGTTGTTTGTGTATATGTACATGTACAGCTGCTATATATCGCCAAATTCGGATGAAGAAACCTTTAACAGAATACTTTTCCGTCTCAAAGCCAACATTTAAAGCCAAAACAAACAATGTCTAGTATGCTGTTTATGATGTGGAGTTCTCCTATAAATGATTACAGAGGAGACAGTCTTTCAGAGTGGGCGTCAGAATTGAACTTTGTTGTACTTAACAAAGGAGCAGAACCGACTTTCAAGAGAGACCGTAGCGAGTCTTTTATTGATGTCACATTCGTAGTCAACGGACTTGCAGTGAAAAGTTTTTATTGGGAAGTGTCCGATGAAGAAAACAACTCGGATCACAACTACATTTTCTTTGAAATAGGAGAACCAATAAAACAGAACAAGCGAAAAGATATACAAAAAGCAGAACACGTGGGTTGGAAAATAAATCTATCGCAAATGGAACTTTTCTTAAGAAGAATGCGCCACAGAATAGAAACTGAAACTAACACAAACGGAAACAATATCTCCCCAGAAATATGGATGAAATTTATCACTGACGCTTGCAATAGAACCTTTGAATAAAAAAAATTGGTAACAAGAAACCTGTATACTGGTGGACGCTAGAAATTACCCAACTCCGGAAAGAATGCCTTAACAAAAAAAATATGATCAGAAAGAATAAACATATGAGTATATCTGATATAGAGAAAAGATACGCCATAGAACAATACAAAGAAAAGAGAGCAGTTTTAAAGAAAGCCATCCTTAAAGCCTAGTACCTGGAAAAAAGTAGAGGACGATGTTGAATATGATATTTGGGGACTAAGGTATAAAATTGCGACAAAATCTATGGGACGTAGACTACCTACCCGTCTATCGGATGAAATTATGATTGAAGAAGCTAATAAGCTATTCCCCAAAGCCGAGGTCATAAATTGGGACTCATTAGATATTTCGGAAGACAATATACCCCTCTTCACCTCAAAATAGTTAAGAAAGGCCTGTACCAAAATATAACTCAAAGGAGCACCAGGACCGGACTGTATACCACCTGAGACAATCAGACAAGTAACTGAAAATTTTGTTGATCAGTCATAAAACCTTATGAACCGTCAGCTCATCATTCCAAAAATATGGAAGAGAGCGAGACTAGTACTTCTAGAGAAGCCCCAAAAATCGGTAACAAATAGAACATCGTACAGACGTCTGCTGGACTGCACGGGAAAACTTCTTACTTCTTACTTATCAGAGAAATAAAGAATGTAGGTGGATTTTCTAGAATGCAGTTTGGTTTTACCGAGGGAAGATCGGTTATCGATGCTGTAAACCTGGTTATAGGTTGATGTAAAAGATGCATTCGAGACAAAAGCATATTACCATATTTAGAACGCTTAGTAATGAGCTACTATTATAATAGAGAGCTCAGATAAAAATATTTCTATCAACGTCAATTTGAATATTGAATTTTGAAACCTCTGAATTTAAAATTTTTACAAGAATTAATACAATTCAAAACCACCGAAAATCTTAATTAATTATTTCCCAGACGATGAATACATAAGTATTCGAAAGCTCGGAAAATATATTAAAGTTAGTCCACTTTGATGTTTCATTGCCACGTTTCCAATAAGAAACCGCTCATAATATAGTTGGCAAGAATTTCGTTACAATTATAGTTATATTATAATTAATTTTTTTATAATTTTTGAAAAAAATAAAAATTTGTCGTCTGTATCAAAATATTTTGATAAAGACTTAACTTACGTACGGCTGATGTTGCACCTAAATACTCATTGGAAATATGTACCATTTTGGGCAAAATATATTACTCATTTGCTGTATAAACTCGTTTGATTCACAAAATTCACTTCTCCGTGTACATTAATTAATATACTATTTATTTGCTACATAAACTCGTATGACTTGTAGCATTCGACTCATCTAATCTTGTCATACTCAGAAATTTAGTACAATTCCGTTATAGTTGAACATTGTATTGTGAATTTGATATATAAATATATAAACCATATTTTATTTTGAATAATTTTATTGTTTGTTGTTGTTTACCCTGTCTATAGAAAATACCATCGCAACGTCACGTTCTAGCGAATATTATTGTGTGGCAATAGATAGGTATATACATAATTATTCATTAAATCATCATCAGATTAAATATATATTATAGAAATTATACGTTTTCATTCCTTTCAAATTAGCATTAATAATCTATGGGATTAATTGCCGTTGTAATTGTCTACCCATAAGATTTTTCTGTTGTTATGGGTATGTCTGACACGGATATTAGTTTCTCGTTCATTTTTAAATGAATAACATTTTCTTGTAGGCGTATTGTGCTTTTAAAGTGAATTATATTAAAAGGTTGGCTCTACAATGTTACAAGCTTGTTAACCGAATAGAAGTTAGACATGTTACTTAGATAAAAACCAGTTAATGAAAACGAAAATGACCTTTACTTATAACTAATTTATCAGAGAAGTGATACATCATGGAAATGAGTGGGCAGTTATTTGTATTTAGAAAGACGAAAACACAGAACAATGTTTATTATCGATATTGGATTTATTGTTTTTTTAAAAGATTTTTTATGAAGATTTATATTCTCTTTCTTACGATTCAAGTCTTTTTTGAGTAGCAGCCTAACATTTCTTTTGCCCTACAATGTCCGTCCTTATAACAGAGTATCTACATGCTCTTCTTATAGCTTTTACTAGATTTTGTGTCATTAAAAAAATTTCCATTAAATATTGCTTACTAGTTATCAATTAACAATATTTGAGAATTTATTTCTTAAAAAATATATTGTCAAAATATAATCCTTTTTCGATAATATTTTAGTCAAACTGCTCAGCAGACCGACTCGACTCCATGTTTACTGTGATTTAGAGAGAACAGCTTTCTTTCAAATGCACAATAGAAGTCGGTTTATTATTATAAGCTTCGAATTTTTGATAACTCTACAGTTAGAAGTCTATAATAAAGTAGAGTAGAATTGGATCAGGACTGTATGGAGGTATATGTTGGAGATCAATTTTCCAAGATGTTAATACGTACGAAACGTCATCTTGCATTCTGAAAGAAGGAAAGGCTAATAAATCCTCATGTCGACATCTCACACCTTACATCACTTTCGGCGAAAGAGGTGGATTCTCATGCATTCGAAACCATGACGATTAAATGTCCAGAAGCGCTCAATTCCCTGAATCACAAAGCTATGCTCTGGCATTTACCACTTGATTGTTGTATTATATCTTAGGAACTGATTATATTACAAGAATATTATAATGAAAGTGGCCCCGAAAAACAGAAGTTTAGATTGTTGGTGGCGCGGGATTCTAGGCGGAGAGATAACTGGGCCATTTTTTTAATGAGGCTGTAAAGTGGTTAAACGGCACATTGTTTCATATTTGTTCGGCATTTTTTAGATAAAACATACCCTGACAGGTGGATAGGATGTGAATGTTTATTTCGCCACCCAGAACCTAACTTGTTCAGTTTTGTATTTATGGGGCTGAATAAAAGCTCTTGCTTACACCAATAGAGAGTCAATATAATTAAAAGAATACGACGGGCAATACGAAGTATTTCAATGGCATAAATTGAGACAGCTATCCTATCGATATATAGAAAATGATTAACGACATTTTGGGCGCCACTAATTACGTAATTACTGTTGTTATTGTTGGCTTTGTAACATGGTTTTTTAATTATTTTTTCTCAGTGTAATCATATTAAATTCACAAGCAGATAACGGAATGTAATGGCAATAATAAGATTATTATATGAGCAGTTCAAATTATTGCAGGTAGGATATAACTTTCTATCCAGAATAAGTTTCGAATTTCCGTTCGGGCGAACCAGCCTAATAAATATTTGAAAAAAAATTTTCGCCGTTACACTTTTCTCACGATATCTTGAAACAGAAAAAAAATATCAACATGCGGTTTACGCTATTTCAATTTTAATTTAGTTTACTTTTAAAATATCTACTCAAACTTTTATGTGTCTATTGATATTTGTCAAGAGAAATGACAATATCAACCAACAACGATTTATAAATTTAAATTTAAATTTAAAATAAATTAGCTGAGCAGAACCCCTATTCTTATTTGAAGAAATAGCCCAATTCTTCTGAGATTAAAAATGCGCCGAATTTGTGGATCAATTCGATTATCGTGTATATATTGGTACCTTGAGTAAGTTTTGAAAAATTTTGCTTTTTGAATTTTGTCTTTTCAATTACGCCACCCGGAGTTAAAATTCTGAAATGGATTTCCACATTTCATGGGGCCACTGAAGTACAATCTTATCCTGAGATATGACCGTTCTCATTTGCATTAGTTACCTGGTACATATGCATTTTTTATGTGGTGCTTCCGAATCGAAAGATTTAGCTTCTCACGAACAGACTGGTTTACACTTTTAACGTTTTCTGCCGTTCTTAAAGACCTTGGTCACCCATTATCATAAAGAAGCGAAATCCACGATACCACAAAATATTCTACAAGTTCTAGTAGTTTGAATGGCCGTTTGTTTGTACTAGTCGTTGCCTCTGGCCTCATGTCGTATGTAATAAAACACATGTTTGACGAGATATTCTATTTCTACCAGCGCCAATGCTTCGATTGTAGTTCCGACCATACATGGTAATTACTCTGATTCAATCAGTACATACATCTTCAGATCGTTACTGCAGACGTGTTCTTGGGAGTACTTCTTTATGATGTCAGCCTTAATTGAAAAAGGGGCTGCTTGTAAAAACAGATCTGTGCTATGTTTTCTAAATGCAAAGAGCGTTGAATTAAGTGAAATTTACAACGAATCTGCGAGGTTTGTTCATCCTCCGTACAGCCTTGATCTCTCTCCTACCTAGTTTCATCTCTTCTTACCCCTAAAATCTTTTCTTGCTGATTAACTATGATGAAAAACTGAAAAAATATATTACACTATGATTGAAAACACATGAGGATAACTTCCTTAAAGAAGGCATACAAAAACTTATCACCTTTGAAAAGTGAAAAATTTCAGAATGCATGTAGATTTGTTGAATTGATTTAACAGATGTAAATATTTATATAATTAGTATTTTTATACACTTGATTTTATATAACTATATACTTTGTGGATGTACCTCATATGTAATCGTCACTTACCTTGGACCCTAAGAAATTTTTTCCTCCAGCAATCCAAACATCCTAGCAGCTGCTTTTACTTTACTTTACTATTTTAAATCTTCTGAATTTTTTTATAGTGTTATACCATTATTTCCAATTCTGTATTCGTAATAACTTTGTCCAATACACAATCACCTGTCTGATAGGGGATTTTATTTGAGTGTAATGTTTACCCTAAAGTAAGTGCTATTTTCACTGTATATATCTTGAATTATATCATTTGTTATTCAGTATACATTACATTCCTAGTAGCTTAAGGACGGTATGTCATCTAACAGTAATGCTTTAATGTCATAACTATAAAGCACAAGAAGACGAGTTTATTCTATTAAATTGCCTTTAAAGCGATTTGTCTTAGGATGAAAATGACGTGCGGTTTCCTATGATGAATCAATATTGTCCAAAATATTATTCCACTATTCAAAACCACTCCCAAAATTATTATTGTTAATAGTTTCAAAACTTGACAGACTGATTTTGAATATTAGTGTGTGTGAAATAAAAAATACCGTTGAAGCTAATGGAGATCAGTATATGTTTTCATACGGAAAATATGTACAGTTCTGAAGTAGATTCCTGATTACACAAAATATTTTGATTTGTAATGTGTAATGTCAGAAAAAGCTTCTATTAAAATATTTCAATACAAATTGAGCGAAAGCAGCCAATTGTTTTTGCCAAGTGAAACTTAAATCATAATTGAAAAATTAATTTTTTGTTGTAAATAACTTTTCAGATTGCACTTGTTCTCCTAAACTTATGTCTCCTTCAATTTCGAAAAACATAATGTTGGTTACATTCTACGACAAGATGCAAAATAAATATTACAAACAAATTTTTATTAACAATAACAGAAAATACTAGCAAGTTAAAGAGGATTTTATCAGAACGCAGAAACAGAACATTTAACCAACCTTGAATAAAATCAGGCCTACGTCGGGTGATGTTCCAGCAGATACTTGCACATCAATACCTGAAGAGTGTTCTGCGAAGTGCTCCTTCATCAGAAATAGTAAAATCTAGGCTATATGGCGAAGAGTAGGGTGTTTTACTTCAGCTTTCCCACCTGAACATTGTCATGCTATAATTTAGTAGTATAAGACCTTGCCATGCCATTCACTCTGCATGCCTTTAGTTTGCGTCAGATGGTTTCATGTAACTTTGCACGATAAAAATCTGTATGAATGATTTGTTCACTCTGCAGGTAATCAATATACTGCAACATTATTCCCAAAATAAGGTTTTGGGCTTTACCGCCGGAGTAACAATTCTGTCGATGATCCCAGGTGTTTCCACTCCACAGTTGCTTGTATATTAGTGAGGACGGAATGATGAAACTCAATCCAATGTAATGATATGACCGATAAAGAGCTGACTATCAGGACGAAGTTTGAGACTGCAAATCATTCGTGTACCTGCCCTGATAAGTTTTTACGTAGAGTTACGATTTGACTTTGTATGTCAGATGCGGACAGGTTATTCTCTAAGCGTTTTCCCATTTCAATCATTCTGAATCGACTAGAAATTTTTACTATCTAACAGAACAAGGAGCGCAATCTACCTTCACTCTGGGGAAGCAGTTTCTTCACAATATGTACTTTTTAAATGCTGTTGCATTAAACCTTAATCGGCACGAATTAAAATTTTTTTGACCTTTAACAAACATTCAGGTCACGTTGATAACTTAGGTAGTATTCACGAAAAAATATATAAAATATTTAAGAACACCTTTATTCTGAAAATGCTACTTAGGTATACAAGCAGTCATTCTACTAAATTATACATGATCTATTAAAATATGATGATTTTTTATTCTTTTGGTTCAATAAATTCTCTATTAGCCTCTATATGCCCGTACTAATTGTCAAAAGAGTGTTTAGAACGACCACTAAAAATTAAACAATGGAATTTATGTAGGTACCTACCTTCTTGTGTTGCAACTGCAGGAAATAGTATATATTTCAACTAACAATGCTCGAATAAATTCAGTCTTAGAAATAATTGTTGCATTACTACATTTGAATGTGAAAACATACTTTAGAGATGAAATAACAAGACAGTGGAAATATATATGCAGCAATAGACCGAGTAACCTGTAAGAAGTCAACAATACTGGACGTCCTTGGAACACGACATTACAAAGAAGAGAAAAAGTAATTATGATTCTTCTTTGGATCGGTGATATACGAATAACAAACATTTACCAAGGCGTGGAAGTGAGCTGATGTGTGACATAGCACCAAGTATAAAATATTTATTATTTAAGACTGTAAAAAATAGTGTAATTAAAAAACGCAAATTTGGCATCCTAGATACGGTGTTCTAATTATTTTTTAATATTATCAGTATAAATTATGGCTACAAATATTTTTGATATAGTTACAATTTTGGTTTCATTTTCCTAATTGTTGTTTTCTAATTATTTAGTAGAATAAAATGACTTAGAATTAGCCGATGAAGCAAAATTTATTATTTCTCCAAATTTATAGCATCACATTCAGAATATATTTAAATAATACACTTACTGAAAAGTTTCCGATTTGTCCTTTGAAGCCGTAAAAAGTAATTCGCTTAAACTGAGCTCGAACAACCTGGAGAATAATCGTTACTTGCGTATATATGCCATGTCGTGTAAGTGGGTTACTACTTTGCGACTCGTTGGTTTTCTATTTGTGGTCGGTAAAAATTGGCCCGAGTCAAAAGGACCATGATTATTTCTACAATTAACATTGTCTGCGACTATTCATAGTTTTCAAGACCAAGCAAAAGTATACAGACGTTTTCTTTGTTTAAATTTAATTAAATAAGCAGAGCTCATCACAACAAAAGCCGCGGAAGCAACCAAGAGATTTTCCAGATAACCGCTATCCATATTGACTGACATACCACTGATTCAGTCAAGGTTTAAGCCAAATGTTCGCGCTCACTTATTTGTAAATTGTAAAAGTCGTGTGAGCGCTCTGTTTGCCATCACAATTCGCAAAGCTCGTATACTTACCAAGTACACGACACGGTTTAAGGTAAGGTAGGCCATCCCAGCCAAGTGTATGGAAAATTGTATCAAGCGTTTAAATGCTTATAATGTCCGGGTCAAATTTGATCACATAGCATATTTAAACCGTACCAATCTAATGGTTTCAATCAAATGAAACTGCCATTGAACAACTCAATGAAACAAATAGAATAGTTATGATAGGTGGAGATATTGATTTGTTAGTACTACAACTGCAGAGACTTCAATTGATAAAATTAGTTACTTCGCAACAACTGGAAAGACTCAACCAGAAATATAACCTTCAAAAAGTTTATATGTTTAATCAAAATGCCAAAACCATATTTTATTTTTACATGCTATAACCGGCTGCGATACTACTACAGCAATAAGGGGTAAAATATCAGTATTAAGATTATAAAATAGCCTATCATTGATAACGCGAAAGTATTGGGAAAAATTGATTCTTTAATTTAAATTATAATAAAAAATGAAAAGACAGTTGGTTGTATAGAGAAGTAGATACATTTATCTTTTGTAAGAAATACACGGAACAAGCAACAAGTACATAATAGATCAGCTTCTGATTGTCAACACATTCCACAAGCTCGGATAAAGATGGACAATCAACAAAATCTCATATTCATCTTCAGTAACGTTGAAACACGTTAAAAAATGCACCATGTACACTATTTTGTAAATGGTGTGGAAATGTGCGCGTATCATTTAGAATTCAACTCCTTTAACTTTTACAATGGCGATATCTTATTTAATTTTTTAGCATACAAAGTATCGATAAGTACTTCTGTGATTTTATTCGTACTAGCGTACCTATGCCTCTACAAAAATTTAGATCTCTCAGATTCTTTTTTAATTTGAAATGTCTATTTTTACGAAACTATTGTATATGCTTTTGTAAGTTGAGATTAGTTTTAAACTCTTAAATGAGTGAACATTATTTACGAGTACATGTTTTGCGATTTCATTCTTCAATTCTATTGTTTTTTATAATAAAGCTTTCGTTAAAATTGAGACTATTCTAACATACATTATGCAGAATGGATAGTGGAGTGAGGTCAAAAAAAGAAACAGAAAAAAACTCAGTAAGATTAGACGAGAAACAAATCGATATTTACTTGCAATGTGTTTAAACGTAATACGTTTTAAATGACTTGCATACTCGTTGTTGTTCTCAGGCTAATATACTACCACATGCTAAATTTAGTAAAAATCATGCCTTATTCAAAACTCCGTTGTCGAATGAGATATAAAAAACAATTTTGGCCAAAATTTTCCCAATTGAAGATTATTTTATGAAATAAAGGGCACATATCAATTTTCTTTGATGTCTAGTTTATGAAATTTATTAGTACAGGGTATGCCAGCGATTTATCAAATAGCAGCGTCGGCTGTTGTTATCTTCAGTTCGGGTCTTTTAGTCCTAACACAGTTCTGACGAGACCCAAGCCGGTAAAAACCGGTGAAAACAACTTACAGTTGTGAGTTACCAAAGATGTCATTATCGTTATGTTCTTACAGTGATATGTAATTCAATTGTTGCGGCATATATAACAATATAATCACTCGTAATTTTTATTGAATTAGTCTAACGCGATTTAGCCGGTTGATAATGTTGGAAAATATGTTGTAATGGTTTATTTGTAACATTAAAATAAACGATATTATTGTTTATTATCTTTTGGAAAAAGTTCTTTATTGTTAATGTGCTTTGCGACTCGAAAACAATAATCTATATAATTTTATTTTGAAGTCCATTATTTACATGATTTATGTTTTACCTGAACAAGGTAATTCAATTGGAGAATTACTTTGAAAAAGGTTATGTACATGTAACTGAATTTGAAACGAAAATATTCACATTCAAAGATTACAAATATTTATTGCAACCATTTATGAAACGCTTTTTTTGGATTTTCCAGTATTCATTCACTATTTTTTAATTAGAAGCGAAACAGTATTAATTAAAAAATGCTGTATTCAATGTTGCATGTGGTAGAGAGGTTTTATAATGTGTGGATAGAGGAAACATCAAAAGGGTGTACTATGTATAAAATAATTTTTTCACATTTTGATTTTACATATGCTTTTAAGTGTCGTCACTTTTGACAATCAATGAATAAAAACTAATTATGGAAAGATTCAAATGATCTTTTATAAATTTTAAGAAGGATATCCAGGAACACAATGCAAAAACTTTGAAAGCGACGTACGACAATAGTATATTATACACTAAAACAGTGAAGACTATTCTTATTGACCAAGCACCAATATTATTTCGCAAGTGGCTGTGCCCTGAACGGGATAAGGTGCAAGGCAATAAATGTCTTCATCATCTTGCTATATATAACATTTTTTCCACTACTAGCCAAATTTATGGTAAAAATTAAAAAATCTTTTTGTGAAAATCAAGTGGCAAGCAACGTAAACTGAAAATGCATTACTTTATATAAAAACATTAAGGAAGTAATAAAGTCATAAAAGTGGGTGAATATGTCTGATATTGAATTAAGTTGTACTCCTTCTGAAATGAGAGAGAGATAGAGAGAGTTAGCAGCACAAGCTACTGAAGAAGTATTGCCGGAAAAATTAAAAGGGTTTGTACACTTTTAAAAACTGGTACAACAATAAAAACGTACAGCTTGTGATTACAAGACAAAAAAGCTTAAAGTCTGTGGTCTCAATATTCCAGTTTGAGGGTCACGCTTTTGCTGAGAGAACATATCCAAGTTAGTAAGTTTACTTGAAACGCAAAATGCCTATTAAGAGCCTAAAAAGTTTTCGGTCCTCTCACCAGAGAATATCATAAAATTTTTGACACCAGCACTTAAATTGGCATTGAAGTATGTAACTTTTTGTATTTCATAGAAACCTTACATTAATAATCAATAATTTCGGGCTGTTTTGGCAATAGAAGTAGCCGGTGTTTGTTATGATGATGAACTATGTAACTTTTGCTGCTTTCCGTGATAACTAAAGATGACACCATGGTTCTCAATATTAGAACAAGCAAAAATGGCTCATTACGGAAATTTGTGATTACACGCAAAAATTTAAATATATTTGACAATTAAATCAAATTTTCCCAACCTGTTTGTATTCGAAACGGAAAGGCAGTATGTTGAAAATTTGAGGTTTTATTATAGACATTATTAGTTGTCAAAATTATTTATAATCTTACAGGGTTTTCCGGAATGTTGTGTTATATGAAGGTTACATTATTTTAAATAAAAGACCCTATATTTTATAGCATATTTATCAACCAAAATCGGGCTTCACACAAAAGTTTTGCCTTTTGTCCAAGTGATGGATCTACGTTTTATCCATGGTTATGAAACGGTACAAAAATTCGGCTTTATTTCTGTGAAACATTGCCAAACACTCGATGGAAACATCTTTACGACGCTGGTTTTGTTCCATTTTTCTCCATGTTTACAAATTCACTGAAAACGTTCACTATTCATATCTACCAAATACTAAACAATGTGGCGTCTTCAAACCTGAAACATATGCTGTTTTGTTTGTGTACTTTCTAATACAGTAGTATTTTTCAAGCAACTACCGCCATCTCTAGATCAGGTCGGGTACTTCTGGGACCATCCTCGTATTATGGTGATTTGATGATTTAGATAGACTCGATGCATGTGTTTCTGTTGTTTATCTTGATAATTCCCTTGAATAGAATTTGAGAAATACATTTGTTTTATTTTATAACAGTAGCATCACTTTCTCGGCTATCTTCGCTTTGATTGAAACGTATTCAGGCTCAGACTAATGATAATCTTTGAACTTTGGTCCACGCTCACTCACCGAATATGATTTCTAATTTACTTGAACGCTGCCTCTTCGCCAAAGTAAAGTACTTGAGATAACGAGAAAAATTTAGATTTCGAAAAGAAAACAATGAATAAAAGAGAGAAAAATGGGACAAGAAAATATTTCTATGTAAGTTAGGTTCACTAGAAAAATATTTTGTCAAATAATTAGATCATCAGCATATGTTCAAAGAACCTAAAATTTATTTTTCTACGACCGTGCGTTTTAACCCACTTTCCCGCACGCATTTTAGTTTTGAAAGTGTCACTTTCCCGCACTAGTGCGGGAAAGTAAAATTATGCACATTTTGACCATATCAGATAGTTTTTTACTTCTGAGATTATAACTATTGTTACTACAGGTAAATAAATATTTACGAAATAGTCCATCAAACAAAATTTAAACCTTTTCTAGCTTTTTGTAGCATTTTTAATTTTTTGAAAATATAAAATAATACAGATATTTTTTATATAACCATGTAATTGTTACTAAAACGTCAAAGTTGTTCAAAACGTCTTGGAAGTGACCTAATAAGTGCAATCTTCTTCTAAATTTAACCACATTAAACCGAATCCGATACAATAATATTAATGGATTCAACCGAGGAAGAACTTCCCGTAGCCATTTTGAAGGCTGCAAATGAAACTAATTCCGAGCTGTTACCTACCAACTGACTTAAAACCGTTGCCGTCACCGTCATCGTCATCTTTATGCGACCTGCAACCAATGCCATCCATCCTCATCGACATCATCTACCCTCCAGTTGAAACCAAATAACTCCACTGGACCGGCAATTCTTACTAGTCTACAGAATGCAACAAATTGTGTTTTCAATATTAATATTTATAATAATTAGTAGTTTTTAGTTACAGTGTTTTATATTGTTATGTTTGTTGGAATAAAATAATTTTAGAAAAATGGGTTGGTATACTTTTTTGTATATACGGTCGTAGAAAAAATAATGTTCCTAACACATGCGTAAAGTGTCTTTCCCGCACTTGACCGCTTGCCCGAACTCCGCTCTGCAGTCGCGTGCGGGAAAGTATCACTTTCCGCACTTGTTAGGAAAATAACTATTTTCGAACGTACAAGTATACAGAGTTATGATACAGTATTCTGAAACTTTACGATACGCAGAACGTACGTAAAAAACTAGGAGAATTGATAAAAAACAATTAAACTTGATATGAAATTATCCAAAAAAAACATTTAATTAAAATAATTGTAACAAAAAGCGTAATACTAATTTTATTACTATGGTTGCTTTAATGAAAAAAAAAAAAAAGAATAGAAACTCTAATGGTGGTAAGTTACGGTGAGTTCGAAGTCATAAAGAAGCATGTGCTCCATTTAATGTAACACAGTTTGAAGGGCATCCAATTGCAGGAAGCAAAGAAAGCAGAATTGTTGCAAAATTTAATAAAATAGAAAGCGCGAGGGATGCCCCAAAATTTGGAAACCAATAGGCGACGATACAGTTAGATGTTTTGTTGTCATTAGGAGATAACCCTCACACAGCTACACCATAAATTACCTAACAATAAAATGCTAGTCAATGGTCTGGAAATTTCTCAAGGAAAGAAAAACTTTACCCATACAAAGTCTTTATTTCTTTCACGGATCCCAGTATTTGGTTAATTGGTAACCAAAGTATGGTATTAATGAGGTTTCTAGGTGACCAGTTTGAATAATACCGTATTAGAAGACATGGATCAGTGGAGAGGCCACCTAGGTCATCTGAACTTACCTCCATTAATCTTTTCCTATGGTACATTTAAAAATACGGGTCTGAGTTAATTGACCAGACTTAATGGATGAGTCGAGTTAGTCATGAAATGACTGGTACAACTTCTAAAAAGATCAAAAACTCTCATCTGAATGACTGAAGATGATAAATTCAGGAAGACGATAAATCCAGTCTCTGAAGAGAATAACTTGGTTATCGAAACGCGAGTCAGACAGTGTAATTGTGAGTGTATACTGGTTATTAACGGTTCAGTGAAAATTAATTGTTTTATCTATCTTTTATATTTGTTAAATTGAGTTTATGGTCGAGATCTGTTTATGGTAATTTTTAAGGTAAGTAATATTGTATTTAGGTCCTAAAATTTCACGTATTGTTCCGACAATTAATAATTACTACTTTTCTGACATAAACAATTTTTTGATAATTTCAAAAAACTGTTTCGAAAATATTGTGATTGAAATTTCATCCTATGGCAACTTCAACAAATTTCTGAATTTAAATTGCCTAATTACCTGGTCTACAAAGTCTAATTTCGAACTACAATAGGTTGTTTTTATACTTTTCCATTACTAACCATCAATTTTTGCGATTGATGAACGCACACTAATCGAAAAATGTAGTGAACCATTTGTTAGCCACGGCAAAGCATCGCCATCACGAGAATTTTCGATTGAGCCCAATGAACAATACGGTAATTAATTTCACATGAAAAAACATACACTCATATAATCTTATTTAATATAATATTTGTTCAAAGATATTTCGACTTGACTTATCATGGACAATAATCTGTAAAGCTGTAAATTGCAACATTAATAGAGTCATATTTCTAAAATAAATTTGTTTCATTTTTTGTTCCAAACTTACAAAATTCAATATTCTACTTAATTATAAACGAAACGAATCAAATATTTCATAAAGAATCGAAGTTTTACTGTTTGTCAATCAACATTGAAATAAAATAAATGACTTATTTGTCGGTTCTTGGATTCTTATTTTAACTTGTCAGATCACGGCAAGGAGGGGTCCATCCTGAAACACTTGATGATAGAAAACTTATTAATAGTATTTCTCACATATGGACCGGCATTTTTATTTTCAAATACGTATATTTTTTTCAAAAGTATTTAAGTGAACAATAATTTGAGGTAAACATTGATCAACCCCTGGATTTATTTTAATTAAAAGACTCATAGGCGGTCACCCGGACCGCATGCCCACCGGAGTCATTGTTTGTTTTTCACATTCTTCATATTTTATAACTTTGATGAGTTAAAACTTGGTTCAAGAATGTTTATATATCAGTTATATTTGGACATGGGCATTAGCTAGATGTCTGCCTTATTTGTGGCAAAGAAGAACTGGTTCGCTTTGCAAAAATAAAACCAAATCCAAAGATAAAACCCTGGTCAGATACTGACTCAGTGGAAATGAGAGAATTCATTGGAATGATACTTTGGATGGGTCTCCTTCCGCCTATAACACTCCCAAAATTATGACTAGAAACAGATTCGAACAATTATTGAATAACCTTGAAATGTTTGTATTGTTAACAGCAACGTGGTGGATATATTTCAAACAAACGATATAGATATGGAATAAAATTATTTAAGCTCGTGAGAATCATACCTAAGTATCTTCTCTCAAAATGGTTTATAAAAATTTTAGTTTAATTAATTTAATAATTTAAAAGTAGTATTGAAGATAACTTAACGAAGTAATAATAAGTTTTCTATCTTCCAGTGGTAAAGGGGGGTCCACTTGACGTGATCTAACTCAGCCGTTTTCTTTATTATCGAATAGCAATATAGCATACCCTTTTGTCTCTACATCCAAGACCGCAATATTCATTACAAATGTCTCACCTAATATCTTCTGGCATCTCCTCAAGACATTCAAAAGAAGTAAATGTCACGAAAATCTCCAAAAAAAAGTGAAGGTTACAATATTTTGAGATTGCGAGCATATCCTTTTGATTGACTTTCAGAAATCAAGTACAGTGTGAACACGGCATATTACTCTAACTTACTAAGGCAGTTGCGTCAAAAATTTTTCGAGAAAAAAGCGCGATAAAATCAGCCGAGGTGTTCGCTTGTCTCATGACAATGGTCTAGTCCACACTGCTTCGGTTTCTAAGACTTGAATGTGACTTCACAGAGATCACCCACCATGTAGGCTTGATCTGGCTCCAGCCCAATATTTCGCTAAGGCCGTGTTGAGGGGTCAAAAAATTTAACTGTGACGATGAGACGTGTAATCGAATCATATACTATTCTCTGAAAAAACACAACATTTTGCCAGTTTCTATTGTCACTGCCATTGTCAGTCAATAATTAATTTAAGTTAAAGTAAAAGTGTTTTTAATGCCTCGTGAGTTAACTGAAATTCATAAAGCTGCCATTATTGCCAAATTGGAAGTAACATCTCTTTGGATCGGCTGCTAGTGATGCATATGCATCAAACTTTCTAGGATCTCATTCTACGGCATGTAGACGAATTAAAGTTTCGGGTTTGAAAAACTGTACAAATACTAGGGAAGCATTTCTTTCAACTTGTGCAAGCAATTCTGAGTTGTGTTTGCACTTAATTAAGAGTATCATGATCCGGATATTGGAAACGAATTGTCTTCGCAGATGAAAAGTTGTGCAATGACGGATGTATTCGCGTTTACAGACCATCAAATTCAAGATTTGAAGAGCAATATGTTGACAGCAAATTTTCAGTAAAGATTTGAACTGGGATGAGTATTAATGGGTCTGGCTTTTGTTGGAGAAATATTTTAAAAATTTATTCGGTTACCTAGTGTTTTATCCTCGTTATAAGTACTACTTCGAATTCTGTATATTCAAGTTTCATTATAGATTCTTCTAAAAGTGACTCACTCATGACGCGGTCTGTAATATAACAGGTCGTGGCAATCTATCTTAATCCTTCCAGTACAGGAAATCATCGCCAATTTACAGGATCGATATTGACTAGTATTTAGACTAAGATGGAATTTCTGGAACCGTTGGTGATATTCATGCCGAACACTTATATTATCACTACAGCAACAATCGTAATTACACTGTATGACTCGCATTTCGAAAACCAAGTTATTATCTTCAGAGACTGGAGGTAAATATTTGGAACAAAGAAAAATACAAAAAAAAATGGGCGAAAATGACTTCAATTTCACTAAATTATGAAATATACTATTTTGACCATTCTCCATAGAATTATTCTTTTACATCAGTATCAATGTCGAGCAAATGTTTTATTTTTGAGTGTACTATATGGTATAACTATATATTTTTATTGATATGTATTTGTATGCTATGCTTTCATTTTTATGTGCTAAACAATTGTGAAATTCAAAACTTTTTTTTTGTAGTATTCTTGTGAATTATACAACATTGATATATAATAGCCACATAAATAAAATAGACGGGAAATGATATACAATAGCCAGTTTTAATGAATAGCATGTCGTCAGTCTTAATATTACCATATCTAAGTTTATTTATTATTTATTTACATCTTTAAAAAGAAAACTTAATAAATATTGAAACCATCGATCAGACGTTTGGAAATTTATCGTCTTTAATGGACTTAAAACTAACAGATACATTATTAAAATAGGCAACTTGATACTTTTGTTTCATTTATTCATGGAGCAATAGTAACCGTTAATGAGGATAATTTCTTTGATATTTTTGAACCATGTTTAAAGTTGAGTGAATGTTTGTTATAGTCTATGATTACGTCAAAAAGAATATTTATAGTAGAATGTGTGGGCTTACATTACTTAACTTTATCTCTATAATACTTTAATTGTCTCATTAATAACGAATTAATTTATTACCAGTATGTTATAATCTGAAAAAATACCAATTATGCATTTATCAATTTTTGTAGAAAGAATGTCGTCATCGGGAGAAACCAGAATGAAATAATAAAGGAATGTGGGTAGTTATTATATTTTTTTTTTAGAAAAATAAAAATTTATGCAGTGTTTCAAAATATAAAAATTAACTATATTAATTAATCGAGAGTTATGTATCTTAAATTTTATATAAATTATTAATTTCATGTGACTCAAAATACGAGGATGTATTGATATCTAATTAGCCTAGACCAGTTCCATGCATAAACAAAATTTTGCGTTACCATTGCAACGAACAATAACTTATTAGAAGTGTCAGTGTTAAGTTTAACGTCAAAAAAGTAAACCAGAGTTACGCAATAAATTAAAAGAAAAAAAATCTCCACCGAAATTGTGAAAATCGAAAAATTTGAGTATCGAGCCATCATCAAGTACCTGTATTTAAAAGGGTTAAAAGGTAAGCAGATTTACGAAGATATGCTTAATACCCTTGGGGATCAATGTCCTTCATATGCGAGCGTGAAAAATTGGACTGCAAGCTTCAAAAGAGAAAAATTTTTCATTGACGATGATGACCGATCGGGAAGGCCAGTTTCTGTGTCAGTCCCAGAAAATATCGATGCAGTTCATGACATGATTTTATAACACCGTCGAATTAGACTAAAACGAATATCTGAAGCACTGAATATTTCATACGAACCCGTTCATCATATAGTTCACGTCAATTTGGACAAAATGGATCCCCAAATGTTTGAATGTTGACCAAAAGCGTGCAAGGGTAGAAGCATCGCATTCGATCTGTGATCGATTTGAAAACGATGTAGACTTCGTAAAAGAAATTGTTACTATGGATGAGACTTTAGATCCAGAAACAAAGCAACAATCGATGGAATGGCGACACTCTGGTTCTCCAAGACCTAGGAAGTTTCGTGTCCAAAAATCTGCCGGAAAAGTTCTTGCTTCAGTTTTTTGGGATTGTCATGGAGTAAGGTGTTTTTTTTTGCAGGATAACACCCCTGGACACAAATCTCATTTTGCCATGCAAAAAATTCTTGATTTAGGGTTTAAATTACTAGAGCTCCCTCCTTATTCACCAGATTTGGCTCCGTCCGACTATCGTTTCTTTCCTCAACTGAAAAAATGTTTAAAAGGCCGTAAATTTTCTAGGCCGGAGTTAATAAAAGCTATGGAGGTCTGGTTTGCAGAGCAAGAAGAAACATTTTTTTTGAAAGGTCTAGAGACGTTGCAGGTTCGCTGTAATATATGTATCCAATTAAGAGGAGGATATGTTGTACAATATTTTGACATTGAAATTTTGTTTGGTTCTATAGTAGGCTATGAATTTTTCAATACATTCTCGTACAACATTCAAAATGACTCATTACATAAATATTGAATTGGTTGAATATGTAGATTTACTTTTCTTTTGAAATTTAAATAAGTTAAATTCAAGAGGTTTGGTTAGGTCGTTATGAATCACATTGAATTTTTCCAAGTTAGATTATGATTGACATTGAATTTTTGTAGGTTAGATTAAGAATGACATTAAATTTATATAGGTTAGATTATGTTATGAATGAAGTTGGATATTTCATAAGTCAGGCAAGATTAGTTAATTTTGATGACGTTGAATTTTTTAAACAATTTGTTTGACCAAAATCTAAAAGATATACATGGATAAAGATTATTTAAATAAGTTTTCTGTGAATACACTTTATATTTTAAAAAATATAAAATCACAAAATCATATTCACTGAAATAAATAAGTATAAAAATGAAGAATTGTTGGTAGTACAAAAATGTTAGTATAGCCTCGCCATAGCCAATAGAAACACGGCAAACAATCTCGTGAAACGGTCTCGTGAAAAATATAAAGACCGGTCCATATTTGGAGTATTTCTCGCACATTTGGAGCTCACCTCCCAAGCATACAGTTAGGGTGCCCGACTAAATACAAAAGAGAGCATTCGACTTATAAGCAACCAGAGCAACCAGAACAAGAAACTTGGACAGCCACGAGCATAGAAGAAAGGTTACTGATCTGACTGTTTTAGCGATTCTAGAGCACACCTAGAGCAGTATTTGCAAAACCTACTTGACAGGCAGATGTAGTTTATGAACACCGAGTTCATCTGCAGACGCCCAGAATGTCAATTTATCGGAGTTCCTTTCTTTGGAGAAGTGCAAGCCTGTGGAATCAACTACCAGGTTACGTCTTTCCAGAACACTACAACCTACAGAAGTTCCAGATCGCTCGTGCTTGTTTTTGCATAAGAAAACTCTCATGTGCCAATAAAAAAACATTTCACGAACTTCTAAATTATATTTATATTTTTGAAAAAATTTCTATAATACTGCTCTGATCAAATTCATATACCTATAATTTGTTAATTAAACACTTTATGTGAAATTACGCTCCCTTTACATCTAACTACTTATATTTTTGTTAATAGAGTTATACAACATTCAACTATACTGAAAAAGCCCTTTGTTCTTGAAAACTCTTTGCCTTTGAGCTTTGAATGAGTGTCGATCACGCGTAAGAGCAATTGTAGCATATAACATGAGTTAGTCCAGGAGCTCTCAACCTAAAAAGTTCCCTCATACTGTGCATGTAATTTTTTTATATAAATTGATAGTTCAAAACTAAAGTTTGCCTAAAATGTATTCGATAGAAAATTTCATTCTCTTTCAGAAAAAATTTACGTAAGCCTTTTTTTTAAAGTGTGATGAGAGAGGAAATTTCTCCCTCATTACGTAACAAGATTGTTTTTTCTTTTGTTCGTTTTAATGTCTACTTTAAGATTATCTTTGGTTGCGGTCAAAGAAATATTTTTCTCGATGTTTAACACCTATAGGTATATATTTTTAGTACCACGAAAGATGATAACCACTATCAGTAGAAGTTAACACTTTAGAGTAAAACGGTTTGACATTTCCTAAAAGTTTCTTTTAAAGAAAAACGGAGTAATCTTCACCTTAGTGGTTGCATTATTCATAAAACACTGCATTGCGTATTTGTAATAATTTGTGAAAATCGAGTAGAAATATTTATTACAGTTATAAAAACTATAGAAAGTATAGAAACTATCGCAGTTCTAGAAGCTTATCCCTACAGCAACTTCATTATGTGTATAAAAAAATATGAAAAAGTAGTTTTATAAATAAAAAGTATCAATAGAATCTATAAAATTATAATCTTTATGGAACAAAAGTATTTCCATAGAGAAACATTTATTCTAGATTATATTCATTGATTGCATTTATCAAAAATGTTAGGAGTCAATGGATTTTATGTTGGTTTGCTGGATATTTCTGGTCGTTTCTGAACTTGCTATCCCAGATAATCTTAAAGTGGACATTAAAACGAACAAAATAAAAAACAACCATGTTACGTAATGCGGGAGACATTTCGTCTCTCATCACAATTTAAAAATAGGCTGCCCCGCCAAAAAATTGGTTTAAGCAAATTTTTTCTGAGAGAGAATGAGATTTTCTATAGAATACACTTTAGGCAAATCCTTTCAAAACTTTTTAGATTGTCAGCTTCTGGACTAAGTGGAATTATCGATCGTAATAGCTATTTTTAACGCGAAGTTTACATGCGTTTATGCTTTCGTGATTGTGTGTACGGAGACTGAGCACTATCATTTACGACCGTAAAATTGTGGGTAGATGAATTAAAACGTAGCCGTATCAGCTTGACCGGCAACGAGCTTTCGAGACATACTCGTATAATCGAAAAAGATTTTTTGGAAATAAATTTAGCATCATTGTTATAATGACTCCTGGAAAGTCGTTAAAAAGTTTGCCTGTTAAATTTAAATTATACGAGCTCCTACTACACTTTTATGAGAAATATATAACAATTAAATGGATTGAAAAATCATTTGTTCAAATACAACGATAGGAAGAAAGATTCCTGAACGAAAAATCCGAACACAAAAGGTATCTTGAGATTATTTTCGCTAAGGTAACAATCAGTCGTTGGATGGCGCTTCGCAGTACGTCAAACTTTATGGATCGTTCCAAGAATCGGGAATGTCGTTTGTCGAGTTTCAGGTTTTGTAGAAGTGTAAAAAATGTTTTTGTCCTGATTGTTGGACGAAGTTTTATTTGAAAATCTTTTCATTTTTTAGGATCTGCTTCTAACGTGAAGAATTATCGAATAGGAGGAAAAAATCATAAAGAACGAACATAACAAAGACAAGATAAATTATTTTTCGTGCGAAAATATTCCAACTATAACAAATCGTTTTTATATAGGTCACGAGTTTGTTTTATAAATGTATGGCACTATTTTGTTTAAACCATTTCCATAAGGACTTTATATACATTTTAAAATTTATTATGATAAATAAGTAAAAAAACAGAAACTTAAAATAAAAAAAAAAAAACAAAGAATTATGAGTCGGAATGGCCCGCCGAGGGTTTCCTCAGAAATTTGTGGGTAAATATATGGGGTCGGTATAAGTGAGGAAACAAATGTTCATCCGTACTCAACTATCTACTATATTCGAACTCACGCGCAGTATCTATATTGAGGTGTCACTAGAATTCTAGTTTCTACCAGGCACTATTCAGCAAATTCAGACTTTCGAATGTTTTGTGGTGTTGTCTGAAGTATTTGAAAAATCATTTATTATTATAGATAAATATTTGAAATAATCCTATTCTGCATACAATTTCACAAAGCTTTCTAATCGCTTTTTATTTATTCATTCTGGGAATGTATTTTCTATTACAATTATTTCCTTATTTCTCCAGTGTGTTTACCAATAACACGTCAAATAAACATCGATTTCCTATTGAAAACTTTAACATATTAAGAATTTAGCTAGAAACATGAACTCATGATGAAATTATTATACCAAACAAATAGTTATATTTAAGTTAGTTGAGTTAGTTAATTAAATAACAAACAAGTTACTCTGCCGTCTGAACCAAGTTTTACTTTACATGTCAAGTTACACAATAATCGACTTTAAAATTAAAACGAAATTCAATCGAAATCTATCCATTGAAACTTAGTTAAATTCATGTTATTCAGAGTTTTAAAGAGCCTACATTAATTCCTTCAACATCTTAACCACTTAGAAACTCTCATGTAGGACCATTAACTTCCTAATGTTTACTTAAATTATATGAAATTCACATCCCTACGTTTCCTAAATAAGTGCTATAAACGTAAAAAATTCTAGTGTGTGATACACGAAGTAAGAAAAATATGAAAGATAATTGGAAACCTTAGTATTTTCATCCACTGATACGCTGATAATACGTTCCAATCAGCGACAGCTAATGAATAGTGCGTAGTGCTGCAGAACACTCAAAAAATGATGGACTGAAAAAATGATAATTATATCTACTAAACCATTTTCTATTACCCATCCAGAAGAAAGATTGTAATACTTTGGGATTGCATTGTAATTCCTTGAGAAACAACTCAGTTGAATAATCCACCTAATAATCCCTTTGATTTAAAAAAGTGACGTGCTCAACTGGAGAAGTTCGCAGTATTTAGTCCAGCGCAACGCGCAATACGTTGGTTGGGTGCCGAGTATTAGGGCTTTCCGAATTGTCTAATTATTTAGGACGATTTGAATTGAATAACAATATACTGTAAAAGAGCGTGTATGAGTACGTGCACTATGAAAGTTGTTTTTAGCTTGATGAATATCAAGAGATTTTGTGAATATTCATACGAAGAAAATATAAGGGAAAAAAGTATATAAGAAAATTTAGTCAATATTTATTTATGTCGTTGTTACCAACAATTTGTAGTATATTGTATTCTCCGCTTTTTGTGGCAATTAAGCTTGGAGGGAAATAAGGGTCTAGGGCACTAAATTTAGAAATAGAAAGACACGAAATCTCCAGAAACCATCTTCATAATGGCATGAAATGTACGTTATGGGGATTGAACAATATTGAGGCTCAACTAAATAAGAAGAATTAATGTATTGAATTTTGTGGGACATTTGAAACATTGCGAATTTTGTTCAAAGGAAATAAAAGAAAAGCAGTGTAGTAAAGATGCTTAATGATTTATATTTGTTTTTTGGGTGGTAGCTTTCAACAACCCATTACCACAGCACGGAATCCGAGTTCAAGTTTTGAGATATGGCAACACAAATGCGAATATTCCAAATCTGACATTGTCTTCATTAAGTTTTTAATGGAGTACGTACTTAGAACGTGTTGTCTTACGAGTGCTATTTGAGTTGTTTAGAGATACTTCAAACTGGTCTAAAAATGGAATTGAATCCAAAACATTTTCATGCTACGACTTTCTATGTCTTTCCACGTGGACACCAACAGCAGTGAGCCGATAAACTCGCTTCCGTGTTTCACTGTTCAATCGTAGTTGCTCTTCGCTACATGATGAAATACGTGAAGATCATCCAAAATCGACTGTTGTACCATAAAACATCGATGCTGCGCGTAAACTGATATTGAAAGATCGTCATGTGACATAAAATAAACCAGAAACTAAGCAACACTGTATGGGTGTATTAAGACAAGTCAAATCCAACAAAAGTTGTTCGTGCACGAAGCACTTCATGCAAATGGTCGACAGTTGATTCGGAATACCTAAACATGTCGCCACCGCCACCAACAAAACTTAAGTAGCAATCCTCGTACACTCCAGATTTAATATGACATAATTTATACTATTATTCCATAAGTGATGATTGTTAGAACGATTATCTATTTTTTATAGCGACTGATATCTATTATCAATTTTATAGAGGTATTTGAGTATTGAGCACAACTAATATTATGATAATTCGATAAATGCAAGATTCATTTGTTTTTATTTACTCTGCAATACTTACTATGAAATTTACCCAGTTTGTTTGCGCAAGTGTTTGTAATTGAATTCACATGTAATTTATGTGATAATATTGTCACTAATATTAGAGGAGCATTGAAGGTATGCAAACCTCGGTGATTGATTTTGCCCTTAAAAGAGTTGTTGTCAACGCAACTTAAAGATTGAGCATTTAGTGGTAGACAGTCGTATATTAAGTATTTGAAGAAAAAAATTGTTCACCAGATAATAGGTGGCGGAATGCAAAAAAATTTTGATATTAAAATAAGAAAATGCATTTTTGATTCATTTTATTTTACACTTTACTGCTTTAATACCTTTGTTGAAATTAATCGTAGAGTCAAGTCAATTATGTTGTGTTGTGTTTTGCACTGTTTATTTAGTTTTTTTGGAAACGTCACCGTAGAACTATTTTTTTCTTAGTGGTTTTCAGGTACCTTCTTAAAACTTATGAAATTCTTATTCAAGTTATATTTAAAATTTCTAATGACAACTAGATTGTACTCAGGGATGTTCTTAACAAATTAAGCCCAGGTACTCTGTTCTTCCTTACAAGAAACATAAAAATATTGAATTTGACGAGTCCCTATTTTCTCTACGCCAATAAATTTTCAAGACTTCCGCAGTAGAAGTTCATATCTAGTATGCGTTTTATATGATGTAAAGGTATAAATTCCAAACTTTGGGTCTAAACTTTCTGATGATAAATAAATAGAAGTGATTGGAATACAGCTAGAATTTTAGAGAACTCAAGATACGTTAAAAAATACGTTTTAGTTTGTTGCGCGATACAAAAGTTTGTTGTTCCGAGGAGTTTCTCAAAATTCCAAAGGCATTGGTCGAAAGTACATGAATTAATCTTTATTTTCTATGTAGGAATTATTTTGAGAGATTAACTGGACACAAAAGTAATGAAACTATTATGCTCCCCTTTTTTGGGTTCTTTACTTGTCCTTATTTAAAACTAAAAATTAGTTCTATAGTGGCGTTTGATTGGAAAATAAACTGGTGGTCTTGATAAACACATCGTACTTTGGTGCTTTCCTCCACAATAATTTTTATCGAGGTTTTTAAAATTTGTTTTTCCTTACAGCAGTAAGAAAAGAAAGCTATCTTTCAGTGATGTGAAAATAAGGAGGCAATTTCACATCCTAGTTTTCAATCGCATGTGAGATAACGCCTAATTAAACGCAAAAAGAGCAACAGATTATTTTTGTAGGGAATTAATAAACTTTTATTCCATAAGAGTAATATTTTATTATTTTGATATTCAAAGCGTAATAAAAAAATGTATTTTTTTATTTTAAGCTCCACATCGTTCTTTTTTCTGAAACGCATGTATTAAGAAAATGTGTGCCAATTTTCAGCGTGTTATAACATTATTTACACTTCCGGTTAGGGTTTGCCTTTGCTTCTTGTACCATTTGTAGAGAGTGAACAATACTCTAAAGAAGCATTTAAAATGCTAGAAGATCGATGAGAGATATTTTTTAACCTCAATGGGACCTATTGAAATAATACAAATGATATATTTGCCACTTTTTATTTTAAGTGGATCTGGGCCGTGATATTTTATAAAGAAATCAGACGCTATAAAAAACACGCAACGGTCTAGTGACTCTACTGTGTGCAACTGGTGCAACATAGGTTGTCTACGAAATCTCATTCGCTTGAGGAGGTAATCGACGCACGAGCTGCACATACTTCACATTTTATTGTGAATGCGGGTTAAACGCATGAAAGTAGGGAGTTCTCTGGTATTATTTCGGACTCCATATTCATTTTGAAACTTTCGTAATTTCAATTATAATTTTATTTTTTGAAATCACCTGTTTGACATATCAATCTAAATCCAGTTTTAATATTTCGATTGTTTGCGTGTGCAACAAATAATTTGCGTGCGCCAAGTGAACTTGTCGCACTAGCAATTATAAAATAAGCAAATCGCTATTTTCAACCGTAATAATACCGCTTTTGTCGCATTAGTAATAAAAATATGGAATCTATGACTATTTAGGTCGGATAGAGAGGGGCAATAAAATGCGGGGATTCGCCGTTGTGGATTTTGAATTTATATGAATAGTACACATCTTTTCCTACAGTCGCGCGTAAAATGAAAAATTATTATTTTCAAATTTTCAATTATTATTTTCAAGTCGACAAATGCCGAAGTTCGTTACGCTTTAGAGCTGTGGTTCAGGTGTCCACCGGAGACTCGACGGGGGATCTACGTTGGGCGTGACCAAAAATGGAGCTCCACAATCGTTCCTGAAAAATTATTTGGCTTGACTTCTCAATATATTATTAATAAGACTTGTGGAATATGTGCTCGCAATTTTGCATGAACTTGTTTGATTCTTTACCAATATAAACACGAATGTCAAGGATAAACATTACTCCTCTGTTTCCAGAATTTCTTAAAGAAAAGTGAATCGATATTAGTGATTGCCAGTGTTGGAAAAGTAGTTTTATTATATTTGACAAATTTGTTTAAAAAATTGAACGACCTCAACTTATAATTCAATAAAAATATAGGGTGTAATTTCAACTTTTCTTAGTGAATTGAATATGAAGGAAAACATTGATTGATTATTCCTTACGAAACTCAAGCCAAATATTGATAAGTAGTGTCAAACAACATAGGATCAAATATTAAACAATTGTTTTTTTTAGCCTTTTATTAGAGAAGTATAATAATGTAAGTTATGAAAAAAAAACCATTGTCACTCACTTTTATAATATATATTAACAAAGTATCAAAACGTAAAAAACTAAATAGTGCAACTTCTTCTAGGTTAATAATTTATAAGGCTTCGTCAATGTCTTTATATACATTGCCGTAAATGTTTCTGATTCGCGTCTCTATTTTATTTTACGTCTACATACGTCGAGTAAGGTACTATGTTTTCAAGTACTTTAAAATAAAATTATCTTGATTTTTCATAAAATGCAGCGTGGAATTTTCTGATGTCTTGTGTCTCATTATATTTAAAATTCTTTTTTTATGACTATATTTTCCAAAAATTAAATTCAAGTCTGATAAGGTGTAAAACTGGAACATACAAAAAAATGAATTTATTTATTTCATATACCTAGCCCGCCAGTGCGATTTCGCCCGCGCTTATCACTTGAATGAAGCTGCGGGTGTAATGTTATATTGCCTAGCCTTCCCCTATAAATGAGCTATTATTATTATAGGAGACCGTCATAGTGAAAAAAAAACAATACATCCCCATTGCATAAAACTATTCATTTGACGCCAAAAAAAGGTCTTGCAAATCTTACCGTTTTTGCTTTTCTTTCTTATGTTTCCGTTCTTTCTCATTCTCTGCCTAGCTTTGTTAGCAGGCACTGGACCAATGTTTATTTCTATTTTAAACAACAAAAACACAAGAAATTCAATTAAATATCACAAGAATCACGCACGAAAATAATAGCGGCGGCCATAATGGCTCCAGTGCTGTGATTGGCCGAGACGTGACAGTGCCGGTTTTGTACCGAATGGACTTGATAGTGTCATTTATGAATATCACTCTGATCATAAAAAGTTTTTGTAAGGGATAGAAGCGGTTTAGACATATACTGTAAATAAAGAACCATAAATAAAGCATCAAAGTGTTGATTGACTAAAAAATCTATTTTTTATTTTTTTGGCGCATTTGAACTTAGACCCTCCATAGATATACTATATTTCTTCTTACCACTCCGAATAGAAAATTTTCTAAAATTTGTGAAAATTGATCCGTTCTTATGCTGTGAGTCACTGTAGATTTCAAAAAAGTAAAATTGGATGGAGTCACTTTTTCGACTGGCCAATTTTGCCTTTTTGATATCCACTTACAACACAATCAATTGAAATTTCATTGAAAATTTCTTCAGTTGATTTTATTATTAAATAATCAACCCTATCAAGCAATCAATTCTAACCTTTTGAAAACTATTAATTCTTCTTTGAAACTCAGCAGCAACGCAAGTTTCTAAACTTCACTTTTTGTATTGGTAGAAGTGTAGCTGCAGGGGTCTAATTAATCCAGCAAAATCATGAAAGTGGTCTACGAGATAAAAAAGTTTAAAAAGCAATGCACTAGATCAAAAAAGTAATCTTTTTCGCTCAACAACAAAAGAACGTCTAGGAAAAAACGTGACGTCGATTTTTTCTTAAATATTGCCACAATCAAGTTTTTGGGATAAATTTGATCCGATTGAAACCACTTGAAAGCTGGAAAAGCTCAAGTGTCACTGGAGAATATAAAGAAGATGCTATTAGTAACAAAACTTAAAAGATTTTGGGACATCGTGTCCATCTATATTGGTTCTTTATCTGAATGATCAATCTAGAGTAATGGAAGATATTTCTTCTGATTTAAAAATCGCAGTAAATAATTGAAACAATTGTACATTCTATTGAGAATACTATTTCAAATCATAATCTACTTCTATCATAACCTAATATAATAACAATGTTTCAATTATTGAAAGTGCAAGTATAGAAAAAATTGTGTTTTTCGAGCGTAAAGTAAAATACACAGAAAACTATTTCATTTTGCTAATCATTAAATGTGCTTGTTTGGAAAAATGAGTTTTCATTTTTCTTTTTAAAACTAGCTCCCACATTTTATCACGGAACCACTAGTTAACTGTTTAAGAAAAGCTTTATATAACGAGGGCGACCAACTTTATCTTGTGCAGAAATTGTGAAAAGAGTCATGCAAATGATTTCGATACAAAATCAAACATCGTCCTGTAGGATCAAAAACCCGTTATTTGTGTTTTTTTTTTTATTTTTAATCGTATATCGAACAATAGCATTATCTTTACAAAAATCTCTTTCGATTTTCAATAATTCAACTGATCTATTCTCAAAAATTCAATAGGAATCAACTAAGACCATCTAATGGTCAAATCATGAATAACAATTTTAACATTTGAAAGTTAGTGTAATATCACAAAATACAAATAAACAGTTAGTGGAACAAAATCGATATACTTTTATATACTTCACAAAAGTATACGAGGAAAGGAATTTGTACATGTACAATAATATGTAACAACGTATCAAATATTTTCTCGTCACAGAATAATTCGTTTTTTTTGCGAGACGACTTTTTCGATTTCTATTCATAAATCGAAAATTCATTTCACGCATCATTCTCGTTAAAACTTTATCTTTTATATTCGTGAAGCTGACATCTGTTTCACTAGCAATATTCATGTTATTGAAGTTTGAAATTTAATTTTTAAAATTAAATGAATGCACAATTCGACGAATGGTGAGCCGTACACCTTCATCTAATACAATTTTTTCCTACCACTAGTTTCTTACTTCTTATATTTTTTTTTCTATATTTTATTTTTTAATTAATCTGGATGTGAAAATATACTAGACCAGACAAGGGATTCGGCATTGCAGTAAGAAAAACGACCAATCAATCCAGCTGCCGGACTAAAGTGAAATGTTAGTTTCCAAAGGATTAAATCCTTTGAGCTAGTTGCGTGTAATGTAGTGTGGTGGATGAAACTCGGTAAGACACACATATTAAATTTTTATCAGAAAAATTGCTCTTCATCTTTTTTCTAGATTCATTGTGATTTAGTTCAATAAAAAAAATCAAAGTACACGTGAATAGAAGAATTAATGTTTACTGCATTGCGACGAAAACAATCGACGAGTCATAATTCATAATTAATTTAATATTCAATGTAAATCTGAAATCTAATTTAAGATACATCAAGTTTTAATGATTAATCAACTTCCATCGCATTATATATAATTTATAGGTTTGTCAATTGACTTAAAAGTCTCAGATTACATGAGAATACGAGGTTTGTTGAGTTTAATTACTTATCGTCTATTTTATATAAAAATATTATGAAATTGCAAATATGTCGTATGTCGCTTGACTGACTCCCAGATGGCGCTGCCATTTACAAATCTATATGACGTTTATGAAGTACCAACATTGAAAAAGCAATGTGTAAAATTTCATGACATTTCGATTAGGCATACAACAGTGACTGCCATTTAAGTGGATTCAAAATAATTGCGTGTGTTATAGTTTATTTCAGAAAGTTATAGAGTCTTAAAACCTCATTAGGTATGACGTTGGGTCAGAGTGACCCAACGAATATTAAAGCCACTTTCACAGTTTGGCATTGATTTAATTGTAAAATAATTTCTTTTTATCAAGTGCAGGTAGTACCACCCAGGTTGGGGTCAATATATGGGTTTAGCCTATCCATTCACATACACTGAAAATAGTGTGCCAAAGGCGTACCGGTAAGATACTCGTAAAAAGGAAAAAATTTTATTTTAACAGAATAAAAATTAGGCATTATGTACACTTATGTTTTGTTCAACATTTTACATTATACAGAAATTAAATTATAAAAAATCATAATATTTATCGTAATCTGAGGAACTGTCATCTCTTCTTGACGTTATAATTAACGAGTAGACTTTAGAATTTGCCATAGCTAATAATTCTTTTTTTATCAAATTATCTTCAAATTCAATACTTTTGGTGGCGAACCAGTCAATAATTTTTTGTTTTCTCATTATTTTATCATTTCACCAAAATAGTCTTCAAAAACATCCGAATTCATGTCCTCGTGGTAATCTCCCGTATGGCAAGACTGAAAGGTTAGGAAACCTTTTAAAAACCCTCTTCGCTTCCAATATGAACAATTATTAGTCTTTTCCCTTTACCTGAAGGCACCTTAATACCCGTTGACAGACCTTCCATGAAAGCTTGGCGAGCACTGGTTATTGTCACATTTTTGGTTCTGTATAACCTTTATTAATCCACGTCTCATCAAGATAAAGGCTTTTCTTCTGCTGTGTTCTGTACTGCTTTATACTCCTTAAGCATTTTCGTCGCCAGCAAACAATTCCAGTAAAAGTGCTTTACGGTTATGCTTTTCCCTGGCAAAATCCATATTTTTAAAAGTGGTCCATAGAAGTTTTTCAGTTATCAACGGAATACTGTCATTCTGGCCAAGCTCCATTAGAATCTTATCTAGGGTGGGTATTTCTTTTTTAAAATAAAAAGAGTGAACTTTTTTTTGAATTGCACATTTGGTGTCTTCATCAACGACTTTTACTGGTCTGCCTGGACTTTTCTGGGAGGTTCCACTTGGCCTGCTATCTTTCTTTAACTTTATCCAAATCCAGTCATTCGGGAACATCGTTTGGTCGACAGTTTCTTGTACAGTAATTTTCGGGTAATCGTATTTTATACAATCGTGTACATTTAAAATAATAATTTTTTCATTCACTTATAGTGGAGAATTATTGGAACAATTTTTCGTTGGTATAAATGTCGCCATTTTATTACTAATCTTATAATACTGTGAACACTATTTAAGGCTTAACAGCAAATACTGATGCGTTAAACTAAACAAAGCCGAATCTGAATTAGGATTGGAATTAGGCAGAGGCACTACTTAATACTCCAAGACCTACTACACCTATGGCCGACACCGAAATTGAGCCGAACTGGACAAAATTCCCCATTTTATTACTCTATACCTTTCTGAAATAGACTATAGTAATACCACTAAAGCTGGTTAGATTAGGTTAGGTTGTGGTATTTGTATGAATGCAATTTATTTAAGTTATAAGTTTAAGTGTCTGCAAGTTATATACTTTTCAATTTTCCTTACTCAATTGACATATTTTAATGATATATTATTCAGTATTTTAGGTTTTCAAATAGCACCCTTAAATCTGGCCAAGATTACATGTATAAGTATTGCATACAAAAATTTCTCTGGGCGAATTTACCACACTAAAAGTCATCTATCTGTGATCTAACAGAAATTACTACCACTCCAATTTTGACAAAACTTTTTCAGGTAATAAATTAAAGTTGTGGATATATAGAAATTGAGTAGTATTTTTTTTAATAAACGGTAAATGGTGTTGATTTTTTGCTGGGGATCCCGAAAATCATATCAGTTTTTGAACCGGAGGTATGGTTTTCCGAAAAATTCAGTTTTCATTAATTTTTCTCGTGAAAATTGATATCTCCTCTGAAATCAAAAAACCCTTTTGTGTGAAATTTTATCGGTATCAAAGACAAAAGTTTTTTCCATTTTGACTTCCCTTTGAAATGATACATTTCGTTTCAAAAATTCAAATCTAATGTTACATACTCGCTTTGTATAATTATGAAAAAGCAGGTATACTTTTCCTATAATAGTATCTATGTTCTTTGTTCGATTTTTCTATATTACAACGATCTCATTCTAAAAATGTAGAGAGTATGAATTTTTATAGTGTAATTTTTGAGAAAAAAGTTTGTCCAAGAAACATCAACATGATATATAGGGCTACTCAGTGATATAATCGGAATATCAACTAACCTAATATTCTTACAGAGATCGTAAATTGTGGAGAATAAAAAGCACGTTAAATAGAACAAAGGATCTTCTAGCATAGTAAACTTGGAAAAGAAATAAGATTAGGAATTCACCACGAAATCCGAAGCAACTCATAGATTGAATGAAATGTGTATTAGAAGGTAGAAGTTAGAAACTTCCAAAGTTGTTTGTAAATGTTTTTAATTGAAAGTACAGAAATATATCTTTGGAAGGAAATAATAGTAATGACTATTAAGGAGCTAAATGAGGGGTTTTTAATTTTTAGTCTTTTTTCACCCAATAAATTTTCACAACGAATCACTTACACAATTGTCAAACAGAAACCAAGCATCTGAAGTGGTTGAAATTTTAGTGAGCTAAGTGCTGAAATTTTCAGATCGTAAAAGTATTTCTCGGAATAGCGAATGATGTATTAAACTAAAGCAATAAAAACCAAAATACATAATGATTTTCGGACAGACAATAATGCAAATGTACAAAAAAAGAAGAACCTAAATTTGTACAAGTTACAAGGACATCGCTTAGTAAAATTTCTTCCAGAATATTGGAAACTGGAAACAACAACTGTTAGAGTCAACGTTAGAAGAATCTGCACATGGATTTTTGAAGAGAAGGAACTAGTATTACTTAATATTTAAAATGGAGAAAGGAGAAAAATTAGAAAGTAAGGAAAAGGAGATGTATATAATAGATTTGAGGAGGCTTTGAAAAAATAGGAGTACACATAATACGAAAACTACCCAAATCAGAACAAAAAATAGACTTGAATCAGAATGTGCTCTAGGTTTATTACCAATTTTTTCAAACAGATGACACCTTAAAGAAGTAGGGAGGGCTAAAAGCTCAGTAATATGAAGAATGCAACATTTTGGATTACCGAATCTCAAAATTCATCATAATCTCCAGCTACATTACTAACAATTTCCAAATCTCGAAAAAAAAAATGATGACTAAATTTATCTGTGGAAAAATCAACTAAGCAAATTTTCGTTTAAATTTCAATAGATTATTATATGAATAGATACCGAAAAAGAAAAGTTGGCCATTCGAAAAAAAAGTACAATACATGTACAATGACTCACAGCACAAGAAACAATCAATTCTTACAAATTTTGTTTAGAAAACTATCCATTCGGATTGCTAAAAAGAAATATAGTATATTTTCTTGTGTTGTTGGTATTTATTCAAATATATAAATTATCACACTAATAATTATTATTGTTTAACAGTCGTAATATAAACAAAATTAGACAACTTCTACAATACGATATTTACAAAATAAATATAATTTTAATGAGAGGAATGTACTTGATGGATTGACAGCAAATTATCAATATTTAGCACGAGTTTTGTAAGGAATAACTGCAAATCTCCCTATTCTGTGATATTCAATTGCTTTTTCTTTGTTAATAAATTTGTACGGGCACTAAAACTTTTTTAACAAGATAGGAAGAAGTGAATGCGATCAGAAGCTTTTGCACAATTCCCCACAGTCCTGGACATTTTTCGGGTATTAGGGCAACCAAAATTTTTGATACCCTCTTTTAAAAATAACTTTCAGCTGCAAATTTTTACAAGAAACAGTCGCTAACCTTTTTAAAATCTAATATACCATTATTGATAGAAGAAGTCAAGACAATATTTTAGTTATTAACTATCAAACCAAATTAATTTACTTAAACCCCCGTCGAGTCTCTCGTGGATCCCCAGTGGTCTACCTTGACCACTTTGGGAATCGATGAACTAAATAAATACCAAAAAGAATTAACTTCAGAAAATTAAGGTGGAAAATGGGAACTATACTTCTAAACATAGAAACAATTAGATTCGATTAGATACTATGCCAGGAAAAACAAAACAGTATTTGGTTGTTTTCTATAAAGTTAGTTTGTATCGGACGGCAATAATTCTCCAAAACCCAGAGTTAATTATACTCTTCAATGCATATTAAAAATTAACAACAAACTAAGTGAGCTTAACTGATGTATGTTAATTAGAAGCAAAGAACTACAATTTGTTCTATCAATATATTGGGTGTGCTTACGTTTTATTAATCATAGTATAACATGTCTATATATATGTATATATATTTTAAGTAGTTAGATTTACTACCGTTGCATTGTGGGCCCGATACACCGGGCCAAAACTTCAAATTGAAATGCTGCAAAATTTGCTAATTATGCAAAAGGGATGTTGGGTCTGTAACGAAGTGCCTGAAACGGAGTATCTGAAACGTCCGTTTTTCTTATTTTTGGACACTTGAATGTACACACCAATACACATCATACATTTGTTCGTGCTGTATGCAAATCTAAACAAAAAAATCTGGGTTCGTAGTTGAAAATTAATACATAAATTATTTTTAATAAAAAATTCAATCCAACAAAAATAATAAATAGTAAACTTTTTGTAGAGGTACAAAATTAGTCACGTTCCAATTTTTTGTTTAAATAGAAGAGCATTATATATATCGGATCTGCTAAAAAAATTAGCTGATCATATTTGCTCCTTTAAAAATATCGCAATTTCTATGTAATAGATATTTATATCAGGTTTTTTAACTTTACAGGTTTTCTTTTGAAACGTAAGTGTCTCTTCACTATTTGGCATGAAATGTAGGGTAAAAATAATACAGAAAAAAATATTGTCAGAATGTTGTCTGCAATCAATCAATCAATATCTGAAGGGTATAGTGAAAAAACTTTTAAATCTGTGGAATACAAAATTTATCAGTTGTGTTTCGCATTTTAGAAAAGGTAGTAAATCGTTAATAGAACGGAAACAAGTTTCTGGTGCAAAAACTGTTTTCATTACCCATTACCTATTTGTATAATGAGACACCAATTTCTTGCATGGCAGTAGTAGTAGCACAAGAATCCAAGAACAAGGATTTGAAAACATATCAGAGAAGCTGCACTAGAAAATCATCAAGGCAATTCACAAAGGCAGTTATTATTAGCTTAATGAAATTGCTACAGAAATGAAGGAAAGCATTATGGCCGCAAATTCTAGAACTCTTAGTTCCTGATAAACATCTGTGAATTAATTATGTTCACCTCGGAAGAAGAAAGTTCAATTGAACTCATAACGAGTGACATCGACGACAGTTTATAATATTTACTTAAAATATCACAAATATAGTGCGTTGTTATGGTCCAGAGTTTACACAATATAGAGATGTGAGCATTGTTTCCCTTCTGGTGGCTGATTTTTATAATATAGAATAATATGCATTTACCTCTATCTATGAAGTCGTTGCAGAAAATTGTTTAACGAGGTAATAAGGGTGTGATCTCAGTGAAAATAACGTTGTTCTTGAATATTTTTTCACCCTTCAATTTTACAAAAAAATCACATTAATATCAGTTTACCGACCGTCTATGAAGACGATAACTGGTGTAATTGTGAGGTTTGGTGTAGCAGTAAACAGTACAAATTCATATCTGACAAACGAGGAGCTCTCAAGCATCCTTAACTAACCATGGTCTATTATTCAAGATCATTTGCATCAAATTGGGAAAAAAAGCTAGAGCAGGTATTTGGGATCCCCATAATCTATCCGACAGAGCTTCAACGATACCATATAGAAGAGATTTTTTGATCTCAAACTATACGATAGTCAACACCAAACGAAACAACGTTCGCCAAGCGGTTATCCCTCTACAGTAAAAATGATTTTCATTGCAAACAATTTGGTTGAGTAAACCAATTTTTAATCGAAAAGTATTCGGCGAATGTCAACAAAAGGAAAACGAATTTTTGAGAAAATTAATGAATTGGGTGAAAGGTACTGTTCCACCAACTTATCCCGCTCGATATCATACCATTTAATTTTATTCATTTTACATTTTTTGACACGAAAAAAATTTGAAAATTCGGATAATCTCTGAAATTCCATCTCGAGATATTTTACTCAAAAACCAATTGATTGTTTTCCATCTGGCATTGAAAAAATTTGAAATTCCGATGGCAAAATATTATTGATTACATTGACTAAAAACTTGAATTTAATTTATGAAACCGACATTGATTTTCGCCCTCCTTCGAATTTATATATTTTTATATATTCTTCGATTACTTTTTTTGATGTGATATTCTGCTTTTTACATTCATTTTCTTTGATGTTTGGATCAGAATTTTATTCTAAGAATTATATCACCCTATATTTAAAAGTACCTACAACCAAGTAATTAGAATTTAGTTGTCGTTACCCTTCAACGTAAATAAAATAAAAACGTATCTCACCCTTACGGTTCAACAACTGACGCTAGGGGTAAATTTCGATGCATAGAGGTAATTTACATGGCTCGTGGAATCACTCGGGATTTTGGGTATTATATTCTAGAGAGGAGGAAGAACATATTAAAGAAGAATATTGAGGGAACTAAACGTCTAGACTCTCTTTTATACATACTATACGTATATTAAGAGAACGTTCGCTACAGATACCATCTAAATCCCTTATAAAATTCGTCGGATTACCTTCAAGAAAGTAAAATTAAGTCGCTAGATATGTTTTGGTAACTTTCATATGATTTAAAAAATAATAGTTTTCACTTTTTCGCATCTTATATAATCGTAAAGTAAAAAAAGACGAAGATATTATGGGGTAAATTCAGCAACTAGTTGTATCTTAGTAAAAAACTCTAACTACAAGCAAGCGACTAATATAGATTCAAAGCTCAATTTTTTCCACATAAACATTATATTTGTAGTTTATAGTTTATCTTTTAGTGACGTGACAATTATCGATCTTTGGCTTCCATCTTAGCTATTAAATTGATTATTATTGCTTTAGTTACTGCTGCGGGAATAGTGTTGTTATTGATTTTCCGAACCATTGATGAGGCTGGTTTAATCTGTATACAGGGTTGCGCATAACACGACCAAAGTATTCAATTTACGTTTCTCAATAATGATGAAAGTTTTTTCATGAGCTCAAGAACTTCGGCGATAAGCCCACATCTTAAACGCTTCTAAACGTTTGAGCAGATTTTCTGCGCCGTATCAGAGCACAGGAAAGACATAACATAGTGCCATCCTGATACGCAGATGATGGATGCAAAGGAGTTTTTGTCACTACATTGTATTTGTAACACGAAGTATTTTTAACTTTTGTATGGAACTTTAAATAAGACAAGATCAGTTAAATTGACAAAACGCGAGATTTTTTATAGATTTGTGACGTTGGTCATAGTCCCGTTATTTTTATTCAATTTAATTGATACTTGGTACGTCCCTCATACAGCAAATACATACAAGAATTGTAACGGATGATGAAACTATGGTCCTTTACTATGATTCGACTTCCAAAAAAGAGATTCTATGGAGTGGTATCGAAATTATCAATGCAATTAAACAGGCAGTGTTCGAACATTTTAAGTCTAAAGTTGGACTATATTTTATTAACACTTGTTGGTATCTTTGTATTTTTCCTCTGTGGCGTATTTCTGTTAGTATATCTCACCACATTAATTTTGTTCTTTAGCTGAGCGGGCTAAGGCGTCAATCTACGAATTCGCCAGTCGTGGGTTCAAATCCCTTTCATGATGTAAAAAAAATTTTTTTTTAATTATCTCTTTGCATCGAAATAAATTTTACAACAGGCTGCCCTCCATTGGAGTTTTACTATAATATCTGCATCTGTATTACTTTAAATTTTATTATGTCGTTGTTCAAGTGGAATTCTACATCCGAGCAAACTCTGTTGGAGATTGATAATACTAATGAATAGAATGTAGAGAAACATTTTATTTCTAACAATAAATCGAGCTGAAAAATAGAAAAAAAAACACTTTCATGGCACATGAAATTAAAAAGTGAAGAATAAATATGGCTTAAAAAAATAAAAAAACAAGCTTTCGCGTATAAATATAGTTTAAAAAAACTGAAAAGTTGGAAATAACTTTTAAAACAAGGTTAAAGCAATGAAAAATACTAGTATTATTTTGAAAAAAGCGTGGGGTGCTTTGTCCCATATTTCTTTTATATTGAGCGTCCGACTCTTTTTACACGATAATACTAATATTTTTCATTCAATATTGTTTTAAGCTTATTTAAAAAAAAATAACTTTATTTTTTAGTTTGACGTGTTTTAAAAGCTTGCCTTTTAGTTTTTTAATCTATTTTTATTTGTGACTTTTCAATTTCATATGCTATGAAAGCATGTTTTTTGTTTTTTTAAAATCTACATTTATTTATAGTGACATAGAAGTTTTGATAAGAAGTTCTGAAAAGTGTGTGAAAATATAGGGATAATATATTGAAGAATAATTTTTTATTTGTGAAATTTTTTTTATAGGCTTCTGAACTTCTCAACGGCACTACGTATTTGTAAAACGAAGTATTTTTCAATCTTTTATTAAACTTCAATTAAGACATCTGTTAACTTTGACAAAACTCCAGATTTATATTTCGGATTGTGATGTAGGTTATAGTCTCGAGACAGATTGAGGTGTTATTTTATAGTTTATAGTAGATCAACTCTAATGATTTAATTATGTATTACTGGCTCACAAGTTAGCTAAATACAAGTTATAAGAAAAAGAAGTTCGTAGCAGAGTATTGGGTATTGAACACCACCCTGTCAGGTATGACTAAGGAAGGTTACCAAATTCGAAGTCATATAAAAAAGACAACTGAGAATACGATGGTACTTCTAGAGTTTTTAGTCAAACATAATCGCTTGTAAAGTATTTATAATTAGTATCGCATATGACTTGGTAAATATTCAAATGATATTTACCAATTACAGCACCATTGAACCTAAATGAACATACCAAGAATTTTTTTTGCATAGATATTCAATTATTGAACATATATTTATGGAAATGAATCATCAGATAAAGGAGTACTACTTATGACACAATAATAATAAGAGACTCTCATTTGAAAGCCTTGTACCTTTCGTATACATTTGTAAATCAATTTGTTTTACGTTTTATCTTTTTGTATATCCAATTGGATTAGTTAAACAAAACGAGATGTGTAAATTATGTTCGTATTATTTGAATTTGGTGAATTATTAACAGCTCACTTCTTCTTTTATCACAATTACGTCAGAAGAACTCATGTATTTATAAGATAAGCTCACAATTTAATTTTATTCGTGAATACATTTCAACACACCCGAATAAAATATTTTCCATAGCAAGCAAGATAACACTTTTTGTTTTGACATTGACAAAGGGCTTTTGATATTTTATTCGGAAAAGGAAGGAAGCAGATTTTATCACGGAATGAATTGCCACAGGTGGAGAAAGGAATCAATAAAAACGCTCTACTCCTTAGTTAATGTTTTCAAGTATATTTCAATAACTAAAAAAAACTTGTACTGCAGTTAGAACATTGGTCAACTCAAATCTGATTGCTAAATTTAGTGATTTCAAGGTAATTACTGTTATTGTGTGGATATGCCGAGAAAGTACAATATCAATCTTGACTCTTTTTGTTATATTTGTGAAGAATTAACTTTCAAAAAAAAAACGATATTAGTAAGTTATCGGCAGTATTTTGGTTTCCTTGTAGCTTGTCAAGACAAATCTTGGGCTCCTTCTATTTGTTACCCTAACTTACAGTCAAATAAGAGACCAATACCTCATAATGACAATTTACCCATACCAGTTATAATTAACGGTAGGACAGTACACACGCACACAGATAGGTTCCTACGTGTTCCTACATAGACGTTGCGGTTTGTCATGCATACATATTATGTTCGGTTTTATTCTCATATGAGTTTAATAACATAAACTTGAGAACCTAACCGAATTTGCTACAGTTCCCGCGCTGACTTAATTCGGCACTGTCGTTAACCAATTGCTGAGGATTTGAATTCCTCACAGCCTGAATACTGTAGCATGTTAGGTAAATAAGAAATCGAGGAATTTAGATCACGTCATTTAATGTGTAATCTAATAACAAAAACAATAACTCCATCTTATTTTAAAAAAACTATTTCATACAAAATTGAAAATTTTGTTTTGAATAATAAGAGAAAAAAATAATTGTTCAGTCAGTGATACTTCTTTGTAGACTTTTGCAAAGTTTAACTCTGACCAATATTTTTGCCCAAAAAGGAGACAAGGACCCTCCCACTTTTACACAAAAGGATAAAAGAACTTTCAGAACAAAAACCATCTAACTCTCAACTGTCGAGATTATTACGTTTTCAACGTGTTTCCGCAAAAATTGTAGCCTTAGTAGTTGTTCTCTCTCTTTCTTTTCTTCTCCTTATTTTAGAGATGGGACAAGAAGTCATTCTTTTCTCTCGATCTCAGTTATTTAGAAGTAAAAAAGAGGCATTAGGATCTGTTTACGGCAAAAAATGGTTGAAGAAAGCCGTTATAGAGCACTTTACTAAAGTTAAAGAGAACGTTTTAATAGTAAAAGGAAATTCCCGTTTTGTTTCTATTTATAGTGGCGCAGCTTAATGACTTTACAAGTCGTCAACGACCGATAAAAACGAGTACAAAAAGAAAACTGCTTTGAAAAAGTTCGTTATTGTCCACATTCGGAAATAAAATTAAATTGTAAATACTAGCGACGTCAAAGAGCTACACAATGTAACAATTAGGATACGAATACTAGAAAGGACTGAAAATTTGCAATTTGGGAAAACGTTGGCTCTTATTTCAAATAGGTAATAAAATCTTTGATAACAAACTTTTGTTGGAATGTGGTTAGAGCTTAACTAACAAGAGTAATAATATGAGAAGGAATTTAAATATTGCTTGAACTTTTATAAAACTTTAGAAAATGACTGACGTTATAGTTGTTAAAATTGGTTTTTTAAAATTTATTATCTACATATTTGCAGAGAAATAATGTATTCGAATAAATATTATGGGATTCATAATTTTAAGTGAGGTTCTAAGTGAATATGTGAGAAAATTATAGTTGTACCTAACCGAATTTAATGAAATAAATCGTACAATATATTATCTCGACAACATTTGCAAACCAAAATGTAAAAACAATCATAATCACCAGAATTTCAACGAACCAGCTAGAAACACAATAATCTGTTAAATATGAAATTTCATACCAAATTAAAGGTAGGTAGGCCAGCACAGTACTGACGTATCAGCTATATAGGAGGGGGTACATGGGTTCTTAGACGGAAGTGATATCATAATGTCACGTATGTCATCCATCTCATGGTCTGTGTAATCTACGATCGGTGGTCTTAAACTCAAAGGTAAATCTTACACACGGGTCTTGAAACCGAGACCAATTTCTACAGAGCGGAGTGGTTCACATTTGGTCCAGGTTTTAAGTGTTTAAAATAGCCATGGCGCGGCACTGTTATCTAAGAAAGTACATGGATAGGGTAGAGGTAGTTTTTCATATTTATTATACTTCATAAATTGAATAATGAGTTTTTCCATTCCTAAATCACAACACCGACCTGGCGGACAAAGCGAGAAAATTAAAGGTCCGTGAAATGAATCATCCCCACTACTTTCATTTCAAGTCTTTTATGCAAGAAGTGGGTGGAAGTCATATCACCTATCATTGAAGTATCATCCATTATATGTTACATGTCATCTATCACACATTATCTGTCATTCATAGTGTGGCATTCCTCATATGTCATCTCTCATCAAGGAGTGCATCAATTATTCTGTCAGTCTATATGTGTATTTAGGTAAACGTACGAATTTTTAATGAAATTGAAAAATCACTTTGTGGGATCAAATCTGGGATCTCTCTGTCAACCTACCGCCAGTCATAACATTGACCGTAAGAAAAGAGTTTTGATTTCAAAAGTGTCTTGATTGAAACTCAAGACATTAGTATAGTTTTATAAGAGATTTAGTGCTGGAGAAGAGATTCGATAATCGATATCAAAATGACGTTACTATATGAGTATTGGAGCAACAATACATTACCTCATAAAATATTACATAGAGTATAATCAAAATATGGATGTTCGAAGTCAAAAAGGCATCAGAGTTTTGACAATATGATAATCATACTCATTACCTATACGAGGTACAGTCGTGACGAAGATGTTTGATGGCAAAAAGACATTACTGTAGTCACATTCAGACAATATGCCTATTCAATATCGAACATTTACATCTCGTTCGTATCAGCGAAAACAATTTTTTATATTGAATATCGTCCCTTCCAACTACACCTTGTACATATAACTAACGTCTATACCCTGTATGATACGTACGATCATAGTATTTCACATGTGTCACACATCTTTCGTGAAGGCTAATGTATTGAATACAACTTTAAGTAAATGAACGTGGCTATCATCATACCACCTATATCCAGTAAGACTTCATATGAGCATCATAATGTCTTTTGTCATACCTCTCACACATTTTTGAGTTTTATTGTCCACATCACGATTATACGCATTAACCGATAAATTATTGTCGCTATAATACAATATTAAGCCAGCATCTAAACATAAGCAAATGTCAGAAATGGTTACCTCCAAAGTGATTGGAAGAATTCAGAATGAATTGAGTGACACAACATTACCATGTTTTTCATAGTCTGCTTGTCATAATCTATCTTAATATATTTAAGATGTTATGTTACATTCCAACTCCTATGTAGGCAAAGATTGTACATTAAGTATTTGTTTTATGATCATTAAATATTACTTATTTAAGTTTAAAATACCTTTAAAATTCGGGGAAACGCCACAAATCCACAAATAATGCACAAAAAAATAATGTAATTTCTGCAGAAAGTTTTTAAGGTATTTTGGGTCTGTCGCAGGAAGACCAAGAACATACTGTTTTGGGGCATATGACTACAAACCAATTAACTCGATCAGATTCAGAACAACAATGATCATAGGTTTCAAAAAGTCCTATAGTCTTTTTCACATTGAACATTTTTCCGTATGACCTTAAAAATACCAAGCATGTCACTTGAAAGTCATCAAATCACATACATGATGGTTTTAACCGACAGAATAATTATCCCAAACATATTATAGATAACAAAAGATACATGATGGATGATAAATAAAAGATGACATAAACCACAAGGTGAAATAGAATACGTGATTGAAGACATCATTTCCGTCTGCTCATGCATCTCTCACCATTGATGACATCATTTTCGTTCAGATTGAAAACTGGGTGTAATATCCTTCGGGCGGAACAATTGGAATTTAGAAGGTTGCCAGATTATTGAGGGAAAGTGGCGAATCAAATAAAAACGCAATAACTGTTGCTTTTTTAGATTCTTAACTCTGAAGTGCTGGATACCTAGACACAGTGGAAGAGAAATCTAAAGCAGATAAGTTTACCAAAAGTGGGATGAGTGGATATGGTGCCGAAGAGTTTAGTTTAGTGCTACTACCGATAGAATTGTTAATTGCAATCAGAGCCAAACATCAGAATATATGGTCAAACAGGGGCCAAGGATACATGAATAGAAAAAGAAATATATCAAAAAAATTTAAGAAACACTCCATCCAGAAGACCATTACAGTGACAACTGAGCATTCTACTGTTGGCACAAGACTATAGGAGTGGAGAGTAACAACTATTGCAGTATTATGAAGACAATCGAGTATCTGCTTTGTCCTATCATCACAGAAAACGGAAGTCAAATGCTGGGGGACGACACAGTAGATTACATAAAAGAAATAGCAGAATTAAAGATTTAAAAAATGAAAAAATTCAGTATGGATATACGCTATAAAAGCTATAATTTGTAGAAAATAAAAGGTAACACAATGGTCCTCAGGCTTCCGAGTAAACCAGTATCAATCTAGATCGAGGCTGCCGGTATTAACCTAACCCAATCTAGCGATCTGTCACTATGATTTTCGTGTAGCAATGTTCAGATGTAGCTTTAGTTATCTACTATCATACACTGGTGACCTACATTAGAACTTATTCACATATTAAAATCTTTTTCAAATTTTTACAGTTTTTTACAGTTTACAAGTTTTAAGTGAACACCTCAAATCAAATCAACAACATTTAAATTTATTTCAAGGATATTGGAATGATGTTAGATGTCTAACAATTCCTCATAAAAAGGAGCAAACTATCCCAATTCTCATTATTTATATAAATTTCGACCAATAAATATTTTGAAACGTTTTGTTCGATTATAAAATTTGGTGAAAAGCCCCTATGAAGAATTACACAATTAAAAAAGTAATAGATTTGGTACAAATTTACATAAAATAGTTATTTTCGTCATTGTTGTTGAAAGCAAAATGAAAAGTTTGAAACTTATAAGACCATATTCTTCAGTGCCACATGTTTGCTAAGATAAAAAGTCAATATTAAACCTTCAGAAGACCGCTTGTAAAATCTGTTAACGAAAAAACACATTTGGGACAATTCTCAGTATCATTGTTTATGTCGAACGTAGGAAACCCTTCACAGTTATTGAGGATATTCAATATATCCTCAAAAAATTTTGTTAGAGGTATCATCAGAAACTAGAGACCTGGACAATTAATCATGAGTCAAACTATGATGCAGGAAATAAATAAACATAAATTAATATTTCAAAAGAACCGAAAACGGTTGTTTGCACTATAAAGTGTACTTTTTGTAGACGGCATCCAAGGTATAAAAAAACAATAATGTACTAAGATGGTATAAAAATTATATTAGAGATATACAATTATACTACATTATCGGCCAAATTAAAACTTAAATAATTAATACTTACAATCATACTAACGGTAATCAACACTTACCTGAAACCAAACAAAAATATTAATTAATATGTGTATAAAATGGTTTCCAAAATGATTTCTTTTTACATTAAGTAGAAGCAAATTCCGTTAACATTGTCGCCATCTAGAATGTACATTTTCAATTGGTTTTTGAGACATTCCTATGTTTAACATCCTTGTCACTAACGGGATTCCGTGGAAATATGATAGGACTATATCAGGCAGATTTGGAGTGTCTGTATAATGTTACTCTAGTTCAAAAATATTGTTTATTGGATAAAACATTCAAAGAAAGTACCTGTTCCGTTATCCAATTGAGTCAGTCAATCAGATATGTAGAGACTGCGATTTCGAAGAAACCTTTATCAATGAAGAATTGCCACTCAAATACACGCTTCATATTTGTTGTTTAAGACAGGTTCGCTAACGAACACTTCATCCCCAGATCAGATATTCCTTCAGATCAGCTCCCTATGCTCTCAGTAGAGCAATGGACGTGGTTCCTAGCAGCAAATCAGCACATACAGAAACAACTAAAAAAATTACCGATCTTGTCAGAAAGAAACGAAATTGACTAGGATCAACAAATATATTTGTAGAGGATGAGGTCAATATCTTTGTCTCTACTTATTCTATTCTATAATTCTACTTATTTGGATTTTGGTCAAGTTATACTTGTCCAATTTAATTTTACATGTCTTTCTTGTATCTTACTAGAATTACTTGGTGCCAATTTTATACAAAAATATTTGATTTGAAATTAATCTTTTATTTCAAAGAATATGTGCCATTCGCAAATTGAGTACCTAATACAATACATTTATTGTTCTAAGCAGGTTTAATTCTCAAGAGTTTTGTTCACTTATTAATTAATATATCTATTCTTCAATTTTTAACACTTATATTATTTTCATCTGTATGTGCGTTTGTAACACTCTCTTGGACTAAAAGTATGTGGCTTATTTAATAAAAATTTCGTTTGATAGACGATTCAAACCTCCGATCTCCGTGTTGGAATTGAGCACTTCCACCTCATATCACTAATTACACCATAACGGCTCGATACAAGCTCCGAAGAGAGGTAGGTATATAAGCAGCAAAGCCATTATACGATGGTAGTATCAATTAAATATAGTTTTAAAAACACAAAATAATGCGTTTTCATGGCATATGAAACTGAAAAGTAAAAAATAAATATAGTTTAAAAAAACTAAAAAACACTCATCCAAAGCACATCAAATTAAAAATAATTCTTGAAATAAGCTTAAAATAATGATAAATGATAATAATAATGATAATGAATGAAAAATACTAAAAATACTTTGATTCATATGTACCGTTCATTGAGTGCCCGACGCTTTTTTCACAATAATATTCGTATTTTTTATTCTTATTTATTATTCTTTAGAGCTTAATTTAAAAATTATTTTCAACTTTTTGGTTTAATGTGTTTTAAAAGCTTGTTTTGTTTTTTTCACTATACTTATTTAATTATTTTTATAAAATTGCCATAATTTAGAATCATTAGTTTGAGCTAATTATTAACCTTAGAGAATGAACCTTCGCCGAATCGACGGTGCGAATTCGAAAAAAGTGCCAAAAATTCTAAATAGGAGGTTGTAACTTCCTTACAAATATATTTCAAGGTAATTCATCTATATATATCAGATAATAATGAAAATTTATCAGAGAGTGAAATGTGAGAATGAGGTTCTTCTTTGCCTCAACATCCATGTCCAAATAACCATGAATCTCCATGAAGTGAAGATCAGATGCAAGGTTCTTCGGCACAAGACCCTAATATATTGATTATTATATGATAGATTACCATACTTCGCGGAAAAGATGAGCATTTTTCCGTATTTCATTACAGATAATATGGTAAATCCATACTAATGTTGAAGTTGCAAAAAATCTGGGAAGGACAACTATTTGTCAAATAAGATATAATATTCTACTAAAAATTGATCTGCGCGATTATATTATACAAATTTTGAAGATGTAGATCAAGTTTGACACTTGAGACTGAATAAATATTTTTTGGAACATCGCATTTATGGATCCGCCCTTATTTGAATTGGAATGGGAGAAATGTTTCGACAATTGGTTCAAACGCATGCAAAAGGGTATTGATCTTAATTGAAAATATTATGAAAAAAATAAAGCCTTATCCAATTATAAATATTTGTTTTTATTTATTTATCTCAAACCTTAAATAGCAACCCTCGTACATAGCTAAGCAGACGAACGGGAATTGAATATGTATATTACAAGCGAGACAGGACTGAAATGAGTGAATTGAGTCCAGATTCCATAATCAAAACTTTCTCATTGGAAGATGTCATTTTCTAATAAAAAATGACAGTTTTTGATTTAGTACCAAAAAGCTTAATTGAAATAACCAATTTATTCCATCTAACCGAATCACACTGTTTTCAATGTTTCGACAGATTGTCCTCACTGTTGAGGTCTTGTATTGAATTTGCCCTTCCTTTCCTAATTGATAAATCTTCATGACAGATAACGTGACTGGTATTTAATTGATGTTCAAAAACCGTATAATTTAGAGTTGATAGTAATCGTGAGGAAATACTCAATTGCTTGGAGTGACGTATAACAAAATGACGTCGTTCGACCAAGTATCTTGACAGTTTCTATACGTAAAAGGAAATATTTAATCGCAATTTCAATTTTTTTTAATGTACCTAAGACAGTTGTTTTTTGTGATAATGCCACCATGGAAAACTATCCAGAAACGCTTTTCTTTGTATAGATACATTAGCTTCCTTTATTATTTATTTTTGACTTATAATGAAATTTTCTGTAATGCTAGTCATATGTTGGCCTACACCAGAATCGCTACAATTCCAACAATTTTACACATAGTTTACAAGTGTAACATTACATTACATTACAGTTACTTACGTTTCGATGAAAACAGTTTTTTTTTCATCGCCCAAAACAATTCTCTACATATGTGGAAAACTTGGTAGCTTTATTGTAGTTTAATATTTCACAATGTATGTTACAGTCGATATGTAGCAGTGGGGGATTTTCCAGCAGGCTAAGTAGGGTGTAACCTAGGGCAGCAGAAATTGAAAACAAATTATTGTTTAGGTTTAGACGGAGGAGTCGAACTTTTAAATTTTACAAAAATAAAAGTAAAGTTGACACTCTATATTCCGACAAACCCAGTCATGTCAATTGAGTCAAAATTTGGGGTTTTTTGTTTTTTCTTGGTTTTTATATGTGTTTCTTTATTCTAGCTGTGAATATAACAAATGATATTTTAACTCGACAAATAATTCGAAGAAACAGAATGGAAATAGGAGACATATCGACGGCTGTTAGTCTGTTATACCCTTAATTTCTTGTTATCTATTTGTAACAGCAAAAATTTGCGTTTATTTAGTTTTGGTAAGTGTTTCAGCTCGGTAGCTTTTTTAAAGTTTTTGTAATGTCGAGCAAAAGTATTATTATAAAACGCAAACATAGAACCTTAACTCGTAAAATCTATTGAAATCGATTCTAAAAGAAAAACTCTCAAAACAAGAGAAAAAAAAGTTGAAGAAGCCCTCTATGCACGGCTCCAACAACAAAGAAAGAGACATGCCCCAATTTCTGGAGCCATTCTAAAAGAAAAACAAATTACGATTATTATTACGCTAGTTTCAGGTGGTTCGAATATTTTAAGAAACGCCTTGGTATTCGTTTCATACAGATGATCGGTGGGAAATATCTGTTGATGGGTCAGAAGTTTCTAGTTTTATTGCTAATCTAAATGCTAAAATCACTGAACTGGGCATTACACCTGAGTGTACAAAGCCGATGAAACTTGCGTCAACTTCTAACGAAAACATTAGAACAAAAGGTTTCTGGTCGAAAAATGTAAAAATATATTATCACGTTAATGATTGGTGCAAATGGAGCTGGGTAAATCCAAAAATCACCGAGCATTCAAAAACATAAAAATTGAAAACATTCCAGATGTTTATAACGATCAGAGGCAGGCGTGGGTAACACAAGAAATGTTCAATCTCTTTATGCCTGCTGTAAAAAACACTTCAAGAACAAAAAACTGTCGGTAAAAACCCTTTTACTGATAGATAACGCTTCTGGACATCCAGATATGGATGACTTAAAAATTAAAACGATTAATACCTACATAGACGTAATTTTTCTTCAAATGATAGGAGTTTTATTTTATTCTTTCGTACATTTTAGGTTATGTATTTGTCGAAAAACTAAATGGCTTTGATCCAATCAACGGATCAGAATGTCATCAAGGCATTAAATGCGCATTATAAAAAGCATCAACTCTAATTAAATATTAAAAAATATTTGGCCAAACAAAATGATAACGAAAAACAGAATGCTCATGATGGCGACAAAGTTATGAATGACACTCTCACACTATGCGAGAAAATTAACGCTAGTTCAGAATGTTCAAAAGACCTTAGAAGATGGATTATAGAAGGTAAATTGAACGCCGACTTTACAGACAAAGAGATGGTAAAAGAAATCACATCAAATGAAGATGAAACATTAGAGAAGCTTCCGAATGCTAAACATTTTGTCAGCTGCGACGAAGCTATATCAGCTGCAAATGTTTAAATATGCTGGTACGAAGAGAGGGAACTTGGTTGCAATAACATTTTGGTTCTAAAATCTCTTCAAATAAAGCAATGACTAGCAGTCACCACAAAAAAACAAAAAAAAATACAGATTTTTCAATGCTGGAATAAAAGATATATTTTATGTTAAAATTAATGCCAAACTCTGATAATGAAAGTTAGTAGATTTTGAATCTACATGCGCATACACGGCTAAAATCGGTCAAAGAATTAAAATATTTGATAATCAGACGTTTTTTGGTAATTCGACAACCAGTGGGACCCGAATTGTCGGATTATCGAGTACCAACTGTGATTCAATAAAAATTGAAATATAGTTTCATATAAAGTATACTGAAGACTAAAATATAAACAATTATTGAACACACGAGAGAAGCTTTTCCTTCCTTCAAATACCCAATTTTGTTACAGTAATCGTTCGAATAGAGTTGCGTAGAGGATTGTCGGCACAGATTTCTAGCATATAGTTACACCCATCGACAATAGTAATGTGATTGATTTCTAGTTGATGTTAAAAAAAAATTCTATTGTTGTTAGTTTCTTCGACCAACAATAGATAAAAAGCAACACAAGTAATCCATCAGGATTATTTTATGGCCAATATTCAGAAATTTATGGTTCTAACCATAGATTTATACTAATTGTAATTGAAAGAATTTGACACTGATAATTTATAAATGAATTATCAATATTAATGTCCCGAGTGCATGTCAAATTGTCGATAATTTAATTTTCTCGAGTGCGCGAATGCGCACGAGAGGAAATTATGAGACAATTTGACATGCACGAGAGGGCATTTTGGTAGACTATTTCCTGAGAAAAATTTAATTTAAAATAAACTTAATTCTGTGTTTAAAATTTGTTATTCTTTAAATTATAATAACAAGTGGTGGAAGCAGCATAGAAACACCATCGTCGGCCTCCAGTAAAGTTGTATATTCTAATTGCATTTTCAATAATTGTTCCTTTTCTTAAAATATAAAATTAAAACCAAATGATGTTTATTAATCCTAGACGAAAATTTGTCACTAGTGCAAATTATCGATAATTTGCACTAGTGCAGTATTATCGCTGAAATTTGATCGTTGCTAGGTAAACATAAAATATTACAGCTTTTTGGTTGGCTTAAATTTTTCGAAGGAAATAGTCAATATAAATGAATTCTCATTAGGTGAGTGAATGGAATTTAAATCATTTATAATATTGTAACGTATATTTCTAATGAAAAATTTAGTTAATTTATAACACTAGTTTGTCAAAATTAAATAATCATTGGAAATTTTTAATACCACAAACAATACCTTTATGAGGATGTATTGATTTCTAGTTAGCCTAGACCAGTTCCATGCATAAACAAAATTTTGCTTTACCATAGCAACGAACAATAACTTATTAGAAGTTTCAGTTAAACTTTGACGACAAAAAAGTAAACCAGAGTTACGCAATAAATTAAAAGAAAAAAAATGTCCACCAAAATTGTGAAAATCGATAAATTGGAGTATCGAGCCATCATGAAGTACCTGTATTTAAAAGGGTTAAGAGGTAAGCAGATTTATGAAGATATGCTTAATACCCTTGGTGATCAATGTCCTTCGTATGCGAGCGTGAAAAATTGAACTGAAAGTTTCAAAAGAGGTGAATTGAAGATTTCAGTCCCCGAAAATATCGATGCAGTTCATGACATGATTTTATCAGACCGTCGAATTGACTACTCTACAGGAAAAAATTAAAGAGAAAAGACGCGGAAAGCTATCGAAAGGTGTTTTATTTTTGCAGGACTACGCCCCTGCACACAAATCTCATGTTGCCATGCAAAAAATTAGTGATTTAGGGTTTGAATTACTAGAACACCCCCTTTATCCAATTAAGAGGAGAATATGTTCAGTAATAAAATATTTTGACACTGAAATTTTGTTTGGTTCTATAGTTCTATAGTAGAATAGAATTTTTCAATATATCCTCCTATATTGATTACCATAAATATTATCTTAAGAATTTCCTTTTGTTTTATTAATATGAATTATTTTAATTTTTTAGAAAAATAAAATGACGAAGAAAAATTATTAAGTATTAACACGAATTGTCTCACGGCACCCACGTTTAGAACAAACACCCACTTTAACGAATTGAGATTTAAAGCCACATTGTGGTCGAGGATACATTTTCGGGGAGTATGTGAAGTAGTCTTCTCATTATAAAATTATATTGCATCTTTTTTACTTTTATATGTTTTTGCTAAAAATATTAGTTCATTATACGGACTGCGGCCAACAACTAGCACAGTGATCGCCAGACGCTGGGGCATATCCGCATGTAAAATATTCAAGCAGCAGAATTCCACTTCAAACACATTAATAGGTAACATCATTCGATCTCATTTGTAGTGGTAAAGAAAATAATAGTTCAGTTTCAAAGGTGGTATAAATATTACCAAGAACTAAGTGTCGCAGGTGTATCGACACACAGTTTTGGAATGAAGTGATTTATAACGAGGGTTGTCTGGAAAGTTTCCAACCTCAACCTAAAGATTTCAGCCCTTATCAAGAATAAGTTGGAAAATATATTTGAGCGTGCCTTGAGATATTCTCACTGAAATTTCAGTCATTTTGGACGGTTAGTGTCTGTTTAACAAATTATGAGTGGGTTGTGCGGTAATATGCCTACGCAAATGAAAGAGGAGTTAGATAATGAAATTTTGGACAGCTGAATTCAGACGTGTCCGTAATAGAAACTGTCGTCCTATCAATATAATGCACATTTTCCCAGGCCTTATTGACGTTGTTTACATAAAATAAGCCCTTTTTTCTGCATAACTTTATGTTAAACATGGAAAAACAATCGAGACAATGAATTACTATGGTAACCATTTGTTGGGTCAGTCGTGGAATTTTCTTCATCGATTATCTTCAAAACAGTAACCGGAGCGTATCACGTATAATAAAGGGAGAACATTCGAAAAAAAAAAAAATAAAGTGCTTGTACATCAGGAGAACCCAACCTCTCACACTACGGTTTTCGTCATGGTTATAATTCACAATAATTCACTTCGAATTGGTTGACCTACAGTATTCACAAGATATGATACCTAGCAACTTTTTCCTGTTTCCTAGCTTTAAAGTTGCACTTGTAGTAGAGAGAGGACAATATCGCATACTTAAATGCCTATTTTAAAGAGACAACTATTATTTGTCAAAAAGGTTAAGAGCTGAACTAAATTTAAAAAGAGAGTATGTTAAAAAATAAAAATGATTATGAAAAATAAATGTGTTATGTCGGAAACTAGTCAATACTCCCTGAGCCGTATCATAAGACGATCGCAATATGTCACAGAAAGAAGGATCATGTTTTTTAGAGCTTTTAGACTTCATTCGATTCCTCTACGGATGTTTTAAATACTCGTACTCTTAAGTCTATGGCGTTGTAACTAAATTAAAACAGAAAACATCAGGGAATTTTATGGGATTTCACTGTATAATTCATCAGAAATCATTGCCATCCAAACATTTAAAAATGGACCATGTCATGCAACCTATAATTAAAATTGTAAATTTTATAAAGACCAGAGGACTAAATCACTGACAGTTCAGGCAATTTTTACAAAATTTGGACGAAAAGTTTTCTGATGTCCCTTATTTCACCGAAATTCATTGGCTCAGTAGAGGAGTAGTTTTAAAAATATTTTTACATTACGTGACCCTATTCAAGTTTTCATGTTAGGCAAAGGCAAACCGATTGATTATGACAATGACTAGTAGATTGATTGAGACTTGTTGGTATATATGAATAAATACTTGACTGATCTGAATATAAAGTTACAGGGTAAAAATCTGATTTGTAACTCAAATGTATTGATATATTCAAGCCTTTGAAATAAGTTGAGATTGTGAGAAAATGAGGTAAAAATGAATCGTTTTGAAGACTTTTACAAATTGAATGAAATGGTATTCCCAATTTTCAACAATTCATTTTGAAGCTTCACAGGCACCAATTCATTTACAAATGGAGTTGATAGATATTAAATCTGACCGTATTTTGAAAGAAAAATTTAATGAAATTAACGTTTTTACATTTTATACACAATATTTCAAGAGTTTGAATAATTATTCGGAATTAAAAAAGCATACAGCACGCATTCACTGACTGTTTGGTAGCACCTATTTATGTGAGCAGATGTTTTCCGTTATGAAAATAAATAAGAACAAACATCGCAAAGACTTACGAATGAACATCTCCAATCAATTCTTAAAATAACTACATCGAATATGATACTTGACATCAATGAGCTTGTCAAAAACAAGAGAAGTCAGGTATCTGAATCCTCGAGCATAATTACCTACCATCTTTTATAACTTTGATATGGTTTCTAACAAACGTATATTATATACTTATATAGTTTAATAAATAAAATGTTATAATAATTCAGTTCATTTTTTTTATTTCCAATCTGGCCCACCTACGAATTCAAAATTTGATATATGGCCCTCTGCAAAATTGAGTTTGACACCTCTGTCCTGTCCTATCTGCTGCTGATAAGTGGCTCTGTATTTCTGACAATTTTGTAACAGCTACAATTTTCTTTTAAATTACTCCTCGTATTGATATTCGTACAACGTGCTGCATTCATTTATACTATGGTCTAAATGATTCCACCCTTTTACTATTGATAAGAGTAACACCTAGCATCATCTAAAAAAAGCATCGTCCCAAAAGAGACGTTACATTTCTTTAAAGTAACTACCCCTACTGGCCCGACTCAAGTTTACATATAACCGTCACCGAAACGTCTACAAACATTCACGAATGTTTATTTTGAAATGGAAGAAAAAACCTCCTTCTATTTCTGAATACTTAATACTTCATTTATCATTCCTGATAGGGATTTTGTGTAGAACCCATGTTACTGCAGTGGTGTCGTCGACAGCTATTTGGCTTATTCTGGGAATAGAACGAATTCGTATTTTGTAATAAGATGTGTGTTTTTAGTCAAATAAACTTCAACATTTCTGATATTCCAGACTTATAAGCAATTAAAACAATTTTTTAACAACCTCTAATAGAAATTTTTGGAAACGGACAATTCATTTCGTATCGGCTAATCAGTAATATTTCCCAATCTTCGTTTTATTGAATCGTGCCTTAATTTTTCCCTTAACATGCTCAAAAATTAAATTACTAATAACATCTGGTGCATCTAGTTCATAAATATGTGTACTATTTCTAATAACATAATAGATTTTAACAAGGACAAAATCCTCTCCGAAGAACAAATACATTTCGATGAATCCTACCTATTTAACCCTTACACCGACATTTAAATTGTCATATCACGTAACGATGCCCATAGAGTGCAAACCACGTGCTTTGAGTAGGGCAAGAATATATTTGTTCGATATTTACTTATGTAGCATGTAGTAGCAGCAAACAGCCACATTTGATTTCTCAAGAAGAGCTCAATGATCTAGTTCATAATTTGAATATCTTTCGATTTTAACTTTAATTTTAAAATACTTTGTATTTCCTCACTAGTAAGCGACGCACAGATATTTCACAAGGTAATAAGGCAATAATATCAAACACTCCTACTATATATTTGGTTTACTGTATCTGTTTTGTGCACCCAAAGGTTTAAAAAATAAGTTAGGTTTAAAAAAATTGGGATATCCAATATATACAAACCAATGTTAATAGTATTACACATTATCAACCAAAATCTTATTATATAGAAAATACTCCAACATTCTCCTCATGTTCAAAAGCGTTTAGATATCGATGACTACACCCCTGATATAACTAACCCTCGCATCTATGGTATGAGAGGGAAAATTCTTTATAATACGAGGGCTGCACATTCTCATGTTATTTTTATAACATTCTAAAATAACATACTGGTTACACAACAGGTTACCTATATACTTTTAAAATATTTTAGACGTCTATTTCCAAAGGGGAAGTCACCGGTTCGATAGAGCGACGAAAAAACAAATATTACGGTGTTATATTTTCGTTTTTGTCAGTATACTTGTAGATAGTAAGTAGCGGAACATAATGTACTTTGCCTTCAGGCTAAATATCAATATTTTACTGGACATACCATGTGATCAATTTTGACTCGGATTGACAAAAAAAAACATCTTCACCATCCTCCTACAAATCTATCAATAACACGTTCTAGACTCTCGCGTGGCGTATCCTAGCAAGTGGAGGCGGCAGGAATGCTATACATCTCCACACTCGATTTATTCATTTGCCCGCTACGTCTACTAAAAAATGGACGTGATTCAAGTGACGTTCCCACGCGCCATTCAATTTATTTTTATTCTCACGTCCTTTGACAGAAAGGTGAGGCGTGGAAAGGCGATCCCCGATTTGGATCGGGGTTCTTACCCCAAAAATTAACCAAAATATGTTGGTTCTAGCCTTAGGAGATATTTAGAGCCTCTGCTAGCTTTCGACATCTTTACGACCTTTACTGAATGATTTGTTCCGATCCAATCTTTGTGTTCGCGACAAAGTAGACCCAAAACATTTCAATAATTCCAAAACCGTTACTCCATTGCAAATACAAAATTTTCAAGCAAACTCATTGCTCAATTTTATTCCTAGACAAATTTTCATAACGAAAATAAACAGCTGACTAACACACACTAATTGAAATATGGCGGCTTCACTTCATTTTACGCACGCAGTTTCAATGTACCAGTCCGCAGTTGATCACGCTATGTATAAATAAATATGAATAGGCTCTTTCTTTAAGATAGGATTTCTAAGGTAGAATAAAACACTTCTAAGATATTTCAAATTATTTTATTTTCACTGATTTATTGAATACTATTTCTATTCATAACAGAATGATAAGTGAGCCTCATAACCATCATTAATTTAAAAATCAAACGAAATCTAATTACAGTAAGAAATAATATTGACGACGACCACAGGAACTGTAGTCAATCATAATAACCAAGGTTACTAGAATAAGAAGATAGAAGTTTTGTTAACAAACGACCAACTACGTCATTATCTTTACATTTTTGTTTTGTTCATATTTTTATGACAAACAGAACCTCACTAACATTATGTCATGACTTTTGAGGATGTGTGTTATCTCTTGCTGATCTAGCTATACAAACGAATATATTTCTAACTAACTAATTCACAGCTGTGAAGAACCTCTATTATTCTAGTAACCTTGATAATAACTGATACCTAACGTTTACTTAACTCTGATCACAAAAACAAAAAAGTTGTTGGAAAGAGTATGAAGAAATAATACACAGTGCGTTATTTCGTAAACCAGTGATTTTGAGGAAAATCCTGACAACCAACGACCAACCCCACTAGTAATGAAATGTTTTATACACCTAGTTTTTATCTTTTTTAAAAATTCATAGAAACGGGTCACGTCAAAGATTTCCCTGTAATTACTAGAAAACTAATGTTTGAAACCAACTAGATGTTCTGTTATCCTCATACCAGTCCACGGTAAGTAGCATCAGATAATGACATGCACCATTCAACAGTTCTAAGAAAGCTTAAAGAAAGTAATTTTGATAGACGAATTGAATTAGAATGAAACAAAATAACAGAGATCTGATATTTTTTAATGAAAGTTCTTTTCTCTGATGAAGTTACATTTCTATTAAAGTGTCATGTTAATAGAAAAATGACAATCGGTACTCAATACCCACAGAATGTTAATGTTTGGACGGAAATGATAGATAATAGGATTATTGAACCATTAACAGGTCCTCGATATTCAGAATTTTTTCTAAATTTCTTGCTCCTCGAATTAAACAGGTTTTCCAAACAGAAATGATTTATGGTTGTAGCAACATAGTGCGTCCCCACTCTAAACTGTCTTTGTACTTGAACAACGTATTTCTAACATGGTGAATAGAGGAACATTAGTATAGCCGCCTAGGCTACCTGATTCGACTCCCATTGATTTCTTTTTATTATTAAGTGTACCAAAATAAACAACCAATCATATCATTGACTAAAAATGATAATTAGAAAGTTTATTTTTTCAAAATAGTTCGAAATTACATTAATATGAGATCCCACATGACTTTTAATCCTCGTTTCTTCAAACGATATCAAAATGGACAGCGCTTGTCGGGGAAAACTCGATTTTTTCAATTCCAAGTGAAAATTCAATTTCTCAGCTTTGAGAATTACAAGAAAATTCATATTTGAAAAAACAATTTCAGTAAAAGTGAAGAGTTTATTGAAAGAATGTTTTATACATATTAAAAATACATTGTTTGGGAATTTATTTCTTAAAAATAGCAACATCCAAATGTAAACCGTTGCGCTCACGGCATAATCCGGCATTACATTGTCTATGACGGCTCGGTAGGTATTCTCCGTGATGACTGCCATATCGTGTAAGGATAGTTTCTTTCAATTGTGCCATGTGCCAAGTTGGTTTGTTAGAGTAAAGTTTAGATGTGACAACCTCCACTGGAAAAATCCTTAATTGTTAGTCGAGACTGCGTGGAGGCCAACTTATGTCACCTCTCCTGGAAATCCATTTTCCAGGGAAAATTTCTTGAACTCGTGTAAAGTTGCTCTATCCTGCTGGTACCATGTTCTTTGGTTATAACAATTAAAGTTTTGCAATTCAGGCACGAAGCAGTCGTCTAACATCTGCACATAACGTTCTGAATTCACTATAACATAATAAGTGTCTATAATTTCTCTCGTTGACATCTCACCCCATACGGTCACTTTAGGCAAATCTTGGGGTTTCTGATTGTTTGTTTTAGATTAGTTGCACTACAGTAGCAGCAATTTTGCTTGTCAATAATATGAAAATGAACTTAATTTGGAAAATATATGTTGGTAAACTTTGGAAAGTCCCCAATCATCTGATCTATGAAGTCAAGCCACTGGCAAGCATATTCAGGCTTAAATTCTTTCACCAACTGAATTTTGTAAGGGGGGCAGCCCCAAATCTTTGAGTGACATATAAAATAATGATGATCTATGCACGTTTAAATCAACAACACGCTTCCGAATAAACAAGTCAACTTCGTCACGATCAGGCCGAGTAACACTGTCTACGTTTTCCACCGTTGTAGAAAACCTTGGACATACCTACCGTGGCCCTCCAAAAAGCAACACAAAGGTGAACTTAATTTTAAGATACCTTGTATAAGAAATAAACTGGACACCTACAAAATTAACCACTTTATTAGTGAATAGTGGAATTAGTGTCTTAGCTCTCAAGCGGATGGAAATCTGTAACGATTGCGAAAAGTTATGACGCGGGGAGCGTCAACAATAAACAGGAAATTGTAAATAAAATTTTATACAATTGAACGAAGCCAGAAGTCTCCTGCAGTACTTCAAGAGTAACAGAAAATTTGGTTAAAGATAGAGAAATTATAATCAGAACATTTCATACAAATTGAGGGAAACCGAGAAAACAATTATCCAAATTGTGTAAATAATGTTCATATTTCTAATAATTGTACTATTAATAAGCATATCTCTTAATATTACTCAATTTTTATAAATCATTGTCATTTTGACGTTGTTTATGAGATAAAAAACTGAGAGGAATTTCTATGTTGGTAGGTGAAACTTATGAGTATAAGATGTTTCTTAAATAAATAAGATACACATTTTATATGGCATAAGTTATTACCAACCGAGTGTGGTAGTTCTGCCCCAAGGGCAACCGATACCTTTTTGGTAACTGTACTCATGTCCTTCAAAATAGTGCCAAAATGCGTTGTTTCCAATATAGGGAGGAGAAAAACACTGTTTTCCGGTAAATTGGGAAGTATGAAATATTGAAAGAGCTCTAGTGGCCAAACTCGAATGATATGTTTTTTGTGACTTAACAACAATGCATTTTAAACTTAGTCTCCCCAACCTTTCAACATAGGTAATAAATTGATTTTCATATAATTTCACTTTCTTAAACGCCGTGACTCAATAGTGCATTTTTATCAATCTTACGAATCTACCATTGAGTTCTTCACAGATTTGTACGGTTAAGTTTGAGATTAATTTCGTTAATTGATTTGCTTTGAATACAACTGAAGGTGTGTATCATTTGTTGTTATAGTTCTTCCAATATCAATTGCAGATTATAAAAACAGTTCAAAACCCTTGTCGTCAATTTTTTTTGATCTACCATAAGCGTAGATCTCATTTTATAAATTTATTATTTTTATAAATACTTTTAAAAATATGTATATCTTATACAAGATAATATTCGTTTAAAGACGAATCATTATAAATTGGACAGCGTATACGCCGTTATTTAGACATATGCACTTAATTGTAGTCCTACTTGGAACTTAGAAAAAAAACCAACATTACATCTCGTTAATTTGCTACAACCGAATATTAAATTATAAAACGTAAAACGAGTAGAATGTACCTGCCTGTGAGGGCGTTTGATTTAAATAGGGTGCCAGGCGTGAACTGAGCCCTTTGGGTAGCCCATTCATTTTTTTTGAAAAAAAAAATTCAAAGCAAAAACCATAAAGGAAACTAAATTCTTTGCAAATAAAACAAAACATTTCAATTCCAAATTATCTTTATAAATAATCATGGTAGTCAGAATCGTCTGAACAAGAGTCATCATTTGATTGAATTATGATGTGTTGTAAATAGTATATCTTCATCTCATTCTCTGATAACATTTTCAACACAGTTTTTCCATAGCTCTTGGCGATGTGCTGCTAGAACCAGTTCTACAACCTCATTACTCAGTTCGGGAGACTCTATAGGGTTGAATATGCAATAGTAGGGATGTGGTCTGAGAAGAGTATGACCTGATCATTGCACAGCAATATAATAAAAGCAGTAAGCAGTTCTTCGTTTGTCGTACCTTTTTTACGATCGCTAACAGTAATATTTTTTTCAGACATAAATGCTAAAATTTGAGCTTTGTTACTTTTAATATTTGAGATCTAAGGAATTGCTGCGAGTGGTAATGCGTTGTCCTTAACGATTATTGACTGAATTCAAACAGCAATTTTTACTATTGTCAACCCAACCGAAATTTACTACATCGTGCCAGTCAAACCATGTTTCATCTAGACAAATTATCTGTCTATTAGAATGATAGCCTTTTATTTGACGTAAATAATTTTGTCGCCATCGAAAAATCCTGGATGATTCGATTATTGTCATCCGTTTATTCAGTTTTTTGTGTTTAAAACCACGTGCTGACAAAACTTCAAGCAATGTTTCTAAACTGATATAATTGTAATCTGGATAATCGGCTACCTTTGACTGTATTACTTCTAATGTCGCAAACCTGTTCTCCTTATATAAAGTATAAATTGTTCGAAGTATAAAATCTTGAATAGCTTTGTCAACTGATTTCAGTTCTTTTTTACACGTTTTTCGGTTCGGTGAATGATCCACAGCAACATCTTTCGTTATAACTCGATAAATGGAACATTTATTTCCTCTAGTTAATTAAGCAATTCTGATTATGATTGCATTAACAGATTGCTGAATACAGTGAAACTCGGTTAAGTGGGACCTGGATAAGTGAGAAACCTCCATAACTGGAACTCATGCTGAGGTCCCAACACTTTGGCACTGAATTACGTCTGTTAGTGGGACGAGGTAAGCCTCTATATCTGGGATTTGTTCTTTCGATTTATCATCATAGTTACCTCTATAACTGAGACAGCGAGTAAATTTTATATGCATAAACCTCTGTAACTGAGATAACATTGTTTGTTTACTCATTCTTATTCTACCCACAAATTCCACACATAATTTCAAGTACGTAAGACAAATTTTGAACTTCAATTACCTTCAGTTTTATTTTCGCTTTACTATCATACAGATGTTTATTTAAAAAATGCCAAAACGAAAGCTACAATCGTTATCATTACGTGAAAAACTGAAGTTAATATCCGTTTATGAAAGTGGGAAGACACGCGAAGAAGTTTGTGCCGAATTTAATGTGCCAAAATCTACTCTTTGTAGAATAATTCAGAGTAAACATAAAATTGAATCACAATGTTCTGAAGGACAAGGAAAACTAAAACGTGTACGTTTATCAGAATATCCTGAACTTGAACAGTGTTTGCTAACATGGGTCAAGCAACTTCGTAACAAAAACGTTCCGGTAAGTGGATCGATGATTAAAGAAAAGGCACAAGATTTCGCGCGAAGGCTCGATATTCATAATTTTTGTAGCAGCAATGGTTGGATGGAAGGGTTTAAGAAAAGAAACGGTATAGTTTTCAAAGCAATTTGTGGAGAAAGTAACGCTGTTGATGTTAACAAATGTAGCCAATGGATTGAAGACCTACCACTTCTATTACGCAATTATTCTGCTAATGATATTTTGAACGCAGACGAAACGGGTTTATTTTGCAAGTGTCTACCCGATAAAACTTTTACCTTAAAAGGTGAGTCTTGTCATGGCGGGAAACTCAGTAAAGAGCGCATTACAATACTTCTAGGTGCTAACATGTCAGGAACTGAAAAGTTGCCTATCCTATTAATCGGAAAATCCAAGTCTCAGCGATGTTTCAAAGGTGTTAAAACTTTGCCTGTGAATTACCAAAATAATAAAAAGGCATGGATGACATCCATTATTTTTTCTGATTGGTTGAAGAAATGAAAGCCTAGAAGCGAAAAATTTTAATGTTTGTGGACAATTGTACTGCTCACAATAATATGCCCGAGCTAAGCCACATTAAACTCGTGTATCTGCCTGCGAATACGACAAGTAAATTGCATCCAATGGATCAAGGCATCATCAACAATTTCAAAATTTATTACAGAAAAGAAGTTGTTCGACATGTTATTAAATCTATAGAATACAATCAGTGCAGGTCCCTTGATGTCTCACTTAACCAAGTTTCACTGTATATCCCTTTTTTAAACATTCGAATATATGCTATCTTTATTCTCACTACACTCTCAATGTTCAATAACCATGGATGAAACACTTCAAGAAATTGCACGTAACGAGCGCCACGTTAATATGGCTCAACTTTGTGCTTCTTAATCGCAAAATCGTAAAACGGCTCGGTTGACAATGTGAAATAATTGAGTAAACCTCAGAGATCAATGACTAGATAATTCAGACGCACAAGAATAAATTCATGATATACTGGTTCCAATCGAGCAGCAGTTCGATACGATTGTAGCGCATTGGGCCAATGAACGTTATTTGCGAATATTGTGGCGCACTAAAGTTTTCCGGAGAAATGCCAGGATTATGCTGCTTTAGTGGAAAAATGAAATTGCCATTCTTATATAAATTTTAAGCGAACTCTCAAAAATACAATTGTTATTTATAAAAGACCTAATTTGGGGACAGACATTAACGAGGATTTAATCCGACATTGAAGATATTTATTTATTTGGATGTGACAGGCTTACCAGCGTACAATTTAAGGTTAGTTTTAGCACTTAGTAATCATGCTTCATGCACATAATCTAACCAAAGTGATTTACGCGACCATACTCAAAGAAAAAGGTAAGGAAGTTCTCATTCAGAGCGTCTCGATGATCCCAATCGATTTACCGGTCGGGTTTAAACGACTTCAATACCCGATGCGTCTGTCTTTCGCTAACAAATCCCAACGTCAATCTTTGAAAGTTTGTGGTCTGAATCTAGAAAATCCCATGGTCAATATGGCATGTTTAAGTTTCAAAAGACCATCTGCGTTATTTTTTCTTGCGCCTGATAATAAAACAAAGAATTTCGTCTAACATAAGATACCCCAAAATACCGGTGAAAAAAGAGTCAGTATCAAAACACTTGATGATTTTATTTATATTTATCACCCTAACAAAAAATTGAACTCCATAAAATCCAAAATTTGCTCATTTATTGCTTCTAACGCGGAACAAATTTCGCCGGGTTAGCTAGTCTTCGAATAAATTTCTCTACACATTTAGGAATCTTGGTATCAGATCAGATCATGATTTTAATGACATTTAGGTTGTCCTAAGTTACTACTCACTTGTATAAGTTGCTGATATACTGTTAGACAACGCATGTTGTGACCTTCTATCTTACGGTTGTTTAAAAGTCTGAGTAATTTGGTTTACCGTAGTATTATGTTGAAATTAATAGGAAAAAAAATTGAAATACATTTTTGATTAGTCATTTGAATGGAATTTTTATAATTAAGATCACTGTAATAAAGCAGAAAAGGGGACTAAATTAATTAATGACGCCTCTACTTATCAGCGGAATTATAGAAATTCCTTTCAATATAATTTATGCAGGAAATGTGAGGAATCTAATTGCGCTTATTTATCTCTATTGAAAAATTTGCTAAGAAAATAACAAAAATATATAACAGCGGCATTTATAATCAAAGTCGTTACCCTTTTACCATAAAAAAATTATTAATCAATCAATTAATCCGTATCTAAAGTTATGGGACATTTAATAAACAATTAAGGCGCTATTTCTGATTTTATGTATACTGACACTATCTTGGACTATTAATTTTAATACAAGTATTTCAAGTAATGACGTTTTTAGCTATAAAACATTTTATCTTGAGTTTACTTTTGGTCATAATTTTTAAATGGAAATTGAACTTTTAAACTTGCTCACAATTTTTATATCAACTGCTTTAAAAAACATCCTCCTAAAATCGTTAGCGAGTTTTTTCTCCTTGGAATTATGTATTTTTTAGATTAATGTTTCAAGGCACAAATTCATTCCATAGTATTATAAACATAATACAGACGAAATTAAATTATTAAATATAATTAGAAATTGATAGTGTTTAAAAATATACTGTTACTGAAATCACAACTTTTAAATCAACACTAGAACGTATAAATAAAATAAAAAGTAAAAACGTTCCCTAAAATTTGATTCATTCATTTGATTCCCATGGTAAAAAATGCATTTGAATCTATGACTTATTCTCAAGCATTTTTCTATTAGTACATTTTCGAGACCGATAGTCGTATAGTGTTAAATAAGGTGAATAAGGGGTAACGGACAAACAGAAAGACATTTACAAGGCAAAATTTGGCGAAACGGAAGCGAATTATGTCACGGCGCGTTGTTAAGATAAAGAAGAAGGTTGTCTCTGTCCCCTGTCGTATACGAGATTTCGAATTATTCCATAAGTATATAATATATAGTCGATTTTTGTCCCGTTTGTTGGTTAAAGGATGTTCCGACTGTTGCTCTCCTAGACTAACTTATTTATTTGTGAATGGTCTTCAAAATTACTAGATTACTATAATAAACATATATTAATATTTCGTGAGATTCTTCAATGTTGCCATTTATAGACAAAATAGTCGGACGGGGCAAGATCAGGACTATATAGTGGGTTATCAATCTCTGTGAAGCCACATTCGTATACAGTAGCCTTGGATAGGGAGGAAATGAGGAAATGAAACATTGTCATGAAGCAAGCGTACATTTCGGCTGATTTTACAAAAACAAAATTAATCGTAAATGCTTGTATGGGGACCACCCTATTTTTAGTTATATCAAATCAAACAATTTATATTTTCAAATATTTTTTTTATTGTTTCGGGGCGTTTAAGATAAAAATGAGAAAAAGTGAAAAACTAAAAATCACATTTTCGATCGTATCATAACTTTTATTAACAAGAAAAAAATTTTTAGATTCAAATAATGGTACCATGACGTTGATAATTTCCAATGACATTGAATTGACTTATGACATATGCAATAAGAACATTTTCCGTGTATTTTTTTATTTTTTTAGTGTTACACCAATCCAAAAAAATCGCCATATGATTTCATGTATATTTTTCTTGACTTTTCCGGAAGTAAATTTTGAGTTACATTCCACGTAATTTTTGTAATTTCAGGAGAATTGCAATCAGATTCTTCTTCCGTGTTTATTTAGCTTAACAATAAGTGTTTTATCTATCAAAATTTGAAAAATATTTTGCAAAATGACGATGACGATTCACACTTCTTAATGACAGTACAAAATTATAACAATTACAGAATTTGGTAATTGGTGAGGTAATTTATAAATATACAAATGAAAAAGCGTTGTTCTTCTTCGTAAGCTTTTAGACGTACTTATAATATGTAATTTCACGTATTTATATGAATTTTTAAGTGCTTAAATTCAATGGTGGTCGTAGATGAATGGTATAATGAAAAAATTGTCATTCAATGCATAAATTGGTATTGAGGATTTCTCTATACATACACGATACTTTTGCTACCGCCACTACATTGTATTTGTTTAAAGGAGTATTTATAAACGTTCGCGCCCGCGTTGATACTCTCATTACCGTTACGATTAACTTCACTTTGGATAGGAGTTGTAACGCGAGCGCCGGCGTTTGTGTTGAATCGCACTTCGTAATCTGGTTAATTTATGTTGAACGCGAACAAGGGCGCCAACGAAAAAGTTTATAATTTGACCTTTGCAATATACTCTCCACAAACTTTACGAATATTAGACAGTTTTTCAATGCTAGTGTTATATGTGAATTGTTGAGTTATCTGATGTTAAAAGAAAGTTTCGAGTCCAATCTAGGTTTGCTGTCTCATATATGTCCAATATTTACATTCAGATATGGTATGCTGTGCATCATAAATTCTTTGGCATTATCCATAACATCTTGATGTTATGGATTTCTTAAATCTTTGACCTTATTTATGAAAGATACCTATTCATATCTTTAGGTTCGGAATAAGTTGTTTGGCTTATAGTATGACTAGTGTTTTCATAATCTCCTAAAGCTACTGTATTGTTACTTGCATTAACGCGGATTGCCATGTTGAAATTTGCACGAAAATACTTAGTTTTAAGAATAGTGGATTTGTTTTCTCAATAAAGTGTTATTCTATATCTCCAGATAAATTTATGGCGACAAGGCCCCAAACCTGTACAGTTACTCAATTGCAAAAAACTGAATTTTTTCAGCTGTATACCTACTTTTTAAGGGAACATTTCAAAATGTCTCCACCTTTCGGTGACAGGTTGAGTGAGACTTAAGGCTCTTTGTATGTCGGTCTCTATTTACTCACCATTGGTTGTCCAAGTGAGACGTTCTTCATAGACAGTATTTCAATGCTTGTGTTATTTATATGAGAATTCTCCAGTTATCCAATGTTAAACAAGACTCGAATTCTCTATATAGGTTTGCTGTCTCATATATGTTCACTGTTCACATTCACATATAGTATGCTGTGCATCATCGTTTTCTTGGCAATAGTTACATCTGGATGTTATGAGTCTCCTGAATCTTGAACATATCTTTCAAAAAACCTTTCACAAATAATATTTAGGCAAGGAGGTAATTTATATTGGAGGTTTCTTTGAAAATCATGTCTCTAAGTTCGAAATACCTCGTTTGGTCCACAGTGTAACTTTGGTTTCCTGATTCGACTCACTTCCAATTATCTTTTCATTTGTACTTTAATTTCGGATAATTTTAAAAGATGGAGTCCATTTGTCTATGTTTTCAATCGTGAACCATTTTCCTTACCGACAAGTTCATTGGCACTTCGCCGGCTACAAATTTAGGCGATACGTCGAGCTAACTTAAAGGCAGAGCATCTTCAGAATTTTTATCTATATTGGTATTTCTTGGTGCTACCTACGAGGATATATTGAAGAATTCTTAGCCTAATATAAAACCAAACAAAATTTCAAAGTCAAAATATTTTATTACTCAACATATTCTTCTCTTAATTGGATACATTCATTACAACGAACCTGCAACGTCTCTAGACCTTTAAAAAAAATGTTTCTTCGTACTCCGCAAACCAGACTTCCACAGCTTTGATTACCTTCTCGTTGGAAGAAAATTTACAACCTTTGAAACTTTTTTTTAGTTGAGGAAAGAGATGATGGTCGCACGAAGCCAAATCTGGTGAATAAAGGGGGTGTTCTAAAAATTCAAACCCTAAATCACGAATTTTTTGCATGGAAATATGAGATGTGTCTGCAGGGGCGTTGTCCTGCAAAAACAAAACACATTTAGATAGCTTTCGCATCTTTTTCTTTAATTTTTTCCCGTAGAGTAGTCAGTAATGTCGAATAGTAATCTCCAGTTATTGTTCTACCCTTATCCAAAAAATAAATCATGATTACTCCATGGCAATCCCAAAAAACTGAAGCAAGAACTTTTCCAGCAGATTTTTGGACACGAAACTTCTTAGGTCTTGGAGAACCAGAGTGTCGCCATTCCATCGATTGTTGCTTTGTTTCTGGATCGTAGAAATGTACCCAAGTCTCATCCATAGTAACAATTCGGTTTAAGAAGTCTACATCGTTTTCGAGCACAGGTCGAACGCGATACTTCTACCCTTGCACGCTTTTAGTCAACATTCAAACATTTGGGGATCCATTTTGCAGCAATTTTTCTCATGTCCAAATTGACGTAAAATATGTGATGAACGCGTTCGTATCAAAATATTCAGTGCTTCAGATATCCGTTTTAGCCCAAATCGAACTCAATCTGATAAAATCATGTCATGAACTGCATTGATATTTTCGGGGACTGACACAGAAACTGGCCTTAACAGGTACTTGATGTGACTCGATACTCCAATTTTTCGATTTTCACAATTTCGGTGGACATATTTTTTCTTTCAATTTATTGCGTAACTCTCGTTCACTGTTTTGACGTCAAACTTTCTACTGACACTTCTAATAAGTTATTGTTCGTTGCAATGGTAACGCAATATTTTGTTTATGCATGGAACTGGTCTAGGATAACTAAACATCAATACATCCTCGTATACAATTTATTGGTTCTGGTTCAATTTACAAGCCTTTCGGTTTGCTCATTACGAGCAATTGCAGTTGCCAACACGGCAATATCATCAGTATAGGTACAGTCGAAAACCAAAAATTCATAGCGTTTGACTAATGAAAGACCCTTGTAGTACAACTTCACCGTAATCGTTCAGTTAATTGATAATTCTCTTCCCTTGGAAGTAAATCTCGACATGTCGAACGATGTAACTTTATCAAAATAGGCATTGGCCTGCAAACAGTGTAAAAACTGATTGAATTATCTTTACTAAGATGTACGAGAGTTGTCTGAAAAGTTTCCGACCTCGACATGTCAGAACTTATCAATAGAGTTGGGAAATAGACATTTCTGCCATTGAGGATCGAACTGTCTTTGAAAATATGTTTTTGGAAGGCGATACGCCTACGCAAATGAAACAGGGGAGACAGGGATTGAAGAATAAAATACATTTCCCATATGAATTACGCATGTGTAAGCTATCCGAGGCTTGGTTGCTCACGTTGGACCAAAGCATTCGAATGAATATTTCCCAGGCCTTATTGACCCGGTACAAGCAAAATGAGTTGGATTTTTTGTGTAGATTCATAGTTTTATGAGAAGCCTGGTCCCACCGCTATAGTTCTGAAGCAAAAAACTTTCAAGATCAAGTGGATTTCAAAGGACAATTGTTTCTTTCACTTTCTTAACAATAACAAAAGAGGATTATGCATCATTGCTTGATAAAGTTAAATGCCTTTCCATCAGGACAATGCAACTTCGCACACTACGGTGAATGCCATAATAATACTTTCACCAGATCTCGCATTCAGAGACTTTTCCCTATTTCCAAACGTTGAAGTTTCACTTGGAGGAAAGAGATATTTATCAAACGAGGACGTTACCGCATACGTGAAAGCCTATTTTGAGAAGTAAGACGGCAACTAATATATGAAAGGGCTAAAATAAAAATGATCTTGTTTCTCTGTTGAGTCGGGAACTTTTCAAGAGAACCCTCGTATTAAAATACGCAGGCGATTTGGTAATGCAACCATTTCTAATTTCGTTAAAATCTATATATTCGGGGGATGCTTCTTAATTTTTGAGATAGATAAGTAAGAATGAATATTTATAATTGAATGTGGCTTTATTGTTTACTTTTGATCTGCGGGAATAAGAAGAAATCATTGGGTGCCAAACAAGGACTGATGTGTGATAGCTCGTCGTGGTGTAGAATGATTCGTCTTCTGCGATTGGTTTCCCTGATGTTTTCGAACAATTCTGGCAAACAAATGCTGATACTACATTCAGAATTGACAATTCTACGTTGCTCTAATGGAACTGTGCCGAGATGTCCAGTTATTCCGAAAAACAGGCCATTTGCTTCTAAGTGCTTCATGCGCAAACAACTTTTGTCGGATTTGGCTTGACTTGAAAGACTTGAAAGATTAGACGCCAGTCACGATCTTATAGACGTCTTTTGAAATACCACGATAGAGTTTTTTCAGCACTTCTTTCCATCAATCGAAACGAACCAATCTTTATGAAAGCCAAATGTTCATGAAATATTAAATGTATGAGAAAGGAACTAATGTCCAAATATGCTTTGATATTACGGTACCTATATCACAAGACGATCTGGCAATATCAGTTTACATCCAGCATTGTTGTTCTCTCGCACAACATCCGATTTTTGAGAAGATGAATGTTTCAAGTATCTGTAAACAACTCAAATAGCACTCATATGAGAACATAACCCTCTTATATGAGGCTTAATATCCACAAGGTCTTTAATTAATGTTAGTTTCTTCAAATATCAATTTCTAAATATATTGCGTATATATTAAATTCATCCTATTTCAATAATTATTTAGAATATAAAATCAATCCTTGGATTTTAATTGTTTTTGTTTGTGGAAATTGTTTACATAATTTCAATAGTTAAATAGAAAATTGATCATTCACCCTACTTGGCAATGCGGTAAGTAAAAGTATGACATAACATTATCGCATTCCCTATAAATTATCATGTTAAACCACAAAGACCTTCACGGTCAAGAAAGTATAGATCAAACTGCGGGACACTATGCAGCACAGTTAAGCAATCATCTCGAGAAATACTATAGAAATTCCTATTGAATTACGGAAGGTTTGTCTTAAAAATTAATAAATACGAAATGAATATTGATTTAAACAAATAGCAATTCGAACGTTATAGATTAATTACATCGATAAAGTAGAAATATTTTTTCGCAAATATCTTACCTCAGAGACTGGATAAAACTTTCCAAGTTTGTTGAGAGAAAAAGAATTATTAGTTTGTACGCAAAATCTCTCTAAAACTTTCATGCTTGTGTATTAAACTTTTTTATAATTTGAACATACGACTGATATGAAAATTGTTTCATCCAAGAGGAATAATTATTCACCATAATATTTTGCTAATGTGTTATTGGCGGCACTATAGAGACTTCTATACAGGTGTATGCATTGACAAAATGAGGTGATTGATGTGGATGAACTGCGCCTAAGTCTTACAGGGTGGTGCAAACTGAACAGTTTCCTATTCATCATATCGATAGTATCTAAATTTGGTGACAAAGACAATATATAGAGACTATTTGCATAACAGGGGCCATTAAGACTTCTCCAACATCAGCAATGGATGTCATTCTAGACCTTTCTCTACTGCACATTGCCGTAGAAAGACAAGCAAACGCTCAAATCTGCCCCTCCTAGAATTCCCAATAGATAATTTACAAAAAAAATTGAAAAAGTTGAGCAACAAAATGAATCATAAATCACACCATAACATGGTATACAACTGCCTCCAAAATCACTACAGATGAGGATAGATGTATAAGAACCGATCCAAGCTGTGATGGTTATTAATCTCGAAATCAAAAAGACCAATATGAACTGAATTGAACTAACGTGGGGACAAGGTTGATAGAAACCAAAATTATGTTCGAAATACTGTTAAACAATGAAAAATTAGTTATTATACATTTATGAATTTACGTAAACAAACAAGATAACTAAAGAAAGCGTGAATTGTTACTTATTGTTACTACCAATCTCATATAAACAAATATAGATTGATTTAGTTGTATCTAATATGGTTATACGTATTGAATTTGACCAAACTTGTTATACGGGTCAAAACGTTAGGATAGTTAATGTTATTTAGTGTGTAATTAAAAACCCAGTCCATATAGTCCATTTTCCTCCTTATATTCCCGATTGGGATAAGTTTTCATTTACTCCACAAAGGGCCTTCCAAGTAGCAGTTTCAGCCAATGAAAAGTAAAAAGAATTCAATTGGAAATAAACTGTTGGAAAATATAAACAGCCATCCTCTCTGACAGTCAAGCAGTTAAAACTTACGAAAAATGGAGTTTTCCGGGGAGAAACTATTCTGAATCAGAAATGAACGAAAAGGAAGAAAAGCTCAAGCCTCTTTTTTTAGTCTCCGTTGAGTTCTAATAAGAGCCAAAATCTCACTTTCCATTGTCGCTTATTCCTTATCTTCCAGATTTTAGAGCACTTCCCACGTCTCTCGTTTCATTAAATCTTCTAGCTACTTCTAACAAAGTCTTTCAAAATGTGTTTCGTTGAATGATTTCGAAGTCTATCGGTGTAACCTACCATCATTATAATTTCTACCCTTTCTTCTTTTCAAAAATCAATGTTGTAGGTTTTATGAATTTGGTGTGCAACTCTGTACATTAAAGTAAATCGGACGGGGACCACCCTAATGATTTCGTAAGGTTTGAAACTCACAAAAAATATGAAATGTCAGCACCATATTGTAAAATGCAAGTTTAATTAATGTCAAAATGGAATTATATCGTACGTTATGGAATTATTTTCCAGAATTTTTTAATAGCACGAATTGCTCGTCATAAATTTCAATTTTCATGAGCACACCGGACGTAATTCAAACACTAGGGAGATTCTAAATGGAAATTTAATAATTCCAAATCAATTTTAATACACCCGTTTATAGATACAATCAAAATAATAAAATCACGGTCGTTGTTACCATCAACCACCAACTTTTACACCAATTTCATGGCTATCGGATAATTGTGGCTACGAATGGTGCTGTTAGATGGCAAATATGATTTTCAAATATTCAAGCAAAAAGTTTAACGTCGTCCATAAAACAAGTCACGTTTATTTCGTCAATTTAAGCTTATGCGCCTCCTCAAAAGTAATTTTCTATGTTTTCTATGTTTGAAATGCATTTTATTGATTTGAGGTCGAATTATACATGTACCCACGAAAATTTGAGTTTAAGTATGGTAGTCGAAATGTGATTGAGAAATTACAATGGCGTACCGGTTTGTTTTAGTATTACTTACAGTTTTCGTTTTGATTCATGAACAAACCTAACATTGTTGAATCGAGAAGGGCCGGATTTTTAAGAAGTCACATACTATTGAAATGAACAATTGTACAGAGTGCCTCACATTGCGGAACAATTTTATTGTCTAATCATATTAAGATTTTTACCCTGTACAAAAAGTTGTTTTTAATAGTTGTTGCTTTTTTGAATACCGAAATAAAAAAAGATTTAGTATTGGTTAATAAAAAAATAAGTGGTTTCTGGCAAAAGCTGTCAAGATTATACGTTCAGGTAGTCTCATAAAAATTTAGAAAATGTTCCGGAATAACTGGACATGTCACCGTTGCATTAGAGCAACGTAGAACTGTCAATCATGAATGGTACACCAGCATTTTTTTACCAGAAGTGTTCTGGGAAACTAATCGCAGTGGACAAATCATTCTCCACCACTATAATGCGAGCTCTCACATATCAGTTCAAACAAAAACAGTCAAAGCATCGAATTTATGGGTCCTCCGCCGTACAGTCCCTGTTTGGCACCCGATGTTTTCTTCTTATTTCGACAGATTAAAAATAAATTGTGAAGTCAAAGTTTTTCGACAAGTTCCTAATACATTTTGGTAACATTTATAGGAAGGCATAATATGTAACATTTTATGATGATTTGTCGATTTCATTTCTCCTTGGTTCTGTAAACGTCTAAGTTGAAAATATGGGCCACTCTATACATTTGGGGTAACCTACCATAGTTTATGTATGTACCGCATGGAGATGGTACCTTTTTCTATCATAGTTCAACTTGTTGATAAACTGTGATATTTTTTTTAGTGATTCCGTCTCTGAACATTCTAAGTGATGTTTTATCTGCCACGCCTTTCAATACTAAGTAGAGAGGTGGGAGGTTTAGAATCACTTCTAGTGCATCTGCTGGATATGATTTCATGGCTCCGGTTGCATATATGAAAGCCAGTCTTGGTACCTTCGAGAAATTGCTCCACGTGGTATTCAGACTAGTTCTGATGATAATTGTAGCAAATGACCATATTCACAATTTTCTCATTTCGGCAGACAAGAAACTTTAGAGATGAGGATTTTTTCTAGCTTTGTGTGCATATACATATTTCCTATTCAATTTTCCTTCTATAATATTTGCATATATTGTTTGCAAATACCGGAATGCATTAAAAAACTTTTCATAAATTCCAACTTATACATTGATACATAGCTCTCTTTACCACTCACAGCGTATCCCATTAGTTTTTTCATATTTGCAAATTTTGACATTTATGAAAATATAAGCTTTCTTATACCTATCTGAGAGTGGTATACTTTTTTCCTTACTCCTAGTCGAGTTTACATGCTCCCAATAAGAATGACTCTCGGCTATATCTCGGAAGCCGTTTATAGTACAGCTTCGGGAAAAAAAATTATAACAAAAGTGACCTCGAGAAAAACCTGGAAATTATTTACAGACTTGAAGGTCCACCGCTAGAGAGCGTAATTAAATACCAAAAATCAATAATTTACAAATTTTGCCTAATTAAAATGCATTTAAACTATGATTATGTATTCTTCAAGAAATTCAGCGTTTTGATTTGATTATACGTATACTCCAGTGGGCTCTATTCATTTATTTTTTTAAATCTGCTATCCTTGAAAAATGTTAAATAGAAACATGCAGTTTTAATTAAGGAATAGCTAGATTTGAGAAAATAAATAAATAGCGCCCTCTAACTTATACGTTACTTATTAGGTTGTTTCGAAATTATAACTCTTACATTGGTAGAAAGGAGCTCTCTTCAAAAAGACTAAGTTTGCGTAGATAGGTTAAGCAGAACTGGACTTTCTTGAAGAATACGATAATCATAGTTTAAATGCATCTTAATTAGGCAAAATTTGTAAATTATTCATGTTATAATTTTTGGTATTTAATTACGCCCTCTAGCGACGGGCCTACAACTCTGTAAATGATTTCCAGGTTTTTCTCGGGGTCACTTTTGTTATAAATTTATTTCCCGAAGCTGTATTATAAACGGTTCCCGAGATATGGTAGAGAGCCATTCTTATTGGGACACCCGGTACATATTGCATCATAAATTTCTCCCGTTGAATTAATCACACCCAAAGATCATCTACCTGCTATCTGGCCGAATTTACTACCGCCGAATACTTTTACGTTGACGAAAAATAGGTTGACACATTTATCATTTGTTTCGGAGTATTACATAAAAAAATGTTTAAAATTGTGTAATTTTCACCCAGAAACGAAAAATTGCGTCAATTTAGTGAGCTGGATTGAATCCTGAAACGTGTACCATGTAAAAAAACTTATTCCAATATTTTGTGTCACAAGAAAAATGGAAAGTAATTATCAACTTATTTTTATTATAAACCTCTTTTTCTTCTTTATACGTCGAGTTTTGGTTACTTTTGTTATGTATTTGCCTTCGAGCATTGTATTTTACAGATTCTTGGATAATATTAATTAATAACAACACCATATGCTCAGTTAACGATTTTTTACTTCAAAATACATCAAACCATAAAATATCATAATCAAAAAGAAACTGTAGAGTTTTTGTTTTCGTTCGATAATGAATAATATCCTAGATACTTCGGTCAAAGTAATGATTCTCTAATGTAATAAATACAAAAGTTATTGTATCTTTTTAATTGCCTAATCATACAGCTATCTCGGTTATAGCTACGTTCTAGTTAAAGTTTGTAATGAGGTAATTAACTCCATGGCTCAACAGGGTTGGAATTACACAATCTCTCGGCATTAAAGTAACAACCTTATTGAATCTCTTTGTCAAAACTACGAAAATGGTTACATCCTCAGAAACTTTTTTTAATTTCGTTTAAAAAGAGATAAATGTACTTTTTCGTGATTCAAAAGGTTATTTTAATTACCTACTCAATTAATAATCAAACATCTTTCGAATTCACTTGACCTTAAATTTTTTGATTTGCATGTCTGTAGCAACTTGAAACATCACTCGAACGCAGCTTTTTTTCGTGATTCAGTAGGATAGTTTCTATTTAATTAATAATCCAATCCAATCATTCAACTATTACCTACTTATAAACGGCATCTATTTAGAGTTGAATGCCTCAGTGTTGGGCCTTACGACTTAACTCATAGGTGCTTTCAATTTACATTTGAAAGTAGAGAAAGCAAACCACTGCCCTTTCACCTCACACCCTACCTCTATTTTAAATAATATTAACACTTGACCATTTCAATAATTAAGTTCTAAATCAATAATTTTATTATTGCTAAAAGGAGACATTTACAATTTTATATACAGAGTGTTTATAAATTCAGTATTAGAATTTATAAGAATGATAGTTTAGTTTTTAAAAAATATTTACAGAAAACATATGCCTCAATAATCCGCGCAGTGCTAAGTGTGGATCGTCTACTGACAACAAAATTATATATCTTGTTGAATATTTGATTTTAGGTATGCTTCCCTGTGCGTCCCTCACGTGTTCTAATTCCCTATATTTCTTTTTTATTATACCTAGGCTGAATTGGTTTGAGTCTTATCCCTTACCAAAAATTTTATTAATGTTTCAATTATCTCACTTTTAGGTAGAGGTATTTTGATAAAACAGTTTGTTTTACCATTCCCGTCTTTCTCCGGGTTTTTCCATCCCATCGAGATAAAAAATTGCAGATGTTCTTTGTCTCTCGTTTTTTACTTCGTGACGACGAGGCTTAACAATAAAATTATTCTATGCGTATACCGTGTAAAGATCGTACGCGGGAAAATACTACCACACAAGCTCATCCAGCAGCAAACAACCAAGATACATAGTTAATAAACGACAGCATGATCAAGCCTAAAGCCTTGAATGTTGTGGGCGATCTATGCCCAACTCAGAATGACAATTTTAAACTAGATACAGTCGAACTCCAATAATTCGAACTGCAAGGGACCGTAGCAAAAGTTCGAATTATCGAGGTGTTCGAATTATCGGAGTTGTGCACATTTACATACATATATGTATGCATTTCGATGCATCTTTCCATTTTATAAATAAATAAATATGTTATGGGTATATAACATGTTTATTTATTTATTTATTTATTTAAAATAATAATTTGTATACGTTTGAAGAATTTTTGGTCCTAAAAAGGACCGATTATTTATCTTAAAATAAAAAAAAATACATATATTTATTTTTTTGTAAAGAAATCAGCTATGCTAGATTGCTTCATGCTGACGATTTTTTCCTTTGAAGCAAATCGAGTGATTCGACAAAATATCGTCGTCTTACCTAGAATCTGAAGATTCGAATTTTTCAATTTTTTTCAACACTAACAGTTCGAATTTTTCAATTTTTTTCAACACTAACAGTTCGAATTTTTTAATACCTTTGTATATACATAATTTATACAAGAAAAATTCGAATTTTTCAATTATTCGAACATCAAAAATTCGAACTTTTCAATTATTTAAACGCCAAAAATTCGATTTTTTTTTTGTAATTAACACAGAAAATACGAATTTTTTTACATGTGTTAGTAATAGGAATGTCAAGGGACCGACGCAAAAGTTCGAATTAACGAGGAATTCGAATTATCGGTGTTCGAATTATCGGAGTTCGACTGTAATACTTAACTCAACACCATCTTCTGTGAGTATTTATTAAATCAGTGATGAATTTAGGCTGTCAGTATTTTAGATTCCGTCAAGCCACGGAAGAACATCGTTAAAACTAATAACAAAATTTGTTAAATTAGTGTAATCTCCTTGGAAAGAGTGTGCAAAATCTTTAATTTATCCGATCGTTTGATATGATGAAAAACTGAGATCAAAAATACCATTAAATGCTAACCTAATGAACGGGGAAGAGTAATGGTTCGAATTAATGTAATTATTATCAAAGGTCCTTAGTAGTATATAAAATTTCGAATAATTCTTTATTTTAATAATAAAGTATAGCTAATAAAATAATGTTAAATATCAGCCTGTTTCGGGATTTTTTACGGTTTACCGTTTATAAGGTTGTAATGCATTTTTGGATGTATTTATATTGTATACAACAAAATAAAAGATATTTCGTCTTTCCACATTAAACGTTAAGGCTTCAGATATATATTGATATATTCAACTAAGATTTCGAAAAATATTCATAAGAAAAATTATTTTAGTACTTACATTGTCATAATATTCATTACAGTGATCACTCACCTACCTGAAACAAAAAAGATAAATGTCATACTAATAAATACAGATACATAAGAAAATGTTATTTTACTAGCTAGACCCGTAGGAAAGATATTAGAATTGGATTCAGAGAGTGATAAAATTTGAAGAACAATATTTAGCAAACGAGCAAAAAGTAGATCTTCATCTATTATGATGTACTCTATAGAATTGCTTTGCTTATGACAAATTTCTGATTCGGTTTTTTCGAATTGTTTAATACTCTAACTTATTCAGTAACTTACATATTTAATAGACACCTGTATATAAAAAAATGTTTTTTGCAGAAACGTAGTTTTTGGGCAGTAGATACTCCACATAAAAACCATAAGAGAAAGTATTGTCTATATATAACTTTTATTCCGGAAAAATGTTTAGTTTCCTTGAGAATATCAAAAAAACAAATCAATTCTAAAGTAAACGCGAGCGACATATATATCTACAACAAATATGAAGTTATTTATCATACGTCCAACAGAACGTTTTTTTTTTCCACAGGTACCTTATATTTTTCCTTGAAACAAGTATCGTATGGATTAATACAATCAATCAAAACCGTTCCGAATTCTTCATATCATTTAGTAAGAAACATAGAGAGTGCAATTCAATTTTGGATTTAATTTAGTTTGAGAAACGAGCAGTAAACATTAATTAGTGAGTAGTGTATTTTTACTGTAAATTAGATGTGCCTAGTGAAGTGTGAATAAAAAGAAGAGAATGGTGAGAAAATATTCTCTGCGTTTAAATTTATCCCGCCCATCAGAAATAATTGTAATAAGAATAAAAATTATTAAAATAAAAATTATATCGCAGTACTGATGTTTTTCTAATTAATAGAGAAAGATAAAATACTATGATAGGTAGACCATACGCCATCTAAGGGTGCCGGCTGTAATATAATTGTATAGGAGACTATAGTGTGACGGGTACACAGCTGTACGTCATCTAACGGCACCGGTCATAATTCAGTGTAGAGGAAACTACAAAAGATCTATTATTCGGTAACCAATTGTCAAACTATTGTTCTACACATTTAGAAGTAGTTCAAACGAGACTAGAAGGGGTGTTTCATCTCACGGGTACTTAGTTACCTCACTCTATGGCCGCCAGATAGGCGGATAGAAGGATGGATAAAAAGCGCATGCACAATGCAGCTAACGGTGGCAAATTGTGTTAACTTGATATCTTGATAATAATAGATACTATTATTATTATTTCTATAACTAATGAATTTTTATTAATAAAAGTAGTTAAAATGTAATGAAATATATGGAAGTAGTTTATGATGTAAGTAGCCATCCCTAGATAGTAGGGTGATTCCATTATAACTGTGATATTCAATGTCCTGTATTGTTTTTTTGTACTAGTCATTAATTAATAATCAATTAATAAAAATTTTGTGTTAATTGAATAATTCTTAAGATATTTAAACATTATTTTTATACAATATAACTTGCCACTTAAAGAAAACTTATACTACATCACTTGAATGTCAGTACCGTGTCATGTCCATTCCTAGAATTTACCGATAAATTATTAATTTTTTTTGTCGTAACAAATGATTTAAACTAATTACCTTATAAATTCTAATGTTTATGATCAAACTGAGGAAAATTGATGCACTTGTTGTTTAATATCTTAAGTTACCATGTCAGTACCGTGGATAAATGAGTCAGTACCGTGGAACTCAAAATCCGACATTTGTGTCTTGCTCGTGATACTTTGAAGTTGTAGTAAATTCCTCTTAGAGTTTTATTTTTACAGTAAAATAGATGAATAATATGCATAAAAAAGTTAGAAAAGTTAAATTTTAAAATCTTGAAATTTTGAATACAAAAAATCACAGTTAGAACGGAATCACCCAGTAGTTCAGCGCCATGGTTATTTAAAACACTTAACCTGGACATGTATGTTAAGACCGAAAGGCCAGAAGTTGTCCATTGCTAGATACACAAGTTCTCAATGTTCTAAAGAAGTAGTGAAAAAAAGTGTGAAATTAACTACAATTTTATCCTCGAACCCCCACGCGAGAAACGTTATAATACTGTAGCAATTGACCTTTCCATAACACATTTATTTAGATTCTTTTACAATTCAATCTAACTAGACAATAGTAGGAATTTATTACAATAAACATGTGTAAGCATGCTAAATATGGGTGATGCATAGGTGATGAAGTATTTTTGATTCAGATTATTGGTTTTTTGAAACTTTAAGGAAACGAGGAGGCTAATGTATTTGCCAGATAAGGACTAGAAAGCATTTAAGTGGCCTAGAACCTGCGTCAGAGGAAGACGCATACAAGAAAGAGTTCCAAAGGACCAAAGACTCTAATGGACAATAGTATTGGCAGATTCTTCCAGGTCTGGATAACACCAAAATATTCATTTGGAACTTTGATATTGCAGGATTTAAATGTCTAAACCTCAATAAAAACCATCTACACAACATCTCAGCACACTTACTGTCGCCTTCGCAGGCATACGCAAGGGATACTAAGGACAAAAATCTCTAGAAGTGAAGATCTAATATTCTTGGAGATACTTGAGCTCATTAGAATTGTTAAACTTGAGAGCAAATTTTGATAAGGGGAAGAATAGAACATAGAGGTAGTAGTGTAAAGTTACCTCCTGTATATAATTTTTATATCTATCTATTTCAGTGGTAAGGAGATAAAATGATAAGAAAAAGCTTTTTCTTCCGTTACTAACAAAGGTTTATAAAGTAGTCACAGAATGCTTAATATCGCAATAACTATAACGTTTATCCATGCGCAAACATTCAAATTATAATGTCAAGTATTATTAATACCCAATAAACAATAATCGAACTAGTCTATTTTTTAATCGTCTTCACAATGGGCGTCCATATTCTACAATTCCTTCCATTTTTCTTCATGATATTGTAACGAAATGAGTTTTGCGCTTAGTTATGTTTCTATTCTTTTGCTTTCATGATTTCAAAGTTATTGAAGAATATGTGTTAAGATTGGGGAGGATGGTAGTACACTGATACATCTGGACTCTGGATGTCCCTCTCTTGTATGTTTCTACCCACGGGGGAAACCATAATATGCATGACCTAACGCAAGTACAGAAAGAATTACTCTACCTCGCGATGACGATAGGAAAGAATTTGTTGACATCCAACAACTCGATACCCAAACACTAAAACCTTCGGAAACTTTCACAAGTAACAAACAACGTACACTACACTCTTCTAGACATACACAAGAGAACCGTCTAAAAAAGATAATACAAATATGGACAAGCAAAAAAACTACAGAACTAACATATGATGTTGACGATATAGAAGACTTCATTGCATGTAAAGTAATAAAATCTAAAACATTTGCCAATACATATAATACATATGCGGCAGAGACAACATCCATCGGATGCAAATATTCACTCATTGACAAAAACATATGTCACTACCAATAAATTCTGTATGAAATTCCAGAAAATCGGGAATACAAAATATGACAAACCACTATAATCGGACAAGACATATTTGGAAGAAAAATTTAGTTTCTATTATCCTGCTACTGGTATCACTTGTTAAAACCAAGAAATACTGTAAAATTTTTCGCTCATTTTTATGGCACTTCCTTCATACTTAGCCTGTCCCCACAAAGAAATCCAACAAAAAATCCAGAGAATCCTCAAAATAATAACAATAACGTTATGCTCAAATGAACGCTCGAATTGTGTTTATATCTACATAATTGGAGCTAGAATTTCCAACCAATCCAACTCTGGTTGAATGCTCTTAATGTCCAATAAAATCCCGTACGCATCGATTTATTGTCTATGAAAATTGGACTTTCATTATCTTGATGGCTGATACGACCTTTAATACGATATAGCTGTGTCCTTAATAGTTTAATGAAATAGGTATTCGAAACTATAATTGAAAACTCATCAAGTATGACATTACCTGCATCATGTTTCGTTATTTTGATATTAGGAATCGAAACAACATAAAAAGGTTACTATTTAAGTTTTGAGATATAGCAATGGTAAACGTACTCAGAACTTGTGTCATACCAGTGTTATGTAAGTTGTAAGTAACATTCATCTTGGTCAAAAAAATGGAATTAAATCGCGAACATTTTCTTGCGATAACTTCCGACGTGTATTATAAACGAACAACTCTTTTAGATTTTTGGTGATGAAACACCTTCTCGAGCCACCGTGTTTTGCTAATTTTCCGAATTTAAACGTGGTCGCACTTCGCTACAAAATGAATGAATCGGCTGTTTCATCAGAAAACATCGATGCAGTGCGTAAACTGATATTGCAAGATCGTCATGTGATAAACCGTAATATGCATGCATACTTGGGCATTAGTTCAACCCGCATACATTCCATATTGCATGAACATTCAGCTGTAAAAAAATTTGCTCGCATTGGATACTGCATAATTTAACAATCTCTCAAAATAAAAAGCTGGTGTCGATTGTTGCGAAGAAATGCTGAAAAACGTCAATCGTAATACTTCAAAAGATGTCTATAAGTTCTTGACAGAAACGAATCATGGATCGACGCATATGAACCCGGAACTAAACAACAATCGATTTTTAAGACGAGCTTAGTCCAATAAAAATTCGTTCCCGCGCGATGCACTTCGATGTAAATAGTCGCCTGTTTTTCGGATTAACTGAACATGTCGCCACCGTTCCATTAGTGAAACGTGGAACGGTCCATTGTAAATGGTACACCAGCATTTATATCTCAGAAGTATTCGAAAAAATCAAGAAAACCATTCGTAGTAGACGAATTATGCGAGGTCTCACACATCAGTTCAAACAAAAACGTTTTTGAACAGTCAAGACAGTCCTTGTTTGGCACCTAATGATTCCTTCATGTGTTGGAGGTACCTCAATCGGAATGGAAAAAATGCTTCGACAATTGTTTCAAACAGATACAATTGTATTGATCTTAATGCAGAGTATTTTGAAAAACAATAAAGCTATATCCAACTATACATATTTGTTTTTATTATCTCAAAACTTAGGTAGCAATCGTCGTATAAAATCAAATAATTATTTTATATGAACTTTATAAAATGTATAACATTGACCTACAACTATTTTGGTGACAGCGATTTTAGACCTGATTTTCAACATGTTCCACATGGCGATATCAATATTTTTTATCATCTCCATTATATTTTTTTACATTATACGTTAAGAAATTGTCTTTTGAATAATTTTTTCGAATGAAATGAATGTCCTATTCGTAATATCTATTATTTTTATATGTTTGTTAAAATGTTCTAAATTCTAAATTTAATATAAGGCCACCTGAGAAATTTAGTTTAGACACTCTTGTGAAGAATGTGTCCGTTAGGGTAAAAAGGGGGACATGATCTAGCTATTCGCTAGAATAATGGAAGTTCAAAAATCTCTCACACGTATATTGATAACGTTACATGTCTGTACTGGACAACGATCATAGTTATAATAATAATAAGCCGTCGACCCGGATGGATCGAACCAACCAAAAATGCTTACATATTAACTTACATTTCCTATCAATATGCTGACATCTGAAGTAAGGTACCATGCACATTGAAACAGGAAATTATCTTGCAATTATAACAGGCAGTTCAATGTCCATTGCACCTCTTCGGTAAGAGAAAAAAAAAATTTTTTTTTTGTTACTGAATACATACATAAAAATTAATAATTAATGAAAAAAAATTTTTTTTTTTTTAACAATAATACAACTTAACCCTATTTTTATGAACTTCTACAATTTTGTTATCTATCTTAACTACAATATTTGGATCTTTGATATCTACCACTACATATGGACCTTTAAATATTGGCTCAGTTTTAGAACCAGCTGAATTGCGTAATAAAATCCTATCTCCTATTTTGTAATCAAAAGAATTACAACCCTTATCGTAATTTTGTTTTCGTTTAATTTTTGACTTTATTAAATTTTTTCTCGCATCTTCGCAAGCAGTTTGTAATCGAAATTTTAATTCATTTGGATAATCATCAAAATTGTAAATTGGATCAATTCCATTAGACAGATTTGACGGTTGGTGGCAACTTTTCCCAAAAACTAACTCTAATGATTTTCCAAACTCATCTATTGATTTTTCTAATTGTCCTGCGCTATGTAATTCGTTTGACAACGCTGCAGCAGATTTTTTTTGTTAATAAATTAGCTTTAATATCTTTAATTAAATCGGCATTAGAATTGTAATTTAATTCTAACCTTAGTTTCGCACTTTGACTAAGTTTCGTTTTTAACACAAAAGTAGTTAACAATTTTTTTCCCGCGACATTTAACAAACCGTCATACAATTCTATAGCATCAATTAATTGTTTAGTAGTATTCTCTGTATCGTCCACAGAGGGCAATAAGTTTGCTGCTGTTCTTAAACTAAATTCTTCAGCCATTTCTGCTGTTTCGACTAAATTACTATTAGAGGTAATATTAATTGATCTAGTTTCTAAAATTTGTTTAATTTCTGCAATATTTTTGTCATTTATTTGAACATAATTCTTAGCTTTCTTTGTCACATCTTCGCTATGAGTGCTTTTATTAAAATTCTGCTTTGCAAGTTCATATTCTTCTTTTAACCTATCTAATTTACTGAGTTTACTCTTAATTAAAATTATATCGTTTCTACGCTGCTGATTGTCTTTACCTAAATTTCTTAAAAATACCCTAAATTCCTCATACAAATTTTTAATATCCTCAAGATCGCTCATGGATAATAATTGACTAAAATTAACACTTATCTTTTATTCTTCAATTTTGAAATTTCCGAGACGCTTGGACACAACGTCTTGAATTTTGAACTCCTTGCGATTGCGACACATCACAGTTTACACTGCACTACACAACACTTTCTCTGCTGTTTTGGATCTCTTCTCTGATCTTCTTCTCCAAACTTTTCTTGCAACGACGAGTAAGTCGCCATATGATAAGGAACAAAAAAAGTACAAAAGCAATCAATCCCAAAACTTCAGATATGGAAAACTTCTGGCTCCAACTGGTGGAAATGCCTCCGCTATTACCGCTTTGTGCTATAATTACCTCTTCTTTTGATTGTGATGATCCCATTTCTGCTATCACTTTACTTGCACATTTAGCCACTTTCCACTCAACATTTTAATTTATTTTGGGCTGGCAGGATCGCCATGTGAAGAATGTGTCCGTTAGGGTAAAAAGGGGGACGTGATCTAGCTATTCGCTAGAATAATGGAAGTTCAAAAATCTCTCACACGTATATTGATAACGTTACATGTCTGTACTGGACAACGATCATAGTTATAATAATAATAAGCCGTCGACCCGGATGGATCGAACCAACCAAAAATGCTTACATATTAACTTACATTTCCTATCAATATGCTGACATCTGAAGTAAGGTACCATGCACATTGAAACAGGAAATTATCTTGCAATTATAACAGGCAGTTCAATGTCCATTGCACTCTGACTTAATCATTACTATATTCTAAAAATTAATTATTTAAAGATTGATTTCTGTAAACAAATAGCTCTGAGGTATAGGTATATGAAATTATGTTTCTTTCATTTCAACTTTCAGCATAGTACGTTCAAAATGTTATTTACTATTCATTTTCTTATGAGTTTTACGGAATTCCTTCTAGAAAAATTCAGAAAAAGATTAATGCATGGTAACATAATTTGATCGCTAATTTGCTAGCAGAAAATCTCTCGCAAATATTTATTTGTTTCTAAAATAGAGCATACAGTAAAATTATCTTTAAACAGTCTTGTAAAAAATATATAATACATTGAAAATATTTGATGATGAAAACTCGAAATACTCAAGTATAACCCTACATATGTCACGTTTAAAGTTTCACAAATCTGACGCTAACATCTATTTGGAACTTATAAATACTGATTAACACTAAAATTAAAACCGCTGATGAGTGAAATCAAATAATTGTATTGAAATTTTAATAAAAACGAGCTTAAAACACGTGTACTAATTTATAAATCAGTTCTCTGTGCAACGTAACGCTTTCATTTCATTACGACTGGACATAGCGTTAATTATCAAACGCCTCTATATCTACCATTTTTATCACGGCAATACTTATTACAAATAATTGTTTTAAGACTCCAAACAGTATCGTAGTAGATAACTAACGAAGTCATAAATTTATTTACTTTTGTCAACTTCATAAACCATTAATTATTATTCGAGTATAATAATAATTTCTGTATCGATTTTGAATTAACTGCATATTCATAAGTACAAAAATAGAACGAATATAAATCTTTGCAATGACTAAAATAAGTAAGTTGGAATTTTTGGAACCATTGGTGATATTCATACTGAGCACACTGTTTACACTACCACTAAATCAACATTTACAATTACACTGTGTGAGGTGCTTTTCAATTAGCAAGGTATGGTCTTCATAGACCGAAGGTAGACTTAGACTATTTTATCCTAAACATTTTCGAAGCTTTCAATTGCAACCAATAATTTATTATTGGATAAATTTTCTAACAATTTTACATTATTTATATTTATTTTATGATTATGACTGGAAGGACAATAACCGATTTTTCGGTCCATCCATATTTTAAATGAGCTATGTGCTTTTTAAACCGGACATTAATGGATCTGCTCGACACACTTTCCGTCACAATCATTATAATTAATTTCATATACACCACTCTTTTCCAAATTTGGTATTTTATCCTTAGTATTAACAAAACTGCGAAGGAACAGCTATTCAATTGCATATCACCGTTTATAGCTGAAATATTCATGAGTTACTTTGAAAATCAAGTTAGTAAAGATTTCCAGTATTTTCTCAGAGTATGGTACAGGTATGCCTTTTTTATTAAATAACACCATCACTGACGTCTTTGAATCTCTAAAATTGTTAGAGCTTGTTGTGGACAATTCCTTGAAATGGAAGTTACATATTGCCGCCTTGTCTAAAAAATTAAGGTCTTCCTGACTCCGACTCAATTTGAGCGAATCTTTAAACTACAAAAGAGAGCTTTTAGATATTTTCTTGGACTAAACAGCAGGGACATCTTTGAAAGATTAAAAATTCTGACTCTTCCTTCCTTCATCTTTGAATCCGTTTGTCTACTTCGTAAAAGTCGTTGCAGGGCTATCCACTTAGGAACGCGTAGCACTATCTTTACCTAGCAAATCCGCGTTCAGAATTAGTTAAGGCCTCAATATTTTACAATGCAAAAAAATGCACAATCACTTGCCAATTGAAATTACATCGATATCATCTTTTCCCGCATTCCGCAATAATTTGAGGGTATATTAACTGAAAAGTGCCTTTTTCTCTGTAAACAACTTCTATTATAATAATAATATTTAATCCCGGGCATGCTGCATACTGGTTTAATTTTTGCTATGGACTTATATACGACTTATATACCTATTTATTTAATCTTGTTACTCATTGTGATTTTTCTCCGTATATTGAAATTTTATTTGATTTGTATCTTTATTTAGTTATTTTTAAGTTTGTTTGTTGTTTTTATAAGCTTTTGTCTACAAATTGTAACCATTTTTTGACAATAAAGCATTTCTCTCTCTCTCTCTCTCTCTCACTCTTCTCTCTCAAAATATTCATCTACCAACTAGTACTTCACCAATTAGTAATTAAGAATAGTACTAGGCTAAAATTTAATGTATTTATAAAAATCTCCGCCGCGTGCAGGTACATCCCAGCTGAGTCTTCCCATTGTATTCTAAAAATGCTCAGTAGCGGTAAAAAGCTAGTTGCTTTGTGCAAGTCGAATGAAATTAATAATAAGGAAAAGGAATCATTAGATGAGAAAGGAAACAAACATAGAAACCAGGAGTTTATGATTGAAAACACTGCAATCACGGTAAGCTTTTTCTCTACATGTGCATTACTTATTATTCGTTAAATTAATAAAGTGATTTGTATTATTAAAACAATAATTGTTATTTTTTAACTTTAGGAAAACATTGCCCTTAATGAAGACGAAATAGATAACCTGCTCTTAAATTCTGGGTCAGTGTATGTACCTTCTCCTTCAAATTCAACTCTTGATGTTTATTCAGATGAGTTTACTGATCGAGAAAATAATGAAGTATGTTTTTCTTTTATAAAGTATTCGTTCTAATTTGCTTCACAAACAATAATAACTAATTGTTTTTATATGACTTAAAGGAAACGACAACTCCAACATTAGAAAGCAGTAGTCAAAAGAAAAAAGAAGCCGATGGAATAAAGCCAATCCTGAAACCTGGAAGTGTAATACAGGGAAGGAAATGAGTGCTGAAGGTCTTCCTTATGTCACAAGGTGTAGTAAACGCCCAGCCAAGGTACCGAAAAACATTAATTGCAAATGTCGATTTAAATGCAGTGATCATTTTTTCAAACAAGACCGAAATGAAAGCTGTCAAATATCTTGGGCATTTGATTATAATAGACAAAAAGATTTCATAGTTAAATCTGTTAAAATAGTCCCACCAGCTAGAAAATTTCTAAAAGCTTCTAAGCCTCGAAGTGAATCAAGGCAATATTTTCTCAAAAATAGCAAAGGTTTGTTGCTCATTTTTTCAAGCAACTCTTTGTATTTCCAATGGTCCCATTAATAAAGCACTTTCCGCTATCACACCTTCAGGGACATTTGGCGGGATAGACAAAAGGGGAAGAAAGCCTCCACCCAACAAAACCCAGCCCATTGAAATAGATTATGTCAAAGAACACATAAATTCTTTTCCTACTGTGGAATCACACTACACCAGAAAAAATAGTGAGAAAAAGTATTTATCTAGCGATTTAAATATTTCCTCAATATATAGACTTTACAAAAAATGGTGTGAAATCAAAAATATAAATACTGTTAGCATCCATCAGTACAGAAAAATATTTTATACAGAATTTAATTATTCTTTTTTTGTGCCCAAAAAAGATCAATGCATGTTATGCAGCAAATACAATCTTGCTAAAAAAGAAAACCGTTTAGGTGAAGATCTGGAGGAATCCTACAATGCTCACATAGAAAGAAAAACAGTTTGCCAAAAAGCCAAAAGTAAGGACAAAGAGCGTGCAGAATTTGATAGCAGCTTTCAAACCTTACATTTGATCTGGAAAAAGTAATGCAGCTCCCAACATCTGCGGTTTCCCAATTTTATTATAGCCGAAAAATTTCGGTGTATAACTTGACTTTCTTTGAAAGCAAAAACAAAGAAGGAAGTTGTTTCTTTTGGAAAGACGTCGCTGCTCTTCTTTATACCGTTGTGAAATCAACCATTTAGAGGTGATTGAACATAAATTTTTGGAATCCGGCCATTCTTACATTGAATGTATTTCCATGATGAATGATTATAAACGAATATTTGAAGGAGCCACTACAGGAAAAAATACGACACCCTACAAATGCTTTGAGCTGAAGTATACAGATTTCTTAGATTTAGGAAACCTCAGTTCCAAGATCATAAAAAATAAAAAAAACTGATATAGAAGGAAACAAGGTTAATTGGCTAAAAATCAAATGTTTCAAATTTTTGAAAACAGAACCAAACAAAATATTTTATAAGTACAGTCAAAAAAACGACTACAAGGCCTTAGATATTAACAGCTCAAATCGTGGAAGACCACGAAGCAATGACAACTGTTTCCCAGCTCTCGTCCTTGCCTATAGTGTCCAATTAAAATTAAATAAAGCAAAGAAAAAAGACTTGATCCAACTTTGTGACAAAGGAGTCATTCCAGAGGAAGTCCAGCAGTGGTATAGAAATATACCGTCTCTAAAAACTTCAGATGAAAGAGGTCCAGAGCCTTGTTTAGATGATACAAGCGATGAAGAATGAATAGAAATTACTCTCGAGTAATTTTGACCCGAAAAAATGTGTATAAGATTTTTGCGTGTATTATACTGTATGATATTATATTTGTTTAGTGTTTTTCTCTGATTACAAAATATTTGTGAAAAATTTCTCTCTGTAAATAAAAAGATTATAAAAAAAATTATATTTTATTTCACTAACACCAACTAACACACTTGAAATATTGTTGGGAGGTAAAACTCATTAGGTGCGAAAATTAAATTTTCGTCCACTATGAGTAAAATGTTAATTTAAAAAAAGGTAAGATAATTTAAAATTAGTTTAAAAAAAAGGAATTGAGTGGACATTTTGAATGATTTATCATTTTCCTATTTTTAATGAGCGTATCCCCGTTTTTTTGCTCTCCTGAGAAATTTTGATTTTGTTACTTAATGACTTTTACCTCCAAGCAGACGATATTATGTAGTATTTTGACAAAAGTTTTGGACACTAGTGTGTATAAAATAATTAAAACAAGGAATGGAACAATCGATATTAATACTTCAAAGGCTGAGACTACAGGAAGAAAACATTAAATTGGACGATATACCAAAGGAATTACCAACTGTAGAGAAATTTGTTTTCTCTCTTCAATCTAATGAAAACTCTAAAAAATATCAAGAGGTGAGATGAACTTTTGGTACATGAAGACTGTGATTTTAGTAAGAACCTATCAACGCATGCGTACATATGTTTCCCAACATTGCGAAGTGCTGACATCTTCGTGTTGAGGTCTGAAACCTTTCAGACAACCCTTGTACTACTAGCTTCATTATCCATAGTTATAATATTTTGAAAATGGAAACTAATACACAAACAATCATAAAAATAGCAACTAATGAATCTCTAATTGGAATATGGAGTAGTTGTCTATCACGAAAGAATTAGAGCCAGGATACGGGAATATTTAGAAGAAGAAACAGGCGGCACACTATTATGAAAGAAAGAAAGAAAGAAAAACAAGAATTACCAAACTTACCACGATTTCAACAAGGTAAATACATGAAATATGTAGTAGATGAAAAGGCGCCAGAACGAGGCGTCATTGTACTTCGATTGTTACTGTACCAATGTGAATTAAACCTATAAATATTTCATGAAGTAGCAAAGAACAATTTAACTTTCAAATAAAATGAAGTATAAAATCTGCTTAGTAGTGTTTCAACACTGTAACCTCACAGACGTGGATAAAATGTATCAAACATTTAGTGAAAGAAGAGCGGAATGTGTGGAATCTTGATAATCGTATTGAAATTACCATCAAACCCGTAGTTGTGGACCTAAATGTGGATACTCCTGATGAATCTGGAGATGACACGGACAAAGATTAAAATAAGCATATTTTTCATTCGATTGAAATAAGTGTTAAATTATGTTTAACTATTTATCACTGTTACTATCATTCCAAAAAGCTATTACAGTATGACAGGGATATATGAAAAATACATCAAACATTTGAATGTACCTTACTTGCAATTTAGTAAAATTAAATTATTTTTCAATTATTTAATACGCATTAAATTGATTCAATAAATATTATTGCCACTTGCCCTTGGCACGATGATATCCTTTCCCCTTAAACCTGCAAAGGTTTACGTTGAAAATATGAGTTACTGTATAAATTTGTCTATAAGTCTGGAGAATATTCTCCTAAGAACTAACTATAATGAGAGTAAATGAGCCACTACGACCAAAACCTGGAATTATAAATTGTACATTTAAAATTTTGGAAACACTTCATCGGTATTCAACCAAGGAAATAATTTTAATTCATTTGGCAACATAACGATACTGCATGGTGGTTCCATAGACATTTGTAACGGAGCACGATCCAAGTTTCTCCTGGCATAACATATAGATTTAACTGTGTTTGCCAAATAAAGTACATACACTGTGATAAACGGCGATTTATACATGGAGAATTACGTTATCAGAATGCGTATTGCTTCTATAATGTTAGGTGGGACAAGAAAGGAATTTTGATTCTTACGGTGCAGGCATATAAAGATTATGAAAATACTGCCGTCGCTTATAGTAGTTCCATTTTCAACTGTGGAGGTGTTGCGAGGAGTTAACAAAAATTCACTTCACTACCCCAGGCGTATACACCCTTATAGATTCAGAATAGCATTAGTCCACGTGGATTGGATTGACGTGCGTCAATTGAAAAATCTTTAGTGTCCAATAAATTGAAAGGTTACACGCATTGTCCTGATCGGGCAGCGTATTAAGATAATAAATCTTTTATCATTGTTGAAAACTGCCAGGATTAATGGGTCTTATTAAGGTCCAGCTAGCAGACGTATAATGGGTACATTATACAACAGTCGTGGAAAAAGTATACTATTCACTTGTGTATATCAAAACACTGGAAACTCTACGCACACAAATAATAATGTTAACAAGTTTGGGTTAAATTTATTTTGTTTCAAAAGCTACTTCGATTTATTAGTAGAAAAAAAATATGGTTTGTTAATAAACAGATATACGATACGCACATTCCAAGTCACTAATCGCCCAGTGCGAGTCCCAGATTTGAATTTGGTCTAGGAAAATTCAGTTTTTATTTTTTCGTGTGTACTGAACTGAATTGGCAATATTTAGTGGTTTACAGGATGAAATTTAATATTATTATATTATAGCTAAATCAAGGAGGCATCTGACAATAGTGATTAAATAGTGATTAATGAAGTCATTAATCAGTGCCTTAATCATTGGGCATTACGGGTTGAGCAATCAGACGTATAATGAAAACATTATACAATAGTCGTGGATAAAGTGAATTATCTCCGTCTATGCTGCGCAAACGATACGGATACCCATTCCTCTATTGTAATTAGAAGAACTATACTAGTGTAAATTTCAATAGAACGTCTCGATAGATTATAGTAAGCTTTACCACTGGATTCCTATTCCACTCTTTGAGTTACCTACTTATTAGAGTCAAAATCGATCAGAACAAAAAAAGTAGTTTACGGCGTTCAACAATGATTTTGGAAATTTATTAAATTAAATATTATTTTTGAAAATGTTTTTGTCATAAGGCGACAATAAAGTAGATATAAATACAACAGCTTCCAAGTATTGTGTGAGACGGAAGGCTATCGGCATATCAAAAGAATAAAAGGACTAAAAAGATTAGAGCATCGTAGACTGAGTGTATAGATTTAAAAATTTGAAATTAAATCAAATGGCGTTCTCTCCGATTAATTTATTCTTGCAGGCGATTTCTGAAATTATTCATCATGAAGCATACACTGAAGAATTCTGTACATAAAGTTTTGTTTGTTGTATTTCATCGAGTTGTGTCTTTAACACTTTTTGATTCTTTTAAAACTCTGAGTCGGTAGTCGCCCACTAAAAATTTTCTTGTCTCATCTATGAAAATTACATTTTTCCATTTGTCCAATAACCAATTTTCCTCCATGTAGCCGAATGTTTCGAAGTGCTCGAGTATAGCCCAATTACACCTACCGAGTGCTTGGCCGAGATATGACACTCCGCCCAATAAGCCACATTATAATCGGCAAGGCGACGGACGAATAATTAAAAGAGGGTCAATGAATATTCTATTTTCCCGGCCAAATAGAGACCTTACACCACTCATCTACTTGGTCGTTCGGCGCAGCCAGTGTAATCATGTTTGCGAATGCCGAGTGCCCGTCTTCTCTTGCAACTTTGTTACCATTATTTTTTTTTCAATCAGTTATCCAGTCAATTCTCCTCCCTATTTCTTTCATTTCGTTTTGAAAATGTTCGAATGGTCAAGATAAATCACAGTAAATAAAGTTTATTCAATGATACCAAACTCATGAGTGTTTACGGGATTTCAAATCAGCTGCTCGGCAGGCAACATGAGATATATACGTATGCATAATTCTCAGTATATAGCAAATGTGGTCTTTTTATATGCCGATAACCTATTCTACCTCTCTAACCTTAAAACGACGGTGGTCCAATACCATTTGATGAACTATTTCGATGATATCGCTGGTTATGGCAATTTTTGGCCATCCCAGCCAGATACAGCTACATTTGAATCAACTACCCAACATTCTACGGTCGTAAATGCTGGTTCGGAGGATTGCCTTTCAAAATTAAATGCAGAAATATATTTCCCAACTTATATTGATATGTACTGAAATTTTCAGGTTGAGGTCGTAAACTTCTCAGACAACCCTTGTAAATGCAAGTAAGCTAATAAAAGCATTAAAAACTTATTTCTCTTTATTTTATGTTTAAAAGCGTAGATCTAAACAAATTCACGGTCCTGGTTTTTGCAATTAAATAAGAAAATAAATAGTTTTGGTGTTATTGCACATCTTCAGTACAAGGTGTATACCTTATCAATAACAGATAAAGACAACATTGTGATTCTTACTGAAGTCTACACCCCCACTCCCTACTACTGTGTTTGATCGATAATTCATTATTTCCGAAGTGAACTTTAAAATATTTCTTCTATAATAAATCTTAAATTTAAAAATAAAAAAAAATTTCATTTCTGAACGATTTCTATCATCAAAAAATATGAATTAACTTTTCGATTATATAAAAAATTCTCGATGCCTTTTGCCTCAATAAGTTCAAACATTTTTAATTGCCTAATGCAGACATTTAACAATTTAGAATGGCGAGTCGAGTTTTCGGGATTAAATTATTCAAAGTACAAATCACAGGGAAAAAACTGAGCTAACAAACGTGAACAAATTTGACATCTGATTCTGTCAATGCACGGAGAAATTCCAGCAAAAGTAAAAAAATGAATGACAGGCTTCACGGCCAACTTAATTTACAACGTTAATTACGTCCTTTGTTGGAGTGAAAATACGATTAGTTAAAGCGAATTTTTATTATTTTTTTGTTTTGCCTTTTAGATACAGAAGATAAATGGTGTTGTACGGAATAGCGAAATAAATAAAAGTTATAATCAAAACATCGGAAATTTTGAGATGAATAGACAGGCAATTTAAATAGGTTTTGGCAGAATACGGGACTATAAAATGTGGATGAGTATAAACTCAATATTGATAAGATGATAAATACAGACTGAATTTATAAGTTGTTATCCATCACTCTACAACTCCAATAATTTTATTTGAAAATCGTACAAGGTATATCTAAAAAGTTCAATGATTAGTATTAGAAAAGGAACAAAGCAGAAGACACAAATAAATTACATTTATTGGCCCTCAAAGTACTCACAATTTTAGACAATACATTTTTGGAAACTGTCAGAAAATACTTCTTTCGAAATCGGTTGCAGACCGGATGTCACTCGTCCTTGGATGAACAGACATGTACTCCTTCATGTGTCGGAACAGGGAGAAGTCCGCAGGCGCCAGGTTAGAGGAGTACGGTTGATAATATAGAGCAGTTACAAGTAGCACAATGTCTGCTCCTCATTATCGATAATTCGCAAAAAAGATGGATGATGGAACAGATCTTTCTTACTCCAATCTTCACGGACGATTGTGTGAACTATGTCCTTGCTAATTCTAAATGAGATTTCGAACCATTCACTGAACTTTTTAGGCACACCTCGTATTTCCCAAATCTTCATAATTTGATTGAGAGCTGTATTAACATTCCAGATCAGATGATTATCCACTTTATTAACATGCGAAATATTAATATTTCAGTCATAATAGGGGTTTCGCTTCGGAGTGAGAGACAATAAGCTATAAACTTGTAAGTCTGGAATCCACACTTGACGTTCCGCTCACTGTTCTGTCTTTAGTAAAATCAATGTGTAAGGACTTTCAGAAATTCTGTTACTCTGTTCTCCATTTTTACCTTGCAAACATAAGATAATTTTACCTTTTACATACAGCTCGTAGAATCGCATAACATTAATCATATGTTAATAGTTTTGTTCACCTGTCTAGTTTATAAGGAATTTGTTCTTAGTTCAGTCCTTCTTGTGCGGATGAAGCGCCAATGTTTTTAAAACTTCATAACAGGTAGAATTTCATATCTAAGGATAATCAAATCTCAGGAAATTCAAGGTTAACAATTTTTTTCGTTAACATTTTTTTTTCATTCTAAATGTTTGACTTGTGGTTTTCTTGCCAAACTGTTTTTGGGACACATTACAGAATTAGCGTCTCATTTATTCCCATGAAATTGCGAGATCATGCCTGGGTAAATGATACTCCTCACTAAGTCCCTAAATCTTACAAAAAGGTGATCAAACTTGGATTTATAGTTACTATAATTGAACCCACGGCAATTTCCTATAGCTTTAATAAAGAAACTAATACAGCAATTCATCACTAAGTTGCATTTCTCGAAACCGGTGGTGATATTCATACCGAACACGCTGTTTACACGGCCACTACACCGACACTTACATTTACACTGCCTGACGCGCGTTCAGTCTCTGAAGACGATAACTAGGTTATCGAAAGGCGCGTCATATGAGTGTTGGTGCAGTGGAAGTGTAAACAGTGTGTTCAGTAGCAATTCATCAACTTCAAAAATTTCATCTAAAACTGGATGGAAGCAATCATAAGAAAATTAATATTATCATGTTCCGTACACATAGTGTTAGTTTGTATTTACGAAGGTTGCCTGAAAAGCTTCCATCCTAACAAAGTGTTATTGATTGATATTCTTTTATGTCAGAATATCGTCTCTACTTTCAAGTCCCTTCAAATGATACATCCCCCAATTATTTAAATGAGGAGTGGGAGCTTGTGATGTATCATTTGTTTATCCAAATACTTTCATATACTATGACAGTAAAGGTGCGTATTCACTTGCATCGAATCATTGTGAACAAACCAAATGTGCAGCGCACTCCAATCATTTTCGCGCACGGTTTGAACAATCTGCAACAAAATATTTTGCACTTAGCGTTCCGGTGTTCGCTGCGTTTCCATTAGTCTATTTGTTTGTTGACATGGATATATCTATATTACCATAGCCACTAGTGCTTTTTTTAATTATACATAATAAAAGAGAGAAAAATAAATTATTTAAATAAATTAAATTAAATGTAGGCAAGACGCCCCTTTTTGCGCTGTCAAAATATGGCCTTACGCAGTGACCTAAATTATATGCATTTTAAAAATTTTATAAAGATGACTGCAGGAAATTTCGAGAATATAATATGTTTAGTAGGTTCTAGAATAACCAAAGATATGGTATTTCGAAAGCCAAGTCCTGTACAAGATGGCTTGGCTGTTACACTACGATTTTTAGCCACTGGCGAGTCGTACAGTAATCTACAATATTTATTTAAAATTTCGAAATAACGAATTGGCGTTATAATTATTGAAACCTGCAACGCACTTATATAAGAGCTTAAGGATAAAGGTCGTAAATTTATGTTTTTTTTTTCAAATTTCACATAAATATTTGATTGAGGTGAAGGGTTGATTTCGGAAGGAAAGTTGTGAATGTGGTGCTTGGCATTGCATAGGAACTATATTAGGAAAGGTTGGTTTGAGTAAGATTGCGACTGTGGGGAAGGTCTACGTATAGGAACTATATTAAGGAAGGGTTTGTGTTAATTTATAGTAGCCAAATGGATATAGAAGAATCAGTTAATATTGCTTGTCTGTCGCAGCTACCATAAAAATCAAGTAAGAGGTATGAAGTTACGTATCAATATATCCAAAAATAGTGCCAAACACATTGTTACTGCAAATTGAAAAAAAAACATATATCAAAATTTTGTAAATATTTTTTGTTTGTAGTTGAAACTTGAATAATATAGGGTATTTTCAAGTAAATAAGATAAACGTTTTATTTTATATGGTATCAGTTATTACCACTTAAGTGGTACGTTGACTTACAATCCGTCACCAAGGGCAATCGATACCTTTTGGTTTTGTTCTTTACCTCTTTCAAATTGCGTTCTTTGTAATATAGTCCAAGCAAATGGACCTTGAAATCGGAAATTTGAGATAAATGCCGGAATTCTTTCAAAATAACTCCCAATAAGGAAGATAAAATAGTGTTTTTTTTCGAAAAGTAAATAAAATACGAAATAAAAAATTTGACATATATATGTATATTAGCGAAAATCAAAATTAACTGAGATAGGATGGTTTACATCTGTTTTTAGTAAGACTTAAAGGTAGCATTTTCAGAACAGCGCACGGAAAATTTTTCCAGAAAACAACAACATACTTAGTATATTTAGGAATCGTTAGTATTAATAGTAACATTTATTGTACAAATTTTTATTATTGTAAAAGTTTAGTCCAAACTGAAGATGTTGAAGCGGACGGTTCGCAGATTTTCCTGATGGAATGTCGGAGAGCTTGTATTTTGCAAGTGAGAAGGGCTAAACAATTTTGGTGATACTTTTATTTTTCTGTGTACAAATTCTTTTTTGTATCCTTCTGCTATGTTGAAAGAACGCCATTCGCCATGTCTTTTCACAGTAAGCAAGTCAGCGCCGCTTTCCACCAACATAGTTACCGAAGAACGCTTTAGCCCATGTCCGGTATATTCTTCGGGATTTTTCAGTTTCAGTTATTTTGCAACAAGTTTCGGAACAGTGCTGATGGTATGGCATCCAATATGTTAGGCTAACATCTTACATTTCAGTATGCAACAAATAATCTGCTGTTCATACTTTTAGTCCGTGGATCTGCATAACTTCTTGACATACGATTGTTTCTATCTTACAAAATCACATCATCTTCCACATTGTCTAAACTCAAACGTATAAAATCATCTCTACGACCTAGCACTAAAATCACTTTTGCCAGTAGATATTGTTCATCTGAAGCTTCGTGTAAAAATGTGATTTCTTGTTCTGCCATTACTGGACTTTTTTGGTATGTAGCCCACAGCCTGACGCTTCAAACAAGCAATAGTTATTGTATATTTTATGCTGTCAACAATTTCTTTTATAGCTAAACAACTCTTAAATATTGAGAACTGCCTCCATAACGTGGAAGATTTCATATTCTTAGCTTTTTCAATAAAATTATCTAGTTCTAGAAGAATATCACCACTTACAGTTTTAACTTTTTCGAGATCTCGCCATTTCATAAAAAGTTGATGCTCGTGTTCATATCTAAGCCTGGATTTTGCTGCTAACAAATCAGCCCTGCCTTGTGCCGTTAGCTCGAATATGTTTCTGGAATACCTGAATTATCTTACATAAATTTTTTAAAACTAACATGAATTGAACTAACAGAAAATAAGATAATGCCGATAATAAAAATATCGTTACTATGGTAAGTATATTCATCATGTTTGGTACTATTACGATGTATTATGATTACTTCAAAATGTTCCAAATTGAATTCTTATCCTTTTTTGCGTTGTTTTCAGTTGAGTATAATGAAATATATTATTCCATTCAAGTTGCTGTCAGTCAAAAAGGAAGCTACGATATGATTTCCAGGAATTCCAACTTTTTCAGGATATTGCATATGTTCTATCAAGAGAGGATTCTCATTGATCTAATAACAGCGAAAATTCGTCCCCGACATGGACCGCGAGTCCTGTCGCGTTCGGTTATAATGGAAGTCTTAAATTTGGCATATGTTCGATATTGTTTTTCTACATGTTTTTATATATACAAAGACGATTTGTTTATATTGTTTTTAGAATCAATTTCTACAAAGGCCTTTTTATTTATGTGTTTTATTATATAATAACCTAAACTTGGTATTATAATTTAGAAAAAAACCAAATAATATTTATATTTTATATTAGAATTGTCGATACATCTCGGGAAAGTGAAGTGTATTGACTTACCATTTATATTTAATAGGCTATTTTTCTCCAGGCATTTTCATTCGTAATTTTGGATAATTCTAAGAGCCACCAAGGTACTCCACACCAGGCTAATTAACAGAAAATGGTTGAATTTGGTTAATGCTGCTGGGCTTGGTCATATACCTATATACCTATTTTCATTAGCGAGGCGTTGGAATACAATCGTCAAACATAAAAATCTCCCATTGCGAATTTGGCGCAGACTTGAACGCGAGCGTTTGTGTTTAAAAACCACACTTCATAAATTAACCTTCAATATATCCGAAACAGGTATAGAACATTGCACATGAATAACGTCTAGAATATAAATAAATATACAGAGGATTGCACTTGAAATAAGAAAGTTGGTATTGGCGTGACCGATTGTGGTATTGGAGATTTTCTCAACAACCCCTTATTTATTGATTAAGAAAATTATTCCATTAGGCTACTCCACGCCGTAAATAATCGAAATGAATTTAAGTAATGAAAATAATCGATCGATTTATTCGTAACTCGAGCTATGCCCTCGTGATTTTTCGCATTCTTGTAAAATAGCCGATTATTTTCAAAGCTCTTGTGATGTTATATTTCAAAAAACAAAATCAACTGATTATTGAAATTGCCCATTGCCATCACTTAACAAAGTTTATCGCCACTCAACTACTATAGAACAGGTCCTAAAAATTCAATCCGAACATTTTTCAAACGCCCTTGCACTGTCCTTCAGTTCAAGAATTTCAGCAATAATCCTTTATCCTTACAACAAGGATCTTTATGAGAAATTCTTTTAATTCGACTTTTTACCCAAAAAGTAATTTTTCTATGCCTTCCTAAGGGCGACAGTTTTTACATGTCTTTTTTTGTAAAGTGAAATTTATTAAGGGTCAATTTTGTCAAAAAAATTATTTTTTTGAATGAAATGAAAAACAATAGTTATTTTTTATACAAGGGAAGAAAGTACTAGATATTAGCTTGGAGTTGAATTGTCTCCCGACAAGCAGCAGATAAGAGACAAAAACCTATAGTTAAAATCTAGTATTTTTTCCGTATATAATACATCATTTTTTTTTCAGAGAAGGTAAAAACAATGAATTAATTTTGAAAAATTATTACAATAGTCAAGTCAGGATATGTTGATGAATCGGTAGCACACGGAACAGAAATAACTAATGGTGTTTAGAACGTGTGATAGTGCTGAAATAATACCGGACGTGCGACCAAGTACATCAAAGGGAGTGGTGATGGCAGAAAGAAATATAATTTAAACACAAGAAAATTCAACTGTTGTACCGAATAGTTCAAGGAACGTGTCATTCATGCAACGCACATTTAATAATTGTACTTTTGGTATAAAGGAAATGTAACTTCATTGTATAATAAAATATTTACCTTTGCTTATGTGTTTCTAAAATTTCCTGGAAAAGGTACTCATTTTTCCCCAGACAAAATAATTTCATAAAAAGTGACATTTTGTCACCTGTCAACAGAAAAGTTATTTTTAATGATTTATTCCTATAGTTATTCGCAAACCGTCAAATAAAGACAATTCAGTCAAATATAACACGGGAGTCTATATTTCAGTATTCTTTATTCTCAGGGATACTGTGAATGATAAATTCGTTGTTCCGAATACAAATTTCTACATTGGATATATTAAAAAAATAATTTATATCCATGTTCCTTCTTCCTTCCGGTGGGTCGTAAACGTATACAAAAACAAATAACGGTATAATACGATTGTCGCCTAAAATTTAAACAGGAAGATTGTAAAGAAGGATGTTTAGGGTTGTATCAGTTTGTATTTTATTTTTAAGATGCCATAAACTATACGAAACGTTTGAATACTGGCTTATTTCTGTTTTATATAATACTGCATAGTAATTTATTACGTTCGTTGTTAATGTTCACTTTTCTGTTTCTCAACTTCATAATGATGCTTTTAAAGCCAGAAGCTTTTTTCTAAAGTATTATCGAGGAGATTATCGATGATGTCTTCAGAAAATACAGTGGGTAGCTTTATAGTGGAACAACACTGTTTTCGAATAAGAGAGAGAGTGATGTAATTTCATTAAAAAAACGTATTTAAATCAAAAATTGTATTAAAAAAAAAAGAAAATGCGAATCATTTGTCACGTCAGATCTTTTGTTCATTGATTATTCAGTGTGATATGTTACTTCTTCTTTTATTATATTTTTTCAATGTCAAGAATATTATCGAAAACTATATGATGGAACTTATCTATTACATGTTCAGATAATTCACATTTTGGTTTAATTTGCTTTGCTTTTCTGTTGATCGCATCGTGATTTTTCATGGTAGTTGATTCTATCAGTACACACTGTATTCTATTCTTATATTATAACCCCTGCATCGCAATTTTCTAATGTGTATGTTTATAGTCAGAAAGGTGTAGAGCAATAAAATTCGGCTCAATTTCGGTGTCGGCCATAGATGTAGATCTTGAAATATTGTGTAGGGATAACATAGGGAGTAGATTATACTGATCATTTTAAATGTACACGATTGCATAAAATAAGATTACCCGAAATTTACTGTACAAGAAACTGTCGACCGATGTTCCCGAATGACTGGAGTTGGATAAAGTTAAAGAAAGATAGCAGGCAAAGTGGAACCTCCCAAGAAAAGTCCAGGCAGACTAGTAAATGTCCTTGATGAAGACACCAAAAGTGTAATTCGAAGAAAAGTTCACTCTTGTTATTTTAAAAAAGAAATACCCATCTTAGATAAGATTTTAATGGAGCTTGACCAAGATGACAGTACTCCTTTGATAACTAAAAAACTTTTATGGACCACTTTTAAAACTATGGATTTTGCCTGGGAAAAGTATAACCGTAAAGTACTTTTACTGGAAAGCGATGAAATTGTTTGCTGGCGACTAAAATGCTTAAAGCAGTACAGAACAGAGCAGAAGAAAATCTTTTATCTTGACTGCAAATCTTTCTAAAAAGATTAAAAAATAAACCAAAAATTATAGTATGTTCTGAAACGTGGAATTTAGATTATTATCAGTATTTCAATTAACCTGGTTATAAAATTTTTTACAATAATAGTAAAATAAATCAAGCAGATGGTGTTGTCCTGTATATTAATAAGAATTTAAATGAAATTACAATAACCAGGGAGTATGGGAGACTGAATATTCTTCATTTAAAAATTTCTTTATCCAATAATATAAATATTGAAGTCTCTGCATTATACAGATCTCATGACATGCCTAAAACTGAATTTGTTTAAGGCTTAAAAGCTTTTTTGTATGATTGTCAAAATATTAAAAATCACTTAATCATAGTAGACTTCAATATTAACTTATTACAATTAAATATGTTAAGCCAAGAACATTTGAGTAATCTTTTGGAAAGAGGGTTTTCTCCTTGTTTTCGGGATATAACAAGGCCTTCAGATAGTGGAAAAGGATGCTCTTGTATAGATAATATTTTTATCAAAACTAATGTTCTTGTTTTTAAGCTAATTTATAATATTAATTACAAAAAATTAAAAAATGAAGCTAGCAAAAGTAATTGGAATAAACTTTTACTGTATAATGCCAATATTTCAATTGATTTATTAAATAATGAAATTAAAAGTTGCATTTTCAACTCCAGATTCAAAAGAGCACATAAAAACAAAATAAATATTCCAAGAAAATGTTGGATAACTAAAGGTATTATGGCATCCTGTTCTACAAAAGAACAACTTTATAAAATTTGGAGATTAGATCCTAGCAATGAAAATTTGAAATTAGAATATAAAAAATTTGTTAAAATATTAGATAAAGTGATAGCAGATGCAAAAAAGAAATATATAATTGTGATAATAATAAAAAATTATGGAGTATTATTAATCTAAAAATAGGTAAGAATTATAAGAAAAATAAAAAAAAATTGACTATACTATATCTGATACTGAAACTAAAATTGATAATTTAAATGATGTGGCAAAATACTTTAATAGCTACATTTTTGAAATTGGTGCATATAATCATGAGGTCATAATGCCAAATTTGAATCAAAATAGTATTTTTATACATCCAACTAATAAGGATGAAGTTAAAACTGTAATAGATAAACTAAAAGACAAAGCAGGAGGAATTGATGGTATACATTCTAGAATATTAAAAAAAATTTCTGATTATATTGCTGAGCCCCTATCATACATTTTCAATAAATGTATTGAATTATCCATTTGGCCAGATTCTTTAAAGAAAGCTGAAGTTGTTTCAATATTTAAATCCAAAGATAAAAGTAAAGTAAAAAATTATAGACCTATATAATTAATTTCAAATGTTGCAAAGGTACTCAAAAAATTGTGCATGATAGATTATTTAATTTTGTAAAAATACATAATATTTTGTCCAGAAACCAGTTGGTTTTATCAAAGGGTTGGGAACCAAAGGTGCACTAGCATATATTACTGATGTGATATATAAATGTTTAGACAAAAGTAAACCAATTATAGTTACTTTTCTTGATTTGGTTAAAGCATTTGACAATGTCAATCATAAAATCTTACTAGATAAATTATATAGTTATGGAATAAGAGGTAGTGCTTATGGTCTATTAAATAGCTAGCTCTCTAATAGGATGCAAAGAGTAAAAATTGATGTTTATAGTGATTATAAAGAAATGAAACTGGAGTACCCCAAGGTACAATCTTAGGACCACTTTTATTTATTATTTACTTAAATGATCTTCTTACTAAAATAACTGATAACGATATTGTATCATATGCAGATGATACAGCTGTGATAGCTGAAGGAAAGACATGGGAAGAAACTATAAATAAAATAAATAAATTATTGGATGAAATAGATGTTTGGCTTACTGCTAACAAATTAACGTTAAATATTGACAAAATGGTCTATATTAATTTTGGAAATTATTGTGATAGTGTTCCTATCGACTTAATAAAAATTAAAGAAAAGCTACTAACTAGAATTGAATGCTGTAAATACCTTGGAATTATAATTGATTATAATTTAAAATGGAATAAGCATATTGATTATTTAATCAATAAAACTAAGTATCTTACTTTTGTCTTCTATAAATTATCTAAATTTATGGAAAATAAAACTCTTACGGTAATTTAATATGCACTTTTTCAAAGTATTATAGGTTATGGAATTATTGCATGCGGTGGTGCGTATTCTAATAATTTAAATCTGATACAGATGCTTCAAAACAAATTATTAAAAATTATTAACAAATACAATCTTACTAATAGCGCTTATCCATTAAATATGGAGCAATTATTTTGCTTGGAAGCTGTTGTATATTACTATAAAGAACTAAATAATAAATATGAGTAATCAACAAGTAAAACTAGATATAAAAGTGTTCTACTACCAAAAATGTTAGTGATAAAAATAGTTATATTGTGACAATAAAATTATTTAATAAATTACCAAATGAACTTAAGGAGATAAAGGGAAATTGCAAGAATAAGTACATAAAAAGTAAATTGAAACTTTGGGCGGTAAAAAATGTTTAAACCAAATAAGTACTAAATTTTATTAATGTTAATTATTGTATACTAACTGGGGTTGGGATGACACATTTCTGATTAAAAAGCATGTATTATGTGTTTTATTATTTTATTTATATTTTATTTATAAGTAAGGCACCAGTTCCTAAGTACAGGTATTGTATACCTCTGTAGGAATTATAAAGTATTGTAAATGCTTGCAATTTTTTACTGGTTATAAATAAAAATATATGTGTATATTGGGTTATTATATACACTGTGACCCAAAGATCTATTGTACGAGGATGCATTGATATCTTGTTAGCCTAGACCAGTTCCATGCATAAACAAAATATTGCGTTACCATAGCAACGAATAATAACCTATTAGATGTGTCAGTGTAAAGTTGACGTCAAAAAAGTAAACCAAACTTACGCAATATATTAAAATAAAAAAGATGTCCACCGAAATTGTGAAAATCGAAAAATTGGAGTATCGAGCCATCATCAATTACCTGTATTTAAAGGGTTGAGAGGTAAGCAGATTTACGAAAGATATGCTTAATACCCTTGGTGATCAATGTCCTTCTTATACGACCGCGAATAATTGGACTGCAAGCTTCAAAAGAGGTGAATTTTCCATTGAAGATGATGACCGATCGGAAACGAGGAGCGAGAAGTTTATAAAAGCTGTGGAGGTCTGTTTTGCAGAGCAAGAAGAAACATTTTTTTGAAAGATCTAGAGACGTCGCAGGTTCGTTGTAATAAATGTATCCAATTAAGAGGAGAATATGTTGAGTAATAAAATATTTTTACATTGGAATTTTGTTTGGTCCTGTAGGCTTAGAATTTTTCAATATATCCTCGTATACCCCTTTCTTGCTACGATACTGGGAAACTCAGGGTTTACAGCTGATATGTAGATCCAACTAGCTTTAGTTGCCAGAGATCTTCGTATTCTATTTCATACGCTTCCAGGAGTAGTGCTCTGGAGTTCCGTAGTGTTTCTTACTCTAAGCAACAAAATCTGCATGCTACATTATCTGCTAAGTGTCTCCGGGAATTTATTGTAGGGTAACTTTATTTTTCTTGCCTAGCTCGTTTAATTTTTCTAGATAATCTAAAACGAGTTTGGATTTTATGATATTGGAGCTTAAATCTGCTTGGTTATTATCGGACAGTATGATGATCTCCTGTTTACGATAGTTCCTATCTAAATTGAACTGGACACATTTTTCAATTGTATAGATTTCTGCTTTAAAAATACTTGGCGTGTTGCTCAGGATTTCAGAGTGTTTGGTACTTATATTGTTCTCTTTTTATTTTGATTTGTTCATATTTTTTTATCCATGTCATTTCATGAATAGGTCTTTTATTGCAAGTTATGATTATGACAAATGTGTGAGTGATATGAATCTTTTGATAATTATCTAGTTATTAAATTAGTTAAACAACATTATGTAGCATCTAAATCTTATTTTAAACATGTAGACTGATGAAAAATTGTGATGATTATTAAGTACAAAACTTGTTAGTATTAATAATAAAAATTTCATTAAAAACTGATCATAGAAAATCCTATATAAAATTTAAATTTTTCAACAGTTATTGTTAGCGACATCCGCTTAAAAAGCTCCTAGCTTTGCAACTAATTTTCGTTAAGAGATTGAGATTGAGATGAACGAATTTTGACATCCCCCGTTACACTCTATATAACAAAAAAATCATCCAAATCGGACTACTCGTTCAAAAGTTATATGGAATTGGAAAACACATGCACGCATTCGCATACCCAAAGGCATTTTATGGGGAAAGTTAAAGCACTAAATTCGAAAGAATTTTCGGTTGGATAGACATAATTTGTAATTATTGAACTAGAATTGGAGACTGGCGTACTTCAAATTTGTGACACGTGTCTGCCTTCAAGCTTATTAGTTTTTTTATTGAAAAGTAGTAAAAATACAATGAAGCAAATTATCTGGAGAAAAGTATCAATACTTGAAAACAAAAATAAAGAACAGTTGAAAAAAAATAGATGATACACCATGAATATTTAACAAAAAAAAATAGAAAATTTTGTTGGAAGCTTTGAATTAATTTTTTTAATGGAGCTGTTTTTTGTTAATAATAGTGGTGAGCAATACTGGTCTGGGTCTAAATTTTGTTAAAAAATCAAGACCGAGACCAGCTTAATTGTCTTATTTGTCCAGTGGTCTCAAACGGTGGTGGAACATGGACGACAAGAGTACGGAAAAGAAAATTCGAAAGAAAAATCCTTCTATAAAACCAAGACATTGTTCATTTTATCAAGGCTCGAAGGATCCAATAAATTGTATATATGCAACAAATAGAGGGAAATGGACAATATCACGGATGCGAATTATTGTTTCCAAGTCAAGGCACATAATACTATGGATATCCATTATCCATTATCCAAATTCTTTCAATCGTTTGTCAAAATGAAAGCATCATCCTAGTCTGGATTCTTCACACAGAAAATAGTCATCCCAGTCTGGATTCTTCACACAGAAAAATAATAGGAATGTAGGTATTTGGGTTCTGGAAAACTGTAAGAGAAAAAATGGTTAGATGAAAAACGTATTGTATTGTATTCATTTGGTAGTTCGATTCTATTTTAATGATAAATTGTTAGCAATTTTATAATTCAGAATAATAATTCCATAATTAATATTCAATTCATATTTTTAAAAACAATAACATAAAAAAACATAATTATTAATTTGTTTGTACCTATAACATAAAGGTGAAATATTACACTGCAAGTCTAAAGCACGTATGGAAAACCAAGACTAACATGGTCTTAGTCCCACATTTACTCATCACTAAAAATAGCTTATATTTTAGGATAGTCGATTGATAACAGTGAAACTAATGCCCAAGCACAGCATCGATGTTTTCTGGCACACCGTCGATTTTGGACGACATTCATGAAAATCATCTTGTAGGAAAGTGCGACCACGACTTAATTCGGGAATATGGAGAGTCGATGGAACTGCTGTTGGTTTTGAGTACGTTCACCATTAAAAATGTCAAACTGATGGCAATGTCAGATTTAACATATTTACATCATTGTTGCCATTTTTCAAAACTTAGGTAGCAATCCTTGTATAATTAATAAATAAAGCCATATGCTGCGGAATGTAAATTGTTTGTGCATGAATCTATTGCACTCATTGTTTTGTTAACACTATCCCTTAGAGGTAGAATATTTTGATGAAATGAGCAGAGCATTCGCAGAGTAGTGCTTCTAAGGTTTGTTCACGGAATCTCCTGTTGTCGTTTTCTGCCATGCGTAAGGTCTTATAGTGGTATATCACGGAGCAGTATCCTGCTAGAAGATTGACCACCAGTTTAATGTTTTTTGGACATTTCGAGAAGTTCCTCAAGTTTCTTAGGTGGTATGGTGATCAAACTTTTGGCTGGGTTGTTGATGTGACATCTTATGAAGCCTCAGTAGGGCTCTGGTTCAAACTACACAGGAGCTGTCCTTTTATAGCAAGACTGTTTGCTTCCTCGTTGCATAGAATTTACATATTAGTTATTTTGTTTCTGTTATCTAGTGTTTCTAGAGCTTATTATAACTCTCGCGCTAAATTAGCCATGCACTCAATAGCCCTCAGCGCCTTTAATACCGTTTGGCTGGAGGGTCTTTGAATAAATGATCAAAACATTCCAAATCAAGTTTCTTACGTTAGCTTAGAACCATCTATATACCCTAGAGATAGATACCAAGCTTGCAGATCTTTATTGATCCATGATTAGCGGATATGGATTACCACCTCAAATGGGATGTCTGTGCTCATCACGCTATGCATTTGGTCCAATGGTTTGTCTTCACTTTCTAGTAATTTGGAATTTCTGGAACCGTTGGTGATATTCATACCAAATACACTGTTTACACCACTTCTACACCAACACTCACAATCACACTGGTTGACGCGCATTTCGATAACCAAGTTAGCGTCTTCAGAGACTGAAAGTAAACTATCTAGCGTGCCAGACAGTGTAATTGTGTGTTAATGTAGTAGTGCTGTTAACAGTGTATTCAGTATCCGTTTTCTAGATTCACCAATTCTAAAATTCTTGAGTGGCCTGTCAGATATCTGGACAACAATTTTTCTGTCAGAATTTCCTGTGATCGCCGCTAAATCCCTCTTTTTTCACGATAAGGAGAAGGGGAAACAGTTTTAGCGTCTCTAAGGATGTAGTTAGGCATATTGACTTACTTCCTGTGATACTCAAACAAAACAGCATTTGAATTTTACTTGATTTTTTTCTGACTTGTTGTTTTTTTTCAGTTTTCGGCAACCAAACGCGTATGCGTATGCGTATGCAATCGTAGATTTGATAATTGTTTCATGTACCCAGTATACCATATTAAGTTCAAGCCTCCCTTGCCTTGTCTACGAGCTTGAGATAGTGGCTTTGGGGGTTACCTGTATAAATAATTGTTCCAAGTGTTTTATTTATGATGACTCTCAGATACTTCACTTCATTGAAAAGTATCAGTTGTATTCCATCAAGGGTGCTTTGTATCTTCAATTACTTCAATTGTGTTTAGAGTCGTTTGCAAAGATTATGTCCATTTTTAGTCGCGTCAATGAAGCCTTTGTTTCGAAAGTCCTCAATAACAGCTCCGATTTTGATGAATTTTTTTTTAATTTTGTTTTTTTATATTATTTAAAATCAGAAACCTCTTAGAGCGGGGACGGAACTATTTATATTATTTAAACAATATTAACGACATTTATACAAAAAATTCAGTTTGATCTCTATTTTTTTGTAAAAAAATCTCCACATATTAATCTCATTGTAACAAATATTTGATACAAAAAAGTTTTTACCAATAATTTAATATTAAAATAAAAAAAAACATTTATGTGTTACCTGCATACTTACACATATGTGGTCGAGGATATTTATCATCAGTATATTAGATATTTACGTAATAATTATGACACAAATGTTAAAGTTGTATTTGATGGATATAATAATGATGGAACTAAAGAGTCTGAGAGAAATCGTGGATATATCGGCAATACATTGATTATTTATTTGAAGAAGACATGCCTTTAAACACAACGAAAGAGAAACTATTAGGTAATAGCAAAAATAAAAATAGGTTTATTAATTTTCTCTGCAAAAAACTAGGCGAAAATAATATTGAGTGGAGTCAAGCCGAAAGTGAGGCTGATCGATTAATTGTGCAATCTGCTATAGATTGTTCATCTCTTCAAGTAGTTGTAGCTGAAGATATTGATGTGTCAGTTTTATTGATGGCTTTAGCACCTGATGATAAAGAAATGTTTTTTTTAAACCACTAAAAAATAATATCTTACAACGAGTTTACTCAACAAAAACAATATTAGAGAAATATCCAAATATTAAAAAAACCATCTGTTTTTTATTCATGCATTCACTGGATGTGATACTACATCCGCTTTCTATAACAAAGGAAAAAGTAGTTTTATTAAAGTTTTTGATGATAATCAAAAATTATATGCAGCAGCTGAAAATTTTATGGTTGAAGAGCAAAATGAAGAAGTGCTTTTTAATGATGTTATTGATTGTATTCTAACAATGTATGGTTCTAAAACTGCCAAATGCTTGAATGAACTGCGATATAAACATTTCATAGCATTAGCTTTAAAAAGTAAAAGCGTACAACTTAATTCCTTACCTCCGACAGAAGATGCAGCAAAACAACATATTAAAACCAATCAAACCAATTAAAATGACACAACCAGCAGCACCTGACAACGTTTTAAAAATGACTGCAGTAACCACCCACCACTGAAGAAGATGAAGAAGTCTCCGAAACGCGAAATAAGAATGAAAATTAAATGTACTTTTTTGTATATAAAATAATGAATTTTCTATGGTCAATTAAAAATTTATATTTTGGTCCAGAAATTAATTCCATGTCATTACTAGACATAACATAGACATAGGTAATTGTTTATAACATTCATTAATATATTTACAAGTTTTTAATGGATATCACAGAAATTGTTTAAACAAGATAAATCGTTCCGTCCCCATTCCAAGAGGTTTCTGATTTTAAAAAATATAAAAAAAAAATATAAAAAAAATATAAAAAAAACCTCAAAATCGGAGCTGTTCTTGAGGACTTCCGAAGAATGCCTGTTTTATGTATTCATTGACGCGACTATTTGAAGGAGATAATCAAGAATTGTGTATGCTGCCTTTAATCTACTAGGAATTACGAAAAAAAAAATTATAAAGTTAGTTAAGATGACATTTGATAACTCACACAGCAGAGTAACGACTGATAGAATTGTATCAGACGAATTTAGGGATGAAAAGGGATTATCACAAGGGTTTCAAAGTGGTGTTGGAAAAAATTTTACAAGATAGCAAGATTTAAAAAATGGTCTCTTCAACATAAACAGCAAATAATTACATATGCAGATGATTTATCATTAATAACCTGATCAAAAAAAGAAATGGAAAAAGCATTCTGTAAACTAGAATAAGCTACAAAAAATTAGGGATTAAGAATAAAACAAGGAGAAAACAAAGTATGAGGTGCTAAGACAAAATATGATTGGTAAAACGGACTATATAGAGATTAAAGAACAAAAAACACTGTCAAATAAAAATGAAGAGCGGACGGAAATAAATAAGAGAATAGCCAAAGGAGTAAAACCAATCAAAGGAGTCATCTAGAATAGCCAAAATTAGAATATACCAAACAATAATAAGACCAACAGTTACGGAAGTGAAAAAATGGGTTTTAACAAAGGCTGAAGAAAGAAAACGGGTTATACGGGAGAATGTATTGAGAAATTTTTGGGGGAATGAAAACAAGTGAAGGACTTTGGAGAAAAGGAATTGAAGAATTACTGAAGGATTTGTATAAATACCCATCAATAACAAGATGCATAAAAGCCTAAAGAGTAAAAAAAAACTACTAGAAGGAGGAGGAGACTAAAGAAAAAATGGTTGGATGCAGTTTTCAACGATTATCGAGGGGTAAAATCGCAACCTGTGGAGAATAATTATGATATCAGTTGAAGACCGATGAGAGAAGAAAAATAAGTCAAGGGCCTTGATACAGTGTGTCTACTTAAGTTGGAACCATGTGGAAAACTTTTTTATTAGCGGTTTTATGAAAAAAATATCCTTGATAAAAAGTTCTGCATGGTTCAAAAGTTATAATGCATCCATCAGATATCAATTTTTTAAAGTAGTATACGAGGTTTGCCAAAAAATTTGAATTTTATGCAAGAGTAAAGTCTCTTTATTTTTCACAATTCAGAAAAATTTTGTAGAGTAAAGTTGTTTTGAATTAAAAGTTATATTCAAATATGCAATTACAGACATTTATTCAGGAAATTCAGGTTTTGTGATTATTTACTAATCATTCCGTATTAATTATTCTGGCGGGATAAAATTTAACGTAATCTAGGATGCCCTGACATGAAGTATGTGACAGTGAATGTTAGAGTGAGTTTTTTATAACATTACAATAAAAATTGCGAATTTACTAAATCGTGAAGAAAAAATAGAACTTGTGTTAATTGTTGAAGACAATTATAAAACACATAGAGGCCTTAAATATTTTTAATAATAGACATCCGCATAAGAACATTACGCATTCAACAAAAATTTTAAATAAATTTAAGGCTAGTGGAAGTATAGAAAATAAATTTAAGAATTAACTCCGAAAACGAGTTGCGAATGAAAACACTGAATTTGAAGTGATGCTTTCTGTCGTAGAAGACCCAAAAATGTCATTAAGAATAAGGGCTTTTGCAATCCAAACTACTTCAGTAAGTAAAGATAGAGTGGCAAATATTTTGGAAAGTAATGAATATCATGTATACAAACCGCAATTTGTACACACGTTACTTCCAAGGGATTACGATATTCGTTTTGAATTCTGCGCTCTGATCCAAGGAAAGTTGGATGAAGACCCGTTTTTTACAAGAACTATAATATTTTACGATGAGGCAACATTTTCTTCAAACGCAACCATCTCATCACAAAATTGTCGTTGGTGGTCTAACAGTAATCCAAACATTGTAATAAAAACTCGGAACCAATATTCTTTTGAACCGAACGTATGGTATGGTGTGTACAAAAATAAATTAGTAGAACCATTTTTTTCTAACATTCCTTAAATGCCGCACAATACTTACAACTAAGTATTAGAAAATCAAGTGAGTGATTTTGTGCCCGACTTTCCGTTACAGAACGTATGACAATTTGGTTTCAACAAGACGGTGCTTCCATTCATAGTACATTAAACGTTAGAGTACTCCTTGAAAATATGTTTAATGGGAAGGTGATTCACTAGTATTCAGATATTTTTTGTCCTTCTATGGAGAGGAGAGATTTGGAGAGGGTTATTTTTGAAGAATGCCAAAAAATTACTCCAAATATGATACAGAAAGTAAAACAAGATTTTGACAAAAGAACATTAAATGTTTACAAAAAGAAGGTGGATATGTCGAAGCTGTAAGACATTTAATTATAATTTAATTATGTTTAATTCTGTTTAATAAATATTCTTTGTATGGATTTTTCAATTTCTACAATAAATAATTATTATGCATTCATTAAGTATGTAAATTGCAAGGTTGTTCAAAAACAGTGATAAATAGAAAGGTTATCATATTTTTAACAGGTAAGAGAGATAAATTGTATCCATTCAGAATAATTAATACTGAATGATTAGTAAATAATCACATTACCTGAATTTTTATAATAAATGGATGTAATTGCATATTTGAATATATCTTTCAATTCAAAACAATTTTACTTTATGACATTTTTCTGAATTGTGAAAAATAAAGACACTTTACTCTTGCACAAAATTCAAATTTTTTGACAAATCTCGCATACTGCTCTAAAAAATTGATATCTGATGGATGCATTTCAACTTTCGGGCCATGCAGAACTTTTTTTGAAAAATAACTATTTTTCATAAAATCACTAATAAAAAAAGTATTACGGATGCAAATATTTTTGACAAAATATTGTGAGATGCCAAGTTCACATACTCTGATAAACTTGTCTGACCCGATTTTTTTTTTTTTAATTTTGATCTAAAAAGTATTATCAACTGAATAGAGCAGAATATAAATCAATATTTACATGGGTACAATAATAATACTGAAAAAGTAGAATACTACCGTTCACGCTTTCTATTTATTCCAAAAACGAAGCAAAATTTTATTGAATCCCTGTCATTTAATAACCAAGAGTGATTTACGATCAGTCGCTTAATTAACTCTCATAATTTACAGTTGAGAAACGATGTTCACACGACATAATATACAGACACGGCAAACAATTTGTAGTAAATGTTTGGGTTGGGACAATTGGAAAGCACTTACTCAATCAACAGTTGACGATCGTATAAATGGATAATTTATCTAATCATTAGTGTTGAATATATAATTTTTTTAGTATAATAAATTAAAATAGATAATAACGAGAACTGCAACTTATAATTGTAATAATAGATATTGATACGTGTCATAGTGTTAAAAGTGAGTTTTTTTTGTGGGTGAAAAAGTGTAAAACGGTTAGAGATAACTTGACAATTTCAAGAACAATATAAAATCAATGTTAACACAAACGTCATACAACGTTGGTTTGTTTGTTTGTATAACTGCACTATATTGATAATGAAATAGGCGAATTTGGAATGACATTAAACATCAAAATGTATTTTAATATTCAAATACTCACAAAATTGTGTTAAATTAGTTATTTATTATATAAATTTCATAACACTATTTTGTCGCGACGCGTTTTTTAGAGAATGACGAGCGTAGCGAAAAGTTAATACATTTTTTCCTATTTTACCCCTATTATCTATTAAGTTCTTATTTGTTATTTGTAAAAAAATGATTTTCTTAAATACAAATCGCAACACAAAAGTTATCGGAAAGGAAATGTTAATTGATCATTGGAAAAAAAATTAAAGGAATTTACGAGACGTTAGCAAACTCTCACCGACAAGGCAGCGAATATGAAATTCGTATTCGTAGCGAAAAGCATAATGAGCCGCCATTTGACTGGAAGTCATCGAGAGAAGAGTGCTCCACTAGACAGACGTCACGGGGGCTGGTAGGAATGAGCATTAAAGGCTGTAACGAATTAGTCCAGCCTTTCTAGAAGTTTTACAAATTTCGCTTGCTCCACCCTGTAAATCTGAACCGTTCTTGGAATGGTTATTTGAAGCAATCTCCGGCTATGGACGTTTCTTGTAATGGTACGTGCTATAAACAAGTATCGAAAAGACCGTCTCGGAAATGGTTTACGAACTATACCCAAGTCGGTTGGAACACAAAACAAAATCGTTCATATAACAGTAATTGCCCTGTTGGAACACGTAATTTCTATTGCGCAGAATCGACGGTGCTGTGGTGGATTGAAAGGAACCTTTTGTTTCTCAATATTTATGCTTCTTATAGTAGAGTTTTGTCTGTTTCAATTTAGCTTTTTGTCGTGTACGTTGTAACGAAAAATGCTGAAAGTTGCAGGAAGTTAATTTTCAAATATTTCTGGGTGGATTGAAAAATATCCTGAACTTAAAAGCAATGGTAGTGTTTTGCAAATTTCATAGATTAAATGGAGCAGAAAAAATTCCAGAAGTGTTCCCTGAAGTAAATAATGGGAACAAATCTTTCCTTAACGCTCCTTATCGCGTGTGCCAATATAAAAGCATAATGGTTTCTCCACGTCCGCTGGACATTGTGATCACACGGTGGGGAATATGGCTTGAAGATGCACTATTAGATACGGGTAAAATGTCAAAGCGTGAAAAATTAATATTTCAACTGACTTGGCATTTATTAGATCCCTTTTAGAAGGTTTGTCGGTTGTTATTAAGAAACTAGAAGAGAATGATCTTATTCCCAGTGACCAAATAAAAATCATTGAGGATGTTGGAAAATCGTTGGAAGAATAAAAAGCGAAAAAGTGATCGTTATTTATGAAAAATTCCAAAATATTTAAAAAAATCCTGGATATCAACCATTAAACCATTTTAATGACTACCTGAATAGTGATTCTGCCACAAACGAAGGAGACCCCAAATTGCTTATCGAAAAAAATCAAGAAATGTAATTAATTATAAACTTTAGTTCAAAAAATCAAGACGTAAATAATGATTTTTAAATTTTCTTTTGCTTTATTAATTTTCTTTCACTGATAAAAAAATTATTATCCTACCAAAATGTGTACAATTACTACTACTGCTGTAGCCACTCAAATCCAAGTTGAAATTTGTCTCGCCAACAAGTTGCCTCTATAATTTTCGATTCTCAGCCATGTCTACTTCTCCACCAAGTCTCCTTACATCTTCACCCATATTGCTCTTGGTCTTCCCAGTCGGCGCCTCCCTTCTGGTTGACCTCTTCACACTCTTCTAATTGTTGTTTCTTCATCCCTTCTTCTTACATGGCCCAGCCACCTAAATCTTCTACTTCTTATCACAGCCACAATATCTGGTCGTCTGTACCGGTCCCTGAGTTCTCTGTTTTTCAGTATTCTCCATACTCCTCCTTCGAAAACTGGCCTATATATTCTCCTTAATATTTTATTTTCAAATGTTATCAACTTCTTCTGGGTGTGATTTGTTAGTGTCCACACCTCAGCTCCATAATATAAAACTGGCTGTATTATGACTGGGTATATTCTTATTTTCGCATTTTTTACAGCAGTTTACTTTTAAGTAATTTCGAATTTCGATAGGTTCCAAAAGCATCTACATCCTTACAATAGTTGTTTGTTTATCAGTGAGGACTGTAAATGATCTGATTCATCCCTAACACATCGGGATAGACAAGTAAACAGTGTGTTTAAAAAAATTGTTAAGAATTAGATAAGTGTTTAGTAATAAGTGCATAGTTTATTAAATAGCGACTAGTGTAGCATACTTAATACAAGAATATAAATAAATTTACTAAGTAAAAGACAGTATACCGTATAAAAAAATATTCAAATAAATTAGAAGAAAAACATTACAGCATTTAACGATTTCCATCACAAAGGAATATACTAATAACTATTGAAGACTAATTTGATATTGGTAACAAGCTTCTTTGACAGAAACATTTGAAAAATAAATCCAATGCTTTTGAATAATTTTTATTTTAAAAATATCAGCAAATTTTTACCATTAGTTCTAATTTTTGAGATACTAGTCAATTGATGTTAGTTTTGATACCACCAAAAATAAGAAATGAATATGTCTTCAAGGGTTGAAATAAAAATTTCTATTAAAAGTAGAATTTGATTTACCAAATAAACCCCTGAACTAATACCTACATCAAGTTTCTTACCTTTCCAGCCCTGCTTAATTCCAGAAATTAGTTATATTCTTAAAATGATCCACCACCACTAATTATAAAGTTGAAGTACTAGATTGGTTATGTTCCTTGTTTTATAGTCTAGTATCAATACAATGAGCTAAAAGAATGGTGTCCACAACGATGTTTTTGTTATGTATGTGGTAAATACACTTCGAAAGAAAAGAGGAAAACTATTTCTGACTTAATGAATAGAGGTTATCTTTCCTGTTTTAGTGATCATTTGGGTGATCAAGAGATATATTGGGCCCCATATTTTGTTATGTATAACATGTGTTGAACATTCGCAACAGTGGACAGTTGGAAAAAAAGTGCCTTTAGTTTTATGCCACAATGGTTTGGAAAGGACTGCAAAGCCATCATGACGACTGTTGTTTCCATCTTTCAGCAGCCTTCTTGACTCCCAGAAAATCATTCAGAAACAAGAATTCACTCTTTCTAATCAAAGGAAAATAGTTGGTTGTAGAAACCATTGATCTACAAATTAGTTGATTTACATTTACATTATTTCACAAAAAAATCAGTTTTCATTAGGTAACTTGTTCTTAGATACTAACATGCCAGATTCTATTCTTTTTTGTAGCAAGAAAGTTTATGGTTCTTATTGGGAAAACAACATTTCCAGATTGTTTATCTTAATGAACATTATTTATGAAAAAATTATATGTGAATATCGCAAGCTTTTTATATACCCTACTTTTAATTATCTATATTAATTTGAATTATAAAGAATATAATATGCACATCATTGAGCGGCGTTTGCCATCAATGGGATAAAAAATATTTCGCTTCACAATGACTTTATGAAGACTAGAATACTCTCTACCAATTTGAATTAACTTGTGACAAATTTTTGAAACCAGCTAAGCAATCTGCGAATTCGATAAAATTGTTGATTGTGGTTAAATAAACATTGAAATAAAAAAAATTACTTTCAATCAATTAGAAAAAAAAAGAACTCAAACTTTTAATGACATTCAATACAAAACAACTAATATTGATACACACATACAAATATCTTACTGTGCTGACAGACAAAATAGATGCAGAGAGAGTGAACAGAACAAGATTTCAACAAAATTGCGAACTACAACTTATACAGCAGAAAATTGGATAAGAAGAAGGTGGAAAGATGCGGTAAAAACATATGTGATGTAAATAAAATATCTAAGAAAAATAATGGGAAAGCTGAAGGGGACAAGATAAAAAACTAAAGTATTCAAAAAGTAATAAAACAAGAGCTGATAATAGAAAAAATATTCAAGAAATAGTTGAATTAGTATAGATGTAGTTAATGAATGAGAAACAAAAAAAATAATGACATGAGAAAACACTATTGAAGAACAAATCAGGATACCTAATAAAGGAATTGTGTAAGATGGCAAAATACAGAAGACTTTGTCAGAACTGGGTACAACTCAGACCCGATATTTTAACTAAAAGGTGTAAGGAAAGGGAAGAAGAAGATTGGGTATTGTTATTCAAAAATACATATATGAACTTCCTCACAATTTTCTTTAAAATATGTAAAACAATATTTCTTTAAATTTGAAAGAGAATTCAATTCGACTATGCAGTCTTGACTTAGTTCAATAAATATAAGTAATATATAAATTAAAGAGAGACAAGTTTGTATTTTGTTTTTTGTTATTCGATACCTTTTCTACTTATATTTAACTGATGTAAAAGTAAAAAGATTAAAAAGTAAGAAATCTATCATTTTACAAGTGCAAGAGGTATACATATTTACTTTAAAAAATCAGACAACTAAAATTATTGTCAATGACATAATCCCCTGTTTATGTCATATTCATGTTTTAAGTTGTCTGTTGTGTGTTCAAAAGAGGTGAAGTTGTTAGACCAGCCTTACACCACTGACATATCCTTCTGGAATGTTGATTGTTTTTTTTACTGTTGGGTATATATTTATGACACTAAAACCATTTGTCAATTTGTAAAATTATACAATATATTTTCCCATTTTCAACATTGAAAATTAACTACATTCTATACATTCCATTTAATCAAGTAATTTTCTTTAAAAAAGCAATTGTCCTATTAATGTCATCAGATAATAATAAATTTTTAATCAAATACAATTTTTTAGATAGTCTAGGTGAATACATATTCATTATTTCAATTACAATACTAACTTTGTTTTTCAATGTGTAATGACTTGAAAATGACTAAAGATGCTTGCATAATTATATTAATCAATAGATCACCTACAATATGAATAACAAAATAAAAATATGTGTCAAATGCAAAAAATAATTTTTCTTTAGTTGTTACATTTCAGAAATATGGAGCTGCCATCAATGAAATTATTTGTACTTTCATTAAGAGAGATCTATAAATTTTAATCAAGTAGCTTAGGTTTTAACATCAACAGCTTCTTCATTTCTATCTATGTGACCCATTTCGAAAAATTCTATTTTTCTTAAATGTGTCTTTTCTTGATATTTTATGGTTTGTTAAAGTGGGTTTAGTTTTTATCCTTTTGTTGAAATTTTAATCTATTTTCTAAATACTGAGATATCCTTCCCATGTTAAGAGACAATTTAGCAACAAGAACACACAAAAGTGTCTAAGAAATACACATTGTGCCAGGGGTTGACTAAAATTTGATGAATAACTTTGAATATAAAAGTAAATTAATTTAAATAAGATAGTCATTTTCTGTATATGTCTCTACAATAACATTTCTAAATTCAAATTTCCTCATTTCCCAAGTTCTCAAGTCTATTAAACAAAACATTCTTTTAAAACATACGCATTAATACATAATCATAAATTGTAAATATAATTTAACTAGTTGCAACAAATTTCATTTAGATGGGATTCAAAGTATTGGATATATCATAGTGTCAAAAAAAGTACATAGTTACTGTGAAAATGCATTTACCTAATGTCAACTGGAAAAATATTAAATAACATTGTTGTTGAATGAAATATTGTAATAATTATTACTATACGTTTAAACTTTAATTCAGCAGCATGAGAAAAAAGATATGGTATTCATAAACAAAAACACCTGCAGTTAAGTGTAATTAAAGCACATTTTACTTACAGATTAAACGAAAGTCACAGGAATGTTGAACCAGTCTTCAAAATAGGGAATCTGCAATAAAAAAATAAGTGACTGAAACATTATAGGATGCTGGTTAACGGCCACAAGATCATCTCTAAAAAACGTCAGTGTAAAATTTTAGTACAATGCGGTTAGAATGGAATTTATGGGTAATAAAAATGTTCTGGACCCAACACGATCTACTATTAAAAATTTGCGAAATACATGTAAAAGAATAAAATCGATATTTTTAATAAAAATTGGAAGAAACCTCTATTTATCAAATTTGTGGACCAGTTGTATACTGATAACATTTTTCTTGTATACGCCCAAGATTCTCGCTGTCCTACTTAAAATGTTCTATGAAAACTATGGAAAATTCAATGAAAAGTATGATAAAAAGTTACTACTTACGAGTATATTCGTTAATGTATCACACAAAATAATCCTAGAAGATTAAAAGCTGAGATATAGTCGGCAGAAGTAAAGAACATCCATAAACACTTTGCATAGTCTACTTCATGTAGACAAAGAAACATTACATTTTTCCAACGGGGTTTTTCACACATTCACTTCACGAAGTACAATAATTGTGCACTTGTCACTGACTCTAATAATGTTCAAATGCATTGATAACGATTTCGGATGCCGGTTGCTTTAAATTGTTTACTTATTTTGATAAGTATTCTGATAACGTCCGCGACAACAGCGACTAACATCACGACGCCATCTTGTAAATTGTTTAACAGTGCTGCCACGCCACATGTACGGATCAAAATCAAGGTGAATGCACACTTGCTGAGTATACCACAACAATAAGATGAAATTTAATTGTTTTTTGCATGGTTTTTCTTATTTTGAATCAATTAATCTCATATATAATTGATGTTGAGCATAGTTTAATTCATAACATTCATAAATGTATAAATAAAATAGCGAACAAGTGATTTATAACTCCAGATGTATGACATTATCCTATTCCAATACATAGTTAGCGCCGAAGGCGCCAGGATTATCTTTTTAATAGTAAGTAAATTTAAGAATGAACTTTAACAAACGAATAAGCTATTATTAAATGATTTTTAATAGCAAGAAAGTTAGTTAGAAGCAAATTATGAAAGAAAATTGTACTGGTTAAGCATTTATAAATATTGGTTTCAATTTGAATAAAATGGCAATAACATATAATTAAATATGTAATTTTTGTTATTAAAATAGGGAATAAGGAATGGAAATAAAAATAAACTAGCGGATCCCCGGCGTGTGCTACCAGGATAAAACATAAATACATTTATTTGTTCAAAAAAATAGTTATTTATAATACAAGGGATGTAACATTTATTAGTCGAGAACGATTTTGACGATGATGTTGGAGGCTAGTAAAAATACTTATATTTCGATACTTTTCTCATGAAATTATTAATCTTTACGCTGTCCTTGTTCCTTACTATAATTTTATAAATTATCGTGAAAATTATCTATATGATTGCTAATGCGTTAGTGTTTCGTGACTGGTAGGGAGGATAATATAATATCCTCTGGTAAAAACAGTCGACGAAAAAAGAGCAATTAAAGTGGCGTTGCGGTTACGAGGGTTGTAACAAAAGTATGGTTCTCGTATTTTTCATTATTATATTTATTAATTACCGTTTATTGTTATTCATTACATAGTTGAAAAGCTTACAATGTTGTCTATTTTCAACAAAGTCTCCATTTTTTGACACACTTTTGAAGACGGTGCTTCAGCTTTGGTAGGTATTAATAAGTCGAATAAGTCGCTAATCCATAGAGAAAGCGCGTTATCTCTACTCCGACTTTATCGTTAAACGTTTTTCACCTAAGTGCTACTTTAGCTTGTGGAAGAGGTGATAATCGGAGGGGTCTAAATCCGGGATGTACAGAGGATGGGGCATAACAGGCCACCCAAATTTCTTCAAAAGCTCTAGTGTTTAACGAGCGACATGGGGTCTAATATTGGAATTTGGTAAATGTTTCTCCATATCTGTCATCCCAATTTGCATGAAATCGATGAGGAGTACCCCCTTCCGATCTCTAAACACAGTCGTCATAACCTTTCCTACCGACTACGTTTGTTTGAATTTCTTTGGTAGCGTTGAATCAGAGTGAAGCTATTGATGAGATTGTGGTTTTGTTTCGGGCGTATTGGAATACCCACCTTTTATCTCCTGTAATGATAGAGTCCAGCAACATCTTCTTGTTACCTACCCCTCACATTGTTGAAGGAACTGGCGAAATCAGTCAAGGCGTTGCTCCTTGTGTCCGTTAGTCTGTATTCGGGGTCCAAACGAGCCCTCACCTTGCGATGACCCAAAGCTTGTCTTGAAGTTCTTTCAATTGTACAACAGGAAGATTCTGGAATGCATTTAACAAGTTCACAGAGAGTGATCCTCCGATATTTGGGCCGCTCACTATTGATCTTCTGGATAAGCTATTCCGAAACCGGCAATCTTCCACTTCTTCATAGTGTTGTTCCGTGCAACGCTCCGCAAAAGCCCTGCACCGTTTGCTGAATGGACATGCACTTTTCACCATAAACCTGTCAGCTGTCGATAAATCTCCACGGTCGGTAACTTCCTTTCGGGGAGAAACCGGATTACTGCTCGAACCTCGCACTTGGCGGAAGCAGCGAACACCATTTCGGTACTGTTGTTGAATGTAGCCTAGCATCCATCTTCCCTTGAAGCTGTAGCTGATTGGCAACCCTCGTAGAAGGAATTTCTACACAGCTCTTCGCCCGATTATAGTCTTAAAAAGTAATTATACTTTGTAGTAAATCGCAAATAAATTCTTAGTTTTGAAGTAAACAAATGGAAGGGATGAATAATTTCGTTCTGTATTTTTATTTAAGTTTGAATGTAATGCATTATTTTCGTATAACTTTGATTAATGTGATAAAGATTTTCAAATTATTTACAACCTTAGAGGGTGTTCCATAATGCTGTGACATATGAGAGATCCATTTTTTAAAAATAAAACAGCCTAAAGGCAGTGAACGATCATTGGGTATGTACCCGTTCACGCCGGCATCGGCTCTATCAGAAGTCCACGCGATACCGGTACATGTTTGTTGTTGTCCTTCATTGATTGAACTGGAAAGATGCTTTTGGTTGATGTTTCTTGAAACATATTGCATTTGCTCATGCTTTCTGAAGGCATCGTTATCTTATTTCTGCAATTTTTCTCTTGATCCAAGCTTTTTCAACGAAATCAATGGTTCAAAGAATGATAACATAGTCATTAAAGCATTTTAGTCAGCATTATTAGCATTTTACATAAAATTCAATTGTCTTTTGAAAATACGCGTGGTCACACCGAGAAAATATACTGCAAACGTACCGCGGGCGATACCTCCTGAATCATTTCATAGACCCTTCACCTCCCTATCTACATAGCTACATCTAAAAACAATGTAAAACAAATGAAAATGACGTCGCCTGACGCTTGGAAGTATAAAAGCGGCCTTAGTGTTTTTGATTTTTTTTTTCTTCTATTTTTTTTTACAATTTTAGGTGTTTTAATTTTAGTGAATACGGCACCCACTAGAAATACGTAAGAAACAAAAAATGTGTTTTTAAGACAACTAACGGAAGCTAATAAAAAATAATTTAATATTAAACCATAATTTTGCTATTTTGTGGGCCGAAAATAGCAAGGCATTAAGTACAAATTCACCATTATTTTTCACAAGACTAATAACGACCACAACGCAGCGACAACCCAACCGTACTTGACATCATCAAGTGTATCAAATCGAGTTCTGTTTGAATCACGATACCCTTTCATTTCACGTTAAAATACTCCTTCCTAAGTACAACGATTCGCCGAGTTTACATTGTTCCATTTGATTGTCTAGCTTCTCAAATTCAAATTCACAATTAAGCAAAAACCGCATGAAGAGTTACCTATATTCATATGAGATTGAAAGTATATATTTTGACATACAAGAACATGATTCTATTTATATTTAAAGTAATATAAAATAAGTCGTTTTACATCCTTAACTCTGAGTTGAATTGGACAGTCTGCATGGGATGTAGACCAATTCATGTCGGATCTTTTTTATTTCGTGATTTTGAAAACGTAATATCGTTTTGTGCTTTGTAGTGTATATTCAAAACAAGGCGTAATGCGAAGTCGATCAATATATGTTTTTGAGAATTATAAGTAAAACGAAAGTTCTTTTTTAACAACATACATAATAAAAATACAAAGATTACAAAAACTGAATTGAATTGGAACTTTTATACAGTTTTAGATCTACATTCAATTATAAAAGTTTTTTATTACAATGATCAAATTTCTTCTCACTTCTCGTCTTTGCTGACGCCCAAAGAGGAAAGTTCCAAGGCCCCAAGCCTGGCCCAACCATGAAGAAATCTGGGCCAAGCTTGTAAGCCAGGCTTGGTCCAATCTTGGTAAAACTCTGGAGTGATAACGATGGGGGCGGGCCAAGATTAAATACCAAGACATATACATCACATAACTTTTTCTTCTTTATCTTTATTTCATTTCTTTATTTATTTTTTATTCAATATGATTTTTAAAATAAGCAAACATAAATTTTTATATGTATTTAATCTTACTCTTACTGTAATAACAAAAATATCAGTTAATTAGTTAAATAAACATATTGAATGCTTATAGCTTGCACAACTCTGTACCACTATCGTTAACCTCACTAACAGAGTTGATGTTCACACATAAATTATTTAAGCATTACGCGTTCACAATTGAATTTTTTTCTCTATTCAATGCACGCCACGGCTTTTGGAAAAGTTTCGTTCTGATATTTTTCTAGAAGGAAAAAACGAATCTCATCTACTTAAAATATCTACATAAGATACTTCAAAGATATACTATAAAAAAAGGAAGAGAGAGGTTCATTGGGTTTTTCTGAATGGGATAGGGGGGCATTATTTATGTGTGTTGAGGAATATCTTAGGTTTGGTCCTGATATAGAAAACACTTTTCTCTGCAGTGCTGGATTTCTATTAGATTTAGGAGGATAGAGTGGTGCGGACTGAATAGAATAAAAAGAGTAAAAAAGGCTGGATGAAACAAACACTTTTCGAGTGTAATAGATTATTTTTTCTTCGATTAAGTCAGCAAGTAAATTAGTACAGTTGCAACTGTATTATTTCCCGTCGTCAACCATTTGGCTGTTGGGTATAAGGAAGTTTCATTTTGGACTTTGAGAAAAGAGGCCACGTAGTAGTGATCCAAAGGGTTAAAAAAATGTTTTTGGTAGATATTAATTGATTCGATGGTGCAAATCACATATCGGACTAATAGGTCATTTAGACAGCTCGAAATAGGTGTTATGTCAATATCCACATAAGCGCTGATACTGGGGCTGAATCGGTACTTCTATTGGCATTACCTGAGAATAGGTTCGCTTGAATTTTCCTCCGAGAGCCTCGACGAGATAGACTCGCCTTCATAGTTTACCCATAGTATCGCTTAGATCCGCCGTCCAACAGAGAGTGTGAGTGAATCTCACTGCACTTCCTTGCAGATCTTGAGACTTTCTCCCTAAAGGGTTTATTGAAAATTTTGAGGTAGAAATCGTATCCTCCGGGTATATGGAGGTTTCAAGACGATGGCTTGGTTTATAAAGAATTGAGAGTCATCCTCCATCTCCAGCACCAATCCGAGAATAATTTTAACAGATTTGGGAATTGGACCTTTTCCAAGTGGTGAAGAGGGTCTGGGCTATCAATATATCGTATAAATTATGTATAAAACGGGGCTAATATGGAGCCTTATGGAACGTCAGCAAGGGGGATAGACTAAACATTAATGGAACGCTACAGAAATATACCAGTCGCTGATTTTATAGGGTACAATTTCACGTTGAAGCACGTCAACAGAGGAGTGGAAATGTATACCTTTCATCAAAACATTGATGATATCAATGAAAAACAAGATTTAAGCTGCAATAAGATCACTTGATGGCAATAGAAGATACTAAGTAAATTTTGTTTGGTACTTTGATAATTTTTTCTTCAAAATTAATTATTCAAAAATTGAGCAATTCTAACTTCGTATTCCGTTATATAAAACAGTAAAAAAGTCACTATACAAAGTCGTCCTATGTGTTCTATTTTAAGAAATGGTTAAACCAATTTTTAGATGGAGTTGACACTAAGAAAGGGTTCCATATTCACATTGCAATAAATTGTGTATATTAGCAACTTAGCTGTAAGGAAATATGAAATATGTAATGAAAAATTATGAAAAACGACGTTTACGTTTAATAAATTTGTATATGGTCTAAGTAATATAAAAAGTATTTACTTTTATCAGTGTAGTAATTTTTTGTTCAAATTTTCTGTTGTACTTTACGTCAACCGACATCACGATTTTAAAACTTATTTATTTAAAACTTCATATTTGATTTAAACTATTAATCAGAATTATTGACCGTTTAGGCATAAATTGATAAACCGATACGTATGTTATATCAGGGTCTTTCCCATTTCCCCAGATGTACGTGATTGATAATACCATTTCTATTTACCATGAATTATTCAGCAAATAAAAATTTGATTAATGAAAGTGACATGACTATGATTTTGTGTTAACAATCACCTGATATTTTTTATAGGTAAGTACCTTAAAACTATACTTTTATACAGACAATAAATTCTGACAATAGAATAAACCGAATATAAAACAAGAAACACACATAAAGTGACCTTATCCTTAATTTTAGCTCGGCAGTGTACACTAGTGCATAGGATTACGTGATCTGAAAGTTTATACTATGAACAACAAAGACTTACACAGGATGAATGCAGAGTATAGGGCAATTAAAATTTGTTTTTTACAAATAAGCCACGATGGACATCTTATTAACTGAAGTTTTGATAATTTTTTTAAAAATGGTGGAAAGTTTCATCCATTCTATGACAATCCAACTAACGGAGATATATGCTAAATCTTTTACGGCTCAAGGGTCAATTATTCGCTTACATCACTTATCGTATGTATCCCATACATACATATTTCGGGTGGCTACGTAACTTCTACGAGGGTATATTACTTTTTGGTGTCTTTCGCTCCAGAACTTACTTAACCCTTTCTGGAACCGCTCTATCCGATCGTATCGTACCAGTTAGTAGAGTTTCTCTTTGTAATATGTAACTATTCAGCATGCAAAGTGCTACCGTACGAATTATCTGTATAAAAAGAATAACCCAAGTTTCTACCAAGATGAACTACTATTCTTTCTGAAAGCGATAATCTAGCATTATCAACGTAGCCAGGAAGAAGTAACTGCTGCTGTCCTTGTCCAGTGTAAATTTCAAAACTGTACTTCAGAGGTGCATAGACTAAAAATGTTTACTCCGAATCTGGAACGCTTTGACGTCATATATTGTCAAAAATACAAGCGACATTTGTACAACATGAACGATTCATCAACAACATTCTTATTTGGTTGATGGTTATGTTGAAAATTCCTTCTAAGCGTTCTAAAAATGGTCTAATACAAAATAATCTATCATTTGCTTGTAGAGCATTTAGGTCAGCAAATCTTAAGAATTTCAATATTGATAGAAATCTGTTTCGACTCAGACCTTTACTCCAATATATTGATATTATTAGAGGAGAATTAATTGGATATATTTGCAAAAATAATTTAACGAAGACTGTACTTTAAATCAAAATTTGAAACTAGAATTCTTGCAAATTTGAAACTATAATTCTTGCAAATCCGAATAAGACAGAGGAGGATTATTACACTGGGATATATACATAGTATACAAATATTAATAGTTGTTGATAAATAGTTTTTTAGTGTAAGCAAAAAATCCAAGTTAAAATCATAATAACGTATATTTGAAGTAGGGTGTACGTCCTGAAGTATAGCAAGTAGACTTACGTCGTACGTCCACTGATGCTAAAAGAGTGAGTTTCCTCATTTGGCATCCGATCGTCACGTGTTTAGACCTCGTATATACCATTTTTTTGTACTGAACTGCCACTTTACTATCAATTTTTTGGTATGTCTTTAAGACTACCTGTACATAATAAAATGTTGTCGTTTTTATATAGATCGTCACAATCATAATGCCTATATTTTCGTTACGTCCCATGTAATTAACTCTGTACACAATTCAAATAAAATTCATAGACCCTCTTTCGACGTTCACTCATGGCACATTAGTTGCCTTCGGTTATATTCGCGGAACAAAGAGCGATTTGTATCACGCGATCATAGGTTGCACAGATTGATCGTGGTAATTGCCTAACAGTATACAAATAACAAAAAAAAAACTTAACTCAAAATTATTCTGTCAGCTGGTGAGAGCAGTAACTAGTGAAGTATCGAATCTTATGAAAGTACATTTCGTCTCAAAGGATTGGCAAGAAGGACCGCTGTTCAAAATGAATTTGAACTTACCATACACTTTTTTTGTTGTGCTGTAGTCTCACCCGACAGAGAGACAATTTCAAATGATATATAGGAAATACATTTGATACCGATAGAATATGGGGACGGCGGCAACGCTTTACATAGCTGATCTCTCTACAACAGCCGTCACTATCCTAGCCCCGTTTTCAGCTCATACAACCTCCTAAAAAACGCTAACACACTCTGACAAAATTGGTAAATGGACGAAAAGGGAATACCTCCAAATTGACTCATGTGACATTCACCTTTAAGCAAGATATTTGACCTATCGTTACGATGAACAACTGTCCATTACTCCAAAAAGAAGGTGGTAAATACATCGTAATCCATCTAGACATGCACCTAAAAATAAAATAAAATGAGGATTCAAATTGCCATTAGGAAGGTAAGCATACATTTTTCAATATAAGTTAATTTTAGTATACACTCAAAGAATTTACAGTTGAAAGATGTTGAATTTCATTTGGGCTTAACAAATAATACAAAAACGACCTAAAAAATCACTGTCTTGAAAATATTTCAAAAACAATAAAAAAGATTCAAACAAAAAATGTGGGGGAAGGATAAAATATTCCAAAAAATTGTTTTACATTTCTCTGTATTTGTAATTAGAAACAGAAATATGTGCAATAAAGTATCAAAATTTATTGCTAGGCCGTGCGGCACATTGAAAAATATGATTTGTCCAAATCACATGTAAAGCATCTTTCGACATTAGGGGTTATTGGAAGATCAGTAATAATTACTCCGTTCGTATTACGCAGCTATGTACATCGGATGACTCTGCTCGGTATCGACTCGGCAATCCACTTTATTTCAAGAACACTACTCGCTTTGCGTTCGGTTATATAAATTTTTGATCACACTGAGTAAGATTTCAGATTTGTGTTGACTATTGACATTTCATAGCTTATCAATTAGCAATTTTATTCGACAGTTGTTTGTATTTTTTGTACTTACGTTGTGTACTGTATATATAAAATAAATAGTCTTATCCGTATTACATAAGAGTTGGTGTCACTAAGGTTAGCAGAGCAATATGAGCAGACAGAAAAAACAATAACTGGAAAAGTAAATGTCATGTTACAAAATTTTCCGCTATGCTAGTTTTTTGGGAATTGGCTGTTCTGTTAACTTTAGAAAAAAGTTAGCAGAGCCATGTAAGTTAAATGTGCAAAATCAATAAATAATTGAAGTAGTATGCCTCCATAATTAATTTCTCAGTAGTTCAATGATAAAAAAATTTTGAAAAAAAAAATTCTTATTCTTGGACATCACGAAAAAATGACTTTTCCGAGATTTCTCAACAGAAAATATGGTTCGTGTAGAAGTATAGACTCGTGTGGTTTCGTTAGGGCCTGTATAATTAAATGCTTGACTAATGCTTATTAAATGCTGAGGAAAAAATGAATTCCTTGGAGACGTCACGAAAAAGTACAATATAATGCGATTTGCCCCGATGAAAAGGCAAAAGTTGAGGGGTATAGATGCCAAACTCACATTCTCCGCTTTTTAAACACCAAAAACTGTTTATATTTGAAATACAAGTCAAATTATTATAATTTTTTATAGTATCCTCTTATCATTATAAGTTATTTTTACACAAACATAACCCTAAATGCATTTCTAATATAGTAAGAATTTAACTTAGAAATTTGGTTAATATCATTTTTGCATCAAACAAGTGGTCAAGTGTGAGTTTTGCACCAAAACCTCATGGAGAATGTGAGTTTTGATTATACCCAACCAAACAACCAGAACCAAGAAAAGTTATTGAAAGTACTTCAACTGTTATCTGGGTTTGATTCATAAAAAAGGCACCCATAGATGTAAGTTTTATTTGGAATAAAGGCAAAAATTTTTACCAAATACTATATTGTCTTTTTACATAGTAGGTTAGGTTATCAGGTTAACTTATTTAAACATTGGTGGCATTAACCTTTTCAATTGGTTAACAGTCCTCATTGTCAATGGTCTGATCAATAATGTTTTTATAGCAAACGAAATCCTGATTCTCCCGCCATTAGACGCCGTAGTGCTTCCCCCTTTGACAAGAATGTTTTTTTAAATGTTCTTGTCACAACTATTCTTCTGCAAGCTCTAAACTGAAAGTGAAACTGAACCGGTGCCTTGAAAAATTTCTTTTTCCTTCTTCCAGTCAAAAACTTCACATTCCGCTTCAACTTTAACTACCGTTGCATGTTCATTAATGATATCAATGTACTCAGAAGACTTGTAAATGACATCTTTCATATTTATTGATTTTTCTATAAATGCAAACACTCTATCAGAGGGTAGGAAGCTGTGGATGGTGATAGGGAAGAAGAGTTCAGCTTTTTGGTATTCGTTTTAACATCAACTCGTGGTGATCCAAATGCGAGATTGTAATTTGTATTAAAAATGTTTCTAAAGTACCAGTGTGTGACTTTCAGATTATCTTCGTCGTCGGTAAGTGCACTTGTTGTACATTCTCCACATTTTTTCAATACTTAATTCAGCAGGAAGATTCCTTCTTCCTGCGTGTTTTAGTACAGTAATGTGATTCAAAAAACATTTGAATAAGTTAATAAACTGCAATATTTTCTGTTTTTGGCTGATTTTTTACAGAAACCTTATCACCCCCTCTATCCTCCTTACAAAGCTCGTTTCTCTGAACTGAGTCAGACTCCATTAACTCGAAATCTTGAAATATCAAGAGTTTGGAAGAAAGTGTTTAAGCAAACTGAAATCATTGGCTTGCCTTGGTCTTTTGAATGTATGAAATATTTGTTTCGGAAGAATAGTTGAACGTATTCTTCTAATTAGTTCAGAGGAGGTAAATTTAAGGATAAAGTTATCCTGATTAATTAGAGTTTACTCGATTTGCATATATAAGGGGCCCGGTATGAGAAAAATGTGAGGAGTAAAATCTATCGATGAATGACCTCGTTACGTTTTTGGTGCGCACCCTATGATGCGCAACTTTCTAATTTGTCAGTGTCAACATACTTATATTGCTGTTTTTATTATAAATGTCAATAATTAATATTGTTATTGTGAAGTTTTAATTTTGATCACTGTGTTCCGCTAAAGTGAACTGAAAGTATTTTCAAATAACTATGGCAGAAAGAGGTGTAGATGATATTGCCGGAACATCTAACAAACACGTGGTTGCAAGGAACGTTATAATTCATGTATTATATGTATGAGCATGTGCAATTTGTATTTATTAAATATTTTAATAATTATCGATGTGGTTCATATAAATATATATAATACCATTTACTGCCGCTCGTACTGAGTGGCGATTTTAATGTCGATTTTAACAAAGATGATGGATTGACATTAAAAAAATTTTTAAAATCTGAACTGAATTTAGATATTGTTTCTGATAGAGCAATGGGGACAACGAGGTATGGTACAACCATTGATGCGGTATTTTCAAGATTCGTGAACCACTTATCTACGAACGTCCATGTGTCTTATTTTAGTTACCGTAAACCATTTGTCACTGTAATTAATAATGCAGACAATGTTGATTTAATGAATTAATATTTAAAAAAAAATGATAATAGTCTGATAATAATAATTACATAATTTATCAACATTCCTAATGATATATTTAAGCACATCTGAAATTGACTATTGTAAAAAGTTTAATGTAAAATATTTTGTCGATTAGTTATAATAAATGTATATGAAATGAATAAATTGAATAAATATATATTTATATATGTATTTATTTTCATTAATTAACAAATTTACCCTTTTATACAGTATCAATCTTTTTTAAGTTAAATAAACTCTTTTTGCGTCTGGTTAGACTATCGAACTTAAGGAGTAAACTCCAGTCGTGCGTCGGAGCTGACACACACAATTTTTTTTATTCCTCTGAGAATAAAGTTTTGGTGAAATCTTCTAACATCTTGAAGTGGGACCGTTGAACACTGAAATTTCTTTGTGTTGTGGCGGCAAATTGGAAACTTGGCTGGACCTTTGAGTGTTTACCCGAAAGAGAAAAATATTATTAGCTTTTATTTATAGAGGGCTAATAAAATTTTTCTAAGGTCTAGTTGTTTAGAAATTATTGTCCTTTTTCACAACCTATGCATTATTTACAATTTACTAGCCTACAAGCAATAAGATAAGATTGGTTTTAACATTGTTGAAATTAATTTTTGTTTGTTTAAATAGGTCATTTTTAATGAGCATGAAGATACCCAATAATGTTTTGACTTCAAAAACCTACTTTTATAAGATAGTGTTAATAATGAATTAAGTTAAACCTTCCAGATTACTAACCTTGTTACTTTAGCTTTACTTCGTTTCCATTTCTCTATTGTCCTTGGCTTCTTCCTTGTTCTCAGATGTTGATGGTTGCACTAGTTCTTCCATTTTCACATTTACTCAGTATTTATCACTTTTATTATGAATTAAATTTAACACACTTTCAAAGTTTAATTAGATAGCGTCAACTTTAGTCAACAAGATCAGCAATCCCATGATGCTTTGGTGGCGCCAAGCTCTGTGATTGTTCAAAAATTGGAGAATGTGTTTAGCATCTATACCCCTCAGTTTTCTTTTTTATGAGTGCGTTGAGAAAGGTATTTTTTGTCGGGGCAGAAATTTATTTTCCGAGTGAGATTCAAATCCACCGTGAATTCACGACAGACAAAATATCTCCGAGAATTCACTGAAAATTAACGGTGAATTCAGGCGTGGACAGTCGACAAATTTTTCACCACGAACTCGTGCATCCACAATGTATTTTCTCATGATTTGGTGTATTCTCGCGTAAATTCACGATGAAGTGAACGTAGCTTTTTACAAAAAAAATATGTAACGATATAATTATTTTATAAAATAATACAATAATAGAGAAAAAAATAATAAAACTACAAAAAAAATTATTTTTAATTATTTGAAATCGATAGTGTCCCATTTATAGGCTGTACATATACCACGTGAATTTTGGTGAAAATACACCGTGAATTCATGGTAAAAAAGACCGAAAGAACACGCGTGAATTCGCGATGAATAAAAATCTGCCAAGGGCAGTAACAAGAATTACTATCACTCGATAGTAGATTTCTCATACCACAAAAACTTTGTCTCAGGAACACTAAACATTCACAAAATTTCCTAGTCGGCCTTTTTTGCTTTGATTTTGTGCGCAACAGTGTTTCTTTCTAACTAATGTTTGTTTCTGGCTTACTATAATTAAAAATATAGTTAACTTTTTACGTTTAAGATAACATCTCCAACATTAATCACTCCATATCTCCATTAAAAACTTAAGAGGTCATGAAAAACCGCACTTTTCAATATTTATTTGCAATTGCAGATTAGTAGTAAAAAGTGACATGCCTTAAAATTCAAGCATACAGCCACATTTTTGTTTGTCAAGTTTTGCGGCGTTTTTAAATTTTAATTGCATTAGATGTCGGTAATAGTACATTACGTGTAAAGGGCGTAACAGCGACTATTTCGTCGAATGCAAAGTTATCGAAATAATCTGATCGTTACCAAAATGTTTTATAATTTTTATTTTAATTTTCTCTCCGTGCACGTAAAATTCCACTTTTCTGGTCTCGATACAAATAGACATTAAATTCCTTTAATTGTTCGGACCATTTATATTCTTCGAGGTAGAATATGACGATTAAAAGCCAAGAGTCTTTAAAAGTAATACCGGCATCATTTGAAATTCGGTTCCAAGAACAGAAAGTAAATTACCAACTGGCGGGAGCTATCAACTTTATATCACCTCATATACCAATCAGGATGTAGATTAGAGCCCATGCAAAGCGGCCTATAGTAAACAAACATTATATGCCCACGCGCTTCGACAAAATGTACCGAATTGGATGATTTGAGAAGCAAAGAAAAGAAGCATTCTGGGACATATGCCTTCTCTCCCAGTTTATTAATTTACTATAAAACATTGATGAAAGAAAGATCAAAGAAAGCTTAATGGAGTGTTAGTTAAAACTAAAGTCTTAAAAAAATAGAGGACTATTTTTGTTTGCACCGGACCTTATACATGGCACTCATTTCCTATTTAGGCTCAATTAGGTTCATAATTAGGCAGATTATTTTCATAATCACAGAATCAAAAGCATTCATCCAGGAAAATTTGCTGAAAATTATTTCTTTCGATAGATGGGAGAAAAAGATTTTTTCAACTCAAGCATAAAAATAGCTCTGCTGAGAAAACTGGGGAAAAAGTCATTTTCTGCGTGACGTATCGAATAATTCATTTTTTTCGCAGCATTTGATTAACATTAGTCGAGCACTTGATTATACAGACTCTAAGGAGGGCACACGAGTCTATAATTCTTCTTTTCTGGTGAGAAAAATCGGAAAAATCATTTTTGCATGACGTCTCCGCAAAATTCATTTTTTCTGCAGTATTGAATAAGCAATATTCGAGCATTTAATTATATGTGTCTTAATAAGGCGAATGAGTGTATAATTCTTCAACAATGATAGTGTTCTGCTGAGAAATCTCGGAAAAATCATTTTTTCGTCTCCGTCACATTTAATTAACATTAGTTATTATACAGGATCTAAGGAGGGCACACGAGTTTATACTGCTGAAAAAATTCGGATGTCATTTTTTCGTGACGCCCAATAGGAAAATTTTTTCATTGTTGAACAACTGAGTAATTAGTTAGCATTCAATTATTGAAGCGTTCTACACCAATTATCTATTTATTTTGCACATTTAACTTGCATGGCTCTGCTAACTTTTTTCTAAAGTTAACAGAACAGCCAATTCCCAAAAAACTAGCATAGCGGAAAATTTTGTAACATGACATTTACTTTTTCAGTTATTGTTTTTTCTGTCTGCTCATATTGCTCTGCTAACCTTAGTGACACCAACTCTTATGTAATACGGATAAGACTATTTATTTTATATATACAGTACACAACGTAAGTACAAAAAATACAAACAACTGTCGAATAAAATTGCTAATTGATAAGCTATGAAATGTCAATAGTCAACACAAATCTGAAATCTTACTCAGTGTGATCAAAAATTTATATAACCGAACGCAAAGCGAGTAGTGAGCTCGAAATAAAGTGGATTGTCGAGCCGATACCGAGCCGAGTTATCAGATGTACAAAGCCGAACGTAGTAATTATTATTGATTTTCCAATAACTCCTAATGATGAGCCTTCTGTTCCGTGCCAGAACATACGTTGCTTGTTCACTTACTTTTATGTCGAGATCATTTGGGGGATTTTGTAGATCATACTTCTTAATGTGCCGTATGGCCTAGTAATAAGTTTTGATCCTTCGTTGCACATATCTCGATTTCTATTGCAAATATGTTAAAAGTGATGTAAAACAATTTTTTGGAATATTTTAGCCCCCTCCCCACATTTTTTTGTTTGAACCTTTTTTATCGTTTTAGAAATATTTTCAAGACAGTGATTTTTTTGGTCGTTTTTGTATGATTTTTTAGCCCCCAAATGAAATTCAACATCTTTCAACTATAGTGTTTACTAAAATCAACTTATATTTAAAAATGCAGACATACTCTTCAATAATATAAATGTTGGAATTTCGAATTCTCTTTGAAGCAAAGCTATAATTTCTTTTGTCCTGTGTTCAATGGTTAGGTGTCTGTCTAGATAGATACCGATGTATTTACATCTTCTTTTTGGAGTAATGGATAGTTGTTCATTGTAACGATAGGTCAAGTATCTTCCTTAAAGATTAATGTCACATGAGCCAATTTGGAGGTATTCGCTTTTTGTCCTTTTACCGATTTTGTCAGAGTGAAAACGTGGCTTGGATAGTGACGGTTGTTGTAGAGATTTCAGCTATGTAAAGCAGATATACACTTGGTTCTAGCACGCTGCCTTGTGGTCCCAATATTCTATCGGTATAAAATGTGGGAGTGTGATTCCCTATATTTCATTTAAAAATGTCTTTGTCAGGTGAGACTACAGCACAGCAAAAAAATGTATGGTAAATCATATTTATTTTATGCAGCAGACCTTCCTGTCAATCCTTATCGAAACTATGAAGCATCAATGAAAGCTGCAGAGCAAAATCTTTTGTATGGTGGCAAGCCAAACTGATGGTTGGGAATGAGGATTTCTTGTATCTAGTTTTGATTTTATTCTTTGAAGGAAGAGCTTCTCGAATTTTCAATAGAATGGGCAGAGGACTGATAGGTCTGTATGATTTGACATTGAATCTTTTGAGTTTTTAGAGAATATTTGTCACCAACATTATTTCATTGAAGTACTTTACGAAAAAATTACACATTTATTAAAATATAATTCCAAATATAAAAACTCAAATTCTCCGTTTTTGTACATTATTGTGTATATTCAATTCAATCAAAGTTTATTGTTAAAAACTTTATCAGTACGAAATAACGGGAGAAATTCAGTAGTCTACATATTGATCAACTTTTTAGTGAAAACATGATGATTTTCTTTGGTCTAGATAGAGTGACATAAATATAAGTTCTTATATATTTAAAGCAGGAGTAAATAAAAGTTGAGTAAGAACCCCCTTACGAATCCAAATATATAAAGAACGATTCCCGGATTTTTCATCTATCATTGCATGTAGAAGTTTATTGAAAAAACCTAAGTTTATAGATGAGTATACTAAAATTATTCAACTGGTTAAATGTTTATTAGATTCAATTTCTGTTGTACAACAATGTGAACGTTTATTGAAAATTGTTTAAGGTGGTACTGCTAAAGTCATATAGTCATGCGAAGGTAGAATAAATATCACAAATTTGTCAAACATCTGGAATCATTTAAATACGCATACTTCTGTTGATGTTGGAAGAATATTTTTTATAGTTAAAAATATTTTGTCTGATAAAACAAAAATTTTGTTCAAAAATTAAAAAAAAAATATTAATTGCCATAACAATAAATATAGTTTAAAAAGAGCTAAATAACGCGCTTCCAAAGTACATTAAACTGAAAGTTAACGAAAAATTCTTATGAAAAAAAGGGAGAGGCGCTTTGTTTCATATTTCTCGTACATCGAGTACCCGACGGTTTTTTCACGATGATACTAGTATTTTTCAATTACTGTTTAAAGCTTATAAAAAAAACTATTTATAACTTAACTTTATTAAGCTATTTATATTTTTCCCTTATTAGTTTCTCAACACGGAGATCATAGGTTCGAATTCTCCGACGAATGCCATGTTAATGGTGACCATCTGTATGGTAATTCTGTGTTAAAGCATGCTCTAGTATTGTGGTAGCCTCAATAAGACATCAATTCCTTTGCCTTGCCTATGTGTGAGATGGAAATTGGAGCCAACAGTAACAATAAATAGACACACTATAGATAAAGGAATGTTGCCAATGTATTTTTGAGCCATTACTAAGTTCGTAGAAAGACGAAGTTGCTTTTGTCATCCATTATTTTTTCAAATCGTTTCAGGTTGCTAGTTCATTCCAAAATTCTTACTTGCCGAGAATCTAGATGAAATCCAAGTCTTCTCAATCATTTACATTTCAGTTTTGACGTTCTTAACACAACTTTAATCTTCTGGCGTGAATGACTCTTGTGAGAGTTAACATTGACTTTTTGAAAAAAATCTTATTAATATATTGCCCTATGATTACACTATCCGCCCGTTGCAATTTTCTAGCTCCAATTCAGGGTCTTTTATTATAGGCTGCCCTTTATCAGTTAGCATTGAATCCACGTTGAGGATGTTATTCGGATTGACTTCCAATGTTACAAAAATACTGTTTGCATCGAAATAATGCGCTCAGCTACGTCCGTTTTTGAAAATCACCTTGAAATATGCCTTCATCTGTAACGATAACGTCAAATAATGTCGCGTTACATTATACTGTACATTGTACATTGTGCGTTACTCAAAGTACTGTATTTCCAAAGTAAGCTCAATTTCAAGATATACTTTATTGTTTATCATGTTTTTAATGTATGATTTATGCATCATCAAAATTAATTGTTATTGAATTAAAAACCAGATTAATATTCTTCTAAGAAACGTTTTTCTGCTGAGCTATCCTTGACCATGATAATAAAAGATGGGGTGCCTCCTCTAATAACGTACCTAAAATATACAATAGTTAAATTAATAAAGGCCACCTAAAAGTTTTCAGGTACATTTAATAATTAATTTTTACACTTGCTTACAAAAATAAATATGAAGTTTCCACTAATCATTACCTTTTATCATGAAAATACAGACCATACATAAAGTAAATACCGAAACAAGACTTGTTGATATGTTCAAATAATGTGTGAGTGAAACACTTATTTGTCAGGGGAGAAAAGATAACTGAAAATAGTAGATCTATAAGTAGCCCGGAAAATATATGAAGGCGTGAATTTATTAAGCTCTCTATAAGGCTAGTATGATTTCACTGAAAAATAAACTACTGAGTTCCTTCTCCAAAAATGCGAATCTATGAAGCCCACATTTAACCAGATGCGACATATGGCATGAAATGGTTTGGACATGTACAACTCAAAGTATCCTTGAAGCAAATCTCTACAATTCGGGAAAGGAGAGGCCCAAGAAGATAAAGCCAAAAGTATCATTGAAGCAAATATCTACAATTCGAGAAGAAAGAGGCCCAAGAAGAATTGAATTGATGGTGTAACTGAAGATCTTCATATGATGCAGGTTATAGGATAGTATTCTCTTGTCTGGGACGGACATCCCCAAAAACAAATTGTGGAGGAGCCTAGATCCAGCTAATAAGGTAAATTGCAGTGAGCATTCATTTTCATTTCTTATGAAATTGTTCCTTATAGCGTCAGTAGAAAACTGAGAAACTAAAGATAGGGAAAGGTAGAGCATACCACTTATTATCCTAGCTCTAAAAGCTACAAAAGAAACATGCAATAACAACTGTTGAAGAACACCAAGTGTGAAGCTAAGAGGATGTATAAGCAAAATAGTCTAGAGTTTGTGAAGCATCATAATATTGGAATGATGAATAAAAGTTTTAATTTTTAAATCCAATGGAAATGTTGTTTTTAAAAAAGTATAGAGGGTTGCTATAGGTATTTTGACTACATATATTGAATCTCATAAGTTGTGGATTCAATTTTATTAAGAAATTGATTAATACAATTTCAGAAGATAAAGGTGGTCATGTTAAAGAAGGTATATAGGACCTGAAATAAATGGGACAAACATTAATTTTACTTACTCATTGTTTTTGAGAACATTTCCTAGTGTCATGGTTTGTTCTATAAGCCTGATTTTATTTCTGGACGTTTCAAAATATATATTTAATTGATTAGGTATATACTTTTTTTGCTCATCCCAATCAGGTGGAGATTTAAACATTGCCTCTATTTGTTCAGAAAACCTAAAAATAATATTAAATCGGTACAAGTAAATACTAATGCAACTTTAATCATTGCACAATGAAACCAATATTATTCCAATATATAGAAATATTCGTAGGTATATTTCAAATAAAAGGTTTTATTTAAATCAAATCCACCATAAAAAGTATTTTGAAGTTATTATTTGACATGCTAATCGGCCTATTGCGTTTAATATTTCTTTAAATATGTAGCTTAGTAGTAAATGCTGTTGTATTGCCTCTTTAAAAGAGAAATAAATTAATTTATTAATTACCCACTCCAGTTCGAGTTGTATATGGAAAGTATATTTTTTTGAATTCCCTTTCGTTCTCCATAAATGCAAATTATAATTAATTTGTTCAATTCATAGTTTGATGATATTTTGTTGGTAAGTGAAGTTATTTTAATGTATCCTTATTTCTTTACTTTGTGTAGTAGATACTTACAAAATAATAAAAATAAAATCATTACTATTCTGTGATGACAATGATATCTGGTTATTATTTTATTTAGCTCATAGTTGTATGATTTATTTTGTATTAAAAAAATCTCTAATATTAAAGTTTCATCAAATTCTCCTGTTTAGCTTTTTTACAGTTTGTATTTTTTATTTATTTAAAGAACATAATGATGAGATCAGATTTCTCTCTGGTTGTCCTTTAAAAACTAGATTCAGTTTTTATAAATGGTACAGCATAATACAATATTATATCCAGATGTCTTCTATAGACTTCTTGCTTCTTTAGTTATTCTTTCTCCCTATGCCTTTTCATTTTTTTCAATTTTCACTGACTAAATATTGAAACATCACTTGAGTAACACTAGATCAATACTAAAGCAGAAATAATTGCACTGCTAAGGCGAGACTCAAATTGGGACACAAATAGCACGTGTGAGAGTGTAACTCGTACAAGGTATGCGTGGTGATCCGCATATTGAGACACGCTTTTTAAATTAGGAAACAGAAATAGGTTTTGATTTAATTGGCAGTTCGGGACTAGTCGGCATCAAAAAAAGTTTGACTTTTTTGACAATCAAACAAAATTTGTGTTTTTGAAATTTAGTTTTGAATCAGAATCGGATGATGCTGAGGAGGAAATGTTTTATTCCTTGATGAGGAAAAAATTTAAATCGCCAGATAAATTTATTCTATTGAAGAGAAAAAACTGGTAAATTCATAATTACAACTAAAAGGAGTGATATCGATTTTGATAATTATTTACGAATTAATCGAAACCAGTTTACTCTCTGTGATCCCTTACCACCTCTATTAACTTTTCTTCTGTCATTTTTTGTAAAAAAATTAAAGAAAGACTTGCTAGTCACCAAACGTGTGGCAGAGCAAACTAGCACGTCTGTGTGTTCAATCTTGTAGATTGAATACTCACTGCTATATATGTCCCAATTTGCGCCTTGCGTAAGAGCTGCATCATAACAGCCTTCATCATGTCACTTCGTCAATCTATCTCTGGTGTATATGAAATGAAGAGTTAGCGTTTGTATTATGTTATTATAAACATATCCGCTCAAAATGTTTTCCAAAAAAAATGCCTTTCAAATGTTCATTTGCCGTCTCACATAGGAGAAAACCTATTCAAGTGTGACATTTCTTCACAGAAAATTCAATTGAATACACATTTGTACAGTCACAGGAAAGTCATTCAAATTCGTAGTATATTTACAACCATTTTCATAGAAAATTAATTCAACACATGTTTCTAGTCATACAGGAGAAAAAATATTCAAATTTCATATATGAATTTATTCACATTAAATAGTTTAAAGTATACCAAATATTGGAAATATAGGAACAAATTATTATTTTTTACAAGAATATGATCAATTGATAAATATGCAGAACTTACGTTTGATTTTCATCAAATTCTTGGATATAATCCATGATTTTATATTCTGGATAAACAAAAACTACAGGCCAAACAAGGGTTCCTGTTTCATCCAAATGAACTCGATTATGTACCAATTGAGGAAAATGTGGTTCAAGTTTGTCTAAGGAGAGATTTCCTGAAATATAAACAATATATATATATATATATATATATATATATATATATATATATATGTTAAAATTAGTTTTTTTTGATAGTTTTTAAAAGAAAGATAAATTTTGATGTTTCGACTTTTCTTTAAGTCTTTATCAAAATATGATATTAACACTGAAAATTTGCTTATTTATATTGATTTATAGATCAACTAAATCACGAATATCAAAGTAACGATAAAATCAACTTAGAATTTTGTTCCAATAAAAAAAATTAAATTTTCCTTGGTTTCCACATCTCAAATAAATTAAATTTATTGGAATTTACAAAATAGAGCTATACATTTTACTTAAATTATTTAGATCTTTCTTATCATTTATAGCTTTTTTGTTCTTATGAATGTGAACCATTTCTAAACATTCTCTTTTTCATGTATTAGATTCCCTTTCAAGAATTTTTGAATCTTTATAATTGAATTTATGTTTTTTTGATATCTCATTGTTCGTTAATTTTTTATTTTCTATTTTCTAAATACTGAGATGTTTGCCCTATGTAGACAGCGTCACAATTAATACAAGGCACTTGATATATAATATTACTTCTTTTGTTTTTTGGTGTTTTAGATTTCAATTTAGTGAAATATTTGGATAATGTATTATGTCCTCTATGATTTATACTAATATCATATTTATTGAAATAGTTCGATAATTGTTGAGAAAGTCCTTGTATATATGGTTAGGAAAAATGTTTTATGTTTTGATGTTTTGTTTCAGTTTTGTTTTTAAATTGATTGTAGTATCTGTTTATCCTTTTCTTGAATATGTTATTTATCATTTTTTCCGCATAATTATTAATTTCAATGCAGTTTTTGCTTTTTGAATAGCTAAGCATCTAAATTCAGGATCTGATAGTTGGATAGATCTATCAGCCAAACTTATTTTCACTGATCTTTTATGTGACATAGGATGACACGAATTGAAGTTTAAATATCTTGAGGACCAAGTTGGTTTCGTATACCATTCTGTTCTTATGTTATTATTAATTTTATATAATGTGACATCAAGGAAATTAATTCTATTATTTTGCCCAACCTCGATTGTGAATTGAAGTTTCTCACAATTGAGGTTGAGCAATATAATAGAATCAATTTTCTCATTCATTCATTTAACATTCATAAGAACGAAAAAGCTATAAATAATAAAAAAGATCTAAATAATTCAAGTCTATAGCACTATTTTGTAAATTCCAATAAATTTGATATATTGAGATGTGGAAACCAAGGAAAAATTAATTTTTCTTATTGGAACAAAGTTCTCAGTTGATTTTATCATTATTTTTATATTCATGATGAAGGTGATCTATAGATCAATATAAATAAGCAAATTGTCAGTGTCAATATCATATTTTGATAAAGACTTAAAGAAAAGTCGAAACGTCAAAATTTATTTTTTAAAAATTATAAAAAAAACTAATTTTAAAACAGAAGAGAACTAAAATCAAGAACATTTAGATGCAATAATACATCGAAAGGTCTAAGAAATAAGAATATATATATATATATATATATATATATATATATATATATATATATATATATATATATATATATATATATATATACCCCGTATCTGGGAAACTAGCAATATTTGCATAAGGCATGTTGAGCAGAATCATCATATTTTGAGGTCTAGAATCTGCAGTTCAGAGATTTGACATTCTTAATGAATCACCCTATATATATATATATATATATATATATATATATATATATATATATATATATATATATATGGCCATATAAAAATAGTATATTATTCACAAGTGTACAATGAAGCTTATCATTCACGAGGTGAAGTTTAGTATAGGCGAGTAGAATACTACACTACTACTACTTTTTTTTGAAGTTTTTTTGTTGAAAATTTAATTACATTATTCGAAAAACTATTATTTTTTTCTAACAAATATTGTATACAATATATTACTGTTCATTTAAATAGGAGATAGTTATCGAAAATTATAATAATCGTATAATATCTCAATAATAATCAACACAAAAATTTATGTATTAGTTTTACAAATATTAGATATCTTATGTTACAAGAGGATGGTATTTATTTATGGTTATAAATAATCTCTTTTGTCAGTTCAAAATTCATATGCCATATAATATACTTTCCTTGACTTTTCCGCCAATAAATTAGACGAGGCAACTTCAGCAGTTTCTCTAATTTCTGGTTGTGTTAAAGAAAAATAATTATCATTTTCTATATCCATTATAAGTTGATTTTGTCAACATAATTCATCATAAATTATTAAAACACTGAGAAATCTCCACACAAAATAATGTTGACAGGTTTGAGTCAAATTTATATTGTTTCAAAAACCATAGTACATTGGTAAACAGATATACCAGAAACACATTCCATGTCGCTGATATCTCAGTGTTAATGCTTCATGCAATCAAACTTGCAGGTCCCGGGTTAGAATCTGGTCTAGGAAAATCTACTTTTTAAATTTTTTGTGTACAGAACTAAAAACTGATTTTATGTAGCAAAACAATATAACTAACTCAAGAAAGCATCTGACAGCAAGGCTATTATTGAGGTTGAGTAAGCAAACTTATAATGGGTATATTATATAACAGTGGTGGATAGTATACAACAATTCAAATATATAAATTATATTTCAGTAATGAGTGATTCATTGTTATAACTTTTGAATAAAAGTAGTTACAACTTATTGCTCTTGAAAGTGAATAAATGCTTTTGTTACTTACTAAGTTACATTGAATATTATGATTCTTTGAATAACTTTAAATTAATCTTCACCTACCTCTCGTTCCTCCTTCTATCATATATCCTCTTTTAATAATTTCATTAATTATTACATCTTCTTCTTCATTTCTTTTCTTTTCTTGATGTTCCCTCTTTCTCTCATCTCTTTCTTTAATTTTTGCGGCACTAACACATTTTTTTCTCAAATCTAATACAATTCTATTATCTTTTTCCTTGTTTAAAATAATATCACAGTAGTCAATTGCTTTTTTATAGTTTTTCATTTCAACGCAACAGTTTGCAGCTCTAACTAATGCTTTCTCATAGTTCGGCTTTATTTTAAGTGCCAATTCACAATCTTGAAGTGAAGACCTATAACAAAGATGAAATTTGCAAAATTTCAATTTCACAAATCCTCACTCGATGTTACATCATTTTGTTAGATTCAACAAATATGAATATTGGATATATAGTAAATATTACCACATCAGGGAGTGGAGAAGGATTTAATGACAAGACTTTGTACAATTAAATTTAAATATGCTAAATGCATATTGTATTAATATATGGGCATTTTTTCAATTTTTTGATATTTCTAAAAAAACGTGCATATATAAATTATGAGACGTGTCCATACCATAATTTTTCGATTCTCGATACCAATACCTAAAAAATCGGTTCTTGATACCGATGCCATTGATGTCTAATAGTAAAAAAAATTTTCTTACTAGAAACATATTCATAATTTGTTTGAACAACCTACAAACCAATTTTAAATTATCTATGCCTATACAGGAATAAATGCACATAAAAAACAAACAATGATTTAATAAACATTTATTCTAAAATTAATATGGAACTACTTTGTAGGCGCAAAAAATGTACCGTGGCAGCCTGTTGTTTAAACAAAGACAAATATTTTAGCAAATGATTTTTCAAAATATGATAATTTCATTTTGATAATAATATAAACTGGATTAAAAAATAATTTTTCCGTCAATTTACTGGTATCAGTATCGACTTTTTGCGATCTATTCTTGATACCAATACCAATGCCCAAGAATCGACTCAACCCTAATACAAAAGCATATTTGAAAGGATTTGCGTCGATATGACTAATTTTTTTAATTCTTCAGATACTGTGACTGTCCTAATGCAATTGATAGCAGCTAACTGGGTTGAATCTTCCAAGTAGGATTAAGGATTTCCACAGATGTGGGAGAGGTTAATGTTCACAATTTTTTTCCATTACTTCACCACTTCATCTGTGACCATTAGTCGATTAATGTGAACACTTAGTTTTTCGGTAAAAGTATCCTTGTTTCTGAGAAATGGAAAATACTGAAGGACATGAGCCTGGTTAATTTTTGGAACCAGAAGCTATCCCGATCTTGCTTACATCAATTGAAAAATATTCTGTAAAGCCTATTGTAAAATGTAGTGTTTTTGAGTATTGTTTTCTTTTTCACATTTTTGGAAAATAATTTTTTAGTTCTTGAATTTTCGAAGTTCGAACAATTTGAAAAAATAAATTTTCTTATTCCAGCTCAACAGAAATATTTGGTGACACAACATACCAGGACAGAGCCACACAAGTCCAGATGTAAGAAGTTAAATGAGTAAAAAAAATATCAATTATTCTTGGCTGAATAGACTGTCGTTAATGACAACAAGAATTTAATGTTGATTTATGTCAGGCAATGATTTGTGAAAATATACCTTTCAGAAAACTGAGCACAAAATTCCAAGATAAAGAATATTATGAATATAGGAACAAAAATACAAATTTATTACAATTTTGTAAAGAATTTTAGTTGTTAATTCCATTTCACTTGTCAGTACATAATATATAAATTACAAACTCACCTATAGTTTTTTAGAAAAAAATGTGCTGCTGCCCTATTGTTTAATAAAGTGGCATTTATTTCTGGATTACCACATTTGACCTTAATGCCTTCTGTATATGACAAAACTGCCAGTCTATAATTTTTGTATTTAAAATTAAAGTTACCATCTTCTTTGTAACTAATTGCTAGATCTAAAATTAATATTAAAGAATCTTAAAATATGCTATATTAAATGGTAATGCACTGAAGCTTTGTCAAATTCAATATGAATCAAATAACCCACTGCATAACATACATTCTACAGATAAATACAATTACTGTTGTAGGTACTTATTGAAATCTTTGAAGTACTGTTCTTACCATCAGGTTCATTTTCTTCAGGATCATATTTCAATTTCTGAAGACCCTCAAAAAGCGGATGAACTTCATCACCTGGTTTTGGTGGTTCTTTCATAAAAAAAGGATGTTTGGCCATTTCCTGAAATAGGGAAATTCAAGTTATTGGGTAACTACACTTAAATTGAATAATATAATAAATTAACGACATAGATTCTTTATTGATTAGGATATATATTTCAGTATTAATTTTAATTTGCCTACTTCTTCCCACCGGTCCTCTGGCCAACCATCTTCATATTTCTTTCTTGGTAAATTTTCAATAAATTCATCTAATTCTCTGTCTAGCTTTGCCGCCAATTCAAGTCGTTCTTGCTCCGTCCATTTCTTTTTTCTCGTATTTTCAGAATTATTCATATTAAAAATATATTTTTTAAATCAGACATGGAAAACACATGATATAAAAATAAAGAACATAACCTTATCACTAGCTATTCCTATTCCTATAAAAAAAAAATTCCTGAGTTTTAGATTACCAGTAGTGCAAGATGCAAAGCTAGTTGCTCGAGTTAAAGATATTAATTTTAAAAATTTAATTATTACAAAAAATACAATTTACAATTAGTTTCATGATTGAATTAACTAATATTCATCATTTTGATGTTTACAATATTCATATTGATATTAATAAAATGCTGACAGATAGAAATTATTGATTTTCCTTTTTTTTATTTGTACATTAGTTGAAACAATTTCATTTTCTATTCGAATATTACAATTCTTCGGAATTCTAATAATTGATGGATATTGCATTTTTAAATAACGATCTGAAGTACATTATTTATAATTAATATAATATAATATAATATAATATAATATAATATAATATAATATAATATAATATAATATAATATAATATAATATAATATAATATAATATAATAATATTTTAGTCTCTAAATTTGGAATAACTAAAACTTCACTGTTCGTTACTTGTTCTACTATAGTTTCTTGTGGATTCACGTCACTAACAAAACAGTTTCTAGGAGAGCGGCCATTTAACAGTTCTAAATTACAATTGTCTTTTAATTTAAATTTTTTTTCGCAATAATATTTGTTTTCCAAAATGGGACATTCCTCTTTGATCGAAATAATTTCTTCTGGATTCTTTGTCAATTAAGGTTGAGAAGGAATGAATATTTTATGGTTTTGGATGATAGGATATATATGGAAAAATTCACTGATTTGAGATTTCAATATTGGTACATGGGTAGCAAAAATGATTTAGGATTTGAAGAAAGTTACTTGTGAGCTCAGAAAAAGATAATACGTTAAAATATTATTAAACTTTGCAATCTGTTCCTCTTTATAATAGTATTTAGATATTTCATCATTTATAAAATTTCTTGACTGGATATTACCGAACTAGTGATTGTATTTAATTTAGAAAATGTCATTTCGTTTTCAATATTATCAATTAGTGTAATTCAATTTTGACAATTCAGATTAATTTGTGAAATTTTACTATAAAATGTGATGAAACTATTTAAAGTTATTAGTTTGTTTTCCAATGATATATGAAATTTCTCTAAATTGTCTTGAAGTTTTTGTTGGTTGTCCCATAATGTTGTGATTGATTTATTATAGTGGTCAATTAATTTTTTATGTAATAGCATTTGTAAATTTACTTCATATATTATTTGTTTTTGATTTTGTTGCAAAACATTTATGGCATTATTATATCTTTCTTTGTCGTCTGAGTCGAGTGTTCAAAAAGCCATTTATCTATTTTGCCTATTGCGTTTATTAAACCTCGTTTTGATTTAATATTAGAAAAGATATTTTCTGATTTTTTAACTAAAGTGTTAATTACAATTTCTGTTCTACTAATCATTTTATCAGTCAAGTTATGGTATGAAATAGGATTTGTTGCATTCGCTTGTATTATACTATTTTTAAAAGTATCAAAATATTGTTTTAAATTTTCTATTTGCATATTAATATTTCTTAAATCTATATAATATATAAAAATATAAGTTTACTTGTTCGTAAGTTCACTGGTAATAATAAATTATTTATTTGAGTAATTTCTATATCTTCTGTTCTAATCTTCTGGTAGATCACTAGAATTATTGTCAATGTCTCCAATTTCATATTTCTGTAATAATTTTCGAGAATTAATTTTAGGTTTTCCAATTATGTTTTTATTATAAGTACATTTGTTTGTTTCGACAAGTATATCAGAATCTTTGACAATTTTTGTTTTTTTGAATTTAGGTAATTTTTTATTTGTCTTGTTCTAATGTATGCTATTTCTTGATTCGAGTAAGAAGGTTGGTCAGTTCTATTCTCATTAATTATTCGTTCTTTTACTTCAGTATTTTTATTTTTAATTTTATCATTCAATAATTTTGAAGCTTCTTTATGATATTGGATATAATTTTATATTACTAAATGGTCGTCTAAATCAAATGGATCTGGATTATTTATATGTATATATTATATAGTATTTCTATTAGTTTCCTTTAACATCTAAAATAATCAATTAGACTAGAATAAAATCTTTCTACAGGTGAATTAGAATTGCTATTTTTTTGCAGTGATATAATGTAAATCAATTTGATGTAATTTACAAAAGTCTTGTAAGTCATTGTTGGGTTGTGCGCTGCTACCCAGTTTTTTACTAACGCCCAAACTTGTTCTATGGGGTTAAGTTCAGGATGGTAAGATGTTAAGCGAAGTGGAAGTGGAAGATGTTTTTATAAGAGTTCGTCCAACCGGTACTTCATGGGAAACCGTAATTTATTAACTTTAGAAATTTTAAGCAATTTAGGTTTCGTTAGCTTGGCATCTGCTGGCAAATCATGTTCAGATAACCAATTCATAATGTCTTGTTTCTTTGAAGCGTTTTAATATTTTTTGTTATCAGTACATTGTGATATGCTGCACTGTCGACTACAAGACCGGACCTTTCAGGCAAATTTGACAACAATTGGTTTTCAGCCCATTGCATAAAGTTTTGGAGGTTCGTATCATTGTAATAGTCCCTGGTCTTTTACCTGCAAATAATTAAAGAGAATGTAATGAGATCCTACCTACCTAATTTAAAATTTCTGAGACCTTATAAAATTTAAATTACCTGATTTAACTATTAGCAGCCCCTTCTCTATAAATCCGTTTTCTCCACCAGCATGTACTATTATTAGGCGTTGACCTTTGGAAATAGGCTTCTTTATACCTTTCAGTGTTTTGTTATAGCAGCCCTTTTATTTAACGTGACTGCTGTGTATTCGTGTAATTTATGTTTTGAGATTCACACAGAACTTTTCTTTTATCTGGCATTGACTGCCACCTATACAGTAAAGTACATATCTGATAAAATAACTAAAGGGTATATATGACACTGTCAACTTGGTACGTAAATAATTATGTATGCTTATTAACTGAATCCAATTTGTTCAAGAAATCGATTCAAGCTGGATGCTCTTATTAGCTCAGATAAAATTATATATTTGAGTTTACATTTTATTATTGATTACATTATTATAAGAATTTCTTACATTTTAATATAGGAAGTTTCTTCTGTAGCAAATAGAAGCCATAGATAATTTCTCGAATTGTTTTAATTTTATCAGAAGAAATAAGATCAAGTTTACTTTTCTTAGCCTCACGAGTCTTCTTCGGCGATTTAAATGACGCACTTGGCTCACTCCATTCATCTTCTTGAGCTTCCTTACTAATTTTTTGACAAGTAGATTGGGACACACCACTAGCAGCTAGTGTCCTTTTTCTGCAATATTATTCCATATTTTTTAACAAAAGTAATGTAAAGTGTAAAATTTGCTAATATAAAACTTAAAACACCTCTTGATCAGCTTAGCTTTGCTAAAATATACTGAAACCAGCTTTGAAAGGCCACAAACAAGTAAAAAGGAAAATAGGTAATATATTTTAGGGTTTCAACCTCACATTTAATTACTCTATGCAAGAAGGCCTGCTTATTTAAAAAATCTAGGTGTTCACCTGTAATTTTTTAAAGAAATGGTAATTCCTTCCTCTGCTTTATTTTTCATAAAGTTACTAACGTTATGTATAATTTCTCGTCCCTGGCTATGTACAACAGCACCTTGTTTTCCGACTTTTTTCAGCGACATTATTTAACAAAAAGATATTATTAAAGTATCCTTAGACTATTTTTTAACAAGTGATTAGTTTTAGAACGACACAAAAGACAAACAAACTCCAAACAACTACAAATAGCACTAATAATTGAAACCGAATAACAGGACGAGTAAGAGAGAGAGAGAGAGAGATTCGTTGGGTAAAGTTTGAAAGGATAAGGAGGATTTTTTGAAGAATTTAGGTATGTTTGATTCGGCCCTGATATAGGAATGTTTTTCTCTACAGGGCTGGAGTTGTTGTGGTTTTGTTGGGATGTGTTTGTCCAACTGCTTCTTGCGGGTTTTTTTTTGACCGAGAAAACGAGTGAGGCTTGTAGGTAAAAACGGTTATATTATTATTTTTGGTTTTTTTATATTTTGTGTTTTTTGGTTTTTTTTATATAATTTTTTTAGTTTTTTTGTGTTTTTTTTCCTAATCTAATTTGGGGTAGGCAGGTATAGCTGCGGTTGTATTATTCCCTATCGTCGGCCATTTGGCAGTTCACCAGGTTGTAGGGAAACCGCCGAAAACCTGCAACTACGACGATCAACGAACAGTGTGAGTGGGTGTTGGGGGTCGGAATTTATTTGATTGATATGGGGGAATGATCGAGGAAATTGAGGTAGGTTTCCGGAAGCTCCTCGTATGCTGTTGCTAGCAGCCGAAGTGGCGGGTAAGGGAGTTTGTTTTTGGGTTTTGAGCCTAGGGGCCGCATATTGTTGTCCTAGGGGATGAGGAGGGCTTCTTTCGCAGCGGAATTACTTGATTCGATGGTTCGAATCACATAGCGGGCTTGAAGGTCATTTAGGCGGCTTGGAATGGGGGTTATGTCAGTATTGACATAAACGGTGTTGCTAGGGCTAAACCTACACTTGTATTGGCGGTTCCTAAGAATGGACTGCTCGCAGGTCAGGAGTCTTTTGAGGAGATATTCGGGCAAGATGCTAAAGACGTTTGCTCTATATTCGATAATAGAGTGTCATTCAGATCGGCCGTTCAATTGAGAGTGTGAGTGAATGAAAATTCAATCGAAATTTTATTTAAGACAATGTAAGTACTTTCTAAACTAGAAGTAAGACTTACGCTATGATTAGCAGTTGTTTACACTCAATTTGCTTTGTAACTGCATTTTAGTTTCCTAGGCTAAGTTAAGGTTCCTGCAATTTGATTTAACTGTCCAAAGTTGCGAATATTATCGCGTCTAACTCATAGTTATCACCTCCTTCCAGCCATCTGAAATTAACAAATTTTACAGTTTGCTTTCTTTAAAAAAAGCAAATATTAGCGAAGCACTTTTAGCAGTTTTTAGTTTAGCAGAGCTGCCACTAAACAATCAATTAAGCATGCTAAAATTATATCTATTGCCAATGTCACTTCTAATGCTGCTGCATTCTAATAGTGTGTGTTCCAAACTCCCTACTTCACCGCACATGCACCGAGGCGAATCAACCATTCCAATTCTATTGGATGCTCTTGAGTGCCACAATGACCCATTTTCATTCTATACATCATAGTGATTCTGGCCCTATACAAATTGACTTGATAAAACCACGGGTGTTGATTGATTTTGTTCATCAGTTTAAACAGGTGTTTTCATTTTATCTTGCATATTTCTGTCCATTCCACAGATCCCTTATTTGTTTTTTGATGAAATATAATAAATTTTTATAATCAGTTTCTCAAAAATTTATATTATTTTGAGGCTCTGATTCGCAATTTTATCTGCCTCCTCATTCCCATGAATCCGAGGGTGGTTAAGTATCCAAGCCAATTCAATTGCTATTCACATTTGCTTGGCTTCCCATAGATGATATCTTGTCGTTAAATGTGAGAAGTCTGCATTGCGATCTAGTTCGAATCTTTTTTTTTTGTATTGTACCACTCGAATCCGTTAGAATTAAAACCTTGCTGCTGATGCTTTGAATATGGTTGCTTTATCTTTGTTTTTTATGTACAGACCAAACCCAGGTCATCATTAAGTGTTATGGCTCAACCGCGTCCTTCAGAATTGGTTTCAACCCGAGCAGTCGCACCTGAGCTCTTACTTCATACACTGTGGAGGACTGAGATAGTTTTCTGTTTCTTTTTAAACTCCATCATTTCTACTCGTCTTCTTCATGCAAATAGAGGTGGTCAGTTTTTTTGTATCAGAAACATATACGGAATCATATATACTACTATTTCTCTTTCAAAAAGAGGTGGTCGTTCCTTTTTTTCGTACAGAAACTTAAATGGAATCATTTCTATTGGTCTTCCTCATTCAAATAGAAGGGGTTGTTCTTTTTTTTTGAACAGAAACATATACGGAATCATTTCTACTAGTACTTTTCTTTCAAAAAGAAGTAGTCGTTCTTTTTTTCGTACAAAAATACGAATGTCACCATTAAGTGCTATGGGTATTATAGCTCAACCGCGTCCTTCGGACTTGGTTTCAACCCGAGAAGTCGCACCTGATCTCTTTCTACATACACTGTGGGAGACAGAGTGTGTTTCCTGTTTTTTTTACTCCATCAATTCTACTCGTCTTCTTCATACAAATGGAGGTGGTCTTCCTTTTTTTCGTACAGAAACTTAAACGGAATCATTTCTACTTGTATTCCTGACTCAGAAAGAAGTGTTTTTTTTTCGAACTGAAACTTAAACGGAATCACCGAAATTGTTTCCTGATTGTTTGCAAAATTTATATTCATTTCTACTCGTATTCTATTCCCTACGTATTTATATAAAAATAAAAATCGCTTTCGATGTTATGAATGTGAATTCATTATTTAGTAACAAACAGGACTCTATTAGATTGTGGAATAGGCCTACAGTGGAAACCACGTTAAAAAACGTGCCGAGTATACTACCTCGTAGGTGGTGCGAAAAAGTATACATAAAAAAACTTTTTCTCGACATTCTTGTTCGTTGCATCTTGCAAATTTAAACTCGCAGGAGAAAAGGTGGGGTACTTCTCCAGTAAGAACATGTTCTCCAATTTTTGTGGGATATTTTGCTTAAAAACGTGCTGCTACGAATTTTTAAGGCTGATTTTTCACGAAGAATTGTTATCTTTTTGGAAGAAGATAAACATATTCAACTTAATTTTACTACAGGAGAAAGTATTTTTGGTTAGATTACAAATAACATTCATGAATATCTCAGTGAAAAATCTTTTAAGACTATCTTGAAGATTAAGTTTAGGTGAATAAAAAAATATGTATATTTTTCTCACAATATGTATATCTCTCTCACAATCAATATATGAATACATAATCTACTTTGTAATTTCCATATAGGAAATATCTATGACAAAGTAAGAACTAGAAAACGTACCACCTCTATATTTCGCACAAATATTAACTAAAAAGGGGTTGTTTTTTGTTCCGTTTTAAAGTTCGTTTAACTGTGGTGAAAACTGTTACCAAGTGGTAACAGTTCTAACCAAACGATTCTACTGTGGATGTGCAAGGCAATTGTGAGATCAATAATGACATACGGGGCAGTGGTTTGGGGAACTAGAACCAGTCTAAATACCACGAGGAACAATTTCTCGAAGGTTCAAAGACTGGCTTGGACATAGTACTGGAGAGTCTGTCAGAAATAACATTAGAAAAATTACCGAAGAAAAACCGCCCATGAAAATTAAATTCTAATCAGTAGCAGTAAGTGGGATCGAAACACCAAACAAGAAATGAACAGAAATATCATTAAATGGTACTTAGACTCTAAAGCAGCACACAGAACTTGAATAGGAATGTACGGGCCCAGAACTAAACACTCTGAAAGCCTGGGGAATACAGCAAGTAGAAATTTATACAATTGAAAAATATGTATCATAAAATCCAAACTACTTTGGGAATGCCTAGTCGAATTCAACGAGCTGGACAAGAAAAATAAAGCTACCTTTCAATAGATTCCAGGAAAAATCAGAGTGGAGGGAAACGAAATAGCTGACAGATCAGCTAAAGCAGGGGCAGACAAACTATTCATAGGACCTGAACACTAGCGTGGTATCAGTTAAAAAAGAATAGATAAAAAAATTAGAAAAAAAGGTAGATAGGAGTAAAATCAGCTACTGGGAAACCTACAGGGGTTGAGATGGGCGAAGACACTTATAGAAAGCTATAACCAGAGAAGATAAACTGAATGTATTCCTGTTCCATTCCTTGAATATAGGAATGGTTATGCTCTTGTTTCATTCGTTAGGAACTTCTTTGGTTGGTAGTATTCTGTTGAAAAGCTTTCTAAATTATACCATCAGTTGTTGTCCTCCGTATTTCAATAACTCATTTGGTATGTTATCTAATCCAGATGCTTTCCTCTTTTTATCTTTTTTGCGTGTTTTATCGGTATTTCTTCTAATATCTCAAGGGGTTCACTGTTTTCTTCATCTTCTTTTTCATTGTTTCCCTCCTCTTCGGCAGCATCTGCGTATATTTTCATTACATTATTTATATCCTTTTCTTCCATTGTCATATCATTATTTATTTCAATTATGTTTTTATTTAATTCCTTTGCATGTTCTTCTATTTCAATTTCAGTATTATTTTCATTCATTTTTAATTAATCTAATTCCGTATATTGTAATTCTACTTCTAACTTCACTTTATCAAATAATTCTATTTCTAATTCTTCTATTGTATCACTATTAGTTTGTTTTTCCATTAGAATATTTTTTTTTTCGAAGAATTTTCTGTTATTTTCAATTTGTCTTCTTCTTCAAATAATCTAGGGAGATCTAGTTCTACTTGTTCATTTTTTCTTTATTCTTATTATAATGATTTGATTCAGATTCTTTCGTTTCTATGAATTTTTGAATTTGTGGTAATGAATTATTAGAAGTAAAATTCGTTAGATTCTATGTTTTTTAAAAGTATGCTAATGGATCATCAGGAGTAAAATTTATTTCCACTATTTCTGATTCTTTTGCGGAGACTCTTTTCGAAAATTTACCGCTTGATTATTATTATTCTCTTCTAATTCAAAAAGTTTTCAAAACTACCTACCATTTCTTCTATTTCTTCGTTTTTGCAATTACAATCATTATTATATAATTCTTCTGATATAAAATTTGGTTTTTCATTTCTTGATTTGAAATTGAAATATTAGTTATTAGTATGAGTATTAACATTTCTTGAAGGTCTATCAGTGAAATTTCTAGATGTGGTAGACATTGGTTCTGGTTTTGGAAGTCTTTGTACAGGTAACTGGTTTGGCTGGAAAACATTTTTTCTGGTACCAAACACCTGTGCGTTAGTCGGATAATTTTGTAGTTGGCAGGGTTTATTTTAATTGGTTGACTAGGGAAATTGTTATTGTAGTTATTATTGCTACTGAAGTTATTATTGTTATATTCGTTATAATTATTGTTATTCTGATAAATAAAATTATTTCTATTATAATTAGTATTATTATTATTAAAGTATTGATGATATGGATAATTATATAGTTATTATTATGCGAAAGACTTATGCACTACTCAGCTTATAGCCGGTATTATTTACCTATCTCGGACACAAAGTATCAAAAGGATTAGGATTGGTTCACATAATGAACTTGCGCACTGTCTGGCAATTATTCAACATTACAGTCTTCTGGATGTCGGCGAAGGTGTTTTGTGGGATTTAGATACGTCGTCAGTTGCTGACATAATAACTGGGACTATTTCCACATTTTCGCTGTGCCACATCTGTTTAATCTCAATTGCGAGATCCGCCTATTTGGACAGTTTCTCCTGGTGTTTGTTGAGAACGTTATGAGTGTTCGGTATAGCTACATCGATAAGAAGGACTGAATTGACTCTTCTATTAACCACCACGATGTCAGGTCTGTTATTCACCACCTGTGTATCGGTGATAATGGACATATCGTAGTGGAGTCTAAAATTGTCACTTTTGAGCACCTTCTGCGGTTGGTACTTGTAATACGGTGTATACGTATTGATAAGTCCGAACGTGTTGGCCAGTTTCTGGTGGATGATGTTGTACACTTGGTTATGCCAGTGTAGATAGTCGGTATTAGATAACACACTATAAGCAGATATTATATATTGGATGGTCTCTGATGTTGTTGGCACTTACTGCATTTGTCAGATTGAGTGTTCGGATCCTTAAAAATATTTTCTTGTAGTTATTCGTATTAATAACTTGATATCCTGGACTGGATAGCCATCATGAAGCCTTCGGTCTCTGGAAAGAGATTGCTGCTAGTATGTTTGAAGCTTCCTTGTCAACATGCGGCTGGTTTAGGCCGCGAAGATGTATACTGTGTAGTGCCTTTCCTGATCACTGTTCCAGCTTCTCGGTGTCCAATACTATATTCAAGTCAGATTCTGGCGATGGGAGGTTGAGGGGTGAGTAATTTATATCTGCCTTGGGTATAATCCAGAGCTGAGACTTCCGATTTAGTATGAAAGAATTCACGCAGTTTCCTTACCTGCAGGTTAAGAAGGTCAATCAAGCCTCTCCCACCCTCTTTTCGGGGTAATGTTGATATAATAGTGTTGTTGTTCTTCGTCATTATTGTTCGTGTCAATACATTTGGCTTTTGAAAGTAAATCTGCATGAGGTTTAGGTTATTTGAAATTACTTTAGTGAGACATATTCTCATTTAATGTATTCATGTATTTAGTTTTGAAATAATCACTCTGTATAAAAAATCATTGAAATATATTTACTATACGTATACATAGTACATATATAATACATTAAAAATGTTTTCACAAATATAATTTTCTTTTTTTAAGTTGGAAATAAAACTTCTAAATGTATATACATTCAACAACCAGTTTCTCTTATCCTTCTTCTCATACACATATGTGATTAATTCTATTTCTCTACAATTGAAATAATTTAGGGATTTGATGTAATTCAATATAATATTGTTGCTTAAAGTATTATATTGTAGTTGTAGTATCGTTAGTGGTAATAAAAAACTAAGGCAAATGAATTTTGTATTAGCCTTAACTCATATTATTTCAATTAAGTATATCTCCAACCCTTATGTGTTGATAAAAGCGGTGACAAGTTTGGAGAGCCTGTCACGAAACATAGAACTGAAACAACGCATTAAGGTTAATTTTTTTGACTGTGAAAGGCAAAGTCTCTTACCAAAAATAAGAAATTTACTAAAATGGAAACGTTTTGATCCGTGTCCGTTTTTATAAACATAACAAAGGAAGCTTGTGGCAGGCGCTTGCAACACGTTGGAGCATGTTTAGTATAGAGCTTTGTTTTTATGTTGCACTGCGCGGTGTATACGACGTATCGATCATGAGTCAAACGACGATACTATGGCCTGTCTCGAGGCAGGAGCAGATACAACTTCAACGACCATATCCACCATGCTTGCTTGTCCGGAACACACTAACGCATTCTTTAACGTTTAAATGGCATCTAAGTTATTTTAAAGACTTGTTGCTTAAGGACATTCCTCAAGTCACGGCAAACGTGTAAACTTAGCATGGACATATAAATCGATATAAATGAAAATAAAGAATAGATCACTGAAACCCCTTATTAATATTATAATTGGCTGATTTTCTGAGAATATATAAGAAAAGTACTTTAAAATAATAATTGGATGCGATTACTTATTTAGTTTTATTTGATGTATAAAAAATGTGAAGGTCTAATGGTACTACGGTAAGCAGACAAATAATACATTTCGTACCAAATTTTGAAATTTCACACCTCTAGTTAAAGTGCACATTCATGTTCAAGAGACGAAATTGACAGTCAAGAAGATCCAGTATCTGTGACAATTCACCTCCGACACCACTTTAAACTTCTTGCAAGATTGGAAGAGAATGTGGAAAATAAAAGAAAACTGCACAAATAACATTCAGATAGAACCAATGTTCATCAGTTCGTTAATTTGGAATATACCTAAAGCTTAAACTGGAAAGCACATAGTCAAAAAGGCGAAACAAATTGACTGGAAGAGTCCTTCTAGTGCCATTGATAAACTTGAGGATACTGAGTTCTACCCCAGCCAACTAGCTTATAGAATACTTTTCGAATCTGCCTATTTATGTACAAAAAAGTAACCTTGAAGTCTATAGATATGGGAATTTCCACTCATATAGGAAAACAATAATTTAAAGCTCCCCTGTAATGACTACCATGACAAATATTGTCATCTTGAGATGATCGTCATCTACCTCAGAACTAATTTTTATACAGAGTGAGTTTTATGTATGTAACGCTTCAATTATCACGGGAACGGCTTGTACGATTTTTATAAATTTTTGTGTACAAGGGTCTTGTGATACCGCCGGTATTATGGTGGTATTTACATTGTTTTCAGATCTTTCCTTTTTCCAGAAAAATAATGAGCTTTATTATTTCAAATTATTTTTCATCTATACCTAAATGCCACGATTTCGGAGTTATAGGATACATTTGCGTTATCTCCGACAAAGTTAAAATAATACATTTAGGTGGCTAAAACTGCTACAATAACAAATTTGACGCTTCAATAAATTATTATTGTTGAAGTTTATTGAAAGTCACAATGGATCGTTTATCTGGAAAAGAACGAATTGATATTTTAATGATATTAGGATATGGTGATAGGCGTAGAAGTCAATAAGAAACGTTTAATATCTTTAATAATTTATATCCTAACCGAAATTCCATAACAAGCAAATGCAGCAAATTAGTAAAAAAGTTTAACGAAACTGGTTCAGTGAAAGATTTATCCAAATCAGGGCGTAGACAAAATGCATCAACTGAAAACAAATCTTTAGATGTTTGTCCTGTTAGACGATCCACACTTGAGTACTGGATAAATATCTAGGGAACTTGATATTTCGCAAATTTTATGTGATAATAAATTCCATCCATACAAAGTAACGTTGGTGCAAGAGTTATCAGATGACGATTTTGTAAAATGTGCAGAGTTTGCAGACCTAATGGAAAAATCAAAAAGATCCAAGTTTTTAAAGTAATGTTATGTTTTGCGATGAGGCTACTTTTCATATCAATGGAAACGTAAATCGGCAAAATTGTAGATACAGGTCACGTAACAATCCTCGTTGGATGCGTGAATCTCACACCCAATAGAAGTGATCTACTAGGAAAGGATTTTTCAGCCTTGTATAGGAAGTATAGAATATGCAGTTTATATTTTCATTCTACAATGTTGTTAAATGATTTAAGAAATCGTCTATATGTGGCTGTTCCTAAAGCAAAAGAAATAAGGGACCCGAAAAGAAGAAAATTATTTCGTCTATCGAGATAACAAGTACTGGATTATCTGGGCATGGTAATATTTGTCTAATGTCTATTGAAAATGATACTAATTACCACAGTTTTTTAGATTGTGGGCTCAGGCCATCGATATCAACAGCAGATCCAGTTATGGAAACATTAATGCATTACAGAAGAATATTTAAGTTATAAACTCCAAGAAAGAGCAAATTAGGAATGAAGATTACTGCACTGGGTACAAAATTACGGAGATCAATCCGAAAAAATAAATTTTTGTCACGCAAACACATGTGTTTTTTAAAAAAAATACTACCACAAGCATCTGCTGAGATTGTGGAAATGCAGGCAAATCTTCATATGAGCCAAAAGGTAGATTATTCTGATTAATTTAAACGATTGCGCTTGTCATTGTATTTTGTAAGCCCTAAAGCGTATAAGGCGTTGAGCAAAATCTTCTTACTGTCTACGAAGAGATCACTACAAAGAGTGACACAAAACATGCCTATTAATGCTGGTTCAAATGAAAAGTTATTCGAGAGTATAAAACCCGAAATTGAGGCATTGAATGAATTAGACGGATATTGTATTTTATGCATTGATGAAATGTCTTTGAAGTCAAACCTTTTCTTTCATATCTCTAAAGATGAAATTATTGGGTTAGAAGATTGTGGAAAAGGTGAAACAAGAAAACCAGCTGCTTATGTAGCTACATTTATGATACGTGGTCTAGCTACTAACTATAAGTAACTTCCAATAAGCTTCTATTTCTTGCATTCAACAATCAAAGCAAATGATGTAAAAAGATATCCATGATTGCATTGACAAATTAGGAGATATAGTGGTTTCTGATATGAGAAGAAATTTTATACAAATGGCACATTTATTAGGTGTGACGGAGAAATATCCTTTCTTTAAGGTAAAGGCGACGAAAGTTTGGTATGTTTTTGACCCACCACCTCAATAAAAGCTATAAGAAATAACATAATGGCACATACATTTACATTCAAGGAGAAAACGGCCTCGTTGAAATATATTGAAGATTTCTACAATGCAGATAAAAAATTAAAGCAATTTTGAAAAAATGAAGTTCAAATTAGCTACATAAGTGTTGAGTGCTACAGTAGCGGCAGGTCTAAATACATACGTGAGCCTGGATGTACTACCGTCAGAAGCAATGGGTACTGCATATATTATTAAAAAATTTGATACATTGTTTGTTGTATTTAACGCCTTATCAATAAATACATACAAACCTTTAAATTCAGCATTCGTGAGTAATAGGAAGCAAATAGAGTTTCTAAACGAAATAATGATGTTGCTGAAAGGGATCAGAGTAATTGAAAATGGTAAAGATATCACAAACAATGTTGGAGAGTGACAATAAGTAGCTTGTGGAAATTATGGAATGATTTAAAAAAAGATTTCAAATTTTTATTAATTAGACGCATTAATCAAGATGCACTCGAGAATTGCCTATAATCCCACACCAATACAATTCTGTAGTGCTTTTCATAAAACATATATTTCAAAACTAGAAGACATTTTCTAAGCTAATTTTGATAATCTAAAACGAGTTATTCATAGATATATACAGCTATTGAAAGAGTGTCAGTATACGTTTATTTTTTTCTTTAAAATTTATCAATATATTTTGAAATTTCAAAACGCAGAAGGGACGTTGCAAATCAATTATTATAACAAATTTCTAGGTACACTTTGATCTCGTGCCCGGAGAGGTCGAGTCGAAGAGGCAGGAAGTGAGTCGGCCCGAATCCTCGACGCGAGATCCCTGGGATGGGGTTTAGTCTACCCGACACGATGTGTCCCAATGGCTCATAGGGTGTCTCCGAAAGGAGTGATCGGTCCTGAGTCGCTCAATTTTTTGTAAGAGGGAACATGGCCGACCAATCTTCTCGGAAAGGTGATGAATAAGGAACAAATGCGTTCCCCAATAATTGCCCGAGGACCAATAAGACATAGAGGAGTAAACCTCGAGAAAAGAATCCGTAATCCTACGCTGTAAGCTACCGTGGTTATGGAATGAATGGCTGCGCGGAGTCAGTCTTGAACGTGTGCCTCTGGGACACCTGGCGACCTCCCAGAGTATCTAGCCTTAGCGGGGTAAGGGCGCACTGCATCGCCGGACCTCCGGGGAGTGATAGAGGAAACGGGACCAGGAGAAATAGAAACAATAGAAAACAGTATAAAAGCAAAAAACAATGAGAGAAAGTGGTTAAATTATATGACCAAATTAGGGGATGAAGAGGGGGAATTTAAAATAATAAGGAATTTAGTAAAAATGGCAGAAGAAAAAGGGGAAAAAACATTAAAGTAATTATCGGGGAAGGGGTGGACAAAATAAAAATTAGAAAAATAATAGAATTCGTGGGAAGGACGGGAGAAACAGAATGGGGTATAATAACTAAAGGGGAAGAGATGGTCAGGCTAGGTGGTGGTGGTACAGACCGGAACGGAGGGGAGTCTCTGTTTATAAAAACAGGCACAAAAAAATACACAGACGTCCTCAAAACAATAAAAACAAACGTGGATGTGGACAAACTCGGCATTAAAGTCGAGTCAGTACGCAAAACAGGGGGGGGACCTGTTGGTAAAGATTAAGGGTCAGGGGGTCGCCGAACGATTAAGAAAGGAGATAAATAACAAAATGGGAGAAATGAACATGACGGTGAAAAGAAAAGAGACGGTCTTCACCGTCATGGAGGTGGATCCGTCCATATCCCCCCAACCCGGGTTAAGAGACTCCATTGCGAAATGGACGGGCCTCAAAGACACCGAAATAGAAGTAAGAGGAATGAGGGAGAGTAGAGGGGAGGACAGACAGCTACGATAGCTGTCAGGGAAGAGATGGCGGCGGCCCTAAGGTCAGTGGATAGGGTAAAAATCCACTGGCAGTATTGTAAAATAAGGGAAAGGTTCACCCCCCTGCGGTGTTTCCGATGCCTGGAATATGGTCACAGCACCAGTGCAAAGGAAAAGATCGTGGTAGGTGCTGTTTCAATTGCATCAAGGAGGGACACCGGGCGCAGGAGTGCCCGAACGTGCAATGAGGGAGGGCATCGGACGGACACCATGGCGTGCCCGAAGTATCGCGACGCTGTATTCGGGAAAACACAGAGATAAACCTCCGGACCGCGAACCTAAACGACACGCTTTCCTAAGTTAATAAGAAAATGGCCTCTAGCAAGACCGGCATCAAGGGTTTTGCAGTTTAATGTGGGAAGGGCCAGACTAGCTAATGACCTGACCCTCGTTAAAGCTGCTCAACTCGAAGCGGATCTTCTTATCGTTTCTGAACCTAATAAAAAACTGACTGAGGGGGGTGGTTGGGTGCAGGACAAGAGAAAGGACGTGGCGGTATTTTTCAGAAATAGGGATATTGGGGTGAAGAATATGCAAAGAGAGGCGGGCTACGTCGTGGCCGAGCTTGATTGCGAGATCACGATTGTGGCCTGCTACATCTCCCCCAATGTCTCTATGATTGATTATAGAAAAATAGTAAAGAAAATGATAAATACCGTCACCGGCAAAAAGAACTTTCTGATCGTCGGGGATGTTAATGCAAAATCGGGGATCCCCTATTAATGATGAGAGGGGTGACCTCTGAGACGAATGGATGGCCCAAATAAACATAATAGCTCTAAATAACAAAAAACCCACGTTCGTGAGGGGCACTGGCAAGAGTCACATTGATGTGACTCTTGCTAGTGAAGGGTCATCCAGAAAAAATGGAAACTGGGACTTCTCGATGATCAGATATTCACCCACCACAGGTTCATCTTTGACATTAAAAATAAAACAGCCAAACTAAATAAAAACAAAAATAATAAAAATATAAATAAAGAGAAAATAATAAAAAAAATAAAAAACCTATTAGTAGACAAGGTGGTGAACTATGAGACTCTTCAGTTAGTATAAAAGGATATTAAATAAAAAGCATTAAAAGAAAATAAAAACAAAAAAAATAATAACAGGCAAATACCATATTGGTGGAACGATGAGATAGAGAAACTCCGAGAGGATTGCCTCCTTGCCCGGAGGGCATACACAAGAAGCGGGGGCGAAGAAAGCTATAAAGAAATATACAAGCTAAAGAAAAAAACTCTGGGCAAGTTGATAAAAAACGAGAAGAGGGAAAGATGGCGGGCCATATGCGATGATCTTGAAAAGGACATATGGGGCGACGCATATAAAATCACGATGAAAGCCGTCGCCCCATACAATCTGAACGAAGAGCAGCGGCTAGAGGCCGCGTCGCTACTCTTCCCTAAAAAAAGGGAAGAAAACTTTCACAGGGAAAGCGACGCGGCTGTACCAAAATTCACGACAGAAGAGATCCTGGCCGCTGCCGAAGATATCAAGCAGGGTAAAGCCACCGGCCCTGATGGCCTGCCACCAGAGATAATTAAAACCCTGATCACAACGAGGCCTGAAACTATTACATCCGTTTTTAACGAACTACTGTGTAGGCAAGAGTTTCCCAGAGAATTAAAAGTAGCAAATTTGGTATTGTTATTAAAGCCTGGGGAACCCCCCGATTCGCCGGTCTCATATAGGCCGGTATGCTTGTTAGACTGTCTGGGAAAATATTACGAAATCTTAATTAAAAAAAGACTAGAAAAATTCCTGGACAGCAAAGCAGCTCTATCGGATCAGCAGTACGGCTTCCGCAAGGGTCGATCAGCAGTGGACGCCGCAAAGTGGGTACACGTTGCGGCGAAAGCTTCGAGAAGAAGATGGGTGGTCCTTATAATGTTAGATATAAAAAACGCATTCAATTCAGCGAACTGGGGCCTCATTATAAAAAAATTGAATGAAATGAAGGCCCCAGGGTACTTAGTAAATATTATAAAGGACTACCTAACGGAAAGGAGAGTATGCGTATTGAAAAGGCAGGAACTTAAATTGACCGCCAGAGTACCTCAGGGGTCGGTGCTAGGACCGACCCTTTGGAACATACTTTATGACGGGGTACTCCGATTAGAACTGGAGGGTGGCGCCAGATCGATCGCATACGCTGACGACCTAGCGATATTAGCGGAAAGCGATATGAATTGGGGCATCATAGATATAGTAAAAGAAAATTTGACAAGAATTAAAAGCTGGATAGAGCAGATGGACCTACAAATAGCAGTAGAGAAAACGGAAATAATAGTGCTAAGAGGACCAAGGACAGTCCGGGATCAAATCCAATTTGATCTCGGAGGGCACTTTGTAATTTCCCAGAAAACAGTGAAGTACTTGGGCGTAACCTTTGATAATAGACTGGCCTTCTCGAAACATGTGGAGGCAGCGGTGCGGAAAGCTGAGGAAAGGACTTCCGCCCTACAGAAGATGTTACCAAACATAGGGGGCCCCGGTAGTCAAAGGAGGAGGGTGTTACTTGAAGTAATTCATTTCACCCTCCTATACGGGGCACCAGTATGGGCGGAAGTCAAAAAATATAAAAACTTATATACCTCGGCTCAGAGGAAACCGCTGCTTCGGGTCTGCAGCGCATACAGAACTGTCTCCGCGATAGCGCTGCAGACGATCGCGGGAGGAGTGGAGGAGAGGGTCAGAATCTACAGGAGAGTCCAAGCTGACAAGGAAAACATTGAAAGAATAAAAAAGGAAGAAAGAAAAGTCAGCTTGGATAAATGGCAGCGAGAGTGGAGAGAGGAGGGTGTCAAAGCCGAGTGGACGAGGACGATAATCCCAGACGTGACGGTGTGGTATAAATGCGCACACCGCAGAACGAACTATTACTTCACTCAATTTCTAACGGGGCATGGGTCGTTTAGGAAATATACTTATGGGATAAAAAAACAAGAGACAACCTTTGCCCCACCTGCGGTGTGACGGAGGACCCCCGTCATGTGGTGATGGAGTGCCGAGTCCACAGGCAAGAACAAAAGATAATAAAAAAAATATTAGGAGAGGGCACCCTGGATTGTACAAATATGATGATCGCTGCCATTAGGGATAAGAAGGTTTACGACCAGGTAATAAATATTGTTACGGGAATTATAAAGGCCAAAGAAGTAGAAGATAGAAAGCGTGACGGTTTTTAATGTGTTGTGGTAGAAGTGTGGCGTCTTAATTTATTGTTTTAACTATTTTATATTTATAAGTTTTTTTTAAATTTTTTATATACATGTCTATACACAGTTTTTAATCTTTTATATATACAAATTAGAGTTAGGGTTTTTTATTTTTTATTTATACAATTTTTTAAAATTAGATTTAGGAAATTTTTATTTATACAATTTTTTAAAAAAATAGATTTAGGATTTTTATTTATACATTTTAAATTAGAGTTAGGATATTTTTATATATAGTTTTAAATTAGCTTAAGACACATTTTATTAATACAATTTTAAATTAGACCTAAGATTTTTATTTATATATTTTAGATTTTATTTATACACAATTTTAAATCAAATTTAATAAAAAAGAAAAATTCTTTTAAATTCCTAAGTTAGGTTTGTTTACAAATTTTAAGATAGGTTAAGTTTTAACTATACAAATGATTTTAAAAAATAGGATAAGTTAGGTTAAGTTTTATTTATACAAGTTTAGGTAGGATATATGGTTAAATATTTATTATGTGTACGTCCCCTCCTTTTTTATCTGTGAGTGATGTTTTTAATATATAGTGCATGTGTTATTTATTTATATATATTTTTATTATTGTTAGACGAAGAACACTGAGTGAAGAGTACAGCCGGCGCATGTGACGCGATGTTCGCTAAGAACGGTTCCACATGCGTCGGTGGAGAATAGGGTGGGTTTTTAGCTGGTATTCACCCGGCTAGCGGGTGAATCCAGCACACCTTCCCAGGCGTCTTTTGAAGATTTTCCCACCCACACCAAAAAAAAAGGTACACTTTGATCACTAATAAATGTATAAGGAAACGCAACCTCTTACTTAATTTTATTTGGTAAATATTTACTATCCTGCTTTCATTTATTTACATGGTGCTTTTTACAAAACCTTCACTACATTTCTTATTTAGTACCCGTGCGTTTAAATTTCTCTCTGAAAACAATCACGAACATGGCGCAAGGTCATTGAAACTTAAAGCATTGTCTTATGGGAAGTGTCGCTACTGGCTTATACTTATACTGTGACATTGTATTGTTGTGAGGTTTCATAGTGTTTGCATTGTTGTTTACTCATTTCCCATCATTAATATATCGGCTAGTGATTTAAAAATAGTGATTAACCGTAAACGTGCTGTTCACTTCGCGGAATGGAGTGATAAGAAACGTAAAATTATGAAAGACAGTGAAAAATCATACAAAGCTAATCGCGGGGTGATGTCGTTCCTCAAAAGGTTCCACATTCAAATCCTTAAGGTTGTTCAGCGGCTTGTGTCTTGCGTTCACACATAGTTTATTTCGTCAGTTTTACGGTTTATCGTACAATGTACAGTCTCTTTAACTTTTTAAATTCATCGCCCTACGGGAACCACGGAAAAGGCGTATCGGTTAATCAGATTCCGCATCAACACGACAAGCTTCTTTTGATTATTCCTTGAATGGGAAAACTCTCTCAGAAGATTCAGCAAACAGAAATACTATAACAATGAGTAGACCTACAGCAAGTCTTATTTAAACATATGTTAACTCATGGCGAAGTGTACTAAAACTTGGCAATCCACAATATGACTGACAACGTTGCAAACATGTTTGTATGGAATGGGTCGTTAGCAAAACGGGATTCGAAGGAAATCGGATCTTGCATTTTGAGATACATCACCTCTACATTTTGACCACTACCAGGAAAGGAGATTAATCGTTTGGTCAGACCGATGTACAGGCCAAAACAATAATTGGAATACTGTATAGTTATTTAGTGAAAATGCGTTATTTCGTCAAAAATTTTTGATAGCTGGCCATTCATTTCTTTCTTGTGACAGAGATTTCGCCCTTATCGAACGTGCCAAGTAAAGAGTGAAAGCCCAGGTGGAAGCACGTAACAATTGGTGCAAAACTAAACAAACCTTTGTTAGTCTTTGAAATGGATCAAAGTGATTTTAAAGACATTGAAGCGCTTTCACCAGAAAAACCTAGAAAAAAATCAAGATAACAAAATATGTCTGGATGAAGACAACTGCCCATGACCCACTAATCATGCATAATTTAAACTGATCATGTGACTGACACTAGACCTTGTTACGAGATTTGTATTAGCACATAAATTATTCAAATTAAACAAGTTTATTCTATCATAGTAAGTATGTACTATCTATGTACATTCCAAATGTACAATATTTATTGTAATTTTGGTAGAGATACTGTAAATGTAGCTATAACTCCGCAATTATGGCATTTAGGTATAGTTTATATTACATGAAAAGTAATTAATATTTCTTAAGGATTTTTGATCCTTGATTGATATAGGGTGATCCATTTGAAATAGCAAAGTTTATTATTTTTCCGGAAAAAGGACAAAAATGCGCACAAAAATTTATAAAAATCGTACAAGCCATTTCCGAGATAATTGAGGCATTCCATACATAAAACTCACTCTGCATATAGATAAATTAGTTTTTATGAACATAAAATTATATCTAGCATCTATAGTTTGCGATTGACAGGAGAGTTGTTTTATGTAAAGGACTTAAAAGCTATCACAAAATTTATCGAATGAAATCTTGTTAGTGAAAATCACATGTATCTATCCTGAACCCACTTAGAAGTTATATGCAGTCGTGTACACACATAAATACACACACTGCATATGCTTTGTGTTTGTCATAATTCTTAATTTGCATTTAGTTTCATGAGTTGGTATGAGGCAAACAATCAGAATTACGATGACAGTAAACACTAGCAAGCCCCTGCGACTCAAAACCAGATAAGAGTAAGAGTGTAGATGGAAAATAATTGGTGTAATAGCAATACATTCAATTTAAACAAATAAATAATTTTATGTGTCACGGTTTTATCAATTTATAGTGAAAGAATAAGTATCATCAAATTTTAAACTTCATATTATTTCTTATAACTGGTGGTTTGAATAATTTAGTCAATATGTAGTAATCCTTTTCTGTTGATTTTATTTCAACATAAGCTCTAAATATATGAACCAATAACATCCAAATTTTTTTAAATATACCAAATCCCCAAATTAAATAACTTCTTATCAATTTTCAAGCTCATCCTCGCTACACACAGATTCAGTAAATCATAACACAGATACCGCGTAAGGATCGACTTCAAAGGTTTGTTTCAAAACGGCGCTAAAAATCAATTCGGCATTACATACTACTTTCATTTTATCTTTTTTATTTCTTAATAAATCTGCAACTAAATGAAGATCGTCCTCATGTGTTATTATAAAATAACTGTAAGGAGAATTAACTGTGGTGATTTCGATTTGCGACGAACTTCTTCTGTGCTTTTCAACAATTCCACCACAACATTGAATTAGCTCTACGATAATTCGTTTACTTGGAAATACGCTAGGAGTTACAAAAAAAAATTTTCCATCAAATAGTTTGCTCCTGTTTCGGGTTTGAAACGTTTGGTCGATGTCACATTTATATTCGAAGTTAAATTCTTTAGAGTGAAGACTGTACTTATTTTCTGGCAAGAACTGATTGTTTTCGTGCGAATCTTTAAGCCATTGTTCAGATACGACATGGGCTTCTTTTGCAATTGCGAAAAAAAGTTTATTAGTCCGGGCTAATTGTGGCATAACAAGATGTGTAAAATCATGATGATCTTTTGCAATACATCCTCCCAATTCTCTGTAACAATGAGGATTAAGTCTATACAAGTTCACATTGTTGTATAATATCAATAAATAAGTTATTAACAAGAAGCGCAAGCATGATGAGAAAATCTGTTACGTCAATATACAATATGAAAATCAGCTACTAGAAAACTATTCATGTTTACATTTATTAACATTAAACTAGAATGAAATTGGTGGAACATCAAATAATAAGCAAAACCATTTGGATAAAAGTCAAAAGTAAAAACTTATTAATTCAGTTCTCGATAAGATTGTTATACAAAAAAAAATGAATAGAAAAATTCATTTGGAAATGCAAATGTTAAAAGTCCACAGCCTACATTTGCCGTCTACATATTTAAGTAATCCATCTATTTATTCTTTTAAAATGAATTTTGATACTCCTACAACTGTAAACTGATCAGTTTTTTTGTCAGGTTTGTTATAAGGTAAGTTCCTTCCAGAGTAAGTCCATTTCTCCACACAATTTTATGTTTTTCTCTGCCACCACAACACTCGATTTTTCTTTTAATATTTTTGCTTTTTTATTCTTTTTTTGAGATTATTTTTTCATTAAACTTTCTAAATAATACATAAGATAAATTATAAACAGTTCTACCACTTACTTGATCATCTGCTTCATCTTTACTGCTTCATTAACTAACGAAAATAGGATTTTATACGAGCAATCTGCCATCATTTCGTCACTTATATTATCATTTTCATCTGTAGAGTCTACTTTAGATTTTTTCGGTTTTTTTGGTGTAACTACAGGAGAGGCGCTTCTCTTTACCCTTTCATAAGATTCTTGAGAAATATTTATTGGGGCTTTCCAAGCCACTAAAACAAACCAACAAAAACTTATGCATATAGAATATGCAGAAGATTGATTTTATAATAATAATTTGTAAAGTAAAGAAATTTAAATGAAAGAAATTATTTCTTAGAATCTGCCCTGAAAAATTGCTAAAGTAAATGTTAAAACAATGATTTTGTGTTGAAATTGCATCCAAACTTACCCATTAAGTTAGGAACCAATTTTGGATCAAAACTGAAATTCGGTGGATTCGGAAATTGTTGGTAAATCTGATGTTCTAATTGATTTAATGCTGTAAAATGTCCCAACATTATGTCAGTCAACCACTGAACATTAACTACTGGAATCTGCCACTTTTTAGCATATGCACATTTCTTACCATCAGCTTTGGCAGATATCAATAGAGTATTATGTTTAGAAAAGTATGTTGTGCACTAAAAAATTAATAAACATCACTGCATACTAGAAAACTAGGTCCTCTTCCGCATCTGTCTGTCCATGAGTGATAAATCCCATAAAAAAACTGAATGGATTTTCACCAATAGAGAGAATCATGAGGAAGGATAGGTATATGATTTGTGAAGGTTTTATGTTAATTGGTTAAAATATGACAATAATTGTTTGAAGTTTTGGAAAAAGTGATGCCATCTGGGAGCTTTCATTGAAAGCACTGCCTAATACTTTTCAAATATAATAATGTTGTATATAAAAAGATATTTTAGTTTTTTTTCATGTTTATAATTTCTACATAAGAAAATTCAATGAAACATTACAATTTAAAAAAATTAATGCAGATATTATAGTACATTTAAATCTAATACAAATATTTGAGCATCGACGATCGACCAAGTCCATAGAATAACCAACATTTTAGAGAAATTATTAGAAGAAAAAACTATCTTTTTTTATGCGTTTGAGAAGGTTTGGAATTGAGTCATAATACATAAGCTCACGCTTCTCCTTCCAAAAAAATATTCACATATCCTCCACGACACTGCCATTCTTGCAGTACGAAAGAGCAATGAAAAAGCAACCAACAAGCTATAAAAAGATGTCCACTATATTCTTATTCCATACTCAAACTCAGCAAAATACTTAGATGCCAAACTTCGATGGAAATTGCATGTTAAAAAAAAATAAGCAAATTGTCGGTGTCGATATCATATTAGTCGAAACGTCAATATTAATCATTCTTTTAAAAAATTATTAAAAAACACACATACACATACATACATATATATATATATATATATATATATATATATATATATATATATATATATATACAAATTTCTTTAATTTTTTGTTTCTTAGACCTTTTTTGATATATTATTGCATCAAAATGTTCTTGATTTTAGGTATCTTGTGTTTTAAAATTGGTTTTTTTTGATAATTTTTAAAAGAAAGATTAATTTTGACATTTGGACTTTTCTTCAAGTCTTTAATATATAATATATAATATTTGAGCATCAGGCTGATGTGACCTTATCGAACAAAACATGTGAGCATAATAATATACTCTATCAGCCGTCCGTAGTAGATTACTACGTATTCTATGATTATAATTCTAATTATAAGAATAGTATGAATTTTCTCGTTCATATAAATTGTTAGAGGATGGTTAATGATGCACTTATTCATTAAAGATATTTAGAACCTAACCTAAATAACTAGAGAGTCTGTCTACCTTAAAAAATTAATAATGGATAACAACAAAAGGGCAGCAATATGATGTTTTTGAAGATCAAATCTGGGAAAAGTTAGAATCAGAAATTGGGTATTTAAAAATGATTAAATACAATACCTGCTGAAACAATAATTACAATGTAATAAGAAGGGATAAAACTAAATAAAACAAGTACTTGAAGCAAAATAAAAAGTCAAAAAGATACAATGTCAAAGATCAAACAAACAAAAGATATAACATCAAACAGCGGATAGAGATAATGCCAAAGATAGACAAATATGTAAAGAATTACAGAAAAACAAGATACAAGTATTTCAGAATTAAGTATTTACAAATATTTGCAAGAAAAAAATAATGTCCAGTTTTATGCAATTAAGGTATAAGTACTAATTTTTTTAAAAGTTTGATAAGATTTTTTAATAATAAAAATCATATATATTTTTGTTACCTTTGCTCCCGTATAATTAATCATTTGTTTAACTCTAGCTCTGTCATTTCCTTCAAATCCACTAATGGAAATTAGATGTTTTGCAGCTGGAGTAGTATCCAAATAAATGTTTGGCAGATGTAATGCAGTCCAAGGTGGTAAAACCTGTTTTCTTTGCATAACGTCACTAAGCCATATTATTGTAACACATCTTTTACAATCTCGAAGTGCTTGCATTACCACTCCATGTCGTTGAGTCTCACAAAGAACATGAGTTACTCTGCTGCAATATTGTTTTTCCACTTCACCTGCAATGATGAATAAGGATAAAGTTAATTAGGTATATGACAAAATTTGTTTAGCTATGAAGTATTGACAATATGTTTTTCCTTCTTGTGTCAGGTCTTAAATCTTCAGTTACAACAGTTTAACATCAGGTCTGAACTTCTACGTTGAGGAATTGTATAGGCAGAATCCTGTGGATAGTTTTTTATTGTCTTCCGACAAGTAGCCCATCGAATTTTGATTTAGGATTTGGTTCGATCTTGGGGTTGAACTCAGAACGATTCTGTTAACATAATGATATTCAGATTCTCCAATAAAATTGAAAACCTTATCAATGTTTGACTACTCAATGCTTGATCTTCGAAAAAAGAAAGTCAATTACAAAAAAGAACAAAGCTTTGCATGAATACGGCTCATACAATAACTCATTATTTTCCAGAAGTACCTTTTAATAAAGGTAGTAGTTGGCTGGATAATTCTTAGCTTCTCATTATAGTTATTTCTGAAATTAAATTAACACCAATGTACTCACCTCCGTGTTTTGCAATTTTTTCTTGCCAACCTGGTATTTTTTCTTCCAAGAAATCTTCTAGTTCAACAACAACAAAAACACATCCCAACAAAAATAAATCAGGTGGCACTAAAAAGGATAAGTTATATCAGAAAAATGTAGAGAATTATAAATACATTAAAGGTATAAACTTTATCAATTAGATGATTAATCTCTATACTAAGTATTACATAGTTCCTAGTTGGATTAGTGGGCAATCAGAGACTGTTGCGCATACAGGTCCACTTAAAATTATCAAAGTCCTATGTCATTTGAAAAGCTAATCAGACACCTTGGCTTAAACCACTCGCCAAACTGTAAGCTTACTACAGTGTTGTTCGAGCCTCGTACCACCAATAATGTGTTCTGCAGTTTCTTCCATGCATCAGCAGCATTACGGATCGTCCATTGCCAGGAGTTTCCATCCATCTCTGCAGAGTTTGTCTTGCGAGCAGACTACTATGAGATGTATTAACAATACTTTTGAATGCACCATAAATGGGTTCTAGACCTATTGGTTGTTTTATTCTGGTATCAGTCTGGCGAGCAAATCAGTTTCGTCATTGCCCCTTAAATAGTACATATTTTTGAGTCACTGAACTAATTGCTGTGATTTATAAAGCAGCATCAAGTCGAATACGAGCCCCATCCCATTTCAGTTGGACAATTGAAAAAAATTACTAATTATTGCTTTTTCAGCTATTTAAAACCGGCGATTTGTTTCGTTTTGAGCACTTTATATTTTCTATAAACATTTTAGATACTTTTACAAAATATGTTATAATTACAAACCAAAAAAAAAATCAAAAACCAAATGTAATCAGAAAAGCTTAAATATTAAACATACTTTTAAAAGTTACCATTGCGTAACATCCCCTTTATTTTTAATAACAGCCGTAATTCTTTGAGGCACGGTGTTTATTAAATTTTGAAGTAAAATCATCCCAAATTTCTTGTAGTCTTTCTTTTAATTCCATGACAGTTCTAGCTGGATTTGCACGCAACTGCTTTTTCATTTCATGCCAAAGTGTTTCTATTGGTGATAAATCTGGACTACTTGAAACCCACTCTAAAAGTGGAATATTGTTGTCTGAGAACCATTTTAAGCCCATTTTTGACTTATGGCATGTTGCTCCATCTTGCTGAAAAATAAAGGCTTTCCCAGCGGTTAAAGTTACTTCTCTTGTTGGCAACAATGATTCTTCTAAAATATCCAGGTACTTTTCAGTATTTACAATTCCGTTTATGAAATAGAGTTTTCCCACTCCTCTTGCAGATATCGAGCCCCACACCATCACAGATGCCGAAAATTTTATTTTTTGCTTCAAACAATCTGGATGAAAAGCTTCATTTTTTGTCGAATAACTCTACTTCGATCGTCACCCACGCAAACTTCAAAACGAGACTTATCACTCCAATGTATACGGCTCCACTGATCAAAATTCTAATTTTTATACTCTTTGGCCCATTTAAGTCTATTTTTCTTTTGGATTTGAGTCAATAATGGTTTTTCCTTGGTCTATGTAAAGAAAATTTAAACTTAGAAAAATATGCATTAAACTAAGATGTTACAAAATTCATCTTGTATGTCCGATATCCCACAGCATTACTCCATAGTACACTTAGTTGACCATAGTTAGCACGTCTGTTTTGTTGAATTATTCTTTTTAACGCTCGTTTATCGTCTTTCGATTTTCTTACGTACCGGCGTTTAGAGACAATCGAACCATTTGCTTTATACAAGCGACTTTATTTCAAACACTATATTTTGATACGTTTACAACTTTCGCGATTTCTGAGTTCTTTTTCCCATTTTTGAATAAGTTTATTATGATTAATCGAATTTTTTCATCAATAACTTTTTCTCTACCAATTTTAAAAATTATACTCACCTTATTACTTCAAAAATCTATCTGTCACTTAGAAAAAAAAACATTTTGTGGAAATGACTTACACAGTCTACTTTATTATTTGCGTATTTTAGATCTAATGAAACTTTAAACACAATTTTGAAAACAATGAACCCTTGTATATGCATAAAAAATTATTATCAACAAGACCTATCTATTTCCATTATATTAAATATAATTCAAAATATTTGACAATATTCATCCAAAACCTATTTTAGACGTGAAACTAAAAGTTTAAAACATTTTACTAACAGCTACATTTTGGCATTTTAATATAAAGTTTAATAATTTCGAATTTATCTAAGTGGGCCAACTGAAATGGGACGGGGCTCGTACATTGTGAGTTCTCCGTCAGTGGCAATGAAAAAAGCGCTAACAATAACTCTAGGAATAATAACCTTGATACAGTGAAAAATTACACTGAACAAGAACTTTCATAATAAATAATAAAATTTTTATGTACTCTACAAACAATTAAATAAGTTGCTTTCGTTGCATACCTTCAACACCAAGAGTGATACAATTTACACCATTGAAAATATATTCTTGTATATAAGCGAGGTTTTCAGGTCACAGAAAATAAATCATTTTCAATTGTTTATTCTTATAATAAATTTTGCCAGAGCCTGACCAACTATTATTACTGTATTGTCAAAGTATGAAGAGAAGAACAGAAAGTAAAGCAGGCAGATATATATATATATATATATATATATATATATATATATATATATATATATATATATATATATATATATATATATATATATATATATATATATATATATATATATATATATATAAAGAAACATAGGAACAGATTTCCGAATTGTGGAGCTAGATTGATTTTTTACTTTGGTTCTTCTCCTCAAAATAGAGAAATAGAATCGATCACAAGAACAAGTGAAAATGGGAGGGAAAATCCTTCTAGAAAAAATCCTACCAGGCAGATCACTGAATAAACAAGGACTAGAAAAGATGTATTAAGACAAAAAGAGAATAAAATAACTAGGTAATGGCTTCCAATATTTAACTGAAAATTGGAGACAAATTAGATACAATTGAGAACAATAGCTGAATTGAAGGTCGAATGGTAAATTAAGAGAAAGACCTTAAATTGTAAAAGTGTTGTGTATTTTCATCGATTGAGGAAAAAGGGAAGATCTGAAGAAAAAATACAACAAATAATTGTGTAAAAAGGAAACAAAGATTATTAAAAAGAAAATTTAGCAAACTTGTAATAGAAACCAAACAATGGAAATGGAAAATTGGAAAACGTGGGAAACAGAGAAATATTGAGTCAAAAATTTAAAAAAAAACGGACTTCAGTATTTGACATACTATAGGGACTGTCCGAATAGCTATTATTGCTTTGTGCCTAGTTGTTAAAAACAAGGACAAATTATTTAATATATTTACATTAAACTGATATGCACTACTTACATTTGAGATTTGGATTATGCCCATAAAATGGACCTGGACGATGCTGTAAAGGTGTAAGTGCCGGTTTCGGACAATTATACTGCAATTTAGGAGGTTCAGTCGTGGGTGTAGATGGAAGTAGCTGAGCGCCAGGAGGTTTAATTATTTCACCATTTGGACCATTAATCGTTCTCCTCTGCAACGCTATGATTTCTTGTGGTTTCGAATTAATAGCAGCATTATGTTGGGCCGTCATTAATCTAATATCAAACATAAGTTGAATTAAATAAATATTAATTCCTTTATTCATCTGTTAAGTTAGATTATACTATTTTAGACGAATAAAAAGAAAAAAAATAATGACCGGTCGTGGGAAACGTTGTAGAGGATTAGGAAAGGGGGGAAAGGATATAAGCTATACGTGGAAGAGAAAAACATATATAGGGATTTCTTTGTGAAAAAACTGATGGAGTTTTGAAAGTTTTTTGGAAAATGTTATTAGAGATGCCATAACATAGTCTACATCGTATTCCTGTATCCTACGTATATACAAAAAACGGTATATATATATATATATATATATATATATATATATATATATATATATATATATATATATATATATATATATATATATATATATATATATATATACATTTATAATGTGCGTTTGCTTCATGACACTGCTTCGCTTTCCAATACTACCGTATCTGAATGTACCTTCACAGAGATTGAACACCCCCATATAGCCGTTCTGAATAGTCTGAGGAAACAAAGCGAAATGTATTGAAAAATGATCACAATTTTTTTATTCATGACCTTTTTCATATGTTAGCCTAAGAACTAATGGACGTCACTACGTATATATAGAAATACAACTGTGTCATGTGAACAGTTTTTCCCTCTCTTGTAAAAGTTGGGGTTCAGCACATGTCAAATATTACAAGACGAAAATTTTCAACGAAGTCTCATACATTTTGAATAATTTTGGTAAATGTTACCTTAGAGTACCCGCGGCAGATGGTTCCTGTATAGTATCAGCTCTTTGAACTCCCACTGATGAACCACCACTTTGTAGTTTTATACTCAACATATTAGCAAGGGCTGTTTTAGTTTTAGCATTGACTACTAAAGGATTTTGGATAGTTCCTTCTTGTACATGTGGCAAATTTGTTGTCGAATCGGCAATAGGAGGTTGACCAATTGGTCGTACAACTGGGGGTTGTTGTATTGTTCCTGCTAAAAAAAACACATTTCTATGCACTACTGAAAACTATGAATTACGTTGAAACTATTGTAATTGGTCCTAATTCACACATTTTTGGGCATCAGCATGACGACATATAGATTTTTATTTTTTTTATATTACTCAGAAGTAGAAAAATATGCTTCAATAGGAAGCTCCTATAATGAATATTAGGGGTTCCTACTTTCAAGAGTTAATTAGAAAGATAAATGCTCTATGTAGTGTAAGGTTTGTTCCCATTATTTTTGTTAAAGTTGATATTTTTGCGTGTACTGAAGATAAAATTTACAATCATAACCAAACTTTGCTGAATTTGTAATATGCATATTTTATGTGAATCAATGGCTGGGAAATGATAAATGAAATAAATTATTTAACATAATTGCCAAATAACTATTTAAGCAAGGCAATAAGCTTCATAAATAAATAAATATATATGTACACACCTTGCTGCTGAGCCAAATGATTTTTTTGTGCTTGTTCTCTCTGCAACTGTAATTGTTGCAATCGGAACTGTCTGAGTTGAATTTGTTGCTGTTGATTCTGATCTGTAAATTGCCCGGCATTCTGGTTTATAGGGCTCAACCCAGGTGCGTGTTGCATGTTTTGGGCAAGACTGGGTTGCGTCAAAGTACCCGGAGTTATATTTTGTTGTTGTATATTAGGAGGAAGAACAATTCCTTGTTGTTTGGCTTGTTGTTGCAACCACTGTACCTGTTGCTGAGTTGTTAATCCAGGTGGTACGTTACCTATAAAATTATTTATCAAATACGCGACTTTTACACAGATTAACAAAATGCACGTTTGTACATCCATTTTAGTTCATTCTTATATTAGATTTCTGAGCCAGTTAATTTGGAGTATTATTTAAAGTTGATTTCCAAATATATTTTCTTTTTGGAAAAAAAATTCATACTCATTTTCCATCTTAATTTTTCATTTATAGAATCAAGATAAAAAACAAAGTTTAATAACCGATTACAAACGATGACAATCCACCTGTTTCTCATAACAAAGAATCTAATAATATTGGTTAACGTGATGGATGTTGTTATACAGAAGAGTAGAAAATAGTAAAATAGAAACATTTATTCGAGTGCCTTAGATTTTCAAAGATGATTGACAATGTCGCAGACTTGAGAAAATTTTTTTAAATGCAAAATAATCGCCATACTCGAGCGTATTAGATTATTATACGGACGGTTCAGATTAATATCTTTTTCAAAATCTGACGATTACTTGGAAGGGTTTCATGAATAACTGTTAAAGAAAAAATCCCAAGATTTTTTTATTTCAATATATAGTATAGTATGAAAAATTACGTGAAATTGTCTTTAAACAATAACGAGAATGAAACTATAAGTCATTTTATTTTAGCAAATATTCATCGTACTGCGCAACAAAGTCATAGATTATAGGATATTGTACAACAAGTGGGAAAAGTTCAACTATTCTCAGGTGTTTGGAAGTTTCTAATAACCCACTATTAAGACAAGACCTTCACCACACGTTTACCCCCTATACTTTTTCAACTTCTGCACAAATTTAAAGAATACAAGTATATCTAAACTGATATATATTTTATTTAAAATTATAGTTGCTGGTGAAATTTTGTGTGTTCAAACTCGGAACGTCATTTCTCTTTATTAACTTTTAGTATAGAATTCGATCGGTTTTTTTTTAATATACTCTACGATATATGATGAAAATCGTCACTACTGTCAGTATCTATATTATTTATTATAAACAGGTATTTATGACTTGTTAAACTAATATTAATTGTGGTGTAGACAAAGTACCGTAAGAAAAAATATTTCTCAGAGTATGAGTAATACACATGGTTTTGAAATAAAGGATTCTATTAGAAAAAAGCGATTGCAGAAAAAAATTCTATCACGCTCGAGAATCTTAAATCAGCATTTATTTGACAAATTTTCCACATCTATACACCGTCATGTTTTGCTTAAACCGTCATTTATGTACTTTAATTCATTTTAACACGGTCGAATATTTCTGACAATTAATTTTTATTCTGGAGTGATCCAATATCACAGCCTTCTGGATGTCGGCGAAAATGTTTTTTTTTTGTAATATCAGTTTGGAGACGCTATCGTGCAGTGTCTGAGGCACGACGCCAGTTGGTGACATAATAAATGATGTTTGGCCAGTTGCTCGTGGTGTTTGTTGAGAACGTTGTAAGTGTTCGGACTCTTTTATCAACTACCACGATGTCAGGTCTGTTATTTATCACCTATCTATCGGTGGTAAAGGACCTATCGTCGTAGAATCTAAAATTTTCATATTCAAGCAATTTCTGCAGCTAGTATTTGTAATAGGTGTATAAGTTTTGAGATAACCGAACTTGTTAGCCAGTTTCTAGCGAATGATTTTTGCTAACACTTTCTGCATTTATTGGATTGAGTGTTTGGATATTTAATCACATTCTTCTTGTTGTTAGTGTTGATAATTTGATCCTGGATAGCCATCATGAGCATTCGATATCTGTGTAGTGCATTTTGTTACCATTGTTCCAGCTTCTCGGTGTCTAATATTATCTTGAAGTCTGATTGCTTTCTTCCTGAGTACAGCCATTGCTTCTCTTTTTTGACCTATTCCATTATCTTTGGGGCTTGTGTCTTTTTCCTACCATTTTGTTATTACTAAAATCATTTGATTTTAGTATGAAAATTTTTATTTATGAGGTTGAATGCAATAAAAAATCTTTGTTAATAAGTAAAATGTATTGCTACAGATTTTCAAAACTAATAAAATTAGCTTGTACACTCTAAATGATCTTTAAAATGGTATCAAAATCAAAAAATCAACGCAAAACTGAGACAAGAAATTTTGTCATACTGATTTTATTACAGTATCAGTTCTTCTATCGTCTGTGTACAGCTAACAACAATGCCTGATGTTACCGATGCTAAAATAGGTTATATTTAATTTTAATGGGTTAGCTAATGCTATCAATACCGATCCTGAAAATATTCTGGAATGGAGTGCAAGCAAGCAAGCCCAGGCTACTGTTTTTACAAAGAAGGCTTGGCACTGCGGCTTAGGATTTGGTCCTGTCTAGACATAAAATATCACCATCGCTGCAAATTCGCTTGTTGGGTGTTGATGTAAAGCTGCATTTGTCCATATTTGAGGTATTGCTCGCAAATTTGGAGCTTGGCTCCCAAGCATACACTAACACTGAGGTTGCTCGATTCAATACCAAAGAGAGCAATTCGACTGATACTACCACGGCAGATGCGCCGAGCCGTCCAAGCCGATGATAATCCCATCTGGAACAGGATTTGTAAGACCTACTCGGCAGGCAGAAGTGGCTCATGAACACCGAGTTGCCAGAACGTCAATATACCAGGACTCCTTTTTTGTAGCAGTTAAAAGTATGTGGACTCAGCTACCAAGACCCTAACACTACAACCTACAGAAATTCGGCATCACCATAAGGCAGACACCAATCGAACTACTCAAGTACTTGGTACCTATTCTCTATTAGGTACATATATTATCTTTAATATATGTGTTTAACCATAACACTATCTAGATTTTACTATTCAGTAGCTGGAAAAAAAATTTCATTAGACCAAGTTCGATATGAAACCAAGCAACATTATTTTTTGCAGCATCTGGTTATTGATAAAACGAGTAAAAATGTTTCTGAGTCTTTAGCCTCATAATCCTAAAAAATTCTTAAACTCTCTAGTTCATATGCAATATTTTTATATACCTTAATTAATAAAAATTCGTGGAAGCTCACCTCTTATCAAAATGTGACTGCCCCCCCTTTGTTGAACTTGCTTTAATAACTGTCTCTGACGCTGTATTTTCGCTACAAAAATGGCTTGTTGTTCTGGTGGCATCTTCTGTAATTCTTGGTGAGTCCTGGCATCAAGTTGAATAAACTGTCTTTGTGGTACTGCATTTCCTTGTTGAGCAGTGGGAGACCATTGTAACCTTGGACCACCATGCTGAATTTGATATTTAAATTTTAAACAATAGTACAATGATTAGTCAGGGATTCATGAACAAGCCATTAAAATTTACCTCTCATATGATTTAATTGACTTTGGCCAAATACAAAATGAACTTCATATAAAAAATATGTTAATAATAATGTTTTTTTTGGTCTAACATTACATCTTGTATACTTATAAACGAATTACATAAACAAACTTTTACTCAATATTTTTTTTTTGTAAACAGAAATTGAAATATTAGCCAGTTACATAACTTTATGATGTTTTCTGGGATAAATGATCCTGTTTTAGGTCTCTGTTAATAAATAATGGATTTTTTAATAGAAAATGTTATCAATGTTTTAACCTATTTTCGGTTTTTATCAAAATATAATTTGATATTGACAACTCAGAGAATTATATAAATCAATATATCTCCTGCCATATGAATATCAAAATATATTCAATTCAGTGAATCAAGTTCACATCTCTCGTAGATATAAGATTCTAAAGCGATTGAGGTGCGATGGCAGTTAATATCTTCTATCAAAGGTACCATCGCTAAATTTCAAAAATCATTTCGCATTATTTAGGGAGCCACGAAAATTTTTGTTAGTCAATAACCAACGACTCCTTTGAATTAGTCGTTGTTTCTAAACAAGTATTTTCGGTATAAAATATAAAATAGAATACATAAGCAGTGAATATGATTACCGAAAATACTGTACTGAAATCGTGCACTCCACGGACCGTGAAGCTAGTCCTGTTCTATTATGTTTTTTATATTACATAATTATTTCTTATATTTTTTGGTGTTTTAGATGATGGCTTCACTTTTATTTCATTAATAGCTAAAAATTGAAAAAGCAAATTATTTTAAAATTTACCAATGAGAATAAATCATTAAATAAACTATGTAAGAAATCTAACAACACCAGAGTCTGAATATTCGAGATTTTCATATCAGGCTGGATTACTGCAACTGGCTATTAAATATGATACACCACTATCCTAAAATACTTTCACGAATTTTGTGGACAGATGAGTTTCATAGTAATGGTAGAATAAATCGCTCTAAAATGCATTACTGGTCTGAAACGATTCCCCGTTGGATGCAGGAGATCCAACATCAGGTTCGTTGGTCTGTAAATGTGTAGTGAGGGATTCTAGGCAGACAAATAATTGAGTCATTTTTTTAATGAAGCAGTTAATGAAGAAAGATATTTAGAGTTTTTAAGAAACGGTCTGTTAGTTCTCTTAGAAGATATTAGTACCCTTAACCATTCGTCGAGACATGTTCTTACAACGTGATGGTTGCCTGACACATTATTGCATATATATTCGGCATTTTTTACATCAAACATACCCTGATAGGTGGATAAGACGTGGAAGTGTATTCATTTGAACACCCAGATCCCCAGACCTAACTTGCTTATATTTTTTTGTGGGGCAGAAGGATACAACAGGCAATACGAAGTATTTCAATGGCATAAATTGAAACTACTATCCTATCCATGTATATAAAATGATGGAACGACATTTTGAACGCCTAGGGCGCCACTAATTACGTAGTTAGTTAATTGTTAAATTTTTTACATGGTTTATTCAATGATTTCTTCTCATTGTTAGTAATATGTATTAGCTTTACATTTAGATGACGCCATCTAGCGGCAATAATAACATTATTATTAGAACAGTTTAAATTACTACAGGTAGGCAAGTGTAAAAACTTTCTGTTCAGAAAAAATTTTTTATTTTCGTTTGGGCGAATCAGCCTAATAGACTTATACAAACAAATTCTCGTCGTTTACACATTTCTTAAGATATGTAGGGACAGAACAAAAATATCGTCACGATTTTCACTATTTTAATTTTAAATAAGTTTAGTTTTAAAAGACCTACTTAAATTTTCATGCTTCTAATTCAATTTGTGAAGAGAAATCATAATAACTAAAGTATAAGAAACATATATGAGACTGGAAAATGCGCAAAATTTGTTGAAAAACCCTGTTATCGTATATAAATAGCCACTTAATTGGGCAAATTTTGTTATTTTAATTTCATATTTTCAAATACGCCCTCTAGTGATAGACGTAAAATTCTGAAAATAATTTCCGCTTGTTTTTCAGGTCATTTTTTTTATAACTGTTTTCCCCTGAAGCTGTAATATAATCCGTTCCTGAGACATGGTCGATGGCCGTTTTTAGTTGCCCACACAGTACATATGGTAAGTAAAGGTGTTCTACATTTTGATGTTCAGGATGTTTTCTATTTGTTAAGTGATCATTATATTTGTTTAATCTCATATTTTTAATATGTTATTTATCAAATGTTTGAGATAATTATTTCCTCTAAATGCAGTTTATGTTTTTTCAATAATTGTGTATCTTAATTCAGGATATGGTACTTGGATAGCTCTATCAGCCAATCTAATAATCACTGATATTTTTTCATCAAAAGGATTAACTTGAATTGGAGCTTGATTATCTTAAGGGTCATTACAGTACAAATATTCCTATTACAATTGTAAAATTATTATTAGAGCTGTATAATCAACACTCACCTCAACGTACTTCAAATTTAAGGATGAAGTAGGTATAAAAATAAATTAATGGGTGGTTAGCCATGTCTAAGCACAATTAGTAATGGAAGAACTTCTTAAGCAAATCCAAAAAAAAGACATAAACCAACTGACAAAAATCTATAGTATTGAAATTATTATCAAAGTTACAAAATGTCAGGTTATATTCTGATAAAAACTGAAATTATAAAACGACAAAAACTTTCCAATATTGTAATTGTATTTTTCTGTTGAACAAAATGTATATTTCAAGACCAAACTCTTCAGCATTAAAAAAATATAGAACTTTTTTCGTAAACTAATTTCTACTCCCGATAAATTTTTCTTAAAAATAGATTTCACACACACACTAAAAATTTAACTTACCTGTTGAATAACATTTACCGGATGTCTAATTATTTGTTGCCCAGAAATTTGAGTGGATTGTTGAGTCCAAATGTGTTGATTAATTTGTGGCCGTTGGCCGGGGTTTTGGGATGTTGATTGATTGATGAGTATCTGAGAACCAATGTTTGGTTGTTGTTGAAATTGTGTTCTAACTACTTGAGGCAAACCTGGGGCCACTTGTTGATTTATCTGAAAAATAAAATTATTAGAACTAGAAGTGAAAATATGTTTCTTTGTTCAAGCCTGCACTTCATTACACTAACAATACATACATGAGAAGTTGCAAATAATGTAATTATATAATTATATATACATTTTGAGAAACGAAATGTGGAAAACCAATTAGACTTTTATCAAAAACGAATGAAATGATATGAAAGAAAAATAAGTTAACAAAATAGCTAACAACAAAAGCAGGTTATTACCAATGTAAAATATCAAAAATTGAGGTAAAACACTAACAAAGAAAAAGACAACATATCGATGCTCTGAAAAAAACCGGCATATCTGCAAAATGCGTATATTTCGAATTAATTTTACGCAAAAAAAAGATAACATAGTATAGTAAGAATAATTCATCATGAAGTTATGATTCACATCAATTTTCGCTTTAAAAGACGATTCTTTTTACTTGTATCTCGTCCCAAGTGTAATAGTTCACAGTTTTGTGAACCTTTAGCTCAATTGTTAAATTGTAAACGAATATTTGAAATGAAGTACTAGGAAGATGTCTGTTTCTATTGACATGACAACACTGCATGTAGGTCTGTCTGCCAACGACGCTTGGACCTGTGGTTATCCTATCATGCTTTTTTTCTGTCTGAATAAACCCGTTTCTAGAGTATGTTTTCATCATATTCTGTCATATTTTGGTAAATTAAACAATCATCACACTGATCTTACTTCGGTGTGAAGAAAAAGATTGTATGAGTTGAGAAGAATTTTGCCAGTAGCTGAATCCTGAGAGGTTTGACCCCTTTCTCTTAGATAATATTCGTGAAGTTCCAAGATAGATTTTCCACCATCGATATACCACCGAGAACTTTGAGATCTGTGGTGAAGACTAGTGATTTTTTCTCTTGGTAATAATTACAAAATAGCCACGTAAATGCCACATGACGATTGACTCAACTATAAGATATGATAGTTCAACATAAAAATAGACGGGAGACAAATTGTTTATGAAATAAATGCAAAAGCTCAAATTCTGCACATATGCCTGTTTGATTTAACAGTGACGATATTTTAAATGAACACAGATAAATGACTACCTATAAAATTAAGGACTTTCCTATGTTATTCCGAAACTGTTAACACAAAATGTAGAAATCTACTTAAAGTATTATCTAGTTTTCAATGTAACATGCCATTTGAAAACCAGACCATCTAGACCTACTTGAAGGTAATACTATGATAAGCCACCCCACGACGATCATCATGATGCTCTATACACAGACTATTGATGATACGAGAAATCGATTTATCATATCTATTTTATGCGGAAACATTTACTTCCGGAGATACCGGAAGTGGCCATTAGCTCAGGAAGGCTAACAGATATTGAACCATCGGTAAACTTTGTTCGATAGATCTCATCAAGATCTATCTTTGTGTGAAAAGTCATGATGATGAAGAGTTTCTTTAAAAAAATTATGCAAATGCATCATTTTTACCAATCTAACCTTCCAAAAATTACTAAATTTTCGTGTTATCTATTGATTTTTCATGAAAATAAGAAATATTTGGAACTAAAAGGCTGAATCTACAACTCCTATACACATTCGAAACAAAAGAACAATCAGAACGATGTACTGAAAAGGGATAACCGGCTCCAAAGGCAAAGACAGACAGCAACTGTAGACAAGGTCATGCGCGCGGAACAATTTTTATTGACTATATTGAAAAAGGAAAAACTATCAACGGCGAGTATTTTGCGAACTCATTGCAACTTTTAAGCGAAGAAATCAAGCCAAACGGCCTCATTTGACTTGATAGAACGTGTTGTTTCATGCTCCCTAATCGCCAGATTTAGCCCTCTCGGATTATTTTCTGTTAACAAATTTGAAAAAATGACTCGGCGGTCAAAGAATTTCTAAGAATGAAGAGGTCGGCAGTTAATGGCTATTTTGAGAAGCTTGACAATTCTTATTATGAAAAGGATATCTAACTTATTGAACATCGTCGGGAAAAGAGTATTGAGATAAAAGGAGATTACGTTGAAAAATAAACACATATTTGTTTTCAAAATTTTTTTGTTTTCTTTGTTAGGCCAGGTACTTCTAGAACCATCTTCGTACAGAACAGAAACCAATTAAATCTAGTGTACAATATAAAAAAGTATTTAGTCCGGTCTTGTACCTCTTATATACAGATGTACAAAAACTAGAAACTAAACTATTGCTACTATAGCTGATGATACAACTATTTTAGCAGTAGAAAAAAATAGTGAGGAAGCCACTAAAAAACTACAAACAAATGTCAACAAATAAATAATTGAACTAAAAAAACTAAAAAAAAATCATACGAAATCTATACAAGTCAATTTTACCAATAAAGTATGTTAATATATACCAGTAAATATTATTTGGCATAAATCTCAATGAAAAGCTCACGTTAAAGTCTCTACATAATAAGCTTTTGCCACACAAGCAAATATTAAAGATAGTATGGATTCTAATATAACGTTTAAAGGAACTTTGTCGATGTTCCCTAGTATTTTCATAATAGTGATCTTCGTAGGGACATGACGATGGGAACTATTGAATAATATATTACCAATTTAGCCAAAAGGTACAGAAAAAGGCTTCATAAATATGTGAACTACGAAGCAATCCAGTTGCTAGAGAACAAAGGAATTTAAAAAAAAAGAGTTAAAAAGACCAAACAATTTGAAATGGTGAAATGAAAACGTTAGAAGCAGAGCATATAGTGCATTTTTATATATTAACTTTAGTTTAACTTTAAGTTTAAACAGCCAGAACATAAGGAACACTGCTGAATACACCTTAGTTTAAGACATAAAAGGTATTAATTTAGGTTTGAATAAAATTCCTCATTGGTCTATTTTGACAAAATTATAATATATACTCAAAATACCCAAAAGGTATATAATATAAAAGAAAACATAATGATACTTATCAAACACACAATATTCGATATTTTTTATTTAAGTATAATTTAAAATTGTACTAATTCATATTCTTGAAGCATATTTTGCTCACATTAATATCACAAATGAAAAAAAGATTAAAAATTGTTTTTTTAAACTTGTTGAAAGTACGGCAAGGTTATGTATTGGTATTATATCAAACGACTTATTTGAAATATTTACATTACTTGGCAATGTGCTAATTTATTTGTTGATGTTACTATCAATGATAAATACTGACCTCATTACATCATAAGATGCACTAATATAACGAACTGATTTTCCAATTATAAAACTTCAATTTATACGGAATAAAAATAAAAAAGGAATCTATTAACAGAAATTATTTCTTGTAGGAAATACTATAAGTAATTTGTAATTTCGAGCACTCTGAAAAGATCTATAAACTAACACCTACTAATTTCATTATAAATAAGTATAATTAATCAAAAACCAATGTATTTTATAGTTGTAATTTCATTTTATATTTTGAAAGTTTTTGTTTCATTGTAAGTTTTTATAATTACCAGTAACTTGTCTGGTACCATGTTTCCATACCCAATAGTCTAGGCTGTTTTTAAAACCGTAGATAAACGACAAAATCACAAATTATATTGAATGTTAATGTAACAGAAACGATATATTAAGATAAAGTAATTGAGTAATTTATGTAATAGGATGCTATAACACCAAAAAATAAAAACGCTCACCAAACATTGTATCTTTTTTATGCGATAACATTAATTTTGCTAAAAAACTCTCTTTTGTAAAAAAAATTGCCATTTAACATATATAGAAATTTAAATTATTGACCTTGTCAAATTCATAAAAAACTAGTTTCGTTGATCTCGTCTGCATAGCCTAAGGTGTCAATTGGAGTAAAGTAAAATAAATAGACTAATTACAATGCATTCAGTAATAAAAGAAAATAGAATAAACTTTTATGGCTGTCTTTCAGTCGTTTCAGTTTTTTCAAATCTTTCAACTAATTCTAGCTGTCATAGGAATACAGAAAAAGAGATTATTTTTATATTAACAGGTGTTAAACTGACACTCTATTATTATGTAATGGAAAAGCTTATATCGTGAAATAATACAAATTTACTATTGGAAGGTGAAAAACAAAAAAAATGTACTAGCCCTTCCCCCACGGACGACGCTTTTGAAAGTGCACATGCCATCGATCCCTAAATTGATTCGGAATGTGACCCGCGATCAAAGCTATTTAGTAGAAACCCTAAACATTTCAGTGTGAGCTATATTTTAGCTTGAATCAAGCGTTACATAACAATCTTTACAAAATAAACGCCTCATTCGCTAACACTGGAAGAAAAACAGACTCGTATACGGCTTTCTTAACATTTGGAGCGTTATACAGGGTGTTTTCTTCTAGGATAGGTGGAACACTGAAAAATAACTGGTATTTGCTTACTAAAACATTTTCGTAACGTAATTTAAAGGTTGCAACAGCATCTTCCAGTTTAATATATTATTTATTGAACTATTTCAAGGTAATATTAAGAATGATTGCTAATTTTCCGGTTACCACTATTCGATTTACAGCGAAACCTTACCTGCAGTCCGTGCATACGTAAAGGGTTTTCCAATAAGAGGTGTTATTTTGATATTCAAAGAAAAATGCCATTTTTTGTGATAAATGATCGGATTATTATTTCATTATAAAGAGGAAGGTATGCCATTAATAATGGAACACAACATCAGCCAAATGGCCGCCACGACTGCGCTTACAGGACCATATCCTTTTCATGAAATTTTCCGTAACCAAATTTTAAAGCGGCTGCCCTATGTCCTCGATAACCTCACGAATTCCACCTTTGAGGTCTTGAATCGATGCTGGACTGTTGGCGTAGACCTTATCTTTCACGTGGCCCCAAAGGAAAAAGTCGCAAGATGTTAAATCACAAGATCTCGGTGGCCAATTGTGATCAACTCTTCGAGAGATAACACAGTCCGGAAATTTTTCCCGTAAAAGATCGTAGCGCCGTCCTGTTGAAAGTAAACGTCATCCTATCCATAGTCATAAGGATTTGAAGGTAAAATCACATCTTTGTATTTTTGGTAATAATGCTTTTGTAAGTATAGAATACGCCGACACTTTTTTAAAGTTTCTTTAGAAAACAAAAACACTTTCTCTTCTCGTTCCTAGGCACAAATCCCATACTTTAAATTATCAGCCATACTGATGAAGAAATGAAAATTAAATTAATAATCAACAAATAAAATGAAAACTTCTATTTTCAACAATATGTCTTAATACTTTCAACATACAACTCTGGAGAAGATTAGAAAAGTATTTGGCTGTGAACCATTGGGCCAGGTGTGCCTTTATGTTAGTGAAAGGAACTAAATCTCTACCACCTCCATAACAAAATTACAAAATATTTTCTTAAAAGAGTACGGAAATACCATATAATAAATCAAAAGAGAAAGGGAGAAACAGAGTAAAAACTACTACTCACTCTAGTTCATGATTTATAAGCACAGACACTACATTATGGTTTCGCTGTATACCGAAAAAAAATAGCAACCATTTTTAACATTAGCTCAAGATAGTTCAATAATGATATATTACAATGGCAAACACTGTAAAATACTTAGAAATATGTTAAAGTATGAATCAAATAAGAAAAACACAGGCACGTCATACCTGACAAAGAGCATGAGAATATTCTCATCCCTTTTGTACACTGCATTTTTAATACATTGGCATTCTTACAAATTTTCCGTATTCTTATTGTGTAGAACATGTTTTGCTAAATGACCCCAGGTAGTTTTTGAATTGATATTGTTTGAAAAATAAACTCTAACGGTTTTGGAAGTCATCATGGCATCAGTGCGTCTGTAGCTCTTAATGTGCACAGACATTTTTCCTGCTGGGAACAATTTGACCGAGTGTGACCACAGTGTTGCCAAAGTGACCAAAAAACCATTTGTCAAACAATGTCAAATAAAGTAGCGCTTGTAATTTCTTCTGATAAATGCACAGACGCTATGCATAACAGAAAATCTGAAATTAATGCACGTATTCTACTAAAATGTGAATTGGTAAAAAATGGCAATAACAAATCGATATCAGCTAAAGCGTGCTTGGACAAATTGGTTATGCACCTCGTTACGCCGATTTGGTATGTTGTTCCAAGGAGCTTACACTCCGAAATAATTTACGAGCCGGAATCAATACCATTTTAAACAAAGATGTTTAGGTATGTGACGAAGAGAGTCGAGTTGCCGACCAGGAAAAAATGCGGTTTTTGCAAGCTGGGAACTGACAGGAAGACAAAGTCCCTTTGTCCATCGTATGACAGACCGATGTGCGATGAACATCGAGCATATATATGCACTAATTGTGCCGGTCACGAATAATTTTTCAGCTCGATATGTATATTCTACTTGTTTATGATAATATAATACGAATAAATAATTTTTTAGTCTGAAAAACTTTTAATACTTTATTTCACACCTCAAAACTCATTAACCTCACTTAGTACGTTACAAATTCAATCTAAATATACTTTTTGGAAGCCACGTTGCAAAACTTATTGCAATTTTTGGATGTTAATTAATTGAAAAAACATTTTTATTATGAAGAGGATATCCTAATCTTTGTTTTCCCGTAAGATTTGAATCGATACATTAAAAAGAACGCAATTAACAGCTGTTTTTATGCATCGGAACATTTTGACCCCATGTGACCATTACGTTATTTTTAGGAGTTGTGACCACTTCCGGTTAATTTAGAAGTTGAACAGAAGTGGTCTCATTTACATGGATATTTTATTATTGGCAGTCTTTTACCTTTTATACCGTGATGTTGCAACCTTTAAAATCAGCATCCATGGTTATTTTTCCAATTTTATAGAGGTACATTTTAACGTATAACGGCAGACGTCGTAAAATACTATGAAAATTTATTCTATTTTTACACCTAAGGGATCCCAAACCTGCCGCAGTCAGGCATAGCTATCACCCATTGCTTTTGTAATGGGTATAGAAGTCTCACTGGATGAAATTTCAGGTACCGTAAAGTATGTGTTGTCAAATTTAAGCTGGCTCTTAGACTAAACATTACCAGAAAGAGCAGACTACTGGTGTGATTAGAATTCATAACTCAACATTACCAACACTTTTGAACTTGAATTTATTGTTTGGACAGCAACACTTATTCGAGATTTTATAAGATTACAACCGAAAAAGTGAAGATTTTTATTTTTTATGTCCGTTAAGGTTCTAGCGCTCTTTGTTAGTAGGTACAGGTGCAAAAGCTCTGATTCTTTAGACTCCGATTTTAATCCTTTGAACTACACAGTTTGGTCGTATCTTAAAGAAAAAGTTTAAACTACTACTTGCTCACGTCAAGAATTGAAAAACATAATTCAACGTCACTTTAATAACCCCATAGCTGACCTTAAATCGTTTAAAAGATTTTCATTTTACTTCTTAGTCTTTATTTTGATTTTCTTCTTGTGATTTTTTGTTTAATTAATAAGTTTTCACTACTTCATACCAGCATCGGTTATTACTTCATAATTTTCAATTCAAATATTCCGAAAACGGTACACAGTATCGAGAAAAGTGGGAAAAGACGTCATTTACACAAGAACAAATCATTTTTCATCAATGAAGGGAATTAAAATTGCGACAAACACGCCAGACACACCTCATCAGCGGTGATCCTTAATCAGGACACATATCCTAGCAAAATTTAATACCTCCTCTTGAAAAAAAAGCGAATGAATTTTACTTTATTATTAATTATTTCGTTAACAGAATTCTATTGATTTGTCGACGCCACTCGCAATATCTTAGTTCAAAGCAGATCAGAATATTAGATATGATTCGTCAATCGCCTGCCGCAGTGTGCACATTAAATGTGTGCACTTTTTCTGACAAAGACAATTTTTCTTTCCTTTGCTTATAACAAAAAATTACTAACTATCGAACTGAACATCAAATAACTGTCTGCATGATGGGTACCACGAATTTAAAGATATTTCCAGTTATTTTCAAATGCAGTATAAAAAATACAAAGAAAATTTTAGATTAGTAACAAGTCATGGATCTATGGCTATGATGTAGAAACCAAAATGCAAAATGAAATTGAAGACGTTAAGTTTTATAGACTACATGCAAAAGGGAGCCAAAAATATAGGTGCTTATTATGCCAATTTGGTTCTAACATTATAGTAGGCGGCAAGTTTAGGCCCCCAGTGTTACCGGCTATTTCCTAAGTAAAAAATACTTGCTTTGTGAACTTGGCCAACTAAAAACAAGTGTATAAATTACGAAACTAAATGCAAAAGATAAATACAAACGTACTTTTGAAACATTGTAATGAATTAGTTATTGATGAATTCAACTCGGCAAAAGGCAGACGTATTCATTTTAAATTTAAAATGTGTTGACAAAGTATTAAACTATTATTCTTATATCTATGAAGACAATTTTTGGAAAGGGTAAATACTCAGCATTAGAGTATATTATTAATTTTAATTTCTTGATAAGATCCTTCAATTTCTAACGCAGATTGATTGTTTGATAGGACAAAAAGAATTTTTGGGCTTGGTCGTGTGATAGCCCATTTTTTACTTTAAGTTGTGCATGCAAAGTATTAAATCACGTGCCAATAATTTATATCACATGTCGAAAAATTCATGCGTGGTAAACGGTTTAAATCTAACGAATAGTGGAAGCGCCAAATTGTCACTTTAAAGATGGAACCCATAAATCAAAATATCAAGTGCATTGAAATTCAGTGAGTTTGCGACCTCAACCTGAAGATGTCAGCACTTAGCAATATATTTGGTAATGTTTGCAGATGCTTTGAAAGATTCTTAATAAAATTTCAGCAATTTTGACAATTGTATAGTAAGTCAGTCAATAAAGAGTTTTCTAAAAATGGGAAAAACTTAGTATTGATATGTCATTAAATATTTGTTTTTGAAAGGTAACACACATTCACAAATGAAAGAGAAGATAGACACTATGTACAGAGACTGAATTCAAACGTGACCATATCACCTTGACTGATGATGAACGTTTGGGATGGTCAAAAACTGCGACAATCAGTGATATTATCAAAAAAGTTATATCGGCATACCACAAGAACGAATTTGCCATATACTATATGAACATTTCTCGGTACTTATTGACAAGGTATAAGAAAATGATCATAACTGTAGATGAAACTTCCACCATTACAGTCCTGAAACGAAAACATCGAATAGTTGATAGTAATGGTGTGTTCATCAACTATCTTCAATACGTACTGAAAGTGTAATATATCACAACTTCAAAATCCTGGACATAAGCATTATTAGAAATTTTCAATTCTAATTACAAACTTACCTGATTTATTTGTTGTTGTAAATTTTGCTGCACAGTTGCTTGCTGTTGAACTTGCATCTGTTGTTGACCAATTTGCTGTGGTGGACCAATTTGCTGTTGTTGGCCAAGTTGTTGTTGACCAAGGTGCTGTTGTTGAAGAGTTTGTCTACTCAACTGTTGCTGCTGAATTTGATTATTTAAACCTTGATTTAACTGTTGATTCAAGCTTCCTAACTCTTCATCCAATGTTGATTGGTTTAATACATTACCTTGCCCAATTTGTTGCTGAGTTACTTGGTTCAATTGTTGATTCAATTGATGTTGCTGGGTTATTTGTTGTTGACTTAGTGTGTTCTGCTGAGAAATTGGTGTCTGTTGCGCTATTTGGTTAGTCTGATTCATTTGATTTTGTTGACCTAACCGATTTTGTTGTTGATTAATCTGATTCAATTGGTTTTGTTGCGACAGTCTTTGTTCCAACTGTTCTTGTGAGTTAAGTTGTACTAACTGATTCTGTTGAGATTGAGTACCGAGTTGTTGACCAATAGGACTATGTTGGGTTAATTGCTGATTCAGTTGTTGCTGGTTTAGTTGCTGACCCAAGTTGTGGGTGCTTAATTGTTGATTTAAATTTTGTATGCTCAAATTTTGCTGTTGATTCAAATCTTGGCTTTGATTAAAAGAGTTAGTAACAAATTGCTGTTGACTTGTTACCGCTTGATGTTGGTTCAACAAGAACTGTTTTTGTTGTAGTATTTGCTGATTCTGTTGAGATATTATATTCACATTTTGTTGGACAAAACCTTGTGCTTGACTGATTTGAATTTGTGGACTTTGTTGTTGAATAATTTGATTTTGTTGTTGATTTATTTGAATTTGCTGTGGACTTTGTTGTTGAATAATCTGGTTCTGTTGTTGACCCATTTGAATTTGTTGTGGGCTTTGCTGTTGAATGATCTGATTCTGTTGCTGGGGCTGTATAACTTGATTCTGCATTATCTGTTGAGATTGAACTTGCTGATTTTGGTTAGCAGCAATTTGTTGCAGATTTGATGTAAGCTGGAGCTGTTGTTGGTTTTGGTTCATTTGGATTTGTTGATTTGAATTTAGCTGAATTTGTTGTTGGATTTGACCCAACTGTATTTGATTTTGATTCATTGGAATCTGTTGCTGATTCTGGTTCACTTGATTTTGTTGTTGATTTTGATTAAGTTGAACATGTGGCTGATTTTGGTTTAACTGAATCTGTTGCTGGTTCTGATTTAATTGAATTTGTTGATTCTGATTCAACTGAACCTGTTGCTGATTCTGATTCATCTGAATCTGTTGTTGATTCTGATTCATCTGAATCTGCTGTTGATTTTGATTCAACTGAATCTGTTGATGGTTTTGCTTCAGTTGAATCTGCTGTTGGTTTTGGTTTAATTGAATTGTCTGTTGATTTTGATTTAATTGAATTTGCTGTTGACTCTGATTCAACTGAACATGTTGCTGATTTTGATGTTGGCTCTGATTTAGTTGAATCTGTTGTTGATTTGGATTCAACTGAATCTGTTGTTGATTCTGATTCAATGGAATCTGTTGTTGATTCTGATTTAATTGAATCTGTTGTTGATTCTGATTTAATTGAATCTGTTGTTGATTCGGATTCAACTGAATTTGCTGCTGATTTTTGTTTAATTGAATTTGTTGATTCTGATTTATTTGTAATTGTTGCTGATTTTGGTTCAATTGAAGTTGCTGCAAATTTTGATTCAGCAGTTGTTGTTGACTTTGAGATAACTGCATTTGCTTGTTTTGTTTTAACTGCAATTGTTGTTGTTGTAACTGAGCAAGCTGTTGTTGAGTAAGCTGACTCAAGTGCTGAGAAGTTGTGATTTGCTGTTGGGACTGAATAATCTGTTGTTGGCTTGTACTGATTTGTTGTTGCTGCTGCAAAAGTTGATTTTGGTTTAGTTGATTCTGTAGTAATTGTCTTTGCACAAGTTGTCTTTGAGCTAATTGTTGCTGTAATAACTGTTGCGGTATTGGAACTTGAGAAGTGCTACGCTGAATAACATTACCTTGAAAAAGATATCTATTTAGTAAATTAGCTTAATGTGCAAATTTTTAAAACCTTACCTTGGTTTTGCTGTTGCAATAATTGCTGTTGTAACTGAGACTGAACCAATTGTCCTCTCAATTGTAAATTAGGCCTAGGTTGAGATTGTCCAATCAATCTACTAATATTCAACGGATGCTGTTGTTGCTGTGTTTGTTGGGATACTTGTAGCTGTTGGAAGCCTTGCTGCTGATTTGGTGTGTGATGGATAATGCTTTTAGGAACTTGATTGTTTAAGGAAGTAGTAGGTGAACTTGGAATTTGTGGGAAGTTTGAATTAACTGGAGATTGTGGAGTACTATGTGGTTGTTGTTGTTGTTGTGTTAATGTTGTTGGATGAGTCTGTATTTTTTGAAGAGTATTCTGTTGGTGTTGCATCTGTTGTTGTTGTTGTTGAGTTTTTTGCATAAAGCTAGGAGCAACGACATTTGGTGGTGCTATAGGATCAGTAATGGAAGCCATTGGTGTTGATGATGGTATTTTAGGTTGATTCCATGGCATTCTCTGTTTCAGTTTATCTAATAATGCTTGAGTTGAATCTAAAAGCAATAACTCTGTATGAATTAATGATGAATAAGAATTTGATTTAACAATGAAGGTGTTTTAGTTTTATCCCACTTTTGATGAAAATGTGAAAAAACTCAATTACTAAGTATTCAGTGAACAGGATATACTTTATTTATTTTTGCATTGTCCCTAAATCACCTACTAGTATTTAAAAATAAGATACCTAATGAACAAAAGTATACCAGATTTTATTCAAGCTCATAAAAAGCTATGAAGACACCTATAAGAAGCAACAAGTCAGTAATTGTCTATGGAAGATAAACCAATGATCGTACATATGATCTAGATACTACTCAATAGTTATACATATAACCGATTCTTGCAGGATTTATAGAAATCAGTATAAGATTAGCAAAAGGTATGAAATATTATTACTTACACTCAAAGATTAGGTCAAGATGTACAAAAGAATATACAAATAAAAAAATTCTCAGAAAAAAGAAGAAACAACAGTGAATGAACGAAATCAGGAGATATTGCAAATTTATGACAGCCCTTCACAATTATCAATAGTAAGATCTCAACTCACAGACATATGGGACAAACGTCAAGATTAAGATACAAAATAATGGAAAAAGAGGTAATGAAAAGAACAGTGTATGAGAAACAAAGAGAAAGTAAAAAACAAAATTAGAAGAAAATCTTCAAGTATTGACAATCCAGAGATGGGAAAAGTAGCAAAAGATAAGACAGAACTGCAAAAAAAGTCAATCAAACCTTAAGTCCTCATTGACTGGAATATTGTTATAGTAATTTGAGTGGAAAATTATTTTTAAGTATGTAGTTATCTAAGTTTTGATAAAAAGCTATTATAACAGAGTGTATTTCAATATTGAAATTAGTTATTTAGATTGATACTGGAGGTGTAAATTTCAATTTTTAAGACATTTTTCCAAGACAAATCAAAACTGACGAAGGTAATCTGACATACATATTGTGATGTTATATTACTATTATATTGTAAGAGGTCATTATTTTACTAGTAAAAATAATAAAATACTTTAAGGTTTATTGTGTAGTAACTTAGTTATTATTATATTCGCTTGGAAAAAGATTAATGAATAAACAAAAATTGGAAAGTTATTATATATGGTAGCTATGAAGTAAATTTGACATTTTCAATTTGAAATATGACAGGAAATATGAAATGTATTTATTCTTCTAAATGTTCTTGATTTTAGGTCTCTTCGGTTTTTTTAATAATTTTTTAAAAAAAGATAAAAAATGACGTTTTGACTTATTTCAGTCTTATTCAAAATATTAAAAAAAAACTAATTCTAAAACAGACGAGACCTAGAATCAATATCACATTTTCATGTTTTTTTCATACTTTTGACACAATAAACCGTAAAATTATTCTATTTTTTTATTGGTACAATAATGACCTCTTACAATATTATAGTAACATAAGAAATGATAGCAACATCACATAATGGATGTCAGATTTGAGTGGATAGAAACACATTTAAAAACTCATCTAACTTTACCTCTGTCAATTTTGATTTGTCTTGGAAAAATGTCTTAAGAATTGCAAATGCAATATATATAATTTGTAAACCCTTCTACCACCTAGTGGTGTAAGGTAGTAATGGTTATATTTGTGCAAATTTCCTCCATTTATTCATATTCTGAGCTTTATCCTTTGCTTCTTTCCAGTTTATTCCTCATTCATTCAATATTCCGCTTATAACTTTATCTGCCTCTCTTTTTGTTTTTTTCAATTTTCGCTTTCTATATTCTCTCAACATTGTTTCCACCATTGTAATAGTTTCCTATATATAGTCTAATATAGGTTGTATATTCAGGGCTTTCCTTATGTTTTTTATTTTCTCTTTTTTGTCACTCCTTTTACTATTCTTAAATATTTCTTCTCTGTCTCCTGAATTTTACTTTTTTGTTGTTCTATCAATACTCCAGATTCACATCCAAATGTCAGAATTGGTCTATATATTGTTTTGAATATTCTTAGTTTGGTGTTTCTGGATATTTATTTTAAATTTATGAATTAGTGTTCCTGACGTAATTTATTGGTTTTTGCAATTCTGTTATTTATATCTGCATCTTGTGTTCCATTTTTTTCTATTATTGTTCCTAGGTATTGGTGGTGTTCAACTGGTTCCAGTATTTCTGTATAAATTCTTATATTTATCTTGGTCTCTTCGCAATCACCATTACTTTGTCTTGTTCTTATGCATTTTAATGCCCATGTCTGTTGCTTCTTTGTTCCACACCTCAATGTTTTCTTTTTCGTTCTTTGCTATAACATTGACTGCAAGTGCTCCTTCACTGATGTTAATTCTTTGTAGTTGCAATGGCCCACACATATTTTTTCACTTAAAACTGTGCATTTCTTTATGATCTCGTTCATGAATATTATAAATATTAATGGACTTGAGTTTCCCCTTTGTCTTAAGCCCATTTTTGTGGTGTAGTCTCTTGATATTTAGTTATAACTGTATTATCTCCCATCTCTCCACATAGGACTAGAAAGCTTGGCAGAGATTGCATCACTTGTGTTCAGAGACGGAATCACCAAAGAAAAACCGTCCCTAAATAATGACCAAACCTGGGACTTGCCTCAGGATAATGTATTGAAAGCAAACATCATAAAATTCAAACTCGTCTGAGATTGCCTAGAAAAATTAAACGAACTAAGTAAGAAAAATAAAGTTACCCTACTAAATAGCTCTTATGCGCGCTAAAGCCGGGGGAGACAAGCCTTTCATGGGACCCGAACCCTTCTGTTGTATGAGCTACAGAGCAATGGAAACAGCACAGGAAAAGAAGGTAGATAGGAGCAAAACTAATTATTGGTAACAGCCTACTGGGGCTGAGACAGACAAAGACTCTTCTGGAAAACTATAACCAGAGAAGATCTGCTGAATGTGTCAACCTGAGTAAGAACAACCTAGAAATACTAAAAGGAGTCCATTCGGGGCACTGTCGCCTCAACAAACACCCAAAGACGCTGACATGCACATGTTGCACAGAGGACGAAACCTCTATCTACATTCTCTCAAAGTGTAAATCCCTACAGAACTCCAGAGCATTACACCTAGAAGCGTATGAAATACAAAACAAATATCTCTGGCAAATATAGTTATCTCACATTCTAGACTTTTTAAAAGGAGTGGGATTAATGGATCAGCTGAAAACACTGGGTTCCTCAGTATTGCAAGCAAGAAAGGGGGACCCAATAGATCCTTTGGGTAACAATGTATACAATACCCCAGCATTCATACATACACACATATAACTGCATTCTCATTGTTTTCATAAATATTTTGTATTATCTTTATAATTTTCATATTAACTCCTCTTTCCAACAACAACTTACACATTTTCTTTCTTGGTACTTTATAAGGCTTTTTCTATGTCTAAGAAGGCAACGTACAATTCCTTCTTTTCTTTGAATGCTTTTTCTATCATCTGTTTTATAGTAAACAATTCTTTTCTCTTACATTTTTCTATAACTTTTATTGCTGTACTAATTAATGTTATTCCTTGGTAGATGCAGTTTTTTAAATTACCTTTTTTTAAAGTCAGTAATATTAAAGCCTTCTGTCAGTCTGTTGGGAGTGTCCTTTAGCTTTATTGAAAATATGAAATTGCACGTATTTGCCTTTTTGTGCCATATTTTTTATCATTTATGGAGTAAATTTGTCATATCTTAGTGATTTTCCATTCTTTAGTTCTGTGATTGCATGTTCTATCTCTTCTTCACTAATTTTTATTTCTGTATCTTCAGTTTCTTCTATATGTTCTGACTCATTATTGAGTAGTTCCTGTTTATATTATTTCCGCTTTCATATGATTTTCCTAATTTAATATTTCTTCATTCTTATTTCTAACAACATATGTGTCCTGCTGTTTTCCTGTTCTCATATTTTTTAATGTTTTGTAGGAGAACTTTAGAGTTTTCTTCTGTTTTTTCTCTCAATTTTTTCCATTCTTCATTCTTTGATGTTTTAATTATTTCTTTCTTTCTTTTTTTCTTTCTTCTTCTTCTGTATATATTATATTATTCCTCTGTTCTATTTGATATATAACTTTTCCATTGTATTTCTTCTTATTTTTCTCAACCACCACAATGTTTGTTTCACATTATGTTTTCTTCTATTTATTCCACATTCCAATTCTCTTGCAGAATTTAATATAATAATTCCATGATTCATCTTCTTTTACATTTACTATTTCTTTATAGTTCAGTTTCTTATTAATGTACATCTTAATATTCCTGGGAATGTTTTTATTTCTTAGTTTGTATGTTTTTATAAATTCATATTGTAGTTTTTTGCTTTACAAGGATAGCTTTTTGGTTCTCATCTTTGACATTGGATTCTACTACTTAGTGGACGCTGCTGATATCTAGTCCTCGTTTTCCTCTTGTGTTTTTATTGTATTCCTATGTTTTCATTCTATTACTACATAATCTATTATTGATTTTTTGTTTCTGCTTATTACTTCTCAAGTCTATTTCTAAATATCAACAAATTCTTCAAAATTTTATTCATGAAAAGTGTAAAACCAGATATCTTTAGATAAATTTTGATTTTTTTTTAATCAGTAAAATGTGTTGAAATTAAATGAATGATATATTTTCAAAATTAATAGAAAATAGAATTTTCCATAACAATGAGTACAAAAATTAGTAAATAAAATTAAAATGATATTAGAAATAGCACATTACCTGAAATAACCTTTTCCTCTGCATTCTCTTCTATATTTGATTGTTCCGGTTCAAAACCAGTAATAGCAGCAGTACTTTCATACTCAATAGGTTTAGGCCAGTTGATAAGCTTCGGATGAAACAAAGATGTGTCAGGTAGTATCCCATTTTTAACAGCTTCCACTACCCAATCAGGTGTAACAATTTTCACATAATTGGGACCTATTTCTTCAACTTTTTCAGCTTTGGCTCCCTTAAATTCAGTTGTAACAAGAAACTGACAATTTTTGTCAAAATTCAATTGAACTTGTCCACCATGATATGTTATTAAGGACCACAAGTAATTTCTATCCTCTCTTATGTGACTAAAGCAAAATGTAAATTTTGAAAACAGTTTTCCATTGGGAGAATATAAATATGGTTTTATGCTGACAAGCTTCTGAAGTGCAGCACACATTAGAATCCATTTTGGTGTTACTGCTGGAATCTCATATACATCTGTTGCATCTACAATATCATTTTCTTCAGAATTTTCTCCCACAATTAGATGTGTAACATAGTCTGAAAAATAATTTAGTCTCTCTGCATGTCCATTTTTTAATAATTCTACTACCTAAAAGAAATAAAAAATATTTACAAATATTGAAATACACATACTGCTGGAAGTATTCTTGATTTAGATTAGAATTAAAATATTATTTTATATAAAGCATTGTAAGTTTGAACTATGTTGGTTGGGCTTTAATAATTTATGAATAGGTGAGTAAATAATGTTCCAAGCAAAATACAAAGCATGAACAATGCTTACCTTTTCATCTACATCTCCACTAATATAAAACTTTATCTTCTCAAATAAGTTTTCTTTCATTTCAAGTTTGGCTACAGAGGAAGTAAGATCGCCCATTTTTATTATTAAATTTATATTCACATTATTTACAGTAGTCTCAGATCTTAAAAGGATAACCTAGACGCACGAACAATAGTTAAAATTCTAACTAGTCTATTGTAGCATTATCTAGAATACATATTCCTAAAAGTTCTTTGCATGGAAATTAAAACACTTTGCTTCTCTATCTCTATATTAATACCACTGAAGTTAGCAAATAAGCAAATGCACAAAAAATGTTTAGAAACGTTGACACTTGTCATAAACATCCAGCAAATGTCCATCATGGAATGAATTAATAATTTAGTGCACATTATTGTTTTATGTTGAATAATACAACAACAACAATTAACACTATATTTAATACAAATTTGTTTGACAACATTATTTCTATCATCATTATTAAATAATTTTAGATTATTTTTTATAGTTGTTGGGTAGTGTCTATTCTCCGCCCCTCAGTAAACCAAAACAAGTTATTTACATTATTGCACATTTGGGGATTATTTCAATTAAATACAGGGTGTGGCGTGATTTGATTGAAAGAAATAGCGTTGTGTTGGAAATTTGAAATTGAGTACTTAAATGAAAAATAATATTAATTTTCTAGTTCTGCATACTTCAATTCACCTACAATTGCTACATTCATAGCACTTCTTTCCCATAATAGTTACTCCTCCTTCTCTGTACCCTCCATGATTTGGAAGAATAATTATAGCATTTTAAATATGTGGCTAAGGTATGGCTAAATGAGTGAGCAATTCAGGGCAGTATGTTCCAGTTTACTCAGACAAAATTTAAAAATAAACAATAGCTACACCGGATAAATATTGAAAATATGAAATATGTCCAATAGAATAGAATAATGCAATATTGTAAAATATGATCTATTATATGGGAGGCAACAATATTTAGTAAAAGTAGAACCCTTGTTTTCATGGTCGTTTTTGAAATATTGAGCACTCTTTAAATGTTTCTCTATTGTATCTTCACATCTTTGCCCAAGCACATATATATAAATTATATATATATATATATATATATATATATATATATATATATATATATATATATATATATATATATATATATATACATATATATATAGTAGATTTCTTCAACCATTTGAGTATAAATTTATTTTTTTCCTCTTTCTAATTTCTTGGGTTCGTAGGTTGTTTGGATACAATAATGAAACTTCGATAAAATATCACATTTTCATGTATAACTTAACGTTTAGCTCCTTCCTTGGGAGCATTTTCAAAAGAAAGAATAATTAATATTTGATGATTAAAATATTTGTTGAATAGATAAAACATATTTCTTAGACCTTTTGATATGTTTATGTTTCTATCTCTTCTTGATTTTAGGTTTCTTCTGTTTTCTTAATAATTTTTGAAAGATTGATTAAATTGACGTCTGGACGTTTCTAAATCCGATGGATTTAGAAACATTATATATATATATATATATATATATATATATATATATATATATATATATATATATATATATATATATATATAATTTCTTATATCTCAGACCTTGTGATATATTAATGTATCTAAGTGTTCTTGATTTTAGGTCTCTTCTGTTCCAAAATGAGCTTTTAAAAGAAAGATAAATTTTGAGTTTTTACTTTTCTTTAAGTCTTTATCAAAATATGATATTGACACTGAGAATTTGTTTATTTATATTGATCTCTAGATCACCTTCATCATGAATATCAAAATAAGGATAAAATCAACTTAGAACTTTGTTCCAATAAGAAAAATTAATGTTTACTTGGTTTCCACATCTCAGATATATTAAATTTATTGGAACTTACAAAATAGAGCTATAAATTTTACCTAAATTATTTAGATCTTTTTCATCATTTATAGCTTTTTCGTTCTTATGAATGTGAATGAATATAAATAAGCAAATTGTCAGTGTCAATATCATAGTTTGACAAAGACTTAAAGAAAGATCGAGACGTCAAAATTTATCTTTCTTTTAAAAACTATCATATATATATATATATATATATATATATATATATATATATATATATATACATGTCTTTGTCTTAATATGCACTACCACTTATTCAGGTTGGCAATACTGTAAGTATAAAAAGTTTCACTGTTAAATTTATCATGTTGGTGTTTCATGATGACATAAGAGAGAACGGCGACCTCTACTCTGTTATAGCTCCCGAATAAAGTCAGTGTTTGTATTATACGGCTCTATTAAAATCTTAAAAAATCCAAGCCATCTTTTAATTTTAAATTTTTAATTCTCGTCAAATTGAATTGAGGAGATATCTCAGATGGCTGAAGCAGATAAATTGAATATAGATAGTATAATAGCCCGATTATTAGAAGGTAATTTAATGAAGGTCAAGTTATGTTGACAAAAATAATGGCGTCGCGGTAAACGCCTAGGTAAACGTCAAAAATAATTTTTGTTTGTGGGATTTTAGTGCGTGGAGCAAGACCTGGTAAAAATGTACAACTAACGGAAAATGAAATTAGAGGACTCTGCTTAAAATCCAGAGAAATTTTTCTTAGCCAACCCATTTTGTTGGAGCTCGAAGCGCCTTTAAAAATTTGTGGTGAGTGAATACTATTTAATTGTAAATTACTATACTATATCTATACATTATATTCAATACTTGAAACATACATTATTGTACTTGCTTGTATTTGCTTCCAAGTATTTAATTTTGAAAACTTGAATGTAATGTAAATATTGTAATATCTGAAGTACTACTTCACTTCCAAGGGAGTGTATTATTTTTAATTGAGGTTTACAGTATACTTTGTAATTAAATTTTAATAGTTTTAATTTATTTTTCCAAGGTTTTTGTTAATTAATAATTCTCCATGTATTTCTTGCAATTACTAATTTGTTTTAATTTGATTCACTGTGTGATAAAAGCTTATAAATTAAATATCGAATTCAGATTATTTATCTTCACAATTGAAGTAAATAAAAAAAGAATAATTTTTAATTAAAAAAAAAAACATTTGGTTGATATATTTTTATAGTCTATAATTAATGAAATTTATTATATTCATATAATTAATTGATTTTGAAATAAACATTTTCTGAATTTTTCATTGGTGGTTAACATAAATATTATTCATCTGTGACTACAAATAGATTATTATTAGAAGAGGCTAATGTAAATCATTGATGAATTGAATGGATATACTAATTTTTGATATAAAATTTCATATTTTGACCAGCATGTAACCATTCTGCAATTGTCCAATTTTTGTGTTCCCATTGTTTTCTTCTTTCTATTGATTAAAGTAGTGAGTTTGCAAGAGCTGTACATCCTTTAAGACACTAATTTGAATACATTGTGCAGGTTTACCCATACCAGTATCTGTGTTAAAATAATTCACTTGTATCAATTTCTATGTTGTATGGTTCTTCACTAAAAGTTGCTTCAAAATTTCAAATGACATTTGCTCATGTAAGCCTGCATAGTAAATCTATCAACAGTTTTTAAAAATTTTATTAATTATGTTATTCTTTTTATTTGTTATGGATATGTTGTCTATCGGGTCTTTACTATTCATTTGTTCATTGATCATATTTTTACAAATTTCTATCATTCCTAACAAATTCATATAAAAATTTGGCTTTAAATAAATGAGTTTTCTTGTAAATTATTGTTTCATTTCTAAATCTGTGAGCAACTAATACATAACAGTTAATTTGCCTGTGGTGAATAAATTAGTGTAAATTAGGAGAGGTACAAAAAATAATTTATTTCTTAAAAAATATATAAAGTGGGACTTTTATGATTATGTTTATTTTTTAAAATTTAATATCATTCTATTTTCTTTGTTTTAGAAAGTGTTTATGTAATAAAGATTGTTTATGGTGAAAGTAGAAGTGACAGTGCTAAAAAAATTATAATGCGAATTATAATACAATTGTATTATTTAATAACATAAAATATCTGAATTTTACATAGTAATAGTAAATTGTTCACTATATCAAAAATTTTGTAATATGTTGAATTTATTGCTTGTGTGAGGAAGATGTACTTTTATTGATAGAACAAACATTAACTTCTAAAAATTTTTCTTTTACTAGAGTTCTCTCAAAGAATAATGATATTGTATTGGTTCCTCTGAATATTACTTCATTCTTTTGACATTTGACTTTTTTGTGTGTGTGATTAATTTTGACCAGTAATGACTGCATAGATTGTTCCATTTGACCATATTATTTCAGAATATCTGACTCCTTATTAATTATTTCTTTCAATCATGTACTGTTATGAATTAACCCCTTCAAGAACTGGTTTTTTAAAGAAAATGACAAAATATATCTATTTTTTTATATAAAAAAAAACACTTGCAACATTGTCCTGACAAAAAATGCCCAACCAAATACATTTCACAGAGTGTTGCTGCTGAACAATTTTGATATACTGTACTTTTCATCCATGGAAAATGCTATATTTTGTTCTTGAATAAATAAGGGTTTTAACATATACCTATGTAACTGATAAATATCAATAAAACATTTTTTTGTCTCAGCTTTCATGTTGTTATTTCCAATTCTTGATTATATTCAAATGTGAAAAATTATAGCAACATAAAATACAACTCCACTCAAATTAACTCAGGGTTTTTCATGGAAGCATAATTAATTAGATCTGTTGCAATTGCCCAAATATTGATTTACCAGTTTCAATTTTCCTGCCAAACTTATGAATATTGGAAGTCGCATATTCCATTGTGTAAATTTATGCATTATATAGACTTTCAAAATACTGTAAATATAATAAAGTAGAAATGATGAATCAAATAAAAATTTCTGTCAACTCAGTAGAAATAATCAAGAATAATATTGCAAAGGTCCATCTTTTTATGAATTGGTAGTTAAAAAAAGAAATTCTTTACTTTTTTAATTGTTTGTATTTAGCAAAACTGTTTTGATAAAAATATCGATAATATACTGGGTGAATAATTTATATATCATTTGTACCAAATAATTTATATAATAGGACAACCCTGTATATGTAACAAAAGATAATTAGCATACAACAAAAGACTTGAACTTATTTTAAAACAAATTAGAAAATTAAACTTGTGAAAAACAAACTCTACATTTAGACAGATAAAAATAGTGATTGATTGATTTTGTCTCTTACTCTGTGAAATGCAATTGATTTCTTTTAAGTTCACGCTTTTGAAAGAACTTTTTTGAAGTTTTTTGAAAATTTTAAAAATAGCTAAGTAGTTAATTACATTCCAAGTAAAAAATATGCAGCACTTTTTGTATCCTAAAACTTTCAATACTAAGAACCTCTATTATCAAATTTACATTAAATTAGCAGTTTTCTAAGAATTTCAATTTCCACGTGTGTATTCCTAATTTTCTCTAATTATATTTAGAGTGTAAGCTGCCTTTAATCTAAGGGTTAGGATGGTATTGTATTATTGTTTCATATGTTTATTTATTGTCTGTACATGTAATATATGGTATTCTGTACTGCCATTCTGCTTCCTTAAAGTACATTCTCTGTTTTTAGTTTTGAGTGTCCAACTGAGTGGTGTTGAGAGAGTTGAATTATTTTCCTCCACTTTTTTTAACAGAACCTACTGCTTTTACAGATATTTTCAATGTAGTTGCCTCTCTCTGAAATATATGATAGAAATATCCTTAAATAGATGTTAATTTTTGTATAATACCTCCTGAACAGATGGAAGAGGTTGAAAAGATCCTCCTTTGTTTTTTTGCAACTCAAAATATTTAATTAAATTTATAACTAACTCCTGTTCTCGTGAGTTAAGCCATTTTCTGAAAATAGCTGTTGGTTAATATACCGTAACAAATATAATCAGACATTTGATTGATGCAATTTTGAAAATTCTATAGAGATTTAAAAATTGTTCAAAATTATAAACACCATATCATTAATAAGTAGTGAAACAAGCATTGTAATCTTCCCATTTTGACGTTTTAGGTATTATAAAATACCTAAATAAGTTTAAATTAAATAAAATGTCAAATTGGTTCTTAAAAGAACTGATTTTATGAATAAATACACGTTCAAATAAAAAATTTCGTAAAATGAACACAGTAAACAAAGCTGACATAACCTTAAAATGCGGTAACGCCAATCATAACATGGTCTCTTTTTACAATTAGTTTTGACAATTTAAAGAAATTATTAATTATGTCTTGAAGTTGGTCTTTTGCTACTTTAGAATATCCAGTTAGTAAAATTAGTCTTTTACCAATAATATCTACATTATATAGGGTCTTCAGATTGTTTGGAGTATTATATTAATGTCCTAGAATTGATGTAAAGAAATGAGGAAACAATATTTGAAGGCAAAACGTCATTTAGACAGAGAAAGTGCAAAGTTGTATAATCCTTAATTTTTGGAAATAAATAATTGAATCCTTGTGTGTTATAAATTGGTGCCAGGTGTAGAGTAAGAAAAATCAAGTAATTAAGCAAATTGTTGATGGTGCAGTTCAGAATATGATTTGAACAGCGGAATTTAGATACTGAAGATACAAAGACAGTTTTAGTCAGAAGACACAGGTACTATTGGTGAAGGTATGGACCTGATTTGGTAATATTTTAAGAATCCTTCAGCAAATTATGCCTACAAAGAAGCGAACAGAATAACAGACTGTTTCAGTATGTGTGGTTAGTAAAATATAAAGTTTGGACAGTGAAAGTGTGAAGTTTTATAATTCTTAAGGATGGATTTATAAATTCTTCCGTTCGTGCCCGCACTGATGCTCTCGTTACGTTTGACTTCACGTTACCTTGGCGTTTGACGGGCGTTTGTGTTTATAAATCACACTAATCTGTTTAATTGATGTTCAACGCAAACGAGAGCTCCGACGTGGACGCGGGCGTAAAGCTTATAGATAGACCTCAATTTCTGTAACATCTTTGATTTCTGGAATAAATAATTGAACTCTAGTGTGACAATGCAGACTAAAATATATTATGTGAATTATTTGAATAAGGTATTACAAAAGACAGGTTTGCAGATGCCCAAAATCAATTTGACATCTACCGAAAAGAACAAGAATAAAACTACAATGCGAGGGTTGCTACTTAAGTTTTGAGGGGGACAAAAAACAAATATTTTTGATAATATTCTCCATTAAAATCAATACACTTTTGCATGCGTGTGAACCAATTGTCAAAGCATTTTTTCCATTCCAATTGAGGTACCTCCAAAACATGTGATTTGAACACATCAACCACTTCTTCAGGTGTAAAAAAACAAGGACCATATGGCGTATTACCCATAAATTCAAAGTTTTGAATGAACTGATGTGAAAGGTCGAGGTGGAGAATGATTCATCTTCTACGATTGGCTTCCCCGATTTTTTCGAACACTTCTTGCAAACGAATTGACCCTTCTACGTTTCTTTACTGTTGCCATATCTTATAAGTTACGTAGCAACCCTCGTATTTCTGAGGGAATTTTTCACTCACAAAGTAAGAGCCCAAGCACATAAAACTATCATTAAGAGATTTGGATCAAACTCTAATGCTTTTTCACTTTTTTCATCAAAACATTTCAAATGTCAAAACTTAAAAAATAGTGTGAGCCTACAATCACCAAGGCTCAGCAAAAAAACACCGAACCATAGCCTACAGTTGGTATTTTGTTTAGTGCCCAGGCTGCAGTTGCTAGAGCATAAGACTTTGCAGTTGAATTTCAGTCACTCTGTGACTTGATCGACTGGTACTAAAGTTTCAAGTGGTGGTTTAAAAAATAAAGTTCGTATTTGGTTGCTGAGGCTTATTTAACTGGTACCCAGAGTGCAGTTATCTAGGCAATCTAGATAATCTTGTTTAATTGGTGTCCATCATTTCCTTTCATGAAAAAAAATACATCCATTATGGTTTGGTTAGGTTAGGTTATTTATTATCTCAAACCCTCAAACTAAAACACTAGTCTCGAAAGTCTAATTTATTGTTTTTCAGGTGATATCCATGGTCAATATTATGATCTTCTGCGTCTATTTGAATATGGAGGATTTCCGCCAGAATCCAATTACTTATTTTTGGGAGATTACGTAGATCGTGGTAAACAATCATTAGAGACAATTTGCCTTCTACTTGCATATAAAATTAAATATCCAGAAAACTTTTTCTTATTAAGAGGCAACCATGAATGTGCATCAATTAATCGTATATATGGATTTTATGATGAATGCAAAAGGAGGTATAATATCAAATTGTGGAAAACATTTACAGACTGTTTCAACTGTTTACCTGTAGCAGCGATCGTTGACGAGAAAATATTCTGCTGTCATGGAGGTAAGTACTTTCATTCATTTTAGAACAAATTTATTCTAGTTTACTTATATCAAATACCATTTATATATGATTGGTGAAATTATTGAAGTATTACACAAACGAATAGTTCAATATAACACATAGATAAATAAGTTCCCGGCATATTGAAAAAGTTTTTTAGCCAAATTTCGTTTTATTCATCAATTTAGTTTTCTTCAATGATAATAGATTATGTTTAGCACTTTTCTATTCCATTTTTATAAAATGACATGTTTGAACTCTTACAGGTTTCTGTTTCAGCAATTGATATTTCCTTTTTAAGTATTTTTCCAAAGTTGAAAAAGAGTCAGTGATTGTTGTGATATGGAGCCATTTATTTCTGATTTTTTTCATCAGGTCCAATATCATCAAATTAAAATACAGTTTTAATTTTTGTTTGCTTTGAATGATTTCATTCAGGTAACTGCTATTTTTATTCAAATTTGTAGTAGTGAATCCAGATTGCCATGGTCATATATCAACACATTTTATTTTGCCCAAACAGCACTCCAAAGCATCAATTCGTTTTTTCCCCATTGTTAGCATTAATTTGCTTTTTCATGATCTAACTCATCATATATTTGAAATACTGTCTCACAAGAGTGAGGTACTTTATAATAATGTTGAACGAAGATTATAGACATGAAGTAATCAACATAAAATAAAAATAACATTATATATATTCTATAATAATTGAAGTGTTGAATCTTATATTGTCAAATTTTGTAACCCTCTAAAAGAAGAATTACCAAGGTGTGCCCTCAGTGTATGACAAATAACAGACATCAAAAACATGATTTAATAAAGTGAAAATTGCTTTAAAAAACTAAAAGGAAAAAAATTCGAATGTGAACTGTTACCAGATACATAAAAATTTCTTGAGCGTATTAAAAGTTAATCGAAAAGAAAACAGTGAGTTATCAAGAAAAAAATATAACAAGTGATGAAAAATTCAAACGAGTTACGGCAATATAGTGACCCAAAGGACTTTAAACGATTAAATAAAAATTAAAGAAAGAAAAGGACTCAAAACCAAGTTAAAGACTTCCGAGCTCGTAGTAAAATATTTGGATTGAACTGTATGAACGTTCCAATGGCAGCATACAAGGATGTATTGATATCTAGTTAGCCTAGACCAATTTCATGCATAAACAAAATATCCACCATAGTAATGAACAATAACTTATTAGAAGTGTCAGTGTAAAGTTTGACGTCAAAAAAGTAAAACATAGTTACGCAATAAATTAAAAGAAAAAAGATGTCCACTGAAATTGTGGAGATCAAAAAATTGGAGTATCGAGCCATCATCAAGTACCTGTAATTAAAAGGGTTAAGAGGTAAGCAGATTTACGATGATATGCTTAATACCCTTAGTGATCAATGTTCTTCGTATGCCACCGTGAAAAATTGGACTGCAAGCTTTAAAAGAGGTAAATTTTCCATTGAAGATGATGATCGATCGGGAAGGCCATTTTCTGTGTCATTTACCGAAAATATCGATGCAGTTCATGACATGATTTTATCAGACCGTCGAATTGGGCTAATACGGATATCTGAAGCACCAAATATTTCATCCGAACGCGTTTATCATATAGTTCATGTTCAAGGGTAGAAGCATCGCGTTCGATCTGTGCTCGATTTAGACTTCTTAAACCGAATTGTTACTGTGGATGAGACTTGGGTACATTTCTACGATCCAGAAATAAAGTAACAATCAATTTAATGGCGACACTCTGGTTCTCCAAGAACTAAGAAGTTTCGTGTCCAAAAATCTTCTGGAAAAGTTCTTACTTTAGTTTTTTGGGATTGCCATGGAGTAATCATGATTGATTTTTTGGATAAGGGTAGAACAATAACTGGAGATTATTATTCAACTTAACTGACCACTCTATGGGAAAAAATTAAAGAGAAAACACGCGGAAAGTTTTTGCAGGACAACGCCCTTGCACACAAATCTCATGTTGCGTGCAAAAAATTCGTGATTTGGGGTTTGAATTACTAGAACACCCCCCTTATTCACCAGATTTGGCTCCGTCCGACTATCATTTCTTTCCTTAACTGAAAAAAAGTTTGAAAGGTCGTAAATTTTCTTCCAACGAGGAGGTAATAAAAGCTGTGGAGGTCTGGTTTGCAGAGCAAGAAGAAATATTTTTTTTAAAGGTCTAGAGACGTTGCAAGTTCGCTGTAATAAATATATCCAATTAAGAGGAGAATATGTTAAGTAATAAAATATTTTGACATTGAAATTTTGTTTGGTTCTATAGTAGGCTAAGAATTTTTCAAGGTGAAAAATCAGTCAAAACTATGTTCATATCTCGAATTGATCTGGTTAGTTTGTCCACAACTTTTTCATCAAGTGTGCCTTCTTTTCTGGAATAAATATACATACCCAGTTTTGGAATCATATCTTGTCCATAGTTTTATATCTTGTTTGATTGGTTTTGGAGGTATATATTGTTTCATTGATGATGTTTCTTTGAATTTTGTCATATTGTCAATTTATTGATACTTAGTATCACTTCTGGCAGACAAAAAGTTTTTTTAGACAGGATAATATTTCTTCTATATAATACTCTTTGAAAATGTCTTTTGGATTTTCGGGGTTATTGAGGTACACTTTCTATAGAAGTTAATGACATCTATCCTTAGGTATGGCACATTTAATTTCATCATTACCTAAAGATTTTCTGTTGAACCAATACACGTGATATGCTGGTAAATGATTGTAACTCATTACGAAGAAACGATCAAACATGATAATTATTTCTGCACTCATTGTCTTTTGAATATTTTTTTCAGATGTTTTTTCTATAATTTCTAATTTTTGATTGGTGCATTGGGTAATCCATACAAATAAGCGTGCAGGAAATAATTTTATCACATCATCCGTTTCTGAAGACTTGTTTGTTACGTTACACAATACAATTGATTGTTTTTCTTGTGGAATCTTATGTATTGGTAAAAAATTTTTAGTTTTTCTAGTCCAGTCAAACACAATTTCTAAATGACTATTTGGAACTTCGTTTTCCTTTTCACCCATTGAATTCTTCATCCTCGGAAGTAAAAGCATCATCCAAAATTTATGTCAATGCAGTATCTTTAACTTCACTTGAAGAATCGTCGCATGATGATTGTATATAGTTTTTATCTATATCACTATCATCATTGTCTTGGAATGGGCCTAATTCTTTTCCAAAATCAATATGTTCCACAATATCTTGTAGCTTTTTGTCTGATAAAGGTTTATCCATTCTATGACGAAAATTTTTAATATATAGGTTATTCAATACTGATGGGACATAATACCCCAATAATTAACACTATTGGGATATCAAGTCCGATTTTTAGTTTAGGAAATTAAAAATCTCATAAAATCTAATGCTGCACACTAAATAAGTAAAATACAATGATAAATAGATTACTTGACAATTCCGAGCGTAGTACATAAAAAAACACATTTAGTAATAAGCGTGACACGTGTCTACTGTTTGCTAGCAACACCTAGACTGACAAAATTTTATAGAAAAGGAATAAGGAGACAGGTTTGGAAAGGACGAGCCCATGACCGTACAGTTGTCAAATCCCAGATCTCGATATATTCGTAAGAATTTAAATTATTTTAGTAATTATTAGAAATTCTCTGGGACAATACGTATTGAGTATTGAAAAGTTAATGGTTCATTTAATAATTTTTTCTCATTGTTAGTAATATTTGCATTACATATAGATAAGGCCATCGGCAATAATAAGATTATTATGAGAATAGTTACTGCAGGTAGGCCAATATAACAACTTTCCATCCAATAAATTTTTAAGCTTAAACTAACCAGTCTAATAGATGTTTTAAAAAAATTCCGCAATTCTCACATTTCTTAAGATATTTTAATGTTAATTTAGTTTTTTTTTTTTCTTCAAAATACCTACTTAAACTTTTATGCTTCTATTTAAACTAGTCAAGACAAATCGCATTGTCCGATAAACCTCTTTCAAACAAAATCCACTTTATTAAGATCGGCTAAGCAGAACCAGACTTAAAGACATTTTTTTATAAGATTTCCACTCCCTGCGACCCCTTATTTGAAGTGATAATCTTGTGGACTGAAAAATGTGCAGAATTTGTTGAAGACTTCGATTATTGTGCTGCTTAATTAAATAGATTTTAAAAAACTATGTAGATATAGCTGATGGCCGTTCTGTGTTGACCACCTGGTAATAATTGTATGACTATGATTGACGTGATGCTTGGTATACTGAACACATTTTTTACGCTACCACTACAACAACACTCACACACGTTTTGATAATTGATTATCACTAGTGGTTCCACTATCATTATGCTTGGCAATAATAAAATAATCTCTGTGTCTATTTTTCCTATTCCTATATTCTAAATAAGTTGGATCCTTAATCCAAACCTTAACAGTATAAACTTGTTACAATAATTACACAGGTCTGCAACAAAAATGCTGTCTAGATGCTTTTAACTGTTTTCTATGTATTTAGTTGTTCTAAAAACTAAAAAAATACTCCAAAAATTCCAGAACGTCGGGTTATTTTGCAAAATAAAAAGTTTATTAAAGCTAACTAAATTAATACACATAAACATGTTTCAACCTGAACTTGCGCGCTCTGATAGTGTGATAAGAGGCGAGATCTTGATTAAGTACAGTGCAATGTCGGCTGAGCGGAAGTGTGTGAATTCGTCTGACTGTTTCTTATATTTGTGGCGAATATATGATATTAAAGCAACAACTTGATATTACGGACTTTGTAAAAAAGTATAATTTGCGTGTTTTGACTGAAAACTCTGAGATCAGGATAAAGTTTGGGCATCTCATAAAGTCTGCAATTGATGTGTTTAAGATTAGTTTTAGTGCAAGATAAAAGCTTTCCGATATGCGATTCCTATTGTATGGCGAGAGCAAAAGAATTATAGTGATGATTGTTACTTTTGTTCGTGTAATGTAAAATGGTATAATTCAAAACACCCCAATCTGCAATCAACTATTCGTCCTATCCTTCATGGGACAGAAATGCCAGTGTCCAAGGCCCCTACTACCTTGGAAGAAAGTATAAGTTCTGAAGAAGGTGGTGCCGTACCTGAACTCGATAACAAGACAAGTTTTTAATTTGAAGATGACAGCAGTTCTAAATTGTTTTCCCAGGGCGACCTAAATAACTTGATAAGAGACTCGAATCTAATCAAAACACTGCTGAGTTGCTTGGATAAAGGCCCAAAAGTAACAACTTACTGTCTCAAGAGGACCAGTTTATTTATTGTACCAATATTGAGGGCTTCATAAATACATTTAAGATCTCATACGACCCAGCGAAGTGGCGTATTTTCATAAATTCTTCAAAAAGAAGCCTTAAATCAGTTCTGCATCACAATGGCGGTTTCTATGCTTCCATACGTATTTTTCATTTTGTACACCTCAACAAACTTGAAATTTGTTGTTTGCATGTTTGTATTTTATCTTTTATTTTAGGATATTAACTTGTTTATCATAAATACCTATAATGTAAGAAAAATAAGTTAAAATATATTCAAATGAATACACTTATTATTTATCTTTGGTTTCTGAAGACAATAATTATCAAATAAATCTGAACTTACTCGTTTGATACTAGCCAATAGAAATGACGAATTTTCCAAAATTTCAGCAATAGTGGCCAATTACATGAAAGAAGTAAGCATATAACATTATCCAAGTTATTTGGATCAATAATTAACTTAGAAGATAAAAAACTAGATATACGCTGCTTTAGTTGGAAAATATTATATAGTGTTTCTGAGAGAGATCAACAAAAGTTATATTTGTCATAAAGAATCAAATTACTCCTTTCAACAACAAAAAAATTGATGAGATTAAATGAACATCTAGTTTAGGAAATTCAGTACTAAATTTCCAACAAATACTCAATAATAAATCAAGTTTTGAATTATTTTATATTCTAGAATGCAATAATTGCATTTAAATTGGAAATTCTCAAGCTATTAATGATATTCGTACTGTCTAAATTTAAACTGATTAAAGGGCAGTTGGTGTATTATGTGGAATATATCCATGGTTATCATTTTTGTAACGAACTAAAACCAATGATTATGAATTTATGCAATATGCAATATTGGTTACTAAGAACTATTTTAGGGAGATAAATTAAGGTGTACATCCTTTTTTCATCAATATATTTATTATTGTTACTATAAAGAAATCTAGTTTGTTTAAAGTATATTTCCAATTAGATAAGAATAAGAACTATATTTATCGCTGACGATAGTGATTATAAATAAATTAATCATTTATTACTTGGCATCTATCCAAAGTGATCTGTAAAATATCGGAATTTTCATGGGTTTAATATTTTAAGACAAAAATAATATTTATATTCTACAATCTTCTCCAGATACCGAGGTAAATTATTCACATAAATGTGAAATATCTCTTAAAATTTAAAATCAAAGAAATATGATCCGAAACTCATCTCTTAGGCTTCGGAAGATGTTAGTGATTAATTTATTTAAAATTCAAAGGTTGGGTTTAAAATATTTTCATTATCAAAATTTTAAAGTTACAGTAAGAAGGAGTTGTAGAATAAGTAATTGACTGGCCATCTGGCACTTTTCACTCAAATAATTATTTGAATTCGTTTTTCATAACATTATATGTAGAGGTCGCTGTTCAGTATACGTACGAATATTTTTACTGACGCATTTCATGATGTAAGACAAAAAATTTTTCCATTTTACAAATTTGCGGAAATATCTGAAATTACATCTGTTTTTGATTTCAAAGCAATTCTATCTAAATATTGATAAGAATTTGTCGACGATTCTCTGAGGACTCGTTTTACTACTTATTACATGTTCAATCATGAGTGTTGACTTTCGCATCAATGTTTTGATTTCCAAACCAATTGAACTTGAATAATTTTCATGAATGGAAGCAATTTTACTTAAGGCAGTCATATGATAAAAAGAACTATTGCAAAAGTTGCAGATAACAGGACTGTCGGTCTGTTGCTAGACCTTTATAATACCCATTTATCACGGCAGTGATGAATCTATTATTCACTACTGTCAGAGGCTTTCTTGATTTAGCTATATTGTATTGTATTGTTACAAATAATCAGTTTTTATTATTTTATCATATATAACACAGTATGCACAGGATATATATTGAGAATTCGTTACAAAATAAAGGTAATACAACTAAACAAATTCTTGTGAAATTGCACAAAGACTTGTCATACCACTCGTTCTACCGACGCTCAAGTAAATTCTGTGACAAATATCCAAACTAGCGAAGTAAACTTTCACTCACAAAAACATACAAGCTTCAATGTGTCTCCATTTAGTTTTTATAATTGTAATATTTCCACTATAAACATATATAATTATAAGTGTAAAAATGGTGATTTAGAAATAAAAGTTGTAACCTGTTTTCTCCACTTTAGAAAAATATAGGTCGAAGAAGTGTTGTAACTAACTCTTACATCTGTATTATTAATCACCTTCATCAATGTACTTGTTGGTTAAATAACTATTATCCACGACTTTTGTATAATGTCCCTATTATAAGTCTGCTTGCTCGATCTTAGTAATACCCATTAATCACTGCTGTCAGATGCTTTCTTGATTTAGCTAGATTATATTGTTTTGTTCCAAAAAATCGGTTTTTATAATTTTATCGTATAAAACACTACCAAACTTTTTTTGAATTTAGTTCTGAACACTTGAAAAAGTAAATTTTCTTGGACCAGATTCGAACCCAGTCCAGTTTGAAACCGCGGAGCATTAACATTGAGCTGTAAGCCACATGAATGTGTTTGTCGTACATCTGTTTCTTAAACTACCATGGTTTTTGAAACAATTTATAAATTGAAGGAGGTTTTGAAACAAAATAAATTTGACTCTAACCTGTTAACATTATTGTGTGTTAAAATTTCTGTATTTTAATATTTTATTTTAAATTATGTTGAGAAACCAACAAAAAATGTAAATAAAAAATGAAAGTGACTCTTTTTTTAACACCGCCAAAAATTAGATAACCTGCTGAAGTTGCTTCATGAAATTTATTATCGAAAAAGTCAAGGAAAGTATATAATGTGGCATGTGAATTTTGCACTGGCAACAGGGACTATTAATCTAATATATAAAATTCTCGTGTCGCGGTGTTTGTGGTTAAACTCCTCCGAAACGGCTTTCCCGATTCTCATGAAATTTTGTGTGCATATTGGGTAGGTCTGGGAATCGGACATCTATTTTTCATCCCCCTAAATGTTAAGGGTAATCCACCCCTAAATTTTTTTATATTATTTTTTATAATATTAATAACTGATAAAGACAGTTTTAACTATTATTTAAGTATCTCATATAAATAAACACGTGTTGTGATCTCCCGCCAACAACGGCCATTACCGTACCTGTATATATTGTACTTAACGCTTTTTGAAAATAGTTTTAATTCAAAACGAAAGCGTGTACGAGTTTAATAAATATACCTTTTTCATTATTGTGAAAGGTAAGTCAAATAATAAACAAATGAATACAATATAATAATAATAATGATAATAATAATAATTTATTACCAGAAATAAATAATAGTTTAAAAAAACTAAAAAAACACGCTTTAAAGAAAATCCAACTCAAAAATAGAAAATAAATTTTAATAAATTTCAGTACAGTCAGCAATGCCAAAAAGACGTAAAGGGGCCAATTTGAGTCGTAGTACAACCAATTCAACAGTCATTCGAGATATACGAGCACGAAGGTCTGGCGAACAAATCCAACAAAATAATACAGATGTGCCTGCAAGCATGGCGCAGTTACGTGAATCACTATCGCAAGAGACGCGAGATGAACAAAATCAACAAAGACAATTAGAACGAAGAGAAACGCGCAGATTCATAGTAAACAGACGTGGAGGCATTGACCAACAACGCCAACAAGTTCTTCGAGCATTTACATCAGATTCATTTCTTCGACTAGCATTCCAATATGAGCCTGATGTTGAATATTATATTATATTAAATTATATTATATTGCTCATTCCAAAGTGGTTATTGGTTCTTTGGACAAGGAATGCCCGCATTGTCATGCACTTAAATTTAAAAATGAGCCAGTTGGGATGTGTTGCTCATCAAGAAAAGTACAACTAACCGAAATTGAAACACCACCTGAACCATTACACGGTTTACTTATCGGTACAGGTCCAGATTCTAGCCTTTTCCTAAAGTCAATTCGCACATTCAATTCATGTTTTCAAATGACGTCGTTTGGAGCAACAGAAATAGTTAACAATATTGCTACAAACGGTCAACAATTTAATTCCACGTTCAAAATCAAAGGCAAAATTTATCACAAAGTGGGCTCATTGCTGCCTATACCAAACGAATCTCATAAATTTTTACAAATTTACTTTATGGGTGGCGAAGACTCCGAACGTGCACTCGCCAATCACGTGGATGCACGTTGCGATTATTACCATTTCAATTCACCTTTTGCCAGGCGTATCGTCGCCGACCTGGACGCTCTGTTAAATGAGCATAATGAATTATTGAAATTATTCAAATCACACATGCACAAACTACAAAGTGACAATCGTGCTATTGTCATCAATCCTGATAGAACACCAGCTGGAGAGCATGTACGTAGATTCAACGCACCTGTTGTTGACGACGTTGCTGGAATCATGGTTGGTGACCGTACAGCTACGCGACAAATCGTGATTCGATGAAGAAATAATAATTTTCAATTCATTAGTGATACCCACCGTTCTTACGACGCTCTCCAATATCCACTAATTTTCTGGAAGGGACAAGACGGATATTGCGTAAACATTAAACAACGAGATCCCGTAACAGGTAATTCATTCATTATTAAAAACATAATTAATTATTATTGTAGAATCTTCAATTAATTCAATGATATATTATTACAGGAGCCGAAACAAATAAGAACGTTAGCTCGAAGGATTTTTATTCATATCGTTTGAAGATTAGAAGTGGCCGAGACAATATCATTTTACGATGTCGTGAGCTAAGCCAACAATTTATGGTTGACATGTATGTGAAGATAGAGAGTGAACGACTACCATACTTGCGATATAATCAACAGAAGCTGCGTGCGGAAGAATATATTCACCTGCGAGATGCTATTGCGAAAAACGCTGACACTGCCGAAATTGCAACTCTGTTATCTTACCATCATCGTATTTAGGTAGTCCACGTCACATGCAAGAGTACATACAGGATGCTATGACTTTCGTGCTTGAATAGGGGCGACCGTGTATTTATTACTTTTACATGTAATCCAAAATGGCAGGAAATTACAGCATTACTATTACCAGGACAAAATGCAATACATCGTCATGACATTACAGCACGTGTGTTTAAACAAAAATTAAAGTCTTTAATCAGCTTTATTACGAAGTTGCATGTATTTGGTCCCACACGTTGTTGGATGTATTCAGTTGAGTGGCAAAAGCGTGGATTACCTCATGCTCTCATTTTAATTTGGTTTGTCGACAAAATACGTGCTGAAGACATCGATAGTTTAATTTCTGCAAATATTCCAGATCCATCTACTGATCAATTACTATTTGATATTGTTACTACAAACATGATTCATGGTCCGTGCGGAATTCTGAATCGTTCATCACTTTGCACGATAGACGGAAAAAATGTACTAAGCGTTTTCCTAAAGATTTCATAAACGATACGGTAACACATATTGACGGATATCCAATATATCGTCGAAGCAGTACTGAAAATGGCGGACAATCGTTTACTAAAACTCTCAGTAACACAGAGATCGACATTGACAATCGTTGTGGTACCATATTCACCTCTGCTCAGCAAAACATTCAATGATCATATTAATGTTGAGTCATGCAGTTCGGTGAAGAGTATCAAATATATTTGCAAATCTGTATGTTAATAAACGAAGTGATATGGCTGTATTTGGAATTGAAAATACTAATATCAATGCTCCTCTGTTGAATGAAAATGATGAAATTACGAATTACCAAATTGGCCAGTATATCAGTTCCAATGAAGCTGTCTGGCGTATTTTTGGTTTCCAAATTCATGAAAGAGATCCAGCAGTTATCCATTTAGCTGTCCATCTTGAAAACGGCCAGCGCCACGCTCACTGAATTTTTTGTTTATTTAAATCAAATAATTTGGGACGTGTATATTCAGTCAATCCAAGGCAGACTGAGTGTTTTTATCTGCGACTGCTGTTGGTTAATGTCACCGGACCATTGTCATTTCAAGATATACGCAAGGTAGATGTACAACAGTATCCAACGTATAAAGATGCATGCCTTGCACTAGGTTTACTAGAAGATGACAATCAATGGGACAGTATGCTTGCTGAAGCAGCATTAAACTGCACAGGAACACAAATTCATCTACTATTTGCTATAGTATTGACTACATGTTTCCTACATGTGGGATAATCACAAAGATTCAATGACTGATGACATTTTGTATCGATATCGTACAAGGTACAACGATGTAACGATATCATTCACTGATGCAATGTACAATGAATCATTGATTGCTATCGAGGATCTTTGCATTGCTATTGCGAATTCACCAATCAGTCATTTCGGTATGAGTTCACCGAATCGAAGTGCATCTGATTTACTCAACACAGATATGAATCGTGAACTGCATTACAATACTGGGGAAATGGCAGGCATTGTTAATCGCAATGTTCCATTACTAAATTCCATTACAAACAAACACACTTCCACGACCAATTCTTCGAAGCGGAAACTGTTCATTTAAGTATTGACGAACTTGTAAAGAATAATGTGGTTTCCCGTCGTGCGAAAACCACATATTTTTTTCTTAAAGCTAGAGGGATATCCTCTACTAATTCTTGTAAATGTTCTTGAAGAAAATCTAAATAAAGAGGTCCATTTAAATTGGTTGGCAGTTCAAAAGGACCTATTAAATACCCACATATTACACCACACCAAATGTTAACCTTAAACTCGTGCTGAAAATGTGTTTCCCTCATAGCATGTGGATTTTCAGAATCCCACAAATGATTATTTTTATTATTAAATATTCCTCGACTGGTAAATGTTGCCTCATCAGTAAAAAGAATTGTATCCAGAAAATCCGGGTTAACATTTTTTTTATCTTGCAAAAAATGGGCAAATTGTACACGCTTAGGTAAATCTTGAGCTAATAAATTCTGAACAGGAGTGTAATGATATGGATGCAATTTTTCCCTCTTCAGTATTCTAAAAGTAGATGATACTGCTTATACCTGTTTGCAGACTTAATCGGCTAGTACTGATATCTGGATTCTCCGTAACACAAATTAAAATTTCATCTTCTTCATCGGCAGTGATTTTTTTTGTAGCACCGTGCTCAGTTTTAGAGCGTAAAGACCCCGTTCCACCTAAGCGGTTGTAAAAATTTTGATACAGTTTGTAATTGGGTTGCCTTCGATTTGGGTATAATTGTGAATATCTTCGAGCCGCAGCTGGACCACTATAATTTGACTGAGCAAACACACAAATCATATTTGATAAATAACTATTACACTTGTTAATTACTAAATTGTTAATAAATGGTATATTAATGTATTACTTATTCTTATTATTATCCAATTTTTGCTTCTAAACAAACTGTCTAATAGCGATACAAGCCTACTTGAAAAAAGAAAACGAAAAATTAAATCACGGCTTAATTCATGAATGTGATTTTGATATTAAGAGATCGAAAGCGGATTATAAAGTGTATTGAAGTAAATGGTGGGCATTTTGATCATTTGCTTTGAAGTTTTTTATTTTTGTTTACAAATTTGTTATTGTTACATATTTAAGGAATAATAAAATTTTTTTATGAAAAAATTAAAATTTATTGAACTTTTTAGAAGCAAATAACTCGATAACCGATTGAGTTACATAAATCAAAGAAGAGTAACTTTTTTTTGTAGAATTTAACGCTTTTTAATATTTTTTTATTATTTTAGTTGTAAGTTTAGCCCAAAAAAGTTTACTTTGATTTAATTCACACAAACAAGGGTAACTAGCGCCTTCTATTAGCAATGTTAAATTAGAGTGCAAATTATGATTCCTCATGCCAAAAAAACGTAAAATTGCCAATTTTCAAAGAGAAATTGTGAAAACATAAAAAATTATTGCGAAAATCAAAATTTAAATTTAAAATTCCGAACACCCCGTATCTCGAAAACTAGCAATATTTGCACAAAGCATGTTGAGCAGAATCATATTTTGAGGTCTAGAATCTACAGCTCAGAGATTTGACATTCTCAACGATTCACCCTGTATAGTAGTGGTGGATAAAGTATAGTATTATTTTCGCGTATAACGTGTTATTAATTTCTTCATGATTTATGCCACCCACTAGCGCTCGTGACAGTTAATTTCACCTAGTGATTAATAACCTCCATTATACACTAGTGAATAATATACTATTAAGTATGTAAATAAAATGTATAACTTATATAAAAATTTTTATGAAACATCTGGTTAAAATGAGATATGTCTTGGTAGTTAATTATTTTTACTTTATTTTCCTTCTACCAGTTTGCTCTTGTTTTAGGTTTGAGTCCAGATTTGCAGTCAATGGAACAAATTAGAAGAATCATGAGACCAACTGATGTACCTGACCAAGGACTTCTTTGTGATCTGTTGTGGTCCGATCCTGATAAAGATCAGATGGGATGGGGAGAAAATGATAGAGGGGTTAGTTTCACATTCGGTGCCGAAGTTGTCGGGAAATTTTTGCATAAGCATGATTTTGACTTGATATGTCGAGCGCATCAAGTAGTAGAAGATGGTTACGAATTTTTTGCCAAAAGACAGTTGGTTACGTTGTTTAGTGCACCAAATTATTGCGGTGAGTACGTTCTGATATTTACACAAACTGAATAAATAAAATCAAGAAGATTTAAGAAATTAATTGATGCCTACAAATATAAATTTATGTAATACTCATTGATAATGTTGTATATCCAGTTTTTAAGATTTTTATGGTATATTGGAACTTTAAAATATTTTTTACATATGTATAAATCGAAACAGCTACTTTTGTATTTCTTCAGGCCCAGGACCAAATTAGTTTTTTAATATATGATATGCAAAATATCTTCATTTGTAACACTCTTCTTAGAAACTACGAAACCAAAGTAACCATTATATTTGTATATTCATTTTTGTACTGTGATTTTATATTTCTAAATAACACCTTGTTCTTACAAATCTAGTATTCACAAAATTCTCTCTAGTATTGAAATCTCTTAAAGCTAAACATTAAGAAAACCAGTACATTATTTTTGTGGCCAAAACTAGCCGAACATTCCAGGCAGCTGTAGAAACTGGGGATCAACGAATATTTCTCCTCTATATTCATATAATTCATTTTGAGAAATATATCGTGGCTCAAAAACCACCAATACCATTTTCATCTACTGTTTTTTAAATTTTTTCATTGAACTAAGTTTTTTATTGAGGATTTGCACAAATATAATTTTTTGTGGATATATGAACACTGAATTTGTTTCCTGCTTGGATCCCCCTAAATGAAGCCAAACAATCACAATCTGACCTTCAATTACAGATATATTCTAGACACATCTTCACTACTGAGTCACACGGTAGTCTCATCATACTAATTTAAAGGGGAAAGAAGAGTATCTTCCATAAAACAATCCATCTAACCTTGTTATTATAGTTATTATTGATTTAAATGCCTTGTTTCAGGAGAATTTGATAATGCTGGAGCAATGATGTCAGTGGATGAGACGCTCATGTGTAGTTTTCAAATTTTAAAACCAGCAGACAAGAGGAAATTCCAGTACAATATGAATGCAGGAAGACCTGTAACGCCCCCTAGGGGCGCGACGAATAAAAACAAGAAGAAGTGAATTAATGTATTAATAAGATTAGGTTTAGTTGCAACATAAATATGTTTGAGCATTTTAAATACTAACGTTTGTCGCAATAGATAACTCGAAGGCGTCGTATTTATGAAATTTGAGTTTTTCTAAAAATTTTTTGTTGATTCTTCTATTAGGTTAAGATACTCCATATAAAATTAATCTATTCAAATACTAGTATTTAAAATGTTCCAATTCGGCCGTTTTACTTTATTTTACATCTGATATATTACTAAAACGGTAATATCATTCTATCTGTTAAATTAGATTAACAATACTTAGAATATCCAATTCAAATAATGCAAACGGCTTTGATATTTAAACAAAAAACAGTAGTTTATTTTTTTTCGGTTTTAATAGAAACAGTTTTATGTTTTGAATGGTTTCCCTTGACTCCGTATAAATATATTTTTATATACAATCTCGTTTCCTTTTATTCGTTGCTAAATTTTGTTATTGCATGGAATTGATTTCTGTTCATCTCGATTTGAATGAATCTTCTCAAAATGTAAATTGACATTTATTTGTAAATATTTGGTCATTTAAATTGTTGATATGAATATACATGTCACATAATAAAATTTTAACATTTCCCATTTTATACAAAGTTTTTTATTTATTAAAAAAATGATATCAATAATAACCACTCGCACGTAAAAACTGTACGGAAAGGACAGAAGCATAGTAGCTATCTACTTTATATATCGCTCAGTCCTTTCAACAATGTCATATCTCAAAAAACAAGATTTTTTCGGGAGAGTGAATTTAAAGTTTAAAAGTAGAATAAAACGAATTCAAAATAATTTTTCACTCTCCAATTGATTTTTTTACTATGCATCACCTCTTTTCAGACAATAGCCGATAATTTTTATGTGTTTGAAGAAAAATTTGTACAAAATTTTTAAGTTTTATAAAGCTGCTTTTTATTTATGACGTTATTTTCCAACTTTCTGATGAGGTGCTTGGAGTATGTCAAACTATGTCGGTATTGTCAGTGAAATATTAAAATTTGAAAGTTTTACATTGAAGTATCTTGAACTAAGCCATTCTTGCAAAGATAAATTAATTCCGAATATGCAGTTATTCCTTATATTTTTAATAATTACTTTTATTTCATCTTCCAATGGAATGTCGTTTAAAACAAAAGAATGAATTTGGGAAAGGCAAATTCTCAAAATTATCACAGAATATAATTATGGTAGAAAAAAAAAAAACTAAAATTAAATAGAATAAGAAAATATTATGTACGTACAAAAGTTATAATAGGTAAAAGTATTTGAATTTAACATTTAAAAGTAATTTTAAAGTTTCTCATAAAATGTTTGAAAAAAAATTCATACCAAATGTTTATAAAAAAAGGAAACTCTCCACATTGATGCATAAAAGGCACATTTTTATATAACTATAAGTTTTGCTCAGACATTGTTGTGACAATTAAATTTTCAAGAAAAAGTATTTCTAATTGTTCGACTTATTCTACGATATTTTTAATATGCTTTAGGCTCTAAAAAATTGCAGATTCTTTTCTTAATGTATTTCATCATTACACATTATACAGATAGTACAGTAGTGTTGCAGAATACATTTTTTTTCTAAGTAGCCAGTAATATAAACCAAAGCATTGCCTTCTATTCTTGAAAGTTTTCTATAGTCGCTTTTAAAGAATTATTACTAGTTACCATTGGGTACATCGATATCTTCATATTTTTGTAGAATATCAAAAGTTATATTGAGTACAACTGTATTAATATGCAATTTGCACCTTTAACCTCATCAAAATATTTCAAAGTAAATAATTTTTTGAAGGCAATACAAAATTGAATTCGGGTTGAATTTATCGAATTTCCGCAACAATTTCTTGTCCATCCAAAAAACTTCTCTAGGCAATCCTGATTTATGTTCCTTGTTAAAAAAAATGAAGATTTTTGCATTTCAGGGTTTTCCATGAAGATATAACAGAACTTATCGTTATTTTCCAACCATTTATAATATGCATAGTGTTTATACATTTTTCCATTGTTCTGTTTTATCTCCATTAATTTAATTACTTTCAAGACATTAAACAAACATCTTATTTTTTTAAAAAATTGTAACTGTTTCTCTGTGCCCAAGAATGCGTTAAACTTGTTAAGGTGAGGCAAGAATTTAACAAATCAAATAAATCATTTTGCAGCAAGCATTGCTTCTGAGCATTTACTAATTTCAATCAAATTCAGTGACGCGACAGTGTTATATTACATATTCTTTCTGGAATTATTTTTATAACACTTCCTTCAGGAATATGTAACTCTTACACTGCTCGGGAGTCATATTGGCTTAAAATATGACTGTTGAAAATCTCAAGGCATGTTTCCAACGTTGGCGACTAAAAATATAAATACTTTACCTCTAGATGATCATAGGAACAAAAATATTACACAGAATTTAAAATTTAACACAAATCTCTATTAACATAGTTAATTATTCAATATTTACATTAGAAAAAGTTAATCCAATTGCCTAATTTCATCTTTCAAATAAGGAAATAGGAATATGTTTGTTCCTTGTAGAACATCCTTCCAAACAGCACATTCGTGGCATTTTATGGCAGAAGCAAGTAAGGACAATTGGTATATTTATGCACTTTTCTCTATCAAACGACGTGGCGGATGCATGGTGACTTCGCGATCGGAAAAGAGTAGCATCCGATATTCAATTGTGATAGTCATAACAAGGGGAGAAGCTTAGAGTGACTCTTCTTGTTTTGTTAATATTAGGTGGCGATATAAAGAAGAACAAAAATAAAGTTACTTAGACAAAGGGAACGTAGCGCCTCCTCGATAAACACTAAAGAAGTGAGGACATCCTAATTTAGAAGACAGATTGTTCACGTGGTCTTTATTAGTATTTTGTTTGATTTCTGTTATGAAATTAAACACTTTATTAGTTATTGAATATTTTATATATTAAAATTAACAAAATCAAAACATAATATGTCTAAGGCTACAATTTAGGTAAAAATCCCGTATGTATTTTGATCCATATTAACAGTCTTAACCCTTAAATTAAAACGTCATTTTCAATAAAACCTTATATTTTGTTCTTATTACAGGACAAGCATATAAATTTTTCTAAAAAAGTAGCATAATAAATATAACATAAGAATTTTAACTGATTTCAACAGAATATTAATATACATTTTTAAACCATCCATAAATTGTCCTGAAGTACAAATAAATTCTGTAGTCACTTCGTTACAATATAAAAATCGTTGAAACAAAACATTAAATATATATAGTAACAAAACTGTATTTCCAGCAACCGCTAAATTTTACCTTTAGAAATGAATCAGCGGATTTACGCTAGCTAGCTAGGCCCCGTTCAATCTGCCCCCCTTTTTGTTAAAACTAATTTTGTTTCAATATTATTTCCAAATAACGTAGATTATATTGTTATAATTAATTTCTTGGACTAGTTGATCCCCAATAAACAGTAATGCAAAAGCATTAAGTCTATCGTGGTATGTGCTTGCGCGTAAATATGTTTCTAATTTTTTTTCGAGACGAAAAACATCTTTTTACTCAACAATTTGTAGTTAGATTACTCAAAAAATTCGAAGAACAATGTCCACATTCGGACATGGCTTGAAGACTCCGTGAATATAATAAATTGCATTTTTTGCAGAGCGTACATCTTCTGTTTTTACTAAGAAAGATGTTAATTTTCTTGGTTCAAGATTTTTTCTCTTTAGTCAAAATAATTATTTTTCGTGTACATATTTCATAGACATTTTTTCATAAAAACTAATAGGAACAAATTTTTGAAATGGAATGGATATTTACTTTTTATCGTCTCCAAAATTCTGGCACTTTTTGCTGTCCTTCAAATTATGCCGCCATAGGCGTAAATCCATCATTGGATTGGAAACATATCTGGTTATTCGATGAACGGCTCTTGGGCATATGGAATACAGTTTACGTTTTTTTTAGAATAATTGTTCTACAGAATATGGATTTACTTGTGGTTTACACAGTATTCTTATAGTATTCCCCACGCTAAGCGCTACGCGAGACTTATCTAAACGCCTCACATATTCCTCTACAATTTATTTGCTAGTTTTTTCGCAAATGAATATTTTTCAGTAACAACGTTTTTAAAGGACTGGTGCAGAATAAATGAATTTACGATGGAAACGTCAAGAATACGAAAAAATACTGTTAGTGGCCATCGGCGAGTACGACGACTCGTTGAACTTTGTGCACATTTTTCGTCCATTGTATCAACTCCACCTTTATTGCAGTTAGAGTAAGTAATAATTTCAGGCTTTTGCGTTTCTTCCTTATTTTTGTTTTCGAGGCCCTGTTTGTACTAGCAGTGTCCTCTTCCTCCTTTACTGAAATTTTTGGAGACACTGCATTTTCAGATTGCAAATACCCATCTTCTAGATTTCGTCTATATCATTTAGGTCATCTTCGGCTTCATCAAACCACTGTATTATTATATTTATTATAATGTAAAAAACTCGCATTAACAGAAAGGTGGCGTCTGACAGACTAGGATACACTGATTTTAATTTCTATTGTTCGTCTAAACTTTTTTAGGAATTAAGGAAGCTGTCCAATCACTTAAGGATTACATGGCGTGACCGGGTTGTAGGCGTGATTGTTTGCAAATCTTCGCGCGCAATATTCTGCTAGACGCCACTTGTCGAGTGTGTTGCAGGAGTGATATTTTCGATGTCCGAAAATGTTTGAAAATTTATTAAACTCAAAATTACAATTATTCTATAAAGTTGAATGAACATAATTAATTTCACAAGCGAATTAACAACAATTCATTACTAAATCGTTTATAGTAATCCTATTTTATATTAAAATAAATGCTGATACATGTTTATGAAATATGAACTTTTTTCGGTGGTATTTTGCAGATCTTGTTCTTCGGTTACTCTTCTTTCTTCAAGTTCAATTTTTTCTCTCTTCTTTCTTCATGTTCAATTTCTTCTCTCTTCATTATTACTGAAAATAGTAGTTTTTTAAAATCTATTTTACTTAAGTTTGGAGATTTGTATATTTGATTTTTTAAGAACTTTAAATCTAATTTTAGTAAAATTACTGATTTTCCTTTTTTAACTTATATATATATATATATATATATATATATATATATATATATATATATATATATATATATATACTGCTCGCACGTCGGTTGCCTAACTTTAAGTATATAACAATTGTTATATACTTAAAGTTAGGCAACCGACGTGCGAGCAGCTGAGTTTTAAAGAACATTTCAAGATTGACAATGGTTTAACACATGTTTGATATAAAACATAACGTTTGCTATTAAGAGTATTAAGTATAAGTTTTAAATATTTAAAAAGACATTCAAATGTCTTATGTATTATGCAGGCTTTTATCCAAACCTGATCCCACTGCATACTAAAAACAATCAGTGCTTTTCGGTGTTAAAAATTAAGATGTAAGAGGGTGTACATCAGAGCTTTACTCTATTACCTACTTAAAAGTGGTTACTTGCATGTGCGGATTTCTAAACCTACCAAATATTTAAGTTTCTTAGATGTTTACTAAAACAATTTACCTACATTAGTCCTTAATATATACCAATATTTTTACAGAAGGCCACAGAGGCAGTTTTTGGTCAACAAACAGCAAAGAAATGAAAATAATAATGATCTAAAAGTAATCAGAGCCGGACTTAGAGTCATCGTGGCCCCCGGGCCAAAATACTTAAGGGGCCTATGTAAGGCGGGCGTTTTACGTGAATTCTTACATCAAGTTGATTTTTCATTATAGTCAATTTATTCATTATTTCTAACTAAAAATAGTACAAAATTACGTTCATAAATTAAAAACATTTCGGAACTTTTAAAATAATTGCGCATAAAAAAATTTATGTTGATTCTGAACATTGGCTATGGATGTATTTTTTCGCTTGCATTCATATGTTTAAAAATCAATCATATGGCTAGTCGCGAGGCCCCCCCGCAGCGGGGGCCCCCGGCGCACGCCCGGGTTGGCCCATGCCTAAGTCCGGTTCTGAAAGTAATAGTTGAGGAGCAGCCTAAATGTAGTGGTAGTAAGATCATTTTCTGCCGTCGTTGGCGTTGGACTGCTATAATTTTGTTCTGTAATTTGAGGAATATCTGGTGGCGGAAAAAATTCATTATTTATCTGTCTAACAGTAGCAGTAACCGGTACACAATCTACGATTCGTTTAAAATTTTTTGTCACTTTCCGCCGAAACGCACAGCTGTGCTTTATTTTTTTCCAATTTCGTAACATAGCGATATTTTACAATAATAAATTAATGTTTATTACACTGCTGCTGCTCACTGCTCACAAACAACTGATGTTAGTACTGTTAGTATTAACTTTGTATCTTAATAATATATTCTTATTCGACAATCGACACCGGCAACCATTTTGTCAATCGTCATCTGTAATAAGTTTATATATATAAGGGCAATTGATTTTACTTAAGGTAACCGATGTATATAAAAGAAATAGTTGTCCCTAACTTGGTTACCAAAAGTTTTTAATAGGATATTTAGGAATAGGAATTTAAATTTGTCTTTGCAATTATATTTTTCTTCTAAAACAGGACATTCTTCTTTAATAAAATTTACTTCTTGATGTCTTGCACAAGTAAGGTTGAGGAGGAATAAATATTTTATGATTTTGGATATAGGATATAAATGGAAAAATTCGTAGGTTTGAGGTTTCAAAATTGGTACATGAGTATGAGATTATATTACGCTGCGTGTTTTTGTATAATACAATCGAAAGGCAACTGTACTTCTATTTGAAAATAAATGACAATTAGTGCAATTTAGATCAGGTGTTATATTTAAATGTTTATTTGAATTTGGTAATTTTTAGCAACTGATATGACAATAATAAGATGTAGTAAAATATTTATTATAGTTTGGCTATTTAATTACGATAGACTGTGTACATTATACACTGTCGAATCGAATTCTACTTTATACAATAATATTTACACACTTATGCGTAAGCCACTTTCACTCTCTGCCTGTAGTCGAATTTACGGTGCTTTCCAAATGATTGCGAGTAATAGTTAAGTCTAGTACACTTTTGCCGGCAGTTCTGCCTTAGACCAGAATTGAAGGCATTTCCCAACCCCAGGCAGTCCCCGGGAATTGCCGGCCGTTGTGGTCTATGTCTATGTCTTCAGTTTTAATCTTCTTGTAAATTATTAGCAGTATTATTATCGTTCTCAACTTCATTTTTCTGTAACAAATTTTTAGTATTAGTTTTAGGTTTTCTAATTATGTTTTTATGATAATTTCCTTCATTTGTTTCTAGTGGAAGGTATGCCAGAATCTTTTAAAATTTCTGCTTTTTTAAATTTAATCAATTTTAATATATGCTATTTCTTGATTTGTATATAAAGGTGGATCATTACTATTTTAATTTCTTTTATTAATTATTTTTTCTTTGAATTCATCATTTTTATCTTTAATTTTATCGTATAATAATTTTGACGTTTCTTTGTATTTTTGACTATAATGTGATATTACTAAATAATCATCTAAATCAAAAGGGTCGGGGTTATTTATATGACCTTTAATTATTTCAAATGGTGTTAACTGGGTAACGGAATGAATTATTATATGCTAAAATGTTCAATTAGACTAGGATGAAATCTTTCGACAGGTGAATTGGAATTACTATTTTTAGACGTTGTATAATGTAACTCAATTTTGTGTAGTTTGCAAAAATCTTGCAAGTCGTTTTAAACTCTGACCGCAATCAGCTGTAATTTTGTATGGTAAACTGTGACGATTGATATAATTTAATATATTATCAACAACTGAAGTTCCATTCACACTTGACATTGGATATGCTTAACCGTAATGAGAGAATTCGTCAATAATGGTTATATATGAATGATTTGCTATTTTAAAAACATCGATATGTACATGATCAAACGGTTTACTAGCTGTTGGTGTTAAATTAAATTTAATTATCGGGGGTTTCTATCATACTTATTCTTTTGACATATTTCACAATTATTAACGAAATTTTCTATATCTTGTGAAATTTTCGGCCAATAATATTTTTCACTTAATGAATTTTTTAATTCGTTAATTCCTCTGTGTCCCTTCTTATATATATGATAATACTCTAACTTCTCTTTTTATTCTTCAACAGTTAAAACATCTTTGACAACATTTACACAATGAACAAATATTTTTGTACAGTAGCTATAAATTGTTCTGGTTTTAAAGGCTCTCTAAAATATAATGCATAAAGTTGATTTGGATCTATATATTCTTTAACAAATTGAATTATATTATTTTCTAAATCTCTTTTGATAGGATTACAAATGTACGCATATTATCAAAATATTTTTCTCTTTTTGTCTTTATATTATTCACTTCTCCATATGTTATTAATATTTGATTCTTATAAGTATTTAAAGATCTGTTCGAGATTGGTATTTCTAATATTGGATTCCCTAAAGAAGAATGTATAGTTTCTAAGTCAGAGTCATTGTTTGTTGGTGGTCGTATGTGAATATCCGATGTAATATTTATTTTGTCATTTTCATTATTTTCAATATTCTTTATTTCTTTGCCTTCTACAACTTCTTCCTATTTTCTAAATATGATAAATCTGGTAATAAGTTGTCATCTATTGGTTCGTTATCGTTTGGTAAGTTTTCAATTGAATTATTGAATCTAAATCATCAATATTGACATCTAACGAATCCGTTTCTAATGCATTCACATCACAATCTAACTTAATGCGTGATAATGAGTCTGTTACCAAATTAGATTTTCGTTTTAAATACTTGATTTCATAATCATACACTACTAACTTTAATCTCCATCGAACTAATCTTGAATTCGGTTCTTTGAGTAGAATTAGCCATTATAGTGGTTTGTGATCGGTATATATTATGAATTTTCTTCCAAATAGATAAGGTCTATAGTATTAACAACCCAAACGATTGCTAATAGTTCTTTTTAAATTGTCTTATAATTTATTTCTGCGTCGTTCAAGGTTCTTGAGGCATATGAAATTGGATGTCCTTCTTGAAACAAAACTGATGCATTGGTAGTCAAATCAAATTATTTATTCATAATATGTTCTACTTTTTTTATCTTTCTTTAAACAGTTCGTCAATGATTTTATTATTTTCCCAAAATTTTTAATAGATGTTCTATAATATCCTGAAAGTCCTAAAAATGATTTAATTTGTTTTTGAGTGTATGGTATAGGGAAATTTTTTATCGCTTCAATCTTTTTGGGATTTGGTTTAATTCCTTCTGATTAAACGATGTTACCAAGAAATTCTATTTCTTTGCATAAAATTTTTTTTAATTTGAATCAAAAGACTCTTGCAATGGTTGGGATAATTGGCCGAAATAATCTGATGACTTGGATGCACCACTCTCTTCAGGGTTACTAGGCTCATAGTTCACACTAGATCTCGAAGAAAACGGCTTTGGCACCGACATCGCTTCGGCAATTTTTTGTAATTCCTATTCAGATATGACTCAGGGGCCTTATTTTGGTACTAAAATCAAAATAAAATACTTTATAATGAACATAATACCTCTGGATGGACCTTAAAAAATCAATATAGTGAAATAGAGCGAATAAAGCTATGAGTCATACTGACCCAGAACACAATTTTACGTTTTAAAGGAGATCCTACTACCCATCTTAACAATTTTTTTCTTCCTTAATTGCCTTATCCGTTGCGAACGTTGGCTATTAACAAGGCTATTCTTATCTTGTTTACTGCGTTTCAGATCAACATATGACACTCCAAACCTCTGGCGTAAGTTGTGCAACCATGAATGCCGTCTTCTCCTTGGTCCCCTCTTACTATCCACTTTGCCAAAGTTTCCATTTTCTTACTGTAAAGACTACTTCCTTCTCTTTCCTTAGTCTCTGCATAACATCCATGGTTCTGTGCTCCGTCTGTGATATTTTCAAAATACGTCAATATATCCACATTTTGGAAGATTCCAGTCTTTTAATGAAGCTTCGGTTATGGTCCAATCCTCTACACCATAGAATAAAACAGATAATATGTGGCACCTGACTAGTCTTTATTTTAGTGGTGAAGAAATATCTTTGCTGGTATATAGTTTCTTCATGTTACTAAACGCAGCTTGAGCTTTTTCAATCCGTAATCGTATTTCTGATACCTAATCCCATTCAACGTTTACTGTGGTTCCAAAATATGTGTTCGTTCTAATAAATCTATGTGTTGACCGTTTATTGTTAGAGGCACTGAAGGATGTTGACTTTCACAAATATTCATTTGTTTTGATATATTCAAGGAGAGTCAATTTCACTTGCTGCATATAATTTTTGCATACTACTTTGTAGCTCTCCATTGTTATTTGCTCTAATTACTGTGTCGTCGGCCTATCTAATGTTGATTGCTTCTCAGTTGATTTTGATGCCATCTGATAGTTCTATCAATGTTTTTCTAAACTTTACTTCAGAGTTGTTAAATGTTAAATAGAAGAGGTGAAATAATTCAATCCTGTCGCACTCCCCTCCTGACAGCAATTTCTCCGCTGAGCGAATTACCTACTTTTGCAGTTTTACTCCACTTCATATTAACGATAATACGAATATCTTTTTTGTCAATTCCAGTTTTTGTTACAAGTTTTTCATGTTTGACGTTATCGAAAGCCTTGAAGAAATCGATAAAGCACAGGTGAAGATCTTTGTTAGTGCGCTACGAAAACTAAACTGCATTTCAGAGATATTTGTTTCACATTTTACGTATAATCGATTTTATATAATTTTGGTAAAAACCTTCGTTATGTTATTCATCAAACTTATTAGGCGGTATTGTCACAGTGCTTCACATCTGTTTTTTTAGAGATTAGGTAAACTGCAACCAGTTTTCAAAAATTTTCTCTCCAATATAGATGGTGTTAAAAAGGATGTTCAAAATATCAAGAAACTAATGTTGTAGGTAAGAACATGGCTTGAGCTGGCATGAGCTTTTTGATATTAGGTTCCCGGCAGGGGGTGCTAAGAACCCCCGGGCGGATCAAAATTGGCACATTGAATGTACAAAGCATATGTGAAAATGGCAAATCGCACAATGTTATTGTGGAATAAAAAGACATCTGTACTCGATTTGAAAATTATGTAGACTTCTTAAACCGAATTGTTACTATGGATGAGACTTGGGTACATTTCTAAGATCTAGAAGCAAAGCAACAATCGATGAAATGGCGACGCTTTGGTTCTCCAAGATCTAAGAAGTTTCGTGTCCAAAAATCTGCTGGAAAAGTTTTGCTTCAGTTTTTTGGGATTGCCATGGAGTAATCATGATTTATTTTTTCGGATAAGGGTAGAACAATAACTGGAGATTACTATTCGACATTACTGACCACTCTACGGGACAAAATTAAAGAGAAAATACGCGGAAAGCTGTGAAAAGGTGTTTTGTTTTTGCAGGACAATACCCCTGCACCCAAATCTCATGTTGCCATGCAAAAAATTCGTGATTTAGGGTTTGAATTACTAGAACATATATATATATATATATATATATATATATATATATATATATATATAATATATATATATATATATATATGTATGTATAATATATATAATTTTATTTCCAGGTAACCTCTATTTTTTCGACCAAATGACTGTACTACAAAATAAGGATGAAATCAACTTAGAACTTTGTTCTAATAAGAAAATTTAATTTTTCCTTGGTCCCTAGATTTTACAAAATAGAGCTATAAATTTTACTCAAATTATTTAGATCTTTTTTATTATTTGTAGCTTTTTCGTTCTTATGAATTTCTAAAAATTCCCATTTTCGTGTATATATTGTGATATTGACACTGTCAATTTGCGTATTTATATTAATCAATAGATCACCTACATCTCAAATATATAGCAGTAATCAATTCAATTATTTATAGTTTTATTAGAATTTACAAAATAGAGCTATAAATTTTACTTAAATTATTTATATTTTTTATCATTTATAGTTTTTTCGTTCTTATGAATCTGAACCATTTCTAATAATTCCCTTTTTCGTGTTAGATTCCGTTTGAAAAATTTTTGAATCTTTATAATTGAATTTTTTTGATATTTCATGGTTCGTTAATGCAGTTCTATTTTTTTATCGTATTGATAACCTCTTAGTCTATTTTCTAAATACTGAGATGTTTGCCCTATGTAGACAGCGTCACAATTAGTAAAAGGCACCAAATATTTGGTTAATGTATTATGTCCTCTATGACTTATACTAATATCATATTTATTGAAATAATTCGATAATTGTTGGGAAAGTCCTAGTACATATGATAAGGAAAAATGTTTTATGTTTTGTTGTTTCGTTTCTGTTTTGTTCTTAAATTGATTGCAGTATCTGTTTATCCTTTTCTTGCATATGTTATTTATCATTTTTTCCGGATAATTATTTTCTTTCAATACAGTTTTTGCTTTTTGAATAGCTAAGCATCTAATTTAGGATCTGATAGTTGGATAGATCTATTAGCCAAACTTATTTTCACTGATCTTTTTTGTGAAATAGGATGACACGAATTGAAGTTTAACTGTCTTGAGGACCAAGTTGGTTTCGTATACCATTCTGTTCTTATGTTATTGTATATTTTATATAATGTGACATCAAGAAAATTGATTCTATTATTTTGTGTTTTTTATGATAAGATTTGAATTTTTTATTTGTTTTCTACTTGATTCGTGGGTACAGCAGAAATGCAATCATCTTCATATCGGAAAACCAATGACAGGACTAGGATTATTAGTAATAAAAAGAAGAATTCTTCGTAGTTGTCAAAAATGATTGAAATTGTATTGTTTGGGTTAAAAGCGAAAGTAAATACAAAGAAAAAACTTTTTTATTAGTTAATACTTTATAGAAATAAATAATAAAGAATATTTCTCAATAAAATCTAAATAAAAGTTAAAATAAAAAATCACTAAAACTTTAATTGATTTAGTTGAAGATATGAGTGTGAAAATAGAGGAGTGTAGTAGTGATGGTGAATTTATGAGTACTGATTATTTGAAATCTAAGATTCAAGGAGATCACATATTACCTACTAGGTCGAAAGAAATATACCAAAGAGCATACAATGATTTCATATCTTGGTGTATAAGTAACAATGTCAATAATTGTTCAGAAAAAACACTGTTAGAATATTTTGCTGCGAAATCAAAAATTCTGAAAGCTTCTTCCATGGTAACCGTATATTCTATGTTGAAATCAACTTTACAGTTATATCATAAAACAGATATTAGTAAGTTTTCAAAATTGCTTGCATATTTAAAAATTAAATCCAATGGTCACAGTCCTAAAAGAACAAAAATTTTGACAAAAAATCAAGTATTGGCATTTTTAACAGAAGCTCCAGATGAGAAGTATTTAATGGTAAAGGTCAGTATACCTATACAATTTTTGAAAAAATAGTATTATTTAGTGATATTTAACTATTAACAATTTTGATTCAAATTTATTTTGAAAACAATCTGCTATACAAATTTTATCATATATTAACAGTTGCTTATAATTTTCAATTATTCTAAGACTCCAACACCTTATGTGAATTACTAATTTTTTACTTATTTACAGGTTGCACTTATTTTTGGCATTGCTGGTGGGCGAAGTAGGGAGCTTACTGATTTAAAGGTAGATGACATTCAGGACTTGGGAACATCTTTATTAGTGATAATAAGAGAATCTGATTCACATATTAAAAGGTCTTATAATATTTTTAATGATAAAGGCTGGCCTATAGATTTTTTGGATATATTTAGAAAATATGCATCTTTAAGACCAAAAAACATTGAGCATAGGCGATTTTTTATATATTATGACCAAGGAAAATGTTCAAGACAAGTAGTAGGAAAAAATACATTTGGGCAGTTACCTAAAAAAATTGCCAATTTTCTTAATTTACCAGATCCTGGAGCATATACCGGCCATTGTTTCAGATACTGTTCAGCAAGTTTTAAGCGTACAAATGATGCAATATCATCCAATGATCCACATGAACACCTATCAGTTATTAAAGATCTTCCTACTTTAGAAAAAGAATTGCATTCATCAATCAAGATTGAACAAGATGTAAGATTTATTTTTAAAATCCTACTTTGATAGAATTCATTTGATACAAAATTAAAGGACACTATTTTTTCACTTATTTAGTATAAATAGAAAATGTGTGATAACCAGATTGATAATTTTTTTAAATACTTTATCTACAGAAGAATCTATTGATTTATTGCAAACATATTGGACAAAAATCGGTTCTAACCGTATTAATAGACATTTAACAATAAATATTTGGAATTTCTAAAAAATTAAAATATTCCTCTAGTTTGATCACCTCCTTTAACATTAAGAAGATTTGGTGATATATATTATTTATACTGCTAGTTTCCGAGATTAAAGTTTAAATTTAATTTTTTATGTTTTCACAATTTCTCCTTGAAAATTGGCAATTTTACGTTTTTTGGCATGAGGAATCATAATTTGCACTCAAATTTAACATTGCTTATAGAGAGCGTTAGTTACACTTGTAATTGTGTTAATTAAATCAAAGTAAACTTTTTTTGGGCAAAACTTACAACTAAAATAATAAAAAAATATTAAAAAGCGTTAAAATCTACAAAAAAAGTTACTCTTCTTTGATTTGTGTAACTCAATCGGTTATCGAGTTATTTGCTTCCAAAAGTTCAATAAATTTTAATTTTTTCATAAAAAAATTTTATTATTCCTTAAATATGTAACAATAACAAATTTGTAAACAAAAATAAAAAATTTCAAAGCAAATGATCAAAATGCCCACTATTTACTTCAATACACTTTATAATCTGCTTTCGTAAAGCAATGTTAAATTATAGTGCAAATTATGATTTCTCATGCCAAGAAACGTAAAATTGCCAATTTTCAAAGAGAAATTGCGAAAACAAAAAATTATTGCGAAAATCAAAATTTAAATTTAAACTTTGAACTCTCGGAAACTAACAATATTTGCATAAGGTATGTTAAGCAGAATCATCATATTTTGAGGTCTACAGTTCAGAGATTGGACGACATTCTTAATGAATCACCCTATATATATATATATATATATATATATATATATATATATATATATATATATATATATATATATATGTTGATAAAAACATTTATCTCGTAGTAAATAATAATTTAAGGTAACTACAAATAAATAAATGTAAGAGTAAATATACCACAGACTTCATTTGACAGTCAATGGCAGAGTCCAGTGTCAATATCAAATTGCATCTGAAGAATTGGATTATTTGAACCTTTATTAGGACAAGCTTCTGTCTAATATTTTTTTCTTCTTTATTTTGAAATTATCTCCGAGTTTATTTTTTTTTCAAGCCATCGTACCAAAAATTTCAAGTTTAATTTTTTTCTATCTTTTTATATATGATTTTTTTAATTCAATGTATTATCTTGTAAGATTTCTCACTTATGGCTATATATACCTCTTGGCTTATCTGATATATCAACTTCTATACTAATTAATTATAAATGAAGTAAACCCATAAAATTTCTTCTTATAGGATGCTTAACTTTTGGGTAAATATACATATTTTCAAATTTTGAATTGATGGCATTTTTCACTTTCTATATAATAAAATTTTGTTCTTGAAATTTCTGTATTAAGTTCAATCAGACTTTTCGGCAGTTTCTGCATTAATCACTTGTTAACTCAAATGTTTCACTGATTATTTGCATTTTTAAACTCTGTTTATCATATTTGTTAGTATGATAATATTTGATATTCCGCCTATCATAAATACTACATATAATAACTGCAATACAATGATTTTATTATGTTAACCCATACGGAAATTAACTATTTAAAAAGGGTTAAATAATGGCAATTTTAGATCACAGCTACAGAAAAATTACTATTGTTCTCTATATTATAAATTTTATATTTTATATAAATTTTATATATTTTAGAATGATGATTCCAGTTATGATTTTGAACGTTTGGATATGCCAGAGGAAGATCGTTATGTGGAAATCTCAAGTTTAAAAAAACAACAGACTGAAAATTTATCCAAACAAGAAAAAATAAATATTTCAGATATTAAAAATTCTGACGAAATTTCAGTTTATGGAGAATTGTTAATGATAAAACTTAGAAAAATGGATACTGCTACAAGAATTATGGTTTGCAATAAAATTGATAATCTGATTTCTCAGACAGAAATGGCATTGTTGAATAAAAGTTTACCAGAGATTCAGTCGACATCTTCTTCACAATAGATATTAAGTTTCAGTAGATACCTAAACACTTTTGAACTGAACTGAACTTTTCTTTGATGTGGGAGTTATTGTATATTTTTGTAAATGACTCATAATAAGTTTTATCTCGGACAGGAACTTCTCATTATTGGTCAGAACTATGGTGATTCCATATAAAAGCAGGGATATTTACGTTTTGTGTTTTCTAAGTGTTCAATTCTATCTGTAACCTATTTTCAAAGAACTTTTTAGAAAAAAAATTTATAAATATATATATTAAAATTCGTTTAGAATCTTAAAATGGAATAAAATTTGTGTGAGGTGATAGCAATAACCTACCCAAGATAAACGCATAACATCCAACATTAATCAATAATATGTAATATATCACCATTTTTTTCTTTCTGCATCGATAGCACGTTGTCTTTGCTGACATTCTATGTCAAGTACAGTTCTTCTCTTTCAAGGCATAAGTACTTCTGGAGTAAGGTAAGGTGGGGTAGGTGTGTAGTAAAATTTCAAAAGTTCAAGCTTAGCTGGGTGTAAAAAAAAAGTTATTAGATATTTCAAATTAAAATTTTATTCCAAGTACGACTATAGGTGTGTGCTTTAGATGTTCTTCATTTAAAGGTTTTATAAGAACTTTGTGCAGAGATATAAATATTTTTTTAAAACTTTGTTCATAATACACACTTTCCCCGCAGAACGGGGTAAGTGTGTAGGTGGCTATTATTTCTTGTATAAATTCAGTTATTGCGATCTTGGGGTCAGTGTGTAAAAGTATAGAATCGTAGCTATCGATTGCCGGTTGAATTGTTTATTTAACTTAAAGACTAAAGGAGCTACAGACTTTTATGAACTAACATGTTTTATCGTTCTTTAAAATAATTCCGAGAAAAAAAATATTATTGACCCAATTAGCACAATAATAATAAAAAAATTAAAAACAAAAGATTAATTAATATTGAAATTGTTAAACGAAATCCCGAAACGATGTAGACCTCGTTTAGTAACATCAGGTTTAGGTAATATCGTAACAATGTCTTGTATTCCTACAACGCAACATTCTTCTGGATCCGCCCAAACAAAACACATGGATCTTGAAGGATCAATGGAACGAACTTTACGTGTGAATTTCACTTCTATCTCGTCATCATCTTTGTTAACGGATAATATTTTACCGACATAATGTTCCCGGGTAGTTTTCCCTGCACATGCAATTAACACCCAATCATTAACACCTGCATCTTTATTCAAATCCTCAACAAAGTCATTCAGTTCTTCCTGATCTCGAAATTCTTCGCCAATATCATTATCACTTTCTTCATACATATCTGAAGACAATTCTGAATCTGTCTCCACAATTTTTTCACGAAGTTTATTCTTTTTCGCTGGTTGTTTTTTTTGTTGTTTCTCCTGTAGTCTTTCAACAACCTCCGAAGAGGTTATAACTTCCGCACCGCTTGCAATCTTTGTTCTTTTTTTTTTAGATTGTTCTCGTGCTGCTTCACTTTTTCCAGCAAAAGTTCTTCAAAAGTAGTAGTGCTACCTTCACTTGCATTTTCATTGATGACTCTGTTAATCTGGTTGGGTTGATCAACAGATGGACCAGCCTGGTCTTGGTCATTCACGTGTATATCATTGCGGTTGTTGTTATCCTTTTGATGTTTTTCCCATCGTTTCATTGCAAGTGGATCAAAGTGCTCTTTCGAAATAACTTCAGAGTTATATGGAAATATTCCCCCCTTTCGAAATCCGCTGATTATAATATCGGGGTTAGTTTCCATCCAAACCTTTCCTATTAGCTTGCTAAAATGATTCTTAGGAATTCGTTGGCCCTGGTGATGTCTTTGCCACTCGATAACTTCGGTATCCCACCTTGATTTAAGGGATCGAAATACACTGAGGTCGAGCGGTTGTAGCAAATGACTAGAATGAGGGGGAAGTTTTAATATTGTCACATTATTTTGTAAAGCACACTCAATAAGGCGTTCGTCGACGTGTGATGTATGACCGTCATAAATTAATAGCACTGGTCTAGCATCGCCAATTTCTTTTAGGAAACTTTTTTCAAAATATTTTAAGAAAATATCTGACTCCATCCAACCGTTAGCTGTAGCCGCGTAGGTTGTACCTGGGAATCCTTGACCATCGGGAGCAACCCATTCATTCCATATATTTTTACCCTTAAATATGATAAGAGGTGGTGCCTTATGCCCAGCAGCGTTTCCCGCCATTAGAACCGTTATGTTTTCTCGTCCAGCACCTGCTGTGGTACGAGAAGCTGCTGTTCCCCTTTTGCCTACAGCTTTCGTTTTAGATGGATCCATACAAAAACCGGACTCATCAAGGTTCCAGATGAGGTGTGGCTTATCACGCAAGCCTAAGTTATCAAGAATATTCTTCAATAATTCGAAATATTTGTTAATAATGAACGGATCCAAACTTTTTTTGCGGGCGTATTCTACTGACTGTGGCTTCTTAATGGACAAACCATGTCGTTTCGAAAATCCAAGAAACCAATCTTCCCCTGGCAATCCTGCTTTAAAAGGAGTCTTTAATTTGTTTCGTTTAACATAATCGCCAACAATTTTAAGGACTTCCCCTCGACTTAGACCCCAACCCCATTTTTCCATAGTTTTCAAGCCTTCTGCTAGTTCTCTTTCTTCCTGAATAGGAATAGCTGTACTCCTACATTGACTACTGCTCTTTACCCCTCGAATGCCTCTTAAACGATAATTCAGGGTCATCATAGGAATTTTAAATCTTTGACTGGCCTTGTATGCTGTAATTCTTCCAGACCTCACTTCTTCCATAGCCCGTTGTAAATCTTCTTTTGTATAGGAGGTAGCCCTTTTGCTTTTTCGGACGTAGTTCCTAACCATTTTATTTGTTAAAGTATAGACTGATACACTTTCGCAATCCTAAAAGAGAAATATTCCTTGGATACAATTCTTTCTTGGGGAAAGTGTGTACTACATACACACATACCCTCTCAAAATAGTACACACTTCCCTGGTATTATATTTTAAGGAGGCAAGTGTGTAGTAGCTCAAAATATATATCAAAAACCTAAATAAAAAGAAAATAACATTAACTAGTTAAAACTACAGTATTTCTTACCTTATTAGTAAAAAAAAACTGCTTAAAATCAATGTACTTGTCCCGATGATTATAGATTGAAAAAAGAGCAACGAACTAGATGATTTGACCACATTAACATAATAACAGAAAATACTAATTTTCACCTCAACTGAAGGTATCTGTTGTTGCCTTATATGTTAGTTCTAGAATTTATATATGTGTCTTCAGTTATTCATAGATGGCAGAAGCAGTTTCAAACCCACTCAAGAAATTATGTTGGATTACACACTTACCCCATCTTACCTTAGATGCTGCATCAGACAACGGTCTTTTCTGATTTTCTTGATAAGGGTTGGTCAAGTTTCATATGCCAAAAATATCTTCCAGCTGAAGCCAATACGTGATCTTCACGCAAAAAAATTCATTGAGTTGAGGTTGGCTGGGAGAATTGTAAACGATTTTGTCATGATTTGAAGTCACAAAGATATAATATCTTACTTTATAAAATGTAGAGTTTGCAATTCTTAAAACCTATTTAATTTATGATAGACTTAAATATACATTTGTTTTTGAGAAAAAACCATTTTACATTTATCCCGCAGTCTTTACAACTACCCCTTAAAGTACGGGGTAAATGTAAACAAAGAATATGAAAATTAAGACGAATATATATATATATATATATATATATATATATATATATATATATATATATATATATATATATATATATATATATATATATTATAAATATTAAGTATTTAAAGTAGATATGAGGATACTTCTTACATGTTTACATTTACCGCCTCGCGCATGACGTCTCGCTGGAATCAGAATGTTTTCTTGGCCATTAAGATTATATATTTTTTTGTGTTTAGCGGCTATTATAGAGTTTACCTAACTGTTACTTTTCTTTTAAAATATTGTTCTTTCTATTATGAGATCATAATGCTGTGGCTATATGCAAAAATACTAATCGAAATACCAATCAAACGGGTATCGAATACTTTGGTTTCCAAAAAAAGACTTAAGCAGTGGACAGGACCCTGGGCTCGAGAGGCTAAAATTAATTTAAAATATGATAAATGTATTCCTAAAACGGTTTCAGTCTGGAAATATTTATATACGATATCCTTTATTTACGTGTTATTTATTTTAGATCGTGTTTGTTAATTTTGAAGAAGATAGTTCCATATAATGCAGTGTCTAGGTTTAAAACATTGTTTATTTACATACCTATATATGGATCCGCTTAAAGAAATAAATAAAATATACCCATAATATATCTGAAACAATATTATTAAATTATATAATTTCATAATTTTGCTAATCGTATTGTAAATAGTCTCTTATTCCACGGAACAGGCAGGAAATTATATTCCTTGTAAACCGCACGCAACCTTTAGAACGTGAAATTTAACTGGTAAATTCAATCACCATATAAATAATACATATATAGACATGTCTGCATCAAATATTATTTTTGGAATCAAAGTAAAACTTTATTACAGGTAAACAACATACATTATTCTATTTTGATTGCAACGTGCCGTCACATTATGCGACAGAGATAGCGCGTGCCGGCCCTTAAGCATACCAGTGTATATGTATCATGATAGAGACTGTTGGTTACCAAAAGAGGGTTTGATTAACGGCGGACTCATACATATATACATATTCTCCTCTTAATTGGATACATTTCTTACTGCAACGTCTCTAGACCATTCAAAAAAAATGTTTCTTCTTACTCTACAAACCAGACCTCCACAGCTTTTATTTCCTCCTCGTTGGAAGAAAATATAAACTTTTTTTAGTTAAGGAAAGAGATGACAGATAATAAGGGGGGTGTTCTAGTAATTAAAACCCAAAATTACGAATTTTATTCATGGTAACATGAGATTTGTGGGCAGGGGCGTTGTCCTGCAAAAACAAAACACTTTTCCAGCAGATTTTTGGACAGGAAACTTCTTAGGTCTTGGAGAACCAGAGTGTCGCCATTCCATCGATTGTTGCTTTTGTTTCTGGATCGTAGAAATGTACCCAAGTCTCATCCATACCAACAATTCGGTTTAAGAAGTCTACATCGTTTTCAAATCGAGTACAGATCGAACGCGATGCTTCTACCCTTGCACGCTTTTGGTCAACATTCAAACATTTGGGGATCCATTTTGCAGCATTTTTTGTCATTTCCAAATTGACGTGAACTATATGATAAACGCGTTCGTATGAAATGAAATTCAGTGCTTCAGATACCCGTTTTAGTCCAATTCGACGGTCTGATAAAATCATGTCATGAACTGCATCGATATTTTCGGGGACTGACACAGAAACTGGCCTTCCTGATCGGTCATCATTTTCATTGGAAAATTTACCTCTTTTGAAGCTTGCAGCCCAATTTTTCACAGTCGCCTACGAAGGACATGGATCACCAAGGGTATTAAGCATATATTCGTAAATCTGCTTACCTCTCAACCATTTTCAATACAAATACAGGTACTTGATGATGACTCGATACTCCAATTTTTCGATTTTCACAATTTCACTGGACATCTTTTTTCTTTTAATTTATTGCTGGTTTACTTTTTTGACGTCAAACTTTACACTGACACTTCTAATTAGTTATTGTTCGTTGCTATGGTAACTCAATATTTTGTTCGTGCATGGAATTGGTCTAGGCTATCTAGATATCAATACATTCTCGTACAACCGCCATCCCTTGCGATACACAGGATGTTCATACTGACTGGTAATTTAAACCAGAAGGAAACAGCTTCTTAAGCTGTAAGTGCAGCCCACTTTTATCTTTGGATTTCAACTGAGTCGTATAACTCTTCTGAAAACTTCGCGGAATCTATTAAATACATTTCGAAATCTCACAACTTTTCGCAATACTTCATCGAGCAAAATGCAGAATTTATCTTTTAGAAGGCAGCCAGAATCAACTCCCAAACTAACGAATTTTTTTCATCCACTTTTTTTTTCACGGGTTCGAAAACACTTATCTAAAGGTTGTATGCGATCGGCTAAATTCCTTTGAGGGCAGATTAGTCTTCGGCTTTACTTAATGGCCGTTTCGATCATTCTAATTTATTGTACCTTCTAAACGAGATGACTGTAAGTTGACTTCAACTGAGCACTCGTACAACCTTTTTAATCACGGTGAATCGAACTAGTAAGAAATTGAAAGACCATCGGATCGCTCCGAAAAAATAATAAAAGATTTATAGAGAAATAAAAATTATAATGATAAATACGCAATAATGTTTCAATAGTCTAAAGGTTAATATATTATACCAGGATCACTTATAACTAAACTTCGGCGGCTTGGCGACGCTGCGTATCTCGAGACGTGCCAGCAAAATTTGTAGTAACAACTCACCAAAAGTTAATTTCTCTTACTAACACTAACAATAAACAACAACTTAGCACTGAAGAATGAGTATAACTAACAATTTACAAAACATTGGGTAGGCTATTTCGAGTTGATCGAAGCTATGATCTCACTCACACTATGATCAAATATGGCACGTATAATGCTCGGAACATGCAACGACGCAAAAAATACCACAAACTTACACAAAATGTTAATGTGATTTTAACACTGATGCTTATGTGGCTGCTATATCTGTCAAATATTAGTATTGCTGTTGGGAAGCCCATATATAATCCAAATTGTATATACATAAATAACAAAACAGCGTTGGAACTAATTGACACTCTTCCATCCAACGATTGTGGGACGCTGCATATCCTATCCTGTCCATGGATAGCTATCTACAGATGTTCAACGAGTAACTCCAGATGGGGTAATTATTCCTTTTACGATCCATATGTGTAGCGCCAATAAAACATTTTATATTATAACGACAAAGGTGTATAGCTAACGGAGCCTGCCCGTCACAAGAAAAAAAGATCTCCAGGAATCTCTAACAAAACTAGAGATAGAGAAAAAATATTACGTGTGAAAAACGTCCAGGAGCATTCTTCCAGTGTTCGAATGCTCCTTGAACATTCATTAATGCTTAATTCGACAGGATTCTGAAGTTCAGCATATAAGTATTTAAAAAATTTTAACCAAATTAAAAATCTAATTGTAATAACAATTTTTCAATGATAACTTTGCAATTAAGTTGGTAAATTCTTTTTTTAGTTTACCAATTTGACATTCCTCCTCAATACTGAACAACAAATTATCCTTCCTCAACAAGCAATCATGCTTTGAATTCCTTTGAATCTTCCCCTTTTTATCGAAAAGTTACTGATATTTGTTTGAAATAAAGAGAGTTAAGTGGTTTTGACTCGAGCATTAATGCAAACGGCGTAGCTACCACCATCTATAAAAAATTTTGAAACCTTAAAAGTAAATTTTTTTTAGATTATCAATTTGAGATTCCTCCTCAATACTCAAAGTTCGCTTCAAAAAATTGAATTAAAAAAAATTGAAACATACCCACTTGCAAGACCAGGAAGTAAGTATAAACTAATACTCAATGAAGAAATTTTACGGGTGAGATATAAATATGAGTGATATTGAAATTTTAAATTTAAAAAGAATAATCACTCACAAGTAAATTTCTTCTTGAAATTATTACCTTTTTTTTGAGAGAGAAAGCTTAGAAGTAGAATCTAGAAGTATTTCTGAGAAATTGAAGACATACTTAGAATGAATGAATAATACCTTTGTTTATGATCACTATTTTCAAACCTTACTATATTTATATTTTAGGTAAAAGAGAAAGTTGGAATTGTATTTTGGTCACAAATTCTCAAGCATTTAACAATATTATAAATATTTTTCCACGATCTTTCTAAGGATAATAGGGACATAACATTGCTACTGTCTAGAGACGCTTATGTAATATTAGAGCTGTTGATAGTTTTTAGAATATCATCATAGTTTGATATATGTATCGGAAACAATATCAATATATCGATATTTTTTTCGATTTTATATTATCGGGTTTGTTTAACGTTTCAACAATAATTTACACAGTGATTCATCAATTTATTAAACAAATTAAATCATAAATATGTGAAAATGTTAGGTTCTTAGTATTTATTGTTTAATTTTAATACTTCTCAATGCATTGATTCAGGCATTGTAACAATATTTATACAAAAAACTTTATAGTGGCCATAGCAGCTACTGCTGTAAGGAAGGCTAGCTTTTGATTTGACATTGGTATATAGCAAGACATTATGATAGTTCTCTTCTGCCTTATTATTATTAAAATTTGTCCTTTCTTTTGTGGATAGTTGGGCATACGCATGATGATGCTGTAAGTGAGCTGCAACGACAACGACTATAAGCATGACGGCTCCAACAAGTACAAAGACCCTTATTCACAGCTCATTAGCATCTGAACATGAATGCTCTTTATCATATTCAGAACCCAAGGCCCCGCCCGGGCCTTCGATAAAAGAAAACGATATCGTCAGAGATTTTGTGATAGTGGCACCAAAAATTGACTTCCTGGAAAAAAAGGACAATAAAACTTATTGCAAAGTGTATTGTGTGCGGTTCAAAGCTGGTATTCAAAAAAAAAGTGGCATTCAAAAACTAGTAGCCAACAACAACGAAAGCCAGGCGGGTCCATATCCCATAAAGGCTGGAGTTCCGCAAGAGTCCGTACTATCACCTTTGTTATATTCCCTTTTTACACATGATATACCCACTTCCCAAGAAATCCTAACAGCTATGAATGCAGATGACACTTGTTTTGTAGCATCGGCAAAACATCCCGATCAAGCACTTAACATCATCCAAACACATTTAAACAACAAAATTTTACCATATTTTCAGAACAATAAACTATCTATAAATGCGTCAAAAACAGAGTACTTGTTACTCAGCCAGGAAAAGCAGCTCATTGCAATCGCAGCTTCACATTAACGGACAAACGATCCTGCCAAGCAGTACCCTAAAATATCTAGGGTATATTGTGCAAGGAAATACGAATGCTAACGCCCACATAGCCAAACAAATACAAAAAGCTAAGATTGCAATGGGCAGACTTTACCCTCTCATCTGTAAACACAGTAAACTCACCACACAAAACAAACTTTTATTATACAAACAAATCATTAGACCCATTTTAACATACGCAGCCCCAGTCTACTACACAGGTACCAAACAAAATTTACGCACCCTGCAGGTGGTACAAAACAAATGCCTCCGTATGGCTATTAAATATTCATGCTACCCAAAACTTCCTAGAACCTCGTGGTTACATGACATAGCCGATATACCAACTGTCAAACACTTCGTTACCAAAATTTCAACAAACTTTTACAATTTTTGTCTACTAAAAGATCTTCGAGAAAAACTCAGAGCCGCAAATCGCGCAGGAGATATCCACGACAGTGGTTGTAGGCTTCTGCATGGTTCACTAATCACGTAGTTTAGTTGGAGAAAAATGCAAATTTATATATACCGAAATCATAGTAAATAAAAACTTCAATATATTCATACGAATTATTCAATGTCAGCCACGTTGCTTACTCGAAAACTAGAACCCCGATCGATTTTTGAAACCGTTTTTCAGCTGCTTTTCAGGGATATTTCAGCCGAAAGATTCTGGGCGTCACAACTATATACCAGGACAAAGTTATTGTAGCTACATCAAACTTTTGGATAATGCCCCGATGCAAGGAACCACAACAGTACTAACAGACGTACACAACACATCTAGAGATCGCCAGGACAACGGCAAACCCATGTATTGTTATCTTTTAGATGTGTTGTAAATATGGAAACATAAAAGAAAATAAAGACATTTTTAAATAAAAAAACTAGTAGACCTAGAAAAAAAGGCATAAATTATTTTCATCTTATCTTTAATGTTTGTATCAACGTTTCCTGATTCAAAAATTGCAGCAAAATTGAAAATGAAGGGAAAGAAATGTACAAGCAGGAAATGACAAGGCTGTACAAATTTTTAAGAAAAATGCACTTTTACTCATCATTGATGAAACTATAGATTTGAATATGGGGATCTCATTGGTTGTTGTCGTTCCTTACTAACAAAATGACAAAGCTATGGACAGATTTTTAAATTTAACTGAAGTTCAACGTGCAGATGCCAATTCTCTTTATAAGTAAGTAAAATGGATTTTAAATGAGAATCCTCCATATTCTAATTTAGTTGGATTGGCAGCTGATTTTACTCTTTCAGTTTGTGCAGTTCTTATACACGTAGATCTTTTCCGAAAAATTTAGGTTCATTCTGTTTGTAACTATTTTTCAAAGAGCAGAGTAAACGCAATGAGGACTTGAAATTTCAAATTTGCTGTCTCAGTAGAATTTTAATGTTAAGAAAAACGCGATAGTTGTATTTATCCATGGCCATAACAGATATCAAAACTTTGAAAATGAGTTTTTTCATGAAAAAAATAAATCAACTTGACAAATTCTACATAATTTAACACAATCATTGATTGGTTTAAATGCTACATATTGCAGTTTCATGAGAAGTCCATTATTACAAAATAAAATAAGAATATAGATCAATGATACCAACAGAACTCGAGTCAATGTATTATGCGGCTCATTTATATTTAAGAAAATAATAATAGAATTAGAATAAATCCGATTTATAGACATTTCAACGAAGAACTCGACTATGTGGTTTTGAGCCAACAAATAAAACTCCGTTTTAACTTTTTCAAGTTCCAATAACAAATGCTAGGCTTAGCAAGAAATATGATAAATTCTGGGAAAATATTTGCGAAACAAAGAACGAGATGAATAAATTAATGATTGCAAATTCGAATCTTTTAATCAACTCTTGCCACATTCATCTACTGATTCAAAAAAATTTTTCTCTTATTCAGTCTAAGAAACGTTAAAACTAGAAACCAACAGTTGATAAAAACTATATTTTTAATCCTTCATACCAGAGAAGTGATAGGACCTGTACTTTATTATAATTTTGAACTAGATGCCAAACTGATTAATTATAAAAAAATTTTAGAAGAGGAATTATTTTAATAAGAAATATTTGACTGATTTTTGTTATTTGTTAACATTGTGTGAGACATTGAGTGTTATTTTTTTGAGGTTCCTTTTTCTTATTTATTTCAATTTCCATACTTTCAGCACTTTTCCACCAAATTTAACACCCAAAAGTCACTAAATCCAACACAGGCAAGGTTGGAACAACTCTGAACAATGGTAAAGTGGATACTGGCTAAATATTTTAGTAGTGTTTTTTACAAAAAGAATATAAAGAATACTAAACTAACAGCAATTGATTTTTTATGAATTTCAAGTGAAACAATTTATTAAAATTAGCGTCAATTATATAATATATATTTTCTTCAAGTTTTATTTTCACCTTGTTAATAAATAATAACACGTTTTGTGTCGAGTATTATTATAGGATTATATTATATAGGATTATAATATTATTTCCAAAATCCGATTTGTCTGCATTTCACTTGAGTAAGGAGAAAAGTGCTCTCACAAAAGCTTTAATATATTTCTCCTAACAAAATGACAACTGATATGTTTTCCAATTTATTTTTTTTTTCGCAATAGTTTTCAAAATTTCATCTTTTGTGATACTGTATCCTGAAGATGAGGCATTTTGAAAAAAATATAAATAAAAACATGAAAATATAAAGTTTATTAGTTGTAAGGTAGCAGTATGAACTACCTCCAAATAATTTAAATAGCGCGCCAATAATAAAATTAAATTTTATCAGTATTTTATTAACGATGCCATATTAGTAGTTCAAGTTCAGACCCCAGTCGACGTCAATTTTGGTTTAGAACAAATAACTTGATCCATCCATCGTGGTCCATCTAAATATAGGTCATCTGTGTACACATCCCGAATCGGAATAAATTCGGGACATCTCCTTTCGCACAGTAGAGACAATTTAAAGCTGAACTTTTCTGAATTTCAGTCTTTTGAAACACCCTGAATTTTAGTAAATTGGAATTGCATCAAATTGAATTATATATTATATTTATTTATAAGATTAAGACATTGACAGTTTTTAGACTTTTTCGGGCATCATGCCAACAAAAACTTTATACCATTGGCCTCAAGTGAGTTCTGCTTGGAATAATTGTCGAGCCTTACTATTAGTAGCGCGACTATTGAGACACCTTACTCATTTTGATGCGTCAGTCATTCATGTCTTTCCGTTTGCTTGCTAGAATTTGTTTTAGCAAGTATTTCTTAGGGAAAGTAAAACGTAGTGAGTTTCCAATTTTTTTTCGTTCATCTCAAGGAATCGAAAAAGTTGTGCTCCGTTGAATCTTGCTTTGCAATATATGCCTTCTTTCGTTGCACTTATTTTGAATCCATGTAAATATACTTGTTGGTGTCTGTGTCTACTAAATACTTGCGCTAGTTACATATGAAGTAACAGCTGACGGAATATAATAAATGTAATTACTCCGCGAAAACACAGAAGATAATAAAATCTGTATTTGTAATTGTAATAATTTTGTTTTCGTTGTTTCACAGGTGAACAGATTCGCATTGTGCCGCTATTGAAACTCGGGATCTTGGAGTTACTCACTTTAAGTACGAATATAAGTACGAGTTTATAAACTCTCGAATAAAGAGCAGAGAATCACGGAAAATTGAATTAAAATAATTAAAATCTTATGGGTATTTCTTTTTTAAAATAAAAACAGTGAACTTTTCTTCGAATAACACTTTTGGTGTCTTTATCAAGGACTTTTACTGGTCTGCCTGAACTTTTGTTGCGAGGTTCCACTTGGTCTGCTATCTTTCTCCACCGCAATAATTTAAAAACGGTGGATTTTCCAACTCCAGTCATTCGGGAACATGGGTTGATAGTTTCTTGTACAGTAAATTTCGGGTAATTGTATTTTATGCAATCGTGTACATTTAAAATAATAAGTTTTTAAATAATAAGTTTTTCATTCATTTTTCATATTTTCGTTGGTGTAAATGTCGCCATTTTATTACTAATCTTATAATACTGTGAATACTATTAACGGCTTAACAGCAAATACTGATGCCTCAAACTAAACAAATATACTTATAAAGGTCTAAAAATTTTGGGTAAGACACTATTGCCCTTACAGCACATGGTTAAGCCGAATCTGAAATAGGGTTGGAATTAGGCAGAGGCACTAATAGAAGATTAAACGGTACCTGTTAAACGCAAAACGTAACTGTATAATCTACTACCTAAGTAATCCCTACAAAATATTTCAAGACCTACACCTATGGCCGACAACGAAATAGAACCGAACTGAACGGAATTCCCCATTTTATTGCTCTATACCTTTCTGAAATAGACTATAAAGAGAGAAACGAAAAGCGCATAGAGGCCCCCGACTATAAAAACAATTTAGCCTATATTGGTACAAAAAACAAAATACTAGCTCAGACAAAAAATAAATTGATAACAGATAAAAATATTTATCACAAAGCAAGTGCAGGAAAACCCAAAACTAATAGAAAACAAATTTTTCAGGTAGATGGGGCAGATAAAAATAATTCCTAGCACTTCTGGCAATAGAAACACTGTACAAGAGTTACGCTATGGAAGACATAGACCTAACTACTATCAATAATCCTTTAATACCAATACAATTAGGAGACACGTTTCATATTTATAATAAACATATTTTTATACATTATTTAAATTTAGAACGTATTATGCGGTAATACGCAATTGTTTAACATTGTAAAACATTTTTTCATTATAAAAAATAATTGAGAAGTGAGAAATGCAACTATAAATCTCATAACAAAAATGCTCATTAAAATTACACGTACAAAGCTTGATATTTTACAACCTCATATACGTGAAAAAAAGAAGTTTCTTTGACGAGGTCGGTCAACTACAAAAATGGTTGTTTGATACACTTGATACCGATAACGCACTAAAAATTTTAGAACCGAACCAACAACATATGATTACGGAAATAAACTCACAAAGTTCATTTTCTAAGAATCTTATAAAAAATTAGAATGTAAAAATTCGCATCTTATCAAAAAATCAAGAAAAATTCGCAAATTCTCTCGAAAAATTTCAAATCAGCGAGCAAAAATCAATCACCGAATACCACGAATATATAACCTTTCAAGCAATTATGTCACAAATAAATTTACTGTTAAAATGTTATCACATTCTTAGATAATTTGGAAGATTCCATAGCTTTCGCAAAACTAAACACGCTCTATTCTATTATTCCTTGTCAAGAGTTACAAAAAACGCTAGAATATTTAAGGAAAATTTACCCTGACAACCAAATTACAAAATTTAAAAACATTCTAACATACTACCAATTTTTAGGCAGTCAAGTTTCGTTTGCTAATAATAAATTTATTTTTGCTCAAATTATATCACCTCTTTCCCATCATCCAAAACAAACAAATATTCTCCCTAAAATATTCCTATCTTGCACGAAAAAAATCGAATCACCCATTTATATAAGAAATCTGTCCACCACTAGAAATGTATATTTCTGCATCGATGACCACTTTCCTGACGACAACTACACCCTGTAACACCTCGAAAACCAGTCGACCAAAAGTTGCCAAAAAATACATTAGAAGAATTACTTACTGAAGAAATTACAAAGGAAGAAAAAATTATTCCAGTAAAAACGGAAAAGATTTTTTCAAAATGTCACACAAATCAAAACCTAGAAGTAAAAAAGGCTACATTAATAAAAATACTAGAGTCATGCCAAATAGAAATCAGCGCAAAAAATTCTTCAGCGACGTCAAAATACAATGAAGAAACTACTACATCTCAAACCAATTACGGAAAAATACGATACAATTCCAGAATACGAAACGCCCAAAATGGAACAAGTCAATTTAGGAGATATCGACAAAATAAGCAGAATGACGAATCAACTTATACCACTAAAAATTTCAACATTCAGTCACTACCCCAAAATCTCTGGTAGTTTATCTTTAGTAGCCATAATTTTTTTAATACTGGGATGGATTTTTAACAAGAATATTAAGAAAATTCTAAAAAAATGCTGCAAAAATCAAAACAAGAAAGAAAATTCAATAGATGAAAAGCCCAAAATCGAACACTACTCCGTTATGTTTTCATCTTAGAGGGGAGGAATTACAGTGAAGTAATTCTTTGTGCTAACGTTGTCTGATAAACATATATTTGTAATAATTGTAATTTTGTTTTTAAAAATCCAAATTCGAAGTTTTAATATATAATTCGCTGGAAATAGCTTACCCATCCATGTTTTCTGATCCAATTTCTCAGTTTGGTATTATTTTTTGTCCAACCACGTATTCTTCTCGCCATTCTATGACCGTTTCTTCTAATATTGACAGTAGTCTAGCTGCGACCAGCACTGTTAATACTAATGTTGTGCTATGGGCGCTAATGATTTTAATCATCAATCTTCTTTGGATTCTAATTCGTATATTTCCACGATGTTGTTTTCTCACTACCCTTTTTCACGAGGCCTCTCCGTACACCATTTCGGAGTTACGGTACAGAATAGGTTACTTCTTGTTGATTCCTTTGGTCCTCCAATGTTTAGCATTTATTGCGTAAAGCTCGCGCTTGCCTTATTTGCCTGTTCAGCTATTTCACGGTATTCCATATAGTTATTTCGTTCATATTTCTTTTATTACACTTTAACTGCATTATAGAAATAATGAAAAATGGAGAATCAACTCAAGGTTATACGGCTCTGACTTGGTTAACTACTTTTAGAATTGAGAGAGATGGTTCAGAGTCTTCGTTGACTAGTTAAAAGGCACTAATTCTCACCTATTTTTAGTGATGTTATAAATTCGTTAAATTAAAAATTCCAAAAAAAAAACTTTATTTGATGATAAATTGGCAATATAGTCAATTCTTTATAGCTCAGTAACTACCTAAAATTTGAAGTAGATGTCGCATTACGTAAAACAGTACCACCAAATACACCAGCCGCTAAAATCATCAGTCTTGAGCAAACCGCCGCATTTAAAAGTAAAATTTTTTCAAATACATATACGGTTTTATTAACAATCGCCAACGTATTTTTCAAGTTGATATTATATGTAGATTGTGCAATTATACGATGATAACAGTGCAATTATTTTTTTATAAGCTTATGATAGTGCGTGATATTCGAAAAAACAGTTAGTATATATAAGCACATTGGCCATTATCGATAGATAGCAATAAGTCCATAGACATTTTGCTATCTAACGATATGCCCATGGCCATATTGCTATAGATGTGCATTTTTGTAGAAGATCTTGCCTTCAATAAGGACTACTCCTGTACTGAGAACAGGGCCGCCCCGAGGTCAGAAGGCGCCCGGGGCGAGATTTTCAATGGCGCCCCCTCCCACCCAACCATCCGAAAAACCATGATCACTTGGCCCAAATGTAGCAAAAAATTTACCATTGAAAAACTTTAAAACAATTAATAATAATGAATATTAATAATTTTAAATCCTAATAATATTATTTTCACTGTGAACATGGACTAATTCTCAAAACACGTGGCGGTATATGGTAATACAATTATGAAAATAAAAGGCCATTCTGGTTGTTTCAACATAAATTATTTTTAAGAAATATTATTTATACAATTTTACTTTACATGACCTTTTTCTTTATGTTTTTGCCTTGACTTCTGCAGTGCTATAATTGTTGTATTTCTAGGTAAGAAAGTATTTTACAAAAAACCACTGATTTTGTTTTTGTTATATTTACGAAGTGTGATACACATTTTGTTGTAAGTATGACAAACCAAACTTTTTTTAAAAACATTTATGTTATGAACTTCTTAAATATATAAACCAAATGTTTATAGTTCTTTCTTTAAGCATTTACAGGAAACTTTCTGGCCTTGGCTCTAGCAAATGATGAAAGAATGTCTTTAAAGTCTAATTTTTTGGCAACCTAATTTTCTATAGATATAATAGCCAAGGCATTTAACCTTTCCTGACTCATAGTGGAGCGAAGAAGTTTTAATAAGTTTTAGTTTGCTAAAACTTCGCTCAGCACTCGCCACAGTCAGGGGGATGGTCAGCATGATACATAGAGCAATCAACAAATTAGTAAATAGGTCCTTTTGGTCATGTGATTTTATACTTTTTAGTACCTTGATAGCAGACAAAACTTTACTCGATTTTTCTTCTTCATGGTTCACTATACTTTTAACATGAATAATTTCATTGTACAAATCTTTTCCATTTATGTCACTGATATTTTAGAATGTTAGAAACTCTTGAAGGTTTAGGCAATTCTTCATCAGTTCTTCTTTTTCTGGCAGCTTTCCTAAGTCGCACAGAAAACCCCATAGAGAATGGTGTTTGTTAAGCTGAGCGGTTCGTTCTGTAAGAGATGTAGTCACACTGTTAACAAGGGGTAAGAAAACATCTCTCTTAAAAAGCTCTTCCATGGTACCACTTCGTCTGAACCTTCATACGAAAACTGCTTTGATTTCTTTCTCATTCTCTCGGCCGTGAAAACCGGTTCAATTTCCAATTCTTTGGCAATTTCCTTAACGGATATCATTGCGTCTAAAAGACCCTTTTCTCTGAAGGATGAGAGGAATTCTTGACAATTATCAAGCAGCTTCTTGGCAGATGTTAAGTCAGCCATCTTCCCTTGCAATGTTTTGCTAACTACATTTACTTGAAATAAAAAGTCATGCCAAACAATCAGACATGTCAAAAAGGAAAAGTCTTCCATATGCTTAATCAGAGATTGAGCTTCTGATACTGTTTTAGGGTCGTCAACGCTGTCTGCAAGTTCTATGAGGGCTTGCCTAACTTCAGCATATTGGTACCTGATAGCTTGGATTAAAGAAATTCTTGCTTCCCAACGAGTTTCACAAACTTGTTTTAGAGATAATGACTGAATATGTTCACTGACTATGCAATACCGTTTCGTTGATCCTGCAAAAATTGTGTAAAGCTGTTGAATTACTCCAAACAGTGAGGTTGACTTCACAGAAGACCTTGCACCATCAGATACTACAAGATTCAAACTATGACTGGTACACAGTATAAATGAAGCCCGGGGATATTCTTTTAAGACTCTAGCCTGAACACCTTTGTTAATTCCGGCCATATTAGCTCCATTGTCGTAAGCTTGTCCACGTCAGTCATTCATGTTCAAATTACAATTTTCAATCTATTCAAACTACAGTTCTGAGAGAGCTTTTCCAGTTGATTCTTTTGCAACTTTGTAGCCTATAAAACTTTCTTCCGCGCCTATATTGCCACTTACTTAATCTTCTTCAGTGACATATTGTATTGTCAGGAATATTTGATCTTTGCGATTTATATCTGGTGTGCTGTCCAAAATTACAGAAAAGTACTTAGATTTAGTAATTTTTTTTATTATAGCTTGCTTTAGTTCGGACCCCAAAAGACAAATAAGCTCATTTTGAATGTTATTTCCCAAAAGAGTCACATGGGAGGAGCTATTAGCTACTCTCCGCAAGTGATCTGACATTACACCATCAAATTGTCCAATCAGCTCGATTAAACCTAAATAGGTAATTGCCGTTATTCTTTGTGAACAACTTTAAGGATGAACCTCGAAAAGCGATATTATGTTCTGCCAAATACAAGGTAAACTACAAGTCGCTTAAAAACTTCCTCCCATCTTTGGGTCTCACGCATAATTTGTTCAATTAGCTCTTGATTAATGGAAACATTTTTTTTTTAGCCGCAACTCTGCTCCAAGCCAGAGAGTCATATATTTAAAATATTTAGGTGAAGTTTCATGTAAAGCTAATCGTTCAGATAGGTGTTTCCAGTCATTAAAACCTGACTTTTGCCCAAGTTGTGATTTTGAGCTAGGCTCAAAAAGTCGGCAACAAAAACAGTAGACTGAGTTGGAGCTTTCAGAATATACTAGCCATTCACGTTTAACTTTTTCTCCATTTTCTGCATAGCGAAACTGGTAATCGTTAGAAAAATGTCTCTTTTGGGCATTTTTTGGATAATTATTTTCACCCTTTGGCAAGGGACCTTTTCTGCCCAATAATATACTACACCACAATATAATTTGGATCAAATTCAGAAAACATCAATGAAAATGAGAATCCATCATCATCGTCTTATAATTCCCAGTGGAGCAAAGTGCACCTGTGGTACCTTTGGAGGGTACATAAATAATTAGCTTAAATGAAAATTTAAAAAAAATATTTACTAAACATTACCGCCTAAATATTGATTGTAGACACACTAAAAGCCTTTCATTCCATATGGCTCGAGGATCTAATTCATAAATACTAAACACCCCTAATTTTTACTTTTATCACTTTCTATTCACCCATGACTAGGATACTTCCCTACATGCCACGTAAGCTGACGATACTTCTGTGGTATCATTGAAGTTTCCCATAACGCATTAGAAACTTAACCAAAGCACATAAATAACAATATTATCCCCTACTATAAACAACAAAATAGTGATAAAGAATAAAAAAAATAAACACATTTTAGTGAGGAAATAATTAGACAAATTTTAACATAGAGATCTCCACTTTATTAGACAACGATAGCCCAGTCGAAAGATGGTGGAAGTCACAACGATACACCGGGGAATAGTAATAATACAACGTAGCTTCTAAGGGGAGATAACAATAATCATTGATAATGTTACAAATACGTAAAAGGAACATATCACAAAAAATTTTGAACAATTTTAAAATATTATATATACCTCACTATATTTTAAAATATCAAAAAAAATCACAAATGTCATTATACTTTCAGAAAAATGAAAATCTGTAAAAGTATCACTTTAGTATTGACTTTATTACAAATCAAAATTTTAAACATGGTAAGAGATCATTCAGTCGTTCCATATTCAAAGCTTAGAAATTATATATTTTTACAGAGAAAACAACTATGAAAGGTAATAAAAAAATAATATTAGTATTTTCAATGATTTATTCTGATTAATTTTCATTATACAGATAAAAAACATTTTGTGTTCCTTAAGCTTCATTCAGTTTCGATTCTCCTATTTAAAAAAGGGAATATTGATATTATTTATTATTCAATGGATTTTTTTTATTTTAATGGATCATTATTTCACATATATAATAGAACTCTATTCAATACTTCATTATCTTACAGAGAAAATAAATATTTGATTGAAGCAGACAACATTTCGAGATATTTTTCTACAATTCTGCATACAACTTAACGCACAAAACGACTTAACACTTAACTCTCAAAAATTTCTCTCAAATTGTTCAGTGGGTAAACTTGGATATGAATCTATAATCTTTTTTGTTCTCTACCCTTTGAATGCTTATTTTGTTGGATTAATACTTTTGAAAGTGTCTCAATCATTTTTTCAATGTACATTATACAATCAAACTGAAGTATAACCTCTACTTTATATCAAACATGTTCTTCAAAGTAATGTCTACAAACTCCGTACAACGCCAACGTTTGAGGTAATAGTTTAGTCTTTTGATTTTGTGCCAATAATATTGACGAATCAGTATCGTAAGATATCCAATAAATGAATTTGGGGTGAAACCACACCTCCCCCAAAAGTAGCACTAAACTAATATTTTTAAATTCACTACTGTAGTGCTATGGACTGGGTCCACGCAAGTTTCACTGCTGGTGCATTTACATGAGTGGTTGTGGAGGGGGAGGGGCTTGCTGCATATATTGCATGCTTTGCATCACCTGCAGCTGTGTTGGTATGATAGGATACACTGGAGGAAATTGTTGGTGGCCCTGAAAATATAAAAAATTACATTATTTAAGGTTGCAAAAAATAATAAAGTTCAAAAAACTATGTTGTTTGTTTTATTCGAAAAGATAATTATTACACATTGATCAATAAGTCTCTAGTACTCGTATGGCTGATAAAGGTCATTGCAAATTAATGTTCATATTCTTTCCTTGAAGTACCATCTTTTGAAGAAATATATCAAATTTCGAGCCCTATTTCCTATTAGTTAGATATTTTCAAGTATACAATCTCTAAGTATCTAGGTACTTTCAACGATTGAACAAAGGATTCTGTGTATAGAATACGCATTTTTTTCAACATCACGAACATATCACTATCTACAAGACTCTTTAAGCATACAAAATTCTTTCCAAATGGATGCCCGATTTTCTCACAATGAAACACAAACATTTTACAATACATTAATCAGAGTGCATTTTAGTATTGTTTTACCAAAATTAAATAATTTTATTACGCCGATATGTGATAATGGATAAAACCAAATTTCGCCACTACACAGTTGAAATAAAACTGCAGTCATCTGGATGAACTAGACCCAACGTGAGCTATTTAAAGCTAATAAAAATGCGACAATCGGCTGGAAAACTTTTTTTTTAATTAATGATAAATGCTATATATTGTTCATTATTTGGAAAAGACAAAACAATCAACACTGACTATTACTCTACATTAGTGTGCCGATTGAAGAAGATAGTTTCCTTCTTAAGTCGACACCCGACGACTACAGCTTGTTTCTAGACTCTACTCTACTCGATCGGGGACTCATGGATTGATGGGTTATTTTAAAATATTACCTGTGGGTGATGTGTAGCTGGCTGAGGCCATTGATCTCGATTATATTGCGGAGGCTCTGTTTGATATCCAGTCGCCGATGGAAGAAAATTTGATGGCATATATTGAGCTTGTGGATCAAAGGGTCCGAGCATATGTATCGGTGGATACATCTGATTCATTGTTTGTTGGTACATGAAATGTTGAATTGGAGCTAGAACTGATAACGGCTGACCAGTTGCAGTTGTTACTTGCATTTGGTGTGCTATGTCTGTTCTCATGAACCCTACGATAGAATTTTTATTTATATAATTAAAAAATATTTCAATCATAATTTAACTTCAATAATTTTTATTATGCATTAACAATTTATACAATCGCCTTCAATTGCAGTTTTCTCTATTACGGTCTAATTTATCCCTTTCTTGTTTTAATAGCTAATCTTTTCATTAGATATATTTTGTTTGTTATTTATGAGAGTTTTTTTTTGGAAGCATTAAGCTTCAGTGTAAACTGAAAGTTTGACATCTTGCATATTCAAACAGATGCAATTGAGGACATTTCATATGAAAGTTTTAGGAAGATTGGAGTGCAAAATTAATGGATATTGAATAAACTGATATTGGAAATGATTTGACCCAAAAGATATAGTAAAATGATACAATTTAACCAATATATTTGACGCTTGGTTGTAACAGTTGTCCTCTACACTCACTTGATAGTTTTGTCTAAACGTGGTTTAATAAATTTGCTCCAAAATCTTGGCTCATTCCAAAAAATGCGAACAAAAAATTTAAGTGTGACATTTAGTGGGCATTGAGAATGAAATGAATCTGTATGTCAAATCATAATTAAAGAATTATAAAAAAATATATCAGATAATATTTGATTTTGCTACACATTTTCCCGCGAATTCTAAAATTGTACCAATTTATCTTGATTAAAGGGGCATTTAAACATGAAGTATTGACATATGTTACTGTCAAAACAGAGAAGAGTAAAATAACCATCAAAGAGTACTCAAAACTGAAGTATATTTTGAACGAATATATTTCAGACTGTATTACTTCTATTATGAACTGAGAAATTGTCTAAAACGTCATCGAAACAAAAATTAATTTAATAGCATATTACAAAATAGTTGTTTGGATACTTGAGCAAATGAAACAGAATAAAGAAGTGAGAAGCAAATATCTCAATGTATAATATTACAGAAGAGAATAGAACCTAAACAATCTAAAAGAATATCTAAAGAGCTAGTGTAAAACTTAAAGAGTGGGGCAACTTTTTTTAGTTGTAAGAAAATACACAATGTTGCTTTAATATAACTAATGAATAATTTTAATTTTATTAACGATAATTCATTACAATACGTAATTTTTTTTTTATTATTCCATTTATTTATTTTGAGAAAAAATCGAGATTTAATTTGTAAAAGAGTTATAATTTTATATTTTTATCTGAACAACCTTCACAATTTTCATACAACCGAATTTCTCACATAATATATTAAAGTGCGTAAAGAGCGGAATCTATTTATTTTAATTATTTTAGTAGTATAAATCTGGGGTGTATTAATAAGACATTCAGTAGACGTCAAGTATAATTTAATACCGTTCAAGAAGTGTGATATATAATAGGTTCTCCACCATATTCAAATTTACCATTAAGTATAATTTCAAAAATTAAATACATGTATCAGTTTACGATGGCGTCTCTTTTCTTTGGTTATATAATAAAAATGACAATAAATTCTAATTACCGACGTACATGATAATAATCATTCACAACTTACAATGCCATTGTTGGTTTGGTGGTGATTGACTATTCATGACGTGATGGGGCGGTGTCCAAAGTGGAGTCATTGCTGAGTGACCATTAACTGTAGCAGATACATTAATTCTGGGCATTTGAGGGGCATATGGTCGTTTTGTTAATGGAGTACTTGGAAACCTAGAATTAAAATAATCTTACTTTATATAAACACCAGATAAAAAATCAATCAATATCCTTATTTTCCGTGTATTTCAAATAAATGGATTACAAACTGTACCATTGATGGCAATAAAGGCCTAATATCGGTAATGTATAACCGATTCCTGAAGGTTTGCAGTCACCCACCAAATAGCCTATATACAATCTAAGTAGAATCGAAGAGTTTTGTTTTAAGAATTTTTCTGCCAAGGACCGTTCAAGTTATAATGACATGATTTGAACCTGTCAATATTTGTGATACAAATAGCTAAGTCGCTATCTTGAGTGATTATTATATTTTTAACATCTCTTGATATAGTTATGAAGTTTTAGGTTAAGGTTTTTCTGGAAACCGCATTATTTGATAAGGCGGTTACAGATCTCACGGTTATGATTTTCAAAATATGAATCTTCTATTATTACCCCTTCTTTTATGGCATTGCGGTTGTGGTGCTATGTAGGATATGAATACGTGAACAGTCTATTAAGTACACACAAATAGAAAAGCAGTTCCTTTGTTCTTAATTATGTTTTTATGTTTCAATTGAATTTATACTTAGATCTTCACACTTAACTTACCTGCATAGAAATGATTTAGCTGTGGGATTGAAGAAAAACTCTTTAGCTTTTGGATTTAGAGTGAATTTTTTCAAAGTGTTTGTAATATTTTTTACATTTTCTTGAGGTTGTGGTGACGACGCTTGCTGTAGAACTTTGTTGAGTGGTGAAATTTGTTGTAACGGATTGTCCTGAAAACATATGTTGGTAATAGAATACAGGAAAATTTGACAATTTATTATTATATATGAGAAAACTTACCACTTGTTCTGCTACTGAGGTGACTGGTATATCATTTGTTTCAGACGTTGTTTTAGCTTCTTTTTCTTTTATAGTTTCATTCCCATATTCTGACGAATTACAAGACCCTTTAAAAAGAAGTTTATTTATATAATGTTTTCATACTCATTTCCTTCAGTGCGGCAAAGTTGTTTTTCAATTATATGAATTTAATATTTTATACTAAAATTTCATGCCATCCTTTTCAATATGTATTTCCAGCTTAATTAATCAATGAATATATAGTTTTCCGAAATAAATACTAAAGGAATACTCCGTATTTTATTGGAACCAGCCCATATTTCTCACGTTGCGCTCATTACTAAAAGCTTTATTATAAAAATAATAGTTGAGGTTATAGAAAAACTATTATTAAAACTGTACAAAACACGAATGAAAAGAATTATTTTGGAGTTTAGTTACCGCAAGTTACATATGAAGTATATAATAATTCATTCTTCGTTCTAACGTTGCTTAATAAACATATATTGTAATTGTAATTTTTGTTTTTAAAAATCCAAATTCCAAGTTTTAATATATAATTCGCAAAAATTTAGAATACAACGATATATAAGGTATATTCAAATGATTAATTAAATTATAAAAAATAGAGTACACTCAGCTTTTTATGCTTTTTGCTTCGAGTATAATGAGTGTAAATGTTTGAAACTTATGAATATTTAAAATAGCTATTACCATCAAGAATTAAAATCATACATAAGTTTTTGTTTGGTTTATGATTTGGAAGCTGAGTTTGGTTAGGGTTTGAGAATCATTAGAATTGCCTCCATTATATTTATCTCCAAAGATTTGTTCCTTACTTTAATCAAGATACGCAGAGCCGGACTTAGAGTCATCGTGGCCCCCGGGCCAAAATACTTAAGGGGCCTATGAAGGCGGGCGTTTTACGTGAATTCTTACATCAAGTTGATTTTTCATTATAGTCAATTTATTCATTATTTCTAACTAAAAATAGTACAAAATTACGTTCGTAGCGGGGAAGCGTAGTTTATAACTCGTCGTTGTGATTTTAAAAAATAAATCAGCGATACCATGCATTGGGCGCAACTTCGAGCTTTCATTTTTTTAAATATGATTTTTCGGAACTTTTAAAATGATTGCGCATAAAAAAATTTATGTTGATTTTGAACATTGGCTATGGATGTATTTTTTCGCTTGCATTCATATGTTTAAAAATCAATCATATGGCTCGTCGCGAGGCCCCCCCGCAGCACGCCCGGGTTGGCCCATGCCTAAGTCCGGTTCTGAAGATATGTATGAAAAATTAATCACCTGGCTCATCCGGATTCATTTCTATTGGGTATTGCTGATCCCGATTCCGTTCATCTTGCGAATGCGTTGCTTCTTTGGCTTTAACATTCATCTCAGCCTCACGTTGAGGAGAGACGAGTTCAATTGAATTAGGAGATTGTTGCTGAATTAAATGAGAATTTTCAGCAATTGGAATAGGAGGTTCCTGTTTACTTGAAGGGGGGATATGTTGAAGAATTGAAGTAGGAGGTTGATGTATGATTGATGGAGAGGGTTGATGTATGATTGATGGAGGGGGTTTGTGTAAATCTGGAGGAAGGTACTGAGGTACAATAGAAGGAGGAGGGTATTGTTGTACAATTGACAGAAGGGTTTGCTGTTCTATTGGAGATGGAAGTTGTCTTGTTTGAAAAGGTTGATATTGATGAGGTTGTGCTTGCGAATGGAACCGTGAAGGAACATGATTGGGAGATTTCATTGGATTCATACAAGAACGTATTGATGTCCTGAGAATGTGGTCCTGTTGAGATTGCGGAGATCCTGAAATAGAGGTGTGATTAGTGATTTTCGTAAAAAACAGGAACAAACTGGTATAATTTACGTCTTTCGTTACCAACTATACTTAAGTAGAATATCACACATTATACACAATTATTGTGACGTATACGTAAATGAAATTAGAAATTACTATACATGTCCGATTTCTGCAAAATTTTTATTTTGATTGTCAACTCATAATTTGTAGATTGAAGAGTAAGAAGTCAAATATCGTCAAAACATGATTAACATTCAAGAATAAGAACTGTGATGATAGCGGATTCAGAATAACATATATGCATAGTTTATACATAATGGAATAAGATGAAAAATTACGTATAATATATAAATATATAAATCTTAATTTGTTTGTTATTTCAAATTGTAATAAATACTATAAAAATGATAATGTTAAAAATAATTGATCATTTGTATACCATAATTAGCAAATTAAATTTATGCACTTACCTGTTTGAATATTGTTTGGCATGGAAGAATGAAGAGCCCGAAGCGCCATCGGAAATTTTGCTTCTTCCTTCTATTTCTATCACTTTAGAGTCGTTTGAAATGTAACTCACAATAATTTTTCGTTGATTTCGTTTTACTATAACTATAACTTTAACTGATATCTCTCACTAACTTTTCGTTGATTTGATTCTTTAGTTTTGCTGGAAGAATATTATCCTGAAAACCGTGTTTAAACCTTTCCATCATACTAGTCAACAAAGATCGCTAATATACATTAACAAAGACTGGAACAGTTATTTAGATTTTGATATTGTAATAAAAATATGAATATCGTTAAAAACTTTATTTAACACCAATTCTGTGTGTGAGTTATTTAACTGCAATTAGATTAAAACCTCAAATCACATTTGAACATAACACTCATCAATAAAATGGGAAAGCAACGTCATACAAATACCTAGGATCATGCTTCACAGAAACAAACTATCAAACTGTTGGAAATTAAAGTAAGATTAATGAGTTCGTTCATAAAATTGAAAACTTTTCTATCAAAATGTTAATATCGTCTTCCGAAAGCAAATGTTAGAAACTTAAAATATTAATCTTAAAATATTTTCTACACTAATGTATAATATGGAAGCTCAGATACTCCAAAAGCCAATCGTTGGGAGAATTCAAGTATTTGAATTTTTGAGGCAACTGAAGAATATCTTGGACTAAGAGAGTATATATTGACCACTTCCTTAATATCTTTCCCTACAATATTCGAAGATCCTCTTCGTCCGTCCCTGACAGATACAAGATTTCGGCGCCATATTTAATGATTGGTCTAATTCCTGTTCTGTAGATTCTCAACTTTGTGTTCGTGCTAAGTTTTTGTAGAAATTTTTTATACCTACAGGTTATTCGACATGCAGCATTAATCTCTACGCTACTTCTATGCTTCTATTATTTATATCGCTTATTGTCTCACCCAAATACTCAAAGTCCACTATTTGGAATTGCCCTTCACTTGGTTACCAAAATGTACTTCGCTTTTTGAGCATTCACCTCCTACCCCTTCAACTTAAAAGAGTAGCTAAGAATTTGGGAATCTTGCGAAGTAATAAAACTATATATAAATATAAATAATATTTTTATAATATGTAAGGCGAAAAAGTTTACGTAAAATTAAAGGATAAATAAGTATAGGACATTGTAATAATGATTTCCAAAGTCTGAAAAGATTGATAGAAAGAGAAGGATAATTATGACTCATATTTCTGTATAATTAAGTTTCTAAGTAGCTGCTATTATAACTACTTCCTGATGGAAGAACAAATTAATTACATTTGTAGCTAAATCAATTTGATAATGTATCTATACTGTTATGGGGAATCAATGAATAATTTTGGTATATGGTGAAAGATATTGTGCAAGCAGTGTTATGGCTTCATAAATGTTATTCATCAAAACGATAGATGAAACATGGATGCATACTACACTCTTGAATCTAAGCAATAGAGTGGGGAGCAACCGATATAAGTCTCCAAAAGCCACCAAAATATGAATATTAACTGGCAATGATATGGAATAGGATTTTGTTCATCGATTATTTTGACAAAGGTAAAACTATCAACAGTGAATATGATATAGATTTTTCGGATCGATTGGATGCATAATTTAAAAAATTCAAATCATTATCGTCATCACAATTCCCCAATGAAAACTGTGACCCTATCCTTACCTCACACTATTTTGTTTAATATAGAGTCAAAGTTAGTAACCATGTTCATGCTCATTTTTAATTTAGTTAAGTTGGCAGGCGATAAGCACTTTTTGATTGACAGGCAAACGTGCTCCAATTTGTAATCTCAAGAATTGTTAAGTATTGAGCAACAATCTGACGACTGTTTAACAAGAGTTTTGTTTATTTTATTTAATCCAGAGAAAACTACAAATAGTAGGGATATAGGAAATACATTTTGGGAGTTTTTTTGAGCTCCATCGGAATTATTGCTACAAAATGGCAGCATCTCTAACGTCTAGTGAATAGGTTGAAAGCGAGAAAGATCCGTTAATTGTGGTTTGTTTAAGTAACTAATTATGGTCGATCATTTCCTTATTTTATGTATGTGAAATTTCATCAGGATCACAAGTTACCGGTTTATTATATTTATGAATATAGTTGGATATTTAAAAAAAATATGTGATATCTTTCTTATTATTGAAATATCGTTTCTACATTGAATTTTTTTTATATTTTAGAGGAAAATCAAATTACCGTTTATTCCTTATGAGTACCATTGTTATAATTTTCTTTCCTTTTGTTTGATGTTACCATTATGGCTAGTGAATATTGATTTGGAATGCTTAAATATGATTTCATCTCCGTATATATAGGCTGTCACTTGGTTACTTTACTATTCCCTCAGCTTGGCGGCTTTAAATTAAAAAATTGAATTTTCTGAATAGCATCTAATGTATATCTGAAACTATGGATAAAATAATTTAATTGATTGATAATTACTATAAAAGTGGTTTATATTAACATAAATTCATTTTTTCTAACTAATTTTTGCATTTAGTGATTCTATAATAAAACTGCGATGGAAATTTTTTTAAATCATAGAAAATATTTACAAATAAAATAGAAGTTCTAACAACTTCATATTACCAACAGAAAATGAAAAAGAGTAGAAAAAAGCCATAAATTAGGTGGAATTAAATAAAAATATGCAAAAACTGGACTACATCTTAATATTTTTTCTATATACTTCTTTTACTTCAGTTTTCAATTAGATGTCAGAAATTTCTGAGAATATTTGAAACACTGCGTTATTATTATTTTTTAACAAACTTGAAGTTTCCTTCGAGGGTATAGTATGTCTAAGGTTTAATTAGAATAGTTAATAAATTGATTGATTGAATTCAAAATTTTATGCCCAACATACTTATTACGTATAAATATATATCAACTCACTCATTATTATCGTTATTATTGCCAGAAGAAAAAAATTTGGAAAAAAATATGGAATTTATTGAATTTTGGCAATAATCTATTAAAAGTGGCCTTATGATTTTAGTGGAAACTAGAAAATAATTGATTGTTTGGATGGGATATCCTGTATTTTTATTTTATTTTCGATATGGTCATTTTTCCTCTTTCAAAAATATATGTTACCCATATAGTCTAAGAGCTATAGCCGAAAAATCATCATCATCATCAGTAATATGGAGTATCTCCCATTTAGTATTGCTATTTATGTTCGCGAGCAGTGTATTTCATACATTTTGTTTAATATTGTATTTTTTTCAATTATGTTTTTTAATTAAATTTTCATTACAATATGGATTCTTAATTATTTTTTAATAAAGTGACGATAAATTTGAAAAGAAAAAAATAAATCCGATAACGAGCAATAACGAATAAATTATTTCTCAGAAAACAGAGAAAGAACCAAAAGCGCAGTTGATAATATGTTACTGGAAACACTTACAAAATGTTAGAAACAATTTAAGAAAAAGAGAATGTTCTTACCTTTAAGCATTTCAACATATTTCTAATATGAACTACCAAATACATCAATTCTCAAAAGAAATTATTACGTTCCATTACATGCGCTAGTTTAAAAAATATTTGTCGAAAATACTTTATTATATCATAACTATGCACATAAGTCACAGTTTTGTCAAATATTTTAAGTATATGCAAGATCCCGAATTTTTTAAAAAGTTAGTAAAAGCCTGAAAATTGAGCACCATTTTATTCAGGGGAATATATTTCTGACAGAAGTTATCTATCAATGCTCAAAATTGCAAAGGATAAAACAATGGAAACTATTTTCAAATTCCTTCATGTGAATCCCCTACTCAACCATTCGCTTTTAAGTTTCAATAAATGTGCTGTTTCTGTAGTGATTCTACACATAAACTCAAATATATAAAAAAGTACAAAAAAACTTACATAATCAATTAAAGCACTGAAGTGATGATTCCGGATATACTTCTCACTTTAAACTGGTACTGAAACCATTCCTTATCATAATACAAGCTAACTACTGAAAAGGTGTTTAGAAAAGATCTCTTAACGACACAGGCGCCTTGATATAACTACTTAACTCTTGCAAACAGACATCACGTGTAGGTACCTCCGTAAAAGTGGGGGTTCCATAAGTACCTAAATCTTCTGAGAATTTTAAAGAATTTTAACTGTAAAATAGCCAGATTTCTAGAATTTAAATCCGAATAACTAGAGTTGATAATTTTTTTTTGGATACATCTTAATTAAACTGATTCATAACAAATTAGCGACCGAGGGAGAATTCTAAGAATGACAAAAATATCTTATTCAATCTGTATTTTCCAGAGCAAATAGTGAAGTAAATTATAAGATATTCAATTAACATTTGAAAACATTTTAGGTATTGAATCTTGGGGTTGAAATATAGATGTTCATCCCAGATATTGGCATATTCTTGTCCGACTTGGTGACACGTGTTGGTACTGTACACACTACTAAATATAAATATAAACGGTTCTGGCGATTATCTTTTTTTTCCCAGTTTCTTCATTAAGTCTATTAATTTCTTTCTAGGTTTGCATTTTCGTTTACTAATGGTTTTCAGCTTCTATTAATATTTTTCTCATCAATATATTAGCTTTGTCTTCACTCTTAGGATATTTTATTTACAGTTAATTTGTTTTTGTTTTCGATAATGGGTTTTTGTTTTGATATTATTTCTTTAAATATCTTCTCTTCTATTTTTTCAAGGACTTTGCGTAAATTGAGTACACTGTGGAATAATTTTGAATTACTATAGTTTATTTGAAAATACATGATAGCACTATCTTTATGGCGAAGAAGATTTTAGTATAACTATCCAGACAAACCTCGATTGCAATATATCATAAATATAAATGAACAAACCTATAGAAATTAACAAATAACTTTATACCTGAAAAGCTTGGAACAAGAATTTACTTTGCTTTAAAACTATTAAGTTGTTGTTATTAATGATTTAAAATTATTTCAAAAAGCTTCCTTGAAATTTAGTAGTAAATATACACACAACTAAATTGGTTTTAAATTACTCGAAAAAGCTTCATATTATTTCGACAAACTTATTATAATGAAAATAAATATGTTTAAATAAATAAGTCCTCATCAACTTCCTTAGAGAAATGATAATTGTTTCTATTGTGCCCTTTTATCGACATATCAAGTACTCAGAATGACATGTTTTGCAAACATATCTCTTCGTTTGAGCTCCTACTAGAGTACTATAATTTTATCCACAGAAAATTTCTTAAATTTGGATGAATTTTTTCTATATAACTGTAGTTTTTTTAATTAATCCCTTTTCTATCACTATTTCTTTCATTGTTAGTCAAATAATTCTTGCTTTTCTCCATTTGGTTTAGTTAATGGTTCTTTTCATGATAAACGAAAACTGGCTTTGTCCATAACTATTACAAATTTAGTCGGTATTATTGAATAAATATCATTTTACTAAAATGTTCCTCAAGAACATCAGCAGACAGTTCTTCAAGGTAGTGATTCATAGAATTTGATACAAAAATAATGATAAACCTTCACAACAAACCTTTCATCTCCTCCAATATTAATGGTAATTAAACAGTGACTTTTACTATTTGAAAATTTCAAGTCTATAAACAATGTTATAAATGCGTGAAGGGAATTTACGGTTTCTCGTTTCATTAAAATAAGAAGTGTTTTTCATTTCTCTTCTCAATAATCATCTTTCAATATCGTTTTCTCCAACAAAAATTTCATTTTTCTTTATTATGGCATATTTTCCAAACAGGCTCTAATTCTAACCTAACCTAACCTAACCTAATTCATGTGAGGTTTTCAATAATTTATCTCTATTAATCTTCCAACCTTTCGGTCCTACAAAAGTAAATAGTTCTTTCTCCAACTTCGGTCATATTTGAACTATACTGTGGAAAAGGGGCATAGCTACCGCCAAATCAGTCCCCAACTATAGGGGCCTGGAACCCATATAAGAAAAAATTCGTATAATGTTACACAAAATATCACCCAATCTCGAATAATATTATTCGATATGGAGGAGTTTTCGATATGGAATCAAAGAAAATTTAAGTATGCGCGTTACAAAGATATTTTCTTTATGAATTAAGGGCAGAGGGAGAATTTTAAATTGATATTAAGCGTAAACCCGTTTATTTCACAACAAACTAAATAAATAAGGAGAAAACATGCCTAAAATCCAAAATTCATAAAATTCATTTCGTTAAGGAACTCACGGAATTATTATTTATAAAATTTATGTAATTCCGAAGCTATTTAGGAAATTTATAAAATATTGTTTTAAAAACTATTTATTACATAAATGTCCTAGGAAATATGCACAATTCCTAGGAATTGTATATAAATCCAATATCGTAATAGGAAATGTATAAAAATAATGCTTTTTGTAATAAAACAAGTTGTTAAAATGAGAATAATAATTTTTATTAAATCATTCGTTGGGACAACAACGTTCAGGTAACAGTCATATCGTAAAATATAATAATCTTCATATTATCTTACTAATTAACTTTTCGAAAATCAAGTATCTAGGAACTTTTAAAATGTATTTATCACAAAATCGACTTATATTATTCTTATAACCAGACAAAACAATACATAGACATAATAGATATTTTGGATCGCAATAATCACAACATACATACAATAATCCAATTTAACAACCAGTAAAGTCCCCTTCTACCTATCTATTTAATTATTAATTAATATCTTATTATATTATCATATAATATCATATTAATGCTGCTCCATTTTGTAGGAACCAGATGTGCCTATTCTATTCTCTATTTGTACTCTATTGAAAGTTTCTTCAAAGGCTATTGATCCCATACTTGATTTCTCATACTCATTCTCTTAACATAAACAGTTTTATCGATAATAGTACAATAATTTTGATGTAAAGAACAGTTTATCGATGAGTACTTGTTTTTTTACATAATCGTTTTTCCTAAATTGTCTTTTTTTCACAGTACTTTACGATATGGTTGACAGAACAACTAATTTTGTTAATCATTATATATATTATATTAATCATTGAAGTTTTGAATTTTAAAACATTTCTAAACTTATTAAAAACTTCAATGTGTCGATCGTTAATTTTTCGTAGAATGATGTATACAAGTTATCCAATTATTCAACATACGACATATTCCAGTTTTATTTCCTTGTGAAGTGAAAAATAAATATTCAATTGGCAGGCATGCACAACTTCACACATAGTATTCTCGAGTATTAAAAAACAAGCATAAGTATTTACTATTCAATACATATCATATTAAATATAGCATCATACAATGTTAAATGTCATTATTGAAATCTATTGGAAAACTATTCTGGGCATATTTAATATTTTTAAATAACTTGTTAACAGTTACCTGTTATTTATTGTTGGGATTAGTATGCAAAATATCCTTCCGTTTTACAATTATAACTAAAATATAAATTGAAATTCTTTTACCTTTGAATAAATATTGGCCATAAATAAGCGGATTACCTGCTTTTCATTCAAAATATGACTGTATTATGATTCCAGATTTATTTTTAGTTACAAACTTTTCGCTTGTCCTCATATTTTTCCTCGAAACTACAGGTAATAACAAGGGACAGCAAATTTCCGTGTTTTATCAGTTTTAGTTTATTTCTGTTCCAAAAATTTGTATATATAAGCTTTAAAATTATTGTTGAAATTCAAAGAAACTGAAATTTACCATGGAAGAAATTTATACCAGCTAACATACTTGTTTATTTATAGAGCAGTTATGGCAGTCTCACATTATTGGCTAATGCGTTTTATTATTCAATTTTTCTTAGCATATGTTTCTTCCTCTATTGAAAAAGTTAGAAAGCTTCAAATCAAGTCATTTTGCAACAAATTACAGAGAAAGCTCTAAAATAGTGGATTTCACGTTTAATTACAGAAAATAATACCTGGTATCTATCTAAGCCAATACCGATTTTAAAAGCAGGGCCTCTTATTTGTCTGTAAGTCTCTGCCGTTTATTCCAATGAGACAGTTAAATATTCTCACCAGTTTTTAAAACTATTTCAGACTGTAAATTTCAAGTATTTTATTTTAGGTAAGCATAATAAGACCTTATATAATGTACAAATAACGTGATCATTTTTTCATGTCAAAGCGGAAAGCCTGCAGAATTTTATGTATAAATGAAAATATATTTTTTGCTAAATTATCTTGATTTTAGGACTCTTCAGAGTAGCCCAATCAATAATGATCTGTTCGGAAAACATTAGGGTGGAGCTGAATTTTATCAAGTTGACAGAATAACTTGAGGAACATTTTCACAAAAGTACCCAAAACCCAAAAATCCCCCCGGAGCATGCTTCAAGCTCCCCTCAAAGGTTTAAAATATTAACATTTACGGAAGCTCTAATAACTTCCCTTTTTTGTTCATTTGTTATTGAATGGATTACAATATTATTTAATATTTGCATACTTTAGAACTGAAACATTTGATTGATTCAAAAAATATTTGAAAAATCGAAGTATTTTCAAACATTTTTTGTATTATTTCTACATATTTTTGTTTGGCTGAAATAAGATAAAATATTTTATATATTTGTCCCATCTTTTTGGTAAACCTAGGGTTATACATTTTTTCATATAAGTTTATTACTATCCTCCGTATGGGGATGATGGAGTAAAACTACGTGCGGTAGTTGTTGTTGCTGTTAAATCTAGACCATGAAAATGGGCGTAAAATGGTGAAATTTTTATGAAGCATTTAAGGCGTATTTTGAAATTTGAAAGGGGTGTCGCATCTATTTGTTAAATTACATGGCGCTACGGGACCCTTTTTTCAACAAAAGGTTTTTGTTTTCGCTCAATTAATTGAAATTTTTATAACAAATAATCCATTTTCAGATTACATTTTTAATTTTTTCTACGCACATTTTAGATCATCGTTAAACTTGATGGCTCTACGAGGCCCTCTTTTGATTTCCTTAGGCTGTATTTGTATATTTAATGCATCAGAACATATATCAGTTTTGGGTAACCTACCAAGAGGTAGAGTGATAAACGAGTTTTTTTTTAATCTGAAATCTCCGGTAGACTTAATCCACGATGATTACATGAGACAAAAGCACTACAATACCAGTTTTTTTTGTTTTTTTTAATTCTGCCGGGTTTTTGTATTATATGCTAAACGTAATGAAATTAGCAAGAAAAGCATTCGTTAGGTCATATATTGCAGATAGTACAATTATCATATATGTAAAAATACTGGTACATATGCCATACGTACATACGAAGAGTTCCGGGACTTGATTTAAAGAAAATCGGGATTGGGTTGATAACATGAAAATAATGCTGTGACAAAATTCCTCGCTTTAATGAATGATTACGTATATCCATGTTGTGTGCTTGGGAGAATTATACTACTACAATCTAAAGATATCAAAAATTTATTTTTCAATCGATTTTTTAACAAAAAGGTAGTCTTTGTTTATAGTTTATTTCAGAAAAGTATAATATGATTATAATATTCGTTGGGTCACTCTGTGGACCCTTTGCATACCTAATTATTAATTATAATTATAATTAGGTATGCAAAGGGACCACAGAGTGACCCAACGAATATTTAAGCCACTTTCATAGTTCGGCATTGATTTCATTGTAAATTTTTTTCTTTTTTTCTTTTTATCAAGTGCAGGTAGTACCACCCGGTTGAGGTGGTACATTATACACAAAATACATTATACAGAAATTAAATTATAAAAAATCATAATATTCTTCGTCATCTGAGGAAGTGTCATCTCCTCTTGACGTTATAATTAACGGGTCGACGATCCGATCGATCAAGTAGTCAAGATCCCACATTTTCTCCTCTTCTTTAATGACATGCTGGACTGCTTTTTGCCAGTTCTCTGGTGTCACCTCCTTAATGGCTTGATCAAACATTAGCTTAACGTCTTTTATTTTTAATGTCGTGTTTTGTCTTGCAACAAATCCTTTCACTTGCATCCATATAAATTCTATAGGCTTCATTCCGCAATGATAGGGCGATGTGTGATGTATGTTTTTCTTCTGCTATATCTTCCACGACCTATTTCATAAAACTATGTTTGTGTAAATTTACTATAGCTAATAGTTCTTTTTTTATCAAATTATCTTCAAATTCAATACTTTCGTTGGTTAATTAGTCGATAATTTCTTGTTTTCTCCAAGATGAATTTGGAGTCTTCTCTATGCGTTGAGAATGATATTTTATTATTTTACCAAAATAGTCTTCAAAAACATCCGAATCCATATCCTCGTGGTAATCTCCCGTATGGCATGACTGAAAGGTTAGCAAACCTTCTTTTAAAAATCCCTCTTCACTTCCAATATGGACGATTATTAGTCTTTTTCCTTTACCTGAAGGCACCTTAATCCACGTCTCATCAAGATAAACGATTTTCCTCTGCTCTGTTCTATATTGCTTTATACTTCTTAAGTATTTTCGTCGCCAGCAAACAATTTCATCGCTTTTCAGTAAATGTCTTTTACAGTTATGCTTTTCCCAGACAAAATCCAAATTTCTCAAAGTGGCCCGTAAAAGTTTTTTAGTTATCATCGGAATACTGTCATCCTGGCCAAGCTTCATTAAAATCTTATCTAGGGTGGGTATTTCTTTTTTAAAATAAAAACAGTGAACTTTTCTTCGAATTACACTTTTGGTGTCTTCATCAAGGACTTTTACTGGTCTGCCTGGACTTTTGTTGGGAGGTTCCACTTGGCCTGCTATCTTTTTCCCCCGTAATAATTTAAAAACGGTGGACTTTCCAACTCCATTCATTCGGGAACATCGGTCTGATACGTTAATACTGATTCGATAAACTAAACAAATATAATTATAAAGGTCTTAAATTTTGGGTAAGGCACAATCGCCCTTACGGCGCATGGTTAAGCCGAATCTGAAATAGGGCTGGAACTAGGCAGAGGCACTAATAGAAGATTAAACGGTACCTGTTAAACGCAAAATGTAACTGTATAATCTACTACCTAAGTAATCCCTACACAATATTTCAAGACCTACACCCATGGCCGGCACCGAAGTTGAGCTGAACTGGACGAAATTACCCATTTAATCACTCTATACCTTTCTGAAATAGACTATAAGTTCCATTATTTTTTATGAAATGATATTTTAGGAAGTATCCCACCCAAAAAGATGGCAAAGGTCAACAACGAACTATACGAACACCAGCTTTAAAGCAAAATGTATTAGGTGCAGTTGATGCTGATACCTCAACTAGCATACACAAAATGTCACTACAATTTAATTGATCAATGACAACTATTCATAGGATTCTTCAGGAGCAGCATCTCTATCCCTTTCATATCCAGAAAGAGCATGCCATGGATGTAGAGGATTATCCAACAAGACTGGCATACGTTCGTTGGTTTCTATATAAACGAGTTGATAATATATTTGTTGGAAAAGTACTGTTACTGATGAAGCTAGTTTTACAAGAGACGGTTTTGTTAATTCCCATAATTTACATTTATGAGCAGATGAAAATCCTAATGTACAATTCAAACACAGGATCAACATCGATTTTGTGTTAATATGTGGGCAGGAATTATGGGTAATAATTTAGTAGGTTCATATTTTTTTGATAATAATCTGAATGATTAGAGATAATTAGAGCCCCTCCCCACTTCCTAAATGATGTAAGGAGAGGATCATTTGCATGGCCACCACCTAACCTAACCTAACCATGTTCTCCTGAATTAAATACAATGGATTCATTTTTTTGGGGATATCTTAAAATCTTGGTACATGTAACACCGGTAACAAGGAACGAAATGATCGGTAGAATAAACTTCTATTGTGACGAAGGCAGAATCTTGGAATGCTCTTCCTAGTTTAGAGAAAAAATATCCTTCCTAGACTCCGGAAGTGTGTAGAAGTTATAGCCTAACCAACTAAATTTTTCTACTATTTTTTCCTTATGTAAGTAACACGATGTTCAACAGTATTATGCAGTTTAATTAGAAATGTTTGATTGTGTTTCAATACCTCCTGTAAGTATTTTCAATAAATCTTTACAATTTAGGATAATTTTCTTCAGAATGTCTCTTTATGTACGACGATCTAAAAATGTACATATCTCCTGAGCCATAAATTTGATTGAGTTAAACAAAGCTACCTTTTTTTTAATTCATTCTGCTATCTTTAGATTTTACAGGTTGTCCCTGTGAATTTTATTTTACTTCAAGATTACTATGTTTTGAGTCAAAATTAAAAATATTAGAATAAGAATTTAAGTCAGAATCATCGGATGTATCAAAAAAATAAAAATTTCCTTTAAGAAACATTAAAATATTTACAGTGCAAAAAGTAAAGAATTGTTTTCATTGATTCAAACAAGAAGTCTGGATTTATTTTATACCGCCTGATATCCGTTCCTACGTAATCAGCGCCGATTGTGTAGGAAAGCGGCTGGCCCGCTTAACAAAATACCTTCTAGCTAGAATAACTAGTCATTATTTTTACGACAAAGAGTTGATTTGTAAGTTTAAGTGTTGATAAATTCGAATAGGAGTTTGTTCGTGGTAAATAAGACGAAGTGTCCCAATTAGATTACTTGTAAGGGCTTATTTTCTTGACCATAAATAACAATTTCATAAGTGCTGAAATTCACGACATAAAAGTATCAAGAAAATGAATTTTGTATTAGTTATTTTCAAGGTGTTCTTTTACTATTGATAATAATAAATAATACATCTTTTTTTCTTATAAATTTTACACTATGTAATATTATCAATGGCGATAAATAAGTATAGTTTATTCGATGGAAGTCCTCCATCACGTGACTCAATCTACGATTTATCAAATATATTTTCTACATACTATCTTCTTCTATTAATAGAAATCAAACATAATAACTTAATGTCAATTGTCTTCTTCACAATACCATCTATAAGACAGACGTTAGTTTCTTAAAATTGACAGTAGTTATTGTAAAAAGAGACAAGTTGACGTAACGTGAATAATACATAATATATAATAATAAATGTTGAATTTGACGTGAGCTTTGTTTACTGTGTTGTTTTTACGGAATATTTAGAATGAAGGTGAATTTATTATTAAAATTCTTTTAAGAAGAAGAAGTTTTTATTTAATTTTACATCGGTTAGTACGAATATAATACGTCATCATCTTGTTAAATTTGAAACGGGAAGACTACGTTTATTTTACTATAAGTTAGTGATAAATAGTGTATATAATTTTGTACAATTTGTCTCAGTAGAATTTTAAAAAATTCATCAATCAACTGCCTGATTGTACTTGTAACAGTATATTACACAACAGTTGGAAAGCAGCTTAATCCAAGAGCACAGGAGTTTGTTATAAATTTGATTGGATATTTTGAGATATAAAAAAACAACAACGGACCTTTTCAACATCTTTGATATATTCAGGATGCATTACACTAAAGTTAACATCTATTTAAGGGCATTTATATTTATGTTACTTATATACTTATATATTTCAGCGTCACCCAGTCGGACACCTCGATTGAAACACAATGTACCCGAGGGAACCGAAATAAAAATACAGAATACCTTATATAACATACAGTGTGTCTACCTATCTTCTTAAGTTGAAACTATATGGAAAACTTTTTTATTAGTGGTTTTATAAAAAAAAGTTATTCTTGATAAAAAGTTCTGCATGATTCAAAATGCAGGTTGAAATGCAGCCATCAGATATCAATTTTTGAAAGCAGTATACGAGGTTTGTCAAAAAATTTGAAAAGTAAAGTATCTTTATTTTTCACAATTCAAAAAAATTTTATAAACTAAAGTTGTTTTGAATTAAAATTTTAATCAAATATGCAATTACAGCCATTTATTATCAAAATTCAGGTTTTATCTCTTTGTAAACATTTAATTGTTCTTTTGTCAAACTCTTGTATTACTTTCATATTTGGAGTAATTTTCTGGCATTCTTCAGGAATAATACTCTCTTCTCCAATTGATCCTAGCTGATAAACCTCCTATTATAAGTAGCATGCAAAAGTGTATTGATTTTAATGTAGGATATTTTGAGAAACGATAAAGCTCTATTCAATTATAAATAATGGTTTTTATTTGCCTCAAAACTAGCAGCCCTCGTATATAATAATATATATTTTATATTACATTATTATAGTAAGAAAATCGTAAAGTTTGGAAAATTCATCTGGACTTCAAAGCCTTTTACAGTGATTTATATTAATTTTTACTCTGTATATTGCCCGTTAAAATAATCTTAAAAAGAACTTCAAATAAATATTTTCAGGACAATACATTTGAATTTAGTAGTAGCAGATCCTTTTATAGCACGTGTGCTAATATAACTAAAAATTATATTATAAACGGTATCTTAATTAATTAAAAATTAACTTACCTCGAAATGATTCTCACAACACAACCAATTACATGTACTCGAAAGAACTCTTCATTCCATTACACCACTGTTTCCGTATTTTCACTTCTTTTGGCATAATACAATATTTATATCGAATATTTTGAACACACGTTTCAAAAAACACATACAACACCAAAGGCATAATAATACGTTCTACGTGAATTATTTCTCCAAGTGGATAAGATCAGTTCTTTGGAAATTGATCTCAGCGCAAAACAGGAGGAACTTCATTTTGAGATACGACGGTAAAATGTAACTCAGCGTCATGAGTTCTGTAAATACAAACGATATAGAGGTCGTAAATCTTGTTGTAGACGATGGGAAATTCGAATACTTTCTCAGATATTATATCATTGAAATGTGTTATTTCGGAAAAGTCGTTGTTTGTGGACATGATCATAGTACCCCCATGAGATAAATTAGTTCTATTGAATCTGGCTACTGTGGTATAGTTTTTGACAAGAACAGACTCATTATTATTTAACCCATATTCAGTGATGGCAAAAATCTCTGGTAAATGGAGCTCCTCTAGTAAAAGATACAGTTTCTCTGTTTTGTGACTTAAGGATTGAATATTAATGAGAAACAGGCCGAGCATGCTATCGTTCAGTCTGTCAGAGAGTGCTTGCTTCTTTGATCGCGTCATCTTAACTAAAAATTTTTACTTTTACCTGGTTTTTCCTAATTTCGTGAAATTGTAGACGTTTCTCCGTTGAAAAGAAAGACATGAAGGCGGAAAGATCTGCTTCAACTTCGGCTGCACCAATACCATACGCGTTGTGGAAGCGATAATTTAACTCATGCAAGGAATCCACGTCGCTAGGGAGTCCCTCTGATACTATCGTTTGCTGGTATTCGTGTGCCCTTAGAAGCACACGCTGGAGGGTTGGTTGTCCATTTCTATATGTTCACTGGTAGACGCAGTATTGGGTCCTCGCCGCGTTAGGTTTAAAGGCGAGTTGGCATTGTCTATTTTGGTACCAAGCAGCCACATACTTAAATCCTTGTAAGTAAATTTTTTTTACACTAATTTTGACATCGGAGTGCAAACTGTCCCTAGTTATCAGCATTGGGAAGCATTCTTTCACATAGTATGCAAGCTGATTTGCTGTATATGGACGTGGAATGTTAGACACTACCACGTAATTCCAATCCTCCTTTGTAGGGTTTATATGAGGTGGGGATGAGATAATTCCAGGAGATGAAGGAACAATTGTATTTTCGTTTTTTGTCTGGTCGGTCTGCATTGATATTGTCTTCTTTATTGTTTGTTGTCTACTACTAATATTTCTCTTATTCTTGGCAGCAAACTTTTCCAGCATAAGTGTCATTTGCTTAATACTTTGTCTCAGATCAGCTATTTCTTTTGATAACATTGGTGAGTCGGGAACCTCGACTCACTGGTTGTCCATGAAACTAGTTCCTAAGTTGTAAATGTCTTGTTTTATTTCCTTAACCAATTGGAATAGAGATTGTTTTTCATTTTCAGACTATTTGTTGTGGAGACTGTGTATTTCGTCAATATTTTTGTATAAGATTTTTGATTTTGAGTTATGGTCGCTTAGAATGTCATATATTTTCGAGATAGTTAGAAATATGTCATTGTTCTTTTTTAAGCAGGAACCTAGAGCTTCGACAGTTTTTAGAGGAATCTGTAACTGTGACGTTTATCGTAGAGATATTTTAGAGTGGGCGAATCACATAAAGTGCAGATGGTACTTTTGAGTTGTAAGATCAGGCAAATATTAGTTTGCATCCGGTGCACTGCATGTTCGACTTCTTGTGGTGAACTGGTTTATCCTACCTGTGTCAACATATTAAAATTTTGTTTAAACGGTTGACCTGTTCTTAACATTCCCATTCCAAGACATAAGGTTTGTTCCAGCAGACTGTAACTACTTGATCATGGGCGATATGAAAATTACGTTCCATCAGCATCAAATTAAAATATACAAAATGTTTTAAGTTCCAGAAATAAATTGAATAAATAAAACACATATTTTAGATCGTGTATCGTGCTTTATCAGGTTGTAAAATATGGAGATAGTGTATTTAGTCGGTAGTGAAGATGAAAGTGAATAATTAAGTGAAACTTTCTAAAAACAAAAATAATGTGTTTCTCCTTTTCCCTACCTGTGTTCTAGCATCAATTGTTAGCTTCGTGTTCGTAATAGATTATTTATATAGTTAAGTCATGCGTATTGCACCAAACTTATATATCATCAGAGCATACCTATAAAAACTGGACGGACTTTAACCGTTCATTTGCACTAATAATTCCAGACATAAAATTACAAGTTTCAATTTGACTTTGACCGATCATTGCCATGGACCTTAATATTGGACATAATTGGTCGTAGACCTTTGACTTTGGCTGGTCATTGACCTTGAACCTTGACACGTTATTCATTCGCTTTGCCAGAGCATCATCATATTCTCTCTACTAATGCCTGGTTTTCGTTGGCTATTTGATAAAATGAAGCACTCAAGTTTAATAGAAGTGCAATATTGACGTTTATACATACATAACAATCACTTTAAATCAGAACAGGAATTATAAATAAAAACACTCATGTTACAAATAATTTCGGAGTATATTTGCAAAAAAAAATAACATTTTTACAAATTTTGAGTTTTTTCGAATGTTTTCATTGAAACAATACATAATATTTTTTACGGAATAAAAATGTGTTATTTTTAAAAACTACAAATTATGTAGTTATAAAATGTAATATTTTTGTTCAAACCGATGTTTTTCAATTATTCAAACTATGTGTTGAAATAATTTGAGGTGCCAAATAATTTTTTACAAAGAATGTATAGAAAGAAAAAATGAGATTAAGGCACCTTTAGTGTCTAAGAAGCACCTTTATGCTGCCAGACTTCTAATTAACAGGCATAATAATGAAACTAATTTCGAACCCATATTGTACTACTATATAATTTTCTCAGTGATGTTTTGTTTTACATAATATTGATATTTGTAAAAAATATCGTTTCGATATTCGAACTGTATTTATTCATAATTTCACAGATTTTATACGTTGCCTAAGAAACTTGTATTAACTTAAAATATTCGATTCTGTGAAACCCGTCTTCTGTATCTATGGTAGAGTGGACGAGTTTCTTTACAGATATTAGACATTAATCTATATACATATTGAGGGTAACTCATATTTAATTTGAATCAATTTATTTATTCCTCACTTGTTTGGTCCAATTTTATTAATGAAAAAAGATTTTGTTACATCTCGGGCGTTATACTGGGTGGGCCAAATAAAAATTACCAATGTTAAATAACTTTTTCGTGATATAATTATTTTTTTCTTGTTGAAAATTTATTATAGAACCTTATAGAACAAAACGTTAAAATTATCGAGTTATTCTATTGTTATCAACGACCGATAGTTATGACGCAGCGAAAAATCGTTAATAACTTAATCCAATATCATCTACATTCTTCATGATAGGAGTTTGGTCGGTCATTTCTAAGAACTAGGTTTAGTGGCCAACCGTCCTAGAAGAGGTACCCATTGAAATATTCACACTGCAGACAACATGGACACTGGGGTTGAGTTTTGTAAATGACAGTTTCATGTAGTAATCGTTCTAGCCAATTGGGCCTTTTCAGAACGTCATTGCGTAGAATTTCAATCTTGGATGTTCAGATACACAAAGACGACCAACAAAGACTATATTAAATGATGCTTCGATGTCGTATGGAACGCATTTCCAATTAAATTGTTATGTTAACAACTAAAACTGTTGATTTTAGGGGCTCTGAACATCAGTTGCACACATAAGATATATTTTGTGCAGTATTATGACTGATATTTTTTCGATGATGAAGATGCAATCCTTCAAGCGATTTCTAAAGCTTTTTTCAGAACAATGATTGAAAACTTTTTACGACCAATGCCGGAGCAAAATCCTTATTTGAATTTTCAATAAGATGATGCAACTGTCTTAGACAAACTATGACCCACTGCATGAAATTTTTGGCGGGTGCGATTTTAGAAAATTTAGATTAACCTTTGACCCAAAAAACAAATCTATGTATCAATCAAAATAATTGGTTCATACAAGAGTTACACATTGTTAGGTCTTATTTGGCTCACCCTGTAGTTTTTTAGAACCATGATACTGAGCTATTTTTGCGTGAAATGTGCGAAGGAATGAAACGTTCTACTCTAATTTTCAACAAAAATTTAGATATTCTGCATGTAAGTTCTAAATGCTTTATTTCTGATGTATTGAACAACTTTTGAATACTATGCAAGTATGATAAGTTCGAATTTTTCAATAAGCAATAAGATTGTACTTATAAGTTTCAGCAAGATGTTTCTAGAACCAAAAGACGTAAATAGTTGTAAGGCAAATTTGGGAGATTTTATACTGACATTATAGATGTTTTACTACAGCAAAATATACTTGACAATTTTTTTGAAAGACATTCATGTTCTTAATTACAAAATGCAGTGATTAAATATTGATTTTCCATCATGAATATTTTTCCTGCAGTGATTTTTCCACATTTTCGCCTGCTAATAATTATTTCATAAATATTAATCGATGCATATCGACGGCTAAAGTGCAGTACCTCGTGTGTGACGATAATTTCAATTCAGCTACCGCCATCTACCGACGACAACTAAAAAAGCTCGTTTCTCCTATCCGACATTGTTGTTTTCCATAAGAGTTGCGTTGAGAGTGGTGTTTTAAGGTTTTGGACGTTTTTGAGGTAAGTACATATTCAATTATTAATATTATCGTTACAGAGGTACCTTTATATTGCACCTTATCGAATAAACACTTTGATTTATTCTAATTCCGTCGCGAATTCAATTAAAATAGGGCTTTTATTACCAGATTTTTATCCTGCCAAGGGAGAAATTAATTTGAAGATAAATTTAAATTGAATCAAAATTTAAATAAGTTTATAGAATAGACTACAAAAAATTTCGAAAAAAAAGTTTGGTCGCCTTAACGAGATTACGCGGTTATTCCTAAAGACTCGTCGTATTATGAGAGCCTGCAGTATAAATAAATTGTAGACAATCTTCTATAAGTTTAGCTTTCTGTTTTTTCATAAGAGTTACTATGAAACAGTATTTTGTTTAATTAAGTTTAGCTTTTTTGTTGTTTCATGCTTTCAAGTTACCATTTTTTGATTAAAATTTACAATTCAAAAAATGACAATTTTTCTCCTTACACTTACCCTATTTTATCAATGCAGTACCTCGTATTGCTTTTCATATCTGACGCAATACCTCGTATGAAGAGCACTATATATATAATATGAAATAAAAACTAATAATATTCTAAATGTCGTCAAGAAAGCAATTTCACATGCCCCAGTTGCAAAATAAATAAAAAACGTAAAAAATAGCACTTTTTCGGCTATTCTGTAAAATTTAATAAAAAATATTGCCCTTTAACCGTCGATATGTCCCTTAATTGAAGCGTTTCTGATAAAACAGTATATGTATAATATTTAATATTCTGCGTAATACCATTTGGTTAAAAGAATAAAATTGAGAATTTGCGTGTAGAGATTTTTCTATGTTCTAATTTCATATTTGATGTCAATTTATATTGTTTCTGTCTCTTAATTGAGGCGTTTCTTATGATAACATCAAAGTTCGTAATCATATATTTTGGTATAACAAGGGCTTTCACACCTTATTGACTCAAGAGCTGCATTTTAGCAAAACAAATGTTGTTCTCAAGATCAAAGAGAATAAAGTCTATTTATCATAATTTTCTATATAGTCACAAGGTAATTATAATGTTACTAATTCTTTTAATATCCATATATTTGTACTCCAGTTAATAATAATTTATTTTGTTTCATAATTCATAATCATTTCTCTAACGCAAAAATGGCCCTTGTTTAAAACAATAGAATAGAGTTTATTCAAGTTTCTACAAATACAAGCGTGATACAAAACAAATGATGCACATACCGGAAATTTCGTTTGTTAGCGCTTGTTTATTTTTCCAAGTTGGAATAATACGTTTTCCTTTGATTTTCTATAAGACAAAGGAATATGGTTGTTTTTGTAACGAATGCTTGAATTTTAATAAGATCAAGCGTTGATGTAATCAATAATTTCTTTTTACGAACGTCTATACGTACTTGATTTTTTGCCGAGGTCCTTTATGTCAAAATAACAAATTTTCTGAGATTAAAGCAAAGTATATTATGGGTTCGATTTTACATGATGCATATAGATTTCTGAATGAGTATTTGTGGTGATATAAAGATGTGGAAACAAAACAATAGTGGCTATCTTGCAGAAAAAAAAAATATTAAAAAAATATGGAATGATAAACCACCGAAAATAGTTTGTAATGATTTCATTATTAAAAACGGCAAACCTTTTAAAAGAGATTAAACCTGAAAATGTCCGTTTTTCCATTTTTAGGTTTATAATTTTTACCAAATATTCTAGGTATAGTGAAAAAATGCTACGATCTGTCTGTTTGAGTCACCCAGAATATATGATAAAAATTATCAAGAATATGATAACCTACAGACAGATAACATGAGTTGTAATTTTTGATGTTATTAAATATAATTTTTTTCTAATTATAGAAAAATAACAGTTCATAAAAATTAAATGATAACAAAAAATAACAATATTTTTGAATAAACATAATATATTGTTGAATAATTGGCGTTGTTATAAGAATTTGCCACTATGAAAAAGATAAAGAAGTAATATAAAAAATAGCGATAATACAACTCCACAATTTTACATTGTTGTTATTAAATATGAATTTTTAATAGTGCAAATTGTCAAAAAGAAAAACAATCAATAATCAAAACTTTTAATAGAGCCTTTATTGAATTATTTTAACATATATCAAATTAAAGAGGAACAAAACAACTAATTTTTGGTGAAAAAGTGAATTTTTAAATTTAGAAAGCCTCTAGTCTCAGTCACTATAGAATTATTAATCACAACCAGAATAAGGTTAGCTAAGCCGGTTAAAATTTTCAAGATATTTATATCATGTAATTTATTTTATAAATTATAAATCTAATATTCTAATTCTTCTACTTAATGAGATTTCTTCAAGATATCATTTATACTAGGCAACCTTCAAAGTTACTCAAACCAAATCTGTTGTGCATTTTATTGGTAGCGTCTCAAAAGTTAACACAAAAAATATCAGTTTTTGTCATTTACGTCTAAAATCGTTTCATAATTTTTTCAAATTGTCACTTTTCCGTTATAATCTGTAAATAGCTCAGAGTTTTCATCAATTATTTTTGCAAAGTCACCTTTGGAAGTTATTTGACAGCTGAATCATGTGAAATGTCACGCTAATGTGTTAATTCTCCCGACTATTTTGTTACATTTGCGGTTAATATACACCTGGATACCAAAAAAGATTTTTTTAATTAATAAGTGCTCTCGTGCATATTTCAACCTGGATTATCGTAACCAGAATAAATATTAGGTGCCACATATCTTCTGTATCTCGTATCACAGAAATTTGCTAGGTTGGTTTAATGCACAATATTCAGCAATGCCTTTTGGTAAATCAGGATATGGCGTAGATCTACCAATCACATGAGTGGCTATTATTTTTGCTTCACCAATATCAACCGCTTTTCGAGAAACTCGCAGCAATCATTAAACTACGCGGAGGTGTCTTTTGTATCAAAAACATTCCTCCATTCGATAAAAGTTTCTGTGCCTTCTCCAATTTATGGTGTTGAGGAAAGTTCAAGCAGTTCTGAAAACGAAGAAATTGAAACAGAATTACAACTCCTGTCATTCATCAAGCACCGCATTTGATAAACCAATTGAAGCCTAATTATCTCATAAGATATTTGGATTTGCCCAAAGAAAAAGCTGAAGAGTTAAGTTCAAGACTGCAACAGTGGAATCTGCTAGACGGGAGTTAAAAGTTACCGTGTACCGTAAACGTCACAGTTCATATGTTAATTTTTTTTTCTAAAGAGAACAACTGAATGAACTGTATTGACATTGAGGGCTTAATGAGACTCTTTATTTAATGCTTAAAGTCGAGTCTAGAGGCTATATTGCTCGATAACAAAAATAAATTTCCATCACCACCTTTAGTTTACGGAGCTCATTTAAGAGAAACATACATTATAAGAGTAGTGTTAAAATTGATAGAATACAGCAAACAAAATGAGTGATATGTGCAAATTTGAAAATTTTTGCTTTGGTTTTAGAAATAAAAATTGGATACATGAAATACTATTGCTTTTTATGCGGGTGGAACCGAGAAAGAAATGAACATATGTAAGATCAATATGGCCGCCAAGAACGGTCTACATTTCTGGGCAAAAAATTTGAAAAATGATCCTTTAGTTAACCTTAGAAAAATGATATTACCTTTGTACATCAAATTAGTGCTAAATTTAGTGAAAACCATAAACAAAGATGGATCTGGTTTCAAATTTTTAAAACAAAAATTTCCTTCTGTGTATTTGTCGAACCCGACATCAAAAAATTAGGCAAAGATCCGACACCTTGAATGAAAAAAACAAGAGAAGATTGGATGGCGATTGTCAAATTTACTGAAAACTTTTTTGTTAACTACAGATCTCAATATTCTGACTTCTTAAAAAATGCTCAATGATCATGAATTGGGATGTAATATTTCCTTGAAAATAAACTTTTTACATTCCCACCTAAAGATTTTCCGGAAAATATTGTCGCTTTAAGTGACGAGCATGGAGAGCGCTTTCATCAAGATCACACCACAATTGAAAAGCGCTACCAAGGAAAATTGGAACTAGCACTGCTTGTAGACTAATGTTATCCAGAGAATAAAATTGATAATTTTTCTGTTGCCTAGTGTTATTATTAAACTTGAGTTCATTTTTTAATATTATCTAAAAATATTAATAATGGTATAACTGTGCAAGACTTATACAAGTTACCAACATAAGAAACTATATAGTTCGAAAAAATTGGTTACTAGAAATTATAAATATATAAGTAGTTTAGTATTTTATAAAAACAATATATATCCAATGACAATAACAAAAATTGATTTCAACAAGACATAAATGTTATCAACGATTAATAATGCAAATTAAAAATTCACAACACAATATGATTAACTAGTGTAGTATTGGTGAACCTCAATCATACTGAAATAAGAGGATTTAGATGATGAAATTTATTCCACCTAATAAAAAATTACTGATTTGAAGACTAACATATTTTTATTCAAATATTTTTGTAAAAATTACACTGTCTAGAAGAGCGGGAGCAAAACTCTAAAATTTGGAATATATCGAAAAAGTTTTCTAACCAAAATATATCATTGTTTTTGTATTATCATCATTATAAAAAACATCTTTGGAAAAGGAAATACAAGGTAAATACAATACAACAAATATTTTTTTGTAAAAACTAGAATGAAAATCCGAATATGTATTATTAGTTTGAAATTCTCATAAAAATTGTTATATAAAGAATATTATCCTTTCATTTCAGTCATAGTGATGATTTTTTCTTTTGAAATCTATTACTACATTTCTCTGACATCAAACTCACGATTGAGCAAAGCGAGCTACACTATATCAAAGTTATGAATAAAGAATAAAGTGTCTTACACCCCTTTAAATCACTCAATTAGAAAACAATTCAAATTCTATCAATTTGGTTTTTTGTTTGTTTTTAAGTAGTCTTATTAGTTAAAAAAATATTGACGGAATCTATAAAAAACATAAGTGGTGATTTATGTATAGTCCTGTTGTTGTCTTGATTAGACTATACAAATATATTCCATATACATATATTCAGATAAATGTTTTAGGTATAATAAAAACAAACTGGATGAGGTCTAGAGAAATAGTTTTACTCTATCTGGTTAAGTTAGTAGAAATGAGTTTAAAACTAACTAGTAAATTGGGAAATACTCTTAGAACAAATATAATTAATAATTTAATTCATCTGTGTACTCTAGAGACAAAAAATAATATATAAATTGTACCAATTTAATACAATTACAATTTCGGGCATAAAATTAGAGTCATCTCGTAATTTGAACTAATTTTAGATATTTTTTGGTTTTATGTTTGGTTGTATCATAGTTCCCTAACTGATTGCTTAAATAAACAAAAGGTTTTTATTGTTTTGATAAATATTTGACAAAAAAGTCCCTCACCTAACTTTCTAAAAACCATTATAAGCATATTTTTTTGTTTTTGTCACTTTATCTGTCTACTGCATATTGTTTATGTAGTATTATCACTGTCTGTGTATTGCAATGAGCCTTAATTCTGTTATCGCGGAGACCTTAGAAGATGGCCACAGTCAGCGTAATAGTGTAAGTCTTTCAGAGTGTGAAAATACTAGTTTACTCACGCGAGGAGCTTAGTGGTTAGTCCCTTACTTAATTTTCATCAATTTTAAAAGGCGATATATCGGAAAGGGGCGAGACAAAGAAATTGTTTTACAGGAAGGATCTATCAATATATCATAAGGAATATAAACTCCCGAATTTCTGCACATGCATTGAAGAACTGTGTATATATTCTGAATTAGTATTGAGTATAATGTAATACCGACATGAAAGAGAACTTACAACATATGAACAGCTCAAGCAAAATGATCATTTATTATAAAATGAATTATAAATTGGGATGAAAATAATGTTTGTATATTATTTCCAACAAAAATTGTATTTTTTAAAATGTCAATACTAATATTTGAGTATTATGATTACTTTGAAAATATTTTGAGAATAAATATCTTATGGGAGTGTATTTTTAAATAGAACAAGATTTAAAAATCAGAAATGTTTGTGGTTTAATTGGAGTTGGTTTTGTTCAAACATTACTCTCATCATTTTGTAATCTTCATTTAACCAAAAAATGAGCCGAAATGTGTAGCAAATATTAAAAAATATATTCTGAGACTGTCAGCTTTTCGTGGAAAACTGATAGAATTAATTTTCTTCTTGAGTCTACCACATATTGTGATGGTATCACAACACAATTATTGTTTTTTTTTTTCGGTAATACAAAGCAATGGAGCTTAGCTTAGTTGGCCAAAAAGGAATTTCTCAAAATTCCAAAATTATTAGTAAATTTTTTGAGCATAAATTTATACATTCCAAGTAATTGTCTTGACCCATAAGACGTTTATATACAATTTGATAATCGTATTATAATGTATTATAATATAATATAAATAATATTATAATATAATATAATCAAGTTTTGAAAATAGTTCAAAAGCAAATGAGTTGGATAACAATATATCCACTTATATGATTCCAATCAGTAAAAAAGTTTACATATTTCAAGTTTTCCAATACCAGAATTAATCAGTACTTGCTTTTATTCATATACTTCAGAATTTCAGTGTAAGGTAAATAATAGACTGAAAATAGAAACACTACGTTATCGACATTGTTAATAATATATATCAGATTTCAAAAGTGTACATTACAGAAATATAGAAACATGTTTCAAATTTCCTGCCTAGTAATTTTGGTGTTAATTTTATAATAACAACGCCAACTTTTAACATTATCATGATTTTAACCCACCAGAATTTAAAAATTTGATAATGTAGATTTAGTTTAGACGCCCCGACTAGGTGTATGTGTGACTGTGCCCTAAAATTATTCACTTAATATCTTATTTCCCATAGACACTGATCTCTTCATACAATAAATCCAAATTTTATTGTATGATATAAACAAGGGAGTTTTGCTTTAAAATACAATTTACACTAATTTATTGAAGTATAACAAATATACAGTATAATAATCATTCATGGGAGAATTAAAAGATAGAGAAAGTAATTTGCGGTACTGAAAAACATCACCTCTGCAGAATTTTTGGTATACTTCCTCAAAATTCATAGTATTGTAGGCTTGCTTAAACTTCCAATCAGAAGAGATGTATACAAGGTGTATTAGTAAAGAAAGTAGGGAAAACTCACACAATGCGTAGTTTGTTCATTCACAACAATACCCGACCAGACACTACAAATTGACAAAATGACTCCTACAAGGCTTCAGATTGGTTTATTTGATCAACCTCCTTCGAGGTACAACAATGAACATGTTTCAATGCACAGCCATTTTACGAAGAAGATTTACAAAAATATGCCTAGAAAAGCACAGGAGCTACGTCGACAAATGCAGAGTTTTGTGCACAGTGATTTTTTTTACTGTAGCAGTACTGTCTTTTTTATTTCACAAATCAAATTTCTGAACATCTCCCGTATATTCGTAACTTGTAAAGTATTTCATTTGTTTTCAGTAAGTAAAATATGTCAAAGAATTTCTCCTTAATTTCAATTTGTTATTCTTGATGTATGATTAATATATTCCTTTTTAATAATCAAGTTTGCTTTTTAGTTATTTTTGATTTAATTTATATATGATTTCGAATGCTGCCATTACTTGGTAGCAATAAATAAATGTGGTTCCATTAACTATTTATACTCGCCACCATTAATATTCGTATAAATTATATAACAAAACATTCGTGTTTCTAGGTATTGCTCGAACCTTTTATTTTATCTTATATGATAATTTTTGTTTTATGCCATATTCCTTTATTATACTTGACTAGTGTGTGCTGCCAATCTTCTCTCTTGTTATCGTTTATTTTGTCCCAAACGTGCAAGGATACCTTTTTTTACTTTTTTTTTCTTTTCATCACAATGTTTTTGGAGTACCTCAACTCATTTCATAACAATGCGACAAAGTTTTGCGAAAGTGGTTCATTAATAATACTTCAATCGCTAAAATAGATAAAAAATTTTAGTTCAGTCATTTTATTTTCTCTTTTGTTTTCTATTAACCTACCCTCTGCAGTTTTCTTTGTACCAATAAATGTATAGTCTCCTTACAACGTTTGAGACAGTCGTTTCATCCCCCTTTTTTTATGCCAATAACAATGCAATTGATCAGTACCTTAAGATATTAAATAAACAAATTTAGGACGAAGACAAAACATACATGCACCGAGATAGCGCCTATACTAATATTTTGAAATTTACCTACGACAACAACCACCGCTAGCGCTAAGGATTAGGTCCATGTGGGTTTCCTTGTCCGTGATGTTGATGCATCAATACTTGCATAGGTGGTTGAGGAGGCGGAGGGGCTTGCTGCAAATATTGCATGCTTTGCATCATATGTGGCTGTGCTGGTATGATCGGATACATTAATGGAAATTGATGATGACTCTGAAAATTTAAAAAAAAAGTACATATTAATTCTTAAACAATACAAATAAAAATTAATTGGATAATAAATATGTTTTTAACGACCTACAGAAAATACTTATATTTCGTCATTCGAACTAGTATAAGCACAGACAGTGTTGCATTTTGCACTAGTGTTAATTTGACAATATTGTAATATAATAGACCACTTTTCGCGCTAGGGTAAAATATTAAATATCTCATATAGGTTGTCAGTTTATAATGTACAACACATGCGGATAATGGGATATTTCATACAAGTAAAAACCACACTAGTTTTTTTTTCACTAGTATGAAATGAACCCAAAGACATCAATGAACTCTCTCTTCAAACTGTTCTTACAGCCCACTTTATAGTTTAATAGTTTAGGAATATGTATATAGATTCCCGGCAAGGAGGATTTTCTGCCGGAATTATTTTTCGCGGGAGAGGGTTCATTGATGGGAGAATTTAGTATAAAATAGGTTGTCAATTTAATAGGTTTAGTTTACCTTCATTCTTGGAAGACGATAACTTGGTTATCAATACTCGCGTAAGGCAGTGTAATTGAGAGATTTGGTGTAGTGGTAGTATAAACAGTGTGTTCAGTATGAATATCACCAACGGCTTCAAAAATACCAACTTATTTACTAGTATGAAATGATATCCTGGAGCCATTACCAATCAACGATATTAGGTGTATATATATTAGAATTCAATAAAATTTAGTTATGAATATTTTCTATTCTAATCAGTTAATTATAATGAAATTTTCATGTGAAGATGAATTATTGTAGATTCTTTTCTGCCAGATGGCGACTAAAACTTATTGTATTGTTACCATCAAAATTTAAAAAAATACGATTTGTATACATAGGAATTTTATGAAATGGAAAGAAAACATGGAAAAAAATAAGATAGGTCAATATGTCCAGTCAGTCATACGGTTAAGGATTAGCAAAAGATTGTCAGAATTACAATATTTTCAAAGGTCTTTTTTACATACATACATCTAGGACTAATCTAATACGCAACCTAAATAACAGTCATTATTTATCCTTTCAAAGTAGACTTATTTGCTATAAATGGAGTCCTGAGAAGTCAATATAAACATCTGTATTAATGGTAAACAACCAGTATTGTGAAATAAGCATACATGAAATACGTTTATATGCGCTCAAACAAATGTACGTTCCAATTTAAAGGAATAAATAAATGCCGGGTCTTTGAAGCCCTACTGGATCTTGCACATTTAGACTAAATGAATAGACGTAGGCGGTCGTTCAAAATAAAGGCTTTTAGGTAAAATAAATGCCAACTGGTACAGGGATGGCTTGGCCAGAGTGGGGTTCTGTAGAGTACACTCAAAATAATTGAATTTTTCTCACTTGGGAAACTAAGTATTCGCTGTGATGTTATGTGAACGTGTGGTACTTGATCAACGCTATAAAAACACAGTACCATAACTATTGAAACGATGTAAACTCTATGAAAATATATGGATGATCCTTAAAATTATTGAAATTATTGGATTAATAACTCACTGAGTTAGATTATATTAGTTTCACCCTTGGTTTAGTCACACTCGCATGAAATATCATATTTTCTACACTAGTTGCGTAATGTATCAGTATTGGGATTAAATAATAATGATATGATAAAATATTTTCATTACCTGCGGTGGTGGTGGTGCTGCTTGACACTGCTGAGGTGGCGCTTGAGGGCCTTGAGCTGGATTATATTGTGGAGGCTGAGCCGGAGATGGTGTCTGTGATGGATGTGGATTGGGAGGCATATACTGAATTTGTGGAGAAGGCTCATAAGTTCTGAGTGTCATGTGCATTGGTTGGTAAGCCTGATTCATTGCTGGTGGATACATGAACTGTTGGATTGGAGCTGGAGCTAGTAGCGGCTGACCAGTAGCAGCTGCTACCTGCATTTGCTGTGCCATGTCTGTTCTCATCGGTACTACAATAGAATTTTTGGTTTATATACAAAACTTTTAAAAAATATTACAATAGCGTTCCTGTGTGGTTTGTGTAGTTATTTGCTGGAATTTAGACCTAAATATTTCCATTGCAAAATTGCTTTACAAAGAGTTGCTGCCTAAAGAAGCTTTTTTGGTTTTTTTTCTACTAAGCAGTGTTGCGCTCAATGTAAATATGCGGTAAATAAATATTAATATCGTTTCACATAGCCCCAAACTTTATATATATAATCTTCTGTACATGTGTTTGTAATTGAAATCTTTCTAAACGGCTGAATCGATGTCAGATATTCAAAAGTTATTTGAGTTTCAGTTGCGCCTGGTAGATGGCGCTAAGATCAGATTCTAAGTTAGCATAAATATAGTCTAAACTATGGAGACTATAGACTTCATGTGTATGGTTTATAGTGTCTAAACATTCATACTGCTATGCTACTCTATACGATACATATCTGATTGAAGATACATAAAGGACAGTTCGGCTGAACACATTTGTTACTTTTTGGTACATCCATTACTTTCTTCTTACGGATATTACTCAAAACTATTTATTTTGAAATTTGTTAATGTTTCGAATTACATATTTTACGTAATTCTTCATAAAATTTTCCTAACCTACAAATTTTTTTTTGTAATTTATAGACTTTAGAGATACAATTTCAAAATTATCTCTCATTTTGAATTATTCTGTACTGGAAATAGTGAATATACAAAACTAAGAAGTGAAACTATAATTACAATATTTGTTGAGCCCTGTAAACTTTCACTTTTAGAAGTTACCTACATTGGTTGTTGTGTATTTTTCATGGTATTTTATTTCCACAAAAAATGCCACGTCTTCTCATAATGCGCAAATGGTCCATAACCATCGACTGAACAAAGCAGAAGAAGAATACTTGACAACTAATGTCAATGTATACAACGCAGAGACAATACCGTGCAAATAATTCAAAACAGTCATCGTTCTTATGATGCATTGCAGTATCCGTTGTTATTTTGGGAAGGAGAAGATGGATATCATTTAACAGTCGGTTCCGCTAGTTAATTCATATTTTTTTATCAATGTGAAATTAGCATTATATCAAAGAGAGTCACAACACACTTCGCAGTTTATACGACGACGAGCGTAATTTATAATTAAATGAATATGTAGCTTCGATAAAGTACAAATTATTTGTGTTTTTATTTATAAGGATTTTTGCACTAGCTTATTGAGCAATCCAACGAATTGTCAAAATCAGCTGATGCCCATTTTAAAAATGGCCGCCAGGGGGTAAACAAATAGTTTTGCCGTAAGTTTGTGAAGTTATTTGTTGTATTCTTCTTAAAGAGTTGCTATTTAAAGAAGCGCATATTTTCCTACCGGAAATGTTTTTTTTCGACTAAACAGCGTTACACACGTTGATAAGCGGTAAATAAAGACTGAAAAGCAAGTATATCGGAAACTGGTGGAAAATTAGCAGGATTTTGACTGAAGCTCTTTTCATTTAATGAAAAGGGGTTAACTGCACCTTAAATTAGAAGTTTGTCCTTCTATTTTCAGCGGCGAATGGATTACCACTTAGTAACCTTAAAAAGTACTCATTCATGTTTGATAATTATTAGGATCATATTGATTTCATTCAAACAGATCTAATAAGAATCTAGTAGTCCTCGTAACACCATAAAAAACAATACAAAATAACCATCATTTTGAAGTAGACTAGTTGTTTTTTTTTTGAAATCCTAATTGATTCAATCATATTCAAAAAAATCATATCCTAACATCAAAAGTGTATTATAGAAACTTCCAATATAATAAGGAGTTTAAAAAGTAACAAAATAATATTATAAGTATCGATAGGTTGTTTAGTTTATATTATGATTTTTTGTCCTTTGACTATTTAAGTAAGCAGTAACAAATAATCTGGACCTATTTTTAATTTTAAATCTTTCAGCCCTTTTTATTTTAGAATCCATTTGTTTGCTTCGCAATAAAGTTGAACATTTACCTAAAAATGCCCACTTCTGACCTGTTAAAAAATTCCATCATCTTCAATGCCAAAAAATTATTAAATCAGTTTATCTTGAGAACTATAATAGCAAATATATTGGGTTTTCCAATAAGAGGTGTTACTTTGCCAGTTATTTCGGTAAATGTCACTTTTGAAGTTGTCATTTTTTGACATTTGACAAGTAGAAACTACGGTATTAATGAAAATGGAACGATACACGCTTCAACAACGCATTGAAATTATTAAAATTCACTATAAAAATGGCGAAAGTTTGGCAGAGACGGTTCGTAAAACTAAAACATTTTTGGGTCAACGTGAAGCACCTTCTCGGACCGCAATACAGAAATTGGTGGAAAAATTTGAGCTGTTGGAACAAGTTAGTGATGTGAAGAATAAAACCCGTGCACGTCGCTCAAGAACAACTGAGAATATTGCTGCTGTAGCTCAAAGTGTTGAAGAAAACCCAGGTTTGTCCATTCCTCGTCGTTTTTTGGAATTAGCCATTCCACAAACGTCATTACACCGTATTTTGTATAAAGACTTGGGTCTTAAGGCATATAAAGTTCAGTTAACACAAGAACTCAAGCCAGCCGATCATCAACAACGTCGTGTCTTTGCTGATTGGGTCCTTGAAATGCATGAAAATGATCCGAAATTTCATCGAAAAATCATCTTAACCGATGAGGCCCATTTCCACCTTGGTGGTTACGTCTATAAACAAAATTGTCGAATCTGGGGCTCAGAAAACCCAAGAGTTATTGTTGAAAATCCTCTCCATCATCAACGCGTGACTGTTTGGTGCGTGTTATGGTCTGGCGGTGTCATTGGACCTTACTTTTTCGAAAATGAGGCTGGAGCAATAGTTATGGTGAATGGATTGCGCTATCGAGAGATGATTAATGATTTTTTATGGCCGGAATTATATGGTATTGATTTGGACAACGTTTACTTTCAACAAGACGGCGCTACGTGCCACACAAGCAACGAAACCATCGATCTTTTACGGGAAAAATTTCCGGACCGTGTTATCTCTCGAAGAGGTGATCACAATTGGCCACCAAGATCTTGTGATTTAACACCTTACGACTTTTCCTTTGGGGCCACGTGAAAGATAAGGTCTACGCCAACTGTCCAGCATCGATTCAAGACCTCAAAGATGGAATTGGTGAGGTTATCGAGGACATAGGGCAGCCGTTTTAAAATTTGGTTACGGAAAATTTCATGAAAAGGATATGGTCCTGTAAGCGCAGTCGTGGCGGCCATTTGGCTGATGTTGTGTTCCATTATTAACGGTATAGCTTCCTCTTTATAATGAAATAAACATCCGATCATTTATTTCAAAAAATGGCATTTTTCTTTGAATATCAAAATAACACCTCTTATTGGAAAACCCCTTAGAATAAGTTGGAAATTTGTAAAAGTCGTAATTTTAAGTAAAAGTTGTAAATATTGATTTCTGTCAATCTTTGGTTTGTATTAATAAATAAATAAAAGCCTCCCAGTGCACTACAGTATACAATGGTATACAAGAAGCTTGATTTTCGTATAAGGAGTGAATATGTTTTTCTCATTTTAACCAAATTTTCCCAGATTCAGATAAAAAAAAATTATAAAAAGTATTTGTTATTATATCCATTAAATAATTAGTTGTTTATTGATTTTGGTGGTTTAATTGCACATTTTTTGCTAAAGCACTGTCCACAATTCACAGTAAAACAGCTGAAAATTTTTTTATTTAATGAAAATAGCTTTAAAAACTATTTAGTTATTTATTTGCATGATTTAATAGCGATCTGTTTATCTATTAATTTCTAAACAATGAACACTGTTTAGATTAAAATTAATTTGGTGAGAAATTCCTATGAATACAGCGACCTCCCAAACTAATAGGCAATATTCTAATATGAAGTGATAAATAATAGATATCTTACAGCGACGTATTTTATTGCCTTGTGGAGGTTGATATTGTGGTTGACTGGTCATAACATAATGGACCGGCATCATGAGTGGAGCCATTGGAGGCTGAACTGCTGGACCACCAACAGTAGCAGGGATATATGGGCTATGGCTAGGCGTTTGTGGAGTATGTGGCCGGCTTGCCGATGGAGTACTTGGAGACCTAAAACCAAAATAAACATATTTATGTTATATGAGATCTTTTATCAGAATAAATTAAATCAATGTCATAAAACTAGCGCATTTCAGAAAAAAAAACATTAAAAACGTCAGTAATATCAATGCATTATTCATTCCAAATTTAACAAGTGAAGGGTGGTGGTGTAGATGGAATGAAAAATAAAATACCCAAAATACTTGTAGATTATATATAAATTTAATAAAGTTAATCATTGAATTATATTTTCAACATTTATAAGACTTTTCTTGGCCCAAATACCTCTGAATTCTCCAATTCCTAATGAAGCAATTTATTTTTAAAAATGTATCATTACAAAATACATAGTTTTGTGGCATATGTATGATGAATAATGTTTATTTAATAATAGGGATTTTCTTTTTTCTGTTGCTTCCCTAGTTATTTATTCTTAAAAATGTTGGGCATACTTATGATACTTACACCTTAGAAATAGAAGAGGAAATTGTGAAAGTTTTATTTTTGCGTTTGCTAGTAGTAAACTTTAGATTCAAGTTTCAGAGATCATAGTTTGACTGTTTAGTACAAAATCTTATTAATAATTGAAAAACATTCAAAAGAATCAAAAAATTCCAGAAATTAATGCTAAGTTTATAGTTGACACAGGACAAAGTCTCTCATAAACCAGGCAATAGCATAATAGCATAGAGAGCAATAAAATTTTATGAAAATTGCATGTTTAACCCTAGAGCATTGGCGCCTCTAAAACATATACTAAACATATATTATCTAAAAAATTCAGCAGTAAACAATTATACATCAATCTTCATCAAATGCACCAGCTTTACATATATCACTCAAAGTAAATGCATGTTCTGTGCATAAAACATTTTTACAAGTAAAACATTTCTTTTTTGTCTTGCGATTTTTTACTCCTTTGCCACATTTGATAATTTGCTAAAGAGAATAAATGTGGTTGCGTTAAATGCAAGGCTAATTGTTTTTGGTACTGTCTCCGAGAAATAATTTTTATTTTCTTTATAAACTATTTGGCTGTTATCCCGGCAATATTGAGGACAGATAAAAATAATCTTAGCGGCCATCTGCTACTCGAGCCACTGAATATTTTTATCCAATCTATCAATTACATTCATTCCTCCTTTGGTTTAGTTGTAAAAAGTGATGATTTCGGGTTTCCCACAATCACCAGAGGCTGGATTAATTTGACATAACTAATCATAAAATTTTTTAGTTCTTTTGTTTGGTATATATGAAACCAGCACTTTATTTTCATTAAAACCGAACTGGCTTTGGGTCCTATTTTCATGTTCAGAGAGAAGGGCGAGATTTTCTTTTTATTTTTCCTGAGTATCCAAATAGTGTAGTGCGGTGAGCCAGTAAATCATATGCTAGTGGAATGTGAAATAATTATCGGATGTTAAATTTCTATCAGTGTTTAGTGTGCCATAAGACAGACGTTTCACGACTCTAAAGGCGGTATTATCGCAATGGTACGGTGTAACTGGTTGTTTTCCAGGGCAAATTTCTAAATTGTTGGTATAAAAAGTTTGAGCGTCAGCCAATGTATAGACTTTTATGGCATATTTTGCTAGCTTATTGGCAATATACATCCTAAATTTGCAGCCGCCTGAAGGACTCAACATTTTATCAACGTTCACATTTTCACTAATCTGATAATTTGCACGACATTTTTCAAAGAAAAAATTAAATAATTTACGAATAGATGACAAATTTTCTATCTATTTTTCTAAACGAGTGTGTATGTAGTCAAATCAAAGCCAGGAGCCATGTCATCTTTGTCCCACATTTCCTTCAAATCTAAAATATTTTTGGCTTCTTTGGCAACTGGTTAATAAAGTCTGTTTCCAGGTTAAATATGAGAGCTCTCACTTTCATGATCTTTCGTTAATGACCGCTCAGAATCAGTGTGGTGATCATGTTCACTCTCTCCATCACTTTCATTAATATCAGCTCTTTTTGGATGTCTGCTTATGTTGTAACTCGACGTGACCCGGCTAAACAAGCCAACTCCACTAAGCGATTGCTGCACACTAAGATGAAACATTGTTATGCGCGGGACAAGTAAAGTATATAACTCAGCTATATAGGGTGAACGACAACCATAAAAAAATAAATCAATAAATGGCGGGTATTTGAAATTCACCAATGCTTGCAGGCTAAAGAAAAATTCAACATTCAAATTGCTCTATTACACAACTCATAAGTTACAGTTCCGAAACTGACAATTGGATAGTGATCACCGCGTATAGAGTTATATATAGATAAAATTTTAAGAAAGTTCGTATGAATGATACATTACTTAATTGAGCTTAATAACTGCTATGAAAGTCTAATAGACAATATTTACCTGGAAACTTCTAAATTTAATATGTGAACATCTATTTTCCAAAATAGCTATAATTTTACTTTTAATATTGTTAAGCTTAAGACCTGCGCTACTAGATTTAATAGATCTCAACGGGATTATCGAGATTATCAATGTTGTCATTGCAATTAAACATGATAATCAGTAGATTTGAAAAATTTTCTTTGTCTGTCCATACCCATACCCTTTTCAATTGTGTAATTTTCTCTTTAAAAAAGCCTTTATAAAGTTCGAAATCATCATTTGCACCATTTTGGAAGTTGTAGTACTGTGTGTACAAAACTACAAATGTAAATGATTTGAAACCAATCTCCAGAGATAGGAAAAGAGTCACTTACCTAGGTTGAAATGGCTTAGCTGTAGGATTCAAAACAAATTCCTTAGCGTTTGGGTTCAGAGTGGATTTTTTCAAAGTGTTTGTGACCTTTTCTATATTTTCTTGTCTAGGGCTGATTGATTGTTGGGGTTGGGGTGGTGATGGCTGCTGTAAAGGTTTGTTAGGTGGTGAAATTTGTTGTATAGGTTGAACCTGAAATATATATCATTAATAAAACGATACTTCTTACAATATCTAATGTCCAATAGATTTGTTAATATCAAAACCCTTACATAGTTATTATTACTTACCACTTGCTCCACTACAGGAGGGGCTTGTATTTGCGGCGGAGGCTGTTCATTTGGTAAAGGTGCCAATTGAAAATCTTGTGCAAATTGATGTAAATCTTTTATAGTTTCATCTCTATGCCTTGGTGGATGAGATGGTCCTTAAGCAAAAAGTTTATTTATTATCAATGTGACTCATTTCAAAATAAATACACACCCTTGCAAATTAATAGTTTTAGTACTTTTCATTGTATTTTCTTTATTTTAAGATCCAATTGACAAAATCTCGACAAAGTAAAAATATTTTCTAAGATCTTATCTATTATGTTATGTTATAAATTCGTACATAATAATGAAAATATCAAATTTGCAGTTTTTTTATGTATAATGTATATTTTTAAAAGTAGTTCCAAAATAGACAAATTTTCTAATTAAATAAAATTAAAAGCCAAAGCAAAATTAGTTGCCATTTTTCAACATTTTATATTCGCAGTTCTGGAAGAAGTTATGAATTGCTCCTCAGACTTTACGAAAAATTCTTAATTTATTCAGTAAAACTGAGAATAGACTAAAAATTTATCACCTGGTATATCTGGTTTCATTTCTGGTGGATATTGCTGATTTTGATAAACCCTTTGTTGACGTGGTGCTCCTTTTGCTTCTCCATTCATCTGAGGTTTGGGTTGAGGAGGGGGTTGCTGAACTATTGGTTGAGGAGGAGGAGGAGGTTGTCTGGTTTGAATAGGCGGTTGAAATTGATGAGGTGGTGTGTGAGAATGTGGGTGTGGAGGGCCATGGTTAGGAGGTTGCATCGGATGTTGTTGCATATTCATAGGAGATGAATGAATTGGGGCACTAAGAATGTGGGGCTGTTGATTTGGCAGTGGTCCTAAAATGAAAATGTAATGAATCATTATTTCTCAAGGAATTATATCGGAAATTTGTTAAACTAATTTATATAACTTGATAATCATTTATCATACACAATTCGGTTCATTTTTCAAATTTAGTGCAATTATAAATGAGAAAATTAATTTTAGATACTTAACATTTTGATGTCTCTATCACAAAACTTTACGTAGAATGTCGCATAATATTTATAATGTATTTTTCAATGTACTAAACAATTAAATCAAATGTTCAAAATGACCACCATTCACTTCTCGACAATAACAGAGGCGATTTTGAAATTCCCATACAACATTTTGTATGACCTCAGGGGTTATTTTGTTAAGTTCTTCCGTTATCCTAAATTTTAAATCAGCAATATTGTCTAGTATATCAAAATATACTTTAGATTTTCAATAATCTCATAAGAAGTAATCAAGGAGTCAAATCGTGGGATCTAGCCGGCAATTCGATCGTTCCACTTCTTCCAATCCACCTATTGGGAAAAACCTCGTTCAAATAATCTCTAACTGTGCATGAAAAATGCAGTGGAGCTCCATCTTGTTGGTAGTAGATAATTCAATCTATTATTTTGGATGATTAATCATCGCTTCATTAGAAAAAACTCATTTTGTTAATGAACTGCAAATCTGCAATCATTCTGTTCATCATTAATTCACAGAATTCCTGCCTCAAGAAACTTTTTTTCAAATTTTCTATCTTTAGACTGTGAAACGTGTTGACCAGGGTATTTATTGTTAAAAATTTTCACAAATTTCCTTCTGAATTGTTGTTTTATTACTACAATCAATCATAATCAAAATGTCTATTCTTTGAGTCTCGGATAAATGAGCCATAATTTAATACGCGCACAAATATTATACTGACGTCTATTAGTAACTTTATATACTTGACAGCAGTCTACTAGATTCATATCAATTATTTGGCTTTTGACTATTATTTCTGTATTACTAGTATATTTTAATGGACCAGACAATATTACTAATTTAAAAGTTAGGATAACAGAAGAAATAAACAAAATAACCCCTGAGGTCATACCAAATGTTGTACGAGAATTCCAAAATCATCTCAGTTATTGTCAAGAAGTGGCCATTTTGAACATTTAATTTAATTGTTTAGTACATTTTAAATATTATGCGAAATTCTACGTAAAGTTTTGTGATAGATACACTATCAAAATTTTACATCTTAAAAATTAATTTTTTCAGTTATAATTGCACCAAATTTAAAAAACTTTATATTGCTGAACAAAACGACTAAAATCCCTTTCCAACAAGGTTCCACACATCTTATTTAAAATTTTAGAGGGAGTGCTGGAGAGGGATATTTTCATACTGTAAATTGTCAATTTGAGAATAAAAATCGACCCGCTTCAGATTTTTTTCACATAGTACCTAATAACGCTAAAATTGAGTTTATTCCATACATATGGATCGCATTGTATAAGTATTAAACAATAGATATTCAGAAGGTAAAACTAATTTAAATAAAAAAATAAATGCAAACATTTGAGGATAAACAATCTGCTTAATGGGTACCTAAATAATAATGTTAATTTTGATCTGAGTTTGGATGAATTCTGTACTGTAACTAAACAAATCCATATTTTAAATATACCTGTTTGAATATGTGAATTATTCTGAATAGGAGATTGATAAGCCGGGAATGCCATAGGTGGTCTAGTTTCTTTTGGCGATGGAGTATTCTGATTACTACTACTTTGACTTGGAGGTGGAGTGCTTCTAACCAATTTTCCGTTATTTTGATTCTTCCGTTTTGCTGGTGGAAGATACTTTCCTAAAAAAATAAGAGAAGGCTTATATAAATAAAAATAGAGAATAATTACTTTCATACATTTGAAAGTACATAACAATGGATTAAGATTATTTTAAAAACATTCGTTCATGCTCCCATTATGTATTAACGTGGTCCCTGAGAAATTAACTGAAACTATTCAATAATCATTTATGCATTTATTTCTAGAAAAATAAAAAAAATCAAGTAATTGATAAAATATACTTATTTAGAAACACTTTTAAATAAATTCAATTACAACTTGTTTCTTAAGAATGCCAGCAGTGAGCTTTTCTCTAAACAATTGGATGTAAGTTTTTTTTATTTTCAAAACTGAATTTACTTGATATCAGAAACATTTGTTGCAACCACAAGTGTCCAACTGGAACCATCTTCTGAAAGTGGTATTTGGCCTCAGTTAAGCATACGGAACTGATACTCAGATAGGGAGAACATTAAATAGGATGCCACCAACTTTTAATCAAAATGAAATATACATATCTGGCAAAAGTGCAAAAGGTCGAAAAAAATTTGAAATGATTAACTACTATCCCATTAAACGATCCTCCAAATTAATGAGTAAATATTTCAGCAGTTTTATCAAGGGTGTGCAAAAAAGATGAGCCCATCTTTAGGATAGGTAGAAAATTAAAAAACAATTGGGGTTTTCTAATCCGTAATGCCATCCGTTTTCAAGGCAAAGCGCGTTGAGAAATATAGACATTTACTATTATGACGAACTACTGGCAACATAGTAATGAAATTTTATACAAATATGTTTTTAAAGCTGATTCTCATAGAGGGCATTAGAAACACGGTTTATACCAGGCATCTTTTTTGAGGTTGAATTTTCTACACTTGTTAAAACTCGGAATATATTGATTTGAAAATTATCAACAACACCAAGCAGAAAGAAAACTTATTAATTTATGGTGAAAAAAAACTTGAGTCACATTATTATGGGAAATAATTTATTGTTTTGAAAAATCTAAAGTTTCTTAAATATAAGCATTGCGCATTTTTTTTGATGTGGTTAGAATATTGAGGAGATCTGTAGCTACCCGAAAACTTTTCAATAACTTTGACAAACGTCATCGTTCTTTTTCGTCTTTAGCGTCACTTACAAAATTCAAACTAGTTCCATCTTTGTCCCTAGCTTTTACAAAATTTTAAAAATTTTTGCGAAGGAATGTAAATAGTTCTTGGCGGTCATATTACAATATGGCAAGACAGACAAACAAATAATTCTTATTAATTTCTTTATACTTAAAAAGCAGCAATTACTTCATTACAGATAAGTCCAAGAGCAATTACCAGACGATGCGTCACAAGACAGAACAGTCCTCAATCCAAATTTTTTAAAATGTTCTATTTTTTACGGAAGAAGCCACCTTTATGCGAGAAGATATGTTTAACTTCCACAAAGCACACTACTGGTGTGATGATAATCCACACGGCAAAAAGGCATCGCATTAACAATACTTCATAAAATTAATGTTTAGCGTTAGGGTAACCAATTAAAAGGTTATCACATTCTATCTGGAAATTGAAATGTTGATATGTACTTGAATATTTCAAACAATCACTTATTCAAGATATTAGAATATTTAACAATATCTCCATTTTTTATTTCACGATGAAGTTCCACCGCAGATAGACAGAAGGTGTCGTAATTAGTTGAATAAAAATTTTCCGAATCAATGGATGGTTAGATGTACAGAAACTCCAATTCATTGGTCTTCTCAGTCATACGATTTTATCCATTTGACTTCACAGTTTGGTCGGTCATATCTTAAGGAAAGAGTCGATGGTATAGAGGTAAATTCAAGTCAAGAATTGGAAGACAGAATTCAACGTCACTTTAATGTCCTTATAGAAGATGTATTCTGTAGAAAAAAACGATAGGCTTGTGTATACTCTAATTGAATCGACATCATTACTTTTCTGAGCAAACCCCAATTTTTTTCAGTTTCCCACCTATCCTAGAGACGAGATCACTTTTTCTGTAACACCCCATATATATTGAAACCGGAGAAAATTTGAATTTACTGCGTATATTAGAAATAAAACAAATACAAGCAGTTTTATTATAATCAAAGCCGCAAAGGATATTTGTTAAAATAAGAAACTCGCCAATTCTTGTAATGTTGTAAAGGAAACATGGTCTATCCTGAATAATTTAAGAAAAAAAGTTTCTTCTTCGAGCACAATCTCTACTTCCAAAAATTCAACGAATTCTAAAAATCACAATCAGAACAATGCTGTCAAATTGGAAGTGGAACAATCAATTGCACTAGAAATAGAAAAAACTATAGGATACTAAAAAATAATGAAAAAGCAAAACAGAAACGAAAGATCAAAACATAAAACATTTTTCCTTACCATATGTACTTTCTCAACAAATATCGAATTATTTCACTAAATTTAAATCTAAAACACCAAAAAATAACAGAAGTAATATTATATATCAAATGTCTTGTATTAATTGTGATGCTGTCTACATAGGACAGACAACTCAGTATTTAGAAAATAGACTAAAAGGTAATCAATACGATAAAAAAATAGAACTGCACTAACGAACCATGGAATATCAAAAAAACATGAAAAAGACCTAAATAATCCAAGTGAAATTTGATAGCTCTTTTTGTAAATTCAAATAAAACTATAATAATAATTCAATTGATGATTGCTACGTAGAGCTATAAATTTTACTTAAATTATTTAGGTCTTTTTTTATCATTTTCACAAGCTTCAATATTATCAAAAATCACCAGAAATCTTAATTATTTCCCAGACGATGAATACATAAGTATTCGAAAGCTCGGAAAATATATTAAAGTTAGTCCACTTTGGTGTTTCGTTGCCACGTTCCCAATAAAAAAACTACTGGCAAAGTATTAATGCATCTAAATGTTTTTGATTTTAGGTATCTTCTGTTTTAAAAATTAGTTTTTTTTTGATAATTTTTAAGATATAAATTTTGACGTTTCGATTTTTCTTTGTCTTTCTTATATTTGATTTTCTATTTGGAAGTGTTTATTTCAGAAAGGTATAGAGTAATAAAACCTCATTAGGTATGCAATGGGACCAAAGAGTGACCCAACGAATATTTAAGCCACTTTCATAGTTTGGCATTGATTTCATTGTAAAATTGTTTCTTTTTATCAAGTGTAGGTAGTACCGGGTTGGGGTCAATATATGGTTATCCGTTCACAAACACTGAAAATAGTGTGCCAAAGGCGTGCCGGCGGTAGGATACTCGTAAAAAGGAAATATATATACAGGGTGCGGCAGCATAACTTCCTTTTTTCAAAAGTTAATAAAACTTATTGTATGAATCAGAAAATTTTTATTCGTTTTTTATAATACAGGCACATACATAAAGTTTTGTTTTACTGAGTTTTGAAGATCAAATCAGTTAGGGGTGACGTCCCCCATTCTCCATACACTGAGTAAACCGATTTCTGGCGTTTGTCATGACTCTTGCCAGCATAGCAGGCGTTATGTTGGCAATTTCTTCCTGGATGTTCGTCTTCAAATCTTGTAGGGTCCTTGGACGGTTCACATACACACGGGATTTCAAAAAACCCCATAGGAAATAATCACAAGGGGTCAAATCGGGAGAGCGGGCTGGCCACTCCAAATCGCCCCTAATTGAGATAAGGCGCTCTGGGAAGTGTTCCCTCAAAACAGCCATCGATGTTCTTGAAGTGTGTGCCGTTGCTCCGTCTTGTTGGAACCAAGTGTCCCCTAAGTCCAACTCATCTAGCCGTGGGAAAAAAAATTCCTGTAACATGTTTACATACCGGTGCGAATTCACTGTCACTGTGACTTCATTTTCCTCAAAGAACCAGGGACCAATAATTCCACGTGAGTAAATTGCACACCACACTGTGACTTTAGGTGAATGCAAAGGCCGTTGATGCAATTGTCGAGGATTGGTATCAGCCCAGTAGCGCATGTTTTGTTTGTTTACGGATCCACACAAATGAAAATGGGCTTCATCACTAAAAAAAACAATAGCGTCCTCAGGAACGACTTCCAGAAAAACCTCACACGCGTTCCTCCGAGAATTGAAGTCACGTTCAGAAAGTTCCTGCACAATTGCCATCTTGTATGGATGAAAATGAAGATCATCATGTATTCTCCTCACAGAACGATCGGAAAGTCCAAGGGCAGACGCATGTTTGCGCGCAGAACGCCGTGGTGATCGCAACACTGAAGTTCTAACTAACTCAATGTTCTCCGGTGATCTAATGGGCCGAGGGACTCCAGTTCTTCGTCTTGTCACACTTGCAGTTTGTCTGAACGTAGTGACCCACGTAACAATTGATTTCCGGTCCGGGACAGGGGCCAAGGGGGCTAAATTAAAGCGATTCCGAAAGGCGCGCTGGGTTGCGATCACAGAACATCCGCTCGAAAAGTAAACCTCAACGGCAAACGCACGCTCCTCACTGTTCCAACGCATGATGGCGACTGAACTGTGCCGGGACAAAACTTTATAGTCCCCCCTCTCGAACGAGACCACTAGCACTCCGTTACGACATCTACCGACTAAATGGCGAACTTTTTAAAAAAGGAAGTTATGCTGCCGCACCCGTTATATATATATATATATATATATATATATATATATATATATATAGAGTGGCCCAAGTCGCGCAACCAATTGAAAAAAAATGACATTGCGTAGCAAAAGTACAAAATTTATTCGAAAAAAAAAAAAAACGAATACACAAAATTAGTTTGAAGCAAGGCAAAAGTTGACTCGTTGGCATCATAAAAGATGTTCGAAATGACCTCCTTCTTGTTCTGTGCACTTCAGACATCGCTTCTTAACAGCTTTACAGATGCGCGCAAGTGTAGGTTTATCTGCATTCAGCGTATCGACTTCGTTGGTGATTATGTTTTTCATGATCTCCACATCTGGTAAAGCATTTTTGAACACCCTATCCTTTAAAATTCCCCACACTGCAAAATCTAAAGGAGTCAGGTCAGAAGATCTTGGTGGCCATTCCACTTGACCTCGTCTACCAATCCAATCCGGAAAAATTTTGATTTAGGAATTCGCGAACAATTACAGCGTAATGGGCCGGCGCGCCATCTTGTTGAAGAGTTAACACACGACCAGAAAAATCCTGGTTATTATTCAGTTCTTCGCGCAGTTCCATCAACAAATCAAGGTATGCAGGACCTGTTACTGTTGTGTCGAAAAGTAAGGGCCAATGATTCCGAAGGAGCAAACACCAAGCCATACCGTTACACCTGGAACATTTAATTCTTCTTGGATGGTGATATGCGGATTGTCTGTAGACCAGTAACGCAATTGTGTCTGTTGATTCGGCCATTTAATTCAAATTGTGCTTCATCTGACCACAAAATGGTTTTAAAGAAGTCTTTGAACGCTTTACATCGAATTACGTACCACTCAGCAAACTGAAGTCTGCGGTCCGGATCGTCTTCTGTTAATGCTTGTTCGCACGCTGCGTGGCCGCCCCGAACGCTTCGTATCATTCACAGTACCATTTTTTTCGAACCTTTTTATCAAGCGATACACAGTTTCACGCCTCGGAACTTGACTGTTAGGAAATTTTTCGGCAAAATCGGAGAAAATGTTTTGATAATCGGCATGATAACGGTAGTACGAGGTCACTAAACACACGCGTTCCGCAATTGTGAACCGATCCCGTTGCCATGGTTACACATTCGTTACACATTTAAATACCCTCACCGCTCCTTTACACACAAACAACTGTAAGATATTCGATAGAATCGCGTAACCTTGTACTAGTAGGGTGAAACCAACTCATGCGCATTTTGTGTTAGCGTTGCGCGACTTTTGGGCCACTCGTTATATATATATATATATATATATATATATATATATATATATATATATATATATATATATTTATCACCAAATTAGTCTATGAGATATTTCATTTCACGTTACATTTCTTTCGCAGGATAGCTGTGTTAATGAGAATCTAGCTCCCTAGAAGATTAAGAAACCTAATATACACAAAAAGATTACTACTGATAATGTTATAGTCTATTTCAAAAAGGTATAGAGTAATAAGATGGGGAATTCCATCTAGTTCGGCACAATCGGCGGTGTCGCCATCGGTGTAGGTCTTGAAATAGTATTGTTTGTAATATTAAAATTTCAAGTAATTGCGAAAGAGAATTGGGAAAAGTATGTTTTCTGGCCTTAAGTGTCAATATCGAAATATTGTGTGGGGATTACTTAGGTAGTAGATTATACAGTTATGTTTTGCGTTTAACAGGTACCGTTTAACCTTCTATTAGTGCCTCTGCCTAATTCCAACCCTATTTCAGATTCCGCTTAACCATGTGCTGTAAGGGCAATGGTGTCTTACCCAAAATTTTTAGACCTTTATAAGTATATTTGTTTAGTTTGACGCATCAGTATTTGCTGTTAAGCCGTAAATAGTGTTTACAGTATTATAAGATTAGTAATAAAATGGTGACATTAACACCAACGAAGATGTTCCAATAATTCTCCACAATCAGTGATTGAGAAATTTATTATTTTAAATGTACACGATTGCATAAAATACGATTACTCGAAAGTTACTGTACAAGAAACTGTCAACCGATGTTCCCGAATGACTGGAGTTGGAAAATTCACCGTTTTTAAATTATTGCTGGGGAGAAAGATAGCAGGCCAAGTGGAACCTCCCAACAAAAGTTCAGGCAGACCAGTAAATGTCCTTGATGAAGACACCAAAAGTGTAATTTGAAGAAAATGTCACTCTTTTTATTTTAACAAAGAAATACCCACTCTAGATAAGATTTTAATGGAGCTTGGCCAGGATGACAGTATTCCGTTGATAACTAAAAAACTTTTATGGACCACTTTGAGAAATTTGGATTTTGTCTGAGAAAAGCATAACTGTAAAACACATTTACTGAAAAGCGATGAAATTGTTTGCTGGCGACGAAAATACTTAAGAAGTATAAAGTAGTACAGAACAGAGCAGAAGAAAATCTTTTATCTTTATGAGATGTGGATCGCCAAGCTTACACGAACATCGTTTTATGAAATACACGGTGGAAGATATAACAGAAAAAAATATAACAGGTTAAGGCAGATTACCTATCAGATCCTAACCCAGAACAAAATTTAGATCAGTTTCCGAATGTGATAAATTTTTTGTGGAAATTTCAAACTTTTTCAATCAATTATGTTGCTCATGAGAATTAATAATTGAAAGAAACAACCCGAGAGCTGGATCACATTTAACCACTGGTCTACCAGGGTAGAAATTATCCTAGCACAGGACTACGACCCGAATAACTACTACTAAAAATTCTTCATGTTTCTGTCGTGTTTTCTTCTACATATGGCAAAAAGGCATCTATTACAACTGAGTTATAGTGTGGAGTTTCATAAAATTGAAGAATTTCACCACATACTGAAATGTATTCTACTATTACAAGGCTTAAGAAGATATTGTATTGCCTATTTTTATGGTATAAGGAATATGTTAATTATATTACTTAGTATTGAGCGACTTTTCAAGTAGTTTTCTTTTAACATGAATTTACCGTTGCTAGCTGAATCTTGATGTGGCCTAACGACGGCAGCAAAAGCAGCTTCTTCGTCGCCGTTTTCTAATTCTAACCTAGCTTTATGTTGAGGTTGGTTCTCTATTTCATTCGCTATCAGATTTGCCTTTGCTTCCGCTTCTTTATAATCAGCGCTGTCGCTAGTTTTAAGGGGTACTGTATAACCTCTCAAAGACTGATCATATGTACTCTGAATTCCATATTCTTGCTCATTCTTTCTAAACATATCATTCGCATCCCAGCCGTTAGCTTGGTCCAATTCAAGTTGTATATCTGTACCTGCAACGTACAAATACATTGGAATGAAAATGGGTAAGGTGGTTTTATTTTGTAATTAAATTTCATTTAGTGTAAAAATTGATTTTTTTTTCTCAAGGTAGGCCTAACTTTGGAACATTATTCACCTTTAATTTAATGGAATTTGTATAATAAACTATAAAGCATCTATTACATAATAGGTTAAACTAATCAAGTCGATAAGAATAGAAGTAATCACAAACAATAAAATATTATGTATTAATAATACATCATCCGCTTTTTTTTGATGACTTTTTTTTCTATTAAGAGCAAATTTTATCCAAATCTAGTATTAGATTAGCAATAGGTGCTTTGCCTTTAAATATTGTTACATTGGAGAAAAATATTTCAGTCAACAGCTGCTAGGTAAACCAACGGAGATATTTTGTTCTCCATAGCAAATGTAACAATCTATATTTTGATAAACACATATCTCTACTTGGAGGTTAGAGGAACGGAAGTCATAATTTTACAGGAACTCACTTTCGGAAAGGTATAACACAAACATACAACAATGTAGAGACAGTGTTTTTTTAAAGTTTCATTTACATTGTACTCATTGAACAAACACAATTATGAAAAACACGCTTTCCTTTAATATTTGGAAAATATTTTACTTACGTTATTGTAGCTCAAAATTAAAATTCAACAATTGGAATTAATGATTTATTTTACTTACTTACATAATTACTACCTTGATGTCATCTAAAACTATTTACAATAAAACATTTTCTGTAAAAAACATTACATCAAATTTTCTAAACATGAAATTCAGATTTATTATCACCATGCGGCATTGATTCGAGGTATGACTTGTACCTATTCTATCAATCTTGTGAACATTGGAGTAGTGTCTTGAGGTCTTCATATTTGTTACTACTAATTGTACTCATCGTCATTCAGATGGGGGTATATCCGCCGGCATGGAAATGAGTTCATTTTGTCGTGGTGTGCGAGGTCAACAGATTTCTTTCTGCAGTTAAAACCACACAGTCGTTGATATCAAAAAAATATGTTCAATAGTGTTTTATTCCTTGAAATGTAGGGTGATTCTCTGGTTTTCGTAAGAAATGAAGAAATCAACGAAGTCCTTTACATTCATTGTTTGGTTCTGGTTCTTTTTTGCCTTTTCTATGTTGTCCGTCGACTTCCATATGTATACATATAGTCGGGATTTTGATGATCATACACTTAGCTTATTGGTTGCAATTCACATGAACTCATTTCATTCCCTCTTCTCCCTGGTGCATATTCATCCCATAACATGCACCATGTTTTATTGTCAGGGTTGTCATCTTCTGAAAATAGAAGCTCTGGGGAGTTTGTCACGTTTGTCCCGAGGATTTCCGTTTTTTAGCTTGATAGAGTTTGAAAAACTAAATAAGAATAAATAAAAAGCTAAATTTGACGAAAATTAGACTTATGATCCTGTAGCTCTACATATTCTATGCAACAATTACCTCCCGCTAAATAAACTGTTTTTTATAATTAATTTAATACAATTACCATTGATTCCTGATGAGTCCCATGGTTCTAATTCTCTTTCTTCTGGTTTAAGATTACCGTTAAGTCTAGCTGAAATGGCAGTATCAGTTTGGAAAGTATCTCTAGTAGGATATTCCAGATCTACGTCTTTTGCTACCATAGCCAAAACATCGCATGCCCTGAATATGATTTTATCCACGTAAGTATCAGGTTTTACTTGAGGATTCGGACTATCTGGGTTGTCTAATTTGGCCGCAACTTCTAACGCTAAGTCGAATCTACTAGAAAACGTCTTAAATACACCTGAAATAAAGAATAAAAAAATTTAATCAAACCAGAAAATTATCAAACAATATACAAAAAATTTATTCAAAACTTGGTAACATTTGGTAAGTGTACCAAATCATTTGTTACTGGCATTGCTAATAGAATTACAGAGTCACTAAATTAATGGTGTAATAGCATAATGGTCTTTTATACTAGCCATTAACTTTGTTTATAGCATATAGCAATATATGCATAGCAAAATTGTTAGGATTTTTACAGTATAGTAAAAGGTCAAATTAAGAATACAACCTTAATTTTGCATTGCAAATAAAATTCGTGAGTGGAATCGGACAAACATTGCATGAAGTTTGCGGTATCATACAGTGTAAGATTGGTATTTTGCATTCAAAAGAGATTGAGTAATGAAAGCTTTGCCTCACTATAATCAGCCACTATAATCAACCAACACAATCAAGTTAACAAAATATGCAAAGATACAAAGAAAATTGTATCAGATCATTTTTCAAATCCTTAAACCGACTTGAGAATTTCCTAGAACGAGTCAATCATGAACCCGTATTCTTAAAATACACGATAACTCATGATTAATGATTGGACATTGGTTCATAGGTATAATATGCAAATCGTTCATGAGTTTTGGAATGGAGTACTGATATAGAATACAGGTGATGAGACGAACGAGTTAAAAAATCGGATTACATAGAGTTGTAGAGCAATAGGGACTAAAAATAATATTCTGAGACCAAAAGAAATGCCCATAGCAGCAAAAATACGATTTTACAAAAATATGATTATGCTATACTGTATGGGTGTGAGTCTTGGGTACTGACCCAGAAGACTGTTGAAAAAATAGAAGTTTGGGAGAGGAAAGGAAAATACTGAGTGAAAATGCTCAACGGTTCATGAAGAAGAAAAACGAATGCTAAAAAATATCACACGAGTAGTCAGTTTCCAAAGAGTGAGATGGTTAAAGCATGTGTATCGAATGAATGCAAACAGAATCGCCAAAAGAGCTCAAATGAAATGATAAGGAATCAGAAGGAGAAGAGGCAGGCGTCAAAGTGAATTGTGTGATAAAGTTAAGACAGTGTAAGAGAGAATAGCAAAACAGAACTCTTAAAGATTTTAAAAATTCTGAAATTTGAAATATTTTGTAGATTGGTAGTTGTAAAAATTTAGCCGTGGGTTCAATTTGGATCTTCTTATTCTTGTAAAATCGATTTCTTTAGTTGCAATTCTATCACAAAGCTGAATATTTCTTCATTACGATTTGTGGCTTTTTTCAAATTATGTCGATAAGTATTTTATTTTCAATAACTTGAAATGAGGTTGAATAATCTTTTTTCAGACGATATGCTAGAACTACGGCTGAAAAAAAGGTCAATTTTTATGCCAATTTTTTATTGTAAGTTGGTTTAGAAGCAATCAAATCGGACGGACAGTTCTAAAAAAGGTTGAAGGTTCCAATTGAACCAATCTCAGTTGTTGCTATTTATTAAGAAAATTGAATACTACGAACAGTAAAATATTTAAAGCATGAGATTTTCAAATGTTTCATTGTTTTTAATAACCCTTAATTACACGTATTGTGTTGTTAATTATAGTATTAAATATGTCTTTGGCGTTACTATGTAATCCAAGAAAATCATTTTATATTCCTAAAACTCTTTAATTTGATAATTAACGTTAATTGCATAGAATTATCCATGAGAATTGCAAATGCCGATTTTACCATTCACTAAGACTAACCTAATATACCTCCGGGAACTGAAGATATTAACATTTTCTACACATAACAAGTGAAAACAGTATTCTTTTAATAATATAGGTAATTTACATACTAAAATTATTAAATTAACATTATAATTAAATAGTTACATTTGCAATTGTTACAAACTACAAAAGTTAAATACACTGAAATCAATGAGACACTTTTGCTTGAATTTGGGAAACTAATCCATCGATATTTGGATGAATTCCACTGATACAAAGACGTAAAGAATTTTCCAAATTATCGTCAGTCAGTCTTGTACGATGTGTTGATTTATTAAGTTTCATCAATGAAAAGAACTGTTCGTATTTATAAGTACTGCCAAACGCAGAAATCAATCTTCTTGAGAATTTTCTAAGCTGCGGAAAATTGTCTTCTTCTAGGTATTTTTTGTAGAAATCGCACAACTCTAAGTCTTCAAATTTGGATTTTAGGAGTGAGTTTTCTTGAATCTCGATTAACTCCTTTTGTAAGTGTATTGGAGCATTTTGTACATTTCATTTTGTAGGAGTAGCAAATAAATTGAAACATTCTTCCATGTTTTTGAAGTCGCTAAATCTGTTCGAAAATTGTTCCGACAGTAACTTGAGTTCTTCAGCATATTGAGCATAAACAATATTTTCAAACGCAGAGAGCGTATTGAAATGGTAACTGTTACCAGACTGCATCTGTGACTCCCACAAGCGTAGTTTGATCTGAAATGCTTTCAAATGGCTGTACAAATCATTTACTAACTGTCCTTGTTTTTGAAGTTTCAAATTTAAATCATTCAAATAGCCTGTAAGATCGACCAGAAATGCTAAATCACATATCCATTTTGGGTCACTCAATTCAGATAGTGGCTTATCTTTTATTTTCATAAAGTCTGCTATCTCATTTCTAAGCTCGTAAAACCGTTTCAACATTTTTCCTTTGCTCATCCATCTGACTTCACAATAATATGTTACGTCGTTATATTCAGCTGATATTTCATCCAAAAACGTCTTGAACTGACGATGGTTAAGCCATCTGGATCGAATAAAATTGATGGTTTTTACTACCACATTCATAACATTGTGGAGTCGAATGGACTTAGAACACAAGTTCTGTTGGTGGATAATGCAATGAGGGACTATCAAATCATCTTTTTGCACATTTAATGCTGTTGCTTTTTCATTCAAAATTCCGATGAAAACTTTTCGTAAGCCGACCATAGAAGGTGCACCATCAGTGCATACTCCAATTAATTTTGACCATGGCAGGCCAAAACTTGTGAATACCTTTTTAACTTTATTAAAAATATCCTCTCCTGTAGTGGTTGCTTTTAGCGGCCGTAAAGCTAGCAATTCCTCAGTAACAGTGAACTCCTTATCAATACCTCGAATAAATATAGCCAGTTGAGCTGTATCAGACAAATCGGTGCTCTCGTCTAATGCTATGGAAAATGATTCAAAACCAGCCATACGGTCAGTCAATGTTGTTTTTATATCATTAGCCATCATTTCTATACGTCGAACAACAGTTCGTTTTGACAAACTAATTTTTTCAAATTCATTTTTCTTTTCAGGACACAAAACACCGCAAACTTCTAACATACACTTCTTGATAAATTCTCCTTCGGCAAAAGGTTTTAATGCCTTTGCCAATTTTGAGCCAACTATAAAACTAGCTTTCACAACATTATCAAGTTGTGTTCTTTGTTTATGAAACATTTGTTGCTGTTTTTCAATATTTTCTCTAAGCTTCTGGATTTTGTCTGTTCTTAATTGTCCTGTCAGTGAGTGCTGTGTAGCATGCTTAGTTGAGTAATGCCTCTTTATATTGAATTCTTTCATTACTGAAATGGATTCATTACAAAGCAAACAAATAGGCTTACCATTGTGCAAGATAAAAAAGAATTCTTCAGTCCATTTTTCTTGTAACTGGCGACCCTCTGTATCTACTTTTCGTTTCTTTCCACCAGACATCATTTTTTTTACTTTTCGTTCAATAAACTTAATAACAAACTATAGTTAGTAACCACTCAAGATGCACACAAATCCACAAAGCAAGTTGACGGCTCTAGCCGTTCGCTAGGATATCGCTTGTCTGAGTTATCACCTCGGTAGCTCAAATAGAACTGAACTACCTTTCGGGCCATCCACCCGCTTATATAGACAAAATGAAGGAATAATCTGGAATAAACTAGTTTAGAATAATCGAGAAGCAATAAATAAAATCTTTTGATGTGTAGCCCGTGAGGCGGCAAACTTCAAAGAATTTGATCGAGCAAGCCGAGTGGCGGTGATTATCAAAGAGTGAGGCGGCAAACATCGAAGGTTTTGATGTTTGCCGCCTCACCGTCACTCCCGTGAGTAAACTAAGGAAACACAAGGAAACTTGTGTAGGCTATGGGATTCATTAGTCTATTGATGACTCCACATTTTTATAGTCTATTCATATCATATCCGGTGCAGGATAAGATAAAAAGCACAAACAAGTGTTTTTTTTTAAAGATATGTACTAGTATAAGTATATGTACTAGTACTAAGTATAAGTACTTAGTTTAGTGTAATATTTTTTTAATTGGGTTTTTCCAAAATGTCTCGTGGGCCGGATCATATCTTACACGGGGCCGGAACCGGCCCGCGGGCCGGTGGTTGCCCATATGTGCTTTAAATAGAACGCAATAGGATCAAATATCATAAACACTTTGTCAGCATTTATTTTATTATAAATACGAATGTTGTAAATAACTTTTGAACGAACGAATTATAGTTAATTCGCTTGAGAAATTAATTTTGTTCATTCAACTCTATAAAATTATTGTAATTTTGAGTTTAATGAAGTTTTTAAAAACATATTTTCGGCCATCGAAAATATAATTGGGGAATTAATTGATACATTTTCTTGTATTAAAAAATTACTCAGCAAGTCAATAAGCGAAGTCTGAACGAACAATTTTTTCAGACCCTTTTTGGCGCTTTGTATTTGATGTTCAAATCGAAATTGACATTCTTCAACATAATCGAGCTTTACCTTCAATCCCTTTACAAAATTCTCGTAAAATAGAACCTTAAGCCGACTTTCGATTTATCGCGTTTCACACTATTTTCGTGCTGTTTCGCGAAAAATGGAACGAAATTCGAAACACTCTCTTTACGCTTTCGAATGACGAAATGCATCTCTCTACATTTATCGCGTTTCGCGGTCTTTTCGTGCTAAGTCTAAAGCCGGTTTTAGGCCTTATACACAAAGATCAACTCAGAATAAACTCATTTTTGACGCAAATCATTAACCAGAATGAAATGAGTATTTGAATGGGGAACTACCGATGGGGTAAATGGTTGCCAACCAGTCGGCAACGCGTTGGCAACCGGTTTAAAGAAAATCGACCTGTGGATTCGCTGGCAATATATATATATATATATATATATATATATATATATATATATATATATATATATATATATATATATATATATATATATATATATATATATATATATATATATATATATATATATATATATATATATATATATATATATATATATATATATAGATCCAGCGGTCAAATTGGCGTCGGTACTTTTACGGTATAGCCAGGAATCCTTCAATATACACCAATGTATATTTGCAAAATATATTCAACGGACAGGTTAGCAGCTTGATAATTTGGCAACGTTGAAATAGATATATTTGAGTTTATTAAATAACTTTCATTCTGCAGATATGATGGCCGTATATGAATGTTATACTTGTAACGGAGGAAGTGGCATCTTAAAAAATATATTTAGAATCAACGTATTGGTTACGCCAAAGTGTATGGTGATTTAAATGCATTTTGCTTTCTTGGTCTTAATTTACATATATCCATTTCTATGAGTTGTTTGAGCATAATTTGATTATTATTTATTCGAACGTATCGCTACATGTCGTAAGTATGTTTGGGACGAACCAAAAAATTAACCATTTTAGTTTAAAATTGTGATCATATTCAGAGATCCGTATTGAAGCTTATAAGCAAAAGGTGCCAATTCAAATCTAATTTTTTACTGACTATTCGAAGCAACATTCAAAACTCTCCGAACAATTAAGAGCTGATTAAAAAACTAAAAAACTGGACATTATTTCAGAGTCACCAATATGGTAGATTACAGAAACCCTTCTGTTGTCGATGTCTCAGAATAAACGTTAGTTTTATTTTGGTGCTGTTTTTTGGAAATTTCTCTATTCCATTTTTGTGATCTATGATAAGCAACCTGCATCCAGAATTTCTTATTTTTATTTTTTTATTTTATAAAAATATTGAATAGCTGAACAAATTTTTTGGCTGATTTTGATAATACTAAGAAAAAAATAACTATTAAAGAATCTCCTCGGGCTATTACAAGCGGGCTAAACACAGACAGTCGAAAAAGGACCCAAACAAACAATATTGATGATAGTTATCCAACTGCAAATCTTCGTTATGCTTAAAAAATCGTAGGAAGAAGAATTTTCATTGGTTTATTGATCTTAAAGATGAAAGAAGAATCCGTGATGCTAATACAAAGATGGGTACAGATCTTCACCTTTCCACCGATCGGGAAATATTGTATGGAGGTACCGCCGGACACTGAGTCGGTAATGTGATTGTGTTATATCTTTTGAAAACATATCGTATTCACTGGAACTTAAGGGTGCCTAGCTTCGCAGCATAAAGGTGACACACTATGGAACTTTCGTCTGTCGGAGCAGATCGGTCCCGTTTGAAAATGCGAGCAGCGTGACTCATTTGTGAGGTGAGTTTTTCGACGACATATTTTCACGTTTGCCGGGACTCTTCTATAGAGAAAACGTCTGCCATAGCTTTCCCGCTGCTATTCATGACCTGAGAAAAAAGAATCTCGCATGTACCTTACGTAATTTTTCAGATGGGTTTTTTCACTTTCGCTGGAGACTTGAGAACAGAAAAATCGTCTGCCAATAGTTTGCCGCTGATACTTACGGCTCAAATAACGTTTAGAGAAAATAATCTTGAGTGTACCTTATTTTTTCATTTCCTCGAATTTCCACGAAGTTCACGCAGCTCTCATTTTCAAACGGGACCGATCTGGTCAGGCAGACGAAAGTTCCATAGTGTGTCACCTTTAGGCCGCGAAGTTAGGCACTAACCTTTCATGTACTTTATAACATGCATTTTTTGTAGGTAGCTCTTGGACTATCTACCCGAATATGTTGGCTTCTCTCATACGCAAGTATCACCAATAATTTCATCACTAAGTGCGTTGGCAACTGCTTTGATTTATCTGCTTTACATGAACAAACTCGTGAAAACGCAGACGATTTTAAAAATTGAAACGCAAAAAGATTATATTTCATGAATACTTAATCAGGATTTATTTCAATATAAATAGGAATTATTGTGAATACCATTTTAATGAATTTTGTTAATTTAATCGAATTCATTAAACATTTGTAAAATTGTAGCGTTGTTTTTTTTTTTCGTGAATAAAGTTTTTTAAAAAGATTCATGCGGTCGTGTAATTTTACGCTCTATCGCGATATGAAAAAAACTAGACTCCGTATTTTAATATGTAGTGCGAAGACCTACGAGGGACAAGAAATAGGACTTAGTTTTCAAATAACTGTAAGTGCAAAGTTCCTTTTTTTCTTCTATTTTCCTCTTTCAACCCTATCCTTATCTATTATTGGAGTGAAGAAGAAATAATTTATTAATTAAATATATTTATTTCTAAAATTGTTACTTGTTTTTTAGTGAGTGAAGTTTTTTTAAAAATAAAATTTCAAAAGTGAAATTTATAATTCTCGAGTGGCATAAATCACCGAGGGAAAAATAACTCATTATATGCTTTACTTTACTTTATCCACGACTAATAGTTTTTCTTTAAGTTTTTTGTTGGAAAATTTAAACATAGAACATAGTTATCGTTGGTTCTTATATCACCATAATAATCAACTGAAGTTTGACAAATATTGGGTACCTTATTTTACAATATGACGGAATTTATTCATAGTTATAAATAATCCCTGCTGTTAGTTCAAAATTCATATGCCATATTATATACTTCCCTTGACTTTTCCAGCAATAAATTTGATTAGACAACTTAAGCATCTTCTCTAATTTCTGGTGGTTTTAAAGAAAATTCACTTTCATTTTATATATCCATTTTTAGCTGGTTTTTAAACATAATTTTACATAAAATTTTAAAACAATGAGAAATCTTAACACACAATAATGTCGCTAATAGCTCAGTGTTAATGTTCAATGCCTTCAAAAAGGTGGTCTCGGTTTCGAATCTGGTCTAGGAAATTTTACTTTTTTAAATGTACAGAACTAAATTTGAAAATATATAGTAGTGCTTTACATGATAAACCGATTTTTTGTAACAAACAACATAATATAGCTAGATTAAGAAAGCATCTGACAGCAGTGATTAATGGATTCATTAAGCAGACGTATAATAGGTACATTATACAACAATCTTGGATAAAACATTTTATCTCAATATATACCACTCCTCTATCGTTATGTTGCTCCATGCGAATCTTCCATTGTTCGAAACAGTGCAGGAAGTCTTTTTCTGTCAGTTCCTTCAGGACACGTACCGCTTTTTCATTCACAGGATGAATCTTGTTCCTTCTAATGCAGATTTGATTCGCCACACGTTATTACCTTTTCTAATAAGTTTCAGTCATTTTCAATCGCATTCAAAGTGTCAATACAAATATTTTTGCGAGCTTCTCGATATTCAAATATAAGGGTTTCAGGCACCAATTTTGCTAATATTTTCGCGTTAAAATTTGTATAGACACTATAAACATCGCATTTGAAAGAGTTGGCTTTTGGCTAAACAGCTGACAGTTATTCAACCTTTGGCGCATGCATATTTTTTCGGTAGAAGCATTAATTTAGTTACTTAATAGTAACACCTCGTTTCACAAACCTTTATTTCCCATTTAAAAAATTTACGGTTGTATCCGTCATTCGTTGAGGTTTAAAGGTTGGAAAATGTCAATTTATAATTAAATTAGTTACCGATAAAAAAAAGAATTTATTCCATTTCGTACTTTACACTGTATAAAAAGCGTAGGATGAAGATTCGTTTATTTAAATATTCGTAAATTATTCTAACAAATAAAGTTATATATATATATATATATATATATATATATATATATATATATATATATATATTTGTTTTCGTGTTTTAAGTTGATTAATATCTAATACAAATTTTCTATAGCAGGGGTCTCCAAACTTTCCAGCCTTAGGGCCATACTCCAGTAAGTTCCGAGGGCCAAAACCATAATATCATTGTTGCCGGTGGTAAAAAGTGAAATAGTTCACTGATGAAAAAGGAAGTCCGAAAAAGTACGCAACGTTTAAAAAAGGCTACAAATCGAACTAAATTCCGCAAATCGTCAACACTGCATATTATTAATTTTCCTGTCATCTGTAATTTCTATATTAGTCGTAGAGTACGAATCATCTGGTGGACACAAGCGGAAATAGGTAGTACCTTCTATTGCAAACAGATGGCGCTAATAGCACGTACAGAATAATCTCGTTGGTTCGAGAAAGTTCTGGTGTCCTCCACTCACTTCTAGATGGCAGTAATTGGAATACCTAAGAAGGCTAGTGGTGCAACCACAAGTCAGTTCCTATGACACTGTTGTGAAATAAAATAGTGCGTACCTACTTAAAGCGTGTTTAAGTTTAAGACATCTTTGTAACAGTATTTTGATTTGAATTATTGCTTTTGTGTGTGATTTAGTAGTATGAAAAAGAAGCGAGAAATTGATAGTAAATGCAGAAAATTCAAAGATCAGAGGAACATTCAGTATATCGTAATTGAGGCTAGTAACAAGGCGCTATGTTTGATTTGCAATGAAAGCTTAGCTGCTCTCAAAGAATATAAAATATACAAGTAGTTTGCGGACAGAAAAATTCGAAGCTATGAAGCGCAGATTGAAATCGCAGCAATCTTCATTTACAAAACTCAAAACTGAACAAGAGGGTGCAACTCGTGCCAGCTTTCATGTGGCTCTTGAAATTGCAAAACGTGGAAAACCATTCACCGATGGAGAAATGATTGGAAATGCATAATTGCAGTAGCCGAAGAAATGTGCTCTGAAAAGGTAAATTTATTAAACACTGTCAGTAGGTCAGCAAACACTGTGGCTCGAAGGGTAGAAAACATCGCTGAAAATATATCCTCTCAACTGTTCGACAAAAATGGACATGTTGAGTGGTTTTCTTTGGGGCCTTGAATTAATCAACGGATGTATCAGATACTACTCAGGTGTTGATTTATATTCGAGGAGTAGATAGAAGCTATGAAGTGCATGAAGAACTTCTTGATATGTATAGTATTCATGGCACAACTACAGGTACAGATATTTTTAAAGGAGTTGAAATGGCCATTAATCAAAAGAACCTTCGATGGAAAAACTTTAAATGTATTACAACTGATGGAGGCAAAAACATGAGTAGGAAAGATAAAGGAGTGGTCGCTCTTGTGTCAAAGGCTGTAGAAAATGACGGTGGTTCAAAACCATTAGTCTTACATTGTATCATCAACAGTCTTTGTGCGGAAAATGTTTAGATATGTCTGAAGTTCTGAAACCAGTCATATCAACTGTTAATCTTTTGGGCTGATTCACCGACAATTTATTGAAGATATTGGAGAAAATGACTTACCTTATCATATTGCCGTACGTTGGCTTAGTTGTGGGAAAGTCCTGCAGCGCTTTTTTGAACTTCGAGCAGTGATCGAAATTTTTTTGAATGAAAAGCATCGCCCTCTTACTGAATTACAAAACAACGCATGGCTGTGGAAGTTGGCATTTTATGTTCATTTGACAAAACATGTGAACTAACTGAATTTGAGATTGCAAGGAGAAAACTAGCATCTTCCTGATTTATACACTAATATCAAATAATTCCGGAAGAAATTGATATTGTTTCAATCACAACTACGAAGTAAATGTTTTTCACATTTTAAACCATGTGAAATATTCAGCCATACCACTGAGATTTTGCAATCGAAACTTTGAGTGCTTTGAAAATAAATTTTGATACTCGTTTCTCGGACTTTTATGCCTTTGCGAATCAAATTAAGATTTGTCAGAATCTTTTTGATATTGACATTGAAACCCTATCCCGGAACTTCAAATGGAAATGATTGATCTACAGTGCAGTAATATAATTAAGAACAAATATCAAAACTCATCTTTATTGGAATTTTATAAGGGTCCTCTCTGACACAATTTGATAATTTGCATAAATTTGCTCGTTTTCTGTTTTTGGTACTACTTATTTGTGTGAGAAGACCTTCTCCAAAATGAAGTACACAAAAAATGTTTACAGATCTAAATTAACTGATGAGCATCTTAAATTTCTTTTAATAATTGGTACAAGTAAAATTAGTCCACAACTACAAACTATTGTCAGTGGAAAATCTCAATTACATAAATCTCATTAGTATTTCATATGTCATTATGCTTGTTATAAGTTATGTTTTTATTTAAAATGTATAAAATGTTAGTTGGATTCATTTCAATAATTTGTTAGTTATTATATACTGAAGTTAAATTTTCTTTCTTTACTCATTACAATTTTCTGTTTCTTTATCGAACTTATCACAAAAACAAAAACAATAAGCCTACAATAATGTTATAAGTAGTTAGTCCAGGACCATATCAATGTAGATGTCATATTAATAATTATTCAATATAAAATTAGAATACTTCAATAAACTAAATTTAATTTGCTATAAAAAATAGGTTCTCTAAAAGGAGTTTTCAAGTATGCTAGCTCTCCGCGTGCCGGACAAAATCTTCGCTCTCCGCAGGCCGGATGTGGCCCTCGGGCCGTAGTTTGGAGACCCCTGTTCTATAGTATCTCCAATTTTATTAATTCATGTTCATGAGCATGCCTAAAAAACACATTTCCTAGGTGCGATAAAAATAAGCTCGTGTGCAAATTTAATAGTTTTATTATTGTTCTTTTTAAATAATTTTATAAACATTTTTTTTATTTTCAAGTTTACTGCGAGTTTTATGATGGCAGATATGGAAATATGCGACAATACCATAATCATTTTTCAACATGGTCTCTTTCAGAGTCTATATACTTGGTCTAGCGATGATCTAACCTTTTTAACCCTTCCAAGTAGTAGTTGACTACTTTCTCATCAATAAAGGCGTTTATGTAGGCGATAAAGTCCTCGTCTGATGTAAATCTGAAATACAGGAAAAAGTTGCTGGAGGGCAGATTTGGTGAATACGGTGGGTGGTCAAACAATTTGAAGTCGAATTCATGACTTAAGGTATTGACACCAATTTTTCGGGCCTGGTTTGCCAATACAATCCACTGTCGTGACTGTTTTATCGTTTTAGGAGGTTATTGGTGGATCTAGGTTTTATCTACAGTTACGAATCGATGCAAAAAATTCGACTCATTTTGCTTGAATCGCGTCAATAAGGTCTGGGAAATATTCACTTAAATACGCTTTTGGTTCAAAATGTGCAAACGCGGTACCCAACTCGCGGATGGCTTGCGTATGATAATTTTCAGTTAGAATATGGCAAATATGTTGTTTTGATAAGCCCATAGCCTCTTCTATCTCTCTAACCTCAACCCAATGGTCGTCCAGTAAGGCTTGGTGAAGTTTTAGATGAATCGCTGGTTGTCAACTCCTCTTTCATGTGCGTAGGTATACTGCCTTTCAAAAACAAATTTAATTACATCTCGATACTCAATTTTTTTCTATTTTCAGAAAAATCTCAATAACGACTCACTTATACGATTGTCAAACAGAAGCTAAACGTCCAAAATGGCTAAAATTTTCGAGAGAATCTCTCAACGCATCGGCAAATAGTTTTCCCAACTTATATGAGACAGCAAGCATGCTAACAAAAAGCAAAAACGATGTTTGCGTCACCGGCCATTGCTCAACAATAACGCACAATAACACACTTATTGCTTATCGTGCACTTCGTCCTAATCGACCTAATTCGAATAAAAAAGATAATTTTCCAAGTAAGATCATTCTTTCTGATAATATGCATACCGTGTGACTCCGAACAGTGCGCACTGAATTAGCCGTATCCGCTGTAGAGGGAAGCATTGAAGAAGATCCAAATCAATAAATTCTCAGTAACTGGTGTTGAGTCCTTTCACTTTATGCAAGATTTTGTACTTAGTATCTTGGATTAAAAAGCTGTGCAGGAGTGGAGTCAAACAACCATCGTATTAGCCACAGAAGATTACTGTTTCGGATTTCAATTAGATGGCATTAACTTATAAAAACTGTTGATGAGAGAATAATTTCATGTAATAGCCCAATTAACTGACTACCAAGATCGGGTAGTTTAACTCCATTGGATTGTTTCTTTGGGGTCATGTGAGGTATGTAGGTTAGTCGATGAACCAGACACAATTAAACACTTGGTAATATTTATTGGCGAAATACGCCGGAAATATTGTGAAAATTGACGTTCCAGAATGGGCTTTGTCGCGCCATGTTTAGTGCAAAATTAGCAGAATTAACATTGTTTCTATTACGTTTGTTGGTGCACAATTTATGATAGTCATTACAGTTTTACAACTTCCTTAAAGCGACAAGCGAACTCTAAGTTCTAAATGATACCAGTCTTTATAATATCTAAGTAATTAATGTTGTCAACAATATTCGAAGCATTGATGTTCGCCGGCTATCAAGAACCTCTTGCTTAGCAATATTTCTTATTATTCCATTGCTGAGAAATATTTTATCATTTTTCAATCATTGTCTTTGACCGAAATAGGCTTCAGTGTGTTGAGATTTCTGGAACCTTTGGTAATATTCAGCGTGATCGGCAATACTCGACTTTTCAGTCCGTTCATATTTTAAATGAACTATGTGCTCTTTCAACCGTATATTAACAAACCTCTTAAGCTGTCCAACATACTCCCTGTCAAAATAAAGATAGCTTATTTCATAAATACCATTTTTTTCCAAATCTGGTATTTTATCCTTAAGATTACCCAACAATTGTTTTAATGTAATGCTTTATAGACCTATATAGACCAATTTTAAACCTGTTAGAAATTTCTTCTAATCCTTTTGTATAAACAAGTTTGAAAGGTACCGAAGCAACTTTTTCTTGTTTTTCGTTTTGATTTTGGAAAAAGCTGGTTTCATATAGACATTAATAATTTTGAAAAATCAAAGAATTCGTTTGAAAATCAACGAATGCACAGAAGTAAATTTTGCTGGATTGGTAGAAAGTCACAAGATTTATCCTTTAGGTACACTGAATTTTTCATTTTTTCCTTCACTTTCCGATTTCAATGTTATTTTTTCCAAAAATTAATACCTGTTTAGGTATTTTTTAGTTAATTTATATTCATATTCAGCGACTGAAGTTAAGCTGTATTATTAAATAAACTTGATATTTAATGGATTTAATGTCAACTTATTTAGTTGAAAATGTTATTTTGACGAAAAAAGTATGCCTAGACAATTAAAATATTTATAAGTCGTAAGGAAAGGAAGAAACTAAGGTTTTAAAAATAACCTGACTATAAAGTATTATTTTATTTAGTAATAAAGGTTTTTTGCTCAAAGTGCGTAAGAGTCTCTACCCGATATGTATTAATAAATCAGTAAAAACTTCATTCTATAAAGGTTTCCTCAAACTCAATTATCATCTTTATAAAATTAGTATAAACGTTTAGAATCCAACGATTTGGACCACTGGCGAACCTTTATAATACGGACTAGTTTTTAAGAATTGCTGGATAAGGTTGACAAACCAGACCGCGATATTTTAGGTAAAAAAAAAACATGTTAGGACTTTAACATCGTTTAAACCAGTTATACTAATTCTGTTGTCAATAAAAAATATTTTAATTCCTATCGTAAAAAATAGTAAGATACTCGTTTACATACTTCACCTGCCTGTTTTTCTGCGAAGCCTATGGTGTCATTTTACCAGGGCTCCAATGCCAAGTTTCTAAGAAGAAGGCACATACAAAATGTAATTACTTAATCTATAATGCATATGATATTTATTTCACGTTTAAGGCCCCTCCACACTCTCGCGAGAACGAAAGAAATATGTGAGAAATGCGAATGTGGAACCGATTCGCGTATTTTTCTCTATCTTTGCCGGAGAACAGCGCGAGAACGTGAGAACAGGCTAGGTTTATTTACACTCACATGTTTCTCAGTAACGAGAGAGTCAGCGATTTGAATGATTTTTCTCCACTTCTTTTTAATCATTTTTTTCTCTTTAATATACGCATAATTATAAAATTCAAATAACAATAAACTTGCTGCAGATAACGTCCATCGTTATCGAGCGGAGAACTGAAATGAGAACTGTAGTGAGAACTTTGTGAGAGAGAGTACCCAAAAGAAGTTCTCACTACATACGCGAGAGTGTGGAGGGTAGGAATCAAACCACAATCGTTCTTTTGAAGCTTTATTTCCGATTTTCGAATAATCTAAAATTGATTATTTCCGATTGTTCGATTATTTTCGATTAATTGAAAATGATCGATTATTTTATATAATCGATTAAATTTTTTGATAATTGCCCTACTGATAACCTCAATAATTACTTTGTGATTGTAGCCAAAATTTATCAAATTCTATAACTCCTCATGATCCTCTTTCATATCTCCCTGATGCTAAATGCTATCTTACACAGTTTCTTCTTTATGCCCGTAGTTTCAACAGGTTTCGCAGGACAATTAATGACATCGATAATAAATACTCATCTGGAACTGATGGACTTAATGAAAAATGGTGTCAAGTCCGCCTGATTGCACATTTATACACCTTACAACTTTAATTAACGTTTCATTTCAAAATGGCACTTTTCCCAATTGCCATAAGACGGCTATAATTATACCTCTGCATAAAGGAGGAGATAAAAAGCAAGTATTTAATTATCACCCAATTGCACTCCTTCCTACGTTATCTAAGATCATAGAAAGATTAGTCAAAGAGGCTTTTATCCTTTTTATTTAAATATAAAATACTTACTACCCATCAATTTGGGTTTTTAAGTAACAAATGCACCAATGATGCTATATTCTCCCTCCTTAATAATGTCTACTCTAACCTAAATAGCCATCACTCTACTACAACAACTTTTTGTGATTCTTTCGATTATGTTAATCATAATATTTCAATTAACAAATTGCAGTATGACGGTGTCTTCTCACAAGCCAATAGAATATGGAGTGCCCCAAGGCTCAGTACTAGGCCTTATTTTGTTTCTTTTGTTTATAAACGACATCGCCTATTTATTTCTCTTGGAGCAACGCTGATGTCACGGCACTTCATAGGACCATATGTAGTAACCTAACCTAACTTATCAGCCTTAAATAACACCACCATTCACGTCGTAGACTCTGTAAAATTCTTAGGGCTTGTTGTGGACAATTCCTTGAAATGGGATTTACATATTTCCGCCTTATCTAAAAAATTAATTTTCTCATGTTTTGCGCTGAGATCAGTTTCCATAGAACTGAACTTATATATCTCCTTAATAGTCTATTATGCCACGACTGAGTCGCATCTCTGATATGCCCTTCCCTTCTGGGGTACGTGTGGTGCGAATCAATTTGAGCGAATCTTCAAACTACAAAAGGGAGCTGTTAGATATTTACGCGAACTAAACAGCAGGGCTCACTACAGGGACTTAGGAACGCGGAGCACGACCTTTACCTATCTACTCCACGATGCAAAAAAATGCCCAATCACTTGCCAATTGAAATCAAATCGATATCATCTTTTCCCACATTCCGCCATAATTTGAGGGAATATTTACTGGAAAGTGCCTTTTACTCTGTAAACGACTTCTATTCTAATAATAATATTTAATTTCAGGCATGCTGCATACTGGTTTAATTTTTGCTATGGACTCATATACTAATTATTACCTATTACCTATAATTTTGTTACTCATTGTGGTTTTCTTCTGCATATTGAAATTTTATTTTAATCGTTTTATCTTTATTTACGATGGAGTCTCTCTAAAACCCTTGGTTAGGTTAGGTTTCTTAATAGTTTGGACAAAAGTGTCCATTTCAAGGTCACTATTGCGAATGTTCCAAGGGGCATCTACTATGTTCCTCCCTTCTTTGTTTTGGAATCTTTGGATGATTGATAAGCTGCTTGATTTGGTGCATCCTCATAGTTGGATACCATAAGTCCAAACAGGCTTAAGTCTATGCTTATAAAGTATAAGTTTATTATGTAGGGACAAAGTGAAGTTTCTTCCAATTAGCAAGTACATTTTTCTATATTTCGAGCATATGGGTGCGCAAAACTTTAAACGTATGTTCCAAATTTCCGTTTTTGAGATCTGTACGTCTAACAGAATCGCGATTTCCTCTTGTCCCTCTAGCACCAAATAAATGAATGGGCTTCATGAGATCAAAATTGCAGTTTAAACACAAACTGTAGAATTGAGGTTATGTTATATGGATTTACATTTGTGTTTTTGAAATGGAATCACAACCTGACTACTTAGAACAATATTCTCTTACATTATTGGATGCAGAAATAAGACCAGAGTACGCATTATTACTCAATAAATAAGACAAAAGACCCTAAGAAGATAATCTATAGTAAAAAGTATAGTTACAAAGAAGTACTACTATAGTATTCGTATTTAAATGCTCAATAAATTGGAATGCAACTTTTGTAGTACAATCATTCACATTTATCCTAAAATTTGTTTATTTTTATAACTGTACTACTGAAGTTATTAAGTGATGAACATTTGTTTACGAATTAATGTCCTCGGAATTTTATTGAAAATATAGATTTAATATTTTTAATAGCATTAAAGTATAATAAAAAATAAATATAGTTTACCAAACTAAAAAAAATGCTTTAAAAGCACATAGAGCTAAAAAAATAAAAAAATTTTGAGACAAGCTTAAAATAAATGAAAAATACTAGTATTTTTGTGAAAAAGGCACGGGGACTTATTTCTCGTACATCAAGCATTAAAAGCGTGGTTTTTGTAAACTATATTCATTTTCCACTTCTTAGTTCGATTTATAGTTGAAAATAATTGTTTTTAAGTTCTAGTAATTAGTACTGTAAATCTACAACAGAGACTGCACGGATGTAAATTTCTACTCAAACATAATAAAATTTAAGCTGTTGAATTTTAAAGTGATACTGATGCAGGTAAATCTCAAATAGAGGGCAGGCTGCTGTAAAATTTATTTTCGCCACAAATGGCGAATTCGGAGGTAAACGCCTTAGCCCCCTCGTCTAACGAACGCAATTAAAGTGGCGAGATATACTAATAGTAGTAAACCACAAAGAGTTACAAACATACGAATACAGGTGAAGCTAATAAGCGTGATAATGAATTTTTATCATTTTAGTTGGTTTTTTGTAATACACTTTAATACGAGGGTTGCCTCTCAAGTTTTGAGATATGGCAACACTGATGTCAATATAGAAAATCTGACATTACCATAATAAAGTTTGCTATTTTTAATGGTGAACGAACTCAAAACATGTCATACGAGTGCTATTTGAGTTGTCTACAGATACTTGAAATATTCATCTTAGTCTTGATTTTCTATGCTTTTGACGTGAATTAAACCAACAGCAGTGTGCCGATTAACTCGCTTCGACTTTTGGTGATAAAGCACTATTTTGAGCCACCGTGTTTCGATGGTTTTCCTTATTCAATCGTGGTCGCTACAAGATGAATTTCGTAAAGGTCGTCCAAAATCCGCTGTTGTGCCAGAAAACATTGATGCTGTGTATAAACTGATATTGTAAAATCGAAATGTGACATAGCGTGAGATTGAGGCCTCCTTGGGCATTAGTTTCACTCGCATACATTTAATATTGTATGAACATTTGGCGTTTAAAGAGATTTGTTCGCGTGGATACCGCAAAATTTGACAATCGCTCAAATAAAGCTTGTGCCTAATGGTGGAAAGAAATGTGGCAAAAATTTAAATTGCGGTGTTTCAAAAGACGTTTATACGAGACTAAACAATAATCGACTTTACGTGCCTTTTAAGACGAGCTAAATCAAACAAAACTTGTTTGCACACGAAGGTAGAATGTTTTTTCGAAATAACTGGTCATGTCACCGTTCCATTAGAGTAACGTAGAAAGGTCAATTCTGAATGATACACCAGTGCCAACAAAACAGTCAAAACATCAAATTAATGGGTCATCCTCCGCACAGTCCTTGTTTGGCAACCAATGATTTCTTCTTATTCCCGCAGATCAAAAATAAATTGCGAAGTCAACGTTTTTCTAGATCTGAAGGAGCGGTTGATGCATTCAAATCACATGTTTGAAGATACCTCAATCGGAATGGAAAAAATGCTTCGACAATGCATGCAAAAGTGTACTGATCTTGATGGAGAATATTTTGAAAAATAATAAAGCCATATCCAATTATAAATATTTGTTTGTATTTGTCTACCTCAAAACTTAAGTAGCAACACTCGTAACCATATTAGTAAATTATTTCCACGAAAAAAATATATAATGATTCATTTTACAACGTTGAATAGTTTCCTTTCTGGTATTCCATGTATTGCACGCTATAAATTTATTATAAAGTCACTTCTGTTGTCAATTACTCCAGTATCGTATCAAATATTTTCAAATGACTTGAAAGGTCTATTTTTATATTTTTCGTGTTCTCTTATACATAGTGAAGTAAAAGTCTTATGAATTTCGTTATTATTTACATAAATTTTGTGATGTACAATACCTCCAAACAATTTTTAAGATAAATTATTAAAATATAATTCCCGGTGTTATTAATTATGTTCGAATGTATGAGAATTTACAACTTGGTGTACTGTAAATTTTATCATTTTTATACATTTATACATATTTCTTATATTGTATTTGATCATAATTTCAGTCCTAGATGATGAATACATAAGTATACAAAAGCTCGGAAAATATATTAAAAGTTAGTCCACTTTGGTGTTTCATTGTCACATTCACAAGATTTATTCGACATTTATGTGTCCTTTGCGATAATTAAAGAAAATTTGAAAACATTTTGGGGCTTCGATATCAAAACGAACGATGCGCTTCAGCGATCAAACTTAAACAATATGAATATTTTTTGACGTTATAAAAAATACATCACAATTTCTTGTTAAATAAGTTTCTTATGAAGTGTCATTTGCAATAGTTGAAGAAATTTTGAGACTTCGATATCAAAACGAACGATGTGTCTTTTGGATGTCGAATTTTGCAATATTTAATTCAATTTTTTAATCTAAGGATGTTTTTTGAGTACTTTTCCTGAAGAGCATTTTTATTACAGTTGAAGTAATACTTTGTTCTCCATTGTTTTCATTAGTCTGAAATAACGGTTGTTGTATTTATTTTTGCTTTATTTAGTCTATTCTAGCATTTTAACAAATCTTTTTTTTCTTTTTCCAAGCAAACCTGCTAATAATGGGCAATTCAACATTCTTTGTAAAAATATGATTATTCTGTGATTATTTGAAAGAACCATTATTTATATTTATACATAAAATTTGCTTTTCCAAACATTTTTTAATATTAATACCAGTTGCTATTATTTCTGATCACATTTGTATTACATTTTTAGTTAAAATATCCTACCCATTCATCCTTAAAACTCTATTTAACATTGGATCTTCTTCTCTTTTTATCACTTCATTAACAACTTCAACTACTTAATATGACCATCAATTGATTTTTTCAAAACATCTTTATCATATTTTTGCAACTTCCATACACAGTTAACAAAGCTACGTATTTCAATTTCAAGAGTTGTATAGTAGGAATTCCATAACTAACAGAAACGACAGCTATAAATCAATCAGTAGAAAAAAATCCCTCAGAGAAAGTCAAACCTCCAATTTTAATTGATTTTGAACCTTTGAAAATCATATTTACTTACCTTCCCAAACAACTCCAGAAGCAGTGGTTACTCTAACAACATTTCCAACTTGTCCAGTCGCCGTATGCATAAAATGTGGATTATTGTATACACCCTCTGATACCACAGATCTGGCAGGTCTAGGAGTCCTAAAAGTATAAGAAAGAAATGTCACTTAAGTTAGCAGAGCAATACGAGCAGACAGAAGAACCAGAAGCAGAAAATTGAGTGCTAATTAAGTGCCACATTACCAAATTTTCCGTTTTTGAGAAATTAGCTGTTCTGCTAACTTTAGAAAAAAGTTAGCAGAGCAATACAAGTTGAATGGGCAATATCAATAGATAATTGAATTAGAATTCTTCCATGTTCAATAATAATTTTTTTTTAAATCATCTTTTCTGGATAATTACTAATCTTTTTTGTGACATAGGATGACACAAATTGAAGTTTAAATATCTTGAGGACCAAGTTGATTTAGTATGGCAGTAATGCAATTATCTATATATCGAAAAAAAGAATGGAATATTTATAAAGTTTGCTTAGGACAGTTTTCTTAAGATCTTCCATTACTAATTGTGCTATTACACTTGAAATGGAAGCTCCCATAGCACAACCATCAATTTGTTTGTAAATTTCATTTTCAAATTTGAAATATGTTGTTGTGAGTGTGAGTTCTATAGCTTTTATGAATTAGTTTTGAGGTAATTCTGTATATTCTTTGATTTTGTCCCATTTGTTTATTAATATATTTTTCACAATGGTAATAGGAATATTTGAATATAAAGAAACCACATCTAAAGAAATAAATACATATTCGTTAGGAATTTTTATACTTTTAATTTTTTCTTTGAATTCCCATGTGTTTTTCATATAGCATTTGTTTTGATATAAATTTTTTTTCAAATAATTAGATAATGGGGTAAGAGGAGTGAATACGTGAAACAATTGGTCAAAGGGGAATGTTAGGTTTGTACAGTTGTGGTAAACCATATATTTTAGTGGGTAAGGCATTGTGAATTTTCAATTTTTTTGCATCTGATGGTGAAATAAAAAGTTGTTCTTACCAAATTTTATTTCATATTTCATCGAATTTATATATTATTTATCAATTATAAGTCTTTTGATAATGCTTCTAGTCAGAAGTGTAACGTCAAGGTGAGATAACATTCTATTAAAAAATCAACCTAAGAGCTTAAGAAGTTTTAACAAAATATAATATTTTAAAAAAGACTGAAATAAGTCGAAACGTCAAAAAAGCTGCAGTCTCCAATATGATCTTATAAATTTAAACTTATTTTTATGAATTTTACGTTATTTTTAATATCAACTTTATCTTTGTATAAATGGAGATTTTTAAAACGATTTAATTTGGCATCTTCTTAATTACAAAGTTGATTCATATTTCAATTAGTGAAACATAATGACGAAGTTGAAATATCGTTTTTTTAAATATCAATAGATTTCGATTGGCACTTGTATTAATAAAACCACGTCATGTAAATAATACATGCAGGGTGCAGAATATGTTCGATTTAATGTTCTAGGATAAGTGGAAATTTCAACTTATGGTGAGGTTTTAGGAAACAACTCAATAATTGAAATAAATGATACTTCTATAAAACATTTTCTATTAACTTACCAAAATTTACAGTAATAGAAACATACAGTAAGAGAACCAACACTTTTGTACTCTCAGTTATGATACCCGTGAAGTGAAAAGTAGCTAGAAACAGTTTGTTTCCCCTGAATAAAAATTTATATCCTACATCTCAACACCATATCCCATTCCTTCTTGCTGCCTCGAAACTAAATTTCTTATAATATTATTATAAGCATCCAATGTACAAGAGTTTTGATACAATCAAAGGAGTAAAATCGTTTAGCTGTGTTGTATTTCTAAACCAGCAAAATAACACTGGGCAAAAGAAAATGCAACAAAATTTAAACAGTATATATAATCGGAATTCTTGAACCAACTACTTAGAGCAACTGATATTCTTGAACTAATTACAAAGGTATAATTGAAAAGGTAACGCTTGTATTTGGACAATTTTTTAATATTTTGTACTCACAAAAAACAGCATTGAATAACATAGCACATCAATAGAATAGATTCTGTTTGTCTAAGCCTACTTTTCCAAAATGTTTATAAACTCTCAATTAATTAATAAAGCTGGAAATATATAATAAAAAGAGTACTACATATGATATTTTATTGGCTTGAGATAGTGTTAATGTCCATGGTGTTCTCTATAGTAAGCATAGTTTGAGTTTTATTTTAATTATTTTTATAGCTTCCATTTTCTTGGTGGAATCACTTTGTAGATCAGTAAGAAAAGAATATACTAAGCCTTTTTATTGTTAAGTCTTTGACAACTTTGTACTAAAATTGATTATTGTGGGGTTGTAGCAATAAAATACCAAAGTTTACTCTTTTTAATATATATCCCAGGTTTTCTAATAACTATGTATTCATCATCACAGACTGAAATTGTGGCCATAAATATAAAATAAAAATATAAACATTGTGTAGGTGGAAAATAAATGAAACATTAATTAATTGAGAATCGTAGTATGAAATTGTCATTGGACATATCTTGTTATATCATTCCTTTGTGTGGCTACAGTACTCGTATCAAGACATAGATGAGTTGCCAGTCTTCTGATAAACCAGCTATCTTCTATTTTGGAAATAATGGAAGCTTTCTGAATTTCAGTTAACTGAGAAGGCATTAAGTACACTTGAATTACCTCACTGACAATAATAGTGAGATTAGGGAGGAGCTCTGATTTATGCAGGCAAAACATAAGTACTTATATGCTTCTTCAGTGAACAGAAGTGTAAAATGTCTACAACTAAATTTATTTAACAGACTTTTGTATGAAACTTCCAGTTCAACTCAAAAGCACATAAACCACAAAGATATATTCACAAAACCAAATATTTCAATCAGAAACTTGATTTTTAATTATCATTTTCCTAACTTATCAATTATGAAATCATTAAATTATGGATCTAGCTTAGTAATTAGTTTAGATCACATATAACATCTAATTACTTATAAATGATTGGGATTTTCCATACTAAAAGACATGTACTAAATATTTGATAATCATCAATATCGTTAAATTGAAATAGAAGATTACACAGAAAATTATTTAATTGCATTTAAAACTGTATTTAATGTTAAAAGTCCAGTCACAAATCAACTGAATATGTTATAATATTATCATATTTGTTTGGTGAACATGAGTAAACAAAAATTTGTAACTACTAATCTCTTGTCAAAAAGCAAGTAATGTGATTTATCAATTATTTTTCTCCTAAATGGATAAGAATTTTCACAAAACTTATCTCGAAAAATTTAACTAGTTACTAAATAGTTAAGACCTTTAGATATTTTTGGTTTTATACAGCTTAACATACTAAAAAATGAGATTTCAACTACTATTAATATTGCTAATAAGTTAACATAGAGACAATGAACACTAATATAAATGAATTCCCTGATGAATTTCGGTATTTTATTTAATTAATTTCGAAGAGTCACACGATTCTGATATGAAATGAGTACAACGATTAATTGAATAAATGAAAAGTAGAGCAAATCAATGGGGTTGGAAAGATATCTCAACCACGAAAACTATGATTTAATTCAATTTGACTTAAAATTTATGTCGCAAATTTTTTTAATTATAATATCTACTAAATTATTGAATAAATTCTTTTTGTTATCAAAATATTACTAACCTTACAGGGCCCCCTCGATTTTTCCTTTTGTTGTTCATATCACCGCTACCGTAGTGGCCGGGATCCCTGTTTCTCGTGGGCACCGGAATTTTGAAAAATTTTTAATAACACTCTAAAAAAGAACACGAGGTTTACGAAAAACCTTACAATTTTCTCTGTTCACGAACAAAGATTTTACGAATACAAAATGGCCTAGTGACGTAACCGAAGAACGCTTTTTTTGTTATGAGGATCACATTCGAGTGATTTTCCTTCTAAAACATTCAGACAACAATGCACTGTCTGATTGTAGTAATACCACTTGGAATACTTTAAATAAGTTATATATTTCTGACAACAAACAAATGTGTGACCAGCATTTGCAGGTAATGTCTGTCAAGACTGACAAGACAAAATGCGATTGCGCGCGAGACGCCATTGAACTTTCGTTACATTTGTTTTGTGGCGGCAAATTTGTCAAAATTTAAATAATCGATAAACTTGAATATGCGTAAACTTTCCTATTGAAGCTTTGTCTTATTTTCTCAGTTATTCAACGACCTATTACTTCTTCAAAAGTATATACCGTAAGTATTTTCAAAGTTCATATTTATTTATACACTTTTTCTATTACAAGGAGTAGTCAAAACAAACGGGCCGAATAGATTTAAACCGGAAATACAAGTTACGTTTTTGAAGTGGCACCTTATTATTATGTTAATGCCTTTATTCTTTCTAGTTTATCACTGGCAAAACATATTTTTTTTAATTATATAAATATATTGTCTATAAAAGTGACCATTAAATGATTATATAAAATTTATTAAATATATGACATCAATTTGAGCAACAATCAATACCGGTGTATAAAATGTTTTTTAATTTTAATATTGGATATATTTTTTTCATTAATTATTGATGTTCGTGATTCTAATTCTAGGTCTATTGCAATACACAAAGGGTTTTTTCTAATTTTCTGAAGTTTCTGACGTTGAAAAAATGAGTTAACAATTTTGAGTAAATTTTTTTCGAAAAATCACCAAATAAGTGTTAAGCTGATATTTATTCTCAACAACTAAATTTTTGGTTAATGGTTACAATTATCAAATTTTCAGAACGATTGTAATAATTTTTAACTATTCTTAGGACATAATATGTAATATTTTGCCTAGAGTTATATTGAATTCTAGAATGCAATAATAAATGAGGTTGAAAAAATTAGAAATCCGGAAGTCGTAGATACATGGAAATATTTTAACTCAAATGGCTTTCTTGGACATCTCCTATATATGTGTTAGGTGTAGGTATGAATTATTTTAAATTCTTGATAATTATCCATCTTTATCAATAATTACGTCATGATTTGGTTAATATAAATATGAATCTGAAATCAATCTCTTTTAGGATTTGATATTATTAATTCACTATTCTAGTACTAGAACTATTTTAAACTATTGGTTATAGTAGGACTGATTTGGATTTTGAGTTGACAATTCTGTACATTCCTGATTGGAAAAGTCAAATGTTTAATAATCCTTAATGCGGGATTTGAGCATGGATTTTTTGAGGCTGCATTGCTAATATTTGAAAATAAAAAAACTTGAGATTATTATGAGGATAAGAATGGATTGATATTGAGATGTAAATATTCTTCTCATGACCTTGGAAAATGTGATAAACATTTACTGTCAAAATTGTGTTGCACATGTCATAAAAGAAGATGAAATGTTCAAGTTAGATAGGATTGTGAATGATCTTGTAGAACCGATAATCTTTTCTGTCTCTAGTGATGACAGAGAGGCAGATTCTCAGCGAATAACTATTTATACCTTTATATGAATTTATTTAGTGTTTCTTGAGTTAAATAATAGACAATGTAATTAATAGTACTGATATACTGTTAAATGTTCATTTATTTTAAACAATGTTTGATAAAAAATTATGCAAAAAGTTCAATGATTAAACTATTTTTATACCACATATGATTTCTAATTACTGACATTACTGTTTTCAGGATGATGATTAACTTTATTAGATTGTCTATTGTAAAATAAGCCCTTCTCCATACCTTTTGGAAATTTCTTGATCTATATAAGATACACAATGACTTTCTTAGCAATTATCAAGTTCTTTCAGTAAATATGAAATTATCACTTTCAGCAGTCTAGAATTCATAATATTAAAAATAAAAATGAAGCTGGATTATATTTGGTTCTTGTAAAAATTGATAATGCTCACATAAAACATTCATTTAATTATAATAGTTGAAAAAACCTAAAAAATGAGTCAGATAAACCAAAAAAGAATTTTTAGAAATGATTCGTACACATAAGAATTGAGAGATCTATCAATGATAGGAAAAGAGGTAACCAATTTGAGCAAATTTTATAATTATATTTTGTAAATTACTAAAGTAACTATAAATAAATTGAATTTCTATTTGTTTCTGGCTGAATGTAAATTGGAACTATGAAAATTTATCTTTAAGTGAATTTTTTCAATGAAAGTTACTTTACTACTAGAAAATATTTTATTTTTCAACATACCCAATTTTTCTCAACAATTATGTAAGATGAGCTAGTGCGTGAAGGCCGCGATTCTACCTTGCTTAGACTTTGATCTATTGATCTATTGTGCCCTCCGGATTGTTTACCAGTCGGTAGTAACAACTTTGCAAAGTGAACTATACACCTGGGACCTATGCGTGTTACCTCTTATGGCTTTAAGAAACTTCAATGTAAGTACCATAGCTTTACTATGGTCAGCCTCACACTTACAGAAGAGGTGTTGGGCAGTTTCTTTTGGTTCCTCACAGAAACGACAACAATGTCGGGAGTTTCTCCGAAGTTCTTCATATGCTATTTCACCGGACTTTTTAGTTTATCTTTGCTTAATAGAAGTGCCTTTTGGACCAGTTGGTAAAATATAAAATATAAAATAAGTCTCTTCGATTGCTCCAAACCTAGGGTCTTAGTCCATGTTTTCTGGTTATCGTTGTCTATTCTTTAACACACTTTTTATTAATTTCATTTGTATGTTTTTAACTTACCTTTGCCTCGATTTTGCCCTACTTTGAGCAATCATATTTGGTTTAAGACTTTGACAACTTGTAAAAATATCCGATTATATTGATTAGATTGTATCTTTTGCATGAGAGTAAGGAATATAGAGCTAGTAGGCGAACGCAAATGAACTAGTAAAAAATTTGTAACGAGTGACAACGAATCGTAAATTTCGATATCACCATTTTGAGCGAATTAGGTGAATGCCCAAATGGAGAGTAAAGAAAAGGAAAGACCTACATAGTGTGATTTTCGGTAACGGAAAAATAAATCGGAGGACCCGGATTTTGAAGTGAATCCATATCTATTTGTTACGCGCTAGAAGCTTCACCACTTAAGCTAGCCTAACGTCTTTTCGCAAAGTCTGACTCTCCATTAGCTAGATCGCCTATTAACAGATTGCGGACTCTAGCCCAGAACCAGATTTTGATCATAGTTTCACACCCCAACGATAATAAATCAATAGAAACTTCACAATGTATACCAACATTAAGTTATCCAGTTCTATTTTAAAAAGTTGATATTATATACAAATTTTTATACACACACCTATTTATTGCACCTACCGCTAATAAGTTTCGAAGTCCTTGGGTATACATTGTTACCTTTGTTAATCTGTCTGAATCGATCGGTAGACTTTTACTAGAGTTTGTCCAATCTATGTAATTATTTTATATTTATTGAGTGTTGTAAAAATTGAACGGTAATCGGTTACGAATTTATTTAATTTATTTATCACTCAGGTTCTTTTACTATATAATGGATATCATAGCGAAATTAAATGGACTACATCTAAAATTGCAAGAGAAGGAAAACCTAGCCTATGTTTTGAGAAAAAAATCTTTTTCCAGAAGATATTCAGATCATTAAATAACTTCTCTCCAATTTTTAAAGTAATATCGCGATAAAACCAGTGCAATTATTGACACAAATTACTTTAGCACACAATTAAAGATGAATTTGTATATAGTAAACCCTTTTAACACAAATAGTAACGAAATCTACATTGAGACATTTGGAACTGGATTTCTACGAATTAATCAATTTAAAAAGTAAAGCTTCATAGAGAGGAAAATTTAGAGAGTCAAAAAGCAAGTTAAAAGAGTTTGAGATGTATCTACGTAACGTAACAAAATCGGACAGCTCTGAAAAAAAAATGTGGTGAATTTGCAAAGGTGACAGCACCATTGAATTTGACAAAATGAGTTATCATTTATTAATAATGTAAAAATAAGATTTAAAGAAAATATTTATATTCACATAATATATTTCGTACAAAATTAACTAATTAAAATGTTACATATTAGGTAATTAGACTCAATTTTAATAAATTTTATTACTTGAACTTCATAATAAATCCCTTGCAGCTAATTTCATATTGTATACATATATCCAGCATATATTTATTAAAACGTCCTTGTAAGGTTAGGTTAGGTTAGGGAGGTGAGGATTTGGGAACAAAAGCATTATATTAACAGATTCTCATTCAAAAGAAACTACAATATATACCTTCCTTTCTGTTTTTCACTTTGGCCTGCCTATCTAGGTTGATGGTCTGTTGTACTTCTAAGTTTTGTTTGGGTTGGCATATAGTTTCATCGATCAATACTACCTTCGAGTATAGTTGAGTCTTCTTTGAACTTTCACAGAGATGTCCTATTGCATAAATGATTACATTATCGGCATATCACTAACAATGTATGTTGTAATCAGTCAGTTGGTACAAGAGTTTATCTACTATCAGGCTCCATATCAGTAGACATTCAATTCCCCCTTAAGCCGGATTTAGACATATCGCGAAACAGCACGAAAAGACCGCGAAAACGCGAAAGGCGATAAGTGTAAAGAGATGCATTTTGTCTTTCGAAAGCGTAAAGAGAGTGTTTCGCATTTCGTGTCATTTTTCGCGAAACAGCACGAAAATAGTGTGAAACGCGAAAACGCGATAAATCTAAAGCCGGCTTTTTGGGCAAACTCTTTGCAGAGATAGGAATAGTGTGTCTTATTATAATTTCTGCTGTTGTTTTAGTGGGTATTAGTTGTGACATCCATCTGGAGTGTGTACAATCACATCAAATGCTTTTCTGGACTGTCTTAAAATACACATACTACGTTTTCTTTGTTTGTCAGAGAATGTGTCAATTGATCAATACAGCTTCCGTAGGTCTTTATTCTGATACAGTTATCTACAATACAATACAATACGATACATGGTGTCCCTCTCTCCTACTTTTAGTATGATTACTTTGGCCCTTCTCCAGAGTTATGGTATATATCATAGCTCTAAGCTGTTTCGACTAAAACGGACCAAGCGTGGCTGTCTGTGTCTGTGTATCTTGTTTTCTAAGGCCGTACTGTCACGTTCTGGATAGAGAGCTTTTAAGACAAGCAATGCTCCTTCTCACTTTCCCTAAAGCTGTCATTTGGCTTTCTCAGTGCCATTTTTGTATTTATATTACCCTTTGCCAAGACCTTATGAAGCCTTGCAGTCGCAGATGTAAAGATACTATCTTCGTAGAATTTCTGAAGTTTTGCTGCTTGCTCTCCTAATTTCTTGGTTGTAGGTAGTGTGTTTCTCAGTGTAGCTCTACTAGTTATACTTTGCTCTATTAAAAGGAATTTTAACTTGAACATTTTACCAAGGAGCATCGTTACTTTCTTCTTATGGGGCAAATCGATTCTCTCGTTTCGAGTATGGTCTCTCTCATTTTTTTAAGACTTTGCTCCAGATCTAGTTGGTATTTAGTCGTGCTTGTCTGAATGCACGTTTAATTATACTGCGGATGTGCACTATACATTCTCCTTGTATTTCTACTGTCTAAGCAGAATTGCTCTCTAGTCTGAAAATAATTATTCTATGATCACTGCGAAGAGGCTCATTGACACCGTCCCCCTTTTCACCAACTCTTCTAGTTTCGACGTACTCAATGTTATATACGAAACTTCTCCCCTTACCCTTGTTACACACATACACTCACACACTAGTACTAAAAACTGCTCCAAATTTGACTTGAGCCGGAAATGCGTTTTAACGCATTAGCTAAATCGTAATGAAAAAATAATGCTAGATTTTAAAAGTTCGTTTTGTAATTGGTGCGCTTAGGAATATGCATATGCGGGCTCAGTTTTAGAGAAGGTTGTGTTTTGTTAAAAAAAAAAGAAATTTGCTTAATGTCAAATAGAAAGTAAGTTTTTTCATCTTATCTTGAATAAATGTTTAATTGGAGTCTTTATATATAATTTCGCTAACAAATTACTAAAAGATTTTTGGCAAATTATAAAGGTGAAACCTTTTAGTTAGAAATAATTAGACTATTATTTTGAAAATGTAGATATCTGAAGTTTACTATGTATTTTTTTACAAATAATCATTTTTTATCCATGGTAGAATTTATCTCATTTGGCCAACACACTCTATATACCACTGATTATTTTTATTGTAGTTATAGCTGGATTCCTAACCTTGTGTCTCATTTATTTTAAAAGATATATAAAAGGCATTAAGACAAAAAAAACATATAGCTATATACTAAGTGTTCTTGATGTTAGATCTCTCCTGTTTTAAAATTAGTCAGTTTCAATGTCATATTTTGATAAAGACTTAAAATTAGTCGAAATGTCAATATTTATCTTTCTTTTAAAGAATTATTAAAAAAACTCATTTTTAAACAGAAGAGAGCTAACAACAAGAACATTAAGAAACATAAACATATCAAAAGATCTAAGAAATGAGAAATTAAAGAAATTTATTTGATGTCACATCCATTTGATTTTTTTTTCAGATGAAAATATTATCAAAAAACCCTAAGGGCTGCGAACATCAAAATCAACAATGTACGAAATTGTCAAAAACTTCCAGTAATTATATAAGGCAAGACTTTTTCAATAAATTCGATTATATTTTTCTTACTATACTGGCTATCATACTGTTACTGTACATACTGTCAAATTTCGAAGAATTCTCTTGGCAACTATCGTCCTTTGGAAGAATAATACTTATAAAAATACTTCCTTATTTTGATTGGCGTCCATATAAAAATAAACGTTGTTTAATAGAGCACTTCTTCACAGAAACTGAAACCTTATCCAATAAATTAAACTGTAACGTATGTGAAGATCTAGTTGGTATAGATGTACATGAGATTCTTGAAGAAGACATCTTAGAAGAGCGGTATATTAAGCTTGACAATCCAGTAATAATTACAAAAAGTTTGAAGAATTGGCCGAAAGACTCCAGGTTTATGAATGACTTAATACAACACGAATCTTCTAAATTATATCCTTGTAATTTATCAACTAATATTCATAAAGGCTTGGACAATTTAGAAACAGTCTTATCTAAGTTGAAATATTTTAATGAATTCTATATTCACTATCAAAATTGCGAATCTGAAGCTATGCGAACGTTAAGGCAGTATACGTTTACACCTGAAGTACTACCATCGATATTTTCTCCGACTTTATACAATTGGATGATATGGAATGATAACTATAATGCAACGAATTATAAGCAAATCGAACTTATGGAAAAAGTAACCGTTGTTGGACAATTATTTGGATCGACGAATATTAGGCTTATTCCTAGGAAGAACTGTGCAAAATCTTGTCCATTTTTCGATATAATACTTCGAGAACGTGAATTATTGATTTTTACTAGTTTATGGGACTTGGAGTATAGGCCAGCTGATAAAGGTGAAAATATGGCTGTTATTATAGAATATTCGGATTAATTCACTAAAGTATTGAGGTAAAGCGAAGGATTCTTACTTTTAGTTTTGTTTGAAATGAATGATAAGTGAATATTTTGTGAAGGAAAAATTCTTAAGTAACGAAATTATTGCTTTTCGAAACACAAATATTTTATAAGTATATATTATGCTGAAGTATAAATTGTACATGAAAATACATTAATATATAAAGAAAAACAGAGTTGGGAAAAATAATGATGTGAAAAACGTAAACTCTACGGTTACTACCTAATAACTGCCAAGTGAGACACAAACAGTTACTAAACGGTGTGGCATAGCAAAAGCGAGTGTGTACAACAAGAGGGATTAAAAACTAAGCTTTCTCGGCCAAAGCTCTACGGTAAAGACTGTGCATTTCCGGTAACATCTTCTTAAAGTATTTTCCTACTCGGTTGGCTATTACTTGACCACCACTGAGATGTGAATACTCAGCGTTCCCAATGGCACTTTCGCGACTCCTACTGGAGTTTGAATACCCAGTACCTCTAGTACCAGTTTCCTTACCCTCGATATAATCGGTCGGCTGAAGGCACTAACACGACCACCATTGAGATGGTAATACTCAGCGCCCTCAGTGGCAGTTTCCTTAACCCACGAAACATAAACCTGGCCGATTGAGCAATTCCATAAATATAATAAACACAAACTCACCTCGGATTTTAAGCTGAGCGGTTCGGTGTGGTTTTCGGCGATTGTTGCAGACACTATTACTGACCTACCTCTCACAATTCAGTGAGTTATATCGGCTTATTTGGTTGAGGACCGTGGAACGGCTTCCTTTCTACACACACACGTGTGCATTTCTCTAGAAATCCTTTCCCGTATAAATCCTCGGATGGGTATGAAGAAGAACATTCCACCACCTCCTTTCATTTCGACAGGTTTTCCTCCTCATTAGCGTGACAGTTTCACGCGTAGACTCCTTCTTCTTCCCTGAGTTCCACTTTCATTCTTTTGTTGCTATCTTTCCTCTGCACTAGCTGCTTCCGTATAACTGTCCACATAAGTGGGGACTTTAATATTATTGGAGGTAGCCTTCTCTTCGGTTTTGCCTGTTTCTTCTCTTCCTCTCTCCTCATTTTTTCGAGTTCTTCTTGTATATGTTTATAAGCAGTGTCTCCTTCTTCAGAGGTTTTCCTATCCGTTTTTTTCTCTTCTCGTTGTTAAAGCTCAAAATCCGTGATGGATACTATTCTTCAAGTTGTCAGTTAGATTACTGGTCGTTCTCCAATAATTCACAGACAACTCAAGTCATTTTTATTAGAAAGGAAAGGGTATATTAGCATTAGAGTGCCTTCTACATTTGTGTTTGAAATTAGGTCATTTTTGTTGCATGAAAATCAAGCTCAAGGTAACTCAAGGTAACTTACAAAATGATTTATCACCTAACTATTGAAATGTTCACTTTTTAAATTCACCTTTGTCACTAAAAAAAGGTTGTCAGAAGAATCACAAATAAATGTTCTCTGTCGAGCACTTTTGACTTCTTCGGTATATATCCTTCTTCTTTCCTCTCGACGTATTGAATTTTCTAATATCTATGCTATTTTTCAAATTCTCAAATTCAGTGTCAATTTAAGCATTGAGTATTTTGGCCATAAAATTGTAATTAGGCCGTTCTTAGATATCGGAGAAATATGCCATCAAAACTGTCTCTGAATAATGTTTTACTTGTTACTATTACACGGGGGTATATATTTGGCATACGTTTTTTCATACAGATTTCTGCTCTGTTCCAGTATTAAACTTAATGATGTTGAATTAGCAGTTTTTGCCAGTTCCGACAGAGTTAATTCAACACTAATCACAACCAAATTTCACAATTATAAACAAAAGCGTTTTAGCTTGACGGGTTATAGTTTCCGAAAAGTCCTATTCTTTGAAAGAAAATTATTATGGAAAATTTATCAAACACACAAGAATAGAAAGATATAGGAATTTGTCAGAGTACAAAGACCACGATGGGAGGAGGAATATATTATTATTTAGTGCGAATGGATGGACAGAGAATGGTACGCAATTGGAAGAGTGCAGCTTTGGAGAGGAACAATTGAAAAAGAAAACTTAGGGAGGATAGACCTACATTGTGCTGTAACTGTAAATTAGAAGAAGAAAATGCAGCATGGAGCAACTGTATATGTTTTTGTTTTATATTAAGATATTACCCCATAGACTCTTACAGATAGATGATTCAAGATATTACCACTTGTTATAAAACTTTTAATACAACGATACGACGTCAATAATGAACGTCTTAATCAAGACTATGTGGAATGTTGATATGAGCTTAATATATCACATATTTATTTGTCAGAAAAAAATGATGACAATGGTTCAAGAATTGAACGAAGATGATCCAGGTCGAAATTAACAGTGGTCAAATAATAACGCAATTTATTTTACAACATTCACTTCAAATGAAATACGTTTACGTTGCATCAACAGGCATAATAGTCGTAATTGGATGGATATCAACCAGTTTCAAAGAACATCATAAACCAAATGACCCAATGTTTAGATAGAAATCAAATATTGTGCAAGCAATTTTTTTTATTCTCGTTTTCCTGAATAATGAATAGATCGTAGAGGCTCTAGTGTATGTCCATTTAGGTTGGTCTAGGTTGGTCTATTTAACTACTATAGTTCTGTAGGGCCACTGAAAGTTTAATAATCTCTTCAAGACCTGTAACAAAGAATCGTGACAAAACGCCGTTTGAATAAACCAAAAATATTTGTTTTCTTGATTTGATTTGAGACCAGACCATAACATATTATCATGGAAGTTAGAGGTGCAGTCTTCGCTCAGTACATTCGATAATTATAATTTTTTTTCATTTGAGAATTGTTCAAAATAAAAATTTAAACGGAGTAGCCTAGACAATTGAAGCATTTTCAAAATGATGCGTTCTTAACATCTATCGCACTTTAAGGTTTTTCAAGTGGTGGTTCTAGGTATAGGTAAAACATAACTTGTTTTTGGCATTTATGTTCAAATAGTAAAATTCGAGATACTGGGTGTGGCTATGCAAGTTCAACTTAGAATAAGAGATTTTGAGAAGACTTTGAGACTATGTATTATATATATGTGTACGTGTATATATATTTTGTTATTGTATTAATGCATAAATATAGAAACAATACCGACAAGACTTTTCATTCCCATTTATTAGATGCTATAAAAATATCTTAACCATTTGAATTCCAAAAAAATGAGATGGATGGTTAAAAAATGTTGAATTTCTTCCGATGGATAGAAAATAAACAAAATAATACAAAACATTTTTATAGCTCAGAATTATAAGAAAGCTTCAAACAAAAATTATGTTGATTGAAATATTCTATGAAATCGTAATGGAAAGCTAGATATTTTCAATAAACGATTGAAATTTATAGCGCAGCCTTGCGGCATGTTGAACAATTTGAAAAAGATTTTTTTAAATCATATCTACAAAGTTAAACGAATGATCATAACTGATTAATTTTTTCACTTAATTTAATGTTTATTTATTTTTCAATATATGAACAAGACAACTATAATCATGTGAACACACTATAACAAATCGTGTGTAAATCTTCTAGCTTACTTCAAGGTGTTTTTACAGATAAAAGAAAAAACTTTATAAAATTTTTCATTGTTAATTAGGATAAAAACCAAAAAGTAGTTTGTCTATTTCAAATGAAAACTTACAAATTAAGAGAAACATCTGATTTTCTACTCTTTTATAAGCTATTTTGTAGCATATCATGTTTTTTGACGTATTTATTATGTCTACCAATGGATTTAGCAGGAATTTTGGAAAATAAAAATAGCTTAGAAGACCACGAAAACCCAGCTATTGTGAAGAACTTAGATCTTATGATAACCTCCATGAGAAGACGATACCACAGTTCAAAAACAAACAAAACTTTTTTTTTATAAAAATCGGAAGCATTAATTACCAGAGCTCTGTAAAATAAGAGTAGCAAACGATTAGAATAGAATTAGAATAAAAAATTATAAAATTTTACAATAGGAGCCCATTCAAATGGGTCTGAAAAGGTCGGTTTTATATATTTAAATGAATGAGCCCGCTGTAACATAAATTATGCAATTTAACGCGTAACTTGCTCTGATAATAGCGCTGAAATTTTGAAAAGTGGGAGATCTTTTCCTTATTTCTTCTTGTAACGCACCAATCGTTTGCTTAAGTCACCAGCGCCGATAGAATTTTGCCCGCCAAGCTACTGCAGGATCCACACCATGTTGTTTTATTCACCACCCTATTGCGTCGTGTCGTATTAGTCGTATTTTTTCTCAGAATGTCGAAGCCTGGATCACAATGTACCAACGATACTCTTAATCTACTAATCACTAAGAAAGAAAAATTACGGAAGAAATGGTATGATGCAATGAGAAGAGACAGTAGAAAGAATACTGTATTATCCAGTACAAGTATGTAATCGGTTTTGTTGTGAAGATAATTTAGAGGTAAGTAGGTACTTTCATTTTTTAAATAGTACATGCAAAACTTACGATACAGGGTACTTTACGTATTATTCTAACAATACTGTAGTAGTTTTAAGGTGTTACTTGTGATTTGATTTTTTTTCACATTGGCAAGGCAATAATTTTTGAAATTCACGTTTAACATGGAGCCAATTTGACCCCTAGAGTATTCTTTTAAGTGAAAAATAATATCGGTCTGATTTTCTTGACGAAATCATCAAAATGTGCTACGGACATATTCTTTTTTTATAAAAACATTCATAAAACTACATTTTTCATATACGTTGGTTAAATGAAAAATATCTGGGAGTACTACAAATTTACAAATTTTAGAGAGCAATAGTATGTTCCTATCTCATTTTAACTATTTTGTATTGAAAATTAGATACTTTTTTACTCGAACACCGTAAGTCCAATAGAACCGATATCGAATTTGCTCCAAATTCAAAGTAATAAATTTATTTAAACATTGTATGTAAAATTTTCGGCCCCATGAATATGTAATTCTATCGAAGTGTCTTTTCTCCTGGCTCATATCGTGGATTTTAACAGTCATAAAATCGTTATTTGTGGCAAAATCACTAGCAATTGCAAGGGAATCTGTTTTGGAGCAAGTTGTCTGTAAAACAACGAAAAAACCCCTGGTCCATATTTATAAACCAGTAGCACAATATTTGGTTATAGTTTAAAAACTTTAAATTCAGTTTTTTTATATGTTAGGGTATAAACATTTTATTTGAATCTATTCTACCCACTCGTTCCTTCTCTAGTAATTTCCATCTCGTTTCCGTTTCCTTCCTCATTTATTTTATTTGATTTCTTACGCAGTTCTACAGCTATCAGGTTGGAGTTCAATTGCCCCAAAGGACAATTTAAACAACAAATTCAACTCCAACAACTGGGAGCTCAGTTGAGTGCTGTAACCATCCCGGCTTTCCATAGTAGTCCCAGTATTATCTTTAATATGTACAAATCTGAGTTGCCCTCAATTCGTTCTTATTCGTTGTGCTCTGTGAATAATAACAAAAATTTTAATTGATGGATGAAAAATAAAAAAAGAAAAATATCAATAATTTCATTTATTTAATAATTTTGTCCTCATTATTTCTTGAAAATTCTCATAATAATTGGTTTGTGAAATGAAAATATGATTCATAAATGGAAGTTTCAATTTTGTAAGCACTTAATTTTGCAAAAGTATGTGAAAAATCCCTTTTTGATTAATTTAATTTTTTTCTGATAATGCTTAAAATGTTTTTTCGTTTCGGCATATCTACAGCTTTTCAAGAATCAAATACAAGAAGCCCAAGCTCGATACATCCTTCCAGTGAGGAGTGAGGAGAAAAAATACCCAATAAAAAATATTTACTTATCGTTATAAATATTATAAAAGTATAAAAATTTAATATATTGACGAACTGTGTAAAGAATAATGACATATTTTTTAAAGAATACCTTTATACTGTTGTCTATTTAACTTATACCATTATTAAGAGCAAATTTAAAATCAGAAGAACGAAAATGTTGATAAACTGCAAAACGGACTGAGAATGATATGGAGAATAAAAGAGTTATAACAGGATACTGCCAAGAGACTGACTATATGGACAGTTCTTTTGGGAAAAAACGTTTCTACGTTACGGTGCCGACAGTATTCATTTTCTCTCTCGTTCGGGATACTTTATCTATACTGCGCAAAAGATGCGCAAAACTAACTGAAGCGCTCAGAAGAGAGAGGGAACGATACACTATTTGTTTCACTTAGTCGGAACAACTTCCACTTCCAAATTGTCCATATAGGAGTATTACATATATGGTTGTGTCGAACACCACAAACCAACTATTTTCTATAAGTTTGACGCAGGAGACCTAAGGTTAGATCAATTTTCTAATTGAAGTTCAGAGCCCTAGATGGATCTGCCATCATCATAAGGAAATATCAAGTTGGCGAATTTGACAAAAAACTAGACAATTTAAAGTTAGTACATATAAATTGTACCTTCTCGCTTGATGATTCATTATCTTTGTGTTGTACTCGTGTTTTTATGTCCCTTTGATTATGTTTAGTGTTAGGTCCTGATAATTTTCAAAATGAGTTCCAATAAATGTTGCAAATCTATAAATGTAATACAATTCTTCCAAAATCATCATGAAAATTGGAACTGTTTAAATACATACAATATATACAATACTGAATTAATTAATAATTGATTTATTGTGAAGTTCTAGTAATAAACATTTCAGATAGTTATTTTATATGTAGTACTTTATTTAAAAATATATATTATCTTCAAGTTTTATTTTCAACTTATTAATAAATAAAAACACGTTCTGTTCAGGTTATTATTATAATTAAGGGATTATCATTTTACTAGTAACACCCGATTTGTCTACATTTCACTTGAATAAGCATATAAGTGTTCTCATAACAACTTTATAATTTTTATTCTAAAAAGATTACAACTAATGGATTTACAAATTTATTTTTTCCATAACCGTTTTCTAAATTTCTTCTTTTGTGATACTATATCCTGAGAATATGCTATTTTGAGAAATAATATAAACAAATACATAAATTTATTTTTTAGTTCTGAGGTAGCAGTATCACAACCTTCAAACGCGCCATTTATAAAATTTTAATTTTTTAGTATTTTATGAGCTTTGACATTTTGGTAGTTAAGGTTCAGACCCTTAGCCGACGTCATTTAATTAAAACAAATAACATTGTAGTAATCCATGTAAATATAGGTGCTCTGTGGTCGAACACGGTCCAAGAAAGATTGATTTGAAGTTTTATCTTCTCTGCAATCCATTATAATACAAATAAATTAGGTCTTTAGTTCAGTTGTGTCTTACTGTTATTTATTCTATTTTTGTTCTTTTTTCGTAGTGTAATTATTCACAATCTTTTTATTCGATTTATAAAAATAATTCATTTTCCTTAAAAGTTAACGTTTTAAAATTTGATTTTCCAGATAAAAATCGACCGGACTACAAAAAAAATCAGTTCATTTCTGGTAATTTTTGTTTAAAGTGGAAAGAGCAAAAACATCTCCTTTACGTGAAGCCCAGTCAACTCTTTCTGTAGCCTCAATCCTCACATGGTTGCTGCGAAGCCAAAAACTCTATCTATCTAAAAACTGTTATTTCAAACGAAACACAAAAAATTTTGTGAAAATTTGAGTTACTTTTGTCTGCAATTCATCTATTTTGATTGAATGATAGAAAGGTACTAAAGTATATTTAACTCCAGCTGAACTTGTATTCTATCAAGAAAAAAAAATTAAATAATGAGATTTTGATTCTTTTAGGATTAAGAATAACTTTTAGGAAACATAAGTCAGTTATTCTCTAATTCAAACATGAAATATATTCCTGTATATTTTCAAAGAAATATACGTTCTTCGTTAACATAATGTAAATTTTCATTTAAGGTACAAAGAAATTACAACAATGTATAAGGTATTTTAAACTTCTTTCAGGGAATCATAAAATTCATTATAATCTCTGGTTTCAGTGACTTCAACTTCAGTTTATTCTTTTTGGTGAATGATACTACACACTGTCAATATTCAATTTATGTTCAATTCCTACCGGAGAATATTTAAGAGCTTCTAGGTCTGTGACACAAGCATCCTCTTTCTTATTCCTTTTTTTGAGCCTTTACCGTATTGCATAATGTCGTCAAAATTTTTGAATACTATGTGAATTCTTGAAATCTATCTACTAATCAACAAATATTTGAATTAGTAGAATATTCATACATGTTTTATTAACTATTTATTAACTAGATTATTATGGCTCCTTTGACGGAACATGAGGAGGCATGTCGAGTATATATGAGTTACAAACACACTTTTTTGATTTTATAGGAGGTTATGGTATTATATTAAAGAGACGTTTACATTTCAAGTGACATTTTACAACATTTACATTTACAACATAATTCGTGTTTGACTAATGTTATTGTATAAATATTGCAATTTTTAAAATTTTGTCTCCGTAAGAACCATTCTCGTACTGTAAGGAATATTATAAAAAAAGACTTAAAAAAATTGTTTCACTAGCTCTCGAGTTACGCTTAGCAACACATTAGAGATTAATTTTATATTATATATAGGTATTCAGCGGCGTTTTCTATATCGGAAATATATGTGAAATATACTAACCTTAACTTAAGAAAACTGGATACTACAGAAAATATTGTTTTGAATCTAACAGAACATTATTATAATAACAATTCTGCATAAAATAATTTCATAGCTTTGGACGAGTACGGCCCATATTATTCAGTAACTTTTTGAACTTGAATTTAAACAAACGAATAATTGATCAATTCCTTAATAGCTTACCTTTGAAATGTTACATGAGAAGAAGCTTTATTTATTACTGCACTATTAGTAGAATATATTAAATTTTAACACTGAACGCTAAACAGATTTTACAAATGTGATCTGTACTGTTACGAAATCGTCCGCTGATGAAGACCGTGAAGCCAGTCCTGTTAATTTGTTAATAGAATCGCCAGTTATTCGTTTCCTGGAAATTCTGCCTATTTACATTACGTTCTTTGTGGCAATTATATCTTGGTATTTTTTTTGCCCTGTATATATTATGTTATGAATGTTTTTATAGAAACAATTTGTGAGAAGGCCTTTTTGTGTGTTCACGACAAATCAAAGATTTCCAGGCAATCGAATATTCAATAAGGAATGATATTGTATATGAAAGAGTTTTCAGCAGCAGAGGAGTCAGTGAATTATTTGTGAACACATTGGGTAGTGAAAAATGAATCAAACGATGAATATATATAAATTAGCTAAGTGGTTAGTAATAAGTTGTTTAGTGTAAGTGATAATGAGTAGTTAGTGTTTGAATTACATAAGCAAGATATATCAAGTGTAGAAATTCACCCCACCGTTTCTCAATTGAAAAATGTAATAAATATATAAGAATGTTACAGTAAGAAAACTGAATCAAGAATTATACGCTCTGTTATATCTTATCATACTCCAGACTTCTCTCTACACTTCCATGGTTTTGGCTCATATTGTTTTTAAGCGTGTCCGCATAGAGTGTTATGTTAATAGATTGAAATTAAGATCCTAAAATTAATAGGGTGCTGCATCAACTTCCACATTAAATTTGAGTAATGATAGTTTGAATGAACTATCACAGAATTTTATAACTTTTTCATTCTAATTCTATTCTAATAGTTCTGTTATATGACAAAGCTCTGTTGACTTATGCTTCTGATTTTTATAAAAAGTTTTAATTTTTCTTTTCTTTTCTAAAACTTTTATTTTTGAACTGTGTCATCGTTTTATCATGGAAGATCTTTGTTATTTGACTGATTGACTGATTTTCACTGTTTCAATGTCCATATCAAAACAAGAAACAAACTGTCGTATCAGTGAGATTATTTATAACTTTAGGTCTCAATGTACCTATTTAAGATATCTGATTCGACCATGTAAAACTATGTAGCAGTAAAGTAAATTATGTTAGCAGTGTTCAGATGAGACATGAGTTTCTGTTAATAGTTTATATTCTGTTGATTGAAATATATTATTGTCAAAAGTATTATTCTACAAATAATAACACTGCTGATTAAAGCTTTCCACGTGATTCAATTAATTTTGATTTTAATAGAACAAATGTTAACCTTAATGTATTGTCAAACTATTAGATGAAAATAATCAGAGCCAGACTTAGAGTCATCGTGGCCCCCTGGCCAAAATACTTAAGGGTGCTTATGTAAGGCGGGCGTTTTACGTGAATTCTTACATCAAGTTGATTTTTCATTATAGTCAATTTATTCATTATTTCTAATTAAAAATAGTACAAAATTACGTTCATAAATTAAAAAAATTTTTTGTTACCTACAAATTCTTCAATAACACTAATGCAGTCAATCGATTTCAGTAGCTCATTTTCAATACACAATACGCTATATTGATTTAGTTTTTTTTGAGTCATTGTGGTTCGGTGGTCATCTTTAATTAAGGAGAGCCTTGTAATGTACTAATGTAATAAAATATCTACAGCTCATCCGGGGGAAGCGTAGTTTATAACTCGTCGTTGTGATTTTAAAAAATAAATCAGCGATACCATGCATTGAGCGCAAGTTCGAGCTTTCATTTTTTCAAATATGATTTTTCGGAACTTTTAAAATGATTGAGCATAAAAAAATTTATGTTGATTCTGAACATTGGCTATGGATGTATTTTTTCGCTTGCATTCATATGTTTAAAAATCAATCATATGGCTCGTCGCGAGGTCCCCCCGCAGCGGGGGCCCCCGGCGCACGCCCGGGTTGGCCCATGCCTAAGTCCGGTTCTGAAAATAATTCTACTTACCAAATTCATCATTTCATTCTTTATAAAGACTTATATGAGATACAGGGTTTTATTCACGAACCAAACAGTATTTAGAAAACAGTTTTAAGCTTCAAAGAAAATCCTTCTTGTAGGAAAGCGAGAAAATTTTTCAGGATACCTAATTTAAAATATGACATGTGCATTAATCCAGTCTAAAAGAAATGCTGGATATATCATAAATTATACCTCCAGTAGCCTTATAATATAATATTATATCGTTTTATAAGGAATAAAAGTAATAAGAGGGGGAGTCAAAAAAAATCAAAAGTTTTTAACGTAATCTTCTTTGATTTTGTAATCCTTAGAGTTTCTGGCTACAGAGCTTTCTACAGGAAGTATAGAGGATATCTCAATAATAATATCGGTTTCTAATGCTTACTTTTTTTATTAAATAATCAAGTATAGCCCATCGTATTCTATGCTTTCAACATAACGTCCAGCAATCTCTTTGAGGTCCTAGTTGGGTTGGGTTTAGATGCTCAACTTCTTCCTTAGATCCAATTTAGATCCACAAGACTTTAGTCATGAATTTGAATAACTAGTAATTTGCCGAGGCCGTACTAAATACTGGTTGGGGAAGGAATTCAATAACACCAAATTCTTTATTATTTATTATTTTTCTTCGCAGTTTATGGTCTAGCATTGTCTTGTAAGAGATCCCGCTTTCAGTTAAAACCTGGATTTTTTGCAAACACTTGTATCAGCTATCCACTATTTTCTTCGGCATTGAGAGCTCGACTATCTGGATTGAATTCGAAATGAACTTAATCTTTATAATTCCACCAGACCCACAATAAGACTTTCAACATGAATCAATTTCTCTTTGCAACGGGTTTTGTTGAGTTTCCCATGTCTAATCACTGATTATTCATATTCGAATTACTTGCATTAATCCATCTCTCATCGCAAGTTAAAATGCGTCTAATAATAATGCGATCTTTTTTTGGTAGTGCAATGAGCTGTAAACCTCTACTCGGTGTTTCGCTTGAATCTCGGTGAACTCTATTGACACTATTCAACAACTTTTGTAGATCTTATTTAATGATTATAACTGGTGTTGTATGGTATTTTTAGGAAGTCCAAGAAAATGCGATAATCGGGAAATGCTGGGACTACATTTTTGGTCGACTGGTTCTCCCGTAACCTCAATATCTCCCGCAGGGGAACGAATTGAGTGCAAACGATCTTCAAACGACAAATCTCCATTTTTAAAACAATTAAACAAATGCTGTACCGTCCGCTTATCAACTGTGGCTTTCCCTTCAATTCCACATACTTTCCTTGCTGCCATGGGTGCTCTAAACTTTTGTTTCCAATAATGTTTTAACAATACACGAATTTCATATTCATCGCACTCCATCTATTTATTATAAAAATGTACTGCGTCGCCAATAAACGAAGAGAGAATGTTTAAAAAAGTGAAGCAATTGTAATCACATCATAGAGTTAGAGAGTAGTTTTAACAGGTAACGATTTGTTAAAATTGAGGCGTAGGAATTTTAATTTTAATTTAAAAGCGTAGGAATTTAAAAGAACAAGGTAAAAACGCCTTCTAAACATTAACATTACTTAAAAAAATAAACTGTTCCAGAATACTATTCTCCAACTTAATATCAATTAAAAGAACAATAATAGAAGTTTCAGCAAGATTATATCTACGTATTCAAGAGAAGCAATATTTTGATATTTTCCAATAATATTTATCGAGATCACAACAAAAGAAATTTGTTAGATCATTTTTGTAGACATTTTTTAAAGTCAAAACTTGAGAAATAGTTACTTAAAGTCAAAACTTTTTCTTTTTAAATCTTACTTAAATCGACTCAATAAAGTGGCGAATTACGTTACTAAACTTTGAGAAGGCGTTTTTAAAAAACGGATTACATGTTGAGAAACGTTTATTCAATACATTGACAAAACAGAATCTAATACTATTACAATTTTTCAAAATTTATATGCTTTACAAAGTACCTTGACGGCGTTATGCAATAAAGCTTAACAGACAATGTTCATTAATGTAACTCCTCCGTCCTAAGAGAGAACTATGGGGATAGACCAGAGTTCGGCATGAGAAGAAAATTTTTCAAATCGTTCAAATCTTCTTCACTTGCGGTTTCCTGTTCGGGTTGATTCTTCTTTCTTATTGTTTTAATTATTAGGTATATAACGCAGGCTGTAACTAAAGATATAATAAAATTGAATAAAAATTTATACTTTGAAAATGTATAGGTAACGAGTTTATCTTCTCAGCTGACGTTTTATCTTCTTGAATAGCAATCACGACATTGTTCATTTCGTTGAGATCGATTTAATCCAAATGCTCAGGTTAACACTATCTGGGGTAAAATTTTTTGTATGAATATTTAATTTGGGTATATCAATGCTTTTATATTCAGGCACTCTAGATTTAAAAGTTTTTAGATAAAAATTCTCCATTAAAATGTCACATTCGTTATTAAGTTCGATTAGATAACTACCGTTCACAGGAAAGTTTGTAAAGTCTTTATTGTAGTTTTGTTTGACTATAACACTATACGGGGTAATCACAATCCAATGGTCGGTTTCTAATTTCTGAATTTTAACTTCTCTAATGGTAGATGGGATATATCGGCAATTATAAGTATGTAAATTGAGAGTATTTCAATAACTGGACTTCGCAAGGAGAGTTACTTGACATTGCTCTTCTTTGTAATCCTCGGCAGATAAATTCTTCTTTAATTATCTCTTGACACTTAGAGTTCGTAGGGGCATAGTTTTGCACATTTAAAAGGAGAAATTTAGATTGGGGTATTATGATTTTAAAATTTTGGTTTGAAGGTGTACGTAAGAGGTAAAGATGATAGTATTTATATTCAAGAAATTCTACAATCGGTACTTCTAATATAAAAATAATGTAGCTTTTAATTTCCCTTAAATTTAAAAAGTGGTCGGTTATATTTGTAATGTCTTAAATATATATGAAAGTCCAAAAGTCTGTTTGTATATGTGCTATGCCTAGTCGCAAGGGAAGGAGGCCAGGGTTATTGTTTAGGTTATGGAATTTGGGGGCATCTAATGTTCCTTCGGCGGTAAAAAGAGGAAACTGAAATGGGAGGTTTTTTTTAGTTCATTTATGTGAATAATTTCTTTGTGTGTTTTAAGTTTTGTAGGTTTGAGTAATTGTCCAGGAATTTCAATATGATCTCTGTCAAGTATTTGAGTAATTTCGAAAGGACCTGGGAAACGTTTATCTTTTAATTTCGTTTTTTGGGATTATGCTTGTATACGATTTGACCAATTTTGAATTCACTATTCAAGTAACCGTTAGTACTTCGTTTTTGTAAAATTTTTTCTTTGTTTTCTTTTAATTTTTCTTGCACATCTTTACAAACATGTAATTTTGTTCGATGATTATCTACATAGTCATTATAGAAAGTTTGGGGTATAAAAATTTCGTTTGGGTTTTTAGAATCCGAATGATCAAAGGTAAGTTCAAAAGGGATGAAGCTTGTAGAACTGTTTGTAGAATTATTGTGTAACCTATTATTGCGTAATCCAATAAATCATCTTCGTCGGGATAAAATTCTCGTAGTATTCTAAGATATTCAATGAAGGTTGAATGAACTCTTTCGGCTATAGAGTTGGACTCATGATGACCAGTTGAGGTGAAATGTATAATAATTTTGTGTAATGCTAAAAGTTCTTTAATAGTATCCTTATTGAATTCTGTACCTTTATCTAAAACAATTAATTGTTGTACTCCGAACGATGTGAAATATTTTATTAGAGCTTTACTTATGATAACAGCTGTTTTAGATGGAATGTGCATTGCTTGTGCGAATTTTGTGAATGCATCGGTTAAGGTTAGATAAGATTTTCCATCGTAAACAAAAACGATGTGTGTAATTTGAAATGGTTTTGATGCAGTTTCAGTTAACATTAGCGGAACATAAGGTTTTTGTCTAGCATATTTATTTTTCTGATAAATTCTGCAAGAATTAATGTAACTAGTATTTTTTTCCATATTTTTCAATAGTAATTTATTTTTGATTTTTCGAATTTCTTGAATTCTTTCGAGTTTCTTGAATTCCCCTGTGAGTGGTTTTGCTTTCGTGGTAATTTCTGAGTAAAAGGATCTGTTCTTCTTTATCTGATAACTAATTTAGTGTATTTGTTAAGTCTTGGTTGATTTGAAGAGAAATGTTTTAAATAAACTCTATTAAAATCATGATAAAAGTTGTGTTTGTTAAAATAAAGATATAATGTGTTGTTAAGATCTGTGTTATCTACTAAAAATTCGAATATAAAACGTTTATTGTCATTTTCTGGAATTTTAACTTTCGTAATCTTGTGATTTTCGTATATATCGTGAGAGATATATCTAGTTTTTGATAAAGATTTGAATATACTAAAATTTAGTGAACTTTGTTATTAATAATTATAGGGGTTTATGGTCAGTATATATGTGAAATTGTCGTCAATACAAATAGGGTTGAAAGTGTTTGCAGGCCCATACGATTGCAAGTAATTCCTTTTCAATTGTAAAGTAATTGATTTCTGAATCGTTCAGGGTTCGTGAGGCGTAAACTATAGGTTTGTCCTTTGCAACGGTACCTTGTGATAATACTTCTCCAAGGGAATAGTTACTACTACATAATCGGTTGTTAGGATCATAGGTTTGGAAAAGTCTGGCTATTGTAATATAGGGTCGTTTGCTAGAATTTCTTTACAATTTTGAAAAGAGTCTATGAATTACTTATTATGAATTATTTGCATTCCCTTTTTCAAACATTTCGTCATGGGTTTGGTAAGTTTGGCAAAATTTGGTATGAAATGGCAGTAATATCCAAGAAATCCAAGGAAACTTTTGATTTTGGTTTGGTTATTGGAAATCGGAAAGTTTTTGATTACAGAAATTTTCTCGGGATTAGGTTTTACACCTAAGTATACTATAGATTTTTGAAGGAATTTGGATTTGTAGTTAAATTTTCTCAGTCGGTTAAATACTTGTTTAACTCTCTGTATGTGTTCTTGAAGAAAAGTACTGTAAATAAGGATACCGTAAAGGTAAACAATACAGGTTTCGTCAGTCTTCCTAATATGTTGTCCATTACGCTTTAAAATGTGGATGGGGCATTCTCTTGAATTGAAAGTGACCTTGTTGGGTGCTAAAGGCAGTTTTGGGTACGTTTTCGGGGTCTACTTCGATTTGGTGGAAGCCACTAGCTTAATCCAAGGATGTAAAATAGTTAGCTCTTCCTAGTCTGTCCATGATCTCGCTTATTTTTGGGATTGGATAACAGTTTTGAATTGTTTTTTTATTTAGTTTGCGGTAATCTATTACCATTCTCCATTTTTTCTTGCCGGAAGCATCTGATCGTTTTGGTACGATCCAAATAAGTGCAGAAAACGGTCAAGTAGATTCTTCTATAATACGTTTTTTTAACATTTTTCCATTTATCTTTTCATTTCCTCTCGATGAATTTCCGGGAACTGATAAGATTTAGTGTATATTGGACTATCGTTGGTTAACTTAATATTATGTTTGATTTCGTTGGTAAAACTTAAAGGAGTACCTTCGCAATAAAAAATGTCTCTATATCAATAGCAAAGTTTTTTTAACGCGCTTTTCTTCTCTATTGCAATGATCTAGCCTTATATTTTTTAAATTTTCTTTCAATTTATTATCATTGGAATTACCTAAGTTTATTTCTGATTCTGTTACCATTTTCTCTAAAAAATTTGCTTCTAAATTCAAGGATTCAATTTTAAAAGCTTCATGAATATCCAGCTTGACAGGGTTCTCATTTGAATTTATTATTGTGGTTATTGCAAAATTATTAACTATATTTACTAATGCTTTTGGTATTTCAAGTCCATTACCTTACTTTCCTTAATCCAATATTCCAATGCCATTTTTATAATTAACTGGTAATTTTACAACTTCTTGAGTACGATCTGATATTATTAGAGAATAACTTTATTTATATATAATATTTTTATAAGCGTCTGTACCAAATATTAAAAGAATAATTGTATTAGGAGTAATAATTTGCTTTTTACTAAAGTTAACACTAGCATTTAATTGTTTTTTACGTAAACTATGCCTATTTTTCCATCAAATCCATCACAAAACTTGGAAAGATAAAATTTGTGAGACTTGTAAATTAAAAATATTGAACAATGGAATGTATAATACCTCGTCGTGATAACTAATATTATGGGGCAGTTTTGAAATTTTTCGTTAAATATGTAATTCTTTCAAAATTTATACGCTAGTTTCGGATTTATGTCATTTTGAGCTTCCTGTGTCAACTAAAAATTTTGCATTTATTTCTGGAATTTCTATAAATGGCAGATTTGTTTCTAATGCATTAACATACATTAAGTTACTTTGCTTGGGCTCATGAGAATATGAAAATCCTGAGTCTGATTATTTGATATTTCTGTGATGTGATCATCTATGTAAAAATCGTTGGAATTCGTCGGATTATCTACATAAAAATGTTCTGTTTCCTATGTATAATAATTGTTTATTTCAGCATTGTCGATATTTTCATAATAGTTTGGATTTTTCGAATAAAATTGATCATGAGAATAAGAATTATCTACAGCTTGATTAAAAAGTTCCGCAGATGTGAATTTGGGTCTTGAATGGGATTTAAGTACAGTATTTCCTGAAGAAATAAATGTCCATTGGTTCTGGTTTGAAACCTTGGGAATTATTTGGACGATTATATTGTGCATTGTTAGGATGAATATTTGGAGGTTGATTAAAATTGTGTGGTGGTTGTGAGGGTCTTTGTATCGGGTTGTAATTTTGGTTTGTGAAAAATGTTGAATTGGATAATTGTTATTTGGACACCGATTCCGTAAGACCGATTTGTAGGAGAATGTTGTGTATACCTCGGTGGGTATGATGCTAGAGGGTGGTTGAGATGACAAAAGATTTTAAAGTTAAATTATCGTAGTTCATAAGATGTAATCGTTTTTTCCTTAAGTCTAAATCTAAAGCGTTTAATTTAGAGATAATGAGGCACCTAGAATCTTAGCATCACATACCAAAATTATAAGGGGTTTCATTCTTAAATGGTTTTAGGTCAACAAGATCTTGAACTAAACAGTTAATGTCTCGTTGATCTCCAAAACTTATAAGTACTTGTCCAAATATTTCAGGTAAATGAAAAGGTAGTCCGAATACATAAGAAATATATAATAATATATATAACTAAATAATTACTTAGGATTTTAAATATGTTCAGAGCATACGTACCCCTTTTAAATCTATAATTACAATAATTTCATCAGGTGGTTTCCTGTCTTGAGCTATATCCAATAACATGAGGGAAACTGATAATTTCGAAAGTTAATATCTCGTAGATTAAAGAAGTGGATAACCTCATTTTTTTTTGTACGTACTGGAAGAACCGACAAAGGTGTAAAATGTAATAACAATGTGGGATGTTAATATTCAATTGCTAGTTTTAGAATTTTTTAATTAGTTTCAATCGTCATTTTTGCCTATAGTTTGGAGATGGCGTCTTAGATGACTGTGCTTGTTTGAAAGGCTAGTGATCAGTTGCATTTTGCGGTTGTTTAAGTGGAGCAGTTGATTGGTTAAATGAGCAGAAGGCTCATCTATTTTTGTCATAGCTTCTATTACAGCACGTCTTTTCATCCATCTTTATAAAGCCTATTTTACGAGTAGACTACTGCGCAAAAATGTTGATATCAAGAAGTACACTATGCTTTGAGTTTGGCTGAAGAGACGGTCAGCAGGATATCATCTAAAAAGATTTTTACGAGGGAGATTGTTGGAAGATTTATAAAAGAGGCTGAAGTTGAAATATTTCTATTTGCAAAAGTACGACTCAATTTACGATATGTTCATAATTTATTATTGAATAAATCTGTTCTTTAGGTCGCCGAAGCCTACAGGAAGGCTGAACTGACGTTCCTACGAGAAAGAGACGTATTTGATGGAGGCATCTTTCTAAAAATTACATTTGCAGAAAGCAAAAAACACGTTATTCGCAAATTTGTGGTCACTGCAGAATATATTGCTGATATCAATCTTGTTCCTTCTCAAAAAGTATAGAAACATTAGACCTCCTGCTGTAAAGTAAGACAAATTTTTTGTGCGATATTACACTAGACAATATGGCATACAACCCGTGGGGATAAAAAACATTCGAAAATTGCCAACAAAGATTGCTCAGTACCTGGCTCTATCTAATGCTGAAGAATACACGGGATGTTGTTTCAGACTCTCGCTAGCGTCTTTCCTGACAGGCTCAGGAGCGGACGAATGCAAGCAACACGGAGGACAGACCAAACTGAACGATCAATGCTCAAATCTTAGATCGTAAAGGTACAGGATCGGTGAATTAAAAAGCATGTGATTATTGAAAAGTGATACATTCAAATTTTCTGTTATAATCCTGAATGTATAAAATTGTAATTGGAGCTAAATACAAAATATGATTTGACGGGATGAAGATTAGAGGGTTTAAGAATATAGAACGAGAACTTGTGAAAAAACATAGAACATATCAAAAACAGACGAATGGGTAAATTTACAAACAAATAGAAACCTATAATATGACACAAAATATTTATTAAGGATAATATACTCTATCAGTTAAAAGTTTATGCCCACTCTATAGTTTGCGTGATACACAACTATAAAAAAAATACGATCAATTTTGATATTAATATTCTTTAGTACATATTTAGATTAGAATATAGTAATAATAAAACTACAGTCGTTAATTATTACATGTTTAAATTATGGACTAATAGATTTAACCCCCTTTCAATTTTATTCTTTCGGTGCACAATTTTGGCATTCTCTTAACAATTTCGACAAATAATCATCATCTATTTGGCCACCCAACTCTTTCCGGATAATCAAAAGATGTTGATGTAGAACAAGGCTTTCTGACTTTCCTGTCCAATTTGTCCAGCAACAACTCAATCGGGTTGATGTTGGGCGTATTTTTTCTATGCTTTCAAATATTAAATATTCCTTGCACAGCGTAGACGAATGCTTGGGATCGTTGTCATGTTGGAGGATAACTTTTCTGCCGATCAGGCGCCGGTCAGATCGAACTACATTTTCGTTTAATATGTTTTATAGCCTTCTTTCTTCAAAAATTCTCATACGACCCCTCGTTTCTGAGTTATAGTCTTTTAAAGTTGGGAGATAAGGAATTATATTTGAGTATATGTTCTAAATTGTACATTCGCACATTATGAATTTTGATTGGATGATTATATATGTCCATGTAGTATTATTGACGGAATAAATACTTCTACATTACTATGGTATTGCTGGAATTTTGCAGATAGAATGTTATAGTTCTGCATATCTCAGTTTAAGAACATCTGTATGTGCTACAACTATCATTTGACTTCCCCAAATTGACGTATGGTGTGTGCTGAATGGTGTTCACATTAAAAATTTGTAGATCCGTAAGGCTAGGTGAGCTCCATTTAGTTGCTTACAGTGAAATAGTGTATTTTGAAAATCGTGTGATACTTTTTTGAATGTGTCTGAAAAAATATCCTTATATTTTACAACAATGTCGTTTCAAAATATTAATATTGCTGGTGTAAAACAATCACGATCGTTTTTGTTGATACAACTCCACTGCTCATGGACTGAGAGATGACACTGAAACGAGAATTCGAATTGGCTGCCTATGGGATGTGGTTCATCTGTGGTTCATCGTTTCTATATTTCAACATGGAACAGCCAAATGAAATAAATTCGTTAATATATAAATGAACGTGCTGGGTCATTTGAAAGCGGCCCATACTAAATTTCTTACTTTGATGGCATATTATTAATTTTGTGCAATTTACAGAATGTATAGACCCAAATCATGTATAATATCCTATACCTATCCTCAACAGTTTCAGAAATACTAAGTCTTTTCAGATTTATTATAAGAGCTTGATAAGTAACACTATTAATTTCTAAATAATGTGAATAAAACAAAGAAACACGCCAATCTAGTATAGAAATATATAATAATCTTCTAACGTTACACAACACCTCATGCGTGACTGATCTAATAGCAAGCTTAACTCGATTTATCAAGTTAGCTTCAAGGGATTGAGCTTTGTATACAATACTTTGACTTATTCCTACAAAAATAATTCTAATAGGGTCAGTTCAGAAGATCGTGCGTATCCCTACTCACCGATTTAGAAAAATTTGGTTCAGGTACTGCCGGATATTGATTTGGTAAAAGGGCGGTGCTCCATCTTGCTGAAACCATATCATATTCGCAGGATTGTTGGATCAGGATATCAAAGGTGGTTTGTCAAAGGTGGCACGACATTATTTTGGAGCATTTCTAAACATTTATCTCTATTTAAGCTGAAAAATTTACTTGTGCACTTGTTCATGATATTGCGTATTCTCTCATCCCGTGAGGATTCTCATTCCATTCCATTTGTGTTCGTGTGTTATTTCCATAGTCAATCATTTGTAGTTTTGTTATTTTGTACATTTCTGTTAAAATGTCAATGTCAATTTCAATTTTTTCAAAAATTTGAATACACTTAATATTTCCGAAACAGTTGAAGATAGGTATAAGACATTCTATGTATAAATTATAATTGAGTCTAGAAGTTTCTAAGAAAATAGATAATATATGAGGGGTTGATTTGAATGAATATTTTGGTGTTGGCCACTGTTACATGACACAGCCTGATACATTACACACCCTGTTACATTTACTCTTTCTTGAAAATTGTACATTTGAAAATACAAATCGAAAAGTTCAATGATTTTTTCCAACACGCCCTCATTTATTTATTTTACAACTTATTCCATTTAGCTGGTCCAGACCATATATTGATGAAAAGAAATAATGTGATTTAACCCTGTTAATCAATCTAGTTAATTCCTTATAAGATTTAGTCATAAAAATTCTAATATCAGATTGTCTCCCAATTTCTATTGATTCAATAATGTAGATTTTGATCATATTTGTAACTGAATTCATTTAATCGTTTTATTTTTCTTCTTTTCTGAATAAGTCTTCTAACGAAGTTAGTATATTTTTAAAACGTAAAAGTAACGATATTACGGATTTTTAATGTAAATTTATATCACCGTTAGGTAGTGTAACTAGAAAACCGGTTTAAGTGTAAAATATAGCTCCCCTAAACTACTATTCTCCACCGAGCATCGAAGCGCAAGGAACCGTAGCCAAGGCGACACCACCATTTTCACGGTTAAAAAAAGGGAAGCGCTCGCTTAAAGCACTAAAAGAGATTCTACGAGTCTTGGAAGGAAGTAATCACAAGAGGAAACTCCTCTTGTAATCTCAAAAATAAGTGCAGGAATGGATAAAAAAAGTAATTCCATGAAAAAAAAATTGTATGAAAATATTTGTTTAAGCGATTATTTCTCAAGTTAAGTGAAGTTAAAAATATTAAAATTTCGTGTAAAAAAGAGCATTTTTGGACGGTTTTTTGAAAATATACAATTTACATATACTCACACAAGAGTGTGACAAATAAAGCTGGAGCCTGTCAAAAAAAATAAATTTAATTTAAATTTAGTTATCTAAGTACAAAAATAAGTGAAATAATAGTTTTATCTCGCATCTGTAACAATAATAATTATTTACGATCTCAAAACTAATCAAATATTAAATATTATAAAAAACTATATCAAACATTTTTTAAAGGAAATTGAAAGAAAATTTCAATGAATTTGATTTCATATCATTTGGATAAAAATTAAGAAAGTTATGACAAAAATAAAATTTTTCATGAAATTTTAAAAAAAAAAGTAATGAACTTTCTATGAATATAAAAATTCGAGGTAATCACTCCATAATATACTTTAATAAGTTTAAACAAGTTGTGATATTTTTGAAAACCTAGCATCTTTCGGGCGGTCGGAACGTTACTCAGGTAAGTATATCTGAGAGAATATACATACTTTACATTAGTAATTCGTTTGTTCCAAAAAAAAAATACATTCTACTGGATTTTTCTTAGTGATTTTTGAATAGTGGTTATTTTGTTTGTTAAAAATGTGTATTCCTGTACAAGCCAAAAAATATTTTGTTTGTTCTCAGATTATTTATAATATTAAAATTGTAATTATAATAAATTATGTTATTTACAAAAAACGCTATTCAAAATACTTATATGAGGATGATGTAAAAATTATAGTAATGCATAATTTTGATTGAATTTCTATGAATTAAAAAGTATAATTATAGTTTTTATTGTGTGAATTTACGAATTACATTTTCAGGATTTACCAGTTCTTTACAAAACGTACATACATTAAAATAAAATGGATAAAGCTAGTACTAGCAGCAGTACAGACGAAATATTTCGTAAGACTTACGAAACAATTTCCGACGAAAGACTTTTTAATGTAGGTTTGAAAGGAAAAGAAACCTTAAAAAAACATCTTCCAAGAGGAATGATGATTATTTACAACAATAATCGATACTGATGTTGTGACAGTATACAATACGTAGTAAGTATACAAATACTGCGAGTATCGCTGCTTCCAAACGAAAGGGTGTGCTAACTGCTCTAGTGAATCCCGTGAGAAGGAAATTAAGACGTTCGCGGGTGGAAGCAGACGGTTTGAAGGATTCTTTTGATTGGATAGAAAATTGTTGTATATGTGGGTGCAAGGCAGATATAGGAAAAAAGAGCCAGTTACGAAAGGAAGAAAATAGTTATTGTTAAATCTTCAGATTTTGAAAACAGTTTGCTAAGTATGCTTTCAGTTTGAAATGATGATGAACATCGCGAAGTTTTTAAATGTTTAAGTGGTGTTAGTGATTTAATTGCTGTAAAGACAAAATATCATCAAGAGTGTTACAACAAACTAAGTTATGAACATAAACAAAAAACAAAAAAACCACGTATTAAATTTAGTGATAAAATAGATAACGGAATGGAAGAAATTTTATAAATTTATATTTATTATATTTATATAAACTTTATACTGGCGAGTGGAGAGTGCCCATTCACTATTCCTCAATTAATAAGAATTATTGAATAATTTGATACAATTCCTCACGAAGATACTATAAAGAACCGGCTTAGAGAAAAATTTAATGATCAAGTCGTTATATCGACTAGTAAAGGAGGCATTACATACGTGTGCTTTCCGAATGATTTATATGATATATTCAAAGAACATCACAAAAAGTGAAAAATAATTTCTGAAGAAGAAGAATTGAGTTTAATTTATGCAGCTTCAGAATTAATACGTCGAAAAATGAGAAATACAGTTTTTCGGATGGAGCAATATCTCGTTAGTGATGCCATATTTACCGATATAAACGAAAATATGCCATACTACATGACTAGATTCTTAGAAAATATAATTGAAAATTACACCGTACAAGAAAAGATGGAACTCCAATAGAATTTCTTCTGCTTCTCATGTAATTATATCTGCTTAAGATCTGAGAAGTTTTTTATCGCCACCTCAACTAGCCAAAGGTGTAACTTTTTACAGAAAATTTGGATAAAATATATGATTCTAATAGCTTACGAACTTGGATTCATTTGAAGTTATTCAGAAGTAAAACTATATGAAATTTCTGCTGTTTGCCAAGTCGAAAGAATTTTCAAAAATCGATTTTCGAAAATAGTTTCTGGCAGCAGTAATTTTAATATTTGCACAATAGACGGACGTGGAATATTTCATAATCTTGGTTCAATTGAGATTATTACTCCGGCTCAAAGTTTACAAAAACTATTGCAAATCAAGCGTTTGCAGCACTCCGAAATGTCAAAAAGTTTATTAACTTTATTACAATTCGCTTGTGAAAGGTTTTGAAAGAAAGTATGAAAACCTATATGGTTTTTACATTCGATCAGGCTCTTATATATAATGGCTCGCGATATCTGTGAAGCAATAGTTTTTGACAATGTACATTTGTTCATTCTACTTGGTGGATTTCACCATATCATGTCATATCTCGGATATATTGGGTATATCATGGCAGGAAGTGGAATTAAAGAAATTTTTTCAATTATATATGCAGAAGGATGATTCGATAAAATGTTAGGTGGACCCTCATATGCACAATCAATATTATTTTGCCTCAGTAGTTAATATCTAATGACTTAAAATCAGAAAATGCTGAATTTAAAAAATTTATCAAAGAAGAGCAATTTGAGCAATATAGTTAATATTGATGTCATTAAAAAAATCCAAAATTTGAACAAATAAGTGAAACTTTGTGAAATTGGAAAAAGAGGAGAAACTTTTGAATGGTTTCTTCGTTAAACAAAATTATATCTGCTGAAAGAATGGAAAACTGGGATTCATATCTATAAGGCGTTAAATTCATGATTCTTTTTTTTAACGCACTTGGTCACTTTAATTAAGGAAAGTCTTCTAGATTATATTTACAGGATATGAGAAAATTAAAAGAAACTATGGATGTTGATGAGTATAAAAAGTTTACTTTTTTATCAGACTATCAGACTATAGAATAAACATTGATGAAAGTAATGAGTGTAGAAGGAGGTCCTTTCAAAAGAAGTGCTACTAAAAGCGTCGTGTTCAAATGGATTCTCACCATTTCCAATCGCGTTGTTTCATGATTTAGGACTAAAAATAAGAAAAAATCAGCTTTATATTCATTATTTCAGCCAGTAGATATTAATCTCAGTAAAGAAACTTCTTCTTATATTGTAATTATGACAAAATTTTTTGGGAGAATAATTCTTATATAGACACAAACTTTGGTAGTAACGTGATTGTTGTTTTTGATGCTTACAACGAAGAAAGTACAAATATTGTGGAAAGAAACGGTCGATCGTAGAAACTTGCTTCTAAAGACTACGAATTTAACAAGGAAATGTCCTCTAATGCACCAAAAGAAAAATTTTTATCTAACAATAAAAATAAGAGTAGATTTATAGAATATCTTATCAAGGATTTAAAAAATATTCTATAAAATGCGACCAATGGGATGGGGAAGCAGACGAGTTAGTATCTGAGATAGCCCTTATTGACAATTAAAAATTGACAAAGATAATAATGGCAGAAGATTTAGATATTTTAGAAATTTTGACGGCAAAAGCTGAAACAGATGAAAAAATTTATTTTTTGATTATAGGGAAAAAGAATGTACCTACGTTGGTATATAACTCTAAAAGCTTCGAAATTGATTACACACTGGGTGTGATACAACACGGTATTTTACAAGAGTAACGCACAGATTAACGAAATTTTAGAAGCCAGTTTATATTGTACTGTGTTACATTATGGATTAGCGAAAGATGTACATATATGTGAATTAAAATGTGATGACGATATGTCAGCCTTGATTGAAAAAATGCGTTATTAGCCTTTCATTGAGTCGGCGACTAGAAATAGTGCGGTGCTTTCATCCCTTGTTCCAACAGTCCATTCTCATCAGTATATAAAACGAGCTTTCCTGCAAACCCAAAAAGAAAGATTTTTGTCCAACAGTTTATTTCGACCAATAAAAATTACTTATTCTTCCAAGATAAGAATGCAGTAGTATGTTTGCAGCCTTCGGCACTTACAGCATGATCGGGATATTGGACAATTTGAACCACATATTTCTTCCTATCGTTATATTTTGGGCTTCCCTATACGCCTCTATTCTATGCCGGTTCTTCTGCGGAGCACCCTATCTATTGTAATAATAGATAAAATGATAATCTGTAAGTTTGAATAAAATTTTATTGTTAATCAAATGCTCGAGTTTATTCTATTCTCCAAACCATATCATCTATCTAATAAGTCAGTCATATTGTGATGAAGAATTTCTAAATGAATAGAGCCCTTATTCTTTATGAGCTGATTTTCGTAACTGCTCTTCGGCATTCCAAAAATACTGTTTCCTTTTAAACTGCTCTATTGTTTTTTGATGCAATTCGTATTTAGATGGGAGATCTCCACCGTATTCCTTTGGCAAGCATTTCTTTGGTATTAATTGGAACAATACTTCCTGTTCTAGGTCTGATTGATGAATGTGTATCTGAAAAAATAATTGAGTGGAAAGTTTTACCCTGTATATCATTTTCCTAGCATAATGTTCAAATAAAGGACAAATTCATGATTTTGTAGAGCACAGGTAATCAACTATTACTTACTAACCAAACATCAATCAATCCCACTTCCTAATGCGCATTAATTCCACACCGTTTCTACAATTAATTTTTCTTCTTCATCTTATGGAGTTTAGTATTAGCGTTCATAATTATCTAGCGAATTAAATAACTTACATTATTTGAATGTGTCTAAACCGGCTGTGTTAATGTATTTTGATAATTTTTCACCTTATTCTAATCTTGTCTGATTTCCCTGCCTCTTGTATTATTGTACTTGTGAACAGTATTTGTTTTTTAATAGCCTCTAGCTTGATTCAAAAGTTTTTGTTCATTGTATTTCAACCACTGCAACTCTTTGTCTACCTAGGTTGAAAATTTATTCCGAATTTTTTGTCGTCTATAAGGAGTTATGTTGATTTTTGTTCAGGTTGACTCTTTATCTTATATAACATATTTTCTTAGTTGTTAACTGACAATATTGAATCTTGTTAACTTCTTAGTCGTTATTGATCATAGTACTACTTACTTTTAATGAAATAAAGATAATTATACCTGGTGATAAATAATAAATTTTCTTGGTATTAACCATCAATTAACCATACCATTTTCATTGTACCATTCTTTTAAATGCATATTTTTTACTTCGCAAACTAACATCCATTACGTCGCATAGTGGGATATGTTCTACTACATGTTTAAAAGTGTTTCATTGAAACTCCGTTGTTTTGGTAATCAGATTTTATCGAAAATTTCTTATTAAGAAGGCTCAATTACATATTTATATCTGGCAACTTCGTAATTACGCAGAACAAGAGCAAACTTGTTTTTTTCTCAATTTTTCACAGTTTATAATTGACTTAGATGTACATGTAACTAATTAGTCTTCTTCCTTTGAAAAAACTATATATTTTGATTTCCTTATTAAGAGTTTTACGTAAATAATAATCATGGAATTAACAGTAGATTACTTAAGCGTAATTTATTTGTTTCGGGTGATGAAAGTATAATTAAATAGAGAAGAAATTATTCCAAATATTAACAGCTTGAAAGCTTTATGATTACAAGTATTATAGATTGAAATGGATTTATCCAGTTCTGTGTCTAATCATCAGGCCTTGGATATACTATCAAATAATTTTTTGAGGAGAATAAAATCTATGCTCTACTTCATAACGTACTCACCTTATTTAGAAATTCGTTCTTTACAATACTTTTAACAATTGCCATTAATTTATCAATAAAATAAGCTGAATTCAGAATATGGATACTCTTAATTTTCATGGTCATTCCTTCTTCGAGAAATTGTAGATACTTTTTCAAAACCCATACTTTGATTTTAAGAAAATGCATCAAATTAATCTAAAAATAACGGTTATATTTCAATTTTAGTCCGAAATAAATAATTTATAAATTACAATATTCAAATCGTCATTTTACAGTTTCGAGATATTTTCAACCATTTAAATCAGTAGCTGAGATAAACGGAAAAATCGCAGGAGGGCAGGGATTCGAGATTGGAAATATTTTATGATGACTAAAAATTTATTTATTAGTTTGATTGGATCTTCTATATTATATCCATTTAACTTCAAACTATATGTAGTAAGGGATTTATTGGTTTTGTTGATTTATTATAAAATGCGAGCTTAGATGTGTGATTGTACCGGTGAGCCTGAGAAATACAGGCAAAAAACGCCGTAAAATTAACACAAATATGAAGGATGTTAAGAAAGGTTCAATTTCTTATATTATATCCATAAATACGTAGATATAATAAATCTTCGTGACCCTAAAGATACCGCTAGAAGATGAACTATCCAAGTCATTTTTATTTATTCCAGTTTAGAGCGTATAATAATTTTACCTCATATCAGTACAACTTTGGGATCTTTCCTATTGTCGAGAGTTTGATTGTATTACTCTCTTAATCTAGTTTAAATATGAAGGCGGACACTGGATCTTTTTGCTTTGCTCCTAATTGAACTAGATCTGTCTTGCTATCATTTCCACTAATTTATCTGTATAACTTATGCGACATTTGAAATATCCTTTAGGTATTCAGAAAAAAACAAACAAAAAAATTTACAAACAACATAAAATTGATGTCAGTTCGTTGGTATATGTTTTATATCGTCGTTAAAATTTTTTCTGTTGTTCTCCAATCGTATTTTTATTTTGAAGATACGTTCTGCATACATTACAAACACATTATTTTTTGGATTGGCTTCCCATCCTCCAAGTCCCTTGAATTGTTCTAGAGATCTTTTTCCAAAGAAACTCTGCGTATTTTAAGTTTGCTGTCGAGATGTTGTTATATCTCAGACTTATATTTCATGACTGCTGAATTTTTCTTCTATTGTTTCTATTCTATTTGCCTCATATTATTTCTTCTAGTTTCCTTATATTTTTGCTGCGACTTTCCACTATTGTGTATTGTCTCGCTTATTTCTCTTCGTTTATTATTTGTAGATAATTTCTCTTAAACGTATTTCTTTCAAATATTCTACATCAATACATTCCTTTTCGTGATTTTGCTCAAATTACATTTTCTTTGTCACTTTTTCTATAATTGAAATACTATTTGGTATTCATTCTATTTATAAATTAGTTCTTAGCATTTATTTGTGTACCTCCTATATTTCTATATTCTTTTGGTTTTTGAAGGTTTTTATATCATTGCCTTATTTTTCTATCTTTGTTGTTTGTTTAGTTATTTTAAGCCTTAATTCATTATCATTATTTCTTTCATAATTCCTTCTCGTTATAGTTATACATTTCCTCATTTTCAACTTTGGTGTTTGCATCTTCAATTACTAATATCATATTACAGTTTGTTATTCCAACCATTCCATACTCTCAACCTTTTCTTTCCATGCAGCTTCTGAATTCTATATTTGTGTTGTTATCCTTCTTTTCTTCAGCTGTCCCTTCAACTATTGTGTGAATTTCCTGTTTTCTTTTTCTTGTTCACTCACTCTAAATCAATAAAAGTATTTTCGCAGCGATCCCTTTTGTTATTGGAGTGAAGATAATAAATAGTGGAGTGGAGAAACAAATAATAGATAAAGATAAAATCAAAGCGGTTAGCACATTACTTTTGAATAAGAAATAGTGGAAATTGTAGTTGTATTACATAATTATCCTTCCATTGAAAGCCAAAAAGATTTTTGTTGACAAGGACAAAAATAAATGTTGAAGGAATCTGAGAGTTCTTTCAATTGCCCACAATTGATGATATATATATATATATATATATATATATATATATATATATATATATATTTATATATGTATATATATATATATATATACACAAGGTGTAACTTTTTATTTCCGAGTAGATGATACCAAACTGTGGATTCTTGTAATAATAACATTTTTATTGAATCATCATATTGTAACGTTTTTCTTATTTATTGATATTATTTATATCGGTGTGGTGAATTTCTAAAAACTGTCTTTTACTCCCTTAATTTATTTAAACACTTACACTACTTATATAACTACTTTTCAAATTTATTTAAATTCACTGATTACTTTTCTATTTCGTAATGTTCATTAAGACTTTTGAAATAAATGTAGCTCTCGCTGTTAAATAACCTCGAATATATATCAGAATGGTCATTTCTAGAATTCCAAGTAGAAAAAAAAACAAATAAGTAAAAAGAGCTTCGTTCTGAGAAATAACTTAAGCCACTCGCCGCTGTTTATAAAAATCATACATTAAAGTCACTGTTCCAACAAACGATTCCGTGTAATCGCCAAATTTTAGAATTGTATTATAACCGGATTCATGGCCCATATCATGGACGAGTTGGTAATAATATCCTAGAACCTCGACAGTTAACAGTTGGATATTTTTCAATTTTCATGTATTTTTCATTACGAGGATATATTGGAAAATTCTTAGCCTACTGTAGAACCAAATAAAATTTCAATGTCAAAATATTTTATTACTCAACGTATTCTCCTCTTAATTGGATACATTTATTACAGCGAACCTGTAACGTCTCTAGACCTTTTAAAGAAAATTTTTCGATTTGCTCTGCAAACCAGACCTTTCCAGCTTTTATTACTTCCTCATTGGAACATTTACGACCTTTTAAGCTTTTTTTTGAGCGGGGAAAGAAATGATAGTCGGACGGAGCCAAATCTAGTGAATAAGGTGGGTGTTCTAGTAATTCAAACCCCAAATTACAAATTTTTTGCATGGCAACATGAGATTTGTGTGCAAGGGCATGGTCCTGCAAAAGCAAAACACCTTTGGATAGCTTTCCGCTTCTTTTCTCTTCAATTTTTTCCCATAGAGTGGTCAGTAATGTCGAATAGTAATTTCCAGTTATTGTTTTAACCTTATCCAAAAAATAAACCATGATTACTCTATGACAATCCCAAAAAACTGAAGCAAGAACTTTTTCAGCAGATTTTTGGATACGAAACTTCTTAGGTCTTGGAGAACCAGAGTGTCGCCATTCCATCGATTGTTGCTTTGTTTCTGGATCGTAGAAATATACCCAAGTCTCATCCATAGTAACAATTCGGTTTAAGAAGTCTACATCGTTTTCAAATCGAGCACAGATCGAACGCGATGCTTCTACCCTTACACGCTTTTGGTCAACATTCAAACATTTGGGGATCCATTTTGCAGAAATTTTTCTCATATCTTAGTAAATCTGCTTACCTCTTAACCCATTTAAATACAGGTACTTGATGATGGTTCGATACTCCAATTTTTCGATTATCACAATCTCAGTGGACATTTTTATTAATTTATTGCGTAACTCTGGTTTACTTTTTTGACGTTAAACTTTACACTGACACTTCTAATAAGTTATTGTTCGTTGCTATGGTAACGAAATATTTTGTTTATGCATGGAACTGGTCTACGCTAACTGGATATCACAATACATCCTCGTATTATTATCTAAACATATCAATATTTCTCCTGTAGAATGATTATTCCTCATTTCATGATTTGAATGATTTAGTAATTATTATACAGTGACATTGGGAAATGTTTCTATCGACGTTATAAAAATGTATGAATAAACATAATTAAACTATTATTTTTTGCCAGAGGGATTTTTATTTAAAAAATGACCTAACTTACCCCTTTTAGATCAAGAACTGCTATTAGACCATCTGGAGGATTTTTTTCTTGAGAAATATCGATTAACATATATGTCAACTTCAGTATAGGGATCAGTTCAAACTTTTTGTAGTTTGTATCGTGTATATGGAAATAATGAATTACAGAATTGTCATTTGTTCGTACTGGTATGCTCGACATATGTCTATAAAAATGAAATATTTTCTGAGAATTCCTACAATATGGTAATTTTAAAATGAAAAAGTAAAAAACAATTATTAATTACACAGCTTCTTGACAATTGATCTATCAGTGATCAACACGAAAAAATTTGACCGCTTTACTGTTTCGCGTTGGGAATAGTTATTTTCCTAACAAGTGCGGAAAGTGATACTTTCCCGCACGCAACTGCAGTTGTCCCGAACGACGCGGAGCGGAGTTCGGGCAAGCAGTCAAGTGCGGAAAGACACTTTACGCATTAGTTAGGAACATTATTTTTTCTACGACCGTATATACAACGACCCATTTTTCAAAAATTATTATATTCCAACAAACATAATAATATACAAAACTTTAACTAAAAACTACTAAGTATTATAAATCTTAATATTGAAAACACAATTTGTTGCATTCTGTAGACTAGTAAGAATTGCCGGTCCAATGGAGTTATTTGGTTTAATGTGGTTTAATTTAGAAGAAGATTATACTTATTCGGTCACTTCCCAGACGTTTTGAACAACTTTGACGTTTTAGTAACAATTACACTCCTGGGTTGTCATAGCAACTGCTATCAAACCCGGGTGGTTTGATAGCAGTTGCTATGACACTCCCTTGAAGAATGTACAAGGTTATATGAAAAATATCTTCTTTATTTTATATTTTCAAAAAATTAAAAATGCTACAAAAATTTTATTAAATGATTAAATTTTATTTGATGGACTATTTCGTGAATATTTATTTACCTGTAGTAACAATAGTTATAACCACCGAAGTAAAAAACTATCTAATAAGGTCAAAATATGCATAATTTTACTTTCCCGCACTAGTGCGGGAAAGTGACACTTTCAAAGCTAAAATGCGTGCGGGAAAGTGGGTTAAAACGCACGGTCGTAGAAAAATAATATTATTACTATTCAATATTTTTCTCGTGAAATATGGTATTTAATACACCTATCTATATAAATTATTAGTAATTCATTTCACCAAAGTCATTCCTTATAGTATCGTTAGGCGATATGAGGTTTATTTTTATCTTCTTTAAAAAACTTTCAAATAGTTAGATCATTTTTAAAACACACTTTTTACTTAGGACAGAAAAGTATAATTTGCACATCTTCTTTGATGTCAAGTTGTGGTAACAATATTAGAAACTACGTATTAACAACAAAAAGGCATTTTGTGTCGAATAACCTACATTTAGAAACATATATTTTGTAATTGCTTAATCAGATCATTTTGAAAATGACATCTGGTTCCCATCAATCTTGAGTTTTTACTTTATTTTTAGACGCCATTTTTATCTACTTGAATGTCAAACTCTTGAACTGCTGTACCATCTTCTTTCTTTGGTCCGTCCGAAAATCGATACAAGCATTAGCGGGATGCTGTTTTATCCAAAACTTTTCTAAAATAACTTTCCGAAGGGTACAAGGTATCTTTAAAATATGGCTTAACTGTATACTCATAGAATGAAGATAAGTTCATTTAACCCAATTGATATTTTTCGGAAACAATTAAGTAAGATAGATGATAAAATGCCAGAGAAGATAGAAAGGAGGGCAGTATTCAAAATGCAAAAATCGACATATGACAGAAATGAGTTTATGTTATTCACAAAATCATACTTAGATAGAAAGGGCGAAAAGTGGACCAGATAATATATCAGGGGTTGATTGGTTCTGTGGTTTATGAACAGAAAAAGTTGGGTAACTCGCTCAAAATATTGAACGAATAAAGGTGGCTTATCCCACAGTATCGATCGGAGAATATTTTGATAGCCTTGTCAATATCATATATCATTGGGAACATCGTTAATTATGATGAAACCCATTTGATGGACGATCTATGTAAAGTTCTTCAAAGAAGGAGACCAAAGAGCGTCAAAAATATAATGGATTTCCGTAAACGCAGTACATCAGTCATGATGTTGGGGAATACTTAGGGCTTCTACTAGCACCATTTGACAAACGCTTCGAAACATTTTCTTTGAGGAAGAATATTCACTGTTATTCAAAACGGTTGAAAAAAGATGCTCTTGTGGGTGGAAAATCGCCACTGAAATGGACATGACAATAAATGACAACAGTGAGAGCCCTGGAAATAAAGAAAACAGCAGCAGTTTTGTACATGAGCGAACAGAATTGATCGTTTATAATAAAATATTGAGAATGTAGCACATTTTCAAAGCAAGATCTGAGACACATAATATATGCATAAGTTCTTTATTAGGACAAATTACAAAAAATCATCTATAATAACTTTTGGAAGGGTTATCTGATGTTTGATATTTCCTAACGTTAAAAAATAATATTTTCAGTTTACATTTTGCGTTACCTCAGATTTCTATTAAGAAATAGCTTTAGGATAGGTTTATATGTTTCGTTTTTGATAATTTTCCAAATAAATGCAATTTAGCTGTAAATCAGAAATTTTTAAGACACATTACTTCCAAAAATGAAGGAAAACACAGTTATGAAGGCGAAAAACAATCTTTTACAAACCGATATATATATATGGGTTTATCTTTATTTAAATTCTATATCAACATCTTAGATACAAGACTGAGGTAATAAGTGAAGAATTTGTTTTTGATGGTCAAACAGCTTTTCAACAGAATAAATTTTCTGTTCCCACACCAATTTTTATACAATTTCAATGAACCAAACAGAGTGAAGTATACTCAAATATATGAAAAATCAATAGATTGTAATTTAAACCGTTTCTTTCACTTACACGATTTCCAAAGCTAATTTTATATCATTTCGTGACGGATCTCTGTTGTCATGAAGTTCAGGTGCATCTTTCTTCAAAGAATAAAAGTTTATAATTGTTTTTTTACTCAAAGCCACATCATTGTCACATGATAATAAGAAGAGTACGATTATTTCATCTTGTAATGTACGTGGTACATATTCGTCCTGTAGGCTTAGTATCCAGTTTCTTACTTCTTCTATAGCTTCTAAAAAGGGCATAAATTAGATTTGCTTGTTTACTCAGTGAATTATAAAGGTGGTTGCAAGATATCGGGAAATAACTCAATGACATTGTGATACGCGGCTAAACTCATTTTTTTAGCATCTATTTAATTTACTCACAGTTCTTTAATTCGTAATTTCTACAAACGACAAAACATCCGTATAAGTGGTACAGATACTTAAATCGGTCGAAATAAGTTGAAAGATTCAACTTTAACTGAACATCAGAATTGGAAAACTTATGAGATAGGGTCATCTTTCGGATCTAAGAAATATGGTTTTAAATAATGCAGTAAATAAATAGATAGTAGAGATATCACTCACAAGAATGTACCATAAACAAAAAATGTCTCAAGCTCTATTTAAGAACGCTGACTAGATTTCCAAATCAATCAATGATAAAACCTTAATTTTTGTTTCCTTATCGTATAAGTTTTTATCACTAAAGTGGTTATTTTTAACAATACGAGTATTGTATCATGTAATAATAGCATCAATAGCAAACAAAATTTGTATCAAAATTTAAGTAGAATATGACCCCCCTCATCATAATGAAGATTAGCTTCTTTTAGGAGTAGAAGAATTACCTTTAGTCGTTCTTCCACAAGCAATCAAATTCTCAGCTTTAAAATCATAATCCAAATTTATATCCGACATCTTCTTTCTGGAAATGTTTTCAAGATCTGTAACAAAATGAACCTTTTTAAAATTTCTTTTCAATGAAGGTATCCACATTTAGAAAAAAATCAAGAATAAATGAATATCCGTATCATGGAGACTGAATCTTTTTTAGACAAAATAAGAACAAGTTGATAAAACTCTACAAAAACTGCAAACTTGATTGGTCAATGAAGGAGTGCTAGATTCTTCTAGAAAAATGAGTTTTGAAATGTGCTTAATTACATTTTTGAATTTCAAATATCATTATTTAGTAATATTCATCTATTATAGGTGCTTTAAATGGACAGTATAAAGATGGGGAAAAATCAATTCTATTTCGCTTGATTCTTTTTTTAAATTGCAAGACAAAACATCCAATCTTCAATTAAACAAAATAGGTAACATACCGAACATTTAGGCTCACACAAATTCTTATTACGATATTTTCTAATGAATTAGTCTCTTTTAAGATCGACTCTAGTATAACAACACAAATATTTTGAAACAACTGCTGCAATAAAAGCTCTATTGTTTGTGTGATTTTTTCCTAAATCCAATCTTACGTTGATTTGTTGGATCTAAATGTTGCATATGTAACGCTTAAGGCATTTTATACTTTCATTTTCGTCGATCATAATTGTTTATTGGATTTTTCTTCTCTATTCTTGTTGATCTCAATATGTGATTGCCTTGTCAGTTGCGCTATGCTCCATCTTCTCTTATAGACCAAGAGGCGAGGAATTATAATAGACCAGGAGATGGTGACAGAAAATGGTCTCCCATGTTCTCCTGCATGCCTTTTTTATAACTAACCCTAAAATATGAAAGATAGAGAGGTTACGAGCCCTTGCGCGCTTGCACGTCATAAAGAAAATGTTTTCTCTTTGTGTAACGAATTTTAGTATTATTCCGGGACATTATATTGCATGCCTTTGTAATAAAATGTAAAAGAACAAATTTAAGCTATAATCATTGAAGGCATGCAATTCGCAACAGCCGAAGGGGCTCAAAGGGTTACGTAGAAATGAAAAAAAAAAATAGCACATTTCCGTGTTTACAAATTGCATGCCGTTGTAAAAAATTAGTTTTTTTCATCTCAAAAATACTCTATGAAAATTGGCATGCACCCCTCGTATGAGCAAGGGTGGGAAATATTAGGAAAATGTTGTGAAAATTCAATACGACTTTTCCGTGATTTCAAACTGCATGCCATACTCAATTTTTATAATTTATTGACGTTAGCAAATTTGGCATGCACAACAGGAAGTTGTAAAGTAATGGCATGCATGATGAAAATTGCAAAAAACGCTGTTGCAATTTCCCTGACTTTATTTTGCATGCCATTCGATATTTCATAAAAAAACATTATTTTAAGTTGATAGAAAAATGGAATGCGTATTACACAACCTGGCATAAAAAATTGTGCAAAAATAAAATTAAAAAAAGTTTTTTAATAAATTTAAAAATAAGGAACATTTCCCGTTTTTTTTGCATGCCTTTTTGTACATTGTCTGTAAATATTATTTTAAACTTCAATAACAAATGGCATGCATGTTTATTGATGAAAAATTACTTAAATAAACAAAAAACCGCTGCCAATACATTGATACGTGGCTTTCTTCCTAAAACTTTTTATTTGCAAAACTATACACTTGTATTAATTCACTTGTATTAAAATGGAAGATGAATCAGTGTGTAATGATACTTTCAATATCATTACACACTGATTCATCTTCCGTAGTTTCTTCAATGTCGGATTCACAATCACTGTCATCGTCATCAGTTTCATCCTCGACATCTTCAAAATTAGGTGTTCTTACTAATTCATTATCCGTATTTGTTTCTTCTGGATCTATCAAAATTAAGTAAACATTTGATTTTTAATTATCAATTTGAACAATTTTATCAATGGGGAGAAATACCTCAAGTTCCCTAGCGCGGCGCGCGAGCGCTAAATTCTATTGTTTTCAACTCACGGGATTTTTTCTACGTATATTTTCGTACCATCAGCGCGAGTTGAAAACAACATAATTTAGCGCTCCCGCGCCGCGCTAGGAGGTTTGACGTATTTTCCCCCTATTTGTTATGAAAGTATGAATAAAAAAATAAAATACCTTCAATTATTTCTTGAATATTTGAAGGTACGTCCTTGCCCTCGAACCACTGGAAGGAATACATGTCATCTTCGAGTTTCCAGCCGAATTTCAGAATATTTAGAGTTTCATTGGGCACTGGAGAAAAGGCAATTTTCCACATGTGTCCAATGTATGAAGCTCGAAGTAATTGCTGCTTGTGTTCTCGCTTACAAGGTGGTAATGTGCAAGCGTCTTTTAATTTTTGTTTGAACTCGTCCGTGGGCTCGATGTTAGTAGTATATGTCGAAAGAGAATATTTTTAATCGAGCTTCATCGAAATTCGAGCAAATTTTTACCCCATTTTTTACTGTAGCGTACATTTTGCAGACAAAATCTTCGAGCGTGTCAAAAGCATTTTCATACTTGCCGCTTCGTGGATCTTGTAAAGATGTAAATGCTTTTTGATATTGTTCATTTTCTGAGTACAGCGCCCACGGTTTTCTTTTCCCCTTTTGATAAAATGCTGGGTTGTAATCGCAGCCCGTTAATGCGTGGAACGCTGGTAAACCAGAGCATTTGACGCTTCCCAATGTATCATAAATTTTATTGATATTTATGTACCGCCGAATGTTGCCCGTACCATACAACATCCAAATCGTGAGGGGCGCTGACAATTGTTCCATGATTTCAAGAACTATGACGAGAATATCTGTGACAGAACATTTAAAAACAACTTCTTTTGGTTCTTGAAGTTGACACAAGAACACAAAATATACGATGTCACAACACTTGTACAGTAGTAACAAATGGACTGCGTTGTTGTATATTATTAGATCTCTTGTAATATATAATATATTATATAGAATATTATGAATCTTTGATACTGGCGGTTATTTGCTTTCAACTGCGTATCTACATGGACACTGAGGCCAAGAGGAAAAAAAAGTGTAGCATATACTTTAGACTAGAAGCGACCCCTTATAACATTTTGCAAAGGCGGCATTTCGAGCCCGGGAATTATAAATTATAACAATTGAAAAATTTTAATTTTCAATTTTTTTTCTGGTGAACTATAGATATATGAAATACACATGCTATTTTCGTCATAAAGTTAAAATAATATTATTTTATAAAATACAAAATTGCATCTAAATTAAAAACACGGAAATGTTTCGCATATTTTATGAAACTTTCATTATCATTAAAAATACGATGGTGTTATTTAATACGCATGCCATTTTCGATATATACTTAAAATAATATGTTTTTATGAAATACAAAACGGCATGCAAATAAAAAACACTGAAATGTTTATTAAATTTTTTGCAACTTTTGTTATTATTTATAATATAATGATCATGTGCAACATGCATGCCATTTGTATTTGAGAATTATTTGGTCATAAAATTAATATTTATCTTTATTAGAAGTAGTTTGAAATCACGAAAATGTCGTATTGAATTTTCAGAACATTTTCCTAATATTTCCCACCTTTGGTCATACGAGAGTTGCATGCCAATTTTCGTAGAGTATTTTTGAGATGAAAAAAACTAATTTCTTACAACGGCATGCAATTTGTAAACACGGAAATGTGCTATTTTTTTTTCATTTCTACGTAACCCTTTGAGCCCCGTCGGCTGTTGCGAATTGCATGCCTTCAATGATTATAGCTTAAATTTGTTCCAACTACATTTTATTACAAATGCATGCAATATAATGTCACGGAATAATACTATAATTCGTTACACAAAGAGAAGCCATTTTCATTATGACGTGCAAGCGCGCAAGGGCTCGTAACCCCTCTATCTTTCATATTTTAGGGTTAGTTATCAATTCTTAAAAAGGCATGCTCTATTATAATTCCTCGCCCCACATAGCCTTAGCTTCTTTTACTAGGTTCTCTACATTGCGTCTTTGTAAATTTCATAATCTCCATAATTTTCAGTAATGTTGAGGTATCTCTACTATAACCTTTTTTATTTTTTTTTTCAAACTTCCCGATGCTTTCATTCGCTTCTTCTACTTCTTCTGGTTCTTATTCTCCATTCACAATTTGGAATTGAAAAATGAATTCGCTTTTGAAGAATTTTATCTACTTACTATAAAAGGGAGAAAGTACTAGATTTTAGCTTGAGGTTGAGCTGCGTGAGAAAGAGAAAAAACCGAAAGTACTGTTTTTCCTGTATAATTATATAATTTTTTCTGTGACGGAAAAATTGGTGTTTCAATATTGAACAATAATATTACAATATTCAAGTCAGATAATTAACGATGTGAAATTTGAAATCAGTAGGCTGTGTTGTACTTATAGTGACCTGCGTTGTTAAGGAAACTTTTAAAGTAATCAAATAGCTGTCAATGTAATTTTGTGATTATATTTAACAATCATGAACTTAGCGGTTGTTGAGAAGTTATTTTCAATACTATAAAGTAAAAAATGTCTGATACTGGGTTTTCTTTGACTAACCGGAATTAGTAGAAGTAGCCTAAGTGGTGTCATAAAAATCATTGCCAGCTAAATAGCGGGAAATTCAAGAAATCGTGTATTCAAGATTCATGAAATATAAAAAAAGATAAAAAACATGCAGTTATTTCTCGGATACGACAAAATCCATCAAAAGTGTGTTACGAACCAATAATAATACAAAATATTTCAAATTAATTATATTTCTAAAAAAAATTCCCAAGCCCATGAAAACTGTGATTTTTACAAGTAGATAAATTAGTGATTTTTCAAATAATGTTGCAGATGGAGTTTATTTGAGGATCAAGGTTGTTGTATTTGGGATTGTCGAATTTGTGAAATCAGGTAACTTTAGATGATATTGAAAATTCGGGAACAGTATTAATTGTGAAACTTAAGGAAACGAAAAATGATGTGAACAAGAGAAAAATTTTACCGAATGCACATAGCCCTTCGTCTAGTAGCAGCAAGGATCACCGCCTGTTTTATGAATATAACAATGGAAAATGTGTCAATAGGGTTGTGAGTGAAAACCAGTTTTATAAGAGCAGTAGTTAATTTTCTTAGCTTGAAAATGCTAACTTTTTTACAGGTCATTAATTCCGAAGAAACATGACGGTTAGGAGGCATCAACATAGCCGTTGAATAGGTAGCACTCAAAACAGAAATAGATATAGTGTTTAGACATGTAGTAGTGGTGAAATAACACCAGATTTGCTAACAAGTACATCAACGGGAGTTGTGATGGTAGGAAGATATATGTCATTTCAACACAACAACAAAAAATACGAATACTGTACCGAATAGTTTAAGGAACGTGTCATACATGCAATGCACATTAAATAGTTATGCTTTTGATATAAAGTGCGTGTAACCTTAATTTTTTAATAAAATATTCTTAAATTAAATATCTACCTTTGCTGATGTCTTTACTCAAAATCAGGGAAAAAAGAACTCATTTTTTCTCGGGGAAAAATGTTATTTCAAAAATTGACATTTTGTCAACAGAGATATGACAAATTTGATTATATCACATTGTATATAGTTATTACGTGTTGAATGGTTCACAGAATGGATCGTTATGAAACACATTAAAACTAATGACAAAGAATCCAGATAGAACGGCAATACTTGAATGACGACGATAACGTCGTTTCCAAATCAAAGGTACAGATGATAACATGTCGGGGTCGCTCTTCTCCACAGAAGAGTTTTTATATTGATTGTGTCCAGTGCTGCCGTCCAAAAAAAAAAAAATTAAAAATTTTAGGGGACTTCATTGGCCATATTGCGTAAGGAGCAAATAAATATAACTTCATATTTGAAGTTTTGAATTTTAAAATCAATAAGAAATGCTTATGTTGTTTTCTAAGAGTGGAAAAGGATTATATGTGCTTTTTGGAATTTCTGCCATTTTAAAAGAATGTGGTGAAAAATGTAGACCATAAGATAGAGTTATTTCCTCAATTCTCTTTATGTTAATACCGCTTAGTCGGTTCTGCAAAAACAAATATTTCATCCAGACGTTTTGGTAGCGATACTGGAGAGGAAAGGGACAGTAAAGTACACGGAAATGGAGTTTGCTTCTTTTTTTAGCCCATTGCATATCAGCCACTGTTACCATGACTAATGGTATTCGCTATAACGCATATTTCCATAAAAATATCGAAAATCGTCCAAACAAACCGTTATAAAAGCAAAACACTTACACACCGAACTACACGTTTTTATACGCAAATTAACCAAGGTTTGCAATGTCATAAGTCACATGACATTAAACTATCAATTGGAAATTACTTGTAATTGTAAATTTAACACGGAGGAGAACAACTGAAAAGACAAATTCATAAACTCATCGAGACAATCTGGAAACAAAACAAGATCTCAGAGGAGGGAAATACTGATTTAATTATACCAATACACAAAAAAGGCGATAAAGAGGACACTGTAAAAACTATGAAGTCATATCTGGGAATACTAACCGAAAAAATAACAAGGCAATTCAATCTCTCCAATTTTGTTTGATATGATGTTAGAAAACAATGGGAAAGCAAAATTAAATAATAAAAATATTATAAGTTGTAACATACGCAGTAGATGTAATAATATTGGCTAATACAAGAGAAGAGCTAATAAAGGCAATCAATAAACTGGAAACAGAAGTAGGTGAAGTTGGTCTAGATATAACCAAGAAACAATCACGTACATGAAGATAGCAAGGTAAGACGAAAGAGGAACGAGCACATAATACGTATTTGAAACTGTAACCTCGTTCAATTAGCTAGTAGTAACAATAGGACACAAGTCTAAAAAAAAAGAGAGAGAGAATACAAAAAGGATATCGAACATTTGGAAGAAATGAAAAGTCAATCAAAAGAAAGAATATTAGTAAAAAGAATAAAATGAAAATATATAAGATCAGTGATTGCTTACTCCGTTGAAAATATAGTCAAAAATAGAAAAAAGAAGATCTGTAGATAATCGATAGAAAAATATTGAAAACTATACTCTGACCAAATATTACAGAAGATAGAAAAAGAAAACTAATATAATAAGGTATATAGAAGCACAAAGACTAAATTGGCAAGACACATCATGAGAAGGAAACCTTCAGAAATGGTTAGAAGGGAAACTGGATAGCTCAACAGCCAAGAAGCAGAGGCCAAGAAATACCTGGAGATACCAAATCGAAGAAGATACCAGAATCCTAGAAATAGTAGACCGGAAAGCAACATGCAGAACAACAGAAAAAAAAATTAAAAAGCTGCCAAACGAAGCCAAGACAAACAAAACACTATAACAAAAAGAACAAGGGGAGTTATTCACCCCAATAAAGTGATTTTTAGGCGCACAAATCTCCAGCCATTATTCAAAAGATTGAACAGCATAGTGATGATGATGGTAAAGGCTTCTTTTTGCACTTTGAAGTGTCTTGATGTTCTATGGTCTAGAAGATCTTGTAATCGTATTTCTATTATACTTTCAGCTATGGTTATGTTCGTAGATTCTAGTTAGCATAGAATGTTCGTTTCTTTTAATATTGACCTTGTGATCTTTTGCACGCAATATGATTTTTTATTATACTGTGTTTTAGAGGAATTTAATAATAAAAAGCTTTTCCAGGTTTGTTTGTTGATGTTTAGCAACCCAAGACTTCTGTATTTTGGTAGATCTTGAAAAAGTTAATTGCAATGCTCTACGCATTAAGTTTGCAGCATTATTTTGCCTCGTACAACGTATTCAATTTCTATTGCAAAAAAGTTTTTTCGGATGTATGTCTTTTTGTTTCTCCGTTTTCTTGTGTGTAGTCACTAATTTCTACAAATTCAACTGAGGGTCTTCTCCGTCCACTTATACTTCCCCTTGAAATACGGTGTTAGAAAGGTAAAGCAATTGGTAAGTCAGACTTCAATTTTATTTAAAAATGTCTTCTCACATTGTTCACTTTAACGGAAAATTACGGCAAATAATTTTCATAGAACGTCGAATTTCGTAAAGATATACTTCCAGTGAATTTTGTCCGTTTTGAAAAAGGGATATGAGAAACAACTTGAACATTTTTTGATCTCATGTCAACATTTTCTTTGATTTTATCATTCTATATATGGAATACAATATACTTAGCAAGTGTGACGAATTTGGAGACCCAATATTTCACATCATAAGTGATATAAAATAGTCTTAAAATTTTTGTTATCATTATCAAAACTAATACCTGATTTGAAACATACGACATCAAAATCAAATTTCCAACTTATCTTAACATCACAATGACACCTGTCAAACCGATTGTCACAATTGAATTTTTATAACTTACTCGTCAAATGTATAAAAGCAACTGATAGAATGATTATGAACAATTAATAAATGTTTATAAAACAAATTTCAATGGAATTTTTTTATGAATACAAAATATTGTTTGTTATATTTGAAATAAAATTTTCTTTGAAAGCGGTAAAAAGCAGCAGCTGTATTTTTTCTGTTAAAAATATATTGCAACAACAACGGTTTGTTTATCTACTGTCAACATGACGAAAACCTCCACAGTGATTTAATATAAAGATTCCAGGACATCTTGAAATTGGAAATACCAGACTGGGTTGAATACTTTTCCAATTGTCAACTAAGCAATATTACTTAAGCTGGAAGAAAAGCTGTCAAAAAACGAGGAAATAAAAATCAAATTCATCAATATCTACCCAAAAATTTCGCATTCGCCAAACTTTAGACTCTTCCGTCTTTAGTTCTAATACAAATATAAGTTCTGTTACTTGCTTATGCAATGAAAATTATTCTTTTTCAGTAAATATTAACTTTCCACGACATAAAAACTGTGCCAATGTTTTTAAGAAATGAGAAAATTATTTTTATTTATAGAAACCGCGTTTATAGACAATGAAGAAGTGAATAACTGGCAAATAATGATAATGGACAATACATTATGAGAGTTTGAGAAGAAGAAAAAACATGAAAGAGCTGAACTGGAAGAATTTTGATTTCCCCCGGAAAACAAAGGGTCACTGAAGCATTTGGAATTTTATTTATGATTAAAATTTGATAACGAATCAATAAATTAACGATTATAAATTTAACAGAATTCTTGTTAAAGAAAGTAACGTTTTTAATTTAAGATGAATGAGGACTGAGATAAAATAAGCACGCCATTGGAAACTATGTTTTATTTTTCTTTGTTAATGACGTTTTATTTACACAGACGATTTTCCAACACGAAGACTTGAATGACTGATTATTAGATATTTATTCTTTGAGTTGCTTAAAAGTCAGTATTGAGATTGTTCGTTTCTATGATGGTAATCATATTCCTTCGATTTTTATTTTAATCAAATTTTATTTGAACCGTCAAAACAAAACGTATGGATGGCAAAAAGGTATACGTTCTGGTAGAACAAGTGGCATAGGGTTTTTTATCATAAAAAAAAATAATAGCGTCTCAGATCGGGGAGCCAGTCTAAGTCTACGACTATCCAATTTATATGAGTTTACTTTCCAGTAATAACTCAATAGAAGAATTTAACAATGAAATTACTCAAGCAGTAGACGGTGACCTTCAATGCCAAGGTAAGGAAGAAACATAACCACGAACGGGGTATATATAATATCACTCAATAAGTCGTGTGACTGACAACCAGATGGCACTGTCACTGTCAAATCCATATGACGCTTATGAAGTACCAAATTTCGAAAGACTAACTAAAATTTCATGACATTTCGATAAGTTAGAAAAAAGTGATAGCCATTTAAGTGATGTTACTTTTGTTATTTTCAAAACAATGGATTCAAAACAATTTCGTTTGTTAATTTATCATTGTTTTTTGATAAAAAATACTGTAAAAGCTCAGTAATGGCCTCAAACGTGTTATCCGAACTCTTTTCCATAGAAAGGATTCATTTATCGTACAGACAGCGATGATGGTCGTCCATTTGACGGGGTTATTCCAGAAAACATCAAAAAGTTCACAAATTTGTTATATCTAATCATAAATTGAAATTGCAAGAGATATTTGAGGTCGTAAAGATATCAGAAGGCAGCTTGTTATGCATGAACATTTGACCATGAGAACCCAGTATCGTCGTATAAAAAGACTATTGTTTAAAAGATTCGGACATTAATTAATTAAGTATTCATTATCGTTCATTACGTTCTAGGGTTAAGTTGAATAATTACGTTTGTAAACTTTCAATTAGAAGGTAATAAAATTTTTTTATGATAAAACGGACCTCAAAGGCCTTATAAGTTAATAGGCGCAGTCAGTAGGATATTCGGGTGTTTACGTGAAACGATTGACCGGATATCGAACACACAAAAAGAGTGTATTGTTTGTGATAGTGTAGTGCTGGTGGCTTCTTTCACTTCAAGAAATCAACTGTCCATGGAGAAACCAATCCAGTTCGATCAATGAGGCACCGACATTTGGAACCAAAATTAGATCAATTGAAATATTACATATTACGTTGCTTAATTTTAAATCCGAAAATGAAAATATAATTTCATATAATAGCATACATCAAATCAATATGGCTATGAATTTTAAGCATTCGACGGTAACCCGAATAAATTAAATAGATTTTAGGCGTCTGTGAAAGCCTTGTTAAACTTTTTACAATAGAGATAACCCAAATAATTTTCATAACGTTTATTGCTTCAATCAATCGTCAATAAACTAACAGGAAATGCTGGAACATTTGCAAATATTCAAAATGCACAAACTTGGGATGAGCTTAAAGGATGTTTTGAGACGAAATTTTACCGATCAACGGAATGAAACGTGTTTAAATAGAGATTTAGTTGTTTTAAGACAATTTCCAAATGAAAAAAAAAATATGTTTAAAATTTGCTGGGCATTTATGTTGATATTGACGGCGAAATTTTAGTTTCAAAAACATTGAACAAAAATTTATACAATGATTTAGCACTTCCTTTGCGGAATAAAAGGACCACTAGGGACTACAATACGTTGCATGAGGCCAGGAACTTTAACTGAGGCTCTGCAATTTGTTCTAGAAGAAGAAAACACGCGATATTTTTAAAACGTAACAACTAAAAATTCCCAAAGGTCCAATAATTTTAAAAATAGGTTTAATATAAATAGTAATTTTAATCCTAACTACTCAAACAGAAATTTTAATAATAGTAACAATAACAGAAATTTTGGTAATTTCGTTACCAATCAAAATTATACTAATAATCAGATTCCTACCGGACCAATCCCGGACCTAGACAGGAAGATTTTAACAAATTCCCAAGTCTTTCGAAAACCTTCTCCGAGAAATGTATTCAAACCAAACCCCAATAGATCATTCCCAAAACCGACTCCTATGAGTATTAATTCGCGCTTCACAGGCCCTAATTATCAACAAAGCTTTAAGCATAGACATAATCACAATAATAATAATAATAATACAGTTCAAGATGGCCCATCTGGTTAAAGGCCACAGCCGAAACATACTGCACAAGAATTGTATAACGTCGAGATCGAACAAATATTATACCGTAATAACAGAGAAAGTGAGATTTCTTCAGAGCATGAATACTTTTACGATGATAAAAATGTTTTAAATTTTCCTATTTCCGCCAGTCAAGAGAAAATAACTTAGGCCCCTTGACTATTTCCCTTAATACGGTAGAATGTGGTGAACTTGCTTATATTTTATTCCCAGAAAACAACGTTAAACTATTGATGCACTCTGGTTCTACAAATCTTTTATCGACCCAATTATTGCCTAAAAATTATTTCCAAATTTAATAAAACACTACCCTTTCACAGTCTCCACCATTTTTCAAAAATCTAGCCACACACGGTGTAGAAATACCAGCTTCTAAAATTTTTAAATTAAAAGAACCACAAAACTTGGGATTTTATTTATCAAGCCGCATCATATTTTCTACGGGTTAATTGGAATTAATAACTAAAAAATTTTAAAAGCTAACCTTGATTTTGAAAAGGGATTTTTGGTACCGCCTACTACTAGAGTTAAATTAAATTTTCAAAAGATAAACAATAAAAAATACACATGTGATTAATGTTGAACCTCGCGTCAATGAAGATAAAACGTTTGCATAAAACGATGAAATAATAATCTCTTATAAAAAAACACACAACTGCGAGATTTCTGAGAGTTTAACAATTACAAGAAGTGAACGTGCTCTTATTAAGTAACTCAACCAAACCATTATCCTTAAATTTCTCGGAACCTCTGCAAGTTAAAAGATTTGATAACAATTCTTTACTTGAAGGTAATATTAATAATTTTTATGATTATCCTAAAGAAACATTGGATGATAACTGATAATTTAAATAACGAAAAGAAAAATTCAATTTTAGAAGTATATCAAAAATTTTCGGATATTTTTCATAATATTAAGCTTTATTAATAAGATTAAACACAATATAAGAGCTACCGACGAGATACCGGATAATTCAAAAATTTATTGCTATACGATTGTTCACCGGAAAGAGGTAAACGAACAAATAGGAAAGATGTCAATACAAAACATTTCGAACCAGTAACTCGGCCTGGTTTAGTCCTATTTAGATAGGACATGAAGCATCTAATAACCAAACCGGCGAAGTAAGTAGTTATACTTAATATTACATAATTGCTAGACAAACTTGGCAAATGCCAAAATTTTAATACTCTGAATTTTGTGAGCGGGTTTCAGCAAATCCGATTTTGCGAAAGTGATACAGAAAAAGGAGCCTTTAATACAGAAATTGGCCATTATGAATTCTTGCGGATGCCATTTGGGCTCAAAAATGTACCCGCTACATTTCAGCGAGTGATGGATAACTTCCTCAGAGAAATTCAAAACGAGAACTGCTTAGTGTACTTAGATAACATCATAATATTTTCAACATCATCATATTTTCAACATCCCTTCAGGAACACATGAGGAGATTAAGAGCGGTTTTTAAAAGGTTAAGAGACGCTAATTTCAAAATTCAGTTCAATAAATCAGAATTCCTTGAAAAGAAATGGCCTACCTTGATCACGTGGTCACTACCGTCGAAGTCGGCCAAATGCAGACAAAATAAGAGCCATAAAAAATGTCCGTGTTGCCTACTACTACTAAACAAATAAAGGGATCCATTGGTCTGTTTGGGTATTACGGTCCACAAATAATTTTTCTAAGATAAACAAACCTTTTACTAAATGTCTAAAGAAAGGTGCAATAATTGAAAATAACTCAAAATTTATAGAATGCTTCGAAAAGTGTAAACATATTCAAACAAACGAACCAATATTGCGATTCCCGGATTTCGAAAAACCTTTCAATTAAACAACTAGCTTACACCCAACGCTAGCAACGTAGCGTTGGGTGCAATCCTGTCTCAGGGCCCCATGGTAAAAATCTACCAGTTTCGTAAGCCTCTTGTATGCAAAACGACTCCCAAAGAAATTATAGTTCCATTGAAAAGCAATTATTATGTATAGTATGGGCGAGCAAATATTCTAGGCCGTATCTCTACGAAAGTAATTTCTTTATCGTAACAGATCATAAACCTTTCGAGTATTTGTTTTCCTTAAAGGATTACAGTTCAAAACTAGATGAATTAGACTACTCTATAATTTATAAAAGGCCCCCTAAAACCTAACCTAAACATTCCAGATATTACCGAAACTTAAAAACTGAATCAAACCTTACAAACAAATCCCAGGCCACCAATGCCTGACCTAGACCATATTTCAATTTTTGTCCATTCCTACCCTGACCAAGAACAATGACGGTCAAACAATTCAATCAAACGCAGAAGATCCTATAATAGGGATACCTATGAGTAATTCTCCCGTAAACCACGGACAAAATCAAGTAATTATCTAATGTGTCTCCAATCACCAGCCAAACCAATAATCGAAATCTTATTTGAGTGGATACAAAGAATTGCTGTCCAAATTTTGGAAAACAATTTTGAACAAGCCATAACAAATTTCGTAATAGATTACATAGCTCCTAACGTACAATACTACCTATATTTAGTAAACGCCAGTATTTTTGAACCAATTTGTGAAGTAATAATAAAATATTTTAAATGACCTTCTCTCAAATTTCAAAAATGTAATTTTCAATTAGCCGATGTAACTAAAAAGGCGGAAATTCTTGAAACATTTAAAGCTTCCCATGAAGAAAAGACTAACCATGGTGGAATAGACGAATAGAAAATCAAGTTAAAAACATCTATTACGTACTGGCCAAATTTAAAAGAATCAATACGAAGTTATATCAACGATTGCGAAATTTGCCATCCTGTCAAAGTCCAAATGAATATTACCCCCACTGCTGTAGTATCTTTTGAAATTATCTAAATCGATACTTATACTGCCGGAGCGGAGATATTTCTAACAATCATTGATACATTTGCTCAAGCCCATCGCTTAACAACATTAGATTCCTCAGATATTGCGAATATCTGAGAGAATTATTAGAGTTCCATAAAATAAAAGTACATTTTTGTATCCCTTATAATCCACAATCAAACTCTGTAGTCGAAAAGATACATTCTACCTTTAACGAACATATTAGGTTACTAAACACTCGAGGTTTCAGAAAAACACCAATACGAATGAAGATGAAATATGCCCTTTTGGCTTATAACCATAAAATCCATGAAACAAAATTAAAATCGATAGATGCAATGAATGGTCACAGGAAAACCGAAAAACCTTTTGGCTTAAAAATGGATATGCTACTAACATTTTATAGAAAACTACAAAGAAATGGTACGTGAAATGTAAGCAAATATAAATGAAAACCTGATGAAACAAAAATAAAAAGTTATCGGAAAAATGTCCCATCAGAGACAAAATACCGCTAATAAATATGATAATCCAACAGAAATATCAGCCGTAAGATGGCAAAGTGGTAGCTACCTGCCTCCCTCAGAAAACTAGATAACAACTTTGCATTACTACCCCTTAAATTAGATTTAGCAAAAATCGAAGAATATTCCTACAAAACTGTACATTTTTATGACTTGAATCCAAAAGATGACTAATCAATGGGCTCGATATTTAATAGTATTACAGGTAATTTAGATGCCTCAGACGGTGAGAGATAAGAAAATTTAACAGATAACCTTCAAAAAAATCAAGAACAATTAGAATCTAAGCTCTACTTATAAATTTCACTGTCTTGTTTTGGTCTGTTAACACAATGAAAGCTTTTAATGCGACTTATAGTGAAAGACTACTAGATTCAAAAATAAAACAAATTATTAACACAGTTGTTAATAAGGAAAACTTGCTATACATTAAAGATACGATAAATCAAACATGTATGAAGTAATCCTTTCAATTTTGAAAGATTTAAAGAATTGTTTGACTTTCCTAAAATTGAAATCATACACCCTAGTATAATGAAATCGTATGATTTCTTTTTAACTCTGAAATCAATTGAAAATACATTACCTAAATCACAACCTCCTTTCGAAATTATTTTATAAAATACACGACTATACGAGTCTATAACAAAAATAGAATGCTACATCTATAAAAATAAAATAACTTCTGTTTTTTACGTTCCCATAACTTATCCTGATATTTTTAATATTTATCATCACTACCAGTTCCTTACAAAGGTCAGCTCAAGGCAATCATTCCGCGAGTTAAATTCATGCTAAAAAGTCCGTTACATTTTATATTTAAAAATAACGTTTGTATTAAGACAATTTCACTACTGCAATAAACAAGAAATAGAAGAAATTATTAGCTACACGCCCTGCGAGCTTTTTGTGTTGGATATGAATTGAATGATTAGTGCAAGTAACTTATCATTATGAAAACTAAAATTAGAACAACTGGGAAACATCAATAATTGGATAGTTGTGATTCTACGCGAGACCATAAGAAGTGAGAAAGCTGAAAGGAACCTTCTAAATCGAAATCACTGTGTATGTCAAATCCAATCAGAAACACAGACGCTAGCAAATGAGGAAACCACGGCGAATAGCCAACCAATAATTCTCCCCGACATCCAAATCACGAACGATATACCACCACTAGCTCTGAAACCGGGGGTACCGTCAGAAGACATCAAGCTCGATCAACTCCCGGACATCCTATACCAAGCGACAGACAATTACCCCTTTCATTGGACAACCGGAATAATCCACTCACCCAACTTGTGGACCATAGAGATTTACGCCATGGTAGCAGTAGCAATCGCAGCCTTTACCTATAAGAAGTTCCACATCAGGAAAAAGACAACATCCTAAGCTCCTGTGGTTCCATCACCATCGATTCAACTCCCTTGCCTCTTGAGTTGAAACTTCAGCGGGAGGAGTTACCAGGATGTATTGAAAAATTCTTAGCCTACTATAGAACCAGAAACAGAATTTCAATGTCAAAATGTTTTATTTTTCAACATATTCTCCTCTTAATTAAAAACATTTATTATTGCGAACCTGCAAATCACCTAAATCACGAATTTTTTGAATGGCAACATGAGATTTGTGTGCAGAGTGTTGCCATTTATCATCCATAGTAACGGTTTAAGAAGTCTACATCGTTTTCAAATCGAGCAATTTTTCTTTTGTCCAAATTGACGTGAACTATATGATGAATGCGAATATTCAGTGCCTCAGATATCCGTTTTAGCCCAATTCGACGGTCTGATAAAATCATGTCATGAACTGTATCGATATTTTCGACACAAAAACATGCCTTCCCGATCGGTCATCATCTTCAATGGAAAATTTACCTCTTTTGAAGCTTGCAGTCCAATTTTTTAAGGTCGCAAACGAAGGACATTAGTCACCAAGGGTATTAAGTATATCTTCGTAAATCTGCTTACCTCTTAACCCTTTTAAATGCAGGTACGTGATGATGGCTCGATACTTCAATTTCTCGATTTTCACATTTTCGATGGAGATCTTTTTTCTTTTAATTTATTGCGTAACTCTGATTTACTTTTTTGACGTTAAACTTTACACTGACACTTCTAATAAGTTATTGTTCGTTATGGTAACGGAATATTTTGTTTATGCATGGAACTGGTCTAGGCCAACTAGATATCAATACATCCTCGTATCTCAACCTTCTTGATGACGCAGGAGAAAATAAGCGAAGACACGAGCTTTGCAGTATCGACGTAGAAAAAGACTATTGTTCGAAAGATTCTGACTTATTAATTAAGTATTCGTTATTGATCATTCCGTTCTAGAGTTTCTTAGTTAATCACACGACTTATTGAGTGATGAATATAAACTCGTGGCCATAAATAACGCACCATCCTTTATTTCAATATGAAAACCTAAAATAATAATCTTTTGGGTTTCTTTTTTTTTCTATCACAAAAAGTTGAAGTGTTTTAAATGTTAAAATATAGCGATAAAATATAGCAAAATTTCTTATCAGCAAATAACTTTTTTGCGGTTTTTTAAAATTTCAATTTTATGCATCTTTTAATGTTTCTTTCATTCTATTGTCGTACCAACTTGTGGACAGCAGTAATTTAAGTCAATCAAGGTGTGTTAAAGTCGAGACTAGTTAGAGAAAAAAATGAATAGAGTTAGGCAGTTAAGTAACGCGAAGCTGAAAGAATAGCCGAGTAAGTTAGACAGGGCCAAAGTTATCGTGAAGTGGCAAATCTGTTTGGCATACACGACACAACCATTGGCAGATTGATGCAAAGATTTAGAGAGGCCGGTTCACATTCTAGGAGGTCTGGACAAGGACGTCCTTCAGTTTTAACTCTTCGAGATGACCGTTTTTTGCAATTAAATTCTTTAAGAAATCGGTCAATGACTAGTATCGAGTCCGAAATGTAAATAACTCTGATAGATCAATAAGACGACACCTTCAGAATGCTGGTCTACACAACAGAAGAGCTCTTCAGGCACCTTTGTTAACCAGACAGCATCGTGTTGCTAGACTAAGATTTGCAAGTCAACATTTAGATTGGAATTGGAATAGATGCCCATATAGCAGTCGTCCATATATTAAATAAGGAAAGAAATAAGCGAAAAAAACGTTCTTCTATTGACGGTTTCATATGATCTGTGTTTGTGACAACGATCTGTGCTTAAATATATTTGCACGTGTTTTGTTAAAGTTATTGTCAGGCCTGTGCATTGGAATATGAGAAGTTCAGGATGATTTTCAACGCCATCTATGTTATCGGTTTACATCTAAAAGCTTACTTTTTAGTGTTTTTGAATTTTTGAATGTTTGTCAATCTGGATTCTGAAACTAAGTTGCAATCATGCATCGAGAAACAACCAAGATTATTGAATTAACAACGTTCATCTCGCAAACGTGGATAAAATCTTTGCAAAAGTGTTTGATATTGTTACTCACTTACTTATTGTCTATCAATGAAGATATGGTATGTAGCTTTCAATAAATCAAAGTTTATTTTCTCAATTAAATACAGCAGATTGAATATTTCAATAAAATGTGCTACAAGCTGCAGGTTCCCAAAGGACATAAAGCAGACTTGTGTGACAGAATTTCTAGAATTAGTGATTCTTAGAAGGAGTTGGTGGATATACAAATTGCTATTGCAAAACAAGAAATGCTCTATTTGGAAGAAAAGTAAGTCTTAGAAAGGCAGAGGGCAGAGGAAGAGCACAAAAAAATGCTCTTGTATGATAAACATATTGAACTTGGGGAGTTAGAACTGAAAATAAAAAAAAAACAATATGAACAATTGAAGGTTACGCAAATAATATTTTGTGTTTATAATTTACTTATTGTATATTTCCAAAATATTCTACAAATTGTTGTCGAATATTATGAATTTCATGATTTTCTAGGATTATCTGGTTTTCCTCTTCTCTGTCCTCTTCACCAAACGTTAAAAATACTAGCAAATATCTAAAGTACCTGCCTCAATCATACAAAGGTACCTCAGAAACAAAGGCAGTAATGAAGACATAAGAAGATACTTTCCAATAAGCCTTCTACCAGTAGTATAGAAAATAACGTAAAAATTTTGAATTGAATACAAAACACACTAGATGCTGCATAACTGGGAGAACATGCTGAATGTATGAGTGGCTTTAGTACAATAGATCAGCGTTTCCCAACCGGTGGGTCGCGGGCGGATTTTAGGTGGGTCGCGGCAAGGCTTTTGTAAAAAAATACAAAAATTTACTGATTATTCAGTATCACATTTGATCATAACGAAGTAATTTTTTATTAGTGGGTTGTAACATAACAAATATTTGGTGCAATTTTTTCTCCCACCACAGGCCTCGCTCTGTCACTCGTCTCGGTTATTTGTTCTGTTCACTCACGCAGTCTGGCAACTGCGTTTGCTCACGTAAGAACACGCGGCAGTGGCTTGATAATTTATTTGTCTAGCTTTGTTTTAGTTTAAAAGTAGTGAAGTTGTGTTATGACTCTTTACGACGATGGAGAATTGGCTGAAATCTGGGTCGTATGTTAAGAGAAAACAGGAATCTACTAACGAAGGTGAGGTTAATCGTCCTTTTACTAGTAAAGACGTTATAGTGCCTCAAACATCATCAAATGTTAAAAAAGTGAAAAAGATTATTCGAAAATATTGTTCTGAATACCTCCAATATGGATTTACGTTCATTGGTACCGATGAAGAACCTCTACCTCAATGTGTAATTTGTTTTGAAACCTTGGTTAGGTTAGGTTATGAAAGTATGAAGTCCTCAAAACTTCAAAGGCACATTTCAACAAAACATCCCGAATGCTCAAATAAACCCTTGATATATTTTCAAAAGAAGAAAACAGAACTATTTTCGATTCAGTCGAATATAGAGAGTGTCGTTGGGGCAAGGTAATAAAAAAATTACCATGGCCTCATACCAGCTGTCATTGCTAATAGCAAAAAATGGCGCTCCTCACACAGCAGGTGAAAACCTTATTTTGCCTGGGGCAATAATAATTTCCTCACTTCTGCTTGACGAAAAAGCAGGTCAACAGATAGGTGAAACATCCCTATCAAACAAAACAGTGAAACGTAGAATCAAGGAAATGTTTATCAATGTAAAGGAGAGTTTAATATCTGCTTTGAAAGAAAGTGATTTTTATTCTTTACAATTGTACGAAAGTACAGATATTGCTGATAATGCTAATTTATTATGTTTTGTAAGGTTTACTTTCAATGGAGCAATTGAAGAAGAAATCTTATTTTGCCAGTCACTAAAGACCAGTGCAACAGACCAAGACATTTTTGACTCATTGAATAGTTTTATCCACGAAAATGGAATAAATTGGTCCAAATGTATCGGGCTTACAACCGATGGAGTTCGTGCTATGTCAGGAAAATATACAGGACTAGTAGCTAAAGTCAAGGAAGTAGCTCCGTTAGTTGAATGGACCCATTATAGCATTCATAGGGAGGCTTTAGCGGTCAAGGGAATGAACCCAGACCTCAAAAGCACACTTGAAGACGCCGTAAAAATTGTGAACTTAATCAAAGCCCAATGTACAAACTCGAGGCTGTTCACTGTAATGTGTGATGAAATGGGAAGCGATCATAAACAGTTGCTTCTTTCCAGATTGTTTGAGCCTCGAGACGAAGTTAGATTGTTTTTAGTTTAGTTGGATCACGATGGCAAAGAAAAGGCCAAACATTTTCTCTGTGATTGCCTCAATGATGAAACGTGGCTGATAAAACTGGCATATCTGGCTGACATTTTTAGCTCACTGAACATCCTTAATTTGACATTACAAGGAGAAAATGTACATAGATTCTTCGTTCAAGAAAAAGTTGATACTACAATTAAAAAATTGATAGATGGCATCAAAAGGTCCAAGAAAATAAATTTGATTCATTCTCGATGATTAATGAATTTTTAGATTTCCATGAGCTAACTGTCGATCCAGCAGCATTAGAAATTATACTTGAACACTTACGAGGCTTGTCATCCGAACCCAGGCGATACTTTCCACCAATATTGACCACTAATAAGTGGATACAAAATCCATTTGACGAGGAAAATTCAAAGAATGCCAACTTAGCAGTATGTATATACTAATTTTTAAATTAACTTTTTTGTTAAAAGTTTCGAATTCTAATTTTTTTTATAATTATAATTTATAGTCAGTTATTCCAGTTTGTTACATATTTTTCTGAATTTCGTTCTCAATGCCTAGCTATTTACGTTCGTGAATATTACTTTCAGAACAGCTGACAGCTGTTTGATATACTTACTGCAGCTTTTAGGCCCAGTACACACGTAACGATTTGGCCTGAAGGTTTGGCAGTTCAAGCCAAATCGGTACGTTTGTACCGGGCCTCCGAAAAATGAAAAAAAAGTATATTCTATTATCAATCTGTTTTTTTTTTCCTCAGGAAGATGCTTTAATTGAGATATCATGTGACTCCATCATGAAAACGATGTTCAAGGAGAAAAGTTTGACCTCATTTTGGCTGAATGTTAAGCCAAGCTATCCAGGTTTATTTGAAAAAGCAATGAGATTCTTAATAGTTTTTTCAACAACATATCTTTGTGAGCATACCAAGAACAAATATAGGAACAGACTGGATGTGGAAAGTGACTTAAGACTCAAAATATCAAATTTCAACCTTGACATTCAATCACTGGTGCAGTCAAAACAATGCCAGAAGTCACACTAGTCTTATTTGCAATAATCAATATAATGAATACACTCTTATTTTTTTCATTACTAAACTGTGTACTTATTTGTTGACATTTTCCCATTACCACGCATATAATATATACACGATAAATAAATGAGTGGGGGATGGGTCGCTAAAATAAAAAACATCAAAAGGTGGGTCGCCAGACAGAAAAGGTTGGGAACCACTGCAATAGATCATATTCAAACACCGAAGCTGAACAAAGGAATACAAACTACCAGTAGTATTAGCCGTCATTGATTTCAAAAATGCATTCGACTCGCTTAACCCAACATTATAGAAGCCATTATAAATTGATGTGTCAACAAACCATATTTAGGAACTCAAGCCATTACAAGAAAGATAGATTGGAACAACATAGGTCTGTAAATAGATGGAGAATACCTAAATCACCTAGGGCTCGTTGATAATATAAAATTGATCGCCAATATACGAATAACTGAAACAAGCATCGAGAGCAATGAAGTTGGTTCCAAAATAAACTTTTCATGATACATAAATAAATAATACAACACTGGAAGTATTAGTACAACAATATAGCTGAGTCAACAAATACACAAATCAGGATCTTAATCCCAGAAGTTATTAGACGAGTCAAATTAGCATGGCGTGCAATCGGAAGAACAAATCAGTGATGCCACTGTACCCCATAAAAGAGCGTTGGACTAGTGCTTATTACTAGTCCTGATCTGAACCTCGACACTTAAAACTGCTACTATAAAAAAACTCCAGGTTACACAAAGATCTATGGTGTAAAGCTTGTTTGGAGAATAAATAGAGATCGTAAGATAATCGAGTAGATAAGACAGAACATTCAGGTTACGTTAGTTATCCACAGAATAAAAGCACTAAATAGTCTAATCAACCTAGCGAAATTCGACCAATCACCACGAAGGATGACAATAGGGAATGTGCATGTAGTTTAAATTCACGTGATAAAATTTTTCTCAGAGACAAAATAATCGCAATATTATAATAAAAGATTCTTTCCTCATTCAATTTTTTCTCTATTGTATAAAATTATCATTGAAAAGTGCAAAATAAGCGAGGAAAATTCAAATTTATAAATGTCGGCGTCGTGACGCTCTGAATTATCGAGGTCCAAACAGGGTGTTGGTTGTGTTTAAAAGAAAACTCCTGTTTATTTTTGTGTTTCCAAACTGTTTACAGATTCAGATTATTCTTCTGACATTGATAATCATCTACGACGATGACTGAAAGTGATTTTATGAAAGTATTCTCAACTTTTTCCATGACTTTTATTCTTAGATTAAGGAAGGGGGAGGATACCGCGTATGTGTATCTGGCAGTGCTCCTCTTTTGTTACCAAAACTGATCAGTCCGTCATTTTATTTGTGGCAAACAAATCAAATACTTGGTGTGAACCTTTAGTGATTTTCTAATTGAAAAATTCTATTATTCGAGTATATTCTACACTTATTATAATAGTAAACTATGCTGTAAACGTCAAAGTCAGAAAAAGGAGCCAGAAATAATATCGTATCGCAGGCAATTAATAATTGAAGTATTCATTGATTTGAAATGTGACAAGGATATATTATACCTACTGAAGATATTAAAGCTACTTTCATTTGCTATCTCAATAATTTTCATTCAAAACTTTATATTTGTCTTGAGGTATTAAAGAAGTATACCAATGGCGTAGACACAAGTCGTATCCTTGTTGCATAAAATACTAATATTATGATTCATAGATGTTGAGGAAAAAGCTCTTTCGTGAGAAAATCAGGAAATGAGAAAAATCAAGAGAAGTTACAGTACTTAAACCATCATTATAGTTTGGGAAAACTGAAAAAATATTTAACAAGAAACCATAAAAAACATCGAAGCAATCTAGCTGCTGCACCCAAGTGGGCTAGTGAGAAGATTCAAAAGGGAGAAACTTGTTGTGGTAGTGTAGTTGTGAAAAATCTGAGCACGCCTTCCAATTTACTTATGTTTGTAGTAGTTTGTAGTTAATGGTGGTTCATTATGATTTGGTATTGGACTTCTGGTATTGTTAAAAGCTTGTGCATAGGTTATACGGGTTTGTATTTGATGGTTAACTGTATTAATGGACGAATCTTATTTCTTTCTCTCAGGGTTGGATAGAGCTTCTACTGAAGTGCAACCTCGATAATTTGCTTGATGGTTGCCATTACAATTTGCACATCTTACTTTATCGTCTCGGGCTCTTCTTTCGCACTCTCTAGTCGCATGTCGACCTGCGCATTTCACTCATCTAGTAGTTTTGCGACAGTAGTTCTTCGTATGTCCGTACTCCTGACACTTCAAGTATTAGGAAATAATCATTTTGCTGTGGTGAGGTTCAAATTTAACTATACTATTCTCTAGTTTAGTTAAATTGTAATTTTTTTTATTATTTTAATTTAGTTTAAGATCTAAAAACCATAGGAGCAATTCCGTTTGGTGGCTTTGTCTTTCATTAAATATGTATTTAACTTCATGCTCTTTTTCTTTTAGAGCCTTTTTAATATGGAAGGGTGCATTCCTCGCCTCATCATTCTGAAGCTTTTCTCACTTTTAAGTCTGTAGATATGATATTGTGTGTTCTTTTCATCTAATGCTTTGATTGTGGTCGAGTATTGTTGGGGTGTCATTAACTGTATTTTTACCGTTTCATGACCAACCTAATGGTTGCATTTGGTGAGATGTTCCTTGCATATGTATGTAATGTAATTATTGGTTTGGGTAGTATAGTGTCATTTGTGTCTGTGGCCCCATTGCGAAGTAATAATGTGGATTATCCATAGTTATTTTATTTATTTTGCTCACTGTGTAAATTAGTTTATTTCATCTCTTTATTTATTTATATATAAATTTGCTTCTTTTTGCTTGATAATGATAGCCATTTCTTATCAGTAGCGACCGGTTTCAGCGCATCTTCTTCTTTCGCACATTTGACTTTCGAATATCATTGTTAGGCACGTCTTTACACTTCGAAAGCAAAATGATTACTGTCATGATTTAAAAAAAACACATTATTTTTCATGATTTTGACATAAAAATATTGCTCGAGTTATGTGAAGAAAAATCCAGAACATTCTAAAAAAGTGAAACGCATAAGATTAAATTACGTAAACAATTGTCAGCTTTTTATTAGTATAAATATGAATATTGTAAACATAAAAATAATGAATTGTAGTTAATTCGATTGTAAAATGAATTCTGTTCATTCAACTTTGTAAAAATATTATAATTTTGAGTTTAATAAATTTTTAAAAATAAATCTTTGGACATCGAAAATATAACTTTCGTTGTTCTTATATGTATTCTATAATTAATTTAAAAATGTTTAAACACAATTTTAATTGATGCATTATTTATATTTCAACTTCTTATCAATATCTATAATTAAAAAGTATTCATATAATTTTCATGACTTTCTTGAAGTGTGGGCTTAACGAGTCGAATTAGCCATTTCTACAAATTTCTAGGCGTATACCATATTCTTGAAATATTTAAGAATTAAGATGATGCAATCTTATCATTGAAATACTAAAATAATAGTATATGTTTGTCTGCTGATGAAAGGAATATGTTTGCAATAAAATGTTTATTTTCTTCACAAGACCTTAATACCGTACTTCACATCTACGAAAATAGCATATTTCGGACTCAACGCAGTTCTATTCTATGTCCCTATTGTGTAAAAAACTATATCATATCATCTCAAAACATTTTGCTTATAAACTTTATAACATTTTTATAGAAATATGATAACTGATTTAATTCAATTATTTTGTTCAATTTCAATAGCTATTAGAGAAAAACTGTGAAAAGATAATTGACTAGTAATATTGATACACCACTGCGCGCAACTCGCCTTGAGCCAAATAGGGAAAGTCAAGCTTTGAAGGTTAAACGAGTTACATGAAGAAAATTCTTGAAGGACATTTTTATAAAACGCAATTGTATTAAATACCGTAAACACTTCATCAGCATTTATTTTATTATAAATATGAGTTATTGTAAACAACTTGGCAATGTTTATAGTTAATTCGCTTGAGAGATTAATTGTAACCATTCAATAATTGTAATTTTGGTATCAAATAAATTTTTAAAAATAATTTTTGATTACCAAAAATTATATTTGGCGCAGTCAGTAGGATAGTGCGGTCGCGAGTTTTACGCAAAGTGCGATAAAAGTTCGGACTAAGTACTTCAGTACCTCAGCACTAAATCCACGAGCTCTACGAGGGACAGGACTTCAAATAATTATAAGTGCCAAGTTCCTATTTTTATCCCTTTTATTATCTATCCTTATCGATTCCGAGTAAGGAAGAGATAATTTATTAATTTTTCAATCATATGAACCATTTTGATACGTTATTAAATACATTTGGTAATTTAAACTTGATAGCTAGTTCAGATTATACAAAAATTGCAACAATTAGTCCAAAAACCCTAAATTGGGAATTATTTCAATTAAAACTAGAAAATATCAAACCGTACGATGGAAATATAAATACTTTAAACAAATTTATCAATAGATGTGAGAATTTAATAGAGACGTATTCGGTCTGTAATGATCAGGATATTAATAATCATGTCTTGGAATGTATCCAAGAAAAATTAATCGACAAAGCTGAAATGATGGTAGGAAATAGGATCGAATTAAATACGTGGTTTAAACTAAAAGAAGCTTTGATATAATGTTTCACAAATAGGCGCGATTTAGACTGCACACTGCAGGAATTAACAAGAACAAGACCGTTTAAAAACGAAAACTTAATAACATTTGGTAACAGGCTAAAATTACTAAAAAGTCAGACGATTCAAAGAATTAGTAACAATTTAAATTTAGGTGAAATTGACAAGAGATGTCAAATCAATCATTGTGAAAAAGCAGCCTTGAACACCTCTATAGCAGGATGTTCAGGTACCATACGCAATAATATGTACTAGAAAAAGCCTAGCTCGTTAGAAGACGCTATGGCTTATGTCGACAATTTGAGAATTTTGAAAAACTTTACGGCCAATTTTATGAGCCTAGAATTAGATACAACAATAATAATAATAACAATAATAATTTTAAAACTAATTCAATAAATAATAATAGAAATAATCAATATAATAATAACAACCCCTACTATCAAAAATATCAACAATATGATAATAATTATAACAGAAACCAATTTAACAATAATCAAAGATATAATAACAACAATAATTATAATAATGAAAGATATAATAATAATAATAATAATAATAATAATTGTTGTGGAATTAGTGTCTGTCATGGTTGTAGTCGGTATAGTGAAGTAAGTGGTTGTAGTTGTTGTCGCTTTAATCACGTCGTAGTAACCTCATGTCTTGTCAAAATTTGATATATAAAATTATTTTAGTTAAAAAGTCAGTCAGTGTAATCTTCAAATAGTTGCGATTAAATAGTTTCCGTTTCTTCTGTTAAGTTCGTATGTTTGCTTGTGGCTGAACCCGATTCCCCAAACATCTGGCATCCCTGGTGGGGACAGGACGATCGTCGACGTCATTTTGTTACAGCAGTTTGGAACTATGGAACGTTTGTGCGCGGAACGAGCGCAACTTAGAAGATTCTTCACGATTGCCGCGAATGGTTGTGAAGAAACCTTTGGAAAACCTGAGGCAACCGTCGAGGAGGTAACTGTTGCTTTTATTAAGCTTACCGACAAGGCTGATAGGCTTTTTCTTCTCGATGATAAAGTAAAAGAAATTATGTTCGAGTCATTGGATCAGGTCAAAGAAGAAGATTTAGGTAAGGAGTTTGAAACTGTGGAGAAGTACAGGGACACCTGGCTAACTTTGAGTGCTAGAAAGAATGAGTTACTGGAAAAAGTCAAGGTCAACACAGCGTGTCCTACCGAAGTTTCTGCTGCTGCTCCTAGTGATAACCTCACCCTCAAATTACCTAAGTTGGATCTCCCAAAATTCGACATCACGCCTAAAACATGGATCAGTTTTTGGGCATATTTCAAGAAAATCCATGAAAGAGAGGACCTGCCTTCTGAGGATAAGTTCTTGATTTTGTTGCGTATTGCCAAGGATGGTACCCAAGCAAAGGAACTGTTGAGTAGCTATCCTGCATCGGGGGCCAATTATCCGAAGGCTTTTGGCCAACTGAAAAACCGTTTTGGCCGTGATGAATTGCTGATTGAGTTGTATGTTAGGGAGCTTCTCTCATTGGTCTTGGTACAGGCATCGGGCAAAGTTTCTTTGACTCTCGCACAGCTTCATGACAAGCTAGAAACCCAGCTAATGGCCTTGGAGAGTTTGGGAGTTACATCAGAAAAATACGCGTGCATGCTCGCGCCTTTAATTGAATCCGCACTTCCTGAGTCAATTTTGCGGGAATGGGAGCGTAAGCGGAAGTCGTGCGGCATTGATGAATCATCCCTCTTTGAAGCTGCAGATCAAATGGTCAAGTTGCGAGATTTTCTGAAGAGAGAGGTTGAAAGCGAGGAGCGGTTTCTGCTAGCTAGGAGCACGTTTTCTGTCCCCAGCGCTGCACCAAAGAGCAGTGCTGGGAATGTCAAGTCCTCGACTGGAAAGTACACCACAGCTGCTGACCTAGTTGGTATTGAGTCCACTGAAGGCACTGAAGATGTCAGTTGCATTTTTTGCAAAAATTCTCACAATACCGAATTGTGTTCAGAGGCGAGGGACAAGAGCAAAGAGGAGAAAATTAAGCTCCTCAAAGCTAAAAGCCGCTGTTTTAAGTGTCTGAAAAAATTCCACGGGAAACGGCCTTGTAAGGAAAAGCTGTGTTGCTTAGTTTGTGCTGAACCTCATGTTACTGTGATGTGCCCAATTCCTCGTAACCGGAATTCAACGTCTATTGAAATTAGTGAGGCAACGAAGAAAGAAAACGATGTAGAGCACAACTATGCTAGTATCCAGAGTGCACCAGTTTTGATGCAAACGTTGAGGGTTCGTTTGAAAGGAGAAAATCCTGTCACCACCAGGTTGTTGATTGACACAGGTTCTCAAAGAAGTTATATAACTCAAGCGCTGGCTACCAGAATGCGCTATGAGCCGATCCGCACTGAGAACTTGGTTCATGCATTGTTTGGTGGGAGCAAGACTGAACCCAAGACGTTCAATGCATCAATGCTATAAGATCCGTCTGCAAAGTTTGATGAGTGCGTTTTCCTGCAACTTTGAAGTTCTTGACTCGGAACAGATTTGTCACGCCATTCCCTCCATTCCTAAAGGTCTATGGGTATCTGAACTTCGCGAGAAGAAAATCGAGTTGACTGACGACAGAGAGGGCCCAATTGGCATTCTTGTTGGAGCGGACGTCGCGGGAAAGCTACTCACCGGGAGGCGCGAGGTATTAAGCTGTGGTTTGGTTGCTATCGAAACTAGCCTAGGTTGGACCATAATGGGCCGCGTTAAGGACGCTGAAACAAGTTGTATGGTTAACATCAGTTTGCACTGCGCCCAGGAGTTCGACCCTTCTGATATGTGGAGGTTGGATGTGTTGGGCATCGAGGACCCCGCTTTGGTTAGTACCAAAGAAGAGGCAAAAACGGTTGTGCGTCGGCACTTCTTGGAAACAGTTAAGATTTTACCTGATGGACGATATGAGGTATGTCTTCCATGGCTGAAGGAACATCCCCCGCTGCCTCGAAATTTCGATCTGGCCCGTGGTAGACTTGAATCGACCCTAGCCAAGTTACGTAACGGTCATTTGGTGAAAGAATATGAAGCGGTGTTTCAAGAATGGCTGAAAGATGAAATTATTGAAGAGGTACAGCTTGATAAGTGGGATTTCGGACATTATTTGCCTCACCGAGCCGTGGTTAAGGAAGCCAGTACCACCCGAATTCGTCCTGTTTTCGACGCCTCGTCCAAAGAGAAAGGCAAACCTAGCCTGAATATGTGTCTAGAAAAAGGGGAGAGTTATGTAGAGTTAATCCCATCGATACTTCTACGATTCAGACTGAACGCAATAGGCGTTATTTCTGACATAAGAAAAGCCTTCTTACAGATTTCTGTTTCGGAAAAGGATCGGGATAGCTTGAGGTTCCTATGGAAGGACGAGGTCGGAGAGATGAAAATCTACCGTCACAGGAGGGTGGTGTTTGGGGTGACCAGTAGCCCTTATTTGCTAGGGGCCGTTATTGACCATCATCTCTCAAAGTGTGAGGAAAAAGTGGCTTCAAAAGAGGTTCCTTATGAAAGATCTGTCATCTCACAGTTGCGCAAATGCTTGTACGTTGATAACTGTGTGACTTCGGTTGATGATGAGAAGGAACTTTTGAGCTTCATGTCGCAAGCCAGGGAAATTTTTATGAAAGCCTGCTTTGATCTTCGTGGCTGGGAATGGAGCGACCCCGATTGTGCTGCTCACACCAGTTTCCCCGTTCTTGGACTTCTGTGGGATAAAAAGGAGGATATTCTCAGGTTAAACCCTCCCAAGCCTTTGGAAAGTGATGCCATCACGCGACAAACAGTGATGTCAGCAGCACACCGTATTTTCGACCCGCTCGGTGTATGTGCACCCGCCATTTTGATACCGAGATTGTTAGTTCAAGAAAGTTGGGGTGAGGCTGGGAACTGGGATACCCCTTTTAATGAGCAAAGCCAGGCAACGTTCCGTAAGTGGATGAGTCAAGCTGATGTCTTGAATCAAATCGAAGTCCCACGATGGTTGAAATTGACCGTTGGTAATGTGTCTCTACACACATTTTGTGACACAAGTCAGGTCGCTTATGCCACCGTCTCATTTTTGCGAGTTGAAACAGATAACACGGTATCTGTGATAATGATGGGAGCGAAAGTTCGTGTTGCCCCTGTTAAGAGACCTACAATTCCTCGCCTAGAGCTTCTGGCTGCAACAATTGGGGCGCGAATGGCTTCTAGTATTGTAAAAGAGATTGGCGATGTAGAGTGCCATTTTTGGTCAGATTCTTCCACGGCTCTGTGTTGGATCAAGAAAGAGGAACCGTGGGGAGTATTTGTGTTCAACAGGGTTAAGGAAATTCGTTCTCTGACTGATCCTGATACGTGGAAACATGTGCCAGGGGTGATGAACCCAGCAGATCTTCCTAGCAGGGGTTGTTTTCCTGAAGAACTTCTTGACTCCAAATGGTGGGAGGGGCCGAGATGGTTGTACGGGCCGCGTTCTGAATGGCCTAACTGCGATGTCCCTCCTGATGAAAATGAAGTTCAAATGGAAAGGAGAAAAACGCCTTTGATTTCAGCTTTATCCCAAGAACCAGGTGTGTTTTGCTGCGAAAGATTAGCCCGGTACTTTTCTTCTTATCACCGGATCGTTCGAATGGTTGCATGGATGATAAGGTTTCTGAGGAACAAATATTCAAAGAAGGAAAAGCGCTCTGGAGAGCTGTCTTTGTCGGAAATCGCAAGAGCTGAAAAGGTGGTTCTGAAATCGATACAGGATGAAGCTTTTGAAGGGCTAGGTGATAAACAGCTCAAAAATTTGAAGCCACACAAAGATAAAGTCGGACTGATGCGTTTGAGAACCCGTATTTGGGCGAGAAAAGACCCTGAAGACTTCCGTGCACCTTATATTCTTCCTTTCCAGCATGTCATTGTTGAAAGATTGATCCACGACTTGCACACGCAGAATGGACACATTGGAGGGCAAGGTCTTCTGAACCTTCTAAGAGAAAGATTCTGGATCGTTAGAGGGAGGCAAGCTGTGAGAAGAATTGTGTCTGCGTGTGTGATATGCAGGCGTTATAGGGCCAAGGCATTGGAAGTCGAGTCTCCACCGCTCCCGGAGAATCGGGTAAGGGACGCTCGTGTGTTCGAAATCAGTGGCACGGATTTTGCTGGTCCACTCTACCTTAAAAATGGAGACAAAGTTTGGGTGTGCATATTCACCTGTGCTGTTTATCGTGTCACACATTTGGAATTGGTTACTGCCATGTCAACGGAAGCCTTCATCATGGCGTTTCGACGTTTCAATGCGCGTTGGGGCAGACCTTCCTTCATGTACAGTGACAATGGTACAAACTATAAGGGGTTCAAAAATGCTCTCGATGGAATTGATTGGCAGAGAGTAGCGTCCCGCGGTTTGGTGAACCAAATTGAATGGCGCTTCAACCCACCCACAGCAACATGGTGGGGCGGGTTCTGGGAACGCTTAATAGGGATTTTGAAAGTTCATCTTCGCAAAATTCTGGGACGGGCTTCACTCACTTTTGAAGAGTTGAACACCGTGATCAGTGAGTGTACTGCTTATATCAATTCTCTATCAAAAATATCAACAATATGATAATAATTATAACAGAAACCAATTTAACAATAATCAAAGATATAATAACAACAATACTTATAATAATGAAAGATATAATAATAATAATAATAATAATAATTGTTGTGGAATTAGTGTCTGTCATGGTTGTAGTCGGTATAGTGAAGTAAGTGGTTGTAGTTGTTGTCGCTTTAATCACGTCGTAGTAACCTCATGTCTTGTCAAAATTTGATATATAAAATTATTTTAGTTAAAAAGTCAGTCAGTGTAATCTTCAAATAGTTGCGATTAAATAGTTTCCGTTTCTTCTGTTAAGTTCGTATGTTTGCTTGTGGCTGAACCCGATTCCCCAAACAATAATAATAATTATAATAATTTTCCTAGACAACCGATAAATGTGAGGCAAAACTATCCGACAAATGCACAAGTATTTGGCCGGAAAACAAACCAAATACCTATAAACCGTTTACCAAGACCCGAACCGATGTCTACGACATCGAGGAATTTTTCCGATAAACCTAGTAGACGTATAAACATTAATAATAATTATAATAATAATAATGCAAATAATACTAGATATTTCCAATCAAGAAATGAACGACCAAATTTTACATCAGAAGAGTTATATAATAATAATTGTAACAATAACGATAACGAAGAAGAAGAAGAAGAAATAATTGATTTTCAACATTTATTTGAGTCAGACGAAAATAATGATCAAACCGTAAATTTTCGGAAAGAGCCCCGGAAAAAGAATCAAAAATAGAAGAAATAAATTTTACTCCTAATGATCCATTAATATATTTTGAAAATTTCATAGAAACTAACGAACCAGAATCCAGTGAACAAATAATTGAAATAAATTTCACATCTAATAATTCATCACCAAAAATTCAAAAATTCATAAAAATGAAAGAATCGGAATTAAAGCATTGTAAAGAAATAAATGAACAACTAGATCTCAGTAAATTATTTGATGAAGAAAAAGAAGATAAATTGAATGTAACAGAAAAGAATACAGAAGAAAATATTATAATTGTTGGAGAAATGAATAATGATACAAAAGGAGAATTAGAATTATTTGATAAAGTTGAATTAAATGTAGAATTACAATATACGGAATCAGATGAATTAAAAATGGATGAAAATGATAATGAAAGTGAAGTAAAAGAAAATGTAATAGAATTAAATAGAAAAATAAATGAAATAAATAATGATGAGACAATGGAAGAAAAAGATATAAATGATGTTATAAAAATAGAAAATGATATATTAGAAAAAGAATGTTATGTTATAAAACCTGAATTAAATACAAATATATTGGATATACAAAATCAAAATAATATCATTGATAAAAGAGAAATAAATAATGAAATTGACGAAGTTGAGATTAATTATGAAACAATTAACAAAGAATTTGATAGAAATAATAATGAAATAAGTCGAAAATATTTGAATAGAAATTAAATGCGATACTAAATGAAAAGATAATAGAAAAACAATTTTGGAAAAGTAAATATTATCATTCATTAAAATGGTACGCAATTCAAGAAATTATAAAATGGATTTTTATGCAAAGACCTTTCTTTCTTTTTTATTATTATGTTATAAGAATAGATAATATTTAGAATTAATAAATAATAAATAAGTAAAATATAAAAAAAATTGTAAACTTTTAGAAATTATAATAATAAATAGTTATTATTAATTAGAATATATATAAGAAATTTAATAATATAATTCATAACTTTGTTTATTTAACTAATGGAAAAAGAAAATAATATAAATAAATTTAAATTATAATCAGTGTAACACAAATGAAACGTTTAAGACAATTTATATAATTTTGATTAAGCCTCTTAGTGTTTATCCTTTAGAAACAAACCAATATGAAATTCATAATTATAATTATTTGAAAGAGAACGAAAAAATAATTAGTGAAAAATATTATTGGCCTAAAATGTTACAAGACGTAGAAAACTTTATTAATAATTGTGAATTGTGTTAAATGAATAAATATAATATAAACCCTTCAATTAAATTTGATTTAATATATCAATGTTATTAAGATGGTAAATCTTTCATATTCAACAATAACGAGAAAATGTATCTATTTCTCGTGACATATTCAATGTCAAGTGTGAATGGAACCTCAGTTGTTGACAATATATTAAATTATGTTACTCCTCACGGTTTACCTTATAAGATTACAGCTGATTGTAGTTCAGAGTTCAAGAACAACGACCTACAAGATTTTTGCAAATTGCACAAAATTGAATTACATTATACAACATCAAAAAATAGTAACTCCAGTTCACCCGTAGAACGTTTTCAATCTAGTCTTATTGAACATTTCAGATGTATAAAGGAAAATAATAAAGATTTAACACCTGATCATTCAATATTGGCATATAATAATTCGATTCACTCTCTAACGCTATTTACACCATTTGAAATTATTAAAGGTCATATAAATAACCCCGATCCATTTGATTTAGACGATCATTTAATAATATCCAATTATATACAAAATCACAAAGAAACATCAAAATTATTATATGAAAAAATAAAAAACAGAAATGCTAATACTGAAGAAAAAATAATAAATAAGAGAAATTAAAATAGAAATGATCCACCTTCTTATGAAAGTCAAGACATAGCCTATATAAAAACAAAATTCCGAGATAAAAAATTACCTAAATTTAAAAAGGCAGAAATCGTAAAAGACTCTGGTATATTATTAGAAACAAATACAGGAACTTATCATAAAAACATAATTAGAAAACCAAAAACTAAAACAGAAAAAATTGTTACAGAATTATGAAGCTGACAATAATATTAATATTACTACTACTTTACAAGACGACTAAGACAGAAGACATAGAAATTACGAAAGTAAATAACTTGTTATTACCAATTAATTTAGGAACTAGTAATCTTATATATACTAAACATACTTTTATATATTATATAGATCTAGAATATATTCATAAACAGATTAATAATCTAAAACAATATTATTATAGTTTAAAAAATAATTTATCTCAAGTGAACGCTACAAATCCTATTTCATATCATAATTTAACTGAACAATCACTAAGCAGAACAGAAATTTTAATTAATACTTTAAACAAAAAATCAGAAAATATTTATCCACATTTAAGATTAAAAAGAGGATTAATAAATGCAGTAGGAAAAATAGATAAATGGTTTTTTGGAACTCTAGATTCAGATGATGAAGAAAGATACGATAATGCTATAAATGTTCTACAACAAAATCAAAAACACATAATTCATGAAGTAAATTTACAAATATCACTACATAAAAAATTATTTGATCATTATAATAAATGGAATATGGAATAATCAACAGAAACTTTCTGACAATTTAGAGAAATTTCACATTTCCATAGAAAATAAAATAATAACTTTGAATAATTTTGTAACATTTCACAGTACAATTTCACAGATTAATTTGGACTGTCAAAGTTTGATTACATTGATTGACAATATTGAAAACGCAATAACATTTTCTAAATTAAATACGATTCATAGTTCAGTAATATCTAGTCAAGAAATTTTAGAAATGATGAAATATTCAAGTACTATTTATAATGAAAAACAAATCCCAAAACTTATTAATATTTTAACGTATTATCTCTTTCTTGGTTCACAAGTAACCTTTTCTAAATCTAAAATAATTTTTGCTACCCATGTTCCAATCCTTAAACCTAAAACCTATGAATTTTTCCATTTATATCCTGTAATCCAAAATCATACGATATTTATCCCTCCTCAACCTTGCTTGGCCAGAAATCAAAAAGAAGTCAATTGTATTAAAAAGAATGTCCAGCATTAGAAGAAAAATATTATTGTGAAGAAACATTTAAGTTAAAAGACAATTGTACTATTGAACTGTTAAATGGACACTCTGGTGAAAATTGTGTTGTTAGTGAAATAAATCTTCAAGAAACTATATTGGAACAAATAACAAATAACGAACTTTTAGTAATTCCAAATTCAGAAACTGAAGTGATTTCTAAATGTGTTTCGGACCGTTATTTTAAAATAAGTTATCCATAAATTGTAAAAATTCCAAAGAACTGCAGTATTCAAATAGAAAGTGAAATTTTCTCAACTAATATACAAATCAAAAAAGGAAAATCGATAATATTACCAAAATTAAACTTCAAATTTTTAAATAATCAAATTTATAAATCTTCAAATTTAACCAATATAGATTTTGAAAAATTATACGAAATCAATAAATCAATCAATAACACAGTTTCTGTGCAGTCCCCGAAAATATCGATGCAGTTCATGACATGATCTTATCAGACTGTCGTATTGGGCTAAAACGGATATTTGAGGCATTGAATATTTCATACGAACGCGTTCATCATATAGTTGACGTCAATTTGATGTATATATATATGTAATAAATGTATACAATTAATTGAGTAATAAAATATTTTGACATTCAAATTTTGTTTGGTTCTATAGTAGGCTAAGAATTTTTGAATTATCCTAAAAATAACCTAAAATGTATATAAAGTAATAGTCCGGGTACCAGGTGAAGATTTGGTTAATTATTTCTTTTCCAAAGGTAATTGGTGATATACATCAGAGTTATGTAATATAGCCTAGTGAAAGTCAGCTGCGGCTCTGTGGGTGGAATCTGCAGTAGCCTCACTTACACAATAAAAAAAAGAAATACAGTCATTTCCTCCCAGCTGAAAATTTGTAAGCTGATTGTTAATATACTGCTGTGATATATGAAAAAATCAGCTAGCAGTGAGTCGAGGAAAATCTGGTCAGCTTATGCAATAAATGCTTCCTCTAAACTCCTACGTAATAACTTCCAAAGTATCAGCTGACGGTTTTCCCAATAACATTTTTATTTGAAAATATAATTTTTTTTTCATGTTTGAGGCGCCAAATGACGTATATACTCTATAGTATAGACATCAGATTTTTTTGTTTCCTCGACATATTGGGATAGTTATAGTTTCACGAATTTGTGAAGGAAATGACTAAATTTCTTTTTTTTTTTGTCATCTCATCCCACCCACCGAGCTGCAGCTGTCATTCACTACACTTTATATACCACGCTTTGATTTATTCTACTAATTATCTCTTAAGAGGAACTTGGTGGTTTATTTCTGTTGCTGGCTCCGGACTATAACTTTCGCGCTTGAAGCCCGCGATAAATACCGGCTTTCAAAACATAAAATTATTTTGACTTTTTTGACAGAGAATACATTTTCTATCAAGTTATAGCTATGTAGAAAGTTAGTTATATGTAAATATACAAAAAAATACATGTATGTTCCCTATTGCACGTTTGAGTGTATTTGGTTTCGGGTTTGCCAGTTGAATTTTTTTCATTATAGTGGTGAAAAACTGTAATATATTTCTCGCGTTTATTTCAAAATAACAAGAAATGGGAAAACAAACTCACAATAAAAATTGTTTTTTGTTAATTTCTATATGTCGTGATATATGCTTTTTCGTGAATAACATTGGAATATTTAATTATATAATAGATAATTGAGAAAACAATAATGAGAGAATGGTTTGAAAGTACACTGAAAAGTAAAAACATAAGTATAACCTAACCAAAAGTCGCTTTATGAGAGAGTATAACATAATATATACTATTTCAAACTTCTACTATTGTTATAATAAATTATCTAATCCTTTATTAACAACGTCTGATGTAGCAACTCTGTCTTGCTTAACCCCTATATGATATTCAGTTATACAAAAATAAATCAATCAATAACACAGTTTCTGTGCAGTCCCCGAAAATATCGATGCAGTTCATGACATGATCTTATCAGACTGTCGTATTGGGCTAAAACGGATATTTGAGGCATTGAATATTTCATACGAACGCGTTCATCATATAGTTGACGTCAATTTGATGTATATATATATGTAATAAATGTATACAATTAATTGAGTAATAAAATATTTTGACATTCAAATTTTGTTTGGTTCTATAGTAGGCTAAGAATTTTTGAATTATCCTAAAAATAACCTAAAATGTATATAAAGTAATAGTCCGGGTACCAGGTGAAGATTTGGTTAATTATTTCTTTTCCAAAGGTAATTGGTGATATACATCAGAGTTATGTAATATAGCCTAGTGAAAGTCAGCTGCGGCTCTGTGGGTGGAATCTGCAGTAGCCTCACTTACACAATAAAAAAAAGAAATACAGTCATTTCCTCCCAGCTGAAAATTTGTAAGCTGATTGTTAATATACTGCTGTGATATATGAAAAAATCAGCTAGCAGTGAGTCGAGGAAAATCTGGTCAGCTTATGCAATAAATGCTTCCTCTAAACTCCTACGTAATAACTTCCAAAGTATCAGCTGACGGTTTTCCCAATAACATTTTTATTTGAAAATATAATTTTTTTTTCATGTTTGAGGCGCCAAATGACGTATATACTCTATAGTATAGACATCAGATTTTTTTGTTTCCTCGACATATTGGGATAGTTATAGTTTCACGAATTTGTGAAGGAAATGACTAAATTTCTTTTTTTTTTTGTCATCTCATCCCACCCACCGAGCTGCAGCTGTCATTCACTACACTTTATATACCACGCTTTGATTTATTCTACTAATTATCTCTTAAGAGGAACTTGGTGGTTTATTTCTGTTGCTGGCTCCGGACTATAACTTTCGCGCTTGAAGCCCGCGATAAATACCGGCTTTCAAAACATAAAATTATTTTGACTTTTTTGACAGAGAATACATTTTCTATCAAGTTATAGCTATGTAGAAAGTTAGTTATATGTAAATATACAAAAAAATACATGTATGTTCCCTATTGCACGTTTGAGTGTATTTGGTTTCGGGTTTGCCAGTTGAATTTTTTTCATTATAGTGGTGAAAAACTGTAATATATTTCTCGCGTTTATTTCAAAATAACAAGAAATGGGAAAACAAACTCACAATAAAAATTGTTTTTTGTTAATTTCTATATGTCGTGATATATGCTTTTTCGTGAATAACATTGGAATATTTAATTATATAATAGATAATTGAGAAAACAATAATGAGAGAATGGTTTGAAAGTACACTGAAAAGTAAAAACATAAGTATAACCTAACCAAAAGTCGCTTTATGAGAGAGTATAACATAATATATACTATTTCAAACTTCTACTATTGTTATAATAAATTATCTAATCCTTTATTAACAACGTCTGATGTAGCAACTCTGTCTTGCTTAACCCCTATATGATATTCAGTTATACAAAAAAAAGCTAGAAATCGAAATCTTGCATAAAATTCCGTTCATGTTTGAACAAATTATGAAAAAATTCAAATCAACTATTCCAGACTGGGATATTTTTCGAGAAATACAAAAAGAAATTAAAATTATTATAAACTCTTTACCTAACGATGATGAATTCTATTAAAACCTTAAATATTATACACTGTAATTGTAATTCAATAATAAAAAATAAATCTAGCGTCTTAAACTATTTAGCTGGTTTAACTATTGAATTCGATATAATCAACCTCAATGAGACTTCACCAAATGGAGTATTTCATGTGGACGTGTGCAATGTTTTACACGTTAACGGGACTGATGGATTTGGTGGTATTGGTATTTTCATCCGAGACTACTCCTAAAATACAAACGATTACAAAAGACGGGAATCATATTTTCTCTCAGATTCAGGGTGATGTTATTATATGTGGTGATTTCAACTGTCATCGTAGTTATTGGGTATCTCCACTCAATAATACACAAGGTAACATATTATTGGACGCAATAGATGAAACCAATTAAATTATCGTATCACCTATATTACCATCAAAAAAATGGGTAGAGTACTCTGCTGATTGGGAGTGTTTCCAAGAATATATAGTAAACGACATTCAAAGTAACGATATAAAATCGTTATAGTCTGTAAAAGAAATCAAGAAAATAATAAATATAAATAAAGCAGCATCCAAATCTGTGAAATGTCGTACTGGCGGTTTTAAAAAAGTGTCATAACCCCTTTGGAAGGACAATGCTTGTACTCAGAGTATAAATAAATGGAAAAACGCTTATCAAATGTACAAAACCACTGCAAATTTAGAGAACTATCTTTTATGGAAAAACATGCTAGCTAGAAGCAAACCATTATTTAAACAAAAACAATATGAATTCTGGAAAAAATTTGTCAGAAGCTTAAACAAAATACGTCAACCGCAAACATTTGAGAGTTTGTTAAAAAAATATCAAACAAAAATTCAACTATGAAAAACAGCCAAAAACCTGGAAGCCTCATAAGCCAAATGTTTGACAACATCTCCCCAAGTTTGGTTCAAATGTAGTGAAAGAACCAACTGAGAGCCCCAGCAATCATCCCTTTTGATATCTTAGAAATGAATATTGCAATCAAATCAACATGATCTACAGCTCCCGGTAATGATAACATAACATATGATATGATAAAAAATATGCCTTTACCTGGGAAAAAGGTAAGTACCTTGAACAGCTGAAACAAGTAACAATCTAATCTTAAAACCACAAAAGGACCGAAATTTATTTACATCTTATTGACTTATATTTCTAATGTCTAATGTATAATAAAAACTTTTGAAAGGATGATCAAAACAAGGCTCGAATGGCCCTTGGAACACAATACAATTTTACCCTGCACACAATGCGGATTTAGGAGGGGCTACGGCACATTTGATGCAATAACTAACTTAGTAAATGATATACAAATAACTTTTTCTAAGAACAAATATCTTGTGTGCTTATTTTAGACATAAAGGTGCTTATGATGCGTGGATATTAATTTACTTCAAAACAAAATAGTTGAAGTTGGTTTTAGTGAAAGGACTGCTCAGAGTATAACACAACTACATTATTCGCGAGCACTTTACATAAAGGATAATAAAAATGTTTTACAGGGTTCCAGATTTGTTCATCGCAGATTGCCTCAGGGATCTTTATTGAGTCCTCTATTATTTGATATATATTCTGGCGATTTACATATTATCATTTCAAAAACAATAAGATGCATGCAGTATGCAGATCATATCTGTATATACTCCATCCAGGATATATACGCCGATTTTCTTAAGCTCTTCGAGAATATTATGCAATCTGTAGTAAAGTGGACTGAAGAAACTAGTAAGACCCTCTTAACTGAAAAATTCTTAATTATGTTTTTTACTAGACGTAGACTTCGTACATCGGAGAGCCTAACTCTGTATGGGCGAAAATTTTTGGTACTAATCGAGTATAAATACTTGATTATCCTACTAGATAGTAAATTACTATGGTCCATAGGTATATGATTAATAAATGTAAAAAAGGGTGTAGTCTTTTAAAATGTGTTACAAACCACCTATGTGGCGAATCCCCTTCTATTGCTATTATGTTTTACAGGGCTTATGTTAGATCAGTTATAGACTATGAATGTTATTTATATGGATCGAGTAGTAATTCAAATTCACAGCAAATAAATTTTATGCAATATAAATGCCTTAGAATTTGGCTCGGTGTAATGAAGTCAACACCAGTGAATGTATTATTGACAGAATGTAACGAACCTCCTTTGTTTATATGGCGGCAATTATTATTTCAAAAATATTTAATTAAATTTGAAACAATCAGGGTAGACACGATAAACAATTTATGTAGCATTTCCATAGAAAATCTCACAAATCAATATTGAATTATTAAAAACACACCTCCACTTGTAAAAGCCTTCATTCAAACCAATGAATTCAATAATATATACAAAACTAACAGAGCTTTATCGATATACAATATTCCTTATCAAGCTATATTTAAAGTTTACTAAGTCATAATCCCTAATTATACGGAATCTAGTCGCATCCTGTTGAAATCCATACTAGCAGAGTTTGCTAACCACACAATAATATACTGATGGATCTAAGACAAGGGATGGAGTTGGATATACAGTATACATTCCGAATACAAAGTAATTTTCACGAATTAAATTACCCGATATTTCTAGCATATACCAATTAAATTAGAACCATTTGGAAAACTTTTTCATTAGTAGTTTTATGAAAAAAAGTTATTCTTGATAAAAATAAGTTTTTGTGATTATTTACTAATCATCCCGTATTAATTATTCTGGCATGATAAAATTTAACGCAATCTAGGATGCCTGCCATGTCAAGTATGTGACAGTTAATGTTAGAGTGAGTTTTTGTTTATAACATTACAATAAAAATGACAAATTTACTGAATCGTGAAGAAAAAATAGAACTTGTGTTAATTGTTGTAGACAATTATAAAATACATAGAGAGATCGTAAAGATTTTTAATAATAAACATCCGCATAGAAACATTAGGCATTCAACAGTTACAAAAATCTATAATATAAAAATGAATCGCAAAATGTGTTGGTAAGCGCATAACTCAACAACGCCTGGACCAATTTGGCCAAATCTTTTTTTAAAATGTTCGTTGAAGTTCAAGGATGGTTTTTACGGCGAGAAAAATTAGAATTATTGCTGGAAAAACCCTAAAAATAGCTCTTTTCTTTTTCCCATACAAATGATTTGTAACTAAAACGTAGTCAATTTGAGCACTCACTGTTGTCTAAGCAATGTAGGTGTGTTCCTAACGTCAAAGATCATATCTATCAAAACAATGTGTGTGTGTGCGTTGGAGCACAGAATACATAGTTGGAGGAGTTTAATGTCGCGTTCCGAAACTCGCGTTTCTTTTGTATTAGTTTCGGCACGCGAGATAAAATGCAGCAGTTTCCACGTCATTACATCAGTCAAACAAAAATCGCGTTAGCAACAGTGTTTTATTATTTTTTTGACTTCGTCATATCAAATTAAAAAAAAAAAAAAGTTGTCTGTTACCTAATCTACTGAGTTTGCTTTTGTCAACTGATACACGAAACAAATTCGTATATCGTGTTTTTTGCAGAGTGTTTAGTTAGTTAGTGTTTGATTAGTTCGTGATTAGTGAAAAAATAATGTATATTTGATATGCCTCCTATAAGACGAAGCAATTTAGGTAGAAGAACCAGAAATGCTACAAACCAAGCTAATTACCGATCTAATCGTACTGCACAAGAACGTGACGACGGAAATGAACGTAAAAGAATTCGGATATCACAAACGCGTGAAGCGCGAGCGCGACATTCAACTAATAATCGCGCAAGTTTGAATCGAGCTGCTTTCAGTTACGATGTGTCAATTGACTACAGTAACTACCAATGTGTTGTTATTGGTTCTATGAACTCGGTTTGCTCACACTGTAAGGCATTAAAATACAAAAACGAAGCCAATGGATTGTGTTGCGCAAATGGTAAAGTGAAATTGATACCATTGGATCCACCACCAGAACCATTGTACTCATTGGTTTCAGGAATAGGAACAGATTCTATACACTTTTTGACACATATCCAACAATATAACAATTGCTTTCAAATGACTTCATTTGGGGCAACAAATGTAGTTCGGGAAAATTTTATGCCAACTTTCAAGGTATGTATTATAGCAGTTACTCATAATTATTTTAGCGAACAAAATTTTCTGTCACGAAAGTTAAGATGTGTCACTTATCTTCAATTTCTTAATCATTACGAAATATATCACTTAGTCATCATATTATATGGTGATTCAGTTTCAGTGACACTTTTATTATATTTTATATATTTGATAGATATTAGTTAAAACTAAATATATATTTTTAAGATCAAATATTATTTAAGTTTGGTCACTGACAATCCATTAATTTATACCACACCATAATATTTTTCTTATTTACAGATACAAGGGCAAATATATCACAGAGCAGGTTCACTGTTACCAGTGTCAGATAGCGACAACAAATTCCTGCAAATTTATTTTATGGGCAATTCACCACAAGAAATTGATCTGCGTTGTGCACATAACAATTTAGTAAAGAGGTCTATTATAGAACAATTACAAACTTTATTTCATCAACACAATCAATTGATTATATTGTTTAAAACTGCCCTGGATCTGATGCCATCCGATAATCACAAAATTGTAATCAGAGCTGATAAAACACCTGCAGGTCAACATACAAGACGTTTTAATGCACCAACTATTGATGAAGTTGCTATCGTTGTAGTTGGAGAAAACTTGGAATCCCGTGATATTGTTTTACATCGTCGGAATGATCAATTACAACGTATAAAGGAAACACACCGCTCATATGATGCACTGCAATATCCCATTATATTTTGGCAAGGTGAAGATGGCTACGATTTCTCAACAAAAATGATAAATCCCATTACAGGTAACTAAAATATTAGTTTAGCTATGGCGATAATATTTCAGTCATTATATTATGTATTTTAATTTTATATTTGAATGTTATTAAAACAAAATCTATTTACAGGTTCTGAAACCAACAAAAAAGTCAGTTCAATGAACTATTATTCATACCGCCTAATGATTCGGGAAAATGAAAATAATCACATATTGAAATGTCGGCGATTATATCACAAATATGTTGTTGACATGTATGTTAAAATTGAAACGGAGAGATTAACATTCATCAGGTTTAATCAAACCAAACTCCGATCTGAAGAGTATATTCACCTTCGAGATGCGATTAATACTGATGGAAATGCACAGAATGTCGGTCGGATGACTATTCTTCCAGCAACATACATCGGAAGCCCTCGGCATATGCACGAATATGCTCAAGATGCCATGTCGTATGTTCGTCATTATGGTACAGCAGATTTGTTCATCACATTTACATGCAATCCGCAATGGATAGAAATCAAGCAGGAGTTATTCTCTGGGCAATCACCCATTGATCGTCATGATATTACAGCCAGAGTCTTTAGACAAAAGTTGAAATCATTAATGGATTTCATCGTAAAACATAATGTGTTTGGTGAGACACGCTGCTGGATGTATTCTGTGGAGTGGCAGAAACGAGGATTGTCACATGCACACATTTTGGTTTGGTTGGTTGAAAAGATAAGGCCAAATGAAGTTGATGCAGTGATATCAGCTGAAATCCCTGATGTACAAGTAGATCCTGGATTACATGAGGTAGTTATCAAACACATGATACATGGTCCCTGTGGAACTCTTAATCAAAATTCACCGTGTATGATGGATGGTAAATGTTCAAAACGATATCCACGGACATTAATATCGGAAACAATTACTGGTAATGACGGTTATCCATTGTATCGTCGCAGATCGACAGCAGACAATGGAAAATCAACAATTGTCAAATTAAATCAACAAGATATTGAAATAGATAATCGTTGGATTGTTCCATATTCACCCATTTTATCAAAGACATTCAAAGCACACATCAACGTTGAATCTTGCCATTCAGTGAAATCAATTAAATACATTTGCAAATATGTAACCAAAGGGAGTGATATGGCTGTGATTGGAATTGGTGCAGAGAATTCCAATGATGAAGTTACCCAATATCAAATGGGCCGCTATGTCAGTAGTAATGAAGCAGTTTGGCGAATATTTTCTTTTCCTATTCATGAGAGACACCCTTCTGTTGTTCACTTAGCTGTGCATTTAGAAAATGGACAAAGAGTGTATTTTACAACACAGAACGCAGTACAAAGAGCTGCTCAGCCACCATCTACTACATTAACCAGTTTTTTTGAGACATGCCAAAACGATGATTTCGCACAAACATTGCTATATTCTGAAATGCCAAAATATTATACCTGGAATCAATCCTCAAGGAGATTTATACGACGGAAACAAGGAAAACCAGTTCCAGGATATACAGATGTATATTCCACCGATGCGATTGGCCGGATTTATTCAGTACATCCAAGCAATGATAAATGTTTTTATTTACGACTGCTATTAGTCGTAACTACCAACTGTTGATGGTGAATTGTGTGGATCCTACAGAGAAGCCTGTCAACGTTTGCAATTACTTGAAAATGACGCTCATTGGGATCAAACTCTCAATGATGCTGTAATATCATCACACGCTCATCAAATACGAACATTGTTTTCTATAATCATATCTACATGCTTCCCATCAAACCCAATTGATTTGTGGATCAAGTACAAAGATTATATGTGTGATGATATTTTGTATCAAATACGGAATAGAATGGGAAATCCAAATATACAAATCAGTGAAGAAATTTACAATGAAGCATTGATTTCAATTGAGGACATGTGCTTGATAATGTCAAACAAACTATTAATTCAATTAGGCCTGACCGCGCCCAATCGTCCAATGCATGACGCTTTTAACCAAGAGTTGCATCGAGAAAGACTGTATGATCTCAACGCTTTGAAAGAATTAATTCAAACAAATCTTCCACTGTTAAATGAACAACAGAAGTATGTATTTGAAACTCTTATGAAAGTAACAAATGATGAAACTGGAGGGATTTACTTCTTAGATGCACCTGGTGGTACAGGAAAAACTTTTTTGATTTCATTAATATTAGCAACAATTCGCTCACAAAATAAAATTGCACTTGCACTCGCTTCGTCGGGAATCGCAGCAACTTTGCTTGAAGGTGGTCGAACAGCCCATTCAGCACTAAAATTGCCATTAAATATGCAAAGCAATAAAACTCCAACCTGTAACGTTTCGAAGAACTCTGCAATGGCAAAGGTTTTGCAGCAATGTAAATTGATGAATGCACGATGGCACATAAAAAATCTTTGGAGGCTTTAGACAGAACCTTAAAAGATCTACGGAGCAATAATAACCGATTTGGTGGTGCAATGATTTTATTAGCAGGAGATTTTCGTCAAACATTGCCAGTGATTCCACGATCAACGCCAGCTGATGAACTCAATGCATGTCTAAAGTCCTCCAATTTGTGGAAACATGTCAAAGTACTTCATTTAAGCAAGAATATGCGTGTCGAGTTGCAAAATGACCAATCTGGAAACATATTCTCTAAACAACTCATTGACATTGGTAATGGCAAATTACCTATAGACATGTTGACTGGCTGCATTAACTTTCCTCAAAGTTTTTGTCAGTTAACTCAATCAAAAGATGAACTTATTCAGAAGGTGTTTCCAGATGTTTCTCAAAATTACAGAAACCATGATTGGTTGAGCGAACGAGCTATACTGGCTGCAAAAAACATAGATGTAAATGAATTAAATTTCAAAATTCAAGAACAAATTACAGGCGAATTGAGGATATATAAATCAGTTGATTCGGCTACTAATCAAGATGATGTAGTCAACTATCCACCGGAATTTTTAAACTCGCTGGATTTGCCAGGATTGCCACCTCACAATCTTCAATTAAAGGTCGGATCGGTGGTTATAATGTTGCGAAATATCAACCAACCGCGTCTTTGCAACGGTACACGGTTAGCGATAAAAAAATTACTAAACAATGTGATAGAAGCAACTATACTCAAAGGAAAGTATAAAGGAGAAGATGTTCTCATACCGCGCATCCCAATGATTCCGACTGATGTGCCATTTGAGTTTAAACGACTACAGTTTCCAGTGCGGCTTGCTTTTGCTATGACTATAAACAAGTCCCAGGGGCAATCATTAAGTGTTTGTGGTATTAATCTAGAAAACCCATGTTTCTCACATGGTCAATTGTATGTTGCCTGTTCCCGTGTTGGAAAACCATCAGATTTGTTTATCTATGCGCCAGGTAATCAAACAAAAAACATCGTATACCACAAAGCACTACAATGATAATAATAATAATTATTTATGATTCACATGATTAACAATAAAGCGATTACTTACTTTTAAATCCTTATATATGTTTTATTTAATTATTTTTTATTCACAACGCCCTATCACCAGGGTGACGGTTCTGTTCAGGAGAATTTTTTAAAATACGTAGGCACAAAAACTGCCACATTACAAATCTTTTTGACAGGACGAAGTCTGTCGGGTCAGCTAGTTTCAAATAAATTTAAGGCTAGTGGAAGTATAGAAAATAAATTTAAGAATAAACGCCGAAGACGGGTTGCGAATGAAGACACTGAATTTGAAGTGATGCTTTCTATTGTAGAAGACCCAAAAATGTCATTAAGAAAAAGGGCCACTGCAATCCAAACTACTTCAGTAAGTAAAGATAAAGTGGCAAATATTTTGAAAGGTAATAAATATCAAGCATACAAACCACAATTTGTACACACGTTACTACGAAGAGATTACGATATTCGTTTTGAATTCTGCGCTCTGATCCAATGAAAGTTTGATGAAGACCCGTTTTTCACAAGAACTTTAATATTTTCCGATAAGGCAACATTTTCTTCAAACGGAACCGTCTAATCTAACAGTAATCCAAACTTTGTAATAAAAACTCGGAACCAATATTCTTTTAAAACGAACGTATAGTGTGGTGTGTACAAAAATAAATTAATAAGACTTTTTTTCTCGACATTCCTCAAATGTGCCCAATACAGTTATTAGAAAATCAAGTAAGTGATTTTTTACACGACCTTCCGTTAGAAGAACGTATGACAATTTGGTTCCATAGAACATACGTTAGAGTACTCCTTGAAAATATGTTTAATGGGAAGGTGATTCACTGGTATTCAGATATTTTTTGTCCTTCAATGTCTGTTGATTTGACTCCCGTTGGCTTTTTTTATGGGATTACTTAAAACAACAGGTTTATCAGCTAGGACCATTTGATGATGTAGACATTTGGAGAGGATTATTTCTGAAGAATGCCAAAAAATTACTCCAAATACGATACGCAAAGTAATACAAAAGTTTGACAAAAGAACAATTAAATGTTTACAAAGAGAAGGTGGATATGTCTAAGCTGTCGGACATTGAACTAAAATTTAATTATGTTTGTTTTTGTCTAATTAATATTATTTGTATGGATTTTTCAATTTCTACAATAAATAATTATTATGCATTCATTACATATATAAATTAAAAGGTTGTTCAAAAACAGGTTATCATATTTTTAAAAGGTAAGAGAGATAAATTGTATCCATCCAGAATAATACGGAATGATTAGTAAATAATCACAAAACCTGAATTTTCATAATAAATGGCTGTAATTGCATATTTGAATATAGCTTTTAATTCAAAACAACTTTACTTTATAACATTCTTCTGATCTGTGAAAAGTAAAGATACTTTACTCGTGCACAAAATCCAAATGTTTTTACAAACCTCGTATACTGCTTTAAAAAATTGATATGTGATAGTTGCATTTTAATTTTTGGACCATCCAAAACTTTTTATCTCGAATAACTTTTTTTCATAAAACCACTAATAAAAAAGTTTTCCATATGGTTTCAACATAGTAAACACTGTATACTAAGGAGCTTTATGCTATCCTACAGGGTCTTACCTGGTTGAAGTCAAATAAAAAAGATAGAGGTGTGATTTTATCTGACTCTAGATCAGCGCTGTGTGCCATAAAAGAGACTCATCTCGAAAGAATGAAATGTCTTATTTTATGTGACATCAAAACTATTAAATTTGAGTATGACATTTATTTGGGTTGAAGCAGATCGATTCGCAAAAGATTCAGTACTAAATGGAGTTTTTTGTAATGTATATACATATATGGGATTGATTCAATAAAAGATAAAATGTACGTATCCTGGCAAAAACATTGGGATAACGCCTCACGATTCTCAAATAGCACCTTTTTTCAAATTTATCTCAATTTACCCTCACCCCCGAAATATATTTTCAAATACACCACTTCGAAATTTCACTCAGCAAGCACTTAGAATGAAGACTGGTTATGGGAGATATCCCACTCATCTTGCCATGCTGTGTATTATACAATCATCAACTTGATGATTCTTGTGCCGATCTCAATCACATTTTTGTCGGATGCAGCAATCACATTCATAAAATAAACAATTTGTTGCAGTTACTTATTAAATAAAACTACTCCCTACCTCTAAACCTCACACACCTTTTAAGCATAGATAACCGACAAAATTTAGATCTATTAGTAAATTTTATCAAGGATATTAAAATTAATTTCTTAATAGTATCACTGAAAAATTCTATGGCCGATGGACTTGCTTCCAAGCCATTTTCTTTCACATACACACACAATTTTCAATGTACTTTTAAATCTTTGTAAATGTAGTTTATAAGAAAGTTTTTTTATAATATTTTTTTACTTTTTTGTTAAAATGTACAATGGTTAAAATCTTTCAACATTAAGTCTTTCCATCTTAGCTAACGCTTCGTTGTTGCCGTTTCCTTCGAGCAATTCAGTTCTTGTATTCGTAATCCATTTAGTAATCTCGGCTTAATGCAAATTTTAATTATTCAGTTCCAATAATTAATTATAGTTACTTACATCAAAAGTGATTATTGAAAATTGTTATATTAATAGAGCCTATTCGTATATATATAAATAATAATATATATATATATATATATATATATATATATATATATATATATATATATATATATATATATATATATATATATATATATATATATATATATATAAACAAAAGAGCTAGATTCACGGGTTTGAACCGCGTTGAAATTTCGAAAATTCTCAACATTTCGGCTCCCACTTTGAAGCAATTATCAGGAGAAGGGGTAGGGATAGGGTGGTTATTCGTTCATTGCTAAGAAGTGATTTGATTCCGTGGTCACAATCTGCCTTCTCCACTCAATAAATCACACCTTTTTTCGGTTGATTCCAAGGCCTTAATCTGTCTACTCATTGGAATTCCATAATATATATATATATATATATATATATATATATATATATATATATATATATATATATATGTATTACGCTCAGTGCTATTGCTAAAATGAAGCTAAAATGAAGTTTTCCTTTCTTTTTTACTTTTTTTTTACTTTTCTTTCTCAAGGATTACATTGGAAATCTTTTTTCATAAACTTGATCATTAACTGTTGTTTTTAATAATTAGAAACAGTTCAATGGTTGAAAATGTTACTATGATTATATTCACTAATATATAAATACATACCTTTTAACGTGTGCAAATCGGTGACGAGTACTCAACTTTATATTTACGAGTTATCTTTCAGTTTCAACCAGTGTTATTTTTGGGTTTCTACTGCGACTGTTGATTTTCTATGACTAGGCAACAGATATTTCATTCGAAATGCGCGATGTCGTATTCAGATTTCCATTTGAAAAAGGTGACCCTCTAAAGGTACGGCTCTCAATTTCATTTAAACAATCATTGAGGACTAGCTGCAGAATTACTATACGGTATTTTACGGTATCTATTTTGTTATGTAACGCATGTGTCACTCAAAGTGCTTTACTATAAAGGATGTCTGAGAACTTCATATCAAACGCGAGTAGAATAAGTGAAAATAATGTTAGAAGCTCAAATATTTAAATAAATCGTAAATATACGAGCTTCGCTTCGGAGTTATCTTCGTCCTTTTATTATAGAATAAAATTTCACTTAACCACAATATCTTAACCATATTTTAGATACTCAAGAAAATAGTGATTGATTATTTATATCATTCTTCTGCATTTCATCACATCACAAATAGATATCTAGAGGCTTAACGAACCAAGATTTTAACAGAGATCTCTTGTTCAGTGGGTATATTTCAAAATTGGAATTAGTAAGAAATTAGAGTAGAGTTTTCGCTTTTGCTTCATTTTGCATCAATTACGTGTCTTATAATACCATCTATACAGTCAAATTTCTTCTAAGTGGTTCTATAACTTTTTTTAGAACTTATAGATGAGTCTTAGGGATAACGAAAATTTTTAGTTATCTTGATAATTAATCTTGATCACTGAAAATGCAACGGATTTTAGCCTCGTTCTGAATAAATACAACACTTGATGCCTACAGGAAACTAATTTCACTGAATCTCACAAATGTCAATTTAAAGGATTTGAAGGTAATAATAAAATCAACAGTAAATTTGAGAGAGCCAGTCACGGAACATCCGTGTTTGTCAGCTAATCTCAGTTTCCGAAGTTGAAATAATTATATGAATTAATAATCAGCATTTATAGTATATTTTTATTTTCCAGAGAATAACCCGAGTATTTTCGTATGAAATAACATCTGTATCAATATAATATAATCAATATATCGGGATTATATTTTCACCTAATTAACTTCCAAACGGCTCTAACTAAAAAAATGGTATTTTTTCTAAAATGTTTTTTTCCAGAATGTATGAAGAACATTAATGGTTAGGTAGATATAAGGGCTTAAACTTTGATTATTGAAAAACCTTACATTCATAAAGAATAATTTTAATATAAAAACAGTTCTTTCTCACAGAACTTACTTTTCTTTGAATATAACCAATTCTGTAAATCTTTTTTCAACCACTTGGTTATGAGCAAGTTATAACTAGGAGTGATAAATTACATTATCTATTACTATTATACAGTTCTTGAGAAGATGAGCTATCATTTGCTCTAAACATTCTTTGAAAACATCAGGATTCATGTCCTCATGGTAGTTGCCGGAACGAGTAGATTGAAAAGTCAATAAACTACCTGCCTGTGAACTGCCAATGTGTCTATAACCTTTCCTATTGGTGGATTTAATTCAATAGATAAATTATTTTATGTAGTCTTCAATTTATACCGTGACAGTTTCATCTTGACAAAGTTTATTTGGTGTATGTTCTTCATTGATCCATGTTCTATCTAAATAAAATATATTTCTTCTTTGGTTTCTCATTTCTTTTACAGTCCTAAAGTTATTTCTTCTTAATAATACAATATCATTTATTTCTATGAAAACATGAAAACAGACTTTCTGGAATGTTTTTTCCAGCGAAAACCTATTTCTTCTGACAGTTTCCTGGGCTTCGACTCAATTCAGAGTAATCCTTATCATCTCGCACCGTGACAAGAACTTCGTCTACTGTCGGAAAGTCTTTTCTAAAGAAGAACTGTTACCCATATTTCGGAATTCACGCATCCCTCTTGAATTTTCCATAATCATCTTGAGTCGACTAGAATTCACATTAGATTGCACACTGTACCTTGCAAACTGCAACCAAACTAAACTGTTAAGAGTGCACAACTCCTATGGGAGAACCCAATATAGTATTTTCGAGTTTATTGGAACGAGATTCTTGAGATTAAAATAAAACAAAATTTTTAAATTTCAATGGAAAATATGTACTTATAAATCTTACGATACGGCTACGTAATATTTAATAGACAGAACTTTTGACCAGTCCAAACCTTTTGCTATTGTTTTGTACAAGTCCGAAAAATTGTATTAGCTCCAGTACATTTATGAAAATTTTGGAAATATTTAGATTATTCTGTAATAATATTTAAAATATTTTGGCTTAGTAAGTAAGTTTTATTACTCCCTCATACAAAAAAATAGTTAACGTAGCAAAATTCATAGAAAATGTATAATAGAATTTAGACTCTTTTTTTCTTGAGTAAATATGCAAGTTCTCATTTCAACTTTCGCATGGTCAATTTGCAATGGAACTCCCTAGAATTTAGATGATCATTACGACGATAATTATTTCCATTTTCCATCACTAATAATATTGACAAGTCGTTTGAAATATTACGGAAAACTAACTGAGATGCAGAAACTTGAAATAAGCAATTATTGGGAAGAGTTATGAGAGTTCCAAATCCACCAAAGAGGAAGTAAAAAAGTCTAGATAGATATTGGAGAGCAAGCAACTACTTAACTTTGAGCGTTGAGTCTACCATAACTTCTTGAAATTTTCCTCGCCAGGTCTGGACTACAATAGATAAGTGCAAAAGAAAAGGATTATATTGAGAAATTTAGCAATAACTCTACAGAATCATATCCTCACAGACAACCTATAAATTAATATCCTAATTTCTTTCCAAGGTGAAAGTAAGCAAAGTTCGTTCTAGTACTTTAAATGTATCCAGGTATCGTATGTGACCTAATATCGATCTCGAGTTCAATCCGTTGATTAATAAATTTCCTATTACCTATATATTTTTAATTGCATAGACGTTATGAATTCAACTGGACCATAAAAACTTCTCAAAAATCGTGATAGAAATCAACTATCTTCATTCGTTTATTTTAGGTTACTATTAAGAATTCCATAAAAGGAGTTAATTTTTTTTATCAACTTAGGTGTTTATGTTAAACTGAATTCTAAAAGTGAATTAAGTAATAAATTTTTGAATAGTCAAAACCGTGAGCCAGGCGGGATTTAATTAAAGTAAAAACAAAACAATTATATCATCTAACAGAATAAGACTTTGAATATATTTACATAAACAATATTATAGACAGAGTATGTCTATATATAATAATAAACTTTGTGATCAATTAATAAAACTAGATGTTTCCTGTTTATTCAAAGTAAGGTCAAATTATAAATATAAGGATGGGTATTTTTAAATAATTTCATTGATTATTATTTTTTTTTTATTGGTGAAGGTTGATAGACTGCTATGGTTACCACCTGTTCGCTTAATTTACACTTGAACTCTGATCCAAGTTAGTAGAAAAAAACGTTGTCTCGTTTTTGACTCCATAAAAGCAAAGAGCTTGCAAAAAGGTGAAAATAAACTTGCCGTTTGCAAAACTCATAATTTTGAAGTATCATACAACATATTAAACTCATACCATTATGATGTGTGTAAAGAGTTGTTTCTTAAAAAAAGTACCAGTACCTGACAGAGTTTTCATGGGAAAAAATTGGAAACGATCGATACGTACAAGGGCTGCAACTCAAGTTTTAAGTGAACGTACTCAGAACATGTTGTCATACGAATGCTATGAGATGTTTGCAGATACTTGAAACTTTCATCATGGTCAGAAAATGGAAGTGAATCGGGAAATTTTTCGTGCAATGATTTTCTTTAACATGGATTAAACCAATAGCAGTGTGCCGACCAACCATTATTGCAAAATCGTCATGTGACATACCGTGAGATTGAAGCATACTTGGGCATTAGTTCCATTCGCATACATTTAATATTGTATGAGCATTTACTGTCAAAAAATTTGTTCGCGTTGGTTATCACATAATTTGACAATCGTGCTGATTGGTGCAAGGAAATGCAGAAAAAAATCAATCGTAGTGCTTCAAAAGACGTCTATAATATCGTAACAGGCGAAGAATAATGGATCTATGCATAATAACACTGAAAAAAAATCGACTGTATGGGTCTTTCAAGAAAAGCCAAATCGAACAAAAGTTATTCGCGCACTAAGAACTTCGAAGTAAATGGTCGCTCGTTTTTTCGGAATAACTGTCACAGTTCCATTAGACAGTAAATACTGTTCTCTGTTCAAGCACTAATCATACACTCCAAGCTAATCACTGGACGAAATAGAAGATTGAGCTAACGATATAAAGAAAACTCTAAATTCATTTGGGGGACCCAGCTATCTAAACTGTTTTAGTCAATTATTGGCTACTATTTCCTTACTGTTCTGTTTCTCAAATCCCTTTATCAGATTGAATTCGAACAAAAATTTTCTCAGGATTTTACTCTCACACATTTCCAATTTATTTGCAACATCTTTCGATAACATCCATAATTCGGAGCTGTAAACCACTGTTGGGCGATTTTTAAAAACTTTAGTTTACACTTGTCTTGATAATTTTTTGGAATTAAATACTGCTTTTATGGCTTCCTCTTCTTAAATTTCTTTATTATTTTTGTTTTATTACCCCCAGATATTCAAAATGAGTCACATCTTTAAAGCAGTATGCTTCATCATTATCCACTTGTCCGTTGCATTAGAATATTGTTGCAGTTCTTTTGCCCCTACTTCTTACTTACCTAGCATATTATGTTTCTCTATTTTTGATCTAGTTAACAGTACTATAGGTAGCGTCTGCATAAGTACTATTTTGGGGTTCCTTTGATAAATACTTCTTGTATTGTTATTAGGACTATTGAACAACGACGATGGGAGTGGGTCACTTTATCTTAAACCCCTATCTACATTAAAAGCTTCTGATATTCACCCATCTACCGTTACTTTGCTTGAAGTTTTCTCCAAAGCTATAATTACTAACTGGATTTTCTTAGTTGGTATTTCGAGGTATTTAACTACTTCATACAACATTGATCTACTAATTGTGTTCCATGCTTGCTTAAAATCTGCTCATAAATAACACTGCTATGGTACCGCTGCCTTGTCTATATTTAAACTGAGGTATTTAAACACAATCAATCATTTCTAATTGAAGTGCATACTGTCGATCATCGTATTACTTACATAAAGAAAAAGTGAAGTGTAGATAAATTTTGTTGGTTAGCCTAGAATTCATCAAATAAAATAAAAAACTATAATAAATCTTCAATGTGGGCAACTTGCACTTCTACACACTTCCTGAGTCTACGGAGGATCACTACAATTTAACGTAACTATTCATAGAATTCTCCAGAAGCAACTTCTTAAACTCTTTCACAATTATAATGTGCATACCACGGAAGTAGAGGAGTATCCAGCAAGACTGGCCTACGTTCATTGATTTTTAAATGAACAACGAGTTGATAATACATTTGCTGGAAAAGATTAGAATTTCTTCGTAATGATTTCCCTCCCATGTCATGTGATATTTCTCCAAACATTCGTAGAGACGTGTGGTTCATGCACGATGGAGCCCTTCCCCACATCCTAAATAATGTAAAAAATCATATCAAGTTCAAATAAATATCCTGTAGGCTCCGAAATAGTGTAGTGCAAGGTGCTCGCTTTGAAGATTTTTGTTTTCATTTGATAAAGTCAAATGAAATCAACAAAATTTATCTACATTTCACTTTTTCTTTATGTAAGTAATACGATATTCGACAGTATGCACTTCAATTAGAAATGATTGATTGTGTTTAAATACCTCCTCTGAGTATTTTCTATAAATAATTACAATTTATGATAAATTTCTTCAGAATGTCTCTATGACGAACGGTTTCCCTGGCATGTAAAATCTACATATCTCCTAAATCATAAATTTTGTCGAGTAAAGCAGAGTACATTTTTGGTCAAAAATCTATCGAAAAATTCATTTTTGCTATCTTTAGATCATACGGGTGAAAGTTACGGATTTTTAACCATTGGACATGAGCCGCCCCTAGCTTTCAGATGGATAATAGTGTAGAATTATTGATTCCGTCAATCATCCATTAAAAATTCATAATGTTCGAATGTATAATTTAGAAAAGAAACTCAGGAACGAGGTATCGTATGATTAATTTTTTTATGTACGTCATCCTCTCACTCCCGAATTTTTCACATCAGGTCTCGAAACACTGTAAATCGGGCAGATAACTGCTCTATGCCTTTTAATATGTGGTCTCTCTTGTTTTCATATTTATGGTATCAAATACATATTTCTCAGTAGAGACTGACCATCCATTTCCAGGAAACTCTTCCGACTTCAATTATTGCTTTAAAATCAAATGTAAATAAATATACTGTATACATAATCATCAGAAGTCTGGGTATTTAAATACTATTATAGTTTTATCTTCGTATCTATGTATCTAAATTTTGACATCGTTTTCTACAGTCTATATTTACTCGGTTGTGTTTGTGAAGTTTCTATTTCCAATTTTTCAGTGACCAAGCTGCAATTATGTTTTTTCTATCATTTTCTACATAAATGATAAAGTCTTTCAGTATGTGGTATTCTTGAAACAATTTGAAGAATTGCAATTTATAAGAACGAATAGCTATAATAAAATTATATTATACGTATAAATAAACCCCAGAATAGTGGAGTGCCTTATATGCGAAGATAAGTATGAAACATATTTATCACGTTTATTAGCAGTCAAAAGCAGAATATACGAAAAAGGTTTTATTTAATCTTTATATGCCAGCTTTCTCAATTTCTCCTCCACGTCCCAAAATGTTTGCTTAGATCTAAATTGCTCTATAGTTTTCTGGTGAAGTTCACTTTCAGATGGAAGGTCGCCCCCATATTCCATAGGTAAACAGTTTTTTGGTATTAACTTGAAAAGTTCTTCTTCTTTCAAGCCAGGTGGATGTATATGTAGCTGAAATGATAGAATGAGTGATTAGGTATCATTTTAATATTTAAAACCAAAGACAAAATCGAACAATGATGCGTCTAATCATTTCATTTCACCTTTTCAAATGTTTACTACTCCATTCTTAAATGTCAATGTCACAATACCTGAATTATTTTGAAATATGAACAAACAAGACCGAAAAATTATTCCTGTTTCAAAAGATGTCATGTACACTATGTCACAAAAGATCTATTGTGTTTCCTTTTGTTGCTGGAGATACTCAGTATTAACAGGTGATCTATTAACCTCACTCTCTTTAGAAAGTTCAGGACGTGGAATGGCTCTAGCTGACAGAAATCTTGCTCTTTAACACGTTTTCATTTTCTGTATTTTCTCACACTTCGAGAGAATGCTGATAAATGTTTTGTCATTTACGTAACAGAATCTATACGTTACACTCAGTACGTTGTTTTAAGAATAAACAATGCTGCACGTAAATTTATTGGGAAAATTCTTGTGAGGGTGTGCAAAATGAGCTATAAACTAATCTTTTTACATTAGTTGAACAAATAGAATACAAATTTCACAATTACATTGGGCAATAGCTGTTTTATAGAGCAGAGATACAATAAATTAAAAAATCTAAATTTCAATAGAATGTCACTATATAATGAACTCAAATTTTCCACTGAATTCTCATAGCACTTTATCGGATAGTAGCGCGAATGTACGTCGTACGTCAATTAAACTCATTAAACTCACTGAGTGATACTTTGAGCTTGTTTGCCTAAATTTGGAAAATAGTTCCGTATTCAAATGAATAAACTTTTATTTTCAACATGACTAATCAGATGAGGATAGTTTGCTGTTATACGAGTATGTATTGATATCTAGTTAGCGTAGACCAGTTCCATGCATAAACAAAATATTGCGTTACTATAGCAACGAACAATAACTAATTAGAAGTGTCAGTGTAAAGTTTGACATGAAACAAGTAAACCAGAGTTACGCAATAAATTAAAAGAAAAAAGATGCCCACCGAAATTGTGAAAATCGAAAAATAAGAGTATCGAGCCATCATCAAGTACCTGTATATAAAAGGGTTAAGAGGTAAGTAGATTTACGAAGATATGCTTAATACTCTTGGTGATTAATATCCTTCGTATGCAACCGTGAAAAATTAGACTGCAGGCTTCAAAAGAGATAAATTTTCCATTGAAGATGATGACCGATCGGGAAGGCCAGTTTCTGTATCAGTTCCCGAAAATATCGATGTAGTTTGCTGCAAAATGGATCCAAAATGTTTGAATGTTGACCAATAGCGTGCAAGGGTAGAAGCATCGTGTTCGATCTGTGTTCGATTTGAAAACGATGCAGACTACTTAAACCGAATTGTTACTATCGATGAGACTTGTGTACATTTCTACGATCCACAATCTAAACAAAGCAACAATCGATGGAATGGTGACACTCTTGTTCTCCAAGACCTAAGAAGTTTCGTGTCCAAAAATCTGCTGGAAAAGTTTTTCCTTTAGTTTCTTGGAATTGGCATGGGGTAATCATGATTCTACTAAAAATAGTAATTGAATTTCTAATGTGAATGAATTTCGCTGTTCTCTGAATAACTTTATGTTAGAAGTAAAAAAAATATTCGAAGTAATGTACGCAACGAAGACAAAATGAAGACTGATTTGAAAGAAGCGACGTTAAGTGGTATAGGCAAAATAAGACATGTATAGTGTGTAGTCTAAAAAAATATATCACATTAAAGTATGGCGCCAGCTATGAGGTGCAAAGGACAAAATTTTACAGTTCTCTGTAAAGAAATTCGCTTATGGCGCCATCTGTGCCAGACTTATGGAAACTACGATTAATAACAACAATCAATGTTGATCAGTTTATTATTAATTATTGAGACCATTAATTTAAATAATAACTATCCTATCATTTAATTTGGAGCAAATTACATATATCTGCCAACTCATGAATATCGGTTGACTCGTTTTTGAGTTCATACACACGGCACTGAATTTTTATATATTAAGATATTTATTATTTATGATATTTACTATACAAACAACATCAATTAATTAATGTTGAGTTCACTTTATTTGCGGATGACACCAGTGTAACCTGGAGTGGTCCAGATATACAAACTTTTCACTGGGCCAAGATCTCTATTTAGTCGTTGTCTGACACGAATGATCTCTGTTTGAACACTGAGAAAACTAATTTTATCCTATAAAGGAGCTTTACAACTTCTGAAACTCAACAATTACTTAATACGATCCTCAATTCTATCAAATTTCTTTGTCCATATATTGTCTGTTGTTTGTTTTGCCATTAAATCTGTGTCTAAATAGCTCGATTCTCATACTGCTTTTACAAATTACTATTCGTTGTTGGAATCGTATCTTCACTAAGGTTTGACTTGTTTTTATGTAGTCTTGTAGTTTGTACTTTTTCGAATCTAATCAAATTACAAAAAAGCTGTTTGTTACATTTATGGGTTAAGTAGTAGAACGCATTGCGAATTCTATTTTAAAAGATACAAAATTTTAATTCTCCCCGCTCTTTTCCTTTTAGAATCCGTTTACTTGATTGATGAACACTTTCACAACTCAGATGAGAAACTCATTCATAGCTACCCTACTATAAGAAAGTATTTGGACATTAACTTAACAATACCCACTTCAGATCTGGTAAAAAATCCATCATCTTCAGCCTAACCTAACCGAAAAATTTTTCAATCAGATACCTTCAAAATTAAAAATGGCAAATACATTTAATAAGATGCAAAGATTGACAAAGGCATTTCATCTTGAAAGAACTTATTGTTCTGTGGTAGAATTTTAAAATCAACCATAGACTCAACAGACTGGTAAAACTCAATTTCGTATCAACTAAGATATTATATGTACTATACTTATTATTACAAGTTAAATTGTTATTTTATAGTATTTAATATAATATAGTGTCGCTGTGTCCATGAAATTGAAAAATTTTTTTGTATTTTTGTAGACATCGCTAGGCCTGCAGTGTTCCCAGATTTTTTCGGACTTTAAAAGCGGTAATCAAATTCTTTATTGGATAGATTTTTTTTTTTTTTTAAATAACGACTTGTCACACTTCCTCAGCAATTTGCTGGGAAACATTCACCACCTCTGCGGAGTCCTGCTTTGCAGAGAGGCTCGGACGGTTGGAGTGTCCTTCTAGTCGTCTACGGCCCCTTTTGTCACTTATGGCATCGTTCCTGGAACATACTTCATGAGTGACGGGCTATCAGTGGTTTCCTTTTACCCTACGTCTCCCTTCCCCTCTCGGGATTAGGAGTTCGGGTTCCTTTCTCTCTGCTGTCTTTGCCTTTCATCTTTTTCCTTGTTGCTGAGAATACTCTTAGCCAAGTTCTGCACCAATTTCCAGTTCTCTGTGCTGTCAAGCATCTTCTCTACAATGTTGTCTGGAGTGAGCTCGCATTCCAGCTGTCTGTAAGTCCTGTCTCTGACCTCTCTCCACTTGTAGCATACGAAGATGGTATGTTCGGCGGTGTCTACGGCGGCACAGTATATACATCTATCCGTGGTGTCTTTTCTGAACCGTTTAGCATAGCATCGAAAGACGCCATGTCCTGTTAGGACCTGTGTCAGGTAGTAGTCTACCTGGCGGTGCTCGCACTTAACCCACGGCTTGATGTCTGGTATTAACCTTTTGGTCCATTGGGCCTTTACTGTCTCACCTTCCCATCTAGTTTGCCATGTTGTGAGGGAACTTTCTCTAGCTTCGTTGCTATTCTGTAGCGATTTGTACTTGGATGTTCTTTCCTGGGCTAAGAGGTCAATGGGCACCGTAGCCGTAATTACTTGGAGTGCTACTCCAGACACAGTTCGGAAGGCGGAGGCTACTCGCAACAGCATGTCTCTTTGTGCTCTATTGACCGTAGTAAAGTGCTTTTTTCTCATAAGCGCTTTTTGCCATATTGGGGCTCCATATAGGACAATATTTTGCATAGCACTACACAACACTGCTCTTTTGCTTTGCCTAGGACCTCCTACGTTTGGCATAATCCGAGCAAGTTTGGACACCCTTTCTGTAGCTTTCTTTGTTACTGTTTCTACATGTTTGCCAAAATTTCTACTTTCGTCAATGGTTATACCTAGGTATCTCAAGTTCTTTGCTGGCTTTATATTGACTCCGTCTACGCTGAAGCTTATTTTCTCCCTCTTTTGTTTACCCTTTAGTAGGATTGCCTCAGTTTTGTGGGGGGCAAGAGCAAGCTTGTTGTCTCTCATCCAGGTATTTATTTTTTCCAGGCACATGTTGGTGTTAGTAACCAATGTCTGTTGGCTTTCTGCTCCGACTATCAGCGCCAGATCGTCAGCAAATCCTATTGTTACAGCATTACGAGTTAGTTCTAAGCTCAGCACGCCGTCATATAGTACATTCCATAGCAGTGGGCCTAGGACGGAACCCTGGGGAACACCTGACGTAATATCCATCTCCCTATTCTTTTCTAATTGCAGCTTTCTGTTTCTTAAATAGTTAGAGACAAGGTTTATTAGATATGTCGATATATTCCTTTTTTGTAGCTCTTTGATAATCAGGCTGTGACATGCAGTGTTGAAAGCATTCTTAACGTCAATTGTGACAAGGGTGCAGAATCTACTTTTGAACTCCGTTACAGTATTCAGTGCAGCTTCTACAGCCTGGATCGTGGATTTCCCTTTTTGAAAGCCATACTGACACATGTGCAACCCTCCTCTGTCTTCAAGCTCATCTTGTAGTCTTCCCCGTATGAACGCTTCTAGTAACTTGCTCAAGGAATTTAACAGACAGAGTGGTCTGTAGGAACTAGGTAACTCAGCTGGCTTTCCTGGTTTTAGTATTAAAACCATCTTTGCAACTTTCCATTCATTTGGAAATTCCTGTTTTTGAAGTAGTTTGTTCATCATGCCTAATAACCAATCTGGGGCACAATCTGCTACTATTTTGATAGCCTTAGGGGGAATTTGGTCAATTCCAGGTGATTTTCCACATTTGATACTTTGGGCTACCTTCCTTAGCTCTTCTGCTGTGAAGGGTGGGGCTGGAGCTTCCTTTTCAGGGTATCTCCACTTATCATTTCCGGGTGGAAACAGTACTGCCACGATTTCGGATTTCTTTTCGATGTCAAGCTCATAGGGTTTTAGAGTATTAAGCTTTTTTGCTACTAGCTTATACGCATCTCCCCATATATTATTATCGAGTTCTTTGCATATGTCGTTCCAGTATTTCTTCTTTGATTCCTTAATTAGGCAGCAGAGTTCCCTTCTATTGGTCTTGTACGCCTCTTTCATTGCTTCAATATCGTCTCGATTTGGGTTGTTTCTTCTCGCCGCACGTTGTTGTACCCTTCTTAATCTGTTGCATAGTGACCGTTTTTCAGCAATGTTTTCATTCCACCAATATGATGTTTCAGTCTTTAGAATTCGATTTTGCGTGCTGTTCTTGCTTGCCATCTGTATCAGCTTGGTTACTGTTTCATGAGTCATTTCATCTGGAGTAATGGTAAGCAACTCTATGCAGGCTTTAAAGGCGGTCCAATCAATAAGGGGCCTTATTGAAGTTGTTTTGGTCTTCGCTCTATCTACTTTAATTTCGAATGCGATATATCTGTGCTCTGTCAGTGTTTCGGTATCAAGTATCTCCCAGTTGGTTACTCTTTGAGATACACGATTGGTTGCTATGGTGACATCAATAAAGGACTCGCTATCTCCTCGGATAAATGTGGGCTCATTTCCAGTATTCAGAACCACCAAATCGCGAGCGTTGATCCATTCCACCCAGTATTGACCCTTTTCATCGGTTACAGGTGATCCCCACATTGGGGACTTGGCATTTAGGTCTCCCAGAATAATGGCATCACTGTTGTTCGTTATGTGCTCCATTATACTGTCCACCTCAGTTTTGTAGTCTTCCATGCTGATGTTTGGGGATATATAGCAACATATCAGCTCAAGATCTTTGAGTTTGATAATTACGTGACCATCTCCGACTACGTGGTTTATTACGCTAAGCTTTTTATTCAGAAGTAGGACCCCCACATTATGCCTGCTGTCCTTGATCCAGTTTGCTTCTTTGGTCCTTTTTTTGTTCGGTTCCCCAGTTACCATAATATCAATACCTTGCTGAACTGCGGTGGCATACGCCATGTCTTGGGCTGTATAGGCACGTCCAACGTTGGCTTGAAGTATTTTAATATTGAACACTAAAGTTTTGACCGCGTGCAGTGCTGAGCCTGCGTCTGGTGTCACTAATTGCTTTTGATTTTTCCTTTACAAGCTTAAGGTAGTAAGGGCAAGCAGTCTGGTCAGCTCTGTGACCGTCTTTTTTGCATGTTAGGCAATAGCTTTTGTTAGTACAGTCTTTGGCCTTGTGGTTATCTTTGCCGCATTTAAGGCACATCTTCGAGTTATCGGTTCCTTTGCATTCATTGGTGCGGTGGCCAAACTCCAAACATTTGTAACACCTGGTGATTTTGACCCTTGCTCGGACCTGGCACGGTGCCCACCCTATTCTCACAGTATCCATTTTGAGTAATTCGCTGGCCACTCTTCTTTTGACCGCAAGTGTAGCAGTTTGGTTTCCCCTCTGGTTTGGTCTGCAAGAGAGCACTCGGACGTCATCTTCTTTTGCGTTTGCTACGCTTTTCCTGACATCTTGCTCTATCTGTTTTGCGTTCATATCTCCGTCTATGTCCGAGATATGAATAATGTCTTCATCTCTTTTAATTTCTACCTGGGTATCTTTATCCTTGTCCATTATAGCTTGTCTGAGGGCGGTTACTTGATTTTTTTCTCCAAGTATCTCCATAAGGACATCACCCTTAGCGGTTTTCTTAATGCCTTTTACCTTAACACCCATCTCATCTATGTTCACACTACTCTTGATCGAACGGAGTATGTCAGCATATTGCTTTCCTTCAGATTTGATTATAATCTTCTCTGTTGTCGTCGCTGGTCCTCCCTTACTTGACTTAGGTGCTAGTCGGCTTGGATCTCTAGGTATAATAACTTGCACTTTGACCTCAGATCCTCTGAAGATACCTTCTGCGCACTTTCTAAGGTAGATTTTATCAATTTTGCCGAAGGCTACTACTTGAATTTCCGTCACTCCATGGTTTTGAACCTCTGCTTGCAGTTTGCCTAGCAACTGATATAGTTGACCCATGTCGTTTTTCCCTTCTGGGTTGACCTTGTACGGCAGCATGTACATGGTTCTTGACCTTGCTCCATTTTTGCCTTTGCTGAGTATGACCTCGGTGTTCGTCCTCACATATTCAATACACCCTTCCTCAAGTTCTTCGCACATAAGGCTTGTTATTTCCGGAAAGTTGCATTTTAGGTCGCTTTCCGTAGTGGTGGTCAAGGTTACATCAGGGTCTGCTACTATTACCAGGTCTCCTCGAAGCTCTCTAAGCGATCCCAGCTCTGTAACAACGGTGCTTTGGTAGCAGCTTTCTGGCCACTCGAGATGTATTACCTCTTCTAGCCCTGTCCATCCTTTTCTTGCTGTTATTTGCGTCTCAACCCTGGTACGTATTTCATTTGTAAGATCGAGTAACTCTCGTCTTATGTCGGTTTCATCAGCTTGGACTCCTATACTTTGTCTTGCGTAGCTAGGATTATTGTCCTCTGGTTTAGCTAAATTATTAGCAGTTTTGCTCTTACCTGGCGATGATTGCTCAGTGTTGTTTCGCACCATCTGCGTGTGTCTGATGTTTAAAACATCCATTCTTCTGTTCAGGGTTGCCATTATGCTTACGAGCTCTCTCGTTATTGCCTTGATTTCAGTTTTTGTCTTTGTACTCACTTTGACTTCATTTTTTAATTCGTCGACTTTTTTATTAAGACTACCCAAGGCGGTCATAGCAGCAGTCATCTCTTGGCTAGTATCATCCGGGATATGCTTTCCATGTGAGTCTCGCTTTCGTTTCTTTTTGTCTGGACTGGTATTTTTTGCCAGTCCATCGTGACTGTTGTCGCTACTTGCTTCGTACGCCGTGTTACTGTGGCTCCCAGTCTTGTCATCTTGACGTGTGCCAGAGTTTGTCTCTAGGCTAGCAAAAACATCATCCGTGGCAGAGGCAGTTGAATCTTTGCGATTCATTGGTGGTGTTCTTGCCAATGAGGATCTCCTAACACTAGGGTCTGTAGTAAACATCCAGTGATACCCTGTTGGGGTCATATCTCCTTCATTTTGTCCTTTGTCTTCTAAAGACAATGCAGTTTTTTCGTCGTTTGAACTATAGCTATCCATTTATTTCTTGTCACCAGCGCTTCGTATGTAAGGGGGCGGGTCGAGTTGATTGAGAACGGGTGTACCCTCGGCTGTCGCCTACCCCAGTTCACTGAGGCCCAATCCTCGCTTAGCCAGTCCCGGAACACACAGACGGACCAGACTCGCCCGGGGCGATGTGAACTTCCGACTTCCACATTCAATACATACTACCTGATCAGGGCCCGTAGTGGCTGGCTTCCGATCCCGCGCCATCATCCACCTCGGCAGAGACTAGCTCACATCAGCATCAGCAGCTACTTCGGTGACGAACCGAAAGCAGGGCGATGCACTCCCAGCAGACTACAACGCAGAACCAATCCGGGATACAGGAAAAAAGGTAGGAAGCCCCCTAGCCCTCGTAAACTAATAGCGTCGGAGGAGGAAAATCTTCTAGGAATAGTGGGGTTTTTTGGGAAGAGTCCACCTTGGGAGTGGGGTGGATCTCTAGCTAGGGTACCTCGGGCTTGCCACACCCGTAGTCGCAGTGCGACCCCCTGAGGGCTTTATTGGATAGATTGAAAATTTATTATATTTAATTATAAAAATTTGTCAGAAAACGTAGCTGCAAACAATTTTTGAAAAGTCAACTAGGCCTAGAATAATTTGTTTTAGTATGATATTTAGAAATTAAGAGAATTTGATAACTTCCTAGAATCATTGTATTAAATAAAATAAGTTGAGGGTCAAATCTGGTCGCAAAAAGTGCAAAATAACGACGATTTTCAAAAGTTTTAAACGTTATTCTGAAGTATGTCAAGGTTAAAAGATTATATTTAACTTTAAATACAACATGTAAAAAAGAAGCCTATTACCATATGGATGACAAGGCTATTGCCCAAGTTTTGACCTTTGACCTTTGACTTAAAAATAGTAACATTTTTAACAGAGAATTGAGAGAAGTTATAAGTAAAATACCTCAAGTGCCAATTTCACACATAAATATGGCCTTATATCTATCATTCGAAAAATAGTTTATAATGGTGAGTACATTTTTATTTTTGAGAATCTCAACCTATAATTCATATGTGACGTGTTTGGAAATTTTTCAAAATTATGATTCTATTAACTGAAATAATCAATTCACTTCATTTGGTTTCTTTACACATTATATTGTACCATCAATCAGTTTATTACCGAATTTTTATCTTAGATGTAATGATTGATCTTATACTTGTTCTAGCGAAGGTTTTTATTCAAAATTTAATTTTCATAGAAAAGCACAAATGCAAATATAATTTAATTTACATCGTTTGCTGGATCCATGATGTTAAGTAATTCTGTATTAATATTATTGAAAAAAATATCTTACCATACTCATAAGTTCACTTTTCATAAATACTTTCAGTATTGCTAGTAGTTTGTCCATAAAATATACAGAATTTATCAAATGTATCACTTTCAATCTCATAGGAAAACCTTCTTGTAGGAAACTCAAATATTTTTTGATTGCTCCCATTTTCATTCTCGTCATGTGCATTAGACTGAGCTGAAATTCGAAATTATACGGTAACAGTCATTGAATAATGTATTAAGAAATATGAAAGAAAAAACTGAACAAACAGTAGAGAGACAAAAATAAGTATAAGCCATTGGTGTAATGTAATCTACTATCCAGTAATGTTCTGCACCTTATGCTGAAATACCGGACAGTGAAAATGTTATGAGAATAACGCCTCGATGTTGCCTATTTGTCGTACCACTTTGGCATTACTATCAATGAATATTGCATTATGAAAGAAATTGAATGGTAATTGTATATTTATAGATGGAATTACAGTATTGTAAGAGTTAACTGAGATAAAAAAATAATCGAAAACAAAACAGTCACGAAATTTTTTTTCGCAATAATTTTATTGAAAAATTGCCAGTTATGCAATAGCAGTTCCATAACATTTAATACCGCGAAGTCTCCAATCTTCTTTCTTTAACTGTATTATTATTACAATTACAACTGTATTTTTATTACAATCATGCAAAAAATCTCATGTGCATCTCACCTTTATTGTGTTTACACTTTTCTCTCAAAGAATTCGCAACTTATATCCTATTATTATGAGAACTCTAGCAATTTGTTCAATTTGGTATGAACTTCAATAAACAATGATATACAGTTAATAATGATGCTATTGAGATACTGAAAGCTTCCTGTAGTTATTAGAATAAGTTTTTATTTTAATCGTCCTGTCTTATTTCATAAATCTTCTATAGTCGCAAACATTCCATGCAATAATATATCATAAGAACATTTGAATGGAAAATTTTGTTATCTATTCAAGAGAAAATCGAGAAATATTTGAATGTTTTCACTAATTAAATCCACATCTCCAGGTTAAATCATCTTCCCATTTGTTAATTGTTGGTAATGCGCTCTATTCTGTACCAGGTCAAATCGGAGACATCATCCAATTTTATAAATGCAAAAAGTTCCGTTAATTATATTAATGGTAATGATTCTCATTTAAACTGAATAATCCTGGTAAGTGGAAACGACTAATTCTTTGGACTTTCTCATTCTTGTCGACTTATCATTAACAGTTTACTTCTTATCTTTATCACCATGAATTTGTAGATATCTACGAGTGCAACTTTCTACTAAGGCCCCTTCCTCCATAAACTTTCACATTAGATATCTTCAGTAAGATGTTCACTTCTTTCTATGCTTCACAATAGTTTCTCGTTTCATACTACCAGTGAGTATACGTAAGCAGAATTTCCACCGCCATCCATCAGAAAAGGAGTAAAAAACTGGTAGGAAAAGATAGGAAATGAGCGGAAAATTGTAGTCATGAACTGTGGGAACTGATCTACCTCAACAAGAGGGTCTAGAGAGCAAGTTTGCAGTGTAATCCCATTAGGGGTGTTAAGCCATTATTATTATTATTATGAAAAAGACTTATGCACTACTCAGCTTGAACCCGGTATCATTTACCTATCCCAATATAAAGTATCACATAATGAACTGGAGCACTGTGTGGCAAGTATTCAGCATTATGTCGTTCTGGATATCGGCGAAGGTGTTTTTTGGTAATCCCAGTTTGGCGATGCTATCGTGCAGGGTCTTAGGCACGACGCCAGTTGCTGACATAATAACTGGGACTACTTTCACATTTGCGCTGTGCCACATCTATTTAATCTCAATTGCGAGATCCGCATATTTGGCCAGTGTTTCCTAGTGTTTGTTGAGAACGTTATAAGTGTTCGGTATATCTACATCGACAAGAACGAGTGAATTGACTCCTCTATCAACCACCACGATGTCAGATCTGTTATTCGTCACCTGTCTATCGGTGCTAATGGACCTATCGTAGTAGAGTCTAAAATTGTCATTTTCGAGCACCTTCTGCGGTTGGTACCTGTAATATGGTGTAAACGTATTGAGAAGACCGAACTTGTTGGTCAGTTTCTGGTGGATGATGTTGTACTTGGTTATGCCAGTGTAGAAAGTCGGTATTAGCTAACACACTACAAGCAGATGTTATAGGTTGCATGGTTTCTGATGTATGTTGACACTTTTTGCATTTGTCAGATTGAGTGTTGGGATCCTTAATAATATTTTTGTAGATATTCGTGTTAATAACTTGATCCTGGATAGCCATCATGAAGTCTTCGGTCTCTGGAAAGATATTGCCGTTAGTAAGCCATCTGTTTGAAGCTTCTTTGTCACATGCGGTTGGTTGAGGTTATGATGATGTCTACCCGTGTAGTGCCTTTCGTAACCACTGTTCCAGCTTCTCGGTGTCAAAATACTATATTTAAGTCAGATTCTGGCGACTTGAGGTTGAGGGGTGAATAATCTTTATCTACCTTGAATATAATCCGGTGTAGAGTTGAGATTTCCGATTAAGTATCAAATAATTCCTATAGTTTCTTTAACCTCTTTTCGGGGGAATGTTGTTCTAATAGTCGGACTTCGGGTGGTGGTTGCTGTTCTTCGTCATCATTGCTCATGTCAACCTATAAATACCCTCTTAGCTCTTTTAGTCTACTTCAGGATTCCAAAAGAGTACGTACGAAACAGGTGTTGCCTAGGTGTTAATTGCCTACATTTAATTTGGATTTCATAAATTTGGTGTATTGATCCTGGATTCTAGTTCTTGCCTTCTTGTGGTCCAAAAACTTTTTGTTGTTTGTTAAAATCCTAGATATCTGTAGGTTTTTCCCTTTTCCATCGCTTGTACGATATCTCCATTGGGAAGTTGCACATTTCCGTTCATGACAATGCCTTTCTCGATATGTAGAGTCTTGCACTTAGACAGTCCAAACTCCATCTGCATATCGGAGGAGAATTGATTTTTATATCAAGAAGGTTGATTGATTTGACACTTATTTGCTGCGTACAGCTTGCTATCGTCCATATAAAGAAGATGCGAGATGGTACAGTTGGTGTTTCTGTTCGGTTTAATGTTGAATCCGTACTTTGTACCATTGAGCATGGTCGATAGGAGATTCATTGCAAGGCAGAAAACCACAACGGACTCAGGGAGTCGCCCTGGTATATTCTCCTACGAATGGGTATTTCGTCAGTACTGAGGGATTTTGGATTGATTTGAAGATGTAGGTTCGTTCGCCATCCCTTCATCGTTGCTGAAAGGAAGCTTACAATAGTTGGGTGGACTATCAAACGCTTTCTTATAATCTACGAAAGCAGTGTGTATATTCCGGTGATCTCTGTGCTTGTCGAAATATCACAGAGTTCATGATAAGTTGTTCTTCGCACTCTTGGTGATCTTTTCTGCAACCTTTGTGTTCCTCTGCTAAGATGTTTTTTTCTTCGACCTGCCTATAAATTCTGTTAGTGATACAAGCTGTAAGTATCTCATTTAAAGTAGGTAGGCACGTGATAGGTCTGTAATGAGTGGGGTCATCCGTCTGGGAGTTCTTTGGAAGTAAATGAGGGGATCCCTGCTAAAAACGTTGGAATATCTTCTGGGTTCTGTATGAGGTTCGAAAATTTCTTCACTAATTCCTGTGTGTACATTCGGGAATTTCTTATACCAGAAGTTTTGGATATTATCAACTCCCGGTGCTTTCCAGTTGTTAGTATTTTGGATAACGTCAGTGATTTCTTTCACTGTGTAATTATCAAACTGCATCGGAGCAATATTTAATCGCATCATCTGCTATCCAGTCGGCATTTCTCTTGTGGATTTTGGGAGTTGACCACAATGAGGACCAATACTTTTTCAATATCTGTTTCGATGGTATAGGTTGATTGGTTTCTTTATGGGGAGTAACTACAAGTTTACTATAAAATACTTTCTGGTTGCTATGAAAACTATTATTCTGTAGTTTCTTCTTTGTACACTCAATGTATCTTGATAAATGTTTCGACTTCGCTTTTAACTTCTGCTGAAGCAGATCAATATACTCACGCAAATAGTGTTGATGTTCTGGATGCTGTGTGTGAGTACCTATTTTCTTTAATATTTTTCTGATGTGGTTTCTCAAGCGTTTAGAGCAGGGGTCTCCAAACTTTCCAGCCTTAGGGCCATACTGATTACTCCAGTAAGTTCCGAGAGCCAAAATGTCATTGTCACAATTACTCAAAATATACAAGTAGTTTGCGGAGAGAAAAATTCGAAGCTATGAAGCGCGGATTGAAATCGCAGCAATCTTCATTTACACAACTCAAAACTGAACAAGAGGCTGCAACTCGTGCCAGCTTTTGTGTGGCTCTTTAAAAACGTGGAAAACCATTCACGGATGGAAAAATGACCAAAGAAAGCATAATTGCAGTAGCCGAAGAAATGTGCCCTGAAAAGGTAAATTTATTAAAAACTGTCAGTATGTCAGCAAACACTGTGGCTCGAAGGGTAGAAAACATCGCTGAAAATATATTCTCTCAACTGTTCGACAAAAATGAACATGTTGAGTAGTTTTCTTTGGCCTTGGATGAGTCAACGGATATGTCAGATACTGCTCAGGTGTTGATTTATATTCGAGGAGTAGATAAAATCTATGAAGTGCATGAAGAACTTCTTGATCTGTACCTGCTGGTACATATATTTTTAAAGGAGTTGAAATGGCCATTAATCAAAATAACCTTCGATGGAAAAACTTGAAATGTATTACAACTGATTGAGGCAAAAACATGAGTGGGAAAGATAAAGGAGTGGTCGCTCTTGTGTCAAAAGCTGTAGAAAATGACGGTGGTTCAAAACCATTAGTCTTACATTGTATGATTCATCTTTGTGCGGATTCAGTCTTTGTGCGGAAAATATTTGGATATGTCTGAAATTCTGAAACCAGTCATATCAAGTGTTAATTTTATCAGATCTTTTGGGCTGAATCACCGATAATTCCGACAATTTATTGAAGAGATTGGAGAAAACGACTTACCTTATACTGTCGTAAGTTGGCTTAGTTGTGGGAAAGTTCTTCAGCGCTTTTTTGAACTTCGAGCAGTGATAGAAATTTTTTTGAATGAAAAGCATCGCCCTCTTACTGAATTACAAAACAACGCATGGCTATGGAAGTTAGCATTTTATGTTCATTTGACAAAACATGTGAACGAACTGAATTTGAGATTGCAAGGAGAAAACCAGCATCTTCCTGATTTATACACTAATATCAAATAACTCCGGAAGAAATCCTTTTGATACTGACATTGAAACCCTAGCCCCGGAACTTCAAATGGAAATGATTGATCTACAGTGCAGTGATATAATTAAGAACAAATATCAAAATTCATCTTTGTTGTAATTTTATAAGAGTCTTCCACTGACACAATTTGATAACTTGCATAAATTTGCTCGTGGGCTGTTTTCTGTTTTTGGTATTACTTATTTGTATGAGAAGACCTTCTCCAAACTAGTATCAGTTAAAAATCTCAATTACATAAATCTCATTAGTATTTCATATATCATTATGCGTGTTATAAGTTGTTTTTATTTAAAATGTATAAAATGTTAGTTGGATTCATTTCAATAATTTTTTAGTTATTATATACTGAAGTTAAATTTTCTTTCTTTACTCATTATAATTCTGTGTTTCTTTATCGAACTTATCACAAAAACAAAAACAATAAGCCTACAACAATGTTATGAGTAGTTAGCCCAGGACCATATCAATGTAGATGTCATATTAATAATTCAACATAAAATTATAATACTTCTGTAAACTAAATTTAATTTGCTATGAAAAATATGTTCTCTAAAAGGAGTATCAAGTATTCTAGCTCTCCGCGGGCTGGACAAAATCTGTCCGTGGGCCGGATGTGGCCCTCGGGCCGTAGTTTGGAAACTACTGATTAGTAGGGAGTATTATTATTAATATGTTATGGTTATGTGGATCATAGAAATGAGCTGCAGGGAGATTGCGAAGAGATATCAAAAATATTTTTTAGTTTTATGATTGTCTGTACTAATGAGCCATGGAAATAACCAATATGTTTATTGAATAGTTCAATTGAAATATATAACTTTGAATATAACGTTTGGTGGAACTGCCACCAATTTCAGCATTAAATTCAGAATTATAGTTTGAAAAAAAAATTACTTCTTATTGTATAAATTTTTTTAGGGATCTTAAAACAATCAGTAACAAATATAGTGATTTAATAGATTTCAATTAGAATGTAACTTAACAGAAAATAAGGGCTTTTGTCGCACACGAATTGGGAATTGGGAAAAGAACAGAACAGAAAATTAAATTAACCATTTAATTCTTGAGAAAGTCTGTGGCTGACGCTCTATTTTTTGCAAAGAAATTTTCACTGGACGATTATTGCTCATTTTATATCACTTCTCAACAATAATTTTGATATTAGGAATTCCCATAAAATGAGTTATTCTGTTTATAAAAAAGCAATTAGCCCAAATAACTAACATTAATAATTCTCTTTTCGTGGAATACGAAATCGGATTCATTCGAATACGTATGGGTAATAAAATTAATTTTTCAAATATTAGCTCTGAAATAAAGTCTGCAATATATGTGACAAATGAACTCGTTTTGGATCTAGGTGATGATGCTTCTAATCTATAGATGAAATTGAAGAATCAAGTCAAAATTCAAAATCAATCATGTTTAATCATCTATTACTATTACTTTGTTCAACTTTTTTTTGTCCTGAAATATGCGAACTTTGAAAGATTTTCTATATTTGTGCCACCAGGAGATACTTACACCTTTCATATCGATTAATACGATCAATCCGTTAGGGGGATTCTTTTCATGAGCTACATCCATTAACATATAAGACACTTTCATTATAGGCACCAACTCAAAATTTCGATAGTTTGTATCATGTATATTAAAGTAGTGTATCACATCATTGTCATCTGTTCGTACTGGTATGCTTGACATATGTCTGAAACAATTACTCGATAATATATTAAACTTAATTTAAAGGGGCAAGCAACAATATCAGGCAGTAATAATAAAGTGCAAATAAATTCGTTAAATTACTCCATCCATGACTTTTTCAAGAGAAAAGGAATCTCAAAGAGATCCAAAACTAATATTAGTAATAAAAGGCTAACAGAAATGTGATTTTCTTCTTATTCTTCCTGGCTTATCCCCTCGGATATCAGACTTCGTGCATTCTTTGGTCCATGCTTTTCTTACCTTTAGGACCCTGGCAAATAGTTGAGATCCTTCAGAATTTTCCCTTCATTTTGTTTCCTTTTTCATTTTTTTTAAAGAAATTTCTTATCGGTCCCAATTCAAATTTCATAATGTATATTTTTTGTATCGTTTTTTTATTCTATTTTGCAGTCTTCTTGATTAATTGGCTTCATTTTTTTAGTTTTGCGTCTATTTTCGTCTTCTTTGATGATGGTTCCTAGATATTCCCTTGACAAATGTTCAAAAAGTTAGGTTCTAAAACCGAATCCACAAAAAAATTTTCTACGAGAATTTGAGCAAACGTAAATCCTAAAAAAGCCCCTAAATTTGTCCTCACGACCGAGAAAATTTTGAAGCAACTTCCACTTTATAGTCAACTCGATCAATTCTATTAAACCGTCATTTCGATTTTTTTTATACGTCCCTAGGCCAGCAAAGGTTGTGATGATACCTAAGCCAGGAAAACCTTCCTAGAAAGTTTCATCGTACCGGCCTATGTCTTTGTTACCTTTCAGAATTTTACGAATAATTGCTCCTTGAGACACTTGAACATATAATATATAAAAAGAACGTCACTACTAATCGTAATCTAAAAGTGTCGTCCACGGTTGGGCCTCAATAACAAGTTAAAAATACTTAAAGCTACTGAAAGTTTATATATCGGGCAGATATTTTAGATTAAAACGTAGCGTACTCTCAAATAACAGAAATAAGGGCAGGAGTACTCATGTATTATATTTATGCTATATTCTACAGGGTGATTGATTAATGTGATGAAAGTTCTGTGCCTATTTTGTCCTTTGAGATAAAAATTTGGAAATTTGTGAGATTATAGTCATTATTAGTCACAACATTTTAAAATTATTTATAATCTTACAGGATACTTAAGAATATCAAAGCTACATTTTTTTAAATAAAACAAATTTTATTCCATATTTGGAATCAGCATGACTTCTTCATTATTATAATAATTATAGAATTGTAATGTATACGGGGTATTTAAAAAGTTATAACCAATTTTCGAACCATTCGAATAGTGGTAAAAATTTTGGACAATTATTTACCCCGTTAATATTCATTGAATCTGATACAGGGAGATACAAAATACCAATACATTATTTTCTTGGTTTTTCAAAGAATCGCCCTGTATATTATGTGAGTATCGACCTAATACCAGTATACTTTATCATTATTTTAGGTATAGGGAATACTTAAAATAATTAGTTCTCAAGATATTATGATTTTACAATTAATTGTGAAATGGCTATGATTTATTTGACAAAAATTTATATTTGATAATGACATGATATGACAATAGGTTCATTATTGTTTTGTGTTACATTTTTTTTTTGTTTTGAGGAATTTGAACTAGAGCAAAAATGTGATGAAATGAAACCATATTATACCATGAACGCTTTTCTCGAAGGCGGCAACCTACAAACGCAAACGCAAGAGAAATTTATGGAAAGGTTCAATCGCTCGGGTTCAATTAATAGTTATGAAAAGTATGAACGATTAAAAGCTTCTGTTACGGAATAAAATGATATTTAAAATTTTTCTTGCAGTTATTTAAAGCTCACAAACAAGTGTAACTAGCATTTCCATCGAACAAGAATTGAACAAAGAATCCTTGACAGAAACAAAATGTACACTTACTATATTTACTTTTAACAGAAACTAACTGAAGTTGATAAAAAAAATACTAGCAGTTTGTAGGTGGGCTTTACGAAAAAATAATCAACAGAGAGACTTTTTCGACTATGTACTATTTGGAGATGAAGCCACGTTAAATAAAAATTTCACGACCATGTTTCATTCAATAGTATATATCATTCTCGAACACCCTGTAAGATTTTAAATAATTCCAAAATATAAATATTAACGAAGGTTATAATCCCTCATATTTTCAAATGGATATCTCGAGGGACAAAGGAGGTACTGAAGATACTAATCAATCATCCTATATTTACTGTAGACCAGCGATAAATCAAATCTTGAACAAAAATAATTGTGACCTTTGATGATGAAACTGCCTTTTTGATCGTCGAAAAACCCCGAAGAAGCTAATAAATTACAAATACCCATTGACTCGATTAACACCTGGACTAAGAGATAGTGAATCAAGTTAAAGGAAAACATGTATGCTGTGACCTTTACGAGCAAACAAAACCAAATTGCTTAAGTAACAATAAATAATGTTCAAATATCTTATACTAACAATGCTTGGTATAAAATGTAGAAAGAAATGCAGGCTGTTAGGAAGAAACTTCACATTATCTATATAGAACAAACTGCTTCTCTACAAACATATTTTGAAACATGCCTGAGCATTGGGGGTTGTGGCAGTAAACTTAACATTCAGGTGATTCAACGTTTTTAAATAAACTATGAAGGAGCATCGTGATGCACATTGATACTTCTGTAAAAGTGATCTGCATCTCCAGGAAATTCGTTTTAGGTACTGTTGACCAGACCATAGCCAAATTTGCCACTAGTCATGAACAACAGATACTACAACGGTTATTTTATTTTCTCTGCAGTACCAAGCTAGTGAGAAGACTCAATAAGGTCAAGCCGTTTGAGTAAGTGACCTAATATTTTGCGAATATCATGTAATATGTTGAATTAAAGTATTAGAAACACGGTTCACTAATGAATAGGATCTACGAATTTCCACTTTAACCAAGCTAGTCAAAAACACTTAATGATCGTGTAACTCTACCCTTTGTCTATCTCTACCTCTACCAATTGTTACATCAACTTGATTTGTCTTATATTCTTTACGGAAATATCAAATATATTTTATGAAGCTCACTACATTCCAAATAAAACAATGTGAATATTTTGATTTTCTTTGTTGTTGCCGTACACTATATCTCTTGTTCATTCTTTATAGTAAACTCTCTAATCATTCCGCATTAGTTTCTTCCAATTTTGACGATCAGATATTTCATTATACAAAGTGATAAAAACGTGAATTCGAACCAAATATGTTTATGGGTATTTGCTAAATTGTACACAGGACACAATAAAATGTAGAAAGTATAAAGACATTAGAATAATATCATTTTTTGTGAATATTCTCTCTTACTTAAAAAAACTAAATTTGAACTTGATGACTACTCAAAAAATAAAATAAGAACATACATTGTATTTAGTGCTAGTTGTATATCACTTCGATTGAGATCCCTGTCATCATAGATTTCAGGACCATGTTTCTTTAAATAATAATACGATAATATAGTTTTTTTGGTAAGTGCTACATCATTCGCACAAGATATCAAAAAAATTAAGATGATTTCATCCTGTATTCTCGTAGGAACATATTTGTCATCCAGATTTGACACAAAAGTCCTTATTTCTTCCATATTTTCTAAAAATAAGATGGTTTATGGTGAATAGTTTGTTTAAATTATTCTAATTTAAATTCATGATTGAATTTTGTGTTTGCATATAAATTTTATCCATAACGGATAAAATTTATATGCAAACTTGGGCAAGTAAAAAGTGAAGAGGAAGTAGAAAATAGGAAGCTGATCAAATATCAAATATCGAAGGAGTGAGAAATATCAATGATTGGCACATGTCAAAATAAGGAATATGAGGAGCAGATTTATCAGAATGCGTCATTTCATAGTGGGTGGTATTATAATGAAAATATTTGTAAAAAGAAATAATGATTAGGGATCGGTGAGGGTAATCGACTTATAAATCACTAGAGCTTCTGAAAAAGTGGGCGATTGGATGAAATGTATTTTTTCAGATAAAAATAGATACCTCTAGAAGTTCTGCCTTCGGCAACTAAATCTTCAGTTTTGAAATGATATTCCAAATCAGTGTCGGCTGTAATGTTATCCATATCAGTTAAACTTTTCATTGCAGCTATTAACAATGTAATCTTTGCGGTGTTTTCTTGATTTATCGTGTTATCTTCGATTGACTGTCCAATCACAGCATATAAAACTAGAAGAAGAAATATGAACACAAGAAAATAATGCACTTAATACAATGGACTGAACGTCAGTTTTAAATGCGAATCGATTTTCTGAAACTTAATGATATTTAAATTGAAGAAAGAATTTAAAAATCATTTCAAATTATGTATCAAAACCATAAAAATTTGTACAGTAATACAAACTAAAAAATATTTCTATATTATTTCACGCTGCATGCGACTAAAGATAAATATAAAACTTTGCTTCGGTGTAAAGATTAGTTATTTTTATAGAAGTTAAATCTTCTCTCTAAGGCGTATATAACAAAATGAAATCTAAAATTCCACTGCATAATTAAGAACTGTAGATGTAATGGTACTAGATTCTTCCTGAATGATTGCAATTTGACAATAATTAGGTACAATTTGTAGTGATATTGTTAAAATATTTCTGCCATATGATTTGAAATAGATTCATTAATTAATATTTTTTATGGTGAAATAACAGTCTAGGTCGTTCAAAGAAGAACTAGTGCCATTTTTATCGTAAACTGTAAATCTTAAAGGATTGAACAGTTTCTGCTGAACTTAGTATGAGTACATTAAGGATGTAGTGAAGTGATAAAAAATATAATAGAAAAGTGCGGAATAATCTAAAAAATAGATTGCGATGTGATTCTTCACAAAAATGTGAGGGTATTATAAATGAATTGGTCTTTGGAGATATTGTATGGCATATACCCTAGCCACAACATTCATTCAAAGTAAATGCCTATCATATCAAATGCTTTTTCGTTTGTAAGAATCATCTTAGATATAACTTTTAAGTAAATTTTATATCGAATTTAATGTACACAAATCGCAATGACACGTGAATAAACAAATTAGAAGGTTTATTAATTTGACACAAGACATATCTTTTTGTTTTGTTTTTTTAATGGCCCACTACTTGTCTTTATATATTTCCATTTTAACTTCCATAACGCAGTTTACCGGTGACAGCATAAGTAATATTGACATAATATTTGGAGCTATTATTAATAGAACAAGGAAAGACAATTTTGAGTAGTCAAAAAAAAAAATGTTAAAATCCGATCAGTCAAACCGGAGTAATTTATGTTTAAAGGAAAATACTTAAAATTTACACATTTCTTAAGATATCTCGTAATACTAAAAAGATATCGACATGTGGTTTTCGCAATTCTGTTACTAATTTGGCCTTTTATATTCCTTAATTAAAACTGCATGTTTGCATATATAAGTTATGTAGAACTGGACTTACAGGCGTTTTTTCATAATAAATTCCCGCTTCCCCCCTGAATTTCTTGAAGAATACGATAATCATAGTTTAAATGCATCTTAATTAGGCAAAATTTGTAAATTATTGATTTTATAATTTTTGGAATTTAATTACGCCCTCTAGCGGTGGACCTACAACTCTGTAAATAATTTCCAGGTCTTTCTCGAGGTCACTTTTGTTATAAATTTTTTTTCCCGAAGCTATACTATAAACGGTTCCCGAGATGTGTCCTAGAGCCATTCTTATTGTGACATCCCCTACATTACACCCGTATTTATTTCGTAATTTTATGATTTTCATAAATGAAATTATACTTGGCTCAAAATCTCAAAAAAAAAGAATTATTTTAAGATGAATAGACCGTGGTGGAAAAGTGAATGTCTAAAGATCAACTTTTTAACAAAATCGAAATTAAACTAACAAATGTTATCATTTGTTAGGTATCGTCAGTGTTTAATTTTGTTAAATTATGTCCAAATCTGTGAGACGTACAGGTGACAACCTTCATGTTGTATATTCAATTCAATTGAACATGTCGTATTAGTCACCATCTAGAGTAAGATCTGAGAATATTTTACTCATGTTAATTGCAATTGTAATAAAATTAGTAAGAAATACAATGGTTATTACTCGTATTTTCTTTAAAAACATCAGTTAATGATCATTCAAAAGCCCTACCAAATTATAAATGTCGCTGTTAACCCCATAGTAATTAAACTAAATAATAAAAACTTCACATTTTCTATTCAAATTTCATATGTAATATATCTATCTAATACTAAATATGATAAAAGTACGAAATAAACTTATTTTTGAAAAAATATCTGGAAACGATTATTGTCGATTTTCAGGTATCAAAATCTACGTACCATTAGGTTGAGTAGCACTTTTGCTTGAAATTATGAGCATGAGTTTAAAAAGCATTTATTTTAATTAGTAGTCACAATATTTATGGTTATGATAACATATCACATATAGGTTCAGGCAACGCAATGCTTTAAAAACTGACATAGTAATAAACAGAACGTACATGAAACTATAGGTAACTTTATTCATAAAAGTTTATCTATAGCTCCGGTAGATTTAAGAGCAATTCTATTGGATTTTGCTTCTTATCAGTTTTTGTTTGGGACAGAATGAGAGTAAATAGCTTGGTTTCCTTAAATTAATATTGATTATGGGAGAGCGTGTAAACAGAAATTCAAATTGAACAAGAGAGCAAATTTTTAGAATAATTGCTATTATTGCAGACGGGCGCATTTAGTGGTACGCTGCCAATTTACTGGAAATGAAACAGTTAACTGTGTACCAGGTAGATGCGAGATATCGAGAGACCAGGGGATATGATGGATGGCCATTGGAGGCTCGGCTATCGAAAATAGAGCTGCAGACAATAGATTTTTAAACTAGAAACTTGACAAAGAGGACATGTAATGGCAAGACAACATCAACAATAGTTAGATGTAGCTCGACATGTACTAGCAACTTAACAAACCGTGATAAATGTTTTAAGAAATGTTGGACTTGAGCCAGAGTAGCTGACATTGCTCGTTAACTGACCAGGTACAACTAGGTTGAAATTCGCACGAGAACTGCAAGAGGTTTTAATGACTACTAGTTATTCTATGTCATTGCAATTATCATAAATCATGATAATGCGATATTTTTTACGTGATTGTATTTTAAGTAAGGTTGTTCTCACAGTAATAGATATAATGAGAAACTTCTTTTTTATGGAAATAAACAATATATCTTTATATTTGTAATCAACTCAATATTATGTTATCTCCATTTTTAGAATAATTTTCTTTGTTCAGGATTTTGAAATATAAACCGATTATAATTTTAATTATACTGTAGTTTGACACTTCTTCAGTATGAAAAAATTACTTGTCATTTAGAATGCAAAATACTGCAAAATACTCATTGAAAAAACGAGACCAATAATATTTTTATTTGATAGTCTTAATCACAAGTATTCAATTTCTGTTTAGAAAACCATTCTTAAAACACATAACAATAGAATATGGTCTACTAATTCTCATTCTTATCATACTGTCATTCGTTTATTTATTCAGTAAATAGTGAATAAAATCTTAAAATTATCAGCTTCTTCATTTCATTTGTCCTTTTGCCCTCTTTAGGGCGTCGTAAATGTATATATCACCTATTTAACCATTTACTTCATCTTTTCCTGTTCTGTGTCAATATCATCATTTGATTTATTGTCTGATGCCTTTGTTTTTCTCTTGTTCATTCCATGTTTTTCTTGGTTTGCTTCTTCTTCTTCTTCCTAAGTTCTTGCTTTCTCATATACGTTTTGTTAATTTATCTTGTTCCATTTTTGTTAAATGTCTAAATTTTCTTAAACTAAAGTTTAAGATTCTCTTATTCATTTTTTCTTTGATTTCTTGTTGTGAATTGTTTCTTATAATTCCATTTCTTATTTTGTCCATCCTTGTTTTTCCTTCTATTTTTCATAGGTTCTTCATATCGATTGCGTTCAGTTTTCTATTACTTTTCTATTTATTTTATCGTGATTTATCCACATTTAATTTTCATATACCTTTGATATTTCCTTCTTTAAACACTATTTTATTTAACGCATAGTATATATGCGTTGTTTTTTATTCTGTTTGTGACCTCCGCTTATATTTTGCCATCCTCTTTTATTACTGTTCCAAGAAAATCAAAAGTTGTGCTTGTTTTATTTCTTCTTTCACTATTAGCCTGACTTTTCTCCATTTTTCTCGTTCATAGTTATTGTTTTGGAATTTTTGTATGTCAATTTCCATTCGCATTTTTCTATCTCTTTCTTCCAAATTTTTGTTGGTGCTTCCATCTTTCTGTGATTTTCTGCCACAATTAAATGTTCGTCTGCATATAGTAAGCCTTCTAAGTTTATTGGTATTAAGTTGAGGTATCCTATGTTCGTTTGTAGATATCTTGTCCGTTTTTTTCAAAATTTTCAGTCTTTGATTTATTGTAAGTATGAGCAATAGTGGGCATAGACTGCCCTCTTGTTTTATGCCTTTTTCCATCATAATCTCATCTTTGTCCATCAGTTGTACTTTTTCTTTTACTCTCTCATATACGCTTCTTTTTTTGTATTTATAATTTGTTTAATATCTGCTGCCTTAAGGTCTATGAACCTTAAGTGCAGTGTATCTCCTTTTTCATAACGTCTTTCTTTGAAATTATCTATAAAATCATTATTTTTAAATATATTCTCCCTTTATTTCCACACTTTTTAGAACGTTTGACTAAATGTCCTATAAAAATTTGATGCATATTTAGAGTCAAAATGTTCGTACACCGGCCTGTTTAATTTAATAGCCGCTATTTGATCAAATTTTCGAACAAAAAATAGTCGGAAGGAGCCAGATCAGGGCTATATGGTATGTAGATCTCTGTGAAGCCATATATGTGTACAGTTGTATTGGAAAACTAAGCAGTGTAAACTGAAACATTGCCATGAAGCAAACGATGTGGGATCATAGTTGAAGACCATTTCATTAACTGTTACAATCGATCGAATTACAATTTCTTAGTCCTCGTGGCAAACCTCTAAAAATCGCTCACAACATTGACGCAGCTGTTGAACTAATTTGTGTCATATTTCAATGATCTGCTAGAACATTTGTTTGGAAAATGCCAGTGTCTGCTGTAATTTCTTTTGTTATTAGGTGCCAGCTAATTAGAACAATTTCTTCCACTAATTGAATGTTTTCTGGAAAAATTATTTAACGATTCTCGTTCTCAGCGAAACAACTAAGATCAATTTAATTGTTGGAAATAGAGACATAGAAATAGGAAACATAAAAATAACAGGTGATAATTAATATATAAGCCCATAGCAAACCAGTATGCAGTATGTCCGGAATTAAATATTATTATTAGAATAGGAGTCGTTTACAGAGTAGAAGGTACTTTCCAGTAAATATGCCCTCCAATTATTGTGGAATGCGGGAAAAGGTCATGCTCCAGTGAATAGCTGTGCAAAAATCTTTCAATCAAATTAGTGTCTAAAATTAGAAGCTTTTTCTGTCCATTAATAAAACTGAAAAACTATCTTTTACATTACTTTTGATCTCTAAACATGTTATTTTTTGTATATCATGAGTAAGAACACTCTAAACACGCAAGTAAGTACTATTTATCGAAGAAAAATAGTAAACCAAAACATATTCATGCATAGAGCACGTGATCATGGTTGAAAACTCCAAAGCCGAGCATGTAACAAGACCGCATTCCGCACTTAAGATAGAATTTTCGGTTTCATATAGTATAAATATAATTTATAAATAATTATGCACAATTATTATTAGAAAAATACACAATGTAAACTTGAAGTTTAGAACAAATATAAAGTGAATGGCCAAAATATGGAACACATTCATTTAAAAAGAAATCAAAATTGAAACATTAAAATAGAATTTTCCTTTTCTACCTCAATAAACACATTTTCTTATTCCTCATCAGTTGACATTGAGCTTATTACACTGTCGTCAACGTCGTCGTACTAAGGGGCTCAACTTGCACACCAATTACAATGTCTATATTTCGCAATTTGGTTTCATTCTTTTCCTGGACATGTTTAATACTCTTTTTCTACTTATTATACAAGTATAATTGTTTAACAGCTTCATGAATATTTTCAACGTCAGAAAATTTGAATTTTTTATTTCGGTAGATACTCCCGAAAAATTTGCTGTTGTATTCATTTTTATAAATATTCACAATAATTTATTTTCGTTAGTGTTAAAATGAAGTTTCTTAATTCTATTCTCATCTAATGTCAACAACTTCATCATCTCTCTCCGTATCAGACATGTTTAAGAAAATTGTGTTACAGACAAATATAAACAATCTCACCAAAGTACGATAGTACGATGCCGTCCCGGTAATACACCTGATCTAATGACTTCTTCAGCGATGGGGTGCTTGCCTCCTCCCAAGCGGATTTTTATTTGTGGTATATTATGGTCCCACTGATTTGGACCAATAACGATACCGCGCCACGTTTCACACTGATCATTGTTTTGGCTTACTATTTTTCTTCGATAAATAGACTTGCCTAACATAAAAAATGCTTTATTATCAATATTAATGTCCCGAGTGCATGTCAAATTGTCGATAATTTAATTTTCTCGAGTGCGCGAATGCGCACAAGAGGAAATTATGAGACAATTTGACATGCACGAGAGGGCATTTTGGCAGACTATTTTCTGAGAAAAATTTAATTTAAAATAAACTTAATTGTTCCTTTTCTTAAAATATAAAATTAAAACCTAATGATGTTTATTAATCCTAGACGAAAATTTGGCACTAGTGCAAATTATCGATAATTTGCACTAGTGCAGTATTATCGCTGAAATTTGATCGTTGCTAGGTAAACATAAAATATTACAGCTTTTTGGTTGGCTTAAATTTTTCGAAGGAAATAGTCAATATTAATGTCCCGAGTGCATGTCAAATTGTCGATAATTTAATTTTCTCGAGTGCGCGAATGCGCACGAGAGGAAATTATGAGACAATTTGACAGGCACGAGAGGGCATTTTGGCAGACTATTTCCTGAGAAAAATTTAATTTAAAATAAACTTAATTGTTCCTTTTCTTAAAATATAAAATTAAAACCTAATGATGTTTATTAATCCTAGACGAAAATTTGGCACTAGTGCAAATTATCGATAATTTGCACTAGTGCAGTATTATCGCTGAAATTTGATCGTTGCTAGGTAAACATAAAATATTACAGCTTTTTGGTTGGCTTAAATTTTTCGAAGGAAATAGTCAATATTAATGTCCCGAGTGCATGTCAAATTGTCGATAATTTAATTTTCTCGAGTGCGCGAATGCGCACGAGAGGAAATTATGAGACAATTTGACAGGCACGAGAGGGCATTTTGGCAGACTATTTCCTGAGAAAAATTTAATTTAAAATAAACAATAATTGTTCCTTTTCTTAAAATATAAAATTAAAACCAAATGATGTTTATTAATCCTAGACGAAAATTTGGCACTAGTGCAAATTATCGATAATTTGCACTAGTGCAGTATTATCGCTGAAATTTGATCGTTGCTAGGTAAACATAAAATATTACAGCTTTTTGGTTGGCTTAAATTTTTCGAAGGAAATAGTCATGAAAACTGTCTCCTATCGGGAATAATTTTATAATCTCTAGATTGATTAAACCAATAATTATTATTGAAGCCAACTCATTTATTAAGCGTAAATTACTATATTACCACAAAATAATGGAACGTAGTCATTTATTATTATATTTACTCCCCACTTTGTCTGATAAATGTATTAAAGGAGGTATCTTCGAAATCACAAATTTTACCATTTACTAAAAATATCGACCGATAGCAATCTCATAGTAAGTACAATATTCGCAATGATAATTAGTAAACTATTCAGTTACTAAGTTACTTTTAACGGAATTTGAATTCAAATATTGTGATAATAAATCAACCATACACGCGATTCTTTGACTCTTCTTAAAAAACTAGCATCATGTCGATTGCAACGTAATCTGCTTCAGTTAAAATATTTTGTAGAGACTTAAAGAAAAAAATCAAAATCTGGTTCTAATAATATATAAATATTGATTCAATATTTCTGTCAACGTCAATTTTCCGAGCTTTTATATATATATATAATATATATATATATATATATATATATATATATATATATATATATATATATATATTTTGGGGGGGGAGGGGATTAGGAATCTGCTCTCAGACATCTAGGCTGATCAATATTGTGCCTAGATAGTGTCGGGTTGGCTATTGGCTGTTGTACTGCCGACCGACTAAACCCTTCCCCCTCATACGTGGATTCACCTGCTGAGAAGAGTGCTGGAACTACCGTTAAGTATTACTTCAGCATTCCGAGCGTTGCCTTACACTTATTTTAATCTGTGCTTACTTCTATCTTCTTCTTTTGTCTCTATTATTTTCTGGATCATAACCGATACTATGTTCCATTTTTTTTCATCCTGTAACATATGGTGTAAAATATTATCTGGAGTAAGTGTTTCTCCTACACATTGTTCAACTTCAATTCGCTGTGGATTCCATTTTGCACATACGAAAAATGTGTGTTCCGCGTCATCCATTTGGCTACAGTACGTGCATTCCGTTGTATTACTGATTTTAAACCTGTGGAAGTATGCTTCAAAACAGCCATGTCCTGTTAACATTTGACTAAGATAGTAGTTCACCTCTCCATGTTTTCTGTTTACCCACGTTCTAATATTTGGAATCAGTCTTCTAGTCCATTGTCCAGTTACTGCTTGTTATAATAGAAATCTTTTATTTTAAGTTAATGCTTTCTTATAGAGATGGCGCTTGATTTGTAGAAATAGTAGTTTAATGTTCTATGTACATAGTTTTGTTTTTGTAGTTGATTATTATTGAGAAAAGTAAGGTTAAGTTAATATATATGGTTTTTATCGGGTTTTTAGCACATGGTTGGTTATATAAGATATAAGTGATAGATGATGTATATATATGAAGATGTAAATAAAATGTATATAAAAACCTAGATTGATTTTAATCAACACTGCTGTGTAACAAATAACAACACTGCTTGTTCCCATTTGTCCTGCCACCGATTTAATGTTTCAGTACGTATCTCTATCTTCTCATTCCTTTGTTTGCCTTTTGTTTTGTATCGTTCCTCAGCCTGCAGTTCTATAGGTATTATTTCTGAAATCACTAACAGCGCGTTTGTGGAGACTGTGCGGAAAGCACTACATACTCTCAAAGCTAACTTTCTTTGCACTTTTTGGCAAATATCCCTGTATTTGGCATATTTCAGCGTTTCATACCATAGGGGAGACGCATATAACAAAATCGAGTGAGTTACTGCACATAACATTTTTCGTTTACTTGCTGTAGGCCCATTTTTTTGCGGCATTATTCTACTTAGAGACAAAGCAGATGCTTCTGCTTTCTTGCAGACGATTTCGATATGTTTTTTCATTGTAGCACCTGTGTCTAGGGTTACACCCAAATATTTAATTTGCGGTTTTGTAGTGATTTCGTTATTCAAGACTTCGATGGTGAGTCTTCTTGCTTCCTTTCGATCACCCAAAAGTACCGCCTCTGTCTTTTCAGGTGCAAGATCAAGTTTTTTCAAATGCATCCATTCATCTATTCTTTGAATAGCGATGTTAGCTTCTACTACTACCTGTGTTTTTATCTTTCCTGTTACTACTACTGCAAGATCGTCAGCGTAGGCCACCAATTTTACGCTACTTGGCATATCCAGTTGCAACAAGTTGTCATAATATAAGTTCCAAAGGAGAGGGCCAAGTACCGAGCCCTGTGGGACACCGCAGGTTACTTCCATAATGGTATTACCTACAAGTAGTGTCCGGTCCGTTAGATAACTTGTGATCATGCGCATTAGATATGGCGATATGTTTCGCTTTTTCAAGCTGTCAGCTATTCCTCTCCATGGTGCGGAGTTGAATGCATTTCTTACATCTAACGTTACAAGTAAGCATATCTTACGGTTTGCCCATGCCACATGTTTTGCTTCTTTTGCGATTTCTAGAACTCTAGCTACTGCATCCACAGTGGAAATACCTTTCTGAAACCCAAAATGAGAGTTGCTAAGACCTCCTCTTGCTTCTATTTCTGCAAGTAATCTATTTTTGACGAGGTGTTCAAGAATTTTTCCCATGCAGTCCAGGAGACATAGTGGCCTGTATGACGTTTTTAAATCGTCCGTTTTTTTGGGCTTTTCTATTAGCACTAGTTTCGCCACTTTCCATATTTTGGGAAATTCCCCCGCATACAGTTGTCTGTTCATCACATCGAGGCACTTTTCTGGCAGGTATTTCACTACACACTTAGTTATCTCTGGTGATAGCTTATCTGGTCCAGCCGCCTTCTTTGGTTTTATTTTATTTGCTGCCGTTACAAGTTCTTCCTGTGTCCATGGTATTATATCCGTCCTCACCATATCAATATGTGGCCAGGTGGTTATTTCATATTTTGGAAATAGTTCACTTGCTTCCTTAAGTATGATATCCTGTGAGATTTCTGTTTTCGGTCTTAGTAGAAATCTTTTTGTCACTATTTGGTAGCCTTTTCCCCAAACATCGTTTTGAACTTCCTCTATAACAGTTTTCCAGGAGTGTTTCTTCGCGTCTTTTATCATTTTTTTCAAGTAATTTCTTTTTTCTTTATATTCGGCTCTTGCTTTCTCTCTTTCTTCGACTGTGCTTCCGGATATTCTGTTTGCACGTGTCATGTATCTCTTTTTACAAAGGCATTCTTTTCTGGCCTCACTGATCTGTGATGACCACCAGTATACTGGTTTTCTCTTTCCACCATAGTTGTATGTGGGCTGAAATGTGCGTTGACAAGCCTTTTTAATAGCCGCCATGAGACCTTGAGGGTTTAGGGTGTCTGTTTCTTCTCGTATTTTTTGTTTTATCTCAGATATGAAGTATTGGATTTTCTTTTCTTCTATTTTCCATCCTTTAATAATTTTTTCAGGAGCATATATATATATATATATATATAAAGTATAATATATATATATATATATATATATATATATATATATATAAAGTATAATATATATATATATATATATATATATATATATATATATATAAGTAAAAAGACTCATATATTATTATATTATTAATATATTCACTTTCAACGTTCAAGAATTGGAATCATATACAGTTTAAGAATTTGAGTCTTTTTACATAATGGTTGTCCCGTTTTTATGAATGAAGATTAACTTGTGGTTTGATAACCGTATAACTAGTAATATAATTATGTAAAAATATAGTCAATTAAAAAGGTGTACACAAATTTAACGCGTAGTTTTTTGTCGAAAGTGAAGTAGCCCTCTGTACGAAGTGCCTAAAAACTAAGTCTATGATTCTATTTTTAAATATCTGAATAATATTTACCTTTGAATAAGTTCTATCAATTCACCAACTTTTTGTTCAAAGGATTTATCGAAAGTATACAAATAACTGATTGAATTTCTATGTGAATAATACATGAACGAATGCATTTACATTTTTAATTTCCAAAATCTCCATATGAGCTATTTACATTACTCAATAATATTCATCAAAAGATTTAATTTAATTCACTTATGTCACGAATGTATCATGAACTAATGACCTATACCTCATAATACTATTATTGCGCAATATGTTTTCTATTCCACATAATATGCTGATATTTTAAAATATTTAAAATAAATGGATATTTACTACTCAAATTCAATATTATTCCAAATTGTGAGTTGAGTTTATTAAGTATTAAGTGATTTTTCATTGGCCCTACCAAAATTTATGGTTCACTGTGTTTATAAACAACGGAACATGGGAAAAACCAATAATAGAATTAACAGACAAGAATTCCTTCATTATAATATTCTTATTTAACAAAAATTACTATTTTCTATGAAACTAGTTAGAAGAAAGATTGGACTGTTATCACTGATTTGAAAATTATTTCTACAAGAGACTTGATTGAAATTTCACAATAGTACAGACATTTTTTGCAAAGTTCTCTTTTCTACAATTTGATATCCAGATCAGTTTAAATGTAGATCCCGTCTATGTATAGGTAATGTCATAGGTAATTATTTAATAAGTTATATAATTTTGTTCCAGAATTAAAGGTAATTTATAAATTAATCCTTCATATATTTTTCAATACTTAATTTTACAGCCAAATATTTTGGATGTAATTATAACAAAATTTTGAAACAGGTCTCGCTAGCGAACTTGTTATTATAACTGGGCCATTGATTTTTGTTTTATAGTGCAAAGAGGATAGTCGAAATTTAATATTAAATCATTTTTTTTTTTCGATTTTCCTACATTTCAAATTCTTTGAAGTGTTTGAATATATTACCATCCGTTAACACAATCTGAAAATCATACGTAGCAACAATAGCGCGATATAGCTGTTGCTAATAATTTGAAGTTGGATTAATCTTGATATTAGATCGCGTGTGCATTTTTTGTCATTTAAACTTTTTCTTTCATTAATTACCTATACTGTTGTTTTTATATTTCTTCAATAATCATATATGCTCAATACTGTTGATGATATACGTTTAATATGTGCCGTTATATTTCATATGTTTCGAATAAAAAGAATGCTGGCAACTAGAAAGCCGCGTAAAGAAAATAAATTAACAAACTGTACTATAGCCTGTTTTTATGATTGGGAATTGAGAGGTCCAAACCTATTTTTACTGTGTACAGTTTATGGTTAAAGACCAATAAGAGCCCAAGAACCGGTACTGGCAAAGGCTGTGGCAAAAGCAGAACGTAATTTACAAGCCAGTCCTATCAAAGCGTTGGAAGTTGTGAAAAAACTGCATCTGAATTGCACATTGCTGCATTTGACAAAAATGACGGTCCTAAAGCAGAGTATCGGAAGCTAACAGATGAAACGAAACAATTGATTTGTGATATTTTGAGAAAGAAATTGTTTAGAAAAAAAGGAGTACCGGAAATCAAAGAAAAATTGTTTGAAATAAGAGTACGCATTTTTTGATTCCATAATGCTATAATTCCATCTTATATATATATAGCACGTATACATATAGTTTGTTTTTAATAATTTTTGGAAGATAGATATTTGATATTTTGATAAAGACTTAAAAATATATATATATATATATATATATATATATATATATATATATATAAGAAGAATTAAAATTTGGTTTTCTTATTTCTTTTATAAATAAAATAAATCAAGAAAACAAATTTTGGGAATGTTGTTATGGTATGAATATATCCAAAATAAATTATTAAATAATAATAAGATATAAATAAAGCAATAAGTTCAGTTCTGTTATTCGGTTACTTTAAAATAAATAACATTCTTTATATTAAGTTTTGGCCAACACTATATTCTAAATTATTATTTAATTTTGACAAATCCTGTATAATTGAAGAATTTAATCCATAAATTGACAGATAAAAACAGGAGCACCAACTTCAAAAATTTGTGTGACATACCAACATAAATTTTAAGGTTATAAATGATAAAATATAAAAATTTTGACAACTGCAATGATAAAATTAATAACATAGGAATGAAATAAATACAACAAAGAAATTATAGAATAATATTATTTGAATAAAGTCACAATAATTTAAAAATTTAGAAATGACAATTTAGTAACTAACTTTTAAAATAAATATCATTGGTTAAAAGAAAAAAAAAAAAAGAATGAAGAAGAGAATCAACAACGAGAGAAATTTTGTTTTTGCAAGAGAAAAAAGAGTAAAATAATTTTAATTGAAATTTAAAAAAATTAAAATCTTGATAAAAAAGGCATAAAATATTCAAAGGATTGATAATTAATAATTGTATAAGTGTAGTAATAAGAAATTAGTGAAAACAATTAAATAAAGTGAAATAAGTGAGAATACTCACAAAGGGACAATTTCCAAGATAAAGAAGTTGAGAAAAGGAAAAGAACAGGAGTGGAACTACAGCGGAGTATCTGTTTATTCTGCAAGGCCGTAACAATTTCCAATTTAAAAAAAAAAAAAAAAAATTAAAAATACAACATAACAAACACTTAAGGTACTGTTCTATTAAGTTTAAGTATTTCTTTTAGTATATAATATTTGAGTTCACATTTCCATATAATTTAGTTTTATGAGTGTAATTATGAGTATGAATGAATGTTTTTAAAATAAAATAATTGTAATAGCTAGTTAAGAAATTGTATATTTTGAATATTTTATTCATTATAAAGAACAGACCCGGTCTTAAAACTATTATAATCTGACCTTATAACCATAACAATTTATCGCAATAAAATTTTTTAATTTGACCTCACAATATAATACCCTGAGAATAAAAAAAATAATAACATAATAAAATAAAGAAATTCAAATAATTACTAATGGCGCCCAAATTAAAATCTGATTTTATTTAAAATAAAATTTATAAAAATAAACATTACACACTATAATACCATAACAATTTGGCGCCCAACGTGGGGCATATATAAAAATTGGGCATAAAAAAAAATTGGACATAACAAAATTTGGCATTGAAGAGTTTACAGTAATAACAAATTTAAACAATAAAAATGGAAAAAGGAATGACACTCAGAGATGGGAAACAAATAAGAGCAGAAGGAGAATCAGATGAAGAAGAAAGGAGACATGGAATGGGTGATTTCCAAGTACATTATATGGAACAAGACCATAATGAAGAAACAGAGAGAACTGAAACAGAAGAAATGATAGAAAATCAAACAGCAGAAAATTCACAGAAAAAGAAAGAGAGGATGGATATAATGAGTATGTTCCAGATTATGATAAAAAAAATGGATGAATCTAAAGAAGAAATAAAACGAGAAATGAATACAAATAGTCAAAGAATGGAAGAGAAAATAGAAGATATGAGAAAACAATTGGAAGAAGTAAGAAGCTATGCCGAAAACAAAATACAAGAGACAAAACAAGAAATTCGAGATGAAATGTTAGAAAGATTAATGGAAGTGGAAGAAATACAATCTAGAGAAATGGAAAATATTAAGAAAAATGAAAATAAATTAAAAATGGAAATAGGTGGGAATAGTAAGAAAATAGAAATAAATACTGAGAAGATAAAGAAATTAGATAGAGAAATAATGAAAACGAATAAAAATATACAAGATATGGAGGAAGAGATGAACAAAGAAATAAAAATGAATTTTAAGATAGCAGAAGAAGAGAATTATAAAACAAAAAGGGAATTTAAAATGGAAATAAAGAACATACAAGGAAAAATAGAACAAATTGAGAAAAAAGGAATGAGTATGGAATATGTTGGAGGAGTAAAAACAATTTATGGAGCAACTAGTCAAAAATTTGACGGAAATATTAAAAAACTGCATCCAAAAATATTCATAAGAATTTTGAAAAATCGAATAAGAGGAATAAATAATATTGAAGACATAAAGGAAATAATAAGAGATCATTTAGAAAATCATGCGTTAATATGGTTTTCTGCCAGGGAAAAAGATATGTCGGAATTTCAAGATTTTGAAACGGCATTTTTACAATATTTCTGGGGGGAAAATACTCAATCAACCATCAGGGAACAATTATATTTCGGAAAGTTTGATGAAAATAGAAGCCATAGTTTAAACAATTATGCAATCCAACTACATGCTATGACACAATATCTGGAACCACCAATCCCTGAGGAGGAAATCGTTATGTTCATAGCAAGGCATTTCAAGGCAGAATTGGCTGAGACCATTGCAATACAAAATATAAGAAAATTGGATCAATTATCTATGTATCTACAAAGAGTAGAGAGAAATTTGATCAGACATGAAAATTCACAACAAAATATAAGAACAAATTATAGAAACAATGTAAATAATCAGAGAAACAACAATCAAAATAACAATTGGACAAATAATAGATTTAATAATAATAGAAATTATAATAATAATGCACAAATTGATAATAACAATAATTATAATAACAATAATTACAATAACAGAAACTACAATACTAATACTAACAATAGAAACAACAATGATTCATACAGACAAAATAATTATAATGACAGGAACAATAGATAATATAGAGGACTGGAGAGTAGAAATTCTGAAGGAAATATGCAAAGAGGAAATGGAGATCAAGAGACAAGAAGAGTAAATTTTCAAAGAATCAATCAAGATAGAAGAAATAGATCAGAAAGCAGAGATGATGATGTAACAAATATAAATGAGACAAGATTACATACAGCACAAATATATAGGGAAAATACAAGACAGACAACTGAACAAATAAATGACAATGAAAATTTTTAAATACGCACACATCAAATAAACAAAATCTATATATTTGTAAATATGAAAATCCAAATGAATTTATAAAAATAAATGAAAATATAGACACAGATGGGAATAATAGTTTAATTATTATAAATGGGCTAATTAACAATTTAGAAGCTAAATTACTTATTGATACTGGATCAGAAGCATCAATGATTAATAAAAATTTTGTTGATAAATTAAATATTCCTACAAATAAAATTATTAAAATCCCAAAAATAAATTTAATAGGTGCTAATTCAAAGAAAATATGTGAAATTAATAGATTAATAAATATAAACGCTAATATTAAGGGAAAAGAATTTAATTTACAAGTATTAATTGCTCCAGATATTGAGACAGAAATAATAATAGGATATGATGAGCTAGAAAAACATAAAGCCATAATAGATATTGAAGAAAGAAGATTAAAATTGGATGGAACATGGATTAACTTTGAAATAATAGCTTTGAAGGAAGAAGGTAAAGTAGTTAATAATATGTACAAGGAAGAATTGAATAAAAATTATGATGATGAAGAAGAAGGGGAAGATGAAGTTATAATGGATTGTCCAGAGGACAGAAAAGAAGAAATAAAAATGTTAATGAATAAATATAATAATTTATTTTCAAAGGAAAATAGAATTGCGAAAGATTATGTACATAAAATAGAAGTCAATGAAGATATTAAGAATTTCAAAGCTAAAACTTATCCTATTCCATACAAGTATAAAGATCAAGTGAGAAAATGCATAAAAGAACTATTGGAAAATAAAATAATAGAAAGAAGCAACTCACAATACATTAATCCTATATTTATTGATATTTCATTAATACTAAAAAAAATTATAACTGGTAATTTATCACAAAATAATTATTGGAATAAAAGACAATAACTGAGAACAACTTATAAAGAAGAATTAAAATTTGGTTTTCTTATTTCTTTTATAAATAAAATAAATCAAGAAAACAAATTTTGGGAATGTTGTTATGGTATGAATATATCCAAAATAACTTATTAAATAATAATAAGATATAAATAAAGCAATAAGTTCAGTTCTGTTATTCGGTTACTTTAAAATAAATAACATTCTTTATATTAAATTTTGGCCAACACTATATTCTAAATTATTATTTAATTTTGACAAATCCTGTATAATTGAAGAATTTAATCCATAAATTGACAGATAAAAACAGGAGCACCAACTTCAAAAATTTGTGTGACATACCAACATAAATTTTAAGGTTATAAATGATAAAATATAAAAATTTTGACAACTGCAATGATAAAATTAATAACATAGGAATGAAATAAATACAACAAAGAAATTATAGAATAATATTATTTCAACAATCAAGAATCAACAACGAGAGAAATTTTGTTTTTGCAAGAGAAAAAAGAGTAAAATAATTTTAATTGAAATTTAAAAAAATTAAAATCTTGATAAAAAAGGCATAAAATATTCAAAGGATTGATAATTAATAATTGTATAAGTGTAGTAATAAGAAATTAGTGATAACAATTAAATAAAGTGAAATAAGTGAGAATACTCACAAAGGGACATTTTCCAAGATAAAGAAGTTGAGAAAAGGAAAAGAACAGGAGTGGAACTACAGCGGAGTATCTGTTTATTCTGCAAGGCCGTAACAATTTCCAATTAAAAAAAAAAAAAAAAAATTAAAAATACAACATAACAAACACTTAAGGTACTGTTCTATTAAGTTTAAGTATTTCTTTTAGTATATAATATTTGAGTTCACATTTCCATATAATTTAGTTTTATGAGTGTAATTATGAGTATGAATGAATGTTTTAAAATAAAATAATTGTAATAGCTAGTTAAGAAATTGTATATTTTGAATATTTTATTCATTATAAAGAACAGACCCGGTCTTAAAACTATTATAATCTGACCTTATAACCATAACAATTTATCGCAATAAAATTTTTTAATTTGACCTCACAATATAATACCCTGAGAATAAAAAAAATAATAATAACATAATAAAATAAAGAAATTCAAATAATTACTAATGGCGCCCAAATTAAAATCTGATTTTATTTAAAATAAAATTTATAAAAATAAACATTACACACTATAATACCATATATAATATATATATATATATCTACGAGTATATATTTGAAAACGTTGGAAAACTATTCTATCAGGAAATCGTGTCTAATTGCCATTATTGAAATTGAAATATTTTGCTATGCAGTTAACATATTAAACAAAGTTTATAGAAACTGAAAATGTAGTTATCCTTACTACAAAATTATTGATAAACAACTAATTTATACATACAGCAAAAATTTCATATCATTATTGTGAACTTTAGTAGAGTTGTTTCAATGAAACGTAATTTTATCGTGTGCGGGTGCAGCCACAATAAACACATTATAAGGTGAAGTATATAGTAAAACCAACTAATTATTATTTAGTAAGTCTGATTTCTTGAAGATGAAGACGTTTGACGGTCTAGAAGTATAGTAAAGTAACGATTGAGAAATATGAGGCTTATAAAAAATGTAGGTGGTCAACAGGCAATAGCTAGAATGGATTGTTTATAATTCGTATGTAAAAATAACATACTTCATCATGGTATAGTTAAAAAAAGGGTCGTGTTTGATGGCAGAAGGCGATTAAACAAATATTATAAAGGGGCCCGTTCGAATCCAAAAAGGCAGAGTAAGGTCTTGTTGGTTCATTGAACATAGTATAATCGTATAGAAATCAGTCGTCAGTAACAAAATGGGATTGATACAAAAGATATTTGCTAGTCATTATACTGAATATAGTCGTCGTTGATAGTCCAAGCAGCGACCGCCGTGAAAGGGTGGTTGACCAGAATAAGTACTAAAATATATTTTATTAAATTTTGAATATTAGATGTATAATAAACCATTGGTCTGGCGGTCTTTGACGTGTCCAAATTTTGTTATTTTAATAAAATTTCTTATTTATTTTTTCGTAAAATCGATCTACATAACTTCAGTATAATTTTTCAGTTTACGATGGCGTTTTGACTAGATAAATACAGAAATTCAAGTCTGACGTTCTTGTTCTTGACGCAACTGTGTGTCAGACAGTCCCCAACAAACTTATAACAACAACAAATTTTCTATACAAGGTATAAAAAAAATTAAACGTCAAAATTTTTATCTTTTATTCCCCTTTCAAATAGAATTGGTCTGGCACGTTAAATAAAAAGATGAAAACAAAAGATAAATTTGAAAATTCGACATTCTTAGTTTTCTTATGAATGGGTAAAGTGGGGATGAACTTCGGCTAATGGCACTAACATTGATCTTTGAAACATTCTTCTCATTCAATGCAATGCAACTATCCCACATCTGCTAGAACTTACTTTTAATTCGATATATTATCAGGTAAAAATTAGGCTTAGATGAATATACATAGACAACGCCGAATAGAAATGGGATAGTGAAAAAAAATAATATAGTGATGAAAATGAGGATATAGAATGTAAGAGATATTTACGAAAAAGAAGCGATTAAAATACTTATCAAAAAAATGAACATTCATAAGATGGATATAGTCACTCTATAGGAAACTCATTTAACAGGAAATAAAATTCAAGAAATAGATAATTATATATTTCTAAAAGCGAAAGCCAATATAGCACATATGGAATGGGTTTTTAAATAAATTAAGAGTTAAAAGATAGGCAAGGCTTTGCACCAACATCGGACAAATTATGTGGCTTTAGGGAATAATGAAAACATGTTTATCGTTAATATACATCCACCAAAGAAGACACAAATAATATACCAAATACAGGCATATTAATTGTAACTGAAGAAGCAAACGCCAAAATTGGCAAAGAGGAAAAGATTGAGTAAATTTTATATGACTTGAGCGATTTAAAGAGAGAAAATATTGAAAGAAATTATACGATAGACATTGAAGAATACTTAAGCAGCTGAGAAGAAATCCACACACTAACTGTTGAAAAAACTGGGAAAAAATGAACAAACAGTAACAACAATACGAGAAAAATCTCAGACTGACAAAATCACAAAAAAAGGGAAGGTTGGCTGTTGGCTAGATAATAAAGGTGTCAGTGGAATACAACAAAAAAAAGATACTCAAACAATAAATTTTGCAGAATAGAGATGAGAAGAGCATAAGTGAAAATAACAATCAAAGAAAAAATTAAACTATATGAAGTTCATCTCCACTTTACCCATTCATAAGAAAACTAAGAATGTCGAATTTTCAAATTTATCTTTTGTTTTTATCTTTTTATTTAACATTATTTTTCATTCACTTTAATGAGAATCATAGGTGATATACATTTGAAACGAACTTATATGGCTTGAATTAAACTTGACAATAGATTTAGAAAGAGATTTTTATTTCTCTCAATAGCATTGGGATTTGTTTGCCCGAGTCATATAAATTCTGTTATTACGTTAAGTTTTGGAATAATTCATTAATAAGAGAGCTTGTTGACGAAATGCTTGTAAGCTTCGTTTTTTGTTTTTACATGAAAATCAAAAATAATAAGTATGGTTTGAGAACTTTTTGCAATAAATTTCAGAATGCCTTTGTATATACTGGTCAATCACAGAAACGACAACTATAGTTTTATCTTTGTTAATATCATTGTGAATTGTCTAAATTTGCTTACCAATTTACTTCATGTTCGACAGCATTCAATTACAAGTCAACCAGCTTACAACTACGGTTATAATACCATTAGTATAAATGAATTAGAAGAAAGAAATGTATGCCGATTTTTGAAAAACAATTATAGTATTCAGCTGTCTAACTAAACGCTTAACTCATAATCAATCTATTCTGTTCGTTTCATTTCCAAAAATCTGAGCGATTTAAGAAAATACAATATGTAATGTATGTAAGTCTCTTTTTGTCCCTCATCTAGTGAGTGGCCTCAACAACTAGCCTCCAGTCTTCAGCCTCGTAACAAAAATATAACTTGATACTTAAATAACTATTTTTAGACAAAATATTGATCATGTCCTTGCCATACGAATTTTCTGCCAAAGAAATAATATCGCAGGGAAAAACAACAAAAGAAAACATTGAAGTTATAAAAACGTGGTTGCTAGAAAGTGGAAGTGATTTTGTTCCTACAATTTTATGCGATGAATTCATTGTGTTGTTCCTTTTGTCTTGTGAGAATAATGTTGAAAATACGAAAATTACTATAACTGGACATTATGAAATCAAGGCTGGAGCCCCTGAACTTTTTAATAACAGAAATGTTAGCGGTGCTGACATACAAACAGTTTTAGATACTTGGTAAGTATATGTTAAAGATATGAAAATATTCCTCTAGAAAATAAAGCAGGAAATAAATAAACCTGAACAAATATGAAAAACGATAAATAGATAAGTATGAATGATTTATAGAAGTTCCTTTTATTTCTAGCATTGTGTAGGGCTAGGTCGGAAAAATTTTTAGAAAATCATATTTTATAGTCAATTTTCAACATCTCCAATTTGCTCATAGACTGTACTGAAAATAAAGTAAAAATTGTTGAAAAAATCAACAAATCTAAAACTGTTACTAATTGATATTTTACACATTACACACATAAATACAAAGTATATATATATATATATATATATATATATATATATATATATATATATATATATATATATATATATATATATATATATGTTTACATGGAATGTCCGTTAATTATTATTGTATAAAGCTAGTATCGTTCACCTTAATAAATAATATTTTCTATGAAGCTTCAGCATCTACGTGTTCGCAGAAACTTCAGTTTTTCATGTCTACACTGCTCGTGTGTGAACTAGCAGGTTATTTAGAAGTTCAAGTTTTTTTGTAATATTTCATTCATTTATCAGTCACATCTTTCAAAAGAGAAAATAAAGACAATTCAAACTCTCGAAATATTCATTTCCTGAGGTTCATTGAGTATTGTAATTGTATTTTTTAAGCTGTTCTCTGGAAACAAGAATCGTTGTAGGTGGTTAGGTTATTGGACTAGGAATTGGACTCGTTTCAAATTAAATGGAAAATTGTTTGGGATGAGAGGGATTCTTGGTATAAACACCATCATTTGCCGCTCACGATCAGCGTTCAATCGGATATTTCTTTGGGTGACTGTTTCCGCTTAACGTGAAATAACATGGCGCTCTCGATCTGTGTTTTGTCGAGCTTCGACTTCGGTAAGGGTTTCCAAAGAATGACTTAATGCTTGGTGTTCTCTAACCATAGCAAGTCTCGTTTCTCCATCCTCATTGGATTTCTGAAATCGAACTAACTTTAGTCTTAGGTAGATGTCATCGATCGTTAAAGAGACTAGACTTTCAATGCTCACTGCATAAAAACGTAGTCTCCTGTTTTGTTCCTAGATAATCCTCTAGAGCTAACTTTTTTTTCAATAAAATCTATATCACCAGTAATTTAATACTTACTTTTATATTACCAGAAAGTTCATTCTATCAGTCATCAATGAAAACCTGGAAAATAATTTCGCACACCATATACAACTATGTCAATTATTAGTCTACCTTCATTTGTTACTCGAATTGTAAGGTCCCATCTGTAGAAATTTGGTCGAATCAAGATGTGACTTGCGAGATAAGGTGTTAGCGTTGGGCTGTTATAGCATAAAAATATCTTACAGCTTGAAATAGATACAGAATATGTTCGTTAGATGGCGCTTATAATATTAACACTACAATTATGGCTAAAATTATTTTTTGATTTATTAATTTTTCCATGGCAACGACTTAATATCGATTACATCCTAGGTATTTACTTGCATGTTGCCCAAATTTCGAAGCGAAGTGCCAAACAAAAGTTTGGTAATTAACTTTAGATCAACATAACTTTTTTTTCTTAAACCAATTTTAATCAAATATAGCCTAAATGTTGCTCCAGGCTAAGCTGAAGGAATTTGTGAAAGTTTTATGAAAATCCATCCAGTGGTTCAAGAGATTAGCTTGTACAAATAGACAGACATAAGGAAATTTTTTTGAAAACTTGTATTTTTGTGTTCAGCTACATTTCCTCTATCACCTACAATCATTTTTTTGAAAAACAAACCAATGGGCAGACAGACGATTTTTCAGTTTTATTATAGTATAGATAAAAGTATAGATAAAGTGAAAATGACGTTGACTTCTACTATTGCATATAAAGTTGAGGATGACAAGAGCTTATTAAGTCTTTTTACTAGGAAAAAAATGAACACATTTTCACATTTGAACAGCGAAATACTAAATAATCTTGAACTGAAAAGATTTTATTGAAGTTATGATTAAGTGAGAAATATAAAATAGATGGTACATGATGGCAGATAACTGCTAGTCTCCAAAGAGAGATTATTCTTAAAAAATCTTGTGGAGGGCATTTCATGAAAATGTAATATATTCTTAGATTTTATTCACATTTTTTGGTTATCGTAATGTATGATAGGAATAGAATTTGATATGAAACGAAAAATAAATAATTGTTTTATGAATTTTTGGTATAAATATAGCAGAAATCAATCTCATATCAACGACATCAAAACCACCACCGAGCAGAGAATGAGAAGAAAGAAATGGTGATTCAAAAGAAATTTAGAACTCTGATACATCCTCATAGTTCTCCCTCAGCAGAGCCACTTCCTGTCATGTATAGTATCTTACTATATCTTACTACACTATCACGTCGTCTGGTCAAAATCCTGTTTTATTTTATTCTACTATTTGATTAATTATTTCTCAATATAAACGTTTATAATGATTTCAATTTTAGGATAATTACAATTTTTCCTGTCAGAGGCAAAAATAATAATGCTATCCATTATTTTCAATTGGAAGACGCCGATGTTGGGAAGATGGATAATATAGCTTTTTTAAAAACGATCCTCATGCTTATAGATATCACACAAGAAAAAGATCCACCTAATGGATTCGTAAATATAGTTGATTTAAAGGCAGTAAGTAGTTTCTTGAAAATTATAGAGATGATATTGAATGTGATGCTAGGATCTCCAAGAACTTGTTATCAATATTTAAAAAACCAAATAATGTTAAAAGTTTTAATATCTTTTTGTACTGTTGTAAAGTTAACTTTTGGTGTTATAAATTTCTCAATTTTTTAAATAACCTTACCTTGTTATAACCAATGTTCAATGTTACTCACTTGTACTTCCACGGAATTAACAGTAGATATTTCTTTGTACTTTGGGATATTATTGAAATTCAGGACGGACTTCGTCGTGTTTGACCACTGACAAAAACAAAGTCACTTAATAAATCGATCTAAATGAAGAACACCTATGTTATTCTTTCATGATCAGCATTATGAAGATCTATTGTTTCCCATGATAATATGGTGTGGCTTAAGCTGCCAAATACCTTCTTTACACTTTTAGGTATAATGCCCAGAAGTTCGAGAGAATGTGAATGGAGGTTTCGCCCTCTATGTAACAAAACCTGCAAACCTAGCGTTTTCAGGTCACCATGAATTGTTCTCACTTTTCTCACTCAGATTGATACATTCAAAAGATCTTCTTTGGTCATTGGCCAGGAGTATCTTTGTCTGTATCAACCTCAGTAGATTATTACAGCAACCTATTATAGGTCCTACAAAGGATTTATCCGCACTTGCTTAAGCCTCCTCTATTTCCTTTGTTCTCCCTCCAGTGTGTTCCGGAACCCATTTGCCCAATTCATCCAACTTCTCCAGGAATTCCCAAGTCAGCCTGGATCTCATGATATTAAAGCTCAGAGCTCCAGTGGCTGCTTGGCTATCAGACAAGATGATAATATCCTATTCGCAATAATTATTTTTCAAATTGAACTGGACACATTTTTCGATTGTATATATTTCAGCGTGAATATACTTGTTATGAATATCTCCAAAAGTTCCTGAAATGCCAATTTGATTCACGAAAGTTCAAGTTCTTTGCGAAGTAGAATAACTAAAATATTATAATATTGACAATGCTATTGATCGAATTTTTGATTTTACATATACATCTTCAATAACATAAGATAACGAATATGTAGTAAAATGGAATATTTGTTTCAGTCACGTTTGAGACATGTGACAAAGTTTAAGTTGGATGCTACAAAAAAATACCTCACTTACATTCAAGAAGGATTGCCAATTAAATTGAATGCAATACACGTAATAAATACTAAAGGTTTTGTCATTAAATTATTCAACGTTCTCAAGGCTTGCATTAGAAGTGAACTGTTTGACAAGGTAACCTATTTAAATATTTTCTTTCCTAAAAATTTTAATAATTTATTTTGCATTAACGATTTAATTCAAAACTAAGCAAACATTATGTGTCAACCCTTGTATCCAATACAAAGATTTTGAAATTAAGGAATGACTCAGAATAACAAAATAATAGCAAATATATTTCTATCATTCTAGATAAGTTACATCAAATTATCAGTTACAGTTGATTTCCTTTTCCCCGGGAAATCTTATTGGTTTCGACAACAATCGTAAATCAGTTTATTCATATGAAAGAAAACAATAATAGTACATCACACATATCAACACAAAAAATATAGAGCACAAAGAGTATAAAGATACGGAAGTTATAAAAAATGAGCTACAAACAAGTGGCTATACAGAAACATAATGAATGTAAAACACAAACTAATATGTTTTTTGTAGACCTGGAACCTGCACAAAAAAAACAAAAAAGTATTCAAAATAAAAAGACAACAGATCCGAATTATCGAAATCGAGACATCACTAGCGTATTAAATTTTGATAAGAATTTATGGAAAAGGATTATTCAATCAAATTATGCAAAAGAAAAATATAGTCTTAAACATATTAACAATGCAAAAAAATCATATTCTAAAAAACCTCATATATTACAACCACCCAGACAATACAACTCATATAAGCAATCTCAATAAGAGTTAGATCAATTCCTTACGAACGAACTACTTCTGCGATATATTGCCCTCCTATGCAATCTAAAAAGATAAGAATTTCAAAATTCCATTTAAAAACTGGGTACAAAATTCATACAAGGAGGAGACTACATTAGTAAAAATATACTATGGGCATCCAGGATAACTACAACAAAACTTTATAATTTATTGTACGAAGATAACTACTCTGTCATATCTACGAGTACCCCAACGTAATGACCAAGTGATCCTTATAAACTTCCAGACCTCTGAAAACTGGGTGGTATATCAACAATCTACTCTAATATTGTCCCTAATTAGGATCCCTCCAATCGCACGTCGGTAATAGTGACCGTCACTAGTTCAGTTATAAAGCATGAGAAGCCTGCCCAACTGTACAACTTAAAGACAAAAAGGGAAATATAAAAAAAATGTGACAAACAGCCTGGAAAGTGACCGAAGTAAAAGAAGCATCAAATAAACTAACCAGTAAAGTCCATGAAGCTGCCAAACAAGCTACTCCTCCAGATGGTGCACCAAACAAAGAAAAGCAAGGAGCAAGGAGTCATGCACCAGGTGACGAAAATACATACAACAGTATATAACAAACCTCAATTAAATTAAATCAAATTGGGAAAAAGTAATGGCTATCTCTCTACTTTGCAAGGATACACAAAATCCAGTAAATACCCAAAACAAATTAAATAGAAATCAAGATACATACACAACAAACATAAGGCTGACAACTCCAAAGGAACTGAAAGTATCAATTTCTCTTCTGAACAACATGAAATAACCGGGCATTGACATGATAAGAATAAAAATGTTTAAGGAACTTTTTGAAACTTTTTTTTGGTAGCAAAACTTCATAATATAGCTACATGAAGAAAGCATCTGATATCAGTGATTAATGGATTAATTAATCACTTCCGTGATTAATTGGTATTATTGAGTTCGAGGAAGCATAAAGGGGGCATTATTCAACAGTCGTGGATAATGGTATATTATTCACGAGTGTATAATGAAGGTTATTATTCACGAAGTTTATCGCTAGCACTCGTAACATAAATTACCCAGAGAAAATAACTCACCATACATGAGTAAAATACTAAATTTTAATCACGACTATTGAATATATTTTTTTATTGAAAAATTTCATTCTAACAAATTTTTCATGCAATATATTTATTCAATCATAGTATATAGTTATCGCAAATAATCGTATAATATCTCGATGAAAATCAACACAAAAATCCATGTATTAGTTTAACATATATTCGGTATCTGATGTTTCACGAGGATTATTGTTTTTTTCTTAGCTATATATTAATTATCCCTGTTGCCCGTTGAAAATTCATATGCAAATTGTATATTCTCTCTCTCTCTCTCTCTCTCTCTATATATATATATATATATATATATATATATATATATAGATATATAGATAGATATATAGATATATATATGAATATTTCTTCAATTTCTTATTTCTGATATATTAATACTTATTAATTTTAAATCTCTTCTGATCGTTGAACGAGGTGGTCCTCCTCTACATATCCATCATCCGTGAAAGTCATTATTTAAACGTGTATTGATCAGTTGGGTATGGTGCACTGTCATGTAGGTACCACATTCGCCGCCTATCATGAGGTAATTGCTGAAGTAGATGGGGTAATTCGTTTTTCAAGAAATTTAAATTAACTTTCCCATTAACAGTTCCGTCAAAGAAATATGGGCTTATGACATGATTCCCAACTATTCCTTTACATACATTTAAAGACCACCTTGTCTGACTGATAGCCCGTATACAATGCGGTTGATCTGTTGCATAATAATGGAAATTGTGTCTATTAACAAACCCATTGTTATCAAATGTTGCTTCATCGGCAAATAATACAAAATTAAAAAAATCTCTGTTTTGCTGAATTTGTTCTTGAGCCCACTCACGCTTTTCATAATCATCATCCAATAGTTCCTAAGGATGCATTTTTTTTTAGATATAATTTTTTGGACGACAGTACCACTTATGTCGATTTGTTTTGATATTTTCTGTGTTGAGATATGAGGATCTTCCGTAACTTTTGACATTACGGTCATCTCGTTGTCCTGTGACATTGCATTTTTCAACCTCTCGCTTTTTCCATAAGCTTCACTACCAGTTCTGGTAAATCGTTGAAGCAAATTTTCCAATGTCACTTTTCTTGGCTGTCTTCTATCTGGAAATTTCTGTTGATAAATCGTTTGTGCGAGTAAACAGTTCTTATCATTGGCACCCAGTACAAAAATCATATCTGTCAATTCTTGTATCAGAAAATTCTTGATCTTAATTGCTTCCTCGTTCTTTGTAATACGTCTAGATAATAACTAATCACTTCGACTTAAACTATGAAAATGTCAAATTCACAGGTTAATTGATAAAACTATGGATATTATCATTTCATTTGTTGGTAAGGTGATGTTTCCATAATTTAGTTTCGTAGTTATCCTATTTAATTTATTACAATTTTTAAAGGTATAAAATTACTGGTTTGATTTTGTCACAAAAACTAGAAGTATTTTAAACGTCACAATTCAGTGTTTTACTTGTTAAAAAGATCGTTATTTCTAAATCATAAACTAAAGATGCATTTTTCTTTAAAACTGTCAATTTTTGAGTGTACATTATTAGACATAATTGGAAGGGATAAAATAGTTTTATAAGATTGTAGTACAATAATATACTGGATGTTCCATTTAAATAAATGAAGTTTTTGCTAATTGAAATCTCCTGAATTAATGCTTATCTAAAAAACACCCCGAACCCCTAAAGAAACTTCTACTCTGTTCATACATTTCAGCCATTCTTTACCTTTCATGGGAAAAGAAAAGACAGGGCTAGAGCCCGGGTAAGTAATGGCAAAATGTTACGCTAAATTCGATGGTAAACACATATACAGGCTGTCCTATTTAAAAAACTTTACGTCATGTTGTCACGCTTAGGCTGAACACCTCAAAATATTTTAGAAATGTGTATCTGTGCAAATATAACAACTTTTATTTAAAAATTTACGTCTTCACCTCTATGTACGTTGTCATTTTAATGGTAAATTAGACCCCTTCTCTGCAATTTATGTTACAAAAAAGGCTAACCCGTCTACAACCTCACGCTAAACCGTATCCTTTTTTGCAATTGCAAAATATCGTTTGCAGTTACTTCAAATGGACGCTTTGTATTTTTAGTTGGGTTCAAAATTCTTTCAATTTTAGTCCCACCCCAAGATTATTGTTATTCCCAGACCATGTTTCGGTTCGAAGTGCTAATCGTGAATTTTTGCCATGCTGATCACCCAACTGTCCTGATGGAAAAACACTTTTTTCTTTGTTTTAACTTTTTGAAGATAGTGGATCCACACAATTTGCAATCCAGTATTTTGACCGTTTCAGGACAGTTATAAATGGACTCAAATAATTTGGACGCATTTTATTTAAATCCCGCCAATAAGAGCTGGAAATATTCATTCCAATGCGCTTTTGTTGAGCAAACTCAGCACCCAACGCGTGGATAGCTTAGATAATTCTTCAGAGAGTATATGACAAATGCCTTCTTTTGATATGTATATAGCCTCTTCTATCACTCTAACCTTAATCCGACGGTTGTCCAGTACAATTTGGTGACCTTTTTTGAGCGCGTTAATTCCTCCATAATTCAAATAGGCGTATCGACTTCCAAAAACTAATATGTAGTGACAGCTCGATATTCAATTTTTCCCATTGTCCAAATCTTCACAATGGCTTGCCTATGCGATTGTCAAACACAAACTAAGCTTCCAAAAGAAATTTACTAAGAAACCTCTCTTTTTCCACCACTTCTGTTCAAAATATCTATATGCAACGTTTATTTTTTTAAATTCGATTCATCTTTGACAACAATGGCAACAAACAACTCGTCGACGAATAAATAAATATTTTTCAGAAAGTTCAGAAATATCTTGTGTAAGTGCAAGCTATAATATATTACTGGTGAGTAATTCCATAACATTAATATAAGGGAAAAAATAGATATAAAAACAATTAGAAAATTATCAATATCAATAATCCAAATAGTGATAAATATCAACAAAAAAAGCGATAAACAAAATAAATAAAAATAGAAACCCAAACTGATAAAAATACAGAACCGGCCTAAATCCAATTAGAATACCAAAATTAAGCCACAATAACGTAGCTAGACGAGTTTTGCCGGCCCGGGTAAGTATTGGAGACTGAACTAAGAAACTGTTCAAAACGCAGAACTCGTTAAGGTGCGTTAAGAAAAAAAAATGAAAATAGATAGGATGATATGGAAACAATAAAAGGATAAAATATAGTCTCAAGAGTATGGACGAAAAAATAGACAGAAATGCATATATTATAGATGAATTAAAACAAGAAAATTAAAGACTTGATCGAATAATAGCCGACAAGAAGCTACAATAACAAGAAGAAAGATGGGAAAATGTAGAAAGAGAACTAAGGCTCAATAATATAATAATTCAAGAAATCGAAGATAGGGAAAATGAAAGTCAACAAAAAATAAAGGAGAAGATCCCATTCATAATGGGGAAAATAGAAGTAGAAGTCGACCTGGTAGCTGATTTGGGAGCATTCAGAACAAACAAAAAGAGAACAGTTATAGTTAAAAGAAAAAAATGAAACAAAAAACTAGAAATGAAGCTAGCTAAAAAACTGAAAGGTTCCAATATATGGATTAATGGAGACTACTCAAGAAAAGTACAAATAGAAAGAAAAAAGTTGTTACTTAAGGTAAAATTAGCCAATGCAACGGTCAAATATAACAAATTAATTGTAAATAACAAAATATATGGAGTGGAGGCATATATTGAGGAAAAGTAGAGAAAAAATGACAAGAAACGTACAGCCAGTGATTTTTACCCAGAAAATGGAGGGAGGAATAAAGAAAAGAAGTCAAAAAACTAGTAATTAAAGAAAAGAACATTGATATATCGGAAATCGACAACTCAATTAAATGAATAATGGTTAAAGGTAAAAACAAAAAGAGTGTAATGAGAATGACATCATGGAATATGAGGACAATTCTGGCAATGGGAAAAATGGAAGAAATTGCAAACGTAAGGAATACAAAATAGACATATTGGCACTCCGAGAAATACGATGGAAAGGAAAACGACAAATAAATAAGAAGAAATATACTCTATTTTATGTCGAGGAAAATAAACAAGGAAGAAACGGTACAGGTTTTATGATCAGCAAAATAATGAGAATTGTCCAAGAATATGAAGTTATAAGTGGATGAATATCAAAGCTGAGAATAGAAAATAGTATAGCAAATATAACAATAGTTAATATCTACGCACCAACAGAAGAAGCAAAAGGCGAAGACAAAGATGAATTCTGACAACCTGGTTAAGTTATGCGAGGACATCACAAGACATGATACATTAATAATTAGAATATAAATGCACACACAAACACACCTTACACGTAACAACTAACGATATTGAAGGCTAAATGTGTAGTCTAGCCGAGGAACTTAACTTGTATATTAGTAGCACTAGCTTTAAACATAAAAAAGAACACAAATTTACGTGGATGATACCAGAAACTACCAACGGCAACCAAATAGAACACGTCTTAATATCAAAAAGAAGATAAAAAATGATGCAAGATCATACAGAGGAACAGGTGTTAAGAATGATCATCACTTAGTAATAATCAAAATTAAATTAAGAATGATAAATATAGTGTTCATGACCATAAAAAGCAGAAAATGGAATGTGCAGAAACTGAAAACGAGGGAGGACGAATACAGAAAATAAATAAAAGAGCAAAGAAAAAGATAGTATTGATGAGCAATGGGAGAAGATTAAGACAAGTGTTATTATTGCAATGCAGGATCAATAGTACAGAAGATATTGGAAAAAATAAAGAATGGTTTGGCCAGGAATTCGCAATAAAAATTAAAGAGAAAAAAGAAGCTAGGTTAAAACGGCGACGAACTATGAAACAAGATGATCATAATGTATATAGGAAAATAAAAAAAGAGATCACAAAGATAATAAAAAACAAAAAAAATGAAATAAGAATAATGTTAAATTATAATCAACGTATAAAGAAATTAATGAAAAAGAATGGAGTTAGTATTTCAAAAAATTATTAACGGTTGAAGACAGTGAATATGAAGAAGATGATTCAAGTGACAATGGTACAGTACTAGAAAATGAAGAAACACCGACGGAAGGAGAATGTAATGACATAATCAACAAACTGAAACACAATAAAACAGATAACCTAAGGTACAAACTATTCATGATCATAGAAAGAGTATGGGAAACAAAAGCAATTCCGAGAGAGTGGTCTACTGGATTCATTATACCAATAATGACGGAAATTCCAATATATATATAGTAATTTTAAAGGTATAAGTTTGCTTAATACCTTATACAAAATACTAACAACATTACTAAATGAAAGACTGAAAAAAGTAGTGGAACAAGAAATAGGGGAATATCAAAAAGGTTTTAGACAAGGAAAATCAACAGTAGATGCCATGCATATTATAAAACAAGTGATCGAAAAAACCTATGAGCGTAGCATTACTATGCAAATGCTTTTCATCCACTTCAAACAAGCATTCGAGAGTCTGAAAAGGAGGACGATCATAAGGACATGAAAAAACTACAAGTATTCCAAAAGTTGATACGATTGGTGAAAATGACTATGCTAAATTCTAGGGTAAGGGTAATAACCGTAGTAATATATATATAATAACGGTAATGATAAGGGAAATTAAAAGTAAGAAGGAAGTTCACAAACAAGAAACAGTAAAGATAAATGATCTCATCTTCGAAGTAGCCGACACCTTTTAAGTACTTAGAAAATATGATAAGCAACAAAAATGACACAAAGAATTCATGCCAGATATAGAGCATATAATAAGTACAAAATTATATATATATATATATATATATATATATATATATATATATATATATATATATATATATATATATAATATATATATATATATATATATATATATCATACAGAGGAACAGGTGTTAAGTTTCACGTCAAAAAAGTAAACCAGAGTTACGCAATAAATTAAAAGAAATTAAATTATAATTAAATTTTCCATTGAAGATGACCGATCGGGAAGGCCAGTTTCTGTGTCAGTCCCCGAAAATATCGATACAATTCAATGACATGATTTTATCAGACCGTCGAATTGGGCTGGAACGGATATCTAAAGCACTGAAAATTTGGTGCTTCATCATTTCTGAAACCAAAGTTTTATGATATAAATATAAATTACTGTCTTTATTATTTAATAACACCACCTAACCTAAACGTTGACGTCGTTAAATCTGTGAAATTCTTAGGGCAATTCTTCAAAATGGGAGTTCCATATTACCGCCTTACAACAATTGAGGGACTCCTGTTTGGCGTTAAGATCAGTTTCCAAAGAACTGAACTTATTCACCTCCTTAACAGTTTATTATGCCCTTATTGAATCGCATCTCTGATATTGCCGATATACCCCTCCTAAGATACGTGTGGTGCGACTCGATTTGAGCGAATCTTCAAACTACGAAATAGAGCTGTTAGACATTCACTCGTACTAAACATTAGGATTTCTATTCCAATAATATTTAATTCCGTGCATGCTGCATACTGGTTTAATTATTGCTGTGGACATGTATACTAATTACTACCTATAATTTTGTTACTCATTGTGGTTTTCTCCTGTATATTGAAACTTTATTTTATTTGTATCTTTATTTAGTTATTTTTACAATTTTTTTGACAATAAAGCTCTTTACGACGCAATACGTAAACGTAAAGAGAGAAAAAACGACCATAACGTAAGGAGTAGTAAAAACTGAAAAATCGCTCCACTCACGATACTCTTCTAAACTTCGAAATTCGAAATTTTTGGTGAAAACCGCTTGAATCATTAGATTTTTTATTGGTCACCGTCAATACTTGCTTTAAGCGTCAACGAGTTTCTAAACTATCAATCACGCTTGAAAAAATCAATTTATTCAAGCATTTGATGAAACGGTTTGATAGTGTAGGGCTTTCTTTAGTTTTAACAGATATCCAATTACTACTTACACCTATATGGAATCAGTGGTAAACTGAATCAATGTGACTGCTAATACAGAACTGTTACTAAAAATTCAGACCTCAACGAACTACTGGTTATATTAATAATGTGATTGCCACTAGTCGCAGAACTGTATTGTAAGCCAATTGCGAATGGGTTCTAATAGCCTTCGATTGTTAGACCTAAAATTCGGTTCTGTTTCTCATACGCAATACTTAAATGTATTAATGCAAGCCTGCTCATTTGCAATACAATAAATGAAAACTCAAGATTGTAGAGTGAAAAGAGGAGGATCTAACTACTTTTTGCTGATATCAAATCTAGTGAATGCTTGTAAATTCAATAACAAAAGATTTTCAGTTATATTGTCTAAAAAACGAAAGCATCCTATATCTAAAATGAGCAAAGTACTTCATAACTTAGAGTAGGTGGAATGTAAAACATGAAAATAGCAAAACAAAAAGCCGTTTAAGCCCACGGAGAAGAGAAGGACTAAATCAACTAACAATGAAATCAAATCTCTAATCTCACAAAAGAATAAATACAACCATGAATGGCTAAATACTAAGACCACTGAAAATAGGGAATAATATGAAATTGCTATTGAGGAGGAAAAACACAGCGCGTGACAATGAATACTTGGAGATAATAAATAGGGTGTCCTCAGAATTTGGAAGACTGGAAAGGAATTAGAAACACGAGAACCGATAATAAAAAAAATTCATTAGATAGTTAGACGTCAACACAGAAGAGATAGACTACAAAATGCTTGTAATAAAGCGAAGAATCAAATTCAATACCAATAATGAACGTCAAATAACAACAATTATCAGGATTAATGGACTAGATTAAGTGACCCTAGCGTTTTTAGGATTTTTAGGACGTTACGAATTGGAGAAATACATTATTTTGCATAAATAACTTCAGAACGGATAGAGATAGGTATAGGAAAACCTTATGTACTATGATAGAATCCAAAAGTCCTAATCTATTGTAAATATAAAGGGTGTTCCTTTCGAATATATACAGTAATTGATGTAAAGAGTTCAAAAATATGATCAAGTCAAAGGCGTTCCATTCCAGAAAGGATATGAGGAATTTTAGATGGTATCCGTTATTGATATTCATATTACTTTATAATTTTTTCAATAATTACAATTTGAATAACTTTATATCCTCTTGTTAGTTTTATGTAATGCATTATGTATGTCATATTTTTTCAGATACATTTTTATCCACAAAATATTCCACAGGAAATTTTGGAAACGATGGCTCCTAAAGAAGGTTTGCCTCAGGATTTTGGTGGAGATTTACCCTCTTTGAAGGAACTTCATCAACTTACTAAAAAGCAGTTTTATCAAAGACAAGAGTATTGGATAGCAGAAGAGAGAATTCGTAAAAATTGTTCACATTTTCATTCTAAGTAATATAAGATATAAATTTTATTCGCAGTTCCTTATTCTAGAGCAAAGTACATATTAAACGAAGGTTATAGGTTAATGTTTGTGAAATATGTGAAAAAGGTTTATGAAAACTTGATCACAGCACATATGAGTGATAAAAGTGGAGCCACGAACTCTTAAGCAAAATGACATTGGGAAATCTCAATAGATGTGAAAATGATTATCGAATCAGTCTATCTGAAGTTTGATGTAAAAATGTAGACCAGCGGTTCACCATATAATTGCATGAAAATTTGAAGGACTTTGAATAGTGATTGCAATTTTGGAAACTTTATATTAAAAAAATTAATTTAAAATACTGCAAAAATTGAAAAACTGCAATAACTCTGAATTATATTTACAAGATTCAAATTAAGCCGATTCAAAGAAAAGCACAACGATTATATTCGGAGAAGTTATATTTTTTCACAACCTTGGCAAATTTTATATCTTACGACAGCTTCAAGCTGTATAATTTTTGCAATAAATTATGATTATTTCGTATGATCCAAAAAGTTTGGAAATTGAGTTTTCTATAAGTTAACATTAAAAAACCGAAATAAATACACAGTTCGCTTCTCTTCCGGGAAAACTGATAGCTGTTATTAAAGCAAAGTTTCAGTGAGGATAAAAATGAATGCTTTGCGAGTATCTTAAACTGAAGAGATAGACATGGTTGAACAATATTAATTGTTGCAACAACTTACACTAAAATTTAACTTATTAGAGTTTTATCACGATAACGCATAACTGAATATTGCAAGAATCACGAATTCTTCTTTGACCTTCTTCAAATACTGATACAATAATTTTATCGTAAATATTTATTTCTAATTTGCAAATTCAGTTACTTCGAAAAATCCGTTTTAAATTAAATTCGAATGTAATCGTAATACATTTAAAGAGCATTGAGATTTTCATGACTTGAATGTTTTAGCACCTTATTTTGGTAGTAAAAGATGACCGAAAAAACTTGAGTTTTCAAAAAGTTACTGCCACGCCTAACTGGCATAACGAAGTACGTGATTAGCTAGACGTAACTGACCTTGTCGCTGAATTGGTCACAGAAAACATGGTTTGAGAGAAACTTGATCGACTTCTAATGTAACCGATGCTATAAATAATTGAAATTCTGTATTTATGTTGAAAGAAGATGTTATACGATTGTTGGATACCGTGATTCGATGAAATTGCACTGTTTGTATTTAGATAGATTTGAGAAACCGTACCTTTGTCATAATTTTGGTGTTGCTGTATTGTGGAACTTTTATTTTAATACTTTCGAAAAAAACATCTGGAAGGCCTAGTCTGTCTGATGTCCGATAAGGAAGCCAGGCATTAAAATCATTTCTTACGCAGGCATGGAGAGAAGCAAACATTTGACTTTTTAATTTAAAAAAAGTAATAATCTGAAAAAAAATAGAATTGTTATCCATCACATATGTTCACATATATAAAAAATTCAGTGTGATTGAATTGACATACTAAACACACTGTTCACACTAGAACTAATTATATATTAAAACTTCGAATTTGGATTTTTAAAAACAAAAATTACAATTACAATATATGTTTATTAAGCAACGTTAGAACGAAGAATGAATTATTAAAAGAAATACAGTTTTTATTATCTTCTGTGTTTCCGCGAAGTCATCACATTTGTTATATGCTGTCAGCTGTTACTTCATATGTAACTCCTTTCCTCTAAGATGAGAACATAACGGAGTGGTGTTCGATTTTGGACTCTTCTGGGTATTCTTCTATTGAATTTTCTTTCTTTTTCTGATTTTTGCAGTATTTTTTCAGAGTTTTCTTGATTTTCTTCTTAAAAATCCATCCCAGTATTAATAAAATTATGGCTAGTAAAGATAAGCTACCAGAAATTTTGGGATAGTGGTTGGATATTGGAATTTTTAATGGTAAAGTTGATTCGTCATTCTGTTTATTTCGTGAATATCTTCTAAATTGATTTTTTCCATTTTGGGTGTTTCGTATTCATATGCAATCATATTTTTTCGTAATTGGTTTGGGAAGAAGTAGTGGTTTTCCTCGTTGTATTTTGACGTCGTTGAAGAATTTTTTTGCGTTGATTTCTATTTGACATGACTGGTATTTTTATTAGTGTAGGTTTTTTTACTTCTAGGTATTTGTCTGTGTGGCATTTGGAAAAAACTTTTTCCGTTTTTACTGGAATAATAATTATCTCGTCTTATGTGATTTATTCAGTAAGTGATTCTTCTAATTTTGAATTTATTTTTTGGCGACTTTTAGTCGATTGGTTTTTGAGGAGCTGCAGCTTTGATAATTGGTATGGTATATTTATAGCAAAAATTAATTTATTATTAGCAAACGAAACTTGAGTGCCTAAAAATTGGTGGTAAGTTAGAATGTTTTTAAATTTTGTAATTTGGTTGTCAGGGTAAATTTTCCTTAAATATTCTAGCGTTTTTTGAAACTCTTGACTAGGGATAATAGAAGGATGAAGTGTGTTTAGTTTTGCAAAAGCTATGGAGTCTTCCAAATTATCTGAGAATGTTATAACATTTTGACAGTCTAGATTTATTTGTGAAATGATTGCTTGAAAGGTTAAATACTCGTGTGATTCGGTGATTGATTTTTCCACGCTGATTTGAAATTTTTCGAGAGAATTTGAAAATATTTCTTGATTTTTTGATAAGATGCGAATTGTTACATTGTAATTTTTTATAAGATTCTTGGAAAGTGAACTTTATAAGTTTATTTCCGTAATCATGTTTTGTTGGTTTGTTTCTAGAATTTTTATTGCGTTATCATATCTATTACCGTCATCGGTATCAAGTATACCAAACAACCATTTTTGTAGTTGACCGACCCCATCAAAGAAACTTCTTTTATTACGTATTTGAGGTTGTAAATTATCAAGTTTCGTACGTGTAATTTTGTTGAGAAATTCTGTTCTCAACAACATGTCTTGAGATAAGGCATTTTATGAGATTTCATTAGTTGCATTTCTCACTTCTAAATTATTTTTTATAATGAAAAAAAGTTTTTCAATGTTGAACAATTGCTTAATAATAGGTTCTAAATTTAAATAATGTATAAGGTATTTTTACTATATATGAGACGTGCGTCTCCTAATTGTATCGGTAATAAAGGATTATCGATAGTAGTTAGGTCTATGTCTTCCGTAGCGTTACTCTTGTGCAGTTTTTGTATTGCTAGAAGTGCTAGGAATATTATTTTCATCTGCCCCATCTTCCTGAAAAATTTGTTTTTTATTAGTTTTGGGTTTCCTTGCACTTGCTTTGTGATCTGTTATCAATTTATTTTTTTTTCTGAGCTAATATTTTCAATTTTTCGAATTTTGAAAGTTTTTTGGTTTTTGTTTTTGTACGAATATAGGCTACTTTTTCGTTTTTACATTCAGGGGCTTCGGTGCGCCATTTCGTTTCTATCCTAAATAATCTTTTCTTTTATGGTTTCATTAGTCTCTGTTATATTTTCGTAAAGTCTTGTGGTTGCTTGTTTGTGAGCTTGTACATAGTCTGAAAGTATTATGTGATCATTAAGGTCAAAAGAGTTTGTTTCATTTATGTGTCCCTTTATTACCTCAAATCACTCAAATGGTGTATATTTGGTGACATTATGAATTGAGTTGTTATACCCAAGTATGGCCCGTTTTATCAATTGATCTGATGTGAGACTTCGATTTTGTTCTCTTAAACATCGTACATGTTCAATTAGTGTGGAATGAAACTTCTCCACGGGGCTATTTGAATTGCTGTTTCTAGCAGTTGTGAAGTGAAGTTCAATTTTGTAAAGTTCGCAAAAGTTTTCAAGATCTTTATTTTTAACTTCCGTACCCGAATCTGCTGTTATTTTTATGGGCAATCCATGGTGTGTTATAAAATTAAATAAGCATTCTACTATAGATATTCCGTTTACAGCTGATAGAGGGTAGGCTTGGCCGTATCGAGAAAATGTATCTATTACGGTTAAGTAAGTGTTTCCTGAAATTTGAAAACAATCAATATGAATATGTTGAAAAGGACGTGAAGTAGTTGGTGTTAGGTTGAAATTTACTACTGGTGGGTTTCCATCGTATTTGTTTTTTTGGCAAATTTCGCAATTATTCACGTATTCTACAATGTCATCGGACGTTTTTGGCCAATAAAATCGTTAACCAAGTGCTATTTTCATTTCGTTTATACCGCGGTGGCAAGTTTTCGTTTCATGATAAAATTTGAGTTTCTCTACTTGTGATTCTTTAGTTTGTAAATCTTCTAAAACGGTGTTACTTTGTATAATTTTGAAAGCAGAATTTTTGAAGTACGATTGTGAAGATTCTAGGTAAATCGCGGTGTTTGGAATAAATAGCGTATCTTTTGTTTTGGGCGATGTGTTCTTTTACAAAATTTATTATTTGGATGGAAGAAATGTTTGAAGGTAGTGTAACATATAATCTAGGATTGTCGAAAGTTTTGGCAGTTTTATTTTTGATTTATTCTTTTTCTCTAGTTGTTATGAATATTTGGTTTTTGTATGTGTTTAATACTTTTTCAGTAATTGGAGTAGAAAAAATAGGATTCTCTGTCGACGTATGTTGAGTTTCAATGTCAGATTCCGAGTTTGAATCTTGAGGTCTGTCTGATTCTTTTTGTATGTCTTGAACTACATTTGTTTCTTGATTTACGGTGTTAGAAGGTCCTATATTATTCAGTATTTTCTCGAGGTCAGGACTAGAGAGTGGAGGAATTTCGTCAGGATTTTGTAGGAAGTTTTCTATTATTTCATCCGCATCTCCTACGTTATTTATTATTGATTCATTATCCAAAGGATTCAATTCTATGCATGGATTTCTACTTAGGGCATCTGCGGCTGAGTTCGACGATCCTTTTTTATATTTGATGACGTAATCGTACTCTTCCAATTTCAATCTCCATCTGACTAGCATAGAATTTTGGTCATTCATGGAGAAGAGCCATTGCAGTGGCTTGTGGTATGAATATATTGTGAATTTCCGGCCGAAAAGGTATTGGCGAAAGTATTTGCAGCTCCATACTATTGCTAGGAGTTTATTTCGACTGGATTGATGCATATAGGGTGGTTATATGCGTAATATGCACTTGAGGTGTAGCAACTCCAAGGTCCCGAATTTCACTTCCGGCACAATGCGAAACTGTTCACTTCCGAAACCCGTGCGTATCTTGAGTTTCCTAGAGATCCAACTATTTTAGTGCCTTTTGCCTCTTGCTTGTTCTTCACTTGTCACTCCCAGGTAATCATCCTTGCTCTAAGACAACCAGATTAAGCGATCCACGAACAAAACGTCATCAAAATGACGATAGCTTATGTGTTTTTCCATTTTATATGTAATATATACAGTTGCAAAAAAACTTATTAATAAATTGAAGGGAATATACAACGCCATAAATAGTTTTTTCCAAATGAGAACTAGCTAATATTTCTAGTGTACCCAAGTACAAAGAAGATGTATTTCATGCGTTTAGAATTTGCGAACTAAAAAAAATTATGGATGTTTAAATTTGTTTGCTATTTCTGTTACTACCAGTACCGAAAAGAACTAAATCAAGAGTGACGTGCAACGTGTATAATCAGTTGAGAAAACAAGAAAAAGCACGTTTCAGCTATTGGTATTAATTCCAAACTGAATTTGATGAAGCTTGATGTTGATTTAAAATCTACAATCAATTATAAAAAGGGTCAGGAAACAACTTTTATGACTAATAAAGTAATCTCCCGTTTGAAATCCTAATTCAGTGATTTCTGAAAAACAATGTTTAGCATTATTTACTACAAATGGAATAATGCAATGGATTATAAACAATAATTTGGTTTTGTACTATAATTGATAAATTTTTAGATAATGTCCTCATATGAGTATATTATTTTTATTTTTTCAAATTTAGATAATGCTATAAAGTTGAAATTGTTTTATTTCAGTATCAAATATATAAGATGTTAGATGTAGAAGTTAGATGTAAACTAACTCAATTATATAAGAATTGATGTGATTCGACTTCAAATGGCGAAAGTAGAATTCGAACATTTTCAATCATCACAAAGTGACTATCGACCTCAATCGGCTTCAATGGTTGTAAATCGACGATATCTTAGAAAGTTGGATGTAAACTCACTCATATTATATAAGAATTGATGTGATTCGACTTCAAATGTCGAAAGTAGACTTCGAACATTTTCAATCATCACAAAGTGAGCATCGACCTCAATCGGCTTCAATGGATGTAAATCGATGATATCTTAGAAAGTTGGATGTAAACTCACTCAAATATATAAGAATTAATGTGACTCGACTTCAAATGGCGAAAGTAGACTTCGAACATTTTCAATCATTACAAAGTGACAATCGACCTCAATCGGCTTCAATGGATGTGAATCGACAATATCTTTGAAAGTTGGATGTAAACTCACTCAAATATATAAGAATTGATGTGATTCAACTTCAAATGGCGAAAGTAGAATTCGAACATTATCAATCAACACAAAGCTAGATCTCAATCGGCTTCAATGGATGTAAATCGACGATATCTGAGAAAGTTGGATGTAAACTCACTCAAATATATAAGAATTAATGTGATTCGACTTCAAATGTCGAAAGTAGACTTCGAACATTTTCAATCATCACAAAGTGACTATCGACCTCAATCGGCTTCAATGGTTGTAAATCGACGATATCTTAGAAAGTTGGATGTAAACTCACTCAAATATATAAGAATTGATGTGATTCGCCTTCAAATGTCGAAAGTAGACTTCGAACATTTTCAATCATCACAAAGTGACCATCGACCTCAATCGGCTTCAATGGGTGTAAATCGACGATATCTTAGAAAGTTGGATGTAAACTCACTCAATTATATAAGAATTGATGTGATTCGACTTCAAATGTGGAAAGTAGACTTCGAACATTTTCAATCATCACAAAGTGAGCATCCACCTCAATCGGCTTCAATGGATGTAAATCGATGATATCTTAGAAAGTTGGATGTAAACTCACTCAAATATATAAGAATTAATGTGACTCGACTTCAAATGGCGAAAGTAGAATTCGAACATTTTCAATCATCACAAAGTGACAATCGACCTCAATCGGCTTCAATGGATGTGAATCGACGATATCTTAGAAAGTTGGATGTAAACTCACTCAAATATATAAGAATTAATGTGACTCGACTTCAAATGTCGAAAGTAGACTTCGAACATTTTCAATCATCACAAAGTGACAATCGACCTCAATCGGCTTCAATGGATGTGAATCGACGATATCTTAGAAAGTTGGATGTAAACTCACTCAAATATATAAGAATTGATGTGATTCAACTTCAAATGGCGAAAGTAGAATTCGAACATTATCAATCAACACAAAGCTAGATCTCAATCGGCTTCAATGGATGTAAATCGACGATATCTGAGAAAGTTGGATGTAAACTCACTCAAATATATAAGAATTAATGTGATTCGACTTCAAATGTCGAAAGTAGACTTCGAACATTTTCAATCATCACAAAGTGACTATCGACCTCAATCGGCTTCAATGGTTGTAAATCGACGATATCTTAGAAAGTTGGATGTAAACTCACTCAAATATATAAGAATTGATGTGATTCGCCTTCAAATGTCGAAAGTAGACTTCGAACATTTTCAATCATCACAAAGTGATCATCGACCTCAATCGGCTTCAATGGGTGTAAATCGACGATATCTTAGAAAGTTGGATGTAAACTCACTCAATTATATAAGAATTGATGTGATTCGACTTCAAATGTGGAAAGTAGACTTCGAACATTTTCAATCATCACAAAGTGAGCATCGACCTCAATCGGCTTCAATGGATGTAAATCGATGATATCTTAAAAAGTTGGATGTAAACTCACTCAAATATATAAGAATTAATGTGACTCGACTTCAAATGGCGAAAGTAGAATTCGAACATTTTCAATCATCACAAAGTGACAATCGACCTCAATCGGCTTCAATGGATGTGAATCGACGATATCTTAGAAAGTTGGATGTAAACTCACTCAAATATATAAGAATTAATGTGACTCGACTTCAAATGTCGAAAGTAGACTTCGAACATTTTCAATCATCACAAAGTGACCATCGACCTCAATCGGCTTCAATGGGTGTAAATCGACGATATCTTAGAAAGTTGGATGTAAACTCACTCAATTATATAAGAATTGATGTGATTCGACTTCAAATGTGGAAAGTAGACTTCGAACATTTTCAATCATCACAAAGTGAGCATCGACCTCAATCGGCTTCAATGGATGTAAATCGATGATATCTTAGAAAGTTGGATGTAAACTCACTCAAATATATAAGAATTAATGTGACTCGACTTCAAATGGCGAAAGTAGAATTCGAACATTTTCAATCATCACAAAGTGACAATCGACCTCAATCGGCTTCAATGGATGTGAATCGACGATATCTTAGAAAGTTGGATGTAAACTCACTCAAATATATAAGAATTGATGTGATTCAACTTCAAATGGCGAAAGTAGAATTCGAACATTATCAATCAACACAAAGCTAGATCTCAATCGGCTTCAATGGATGTAAATCGACGATATCTGAGAAAGTTGGATGTAAAATCACTCAAATATATAAGAATTAATGTGATTCGACTTCAAATGTCGAAAGTAGACTTCGAACATTTTCAATCATCACAAAGTGACTATCGACCTCAATCGGCTTCAATGGTTGTAAATCGACGATATCTTAGAAAGTTGGATGTAAACTCACTCAAATATATAAGAATTGATGTGATTCGACTTCAAATGTCGAAAGTAGACTTCGAACATTTTCAATCATCACAAAGTGACCATCGACCTCAATCGGCTTCAATGGGTGTAAATCGACGATATCTGACTAAGTTAGATGTAAACTCACTCAAATATATAAGAATTGATGTGATTTGACTTCAAATGGTGGAAGTAGACTTCGAACATTTTCAATCATCACAAATTGACAATCGGCCTCAATGAATGTAAATCGACGATATCTGACAAAGTTAGATGTAAAACGCACTCAAATATATAAGAATTGATGTGATTCGACTTCAAATGGCGAAAGTAGACTTCGAATATTATCAATCAACACAAAGTGACAATCGACCTCAATTCGCTTCAATGATTAGACGATATCTGACTAAGTTAGATGTAAACTCACTCAAATACAGGGCGATTCATTAAGAATGTCCAATCTCTGAGCTGTAGATTCTAGACCTCAAAAGATGATAATTCTGCTCAACATGCCTTATGCAAATATTGCTAGTTTCCGAGATACGGGGTGTTCAAAGTTTAAATTTAAATTTTGATTTTCACAATAATTTTTTATGTTTTCACAATTTCTCTTTGAAAATTGGCAATTTTCGTTTTTTGGCATAATTTTCACTCTAATTTAACATTGCTAATAGAGGGCACTAGTTACACTTGTTTGTGTTAATTAAATCAAAGGAAACTTTTTTTGGGCTGAACTTACAACTAAAAGAATAGAAAAATATTAAAAAGTGTTAAATTCTACAAAAAAAAATTTACTCTTCTTTGATTCATTTAACTCAATCGGTTATCGAGTTATTTGCTTCTAAAAAGTTCAATAAATTTTAATTTTTTCATAAAAAAATTTTATTATTCCTTAAATATGTAACAATAAGAAATTTGTAAACAAAAATAAAAAACTTCAAAGCAAATGCTCAAAATGAACACCATTTACTTCAATACACTTTATGATCCGCTTTCGTAAAGATCTCTTAATATCAAATAATCCTTGTCTATTATTTTTAATTACATCCGCGGCTTATTCTATTTTCCGTCGAAGTTGTGGAAGAGATGTAATTTTTTCTTTGTAAACTAATGCCTTCATTTGCAACAAAAAGAAAAATCCAAAGGATTTAAATCAGGTCCTCTTGGTGGCCAAGCAAACTCACTTCCACGACAAATCCATCGATGCGGAAACTGTTCGTTTAAGTATTGACGAACTTGAAAAGAATAATGTGGTGGTGCTCCGTAGTGCAAAAACCACATATTTTGTCTTAAAGCGAGAGGTATATCCTCTAGTAATTCGTGTAAATGTTCTTGAAGAAAATCTAAATAAAGATTGGTTGGCAGTTCAAAAGGACCTATTAAATACCCACATATTACACCACACCAAATGTTAACCTTAAACTCGTGTTGAAAACGTGTTTCCCTCATACTATGTGGATTTTCAGAATCCCACAAATGATTATTTTTATAATTAAATATTCCTCGTCTGGTAAATGTTGCCTCATCAGTAAAAAGAATTGTATCCACAAAAACGGGGTTAACATTTTGTGTATCTTGCAAAAAATGGGCAAATTGTAGACGCTTAGGTAAATCTTAAGGTAATAAATTCTGAACAGGAATGTAATGATATGGATGCAATTTTTCCATCTTCAGTGTTCTAAAAATAGATGATTGGCTTATACCTGTTTGCAGACTTAATCGGCGAGTACTGATATCTGGATTATCCGTAACACAAATTAAAATTTCATCTTCATCGGCAGTGATTTTTTTTTGTAGCATCGTGCTCAGTTTTAGAGCGTAAAGACCCCGTTTCACCTAAGCGGTTGTAAAGATTTCGGTACGGTTTGTAATTGGGTTGCCTTCGATTTGGGTATAATTGTGATTATTTTCGAGCCGCAGCTGGACCACTATAATTTGACTGAGCAAACACACAAATCATATCGTGTATCTCATTATTGGAATAATCGTTATGCCTAGGCATTATTTGATAAATAACTATTACACTTGTTAATTACTAAATTGTTAATAAATGGTATATTAATGTATTACTTATTCTTATTATTATCCAATTTTTGCTTCTACACAAACTGTCTAAAAGTGACACAAGCCTACTTAAAGAAAACGAAAAATTAAGCCACGGCTTAATTCACGAATGTGATTTTGATATTAAGAGATCTTTACGAAAGCGGATCATAAAGTGTATTGAAGTAAATGGTGGGCATTTTGAGTATTTGTATGAAGTTTTTTATTTTTGTTTACAAATATGTTATTGTTACATATTTAAGGTATAATAAAATTTTTTTATGAAAAAATTAAAATTTATTAAACTTTTTAGAAGCAAATAACTCGATAACCGATTGAGTTACACGAATCAAAGAAAAGTAACTTTTTTTGTAGAATTCAACGCTTTTTAATAGTTTTTTATTATTTTAGTTGTAAGTTTAGCCCAAAAAAAGTTTACTTTGATTTAATTAACACAAACAAGTGTAACTAGCGCCCTCTATTAGCAATGTTAAATTAGAGTGCAAATTATGATTTCTCATGCCAAAAAACGTGAAATTGCCAATTTTCAAAAAGAAATTGTGAAAACAAAAAATTATTACGAAAATCAAAAATTTAAATTTAAACTTTGAACCAGCAATATTTGCATAAGGCATGTTGAGCAGAATCATCATTTTTGAGGTCTAGAATCTACAGTTCAGAGATTGGACATTCTTAATGAATCACCCTGCATGTCAATATTTCCGCTCTCCTCCCAATTTCAAGATTGAGATAACTCGAATTCTGTTTCAGAGGCCAAAATAAATCAAAATCGACTGATCTTGTTGCCTTGGGGGAAATTTCTATGGAAAATATCTAATTTGAGTGGCCTATTTAGTAATGATATAATAAGAATTGATATTGATACCTTTCTTCAACCCTATTATATGCAGACAAGTTCATGGCTTAGTTCAGATGTGAGACATTTTTCAAGGATAGTAATTTGTTTGATGTTTCCTGTGAGACCTACAAAGGATTTTTTTTCGAGTGACTGATAGTTTTTCAGAATTATTATGCACTTGGAGAATCTGTAATTTGAATAAGTGCATCGCCTGGTAAAAGGTGTCGAGTGTAAAAGGGTTAAGCATTTAGTTCGTGTGGAGGTGATAGCGTACCGTAATATATATTGCACATAATTTTTTATAAAAAGAAAAGTAGTATTGAACCACTTCTTTGATGTAAAACTTTAATAAATATCTGTTATACATTGTTAATTCGCTAGAAACTTCTAGATGAGAGACACAACCAATTCAAAAAGAATCACTGAACATTTTTATTCGATTTTTGTACCACAGTATTTTCTTGTTTATCTAAATTATCTATATTTTTCCCGGATTCTCCAATTTGGTCATTATGCATTTTTATAACTGCAAAGTCTTCTTTTTCAAGGTAATCTGCTACACCTTTCCTAAAATATTCACTTCTATCATTGGTCCATTTGTTCTGCCAATACCTCGCTTCTTCCATTGATAAACCAGATAATTTTAAAAGCCCATATGTACATCCACCACAGATAAAACCTAAGACGCCACCTAGAATAGAAAACACATAGAATATTGGATCTTAAAGATTGTCAGTTCTTTGTTAGTGATGCTAAGTCTAAATTTCAAAATTGGTCAAAATAACTATTGATGTCTGTTTACTCACATAATTTTAATTGCTACCTTAATACACTTGCAAAATTAAGCCACCACAGACGAATTCGAAGATGGCTGTCCAATCAAACGGAAACCTGATAATTCTCGGAACCTTTGGTGGAATAACTCTATGTAGGAACACCAAAAAACTACACGCAGTAGCTTGCGTAAGGCCTAGCGTTCGAAACTCCAAGGAAAACCAAGCTCATTTTTTTTCACTAGGAGACGCAACACTGGCACGTTCCCAAATATAACGTTGAGAGGCGTGACTTACGTACTCTAGAGCCGTAAAATATCTGGGATTAACCCTGGATACAAAACTGCTCTGGCATAAACACGTGGATAACAAAATAAAAAAGGCCACTTGCGCTCTCTGTGCATGCAGAAGGGCCTTTGGTTGTACATGGGGTCTTTCACCTAAGATCCTCAACTAGATTAATACCTCAATAATCAAATCTCTTCTCACATACGAGGCCATCGTGTGAAAGCCCTGTACGGAGAAAACGAAAACAAGAGTGGCACTGGACAGAGTCCATCGCCTTGGTTGTCTCAACCTTAAGAATAAGGGTTTGGATTATGGAGTATACAGACGGCTACAAGATGGATGGCTTGCCGGAACAGGCTTTTGCGGAGGACACTCCAAAATAAGCGAATCTCTTTCGCTTGTGGAACACGCTATAACGCCCGAAAAGGTGTGCTCTAGGCTAGTGCTGGAGTGCAAGAAAGTCCTACAAAATCTGATGAGTGATGGTTGCAAGATCCAGCTCGTTTGGGTGCCCGGCTACTCGGACAACAAAAACAACGACGAGGTGGACTCACTCGCCAGACTGGTCTACTTGGAAGGAGAGCTCGTCAGAGTTGCATAGAGCAAGCCAAGGCACACATAGATGTATCTTGTAGGTCACACACCAAACAACTTTTCCAACTAAATAGGCGCAAAATCCGACTAGTTACTAGACTTTTAATTGGACATTGGACATGAGAACGATGAATCCGCAGACTACGTCTTCTGTAAGTGCCCAGCACTCACACGAGCGTGGTTTAAATACTTCGATAAGCCTCACAGCTTGCCTAATCACATCAAAGTGTTCAAGTCAAAGCGCCTCATCGGCTTCTCAAAGAACGACAGCCACGTCAAGTGGGGCATGACGGGCCTATGTGCTTAACGGCCAGAGAAGATTAATATTAGATATCAGTTTACCTACCTTAGATACTTAGCGGTATATAAGTTTGAAAATTCAATTGATTAAATAATAATAAATTTTACTCAAGTTTTGTATGTCTTGTTTATCAGTAACTGATAATTAATTTTGTTTTATAAAGATCATTTCTTTGATTGTTAATTTTTGATAATTTTTACCTTTAGTTAATATTTTGGTATTTTTTAAGTCAAATTAATGCTTTTAATTTCGTTTATGCTTATGTAATGAGGTTGATGCATTTTTAGTATATTACCATTTATCCTATTTTCTAGATATTGCAAAGTCATTCCTGTATAATTTTTTGAACAATTTAAACATGGTGTAAGTAAATAACATTCGATTTTTTTGTATTCTCAGTTTTGCTTTTCAATTTTGTATATAATGGGGATGATGTATTCCTACTATTCACCTCTTAAAATTATTTCAAAATTTAATGCAGCTATGCTCTTTGACGTAATAACGTTGAAACTAATCAGTGGTTGCAAGCCTCTCCTTGAAATTACGAGCCATTGGGGATGTTGATGTAATTCAATATTCGTCGGGGAGCCAGGAAAGTAGATGTTTTCTCCATTGCAGAACGGCAATTTATAATTTCGAAATAATTTTAAGAGGTGAATAGTAACAAACTCTCGTTTGAGTAGAGACCCGAACTAAAGAAAACGTCGAAGAGCTATTTGGTTAATTTAGTTAAACATTCCCCCGCGAACGCTATCTGGCGCCATCCTCACTTCCTTTGAAGAGCAGCAGCTTATTTTTCGAAATATTAAAATTCAAATAATTTTAGAAGGAATAGTAGGAATTATATATTTTGATATATTTGTTTTAGTTTTTCATTTCCTTGGTAAAATTCCAAGGAGTAAACAGATTGAGACCTTGGAATCAACCAAGGAAAGGGGTGATTTGTTGCATGGAGTATGCAGATTGAGACCACGGAATTTATTTAATTTCTTAGATCTGATACATTTTCTGTATTTATTTACATTCTTTCTATTCGTGGGGTCAATTAATAAATACTGTCTCTTACATTCATAATTGTGGCCTCTTAATTTGGAATAACATAAATTTCCACCCACTTTGTAAAATAATTTATTACGATGTATTTACTAGCACTTTATCCAAAGCGATCCTTCAAAAAAGACTTCTATCACTCGTAGCACAAGTTTTACATTTCTTACAACAGTCCTTCACATCGTATGAGCTGTTCATCAATAAAACCTCTCACGGACTCGATGAAGGGGTTTCTTCACTCCCAGATAACATCCCAATGGACTGTCGTGTAACTTCTTCAGTGCTTCGGCTACTCTCATTCTCGGAACGACTAAATGTCTTCTCTTTTCAGAACCATCATCATTCCCGAGGATTCTTTTTAAAAGGCCCTCATCCAGGACAAAGGTTTCCCACTGAGCCCAATATGCTTTTAGTGCCAGTGAAAAGCTTGACACTTCTTGCCTGGTAGGCCGCCGATTTTTTTCCTTTTATTGCTGAATCATTTTTAGGAGAGAATCATTCTCTTGATCTTATTTGATCCTTGTGGGTTACCATTCTTCGTTTACCACAGTGGTTTTTGAACTGTAGTACGGCGTCATTCGTTTCGGCTTTGTTGGTCCGGGCACAGTATGGCCGTCCAGACAAGGCGTTGTCTTTTTGGTGACACACAGTAGTAGGAGGCAAGCCTATGATCCTGGTTCGGTGCTGCTCACTTGCACGCGACACGTTATTGTTTTCCCTGTGACTGGACTTTGTTGTTTGTGGATGTACCGGGACGCTTAAACGATCTGCGTGCATGTCCTGGCTTACCACAATTCAGACGTTTGCTCTTTCTCAGCTTCTTGTTAAGTATACCTTGCAACAAGTTGACGATCTGGTCCAATTTATCCTTGTCACCTTCTTCTTGTATGCTTGTATTCCCGTTATATTCTGAAGCCTTCGTTGTTGCATTGTATTCAAGAGCAGCAGTCAGGCCATCTACTAAGTCTCTACACAGTCTCACAATAATCAGGTTCATAAACTAGTAGGCAAATACTTCGTTTGAGCTTATATCAAAATATGTACATTATCTACTATTCACCCCTTTTATTATTTCAAATATAATGGTGTCCCGTTGATCAAAGAAGAAAACTACTTTCCTGGCGACAAATATTGAATTACATCTCCTCTTAAAAATTTAGATGCCCATTGACCTCTTTGTCGTATTGCAAGAAGATGCTAATTAGTTTCGACGTTTTTATGTCTCATCAGAGCAGCGTAACAGTCTCTTGTTCAATCCCTAATCCGAACTGAAGAAATCTCCAGTAAGTGCTGCTATTTGGTAAGTGTGGTTGAAATTGGAATTGAACATAGCGCCAGATGTATGTTGGGGAATGTTTATGTACATTTTTTGGTATTCAATTATTTTCACGATATATACAAATACACAGAATCCCAGTAAATATGTACAGCTTGTAACCTAATCTTAATGGCCAAGAAAACATTCTGATTCCAACTTGATGTCATACACGAGGCATATCAAATGTAAGCTGACAAGGAAATGAGCTGAAAGATAGCTGAGAGATTGAAAAAAGTTGAAAAATGATGAGACAAAATAATAACATGATAAGATCATATGGGGTAACATATCTTGATGCAATTTAGAGAATTCAATTAAAATTACCTAGACCACCTCCAACTATCCAGCCTCGAGGCCCCATATTGAATTTATACATTGTTCCAGTTACTACTCCAGATACTACATATTCTGAAATTCCATAGTTTCCTCTATATGTCTGGATGATTGTTGATACTGCCCTTTAAAATAAGTCTAAAGTATATTGTAATAATTTTTCTGAAGACACCTAAACTTACACAAATGTAGTGCTGAATAATGTTATTCTCCATCCCCATTTGAACGCACCTTTCCCAAAACTAATTGTAACTGCATCTTGTAGCTTCCTCTAAAATGACAATAAACTTCTATACATATTTATATAGGTACTGGTGCATACTTGTAATTACCTTTGCATCTAAGTGATTTTCAAAAGACGTTGCTTCATTGCTTCTCATAAATTCTAAATAAGCGGATCTACTATTAATAACCCCTCCATAAATGGCTCCTATGAAGGAACTCATTGCAGCAACTTGTAAAATTGAGGTTACTTCATTTGTGAGATTGCCAAATTCACTGAAAAATATAAATATGTCTTATACTCAGTTAAAGATTTAAATGGGTTTGAACTGTTGAAGCAAGTTTTATCACTTTAAGAATTCAATTATAAAAGTATAAAATGTTGCTGGTGAAAATCATAATGCATACATGCACTTATGAAATGTATATAGGTGTATAATATATATATTTCCAATATATTTTCAATAATATATGAATGGTATTTTGGAATATTTTTCAAAGAAGTGGAAAACATCTAATTCCAAATTGAAATAAGATTTTAAATATTTAAAAATATTACAATACATTTAGTTGACAAAGAACATATAAATAATAATTAAATGATTGATATTAATTACTGTTATGAATTGTTTAATGTTAATGCCTTGAATGATACACTTAGTGTGCCCTATGTTATTCGAATTAACACTAGTTACCAGTTATGAAACTACATATTTGTTTATAAGAAACCAGTGCTTTTCCTAGAGCTACTAGGATCTCACAATTGAAGGACCAGGTCCAGTTTAATGAAATATATCACAAATTTAGCAACACTGAGATTTTGTCTGTAGTCAAATCTTCACACCATGAAAATACTCTAGAAGAATTGAATGAAAACAAAAATCTTGTTATCCTTTCAGTGGATAAAGCTCAACTGCATTAAACAATTCAATTTCAACATTTTAATGAGGTTTTACAATATCTTTATTCATCAATATTTCAATGGATAAAACATATTATTTACCTATATGGGTATTAAGAAGGGGATGTTTGATAGGCATTTATAAGCCTTGTCTCATTCCCAATTATTAACAATTTGAGAAATTTATTACATTTAAATATTTTTCACAGAAATATCAACAAATTCAAATTAAAAATATCGCCAATGTTGTATAATAATTAATATTAGAACTTACAAGCATAACTTTCTTCAATTTCAACTGAATTTAATTATACTATTAAATAATATTTAAATATGTGTATAGTTTCACTTACTCTGCTTCAAAAATTTTTTTCACTCTCTCCCATCCCGTTTCTTTCAAAGTCTTTTCAGTATTTTGTTCGGTTTTAGTAACATTTTGCACCTTATCTGCGTCAAATAAACCAATAACGGGAAGAATACTGTATTTTCCGATTTTATTTAAGATTGAAACCATTATTTTGATTCAATTCAACACAAATTTTTTAACATTTTCGAATTCTAAAGGTTAGATTTTGTATTATATCACTTACAGAAATCCTCTATTTTTTACTATTCATTTGGACCTCGACCTTATAATACGTCACCGACCGTGAGACAATAAAAATAAATGGAAACTAAAATATTAATTCAAAAATAATAGCTATCTGGAGAAAGTCATCGAAATAGAAAAACTTTGCTGTATATGGCAGAATAGTTACATAGGTCTATTTGTAAAAGTGGTTTAAACCACGATCTTACACACATGTAAGACATGTGGGTAAATGGTGGGATCTTCGAATAAAAGGAAGAAGTTCAATTGATAGGTTATGTTGCTATAATTGCTAATGTTTTTATAATCTTCAAAATGTGAATGATTATATGAAAAAATCAGTTAAAAATGAGACTGTATACTATATTGCAATTAGGAGTTTTACTTTCCATTGCATTAGTTATCTTTTATTTGTATAGTATACGATTAATTATTACAACTGATAATTTAGAAGATGACTTTGAAGAATTAGAGGAAGATGAAGTAACAACAGAAAGAATTTATTTTAAACAGTCGGTTTCAATTAAAAGTAGTAAGCAGTATTTTAAACATTTCCTTTTTTAGGACTGATATTGTTGTTGCAGTAGTTGCTTGTGGAGACAGATTGTTTGAAACATTGAACATGCTTAAATCTGCTCTAATGTTCAGTAAAGAAAAATTGAACTTTGTAATAGTTGCAGAAGAGAGATTAATTGATAGTTTCAATGAGAAAGTAAGTTTATTTTATAGAGCTTATTTTAATGAACAAGATGTTTTTTTAGTTGGGTGAGTGGAATGCATTTATGAACAATGCATTTACATTTAAGGTGTTGTCATTAACATTTCCATCAGATAATCCTTTAGAGTGGAAAAAATTATTCAAACCCTGTGCTGCACAACGTTTATTTTTACCAGTAAGTAAATGTATTGAACTGCTGTTGACAGTGTTGTTTACAGTGAGTAGATTTGATTTTAACCTATTAAAAAAGTTGAATTTATAAATGAAGGTATGCAAATTGACATTTGTTTTTAGAAATTGTCTACAACTAAAATTGGTATTATTATCCTTGACACTCACATGGAGTATATTACAGTACTCTATTTTGTTAGTTAATCAGAAGCTATTTTGTCTGTTCTTCTCAACTAAGACCTAGCAGATTTGTAGATGTTAGTCATCCAGCTCTCTCACATGCACAAATATGTTCTTAAAACTAAAGCAATTTCTTGGTCTTATCAAGATTCATGGTTTTCTTCTAGACATTGTGATTCAGTAGATAGAACCATTAATTTTTTTGTAAATTCTGAAGTTTATTAAATTTGAGGAATGTATTCAGGTGTCAAATTTGAGTTATACTATATACTCTACTATCAATATATTCTCACTGAATCTTATTGCCTTTGTAGTCTATAGCTTGTGATGTGGATGTGATCCACATGTTGCTTTGGATTTGTTCCATCCTGAACTTTAATTTTTTAGCAGTATATAAGCGAGGTTATGTTTTGGGGTTTTGTAACTGAAATCTAGATTTAGTTCAAACATTTGTCTTAGATTTATATGGATCTACAATGTTACACAAGAACTTTTTACCAACATGTCTGAAACTGTATCAGCTTATTAATTACTAATCTATTACCATTATGATGTATTTGTTTCTGACAACAAGTCTAGAAAAGAAAAGTACCTGCTGGTTTTGCTTTATTTGTAAGGAGATAAAGAACAAAAGAATTGTTAGCCTCGCAGAAACTGCAAATATATAATAATATATAACAGTTTGTGAACAGCGGGGTGAATTTATACACATGGTTTTGCTTACATAATGTATTTATACTCTTAACACTAAATACACTAAACTAGTCACTAACACTTATCTGGTCAAGTGGTCACCAATATTTAACACACTAATTTAGTTGAATACACTATTTGGATTACTTTTCGCTATCCCAATGTCTTCAATATGATATCAAATTGTTTACTGACTCGGTCAGGCTGTTAGAGACACCTTCTATATATTTTTTCACTTGCCACAATCTTCAATTTCTTGGAAATCTCTAATTTGCCGCAAGGAAATAAAAATGTCTTCTTAGAAATTGTTTCAATGAAAACCTTCACAGTATAAGGTGCACAAGTCACAATAATATAAAGAAATAACCGCCAGGTTTAAATAGGCAGATCTTCCAAAAAATACAAAGAAAGTATGCAGTGCTTTCATTAAACTTTCAGTACAAGTACAATAAAGTAGGTCCAATATACCTTCCGGATGGCGACTATACAAAGAATAAGAAGGAAATCCTGGAAGTCATGCTTCAAACATTCTTTCTGGGCTCAACTTAAATACAGATCACTTGTTGGAGCCCAGATTCATACGGATTACAACATGACCATAATGAAATAGATTTTAGTGACATGCACTGTCCTTTCCTCCCTACAACACCATGTAGAGACTACATATATCCATGTCTACTTCAACAAGCACTGGAAAAACTTGCTCCTCACTTGGTAAGGACTCTTAAATTCTGCCCTGCTTGCTTCCTAGATAATGGAGAGGTTAAAGTAGTGTTTATTCCGAAACTGGTGGAACAATTGGACTGAGCCTGAAGGAATTATGAAAAGAAGTGTGTTTTCCATTTTTGATAATGAAACAATAAATGTCTTTACTGCAGTTCTCAAAACCTTTTTTTTGCAATAAGTGGCTGTAAATCGAAGTTTGGGTAAATTTCACAACTGTTTCTTGCATTTATTTTTAGACGCAAGTGGTAAGGCTTACGCCACATGCCATAATCATCCAACAATGCCTCGATTCGAGTTGACTGGGAGTTGTGATTGGTGTTCAATTGATGAAGTCAGTGCGAGATGTTCTTGATTGAAAGGATGCTCTCATGTTTGGTTTGTCTGATTCGATTACAGCTCTTGTGTGGATACAGCGCCAAGAAAAGTGGAGTGTTTTCGTATGGCATCGGTTTGTGAAATCAGGACTTGGTTCTTGTATAATCTGGCATCATGTTCTGAGCAACTCATCCCAGCATATTCTTTCAAAAGGTTATAACATGGCTACACGAGGGTGAAACAGACTGACCCTAGTCCCATTGCACATATGTAAAAGAAATCGCGCTAAAGAGCGTCGTAAAACCGTCAATTTCTCATCTAGTTGGAAGTAGATTTCTCCAAATTCGAGCGGATTGTGCGGATGGTTGTCTCTGGGTTGCAGAGCTCTCTGCTGCTGAAAATTTTATACTGAAGTTGGCATAAGAAGGGAATTTTGATTCTCTGAGAGATAAAATTGCTGAAAGAGATATTTTTGAGTCATTCACGACTCCTCCACAACCATCGTCATTAACGTTGGATCACAGGCACTATGCACCCAAGTGCGAGAATATTTTTGGGTTGCCAAAGATGTTTCAATGAGTTGTGCGGAACTGCATCACTTGTCGCCGTCATTGCTGAAAAAGTTTGATACAGAATCTACTCCTCTGCCGCATTCTAGAGTGTCTGATGGTTCTGTTTTCGAGGTCTGTGATGTAGATTATGCCCGACCGTTGACTCTATGATGACTGGTATGGACTGCAGAAGAGGTTGCTTAAAGGTAATGTAAAGCAACATTGGTATTTGCATTTGTGACGCCGAGAATGTCTTCAACTTTATTGATAGGGATAAAATTATTACATTTTGCACAGTTGAAATTTCTTAGAAATTCAATCTCCTATGCTTCTTGGTGGTTGTTTCTTAGAGAGAATGGTGCAAACAGTGAAATTAGTGTTGAGTCACTTTGCGGGCAAAGCCTCGTTGAACATAGGAGAGCTTTACATGATATTGTGTGAGTGTGAAAGCCGAATGAATTTGAATCGATTCAAAACCACCGAAAATCTTAATTATTTCCCAGACGATGAATACAAGTATTCGAAAGCTCGGAATATATATTGAAGTTAGTCCACTTTGGTGTTTCCTTGCCACGTTCCCAATAAAAAACTACTCATAATATAGCTGGCAAAGACTTCTTTACAATTCATATATATATATATATATATATATATATATATATATATATATATATATATATATATATATATATATAAGAAAAATACTTATGTATTCATCGTCTGGGACTGAAATTATGGTCAATTACAATATATACAATATAAGAAATATGTATAAATGTATAACAATAATAAAATTTTGTTTACAATAATTAAGATTTCCAGTGATATTGATATTATTAGAGCTTGTAAAAATTTTTCTCATGGAATTCAAAATTCAATATTCAAATTGACTTTGATAGAAATATTGATTAATTGAAATATTTATTCTGGTTACTATAGGAATTTTTATTAATTTTTATAGGTTAGATAAGGATAAGTTTCAGTGAATGATGTGTAATATTGATTGGTAAATTTATGGATAACATTAAATTTCAATAGGTTAGGTCGTTATGAATGTAGTTGAATATTCATTGGCTAGAATATAAATTTTATAGGTTAGGTCGTTATAAGTGAAGTTGAAATTTATAGGTTAGGTGAGGTTAGTTGGTTGTTAATGGCGTTGAATTTTCATAGAATTTGTTTTTTCGAAATCTAAAAGATATGCATAAATTACACTAATGTTATTTAAATCAGTTTTCTTATTAATGCATTGATCATTTTGGGCAATATATGTATCAAAACTTTGTTTATTGTTATAGCGAAAGCAACCAACATTTTAATTAACCACATTCATGAATCGAAACAATCTTCTGTTTTTAGAGATTTATTATATAAAACCAAAAATTTTCTAAAAATCCAAATTTAATAGTCATTCCATCTGACAAAGGTAATGTCACAGTCATTATGGAGAAACAACAGTATTTAGATTTATCCAAAGAACTTATCTACAGTAATACATCATACAAAGAACTTAATAATGATCCAACTCTGAAAACAACTAATAATTGTAACAAATTAATAAAAAAAGTTTTTAACAAAAAACAAATTGACCAAGAAACCCAGAAGAAATTAACAAACTATAACAGTATTCCTGCTAAATTCTACTGTTTACCAAAAATTCATAAACCTACACTACCAGCTAGTCCTATTGTAGCATCAATTAACACTCCCATCGAACCCCTTACTAATTAGTTAACTGAAATTTTGACTAAATCTTATGATTATTATATAAAAGACTTGTTTAAAATAATAAAAAATTTAATAATATGATATTACCACCGAATTATGTATGTAAGGATTGGATGTAATATCCCTATTTAGTCATGTACACTTAAATATATGCCTTACAGCTCTACAACATAAATGGAACGATATACGTAGAAATTGCAAACTTAATAAAGAAACTCTATTAGAATTAATAACATTCATTTTTAACAATACATATTTCTCTTATAATAATAAAAATTACTAACAAATTTTTGGTTAGGTTAGGTGGGGTCTTCAATATCCCCTATATTAGCAGATTGTGTAATGTATTATATCTTGGACTTTGTAATATCTATTTTACCCTTCAACTTATTCTTCATTAAAACGAGGAACTCTCACGAATTTTACAAAATCTCTTATGAATATGCAATTACGACATAAGATGAAATATGGGGATTTGAAAAGAAAACTGCCCTGTCATTATTTTATAAAGGACCTAAGACATACAGATATTTGCGACAAAAAGGGTTCATTTTGCCAGCAATATCAACAGTGAAATCATGGGTTGCCAATTTCCGTTGCAAACCTGAATTCAAGAAAAAAATTTTTATGCACGTTACTTTAAAGGCGGATACGATGCTGCCTTACGAGAAGAAATGTATTCTGATGTTCGACGAAATGTCTATTAAGAGGAATCTTGAGTACAACATGAAAACAGATTTAATTGAGGGTTTCGAATATCTAGGCGAGTTTGGAAGAAAGCCTAATTACCAAGGCATTGGAAAAACTTAGTGAGACAAAACTAGACACTATAGGCATAGTATGTGATTTATCAACTACCAATCAGAAACTCATAAAGCATTTGGGGTTAACAAAAATCAACCTTATTTTTTTCATAATGAGAAAAAATATTATGCTTTTTTTGATGCTCCCAATCTGTTGAAATGCGTTAGAAACAATTTTTTGCGTTAGAAACAGTTTTTCTGACATTCGAAAAGTTTATAATCTTGATAAAAGGAGGAGCAGAACAGGAAAGGCCTTATTGAAACTGATTGATAAGCACATCAATCCGAATTCTTTCGAAAAAATGAAGGTTAAATTAGCACATTTTCGTAAATCTGCTTACCTTTTAACCCTCTTAAATACAGGTACTTAATGATGGCTCGATACTCCAATTTTTCAATTTTCACAATTTCGGTGGACATCTTTTTTCTTTTAATTTATTTATATAACTCTGGTTATATTATGGTTGAAAGTTATGGATAGGTAATCGTGATTATTAGGTTTTATATTTATATTTATAAATGAAATACACATTCATATATTAAGTCTTTATTTAAAAGACTACGTTTTCGAGAAGCGTCCTCACGCTTGAAAGAGTCGGTTTGTACTAACTAAAAAACTAATAATAAAATATTTACAATGAGGTCTAAGCCTCTCCTTAAGAATCGTAAAATTACAGATGTTTTACTAAAATATATGCATTACTCCGAAAAGTAAAAAGTCCTTTGTGTAACCCATGTGTCCGGGGTCATAAAACAGAGGTAGGACTTACTTTTCCTTTTCTAAAATATCTTTCAACTAAATGTTAAGTTTCCTGAAACATAAAATCTAAACATAATATTAAAATACTAAAATAAAAAATAATTTGTAAAATAGGATTCAATTTTGCTCAGAGAATTTCAACACGCCCCCTCAAAAATGAATCCCTTACATAAAAATAAACTTGTAAAAATACAGTCTACATAATAATATTTTACAACTAAAATCCTAAGTATTAAGTACTCCATACATTTCTTACAATATTATCTTTACTTGAATAGAAACCGTAATGACCCTTCTCTCAACGTAGTCCATCAACTTATATGACTCTACCTGGTCCAACATTTGTTGCTTAAGGGTTTAAGGGAAAACCCAACATCTTATGGGAAAACCTTACCAGACCAATTTACAATAGTGTTACAAAAAAAAATTCTTGAAAACTATTTCAAGTCCATTTTTGTTCTGAACTCCATAAATTTTGCCCCTGTCAGTGATTTAGTCAATACATCGGCTATCTGCTGATCTGTAGGCATATAAATTAATTTGATTAGTCCTTTTTCTACTTTATCACGAGAAAAGTGATATTTTATATCGATATGTTTCGATCTTTTGTGACTTGATGGATTATTTGCAATACTTATGCATCCATTGTTATCTTCATATATTATTATAGGATCTGATATAATTATTTTTATACTCTCTGCTAGTGTTCGCAACCACAGAGCTTCTCGTGCAGCCTCATACAAAGCCATATATTCAGCTTCTGGAGTAGAGCCTGCCACGGAAGTCTGCCGCTTCGTAGCCCAACAGATAGTACAATTTTCGTATAATTTAAAAAGATAACCCGTCGTACTTTTTCTATCATTAATATCACCCGCCCAATCAGCATCAGCATATCCACTTATTATATTTTTATAATGACTTCTAGTATATACTAATTTTAAATCGATTGTGCCCTTTAAATATCTTAAGATTCTTTTTAAATATTGCCATAATTTAATATTATTTTTGTTCATAAATCTACTAACAATATTGACTGAAAAACTCAGATCTGGGCGAGTACAAATCATTAAATACATCAAACAACCAATAATACTTCGACATGGCTTATTACAATTTTTATCTAATTTTAAAGCTTCATAATCTATTTTGTTTTCAAGAGGACTATTTTCTGGATCACAATCTTGCATCTTAAATTTTTCTAGAACTAATTTTACATACGCACTTTGATCTAATGTTATGACTGACTCTGTTCTGGAAACTCTTATACCTAGAAATAATCTTATTTCTTTAAGATCTACCATTTGAAATTTATGCATTAAATATTCTTTTAAACTATTCATCGTATCTTTATTCGGAGTGGCAATAACAAGATCATCAACATATAGTACGACATAAATATTTCTGGAAATATCCCCCAAATCTAAGATATAAATGCACCGATCTACTGGAGAATTTTGAAAATTCATTGATTTTAAAGTTTTGTCAAATACCTCAAACCAACACCGGGCTGCCTGCTTCAAACCATAAAGTGCTTTGTTTAATTTACAGACCTGCCCCTTTTTACATTGAACGCCCTCAGGTACTCTCATAAAAATTTCTTCTTTTAATTTGCCATTCAAAAATGCTGTTTTTACATCCATATGGTGTAGTAACAGATTATTCTGGTTGGCAAAAGCGACAATGAATCTAAAACTAGATATTCTAGCAACTGGCGCAAAAGTTTCGTCATAGTCTACCATATATTCCTGACTAAAACCTTTTGCTACTAAACGAGCTTTATATTTACAAGGACTACCAAATTCATTATTCTTAATTGTAAATACCCATTTACAGTCTACAATATTTTTATCAGTAGGTCTTGGTACTAATGTCCAAGTATTATTTGTATTAAGTGAATTAAGTTCACTTTTAATAGCTTGTTCCCATTGAACTCTATCCGGCCTATTTTTAATTTGATCAAATGACTTCGGTACAGCATTTATTATTATTTGAGCTGATAACATACATTCTTCTGGACTACCAGATTCATCATATGATATTTTAGGAAGACCTCTGATCCTTTCACTCCTCCGACGACTGGCGTCAAAATCATTATTTTCTATTTCTAACCTTGGAAATTTATTTCTGGGATCACAGAGTACTGATTTCTCATTATCAGATTCATTACCTGGTTTATCATTACCAGTTTTACATACACTATCTGATTTCTCAATATCAGATATATTATCTGATTTATCATCATCAGATTTATATACACTATCTGATTTCTCAATATCAGATTTATTGAAACTATCTGGTTCATCATTACCAGATCTATTTTCCATCACTGAAACTTCAAATGAATCAGTTTCATCTGCGGAACCCTTATTTGTTCTGTCAGATTTTATACCTGGCCGAGACACCATATAATTTGTCTCGTCCACAATAACATCCCTTACAACGGCATGTTTATGAGATTCTACATCCCATACTCTGTAACCATTTGGTTCATAACCAACCAGTACACCTTTCCAAGATTTATTATCGAATTTAGTTTTATCGAGTTTATCATGTACATATACAGTAGAACCAAATACTTTTAAATATTTAAACAAAGGCTTTTTGCTATGCCACAACTCATAAGGTGTCTTCATTATTTTTAATGCTCTACTCGGAATAATATTTATCAAGTAAGTTGCTGTTAAAACTGCATCACCCCAGAAAACTTTATCTAAACAAGATCAAGCTATCATTGACCGAGCTTTTTCTGTAATTGTTCTAACCATACGTTCAGCAGCGCCATTTAATTGAGGAGTTCGCGGAACTGTTAAATGATAAGTTATGCCTTTATTTTTACAGTAATCTTTCATATCATTTGATAAATATTCTCTACCGTTTTCTATGTATAAGTAATTTAATTTGAGATTGAAATGTGATTCACTTTTCGCGACAAAATCTTTAAATACTGAAAACACCTCTGATTTATGTTTAAGCAAATATACTACACAATAATGAGTATAATGATCAAGAAATAAGACAAAATAATTTTTATCATTTAGTGCCGTCGGAGTGATTGGACCACATACATCAGAATGTACAATAAACAATGGTCTTCTTACATGATCTCGATTTTTAACTTTGTTGAAAGGTAATCGAGTTTGCTTGCCATTAATACAAGCTTCACATATCTTATCAATCGGATTAATTTCTTTTATTTCTTCGAAATCGTCTATCATATTATGTATCTTTAATTTTACAAATTTATCCTTACTTATATGACCTAATCTCTTATGCCAAATGTCATAATTTATTTTCTTATTGTCGAGTATTTTGACGACAGAATTTATTTCGTAATTTTCAATAGTAAAGTTTATTTGCGTCAAACTATTTAGTGGCTTACCTTGCATGATAAGTGTACCTTTTTTACTTATCTTTACTCCATGCTGATCGAACAAGATGACCATGCCTGACTTTTGGAGCTTGGAAACCGACAGTAGATTGTATGGGACTTCTGAACTGTAAAGAACTTCTCCAATTGTCACCTTTACGTCTTTGTTGGTTGTCACATTAATTGAACCTCGTTTGGTTGCTGAAATGTACTGCTCGCTCTTGGCAACCAAAATTTTAATTGGTGTTTCAAGTGGCTCAAATGTTCTGGCGATGTCTTCTCTGTTTATAATATGATCGGATGCTCCGGAATCTAGCAAGAAAACAATTTTATTTTGATTTGTTTCAATTAATTTATTTCCACCAGCCATAAAAGTGATAGCTTGCGAATTCGGTTCCACTGATTGAGCAATTTGAGCAGCCTTAGTTGTTTTTCGTTCGTTGTACTCTTGGTTTTTCTTAAAGTAAATGCAATCTCTTCTTATATGTCCTATGCGGCCACACTGATAGCATTTTGTTTTATTTTTACTTTTAAAAGAGTTTTTAAAATTCTTGGATGGCTTGTGACCATTCTTAAATTTTGATTTTCCATTATAATTTAATCTCCGAAAGGGAAACTTCTTTTCACTCGATTTATCACTATTTTCGGCAACTAATATTTTTGTACTAGTATCACGATTTTGTCCTTTCACTTTAATTTCGTGATTCAATAAACGCGATTTTACAAAGTCTAAATCTAGTTGATCTTCACGTAATGTTTCGATTGCAATAGATACTGCTTCATACGATGATGGAAGTGTTTTTAATAAACTAAGTACTTTACCTGCTTCATCTATTATTGATCCAGACGCTAGCAGATCATAGACGTACGTATCAAAAATTGAAAAGTGTTCTCTTAGTGGCATATCAGGCGCTAATTTTAATTCTGAAAGTCTTTGATTCATCATCATTTGTGTTGGAAGACTTTTTCGATCATATACAGAATCTAATTTTTCAAAAATATTCTTAGCATATGTCACATCCGTAAAATGAAGCAGCGAGTCCGCCAAAAGCGAACCGACAATACTATGGGCAACGTCATTCTTTTTATTCCATTTATCATTTGGAAACACAGGAATTTCTTCGTCAATAATGCTGAGTATACGGTGCTCTTTCAACAGTAGGCGCACTCTCTTCTTCCAAATACTATAATTCTGTCCATTAAAAGGAGTTATTCCTCTTTGCGAATTTAAGTTCGAATTTGTCATTGTGTCGAATTATCTCAATTCACTCACAATAAAATAATTCACTTAATATATCTTCTATTTAAAATATTTTTATACACACACTACAATTATCACTTAATTGTGGAATGTCTAAGAAGTACTTTTACAAGTTTGATTTCGATCACAAATTATTATTTAAGTTCACTATTTTCACGATTTAATTATTCACGTTATCTGGGCCCATAACCTGTTGAAAGTTATGGATAGGTAATCGTGATTATTAGGTTTTATATTTATATTTATAAATGAAATACACATTCATATATTAAGTCTTTATTTAAAAGACTACGTTTTCGAGAAGCGTCCTCACGCTTGAAAGAGTCGGTTTGTACTGACTAAAAAACTAATAATAAAATATTTACAATGAAGTTTAAGCCTCTCCTTAAGAATCGTAAAATTACAGATGTTTTACTAAAATATATGCATTACTCCGAAAAGTAAAAAGAGTCCTTTGTGTAACCCATGTGTCCGGGGTCATAAAACAGAGGTAGGACTTACTTTTCCTTTTCTAAAATATCTTTCAACTAAATGTTAAGTTTCCTTAAACATAAAATCTAAGCATAATATTAAAATACTAAAATAAAAAATAATTTGTAAAATAGGATTCAATTTTGCTCAGAGAAATTCAACAATTATAAATAAATAATTTTTTATGTTTTCATAATTTCTCTTTGAAAATTGGCAATTTTACGTTTTTTGGCATGAGGAATCATAATTTGCACTCTAAATTAACATTGCTAATAAAGGGCGCTACTTACACTTGTTTGTGTTAATGAAATCAAAGTAAACTTTTTTTGGGCTAACTTCCAACTAAAACAATAAAAAAATATTAAAAAGCGTTAAATTCTACAAAAAAAGTTACTCTTCTTTGATTCGTGTAACTCAATCGGTTATCGAGTTATTTGCTTCTAAGAAGTTCAATATATTTAAATTTTTTCATAAAAAAATTTTATTATTCCTTAAATATATAACAATACCAAATTTGTAAACAAAAATAAAAAACTTCAAATCAAATGATCAAAATGCCCACCATTTACTTCAATACACTTTATGATCCGCTTTCGTAAAGATCTCTTAATATCAAAATCACATTCGTGAATTAAGCCGTGGTTTAATTTTTCTTTTTTCTTTTCATGTAGGCTTGTGTCGCTATTAGACAGTTTGTGTAGAAGCAAAAATTGGATAATAATAAGAATAAGTAATATATTAGTATACCATTTATTAACAATGCCTAGTGCCTAGGCATAATGATTTTTCCAATAATGAGATGCGCGATATGATTTGTGTGTTTTCTCAGTCAAATTATAGTGGTCCAGCTGCGGCTCGAAGATATCCACAATTATACCCAAATCGTCGAAGACAACCCAATTACAAACTGTACCGAAATCTTTACAACCGCTTAGGTGAAACGGGGTTTTTACGCTCTAAAACTGATCACGGTGCTACAAACAAAATCACTGCCGATGAAGAGGATGAAATTTTAATTTGTGTTACGGAGAATCCAGATATCAGTACTCGCCGATTAAGTATAGGAGAGGATATACCTCTCGCTTTAAGACAAAATATGTGGTTTTTGCACGACGGAGCACCACCACATTATTCTTTTCAAGTTCGTCAATACTTAAACGAACAGTTTCCGCATCGATGGATTTGTCGTGGAAGTCAGTGTGCTTGGCCACCAACCTTTGGATTTTTCATTTTGGTCGCAAATGAAGGCATTAGTTTACAAAGGAAAAATTACATCTCTTTCACAACTTCGACGGAAAATAAAAGAAGCCGCGGATGTAATTAAAAATCATAGACAAGGATTATTTGACATTAAGAGATCTTTACGAAAGCGGATCATAAAGTGTATTGAAGTAAATGGTGGACATTTTGATCATTTGATTTGAAGTTTTTTATTTTTGTTTACAAATTTGTTATTGTTATATATTTAAAGAATAATAAAATTTTTTTATGAAAAAATTTAAATATATTGAACTTCTTAGAAGCAAATAACTCGATAACCGATTGAGTTACACGAATCATAGAAGAGTAACTTTTTTTGTAGAATTTAACGCTTTTTAATATTTTTTTAGTTGTAAGCTTAGCACGAAAAAAGTTTACTTTGATTTAATTAACACAAACAAGTGTAACTAGCGCCCTCTATTAGCAATGTTAATTTAGAGTGCAAATTATGATTCCTCATGCCAAAAAACGTAAAATTGCCAATTTTCAAAAAGAAATTGTGAAAACAAAAAATTATTGCGAAAATCAAAAATTTAAATTTAAACTTTGAACTAGCAATATTTGCATATATATATATATATATATATATATATATATATATATTTAATTTATTAGACCTTTTTGATATGTATGTTTCTTAATCTTCTTGATTTTGGGGCTCTTCTGTTTCAAATTTATTTTTTTTAAATAATTTTTGAAAGATAAATAAAATTGACGTTTCGACTTTTCTTTAAGTCTTTATCAAAATGTTTTAAAACATAAATATATCAAAAGATCTAAGAAATAAAAAATTAAAGCTCCGTGAACCCACATAAGAATTCATCTTCTATTAAGCTCCACATAAGTGGGGTCGCGACTCCCTCTTGTGGACATCCCCTGTTTGCATTGATTGAAATGGAGTCTTACTCTACTTTCGTTTCTGCTGTTCTATTAGATGGTAGTTGTGTCATCCATCTGGAGGTTGTCTATCTACCCCTCTCGCATCTAATACTCTTTTGACAGCCTCGTTTGTAGTATTGCCAAATTCGCCTTCTATGTTTAAGAAAGCACATACTACGTTTTCTTTGTTCGTCAGAGAGCTCTGAATTCCAGTTGTCAATTGTACCAAAACAGTCTCCGTAGATTTGCCTGTTTGGTACGCAAATTGACATGGATGGAGAGGTTTCCACTTCAGAATCTCTGTTCTAAAATAATTATCGACTGCTTTTTACATCATTTTAAGTAGAAACGAGATGAGGCTGATTGGTCTGAAGGATTCGGGATGTGTGGTGTCCTTCTTCCCTACTTTTGATATAAAGGTTACTTTGGCCCTTCTCCATGGCTCTGGTATGTAACCCAGCTCTAGGCTGCTTCTACTGAGGCAGATCAAATGTGGCAAGATATCCTCCTGTCCCCTTTTGAGGAGGGCTGGGAAGATTTCGTCCTCTCCTGGCGACTTGAACGGTTGAAAGGTGTTTAAAGCTCACGTTAGTCGTTCACTGCTGCATGCCTGTTTTGCAATTGCTGCTGTTTCTCTCGTAATTTTGATATATTCGGTCTTTTTGTGTACTGAGGCTGGATTGCCGCTTTATGGGAAGTGAGTCTTCAGCAAGAGTTGAGCTCTGTCCTCACTCTCCGAGAAGCTGCCATCCGGTTTCTACAGTGCCATGATTGTATTCACTTTGCCCTTCGCCAAGGCTTTGTGAATTCTTGAAGCCACTGAAGTCAATTTCCTCGCAGAATTTTCTAGGAGTATTGACAGCTTCTTTCTCTGGCAGTACTCTACTAGTTTTTGCAGTTCTGGTGGCGGTACAGGCCCGTTTCCATCGAAGTATCAGGAGGTCATGACAATTTCTGGTATTCGAGGCGTGGTTAATCGGTATGAGATCTCTGATCAGAAATTCTGAAAGACAAAGATGACTTATGTCCTTTCTTACCAAGATACATGAACTCGGGATACTACCACTACTTGTGCCATATATTACCTTGGTGTTTTTACAGGTTTAGTCCATTGACATGTTGCCTGTAGACCCATGGTTTCTGGATTAGGACTACGCTAAGATTTTCATTAGTGAACCCCGTGAACGCAGAAGCCCCTTTTGCGTGTTGAGCGTTCACTTGGGCTATTTTGATGCCCGCCATCAAACCTTAGGTTCATTCGACTCACTAAGGGTGTGATCCCATTGATCTTCTGCTGCAGTCTCGTTGCTTGCGCAATTTGTTTCCATTGGAGCCTCAGAGGTTAATTCTCTGTGGCCCAGGTTTTCGATGTGGAGGTAATAGGAGCATCTTTGTTCTCCTACTTTTTCTTTAGGCTGTGAAATGGTATTTTCCCAAACCTGTAGTGGATGGTGTAACCATTGGCTTTGATGGTCAGATAGGATTACTTTCGTCCTTCCGATCTAGGACTTTCCATTGTGAGTTGTAAAGATCCTCATTATGCGCTTCTATTAGCTGTAGAAGCTTTTCTTTACTCTTAGGGAGAAAAAAAGTTGCGGTGTGTGCTTTCGGAATATCATCTTGCACACGTAGTTAACTCGGCCCCTGTCCAGCCCATGGGTTACAGAACCTTCAGTTGTAACCACTAAGCCGACTGTGGTGTTTTACATCCTACCAGAATTAGTCCTGGCCGAAAGTGGATGCCTCTAAGTAGGATCTTATGCTCTCATCCAGAGAACATATTATCCACTAGTGCCTCTTCCACTGAAGTTTGCTCTTCGCGCTGAGAACAGTCTCGGCAGGATGGCGACTCTCACGAGCTTGGCGGCATCCACATAAGTGCCCCTCTCAGAGTTTTAGGCGGTATCTTTGCTCGCTTCTTTTTTCTTTTTCCCAGGATTTTGGGTTGGGGTAGTCTCAACCCTTTTTCTCTTTGATGCTGAGGGTAGTGTTTTGTTTCACTATCCTTGGATCTATGCTCTAATGCTTTGGCTCTGGCTTCCTCTGGTGCAAGCCCATTGTTGAGGTAGCGCAGATACCATCGGCGATCCGCCCCGCGTTCACGTCTTAGAGGTGGAGGGTTTCTCTATTTTTCCGGTGTGTTCCCGATGTTTTTTCCTTTTTCTGTCTCCATTGTTGTTCCCACGAGTAGCTAGGGAAAGTTTGGTCCATTCCAGCAGAACTCCGCATGCCGGAGTAAGGTCTGGATACAGTGGGGGGCGACCCGGTGTACCAGGAAAATCGTTCGACTCAGCAATCACCCTGCTGCCATTCATCTGTCGCCACAACGTCTTCCAACTTGGATTCAGGGGATGTTTATCGACCTCCCGATCTAGATCAGCTAGATTTAGTTTCAACAAGGTCACATTTCTCCTTACCATATGTACAATGACTTTTTAACAACTATCGCATTATTTCAATAAATATAATATTAGTATACTCGTAAGTCATAAAGGACATAATACATTATCCAAATATTTCACTTAACTAAAATCTAAAACACCAAAAAACAAAAGAAGTAATATTATCAAGACTCAAGGTCATCAATACGATAAAAGAAATAAAACTGTATTAACAAACCACAAAATATCAAAAATACATAAATTCAATTATAAAAATTCAAAAATTGTTGGAACGGAATCTAATAAACGAAAAACGGTCAAACCCTTAGATTCTTGTCAGAATCATCTCCTCTAAAAGCGACTGCAGATTACATCCTGAAAGATGTGCTCTGGCCGAACACGTTAATTCGACCAACCATTAGATGGATTTCAATGCTGCAATCGTTTTAGAAACTGAACCACATGTTAAAAAAAAGAACCTTTCTAGAAATGTCCTACACCTACATCGCCCAATCACAAAATTGTATAAACAAAAAACATAAACATTCCTTTCTACTTTCATTAGATTCAAATGAACCCTTTGGACTGAACCCTAATAATACAACATCAATAAGTTTAACATAATATAAAATCTGTAACTCAGGTTTTATAGACCAAGTAGGACTACATTCCTGCACTGATCAACCGATCATTTGATCGACTAATGAGGGTACTAGGAGCGTTTTCCCAACCTACCCTTTCCCTCAAAACCTTTGACCTCTGAACCAGATTTAAGTTTTCTCACGGGCTATTACATATATTATTAGCTTGTTAAGAGTCGATTTTATTGATTTTATTAGGTCTAAAGTAATAAATGATGTTCTCATGATATTCTCGAGCATAATAGCAGATAATGCTATCATGCTACAGACCATTGTAGAATCCCTTAGGTTGGTTTTTATTTCCAAAAAGACTAGTGAGTTACCCCGTGTCGGCTATGAAAATAACCGATTTTGTTTAGGCGCACACGAATAATTGACTTAAAATAGTTAAAATTCACACAATAGATGGTCTATTGTCAACTAATACATTTCTGGCCGGTCATTTGCTCATCATCCCGCGCTAGAAATAGATCGGCGAATATTACACATGTATATCTTGAGTTTTAATAATTGACACCACATGGTATTTTGTGAAAATATGTGCATTTATTGATGATTACATCAATTTCAACTATACATAATTAAATATTTTTACGTTATCAAGAATTTTCAACGTAATATTAATTCCAACATGCACAATTAATGTAAAACCTTACTCATTAATCTTTTGCTATGACTTACTTTGTTAAGAAAACACCTAGGAAGGAAGTTTCTTTAATTTCTGATTTCTTAGACATAAAGACACGAAAAAGAATTAAATGGTTTAAATTCATAAGAAAGAAAAAGCTTTAAATTAATTTAATTTAAATTTAAAATTTCTTATTAGAAAAACGTTCCAGTTTGATTTTATTCTTATTTTGATATTTATGATGACGGTGATCTATTGATCACTATAAATACGCAAATTGTCAGTGTCCATATCATATTTCGATAAAGATTTAAATAAGTCGAAACGTCAATAATTTTTATCGGACTTTAAAAAATTATTAAAAAACAAACTAATATATATATATATATATATATATATATATATATATATATATATATATATATATATATATAATATGGTTTATTTAGGACAAAAAACTACCATTAAAAAGATAGATTTTTGTTCATAAAATGAATAAATAAAATAAAATGTTATGCTAATAATGTTAATTGTATATTTTTTATTTTTTTATTTTATATTTTTTTATTGCATAATATTCCAGAACTTATTGGAAAATGTAGACTCTATTTTATACATGGATACAGATACATTATTTTTAACACCAGTAGAAGCTGTTTGGGGACATTTTCATAGATTCAACTCTAGTCAAATGGCGGCACTAGCTCCTGAACATGAAGATCCAAATGTTGGTTGGTACAATAGATTTGCAAAGCATCCTTATTATGGAAAATTAGGTAAGGTAATAAGTAGTATGATTGTTCAACTATTGTAGTGTATTAATTCCACTTGTGTGAAACCATATTATTATTTCAACATTATTATTAGCTGACTGTTAAAACATGTAGTTTCTACTTAGTACTATGACCAATGAGCTTACATATTTTTGAACACACGAGCTTAATTTTTATAGTTTAGAGTTATATTATACCTTGGGGGTAACATTACACCTTAATATCTAATGTCTATTGTATGCCCTCCCCCATCATGGCTGCTTTCATCATTTCCATTTCCAGAGCTCTAATAAAATCCACTATCTGGGATGGCTTCAATGAGGAAGTATCTTCATTCCTACAAGCTCTTGTCCAAAGGCATTTACTGCATTAGCTTCTGATGGCAAAGATAATGTAACTAGGTAATATGAAGTTTCTTCCTTTTCCTAACAGAACCTGTATTTGGCAATTTCTACTAGACTCAGGCCCATTAGGTACTACTGAGGCGCTCATATCCTAAAAAAAAGTTAGAGAAAAGGTGTAGCATTGTAGTACTAAGATGTAGATATTTGCCAGATCTCACAATTTCCAAACCTTTTGGATTGATCTAGTCCTTGAAGAATTGCCAGTCATTTACATTCTTAATTCTAAATTTGATTGTATTTTCCTTAAATAGATCCTCTTTATTGTTATAATAGTAGTAAGCTCTCTTAATTTTCAGGTCACTTGTACTTTCCTTAAATATCCTGCGATATATTATCGACGGTTTACATCTGATTTATTTTGGTGTGTCAGACCCGTTCCATATATGACATAGTATTTTAGGGTCAGAGTCAGAGCCTTTATCGGTTTACTAACAGCATTTTCAAAGTATTTAATCCAGAGAAGCTTACTGCCCAGAATTATTATTGATTATTTGACTTCAAATATCGACTCTATATCTCCATTTAGAAAATGATCATTGTAAATGATCAATATTGAGCTACATATTCCATTATGCTATTGAAATATGTTGTTATTTTAATACTATCCCATGCAACTTGTTGGATAAAGTTGACTAGAATTTCAGCAACCTTGTCTAACTCTTCTTAGTTTTTGAGACTTACTGAGAGATTTATTTGTTCTTCTAATATAGCTTGGAAATTCTGCCAATCTGTTAGTCTGTTGACTAAGTATGGAGGGCTTTGTTATTAAATCATAGAGTCACTAAGCGTGAGGAGAATAGAGGAAAATGGTCTGAGTTCATATCCCACGCATGGGATGGTATCCTCAACCTGATCGCAAACGAAATATGTGAAAAGCGTAAACTGAGACGCAGGTGGCATCAAACCAGAGCTCCAGAAGACAAAACGAGACTGAATAATGCTACTCAATAACTGAAAAGGAAAATCCAAAATATCGAAAACAAGACTCACTATGGAAGGCGACCAAACGATTAAAGAGACTAATCACAAAATCCTCCAATCAAAAACCAAGATGGTAGCTGGGCCAGAAACAATCAACAAAAAGCAAATACATTTGCAGAACATTTAACACACACTTTTACAGCTACTGAAGAAGAACGACTTAAACAATTAATACAAAATCAAGACAGTTTGAAAATAACTTATACTACTCCATGAAAGTATCCACAATGATTAAAGTAAATATCTACCCGAAGAAAGCTCCTGGCTTTGAATTAATCACAGGGGAAATACTAACATTTACTAAAGAAAGCTATAATTAAATTAACGCATAATATAAACGCAACCTTTCCTCCATGAGTATGTACCTATCTTGTGGAAAGTAGCTGAAGTCATAATGATTCCCAAACCAGGAAAAGCACCAAACGTAGTATCTCATACAGACCAATATCACTATTATCAGTGATATCAAAGCTATTCGAGAAAATACTATTAGAAAGATTAAGCCCTATATTTGAAGAAAGAAAACTAATACCTTCACATCAGTTCGGTCAAACCACTCCACCGTAGACCAAGTACACAGGATAACGGATGTCATAGAAAAATCACTAGGAAAGAAAAAATCTGCTCCTCTGTTTTCTTAGATGTTGCTCAGACATTTGACAAATTTTGGCATGAAGAACTCAAATATAAACTGAGTAAACCAATCTGCAAAACTGTTAGAGTCCTATATAAAAGAACGCTCATTCAGAATCAAGCAAGAAGATGCTTACTCAGACTTAAAGGAAATCAACGTGGGTATACCACAAGGTAGTGTTCTTGAGCCGGTTCTTTACCTCTTATACACTAATGACATCCCTCAATTCGAAAACTATACTGTTGCCACGTTTGCGAACGACACAGCTATTTTGACCGTAGGAGATTCCTAAGAAGCAGTAATCAACCTACAGACATCAATTAAGCGTAAAGAACAAAAAGTCGGTACATGTAAATTTCACAAATAAGCAACATGTACGAATAGACGATGAACAGGTACTATATCTAGTTGACAGAGTATTTTAGATTGGGATTTCTGAATGATATTTATATTAGATTTGGAAGCGCAACCTCACAGCTCTATTCCATATTTTACATCAAGTTGTTTTCTTTTTTTGTGTGATGGTTCCAGTTAAGTTTTTGTCTAGGTAGATTTAGTACTATCTGCTTATGGTATTTCTGCATTGTTTAACTTGACTGGAAGTCATGTAGCGTGATTGTTACATTTATTGATTTGGAAATTTGTTGCTGTTGTTTGTGGTTCTAGATCAGTAGAGATGATGACTGTGTCACCAAAGTTTCTTTTGTATACTGTGTTTCTGATGTATACAGTATGTAAAATAGTAGGCCTAGTTTGTTACCCTGTGGCACCCCTGCTGCTATAGTAAAAATTTCGGACTTTTCCTCATAAACTTTTGTTGGGAAGGCTCTGTTGGTTAAGTAAGATTTCAAAAGTGGGTAGTAGTTTATGGGAAGTGTTCTTTTAAGTTTGTATAACAGCCCTTGATGCCACACTGTCAAAAGCCTATCCGATATGGAGGAAAACAGCAGAGCAGTATTCTTTGTTTTCCAGGGCTTTGTTTATCTTCAGCATGAGTCGGTGCACTTGTTGCACTGTCGAATGTTTTTGTTGGAATCCCAATAAATGGCAGGAGATTCATTCCTGTGGAGGTAAGTTTTCAGTTATTCTATGTAGGAGTAATTTTTCAAGGAGTTTGGATATTGTAGGTAGAAAGCTTATTGGACTGTAAGATGACACGTTGTTTCGGTCTTTGTCTGGTTTACCAATCAATATGATTGGTAAACCAGAACCTTTTTGTGGCAATTCTTTCAGAATTTTGGCGGTTATTTGGTCCGAGCCTGGTATTTTTTTCGAGCTTAATAATTTTATTTCATTACGTACTTCTTTTGGAGTCATTGCATTGCTCTACTTCTTGGTCTATTTCGTGACTTAGTGGTTGGAAGATCGTAGTCAGATGATTTGCAAATAAATCTGTTTTTTCTTTGTCGCTTCTAGCCCACTGTTTTTCGTACAGATGGGGCTGTTATCTTGAGCTTTTTTCTGTTCTTGTTAATTTAGACACATATGCATCCCTTATTTATTTAAGTTTTTTCTTCAATTTCTGACTAAATCGATTGAAGTTATTTTTGTGGCTCCCGAGTCTGTCTCTTTTCTGCTATTAGTCTCTTTATTTCGAGTGGGACATCTTTGTTTTTTTCGTGTTTGATGTAGCAGTTTGGATTATTTTATTAAAATCAAATTTGGAGTATTCTCTTTTCTAAGTACTACTCTTTGCTTGCAATGCACTTATCTCAACATTGCCTATATTACTGGAAAACTTCTCTCAGAATGGCTTTCATCTGCCATGTCTTTGCCTTCGAACTCCGTCAAGACACAAGTTTGTCCATTTTTTGCACATTTTCATGTCGTTTTGAGGTTGAAAGACGTCCGAACATTCTCTCGTCCTTCACTGACTCATTTCCAATTTTAAACCACTTTTCGAAGTTACTATTTTATTGTTTCAACATTCCGTGAGCTTCTTTTATTATTTTATTCAACACAAACAAAACTTAATGTTGCCGAGTTGTTCAAAATTTGTCTCGACAAAAACTGCTAAAGCGGCTATAGTAGCAGTCTGACCAGTTACAATGGATTCAAAATTGTCACACATTGTCTTAATACATGAGGCTAATTGCAGTTATCAATATTCATTCACCGTGCTTTTTTATTGCACCTGGTATTTCTGTAGGATATCTGTATTGTACTCATTTGGTATTAACATAATTCAAGAATCACCTGAAGATAAATGAATATGAACATTTTCTGTCAGATTGTGTCCTGTTATATGATATTTCTAAGAGGGAGGTAATTTACTGTTCACTGTACGAATATAAGTTATTTATTACAACTTTTTATAAAAATTAAAACATACTAAATTAGAGAGATGTACAAATTTAGCTTCTATAACTTCTTCTACTCTTCAGTAGATGTATAAATGAATTTAATTTTTTTATTTTTAGGAGTAAATTCTGGTGTGATGTTGATGAATCTCACTAGAATGAGAGCTTTCCAATGGAAGGAGTATGTTGTTCCTATTTACAAAAAGTACAAACATAAAATTACATGGGGAGATCAAGATATTATTAATATAATTTTTCATTATCATCCAGGTTAGTTCATCCCATTATTTTTATGATTAATATTAAATTTAATTTGAATCTGAAATTAATGAACAATAAAATAGTCAAATACACAAATGAAAAGGCAGACTTATCTCTGAATATACTTTAATGCAAATTGAATCAATTACAATAGAGTGAAACTTTTGAAACTACATGAGCAAGGGGGTACATTCGCAATTTTCATTACAGTGGATATTTCGTTCTATTAAATTAAACTTTAAGACCCCCACCGATGGAGTTGCCCGAACATTTTCAGAAAAGAATGTCAGAAACTTTCAAAAAAAATGTTTCTTCCTGCTCTGGAAACCGGACCTCCACAGCTTTTATTACCTCCTCGTTGGAACATTTACGACCTTTTAAGCTTTTTTTTTCAGTTGAGGAAAGAGATGATAGTCGGACGGAGTCAAATCAGGCGGATAAGGGGGGGTTTCTAGTAATTCAAATCCCAAATCACGAATTTTTTGCATGGCAACATAAGATTTGTGTACAAGGGCGTTGTCCTGCAAAACAAAACACCTTTGGATAGCTTTCCGCGTCTTTGCTCTTTAATTTTTTCCCGTAGAGTGGTCAGTAATGTCGAATAGTAATCTTCAGTTATTGTTCTACCTTTATCCAAAAAATCAATCATGATTACTCCATGGTAATCCCAAAAAACTGGAGCAGGAACTTTTCTAGCAGATTTTTGGACACTTCTTAGGTCTTGGAGAACCAGAGTGTCGCCATTCCATCGATTGTTGCTTTGTTTCTGGATCGTAGAAATGTACCCAAGTCTCATCCATAGTAACAATTCGGTTTAAGAAGTTTACATAGTTTTCAAATCAAGCACAGATCGAACGCGATGCTTCTACCCTTTCTCGCTATTGGTCAACATTCCAAAAACTGGGGATCCATTTTGCAGCGATTTTTCTCATGTCTAAATTGACGTGAACTATATGATGAACGCATTCGTAAGAAATATCCAGTGCTTCATATATTCGTTTTAGTCTAATTCGACGGTCTGATAAAATCATGTCATGAACTGCATCGATATTTTCGGGGACTGACACAGAAACTGACCTTCCCGATGATCGGTCATCATCTTCAATGAAAAATTTACTTCTTTTGAAGCTAGCAGTCCAATTTTTTACGGTTGCATACGAAGGACATTGATCATCAAGGGTATTAAGCATATCTTCGTAAATCTGCTTACCTCTTAACCCTTTTAAATACAGGTACTTGATGATGGCTCGATACTCCAATTTTTCGTTTTTCACAATTTCGGTGGGCATCTTTTTTCTTTTAATTTATTGCGTAACTCTGGTTTACTTTTTTGACATCAAACTTTACACTGACACTTCTAAGTTATTATTCGTTGCAATGGTAACGCAATATTTTGTTTATGCATGGTACTGGTCTAGGCTAACTCGTATAATGTAATAATGCGGAAGAAGTGATATTATACATGAGGGCCTAGTGCTATTTATAAGGAAAACATATACAAAGGTTTGAAAAGTAAAAAGATATATAGGGCAGACTTCTCTGTACTTAGTAAATAGATTAAGAAATCATCGGTGTGTTACAAAAATATAACTGCATGAGAGACTGCATATGAGACAAAACACATTAAAATATTAAAATTCAAAAATCCTTGGAACCGAGTTAAATTATTTCAATCCAGCTATAAATTAATTATATTGATAGTGTCATAATTATTTTGCGAATTCCGTTTCTCTCTCTTATTGATATTTTTAAACTTAAGATATATCAAACAGTATTAATTTCTATAATTTCTTTTGTTTTATTTTTCTTTTAAAAAATTATTAAAAAAACTAATTTTAAACCTTTAGATGAATAAAATAGTATTAATTATATCTCATAATAATTAAACAGTTAATGGTTTCTCACAGTAATTCTTTTAGAATATATTTTCAAAATTACTCAAAATATTTGAAGCCCCATACTCTATTTAGAGATGATTTTCGGCTTTCAAGGAGAACGGGTTCAAGAGAGCGCTTGGCGATAAAAAACTGATCTATCGAGAATTATCACAAAAACGACAGGCCAATTTATTTAAATCTAATCCAATTTACTAGGTATAAATTAAATAATAAACTTTATAATTATTTGAAATTCGAAAAATATATAATGAAAGTTACTGATATGTGAAAGCGAAATGCGTCAGAGCATTCACTGTAAATAGGTTTTAATTTAGAACAAGAATATACAGGGTTCATCAATTATCAAGAGATGATGAATATGAAGTTAGGAAATGAGGCAGAGAATTCGAAGATTTTTGTAGAAAGAGTAAATGAATTAAACGGTTCCTGGAAAAAGAAAATGAGTCAATATTGGTTGATATTATGATAGAACTGATGAGGAAAACAAAGAAGTGAAGAAGAAGAAAAAAACCAGAGAAGTGGAAGAAATAAATTATAGTTTAGATAATTTTGAATGTAATCAGAAGAAATTAGTTGTCAAGTGAATATTGATGCAATCCAAAGGAGACAACACACTTGAAGAAGAGCTAGAAGATTTTATAAAAGAGAACCTAAAAGTATATATGAAACTTACCAGACTAAAAACGATTGTAGAGACCATTTGCAGCATAGAGACAGAATGCATGACAGCCAAATAACCATTCAAATTTGTATATAAAAAACAACAGATATCAAGAAAGAAAGAAAGGAACACAAAAGACACATAAAAGAACAGATTTGTTGACCTAAAGAGTGAAAGAAGCAATGAAGAAGAAAAAACAAAAATAAGAGATTTTGACATAGCTACAACAACTCTAGAAGAATATAAAGAATACAAAAAATGAAGATCGGAAAACGAAAATAATCAACGAAGAAAAACAAAAATCATAGTAAGAATGATGAATGCCTATAAGGTAAATCTGAAATTATTTTTTAGGGTAATACAGAATACAAGTATAAATAAAGTAAACATATTATAGTATGTAAAACAAGGAAATGCAAAAATTATAGAGGCATTACATAACTAAGCCCAGGTGGTCAACTGTATGTGAGGGTAATTGAAAAAAGGCTGAGAATAGTAATTAGAAAACCTTCAATATGGCTTCAGACCAAATGGAGGGATAATATAACAAATATTGGACAAACCTATAAGATAATCAGGAGAGACGCAACTTTGTTACATAGAACTTGAGGAATCCTCCGATAAGATAGTTAGAAACGACATATAGATGATCCTAAAAACTAGAGGATTGGATAAACAACAACAAATGGGATCAAAGGACTAGAAACTAAGTTATACTATAAGAACAAGACACCAAATCTCCAAAATATTTAAGACAACGAGAGGTTTATCTCAGGCATACTGCTCTCCTCGGTTGTTTTGAATGAGTATAAGAGAAGTAACACACTATACAGTGGAACATTGAAATATTGGAAGGGTAAAGTATTGGAAATTATCTATAAGATGATTTGGTACTAATCACTAAAGACGAAAGAACTATGAAACAAAAGTAACGAATATATAATATATAAAGCTTTGAGAACATCAGCATGAAGATAAATGGAAAGAAAACAGAGACAATGATTATAATTAATGACCAAAATGTAGATGAAATATACCTACACGAAACAAAACTGGAACAGGTTAATTGCTTTTATACATGTTATTAAAAAAATAATTAAAGAATAGAGTATGAAACAAAGGAGATAACAGGTGCCCAGGAAGATTCTTTGGAAGTGAAAAAATATCTTCCTGACAGTGAAGGAGATACCGAAAGTAATAAAAACAGAAATTGTTAAAAGAATAGTCACTCCCACACTTACTTTTTTAGGTACAAATATGGACCACAACACAAAGCCAAAATAGATACTAAAATAGTAGAGGCACTGCTCAAATGGTATAGGCATGTCACAAAAATAGGGCTAGAGGAAATAATATTAAGACTAAACGAAGCTAGAATAGCAAGTAAGAAACAAAAAGGAAGATTAAAAAAGCTTGCAAAGCTTGAATTGAATGAAATAAGACGGAAAGCAATGGATAAAAAAGAATGGAGGATAGTTAATAGAAGTGATCATACATGGCAGCTCGACTCCACTCCCCAAGAGAAGAAAAGTTTTGGATTAAGATGTAAATAAGTAATATTTTTAACACGCTTATATTAGCTTTACCTGTATGTGGGTTTTTAAGCTTGTTTGTTTGTTTGCAACTTTCCAAGTGAGCAAGTGGTTTATTACTGTTAGTATATCCCACCACTTTAATTGCGTACCTTAGCCGAGTGATCTAAAGCGTGAATTTCCGGATTCGCCGGTCGTGGTTTCAAATCCAGTTCACGCTGTTTTTTGGCAAATTCTTTTTAGAAATTATCACTGCAAATTTTCTCTTTACATTTAAAAAGATTTTACAACTGTCTGCCCTCTGTTGGAAATTTACTTTATTACCTGCATCAGTTTTTGACAATATAAATCGAACTAAAAAGTGGAAAATAAATATAGTTTGAAAAAACCAAAAAACACGCTTTTATAGCATATGAGACTAAAAAGTGAAAAATATCGTTTAAAAAAACTGAAAAACACGTTTTTAAAGCACATCAAACTAAAAACTTGAAAATATTTTTTTTAAGTAAACTTAAAATAATAATGTATGAAAAATCTTAGTATAACTTTAAAAGCAGCGTTGGCCTTGTTCCATATTTCTCGTACATCGAGCGTCCGACGCTTTTTACACAGTAATAATAAAAAAAAATATTCCTAACTATTTAGATGGATGTACTTCAAAATAGTGTTTTTTAGTTTTCTCAAACTATATATTTTTCACTTTTCAGTTTCATATGCTATGGTTTCTGTTTTTTTTAACTATATTTATTAGAGATTATGAATTTTGGCATTTTGTTTTGAATTGTTATTTTTCTGTAACCTGCCGCTTTATTTTTGTACTCTCCATTTTTCCAATGCAACTCCCTTTAGAAAGTTAATATATCACTTTTGTGTTTAGTATTATTGATACATCAAGTAAATGAGGCACATATGGTTATTCATAATTTTTAAAAAATTGAAAGAATACTCTTCACAAAATTAATGATTTTATGTGACGGATATTTTTTTGGTTATTTTGAGATTCTTGAGTTTTGTCATTAAAAAATGTACGATTTAAGGGTAACTTATATACATAGAATTAGTTTCTGAGATAAATTCTAGTAAGAAATAACTTAGAGATGTTGAATAATTTTCAGATAAACTCTACATATATTCATGTCGTTTCAACTATCGACCTGATCACTGTATGTATACGAGTGTGTGTAAACCAGCAGAAACTGAAGGAGTAGCTGTAATTCATGGGTCCCGAGGATTTTTTCATTCAGAAAAACAACCAATTTTTCAGGCTGTTTACAAGTCCTTTGAAGAGGTAATAAAAATATTCATATAATTCGAATCATTTTAACCTTAAAGAGTATGTTTGGTTAACATTGTATATATTTACCATTGTTGTTCTTTTGCCACTGCCTTTACTCGCGGGCAACTCGATTCATATGAGTCCACTATTGCTCCACATACGAATAGTTTCAAGTTTCAGGTGATTCCTCTCATAAGTAGATTGGGGAATCACTATATGATTAAACACATAATACAACATATATTTCCAATCTATCCTTCCCCAATAAGCTAACATGATGAATATTTTACTTTTAATTTATGAAAAAAATTAAAATCTCCTTATATCGATATGTTACTAATGTTTGTTTGAGAATAAGAGGCTTAAGTAATTAAAAATTCTAGGAATTAATAACTATCTATTACTTATAAACTTATTGTAGAAAAACTCACCTTTATGTCTTACGAAAATAAATTATATCATAAGGGATTGTCTCTTACAAAAACAAAAACAAAAACATTTTTATAGCAAACTTTATTTTCTTAATTTTTTAATAACATAACTTAAAAAGACATTACAAAACATACAGTATGGGAAGACTGAATGAAACTAATTTATTATTTCTGTTAATGTAACAAAATATACAGTATGGGAAGACTGAATGAAATTGATTTATTATTTCTGTTAATTTACAATAATTATAGAAAATCTTGAAATTACTAGACAAGCTATTAATCTTTCCTTAATCTGTTCATCAATATCTATTAACACCATTTTATGTTGATAGTTCTTAAGTAGTCTAATTATGGCGGCTTATACCCTTTTAGCATGGTGCAAATTCATTTGGAAGCTTCCATATATAATGGAGGAAAGAAGATAAGAAAGGTGACTTTTGAGGTGAAGGGGCATATGCTTTGAAAACCTGAAGGTGCTATCTCATAGACCAACTTTTTTTATGAAATTTTCATTAGGTGCTGGTGCTGGTGCTGTTCCTTACATCTTTTATTGCTATCTGAATTATTCCCGCTATTGTAGTATAACTGGTGGATTTTCCTTGCTTGCCTATGTTAGAAGTTAGATATTCTCATTTCCTTACTTGTGTAACAGAGTGTTTCTTATACCTTTCCTCCTTATCTTATCCTCCTTAACCACACCTTCCAATCCATCTTCTGGGAAACACATTATTTAAGTTTTGCCTCACGGCACATGCATAGTGAGGTGGAGAACCATCTTGTTGTAACCAAATATTGTCGTTTGGGATATTGTTATTGTCTGAGAATTTCTAATAATGATGTTTTTTTAAAAATGTAATTGAAAATATTCACTTGGATTTGGAAATATCCGAGCTAACTGAGCTATAATACTATTTTCCAATAAATCTAAATACGGGACCATTTAAGTAACCCTCAATGAAAAAGGGAGCAATTATTTTATCGTCTATTATTCCAGCCCATACATTCAGTTTTTCGGGATATTGGGTGTGGGATTCATGCATCCTAAGAGGATTGTTATGTGACCAGTATCTACAATTATGCAGATTTACGTTTCCATTAATACAATCGTTTTGATTGTAACATTTTTTCATCATTAGGTCTGCAAACTCTCCACGTCTATTAAATTATTATTATAATATCAATTTCATATAAACGATCCATTGTGACTTTCAATAAGTTTCAACAATAATTTATTGAAAAGTCAAATTTGTTGTCGTAGCAGTCATAGCCACATAAATGTATTATTTTTACTTCGGCGGAGAGAACGCAAATGTAGCTATGACTCCGAAATTATGGCATTTAAGTATAGGGAACATTAGATGGAAAATAATAAGTATTTCTTAAGAACTCAGAAAAGCGAAAGGATGATCCATTTGGAATAACAAAGTTATTATTTTTCCGGAAAAACTAGTGATGTTGATACCCATAATCATGCTGTCTACCAAGTGGCCAGATAAAAACGCAAAGTGCAGATCATCATAGAAAATCTAATTCCTAAAGCCACCAACAAAGGTAGTGAATTTACTATAAAAATATATCTTGACTTTGGTCAGTCGTTTAAGATGTTATTAAATAAATATTGCATTATCTTTCATCAATTGATTTTATTTTGTAGAAAAATAACTTGAATACAGATTACCTTCAAAAAAATATTTTTAGTGGTTATTAGATGTAGAATAAGTGGATAAAAAGCTTCTTTATGATGTTTATAGATGTAATATCAACTAAGAGTTTCATACTATGCTCTGTCTTTTTGAGATAATTTTGGAATTGTCCTTAATCTTGTCAATCTAATGAAGTCTTTCCCATTCTGTATGCTTAATACAAATTTATCAAATGTAAGACTTTGTAATTACATTTTTTGTCTGTTAGTTTCAGTTGGGTGGTGACATCTACCGTGACTTCTACCAACCTTTAGAAGTGTACTTAGAAAGTGCCCAAAACAACAATTGCGGTAACATCAAAGATGTATTCCTCAAAAATATCCGTAATTATATGGATCTTGAATTTAATGCAAAATGAACGTCCAACTTAAATACAGTTGAACCTCGATGAAATAAAACCCAAAGAAGTCTACAGTTACGTTGATAAACATTTTTAAGAAATAAAAACAATCTTTCTAAACAAAAAACAGGAAAGTTTATTAAATTATTATAGTTTTAGTTATCAAGCTTTCACTGTATAAGTAAAATGTTCTATATTGAAGACAATTACCTTTTGCTATCGCCATGTATGCTTTTTGTACCTGTAAGTTTAACGTTCCATCTATATATTATTATGTATATCTAGAATCATTTTGGTTTCACTTAGCCATATTAATTCGCATCCTTTTTTATTTATAGTAACCCCATACAGGGTTAGTTTAAGTGTAACAACTCGGAAATTATTCAAAAAAATTATAGGCAATGACGTGCCCCTCATCAGTAAAATATGACTGTATATTTACTCATATTTAGATTCCACATTATCACTACTGGTTTTGAGCCAACCGTCTGAACCTTGTTAATCCTCGTAAGGGTCCTATTGGTGGATTTGTCTTTTCGGTACGTTTGGGAAGGGAAACACATCGGTAGAGTTGGTCTTTTCGGGAAATTTTGGAGGTATTATTGTTATTATTACTGGTATTGGTATATAAATATAACAGATAAGTGCTCCTTTGTCCTGACGAAAATACGTCCATTTGTTTTTGTTATGTAGAACCTGGAAGCAATCCAAATATGGGATTTAATATACTCCATTGTTATTTGAGAATTTTATCCTTGATAGATCTGATTAGATGGGAAGTTGCTATTGGAGTTTGAAGATTGTGCGAATACTACAGGGTTTGAAGATTCTGGAAATTCTGTCTATCATATCTTTGATTAAAGGAAGAGATATTTTCAATTGATTGTTTAAATCAGTGGAGGAGTTGGAGTTCAAAATTTTTGGAAACTCTTATTGATTTGGGATTTTTGTAACCATTCAATCAATCAATATCTGTTTCCGATAGTTTGTGATAGATCGAGTGGGAGACAACGTTTGGAGAAAGTCAAGAAATAATAGAATCAATTTTACTTTAATTGATTAGTTCAATGATAGCTTTCTTGTTTTTGTGTATTTGAACTATGACTAAAAATTCTCATTTTCTTATATTTGTCTCTAAGGAATTTTTGAACCTTTATAATTAAATTTGTTTTATTTTTGTACATACGGTAAGGAGGTTACTTCTTCATTTGTTTGACTTTCTCTTGAATTTGATATTTATCATGTTCGGTATAATTATTTTTTAATAAAATTTTCATTTTTTTGAAAGCTAATCATTTAAATTCAAGATCTGATAGTTGGATAGCTTAACCAAATTAATAATCACTAATACTACTTGTGACATAATTTAACATGAATAAAGTTTTGTATACAATTCTGTTTTGAAATTATTGGTAATTTTATATAATGTAACATCCCGAAAATTGATTTTATTCAATCTCGATTATGAATTGAAAGCTATATGTCAAGATTTTTATCTCTATAAAAACCAATTTCAACAAAAATGTTCAAGAAAGGTCTTCAAAGTAAGTAAGGGCCTAAGAAATAATGGAATGATACGCACCTGCCATAAAATTGAGTTTGTATACGAAAATGAAAACAAACAGTACCTGGAGAATTACGAAAATATCCCTAAAAATATGGGAAATAGAAAAAAGGATTTTTTTACTTACTACCAACATTTTTAAATTAAAAATTATCTCATATAAAATGTACAACTTTAATGCTTTTATTGAAAATTGTAGCATATACGCCATAAGAATAGGTGCAAATGAGAACTCGTTTTATTTTATGGTCGCCAATTATCAAAATATATATGGCGTTTACAGATTTTCTTTACAACCCTTAAATATGTATGGTGCAAATTTGAATGATTTTGATTCCCTGTTGAAGAAAAAAGGCTGGAACAACACAGATGACTGCTGTCAATTGGTTCTTCTAGATTCAATTCGTTCATTTGCTGATAGAATTGGCATGAACAATAAGTTGAATTCTGCTGAAAATTTTACTAAATCGATTGTAGCATATAAGGATTTATAAATGCTCTAACCATTCTATCCCAATACAAACTAAGTCGGTAGCTTAAGTCTCCTCAATACATCATAATTCAGGTATTGCCAGAAATAATATCGTATCATAAATATAACAAGAGAGGAGTACATAATTTTGATGAAAACTGGAACGTATATTCTTTATGACGAATACTTTGGACATTGGATTTTTTGTTATCCTATCATAATGTGAATAGAAAAACATTATATGTATCATTAACTTTTCCCTTCGGTGACATCGACACGATTAGAACTTTTTTTGCATTGAAAAAAAATATTAGCTAAATGTTAAAAACACCGATACATTTTTCAAACAATGAAAGAATCAGCAAGCACTGTATTAAGGTTGTTGATGTAAATAATCACTCAAATCTCAAATCAACAGGTAATGATTCAGTAGGTATGCTTTTGAAATTCTTGAAATTCTGAAAATATGCTAACTTTGCAAGGTAAGTCCATATATGTGCAGTTCGTCGGCAAGCTCCAAATACGAAAACCATTAATCTCATTTTATTTATTATGAACTGAACTAACGTCAACACGTTGCGTGTGGCAACTAGGAATTGGCAAGGCTTACAGAGCGTCATAGAAGTTATTAACCACTTATTCTAAATAACTTAGTGGCTTTAGAAACATTGTAACACAACTCGGAACCTCAATTTTCACGTTAATCCAAAACTAATACCCTCTAAAAAACAGAAATTGTGTTAGTAGTGTAAGCTCGTAGACCACCGGAAGCAAACGACCAGAACAATTCAAAATGCATTATTTCAACTGGATTATGGTAGTTGGGGTTCTAAAAGACCCCACGATTTTCATTCTGAATCTGAATATTTTAAATAAAACCTCGTGTTAGTCAGTGTTATATCCCGGATCTGTGGTTTACTGAAGTATTTTCCATTTAAAAATTCCATGATTTCTACATTAATTTCTAATGATACAATTTTTTAACAAATGGAACAAAATTTGATAATCATGAAATTATTATGTGTCACTCTAGTGCTGCCGCATTACTCTCCGGGATTGCGGTATTTAGCGATATGCTTATCTATGAATAGATCGAATTAGTTTAAAGCATAAGATAAATCTTCTACTGTTTGACAATGAACCAAATTTCTCATCATGCCCTCGAAACGGAGGACCTGAAGCTGCCAAGAATTTGACTACTATTAACACTCTTGTCAATACATTGCGCCAGTAGTTTTGCTCATCTACGATTTGAATTGAATGCTGTGGGAATACCCTTCGATCACATCATGACAATACACAAGTTTTGTGATCAGAGGAATTTTCGTGCTATCTTAAAACTGCTGCCATGTTTCCAGTCATCACAACCGTCCTTTGCAAATTTTGTCTGATAGGCAACACAATATAGTTTACCATGTCTCTCGGAACACATCATCTTTCGATCTCTTTACCGTTTATTAGCTTTGTTTTGAATAGAAACTAATAAATAATGATTTTCCCCTCCATTTGATATTTTTGACCAGGACAAGTCCAGTCCATCTGTGTTTTGGGTGATTCCGTTCGTTACCAAATATTCATAAGTAGTTATTTACCTCTCACAATGTTGGGTCTTCCACTATCTTACATTACAAAGAATTTGATATATTTTTTCCTTCATTATTAATTAAGGAAGAACGGCGATCGCCTAATTTGGAATGTTTATAGTTCCAAAACAAATTAGAAAAATTAGATGCTAAATATTTTAGTCGAAAGCTGAACATATATATTTCATGTCAAATGCAGCTCCTTCATTCAGAGATTGTGAGAATTATGAGGATAAGGACAATAAAATCTATATGATTGGTATTTCCTTACGCTGCGGCTCATCCCGATCACCTTTTGGGATAATGGAAATAATTATGTAATGATATGTTTCGATGGGATTCATTATGACAAGCTATAAATGAATGCATTTATTTACGAACAGATTATGAAAACTTGAAAAAATCATTGGAAACTTACAGATATTAAAATGAATAAAAAGAAAGTTGAATTTATCTATCGCTCAGATAGGATCTTCACAATTTCAGGATAAGGAGATATTTCTTGATTTTGAATATTAAGCCTAAGTACTAAACCTTGTCAAAGGCTTGGATAACATCTAATAAGACAGCTGTGCAGTACTGTTTTCATTGCAATCTTTATGTTGTGTACAATTCTATGAACCTGCTGGATAGTACAGTGTTCTTTTCGAAAACCGAATTGGTGGTGTGGTATTCATTCCTCTTTTTCAATGTACGAGTTAATTCTTTGGAACAGCAGTATTTCAAGTATTTTGGATGCCACTGGTAGTAGGCTTATGAGCATATATGAGTACCTTTTTTTTCGAGTTACTAACTTTTTAATTTCAACTGGGATGTTGTGAGCTTTGTTACCTGGATTTGCTACTGGCATTTTTTGCCGCTTCTGAGAGTTTACTCGTATAGTTTAAAGCTTTTAACGCTTCATCTATCTCTCTGGTGTATTTGAGATTTACTTGGAGGCTGATATCCTCTTCTATTTTGGTACGCTATTTCTCCCAATGGGTTTTCTTGTTGTGTAGTCTTAGTGCTATCATTTTGTAGACTATGAATATACTGACGGTTGCTATCATTGGTGAGTGGTTGGATGAGAGGTCATAACTTGGAGTGATAGTCATGCTAGCAGGAGATATACCTCTAGTGATAAATAGGTCTAGCAGGTCAGGTATTTTGTTTGGATCTGTTGGCCAGTATGTTGTGGTTGGTCATTATATAAAATGATATTACAAGAAAGTAAGATTTATCTACATATGTTGTTAAGTAACAATTTCTCAGAAAGTATAATGTTTCTGCTGCGCTTTTAAATTTCCTTGATAAGCGGCGTATGTAACTGGTAGGAATTATTTTTTGAAAAAACATTATATTATCTTACAGGAATTTTTCACGCTTTTTAAATAGTTAAGTTATTCATCTTACTACTAAAATATTAGTCATTCTCATAACAAGTCGGTAACACTAGAACAAGTATCTAAAAAAATTTAAATAAGAATTCGGGTTAGTTAATACGGACCGATTTTTAGACGTCGTCGACCCCCAAAAACAGTTTTCGTTTATGTCGAACCATTGGAAACCGATATTGACCCCTTGGGGAATTGGGAATCTCTGATTTAAAGTGACCATATTGCTGGCATCTCATGCATTATGTAATACCTTTTGTTGTTCTACATAACTACACAAAAGATTGAGATTATTCAAAATTTTATCATAGAAATGTTGTGGTTTTTCATTCTATTTAATACATTCTTTAACTCGTTTCAAGTAGGAACATTTTGTATATTTACGACTAATTTTGCATTTCCAGTTAATTTGGATATCAAGCAATTTAGTAAATAAATATTTTGGAAACAGTTTGGCGTGTCTATTCTATAAAATGTATCAATTATATAGGTCGTTTGGATTGCTTTCAAACAACATCAAGTTTATAAAAATGGTATCGGCAGATCCTGAATTACAGGCGTTTTTCATAACAAGGTTCCCACAGTCCATCATCTCATTCATTTTTTCTGACCAAATTAAATCTCAAAATAATATTTTAAAATATTTCATTAGTTTTTGTACAGGTTGAACTGGAAGCCTATCGCACTAACTACTTGAAATCCATAAAAATTACATTGGAGCTCTTATAATCTCTTAGTCCGCAAAAATTATGATAATAATTATAATATTACCACTACCACAAGACGTACTAGTTATAATATGACGGACGAAAAAAATCCACCTATAGTTGTAGATAAAGCATAGTACGCTATTCGCGAGTACTATATATTAATCAGTCGGATACATTACACCAAACTTAATGATGCAAAAAAGTCATACTCATGAGTGGTAATCATAAATGCTTGCTCATTGAATAACATACTATTGGCTAATCTTATAATCGTGGGATATTATGATTGTTTTCATTGTACAAAAACGTCAGATACAAATCGAGAAAACAATTTTTTAAAAGAATAAGGGGTGGTGCAAGGCAAAAAATAAGTTTGAAAAGAAGAAATGTTTTGTTTATACTTTGAATACAGATACACTGTTTTTGAAGAATGGAAACTCAATCAATTTTCCATAAAAATAATATCTAGTTCTTTTGCGTTCAATTAGTAGTCACAAAACACGATTGAAACCCAAGATGTAAGATTGCCTTCTTATTTTTTTGCCACTGCGGTATTGTTGCAATACGGGAAAAACTTTGTTGAAAATCCTCGTAGAGACAAGCATAAAAGTATGTTATAATTGTAAAAAATGATTTTTCATCAGTTTCAAATGAGGAAGAATAGGGGACCGAAATAACAGAACATAAGAATTGCATTCATCCTGTGTCCAGTTTATTTTTTAACATAATGTCTATATGAAAGGGATACAATAACTTATGTACTTTTGGAGAATGTCCTTGGAATTTAGAAGAAATGCATCAGTAGAATAACATTTAAAATTACTCAAAGAAACCGTACTTTTGGAGATTACTTTTTTGTGTTTATAAGCACGCAGAAACCTCAGACCCACAACTATCTCTACATTTAAAGGAAAACTCATAATTAGGATTATTCTCATTGTTTACTGCGGAACTCAATTAGTTCATGTCTCGTTAAGTAACGAACTCGTAATTGGGATTAATATACAAGGATGTATTGATATCTAGTTAGCCTAGACCAGTACCATGCATAAACAAAATATTGCGTTACCATAGCAACGAACAATAACTTATTAGAAGTGTCAGTGTAAAGTTTGACGTCAAAAAAGTAAACCAGAGTTACGCAATAAATTAAAAGAAAAAAGATGCCCACCGAAATTGTGAAAAACGAAAAATTGGAGTATCGAGCCATCATATACTTAGTTCCGCTCGACTGCTAAAAGAAAGAAAATAAAAGGAAAAGATTAAGTAAAATTCTACAACTAATCTTTATATTCGGTTCTTTTGTGAATTGACATGTGGGTTTGTTGTTAAAAATGAACATGCTGAATCAGGCAACCCTGAATGTATTACTTGGCAATGATTAATTATTTTACCAAAAATAACGATCTCTAACTTCTTTCAAAATAAATACTTCATTAAGTATAGTTTAGGGAATGGGGGCATAGATTATAACTCTATGAAATAGCCTAATCTTAATAATCATGCCACGTGTACCTATAACGCGTGTATTGACTAAATAACGCCTAATCTCAGTAGTTATTATGGGCGTCAAATACGTATGTATATAAAAAAATTTTATTTGGTTGGAAATTTTAATGGAATAATTTCAGGTTTTTCAAACTATTCTGTAAGTGAAAAAAGTTGAATTGAATTCTACTGTTTACCAAAATCATATGAGTAAGAGCTGATTGAAAAGATGCCTTACAAGTAGAGTACAAAGTAGGCTTGTTTCTAAGACTAAGAATAAATTGGATGGTTTTGAGTTTCTAATGATTAACCATGATAAATAAAATAAATAAATAAATAAAAAAACAATTTTTCTACAAAAATAATAAAAGGTTACTAATATTTTTGGAAAATAAAATCGACAAAATGAGGCGTTTAATCACGTGTCAATAAAAACCAATCAGAAAAGCGTGACGTCACAACTCGCGAAACGATATGTTGTAGCTGTCATTTTCGTATTAAGTAACCACGTTATTTCGAGTGTTCCGCAATTATTGTTAGATTAATAAAGTTCGTTTTCAGTTTAATCATAAAAGACAGGTATAATTTGGCATGGAATTAGAATTTAACAAAGCAAACTGCAGTATTTGCCCAAAATTGACGCAGTTATGCTTGACAAATTTTTTGCATTGAACACCTACTTTTGTTCTTTGCAAGTCCGCAGTGTTAAAACAGTCAGAGAGTCGCATTTACCCACTGTGGAATGAAAATTCTTGACTAAGGTTAGCGAATTCAAAGTTTCAATAACTTTAACTTAATTAAGTCATAACATGTTATGTTTGGTATATTATGGTAGATTTTGTACATTTATTATATATATATATATATATATATATATATATATATATATATATATATATAATTCACTGTCATAAACAAACAGCTGTTTCGCGAGGTGTGACATCATTCAAGACGCCATGACAGTCTTATCCTTTTTCGCGGTCAATTTCAAGTTCATTTCTAAAAACTGAAAATACTAACGTAAAAACCTATTTTTCTTAAAATAATATATTTTTGGAGTGAAATAGATGCTAAGCTATAATTTTAAACTAATTTCCAAATTTTGTCAACTAGCCTATTCCGGATTCATAGAACATTAAAGATCCTTAGACGGTATAAAATCAAATCAGCACCTCATTTGTACTGGAAGCAACATAAGTTGTCAAATATAATGATGACTCGAGCTATCACCTATTTTGAAATGATCAACGTACAATGTTGCATAATGAAAAGCCATACCGACATCATGATCATTGGTTTTTTGTGCCCATGTTAACGAATTATCACAAGACATACCTTCGTATTTCCACTTTTAGCATTTTAAACTTCGACTACATATCATAAGGATCGTCCAAAATCACCTTTATGTAAAACTCAAGTAATGGTATGTTCAGCTAACAATATAATCCAATAGAGCCTCTTTTATATGTAACTGCTTACAAGCTCCATTAAACCCGATTTACAATATTCACGAGCTCAGTTATTGGAAAATGGAGGCTGTTTATCAAAATGGCATCGAAGATAAGAGACTTGTTACCCAATGGAGGCTAGCAGGGTGGCAGAAAATGAGTCACGTGACTGGAAAAAAAACTTAACTATATGGTGGCTGGCCACCCGGGCCGTGGCTATTCCGCGCTGGGGATGTGCACTGTTTAACATTTGGTTATATGGGAGCCTCATATACTATAGCGGCCAGCAACTCGGTTAGTTACGCAATTCAATACGCGTGCACCTTGGTGCATCTGAGAAGCACGTGCTCGACTAAAATATCAGTGCGACTCATCAGTGTGACAAATGTTAGTGTTGCGTTAGGCATCGCAATTAGTACAGTGCGCAGGATTTTGAAGCAAGACACTGAGGCTTTAGTACCTCTGGTACCAGAAGCACCAGTCGCAGCTTTAGAACCAGTTGCAGTTGTAGGAGCTGCCCGGGAAGGGACGTCCAAGCGCCGACGCCATTTCAAATACACACCCCGCAAGAAATGGAAGATTGAGGACCTGCCACTGGGTGTATAAGCGATCCGAGATATTATTTACGATTCGTATCCTGTAGGTACGCTGATTCTGGAATAGTGGAATTGATTCAGTTTTTTACCAAATCATGCTTTCTTTTGTAAGGTCGTCATGTGAGCCTGCAGACGGAGTTGATCGCCCGGAAACATGACCCGATGTGTAGGGAGACCTTGCGAAAAGTGCTTTAAGCTTTTCCGATTTGTGAAAGAAGAAAAACTTGTTCCCAATTTGGAGGAGCCTTCCCTAATCGTTATGGACAACGCCAGTTATCACACCGTGGTAGTGAAGCAGCACCCCACAAGTGCGTGGACCAAGCCAAGCATTCAAGAATGGCTCACAGGTCATAACGTCGCCTACGAGGCCAAGATGTTTAAACCTGAACTACTTACCCTGGTATGAGCACACGCACCGGCCAAGCGGTACAAGGTGGACGAGTACTTGCGCGAACACGGGCATGATCTTTTACGTCTTCCGCCTCACCATTGCCATTTCAACGCGATCGAATTCATCTGGGCCCAGGTATGCGTCTATAAAATATGTTTAATATATCCTAAGTTTCACTACAATATTAATTTTGTTTTGTAGGCAAAGGTCTACTACAACAAACACATAGGTGAGGAGGGGTTTTGCAAATGTGGACACGTGCGTTGGCGGAATGTACGCCGGAAAACTGGCGTTCAATCGTGAGACACACGGAGACCGTCATCGACCAATGGTATACGCGATGCGGAATTAGGAACAAGTGCCGGAAATTATTATAAATGTTGATGCCGACAGCTCTGATTCAGAATTTAACAGCTACTAGAGTAGAGACTCCATAAAAGCTGTTAGTGTTACTGTAATATTGGATTTTGTTGACATTATTTAAATGAGTAACAAAACATATTACAAGTGCCAAGATAGTATATTTTTGTACTGCCAACATTATGGAAGTGAGAAATTGGGAATAGTGCACATAAATCCTTGGTCCATCTGCAACAAACTACCTTATTGTTGCTGTGTCAGAAACTTGGATTTTTTTTATGTCATTAATTATAATATATTTATTTTCCTCATGTGGTAGTTTTCTACTTTTTGTATGTAGCTATTTGTTTATTTTTGTGTTTTTTAATAATATTTTTTGCCCACTTACGTACAACAAAACGATATTTTTTTATTATTTTTATTAATATGGCAACCCCAAACAGGCAATGTTGCCACCTTAACATAACAAACAATTTATAAAACATTTGTGTAATAATTTTATATATGTATTTTTATTTTCTAATGTTTTTAATGTGCTTTTTGTAAAAATCGATAATTACCTATATTATAATTTAAAACCAAAAAATAAAAAAACAGCGCCGATTAAAAAACTCTGACGTGGGTCTTAAGGACTTATATCCCAATTTTTTAAAAAAATCATAATTTAATTACACTTGCATCATCAGCGGGTTAAACTTTATGGAAGAAATCCTTTTTCTCAATTGTCCCCAACTACATAAAATATATCTTAACGTTTTACAAGTATTTGCTCTCCCGCAATAAATATGTTAATTAATAATAATATTTAGTGTTTAAAATTTAAAAAAAACTCGGCCGACTTGAACCAAACAACATCAACGTGTTAAGTAAGCTAGGTGATCGGCGACGTAGCCAGCGATCATGTCAGTCGCAAACAACGACACTAAACACGTTGCCGGCGATGTAGCTAGTTTCATGGATTGCCAGCCTAGTGCCTAGGACCTAAGATTCAAAAATAGCTGGAGCAATATATTAAGTTTATATTAAACTTCTTATAAAGAGTGAGTTTTATATATGGAAGGCCTCAATTATTTCGAAACGGCTTGTACGATTTTTAATAATTTTTCCTTCGTCACAATTGTATTGTGATGAGGCCGGTATTATGGTGGTATTAATATTGTTGCTTTCCTTTCTCCGAAAAAATATTGAACTTTGTTATTTCAAATGGATCACCCTGATGCCATAATTTCGGAGTTATAGCTACATTTGCGTTATCTCTGTTGAAGTTGAAATAATGGTGGCTACGACTGCTACAATAACAAATTTGACGTTTCAATAAATTATTATTGTTTATTAAAAGTCACAATGGATGGTTTATCTGAAAAAAAAAATGAATGGATACATTAATGACATTAGGATATGGTGTAATATCTTTAATGATTTATATCTTAACCGAAACTTTATAACAAGATCAGTAGATCAGTAGTCAGTAAATTAGTGAAAAAATTCAGTTCAGTTTCAGTAAAAGAGTTATCCAAATCAAGGTGCAGAAAAACTGCATCAACAAAACAAAATTTGAGTTGTTTGTGTCTTGTTAGAAGACGATACACACTTTAGTACTAGACAAATATCCGCAAACATCTTTAACGAATATTTTACGTTATAATAAATTCCATACATACAAACTAACGTTGGTACAAGAGTTGTCAGTTGACGATATTCATAGACGTGAAGAGTTTGCAGACCGAATGATGGAGAAATGTTACAACCAAAACGATCCAAATTTTTTAGTAATGTTATGTTTTGCGATGGGGCCACTTTTTATGTTGACGGAAACGTAAATCGGCATATTTATATGGGCTGGAATAATAAGCGACAAAACAATTGGTTCCTTTTTCATTGAGGGTAATGATCTGGCGTATTTAAATTTATTGGAAAATAGTATTATACCTGGCTCGTATATTTCCAAATCTAAGTAAATATTTTTAATTATATTTAAAAAAACTCCATTATGAGAAATATTCAGACTAGCAATATCCCAACCGACGATATTTGGCTACAACAAGATGGTGCCTCATCTCACTATGCGTGTATGGTGAGGCAATACTTAATGTGTTTCCCAGAAGATGGATTGGAAGGCGAGGTTTTATTGAATGGTCCTCGCGATCACCCGTCATAAATCCTTTAGACTATTTCCTGTGGGTTCACTTAAAACACATCGTTTATAAAACAAAACCTGCCAATATTCTGGAATTAAAATATTACTAAAGAGATGAGAATAATTAAGCAGTCAGGGTTGTTGCAAAATGTATTACAAAGTTTTAAAAATCGCATGACTGTTGTATTGTAGTAAGTAGACATCATTTTGAGTATCTGCTAAATATGTTTTCTAAAATTCGTAATTTTGCTACTTTTCTGTAAATATTTTAATAAATTATGATAATAATAAATAAAAAAATTTAATAAATATTTTACTGCACCAGTTTCGTTGCACTTTCTACTAACTTACTGATACTAGACCTTGTTACGTACGAGATTTGTATAAGCACATTATTAAAGAATAATCAAATTAAACGAGTTTATTCAATCGTAGTCATTTAAATGTACAATACTTATTGTAACTTTGGTGGAGATACTGAAAATGTAGCTATAACTCCAAAATTATAGCATTTGGGTATAGAGAATTTTTCATGATTTCTAAAGCACAAAATATATACTATGACCCATTGGAAATAAGTTCAAAGTTCAATATTTGTCCGGGAAAAAAAGAGATCTGACAACTACGTAAATACCACCATAATACCGGTCGTATTACAAGACCCTTGTACACAAAAATTTATAAAAATCGTACTAGCCGTTTCCGAGATAATTGAGGCGTTCCATACATAAAACTCACTCTGTATTACATTTCTATTATTTTTTCAAGGCAATATTTTTCAAGACAAAAAATTGACATTATGCGTTAATTATAGTATAAATGTAATCATATTTTTACTTCATGTTGAAATAATAAAATAATTGGACTTTTTTGCATTTTGTTATTTTAAAAAATATTCAACCTTCATTTTTTTTTCTTTCTTCCATGTAGTATTCACTTTATACATTTAGTTGGAGACTATTCACATTATGTTTGCTTAAACTTGAATTATGTATCAATAGAAATAAATTTGTTATGTTCACTAAACAATGAAAAAATACATTATAGTATTATAAGGCGAAACAAAAAACACATACATTTATATTTCTTTAAAATATTTTTTTATTAACGAGTGCCAAAAAACGGCTATGTAAACAAAATAGGAGTTATTTTAAGATCAGATAAAAAGAACACCTTTAACATAAATGAATAATTTCTGCTTAAAAGTGAAAAAAGTCGGCACCAATGCGCGAATCGCTCACCCATGCACAAGTATTCACTCAGTATATGGCAGTTGCTTTCTTTTAATATACTAACAGCCTCTTCTATCTTGCTAACCTGAATCCGAAGGCCATCCAGCACTATTTGGTGAACTCTTTCGATGATATCGTAGATTATCGCAATTTTTGGTCATGTCGATAGCCACGTTTGAATTCAGTTCCCCAAAATCTCCATACACAGTCTTTAACTCCTCTGTTATATCAGTAGGAATTTTGTTTTTCAAAAAAAGATCACACAATACCCAAATTCTTCAATAGTAACAAACCCTAACAGGGACTAATTTATGGTCAAAATTTTAGTGAGACTAAATATGTTATGGAAAACCAAAAAACACCTTTAGGTCAATAATTCCGCCACGTTTATCACGCAACCTATTTAATTTTCTTACCGTATTATTTGGAGTTGACCGTAAATCGAGCAGTAAACTGGCACCAATTAGGGATGTATTCAGTATTTTTTTACAAATATGTATTAAGGCTCATTTAATTGAGTAGATCGCGTATCACTATGTTTACATAAGAAGTTAGCCAGGAAAATAGACATTAATAATTAAGCAGTTGCTGAAAGTAAAAATTGATGTAGCAATATATAACTGGTGTATCTTGTAAGGATAATTTTTTTCAGCAGTTTGTCTTTAGCAGATAAACTTGCTAGAGAAGGACTCCATGACTCCATATTATGAACCAAATCAAATGCTATCTATTTATTCAGACATATAAAATATCCCATAATTTTTCTGCTAACAAAGAAACATTAAATGATATCAGTATTTTCTAGAAAGTCTTACTTTCAACCATAACTGCTACATTCTATGAGATATAATATATCCGACAATCTCAATCTAAGGACTAAAAAGTATATTTTCCACTTCAGCTGGAGGAACTATTAGAAATACAAAAAATAGATACAGTAAATCTATATAAACTGTAGGTTTTTGCAGACTTACAAAGCAACACAAGTATCTTGAATCTTGAAAGTGAATAACTAAGTTTATCCACGATTTTTCTATAATGTACCCATTATACATTTGCTTGCTCGATATTAATAATACCCATTAATTACGGCAGTGATTAATGAATCATTAATCACTGATGTTGGATGATTTACAATTGTTTTGCTACAGAAATCGGATTTTGAAATTCTATCATGTAATCCAAATATCTCAATTCAGTTCTGTATAAATGAAAAAAAATTTAAATGTGATTTTCGGACCCGGGACATTGGAGTTGGAGGGCACTGTGCATATTTAACTGATCTGGGATTTACATATTACACATGTCTTAATATACAAGTTTTTCGCAACAATTTAAAAATCGTAGTAGCTATTGAAACATAATAAATTCCTCTCAAACCTGTTTACATTATTGTTTGTCTGTAGAGATTTCTTAGTGTTTTGATATTTTGTATTAAATTTTGATAAAAATGAATGTATGAAATGAAAATCAATTTTCTTTGATACCATCAGAAGTTAGAGAAGCTGCTGAGATTACCTCTTCAAATTTATTGCCGGAAAAGTTCACAAAAGGAAAAGAGAACCCCCTCATTCTCAAAATTGACTTTGTTAGTACACTTGACCTTACATCAAGGAATAAATTTAGAAAATTATAAAAAATTCGTTTTCAACCTAAAAAAGCAAATACTTTTTCTAGCAAAGATATCAATAACTTTTTTACTTAAGCATTTGAAGATAAATACCCAGTACCTAGTAGTATCTAACAAAGGTAAAATATTAAATAAATCTTTCGCATAGTTATTTTATCACATTCTTCAATTTAATGTTGCTTCGGTAAGATGGGTGATGGGTACATGTAGAAGTATTGAGTTGTAGGAAATCAAATATTCCATTTATAAGATCTTGGCTTTGGTTGATGTGCCGAATACCTAAACAAAAATTTGCTGAAAATTCATTGTTACGGATAACTTTTACGAAATATGCAAGATATAGTTTTCGAACAAGTCATGTAAGCAAACATTCTTTTTAAATTACCAAAATGGTAAATGTACAACTCAGAGAATTGGATTAAAAAAATTTACGAAAAAGGAGGATACCGCTGTTTTTCTGAAATTAGCAAATCCAGAACAATAGTCCGGGCATAGTTTTCGCAGTTCTGTAACAATACTGGTTGATAGAGACGGAAATATTACTGCCCTTAGAACGCATGCTGGATGGGGGTCTATCGTCGTTGCAGAACGCTACATACACGAATCCATCAAAAATAAAACCGATACGGCCAACCAAATATCATCTTCAATTCAACAAAAAGTAACAAACGAATGAATGTACATAAAATTCAAATGTTTTGGCAAGTTACTATAACGTTAGTTTTTATGTTAATTCTATTCTCGATTAAATTGACCAATTATTACCTAATAATTATAAATGAATACCACCTTCTAAGATTAGTTAGTAATAGTAATATTTTTAAGCTGAATACATAAATTTCTGTGATATATTAAATTAAATATTTGTAAGAATAATATAATAGTGTTTCTGATAATATAACAAAATTTTTCAAAAAAAATATCTAGTAGTCGTGGATAAAGTATAGTATTCTACTTGCGTATAACGAGTTATTAGTCACTCCGTGAATAATAAGCTCCATTATACATTCGTGAATAATATACTATTATAAGTTGATTTGACTTATTATATACACGTTAAAGACCGCATGCCCACCGGCGGGTCACTCTTCAACAACGTTACCGTGTTCACGGGTAGGCACACGATATGTTTTACATACTTGGGGACCGCTTGTACACATGGTGGGCATGATTTCAATAAAATTTATGTACAGCAGTCAATTCGTCGGTCAATCGAAGAGATACTGTATATAGCGGAGTTAGTTAATTTGACATAGCCTCATCTTAAAACGATTTTTTTAAATTCAAACAAAATTGATGTGTTTATAAGATTTTCAAAATAAAATAAAAATAAAAACACAATTTTTAATATATATTTTATGCAATATTTGTGATACAATTTACTAAATGTCTGTTATGCATCATTTTCATGATTTTTTGGAAAACAGTCGATACAAATTGGTATTTTTCATTTATCCCGAATTATATTAACATTTTTGGTATTCTTGCGAGCATATGCAGATCCTTTTGAAAATGAAATATGCCTGTAGCAAAGGCGGCATCGTTTTCTTGTTTGCCTTTTCTGCCCTTCAATGTCTTTCAAGATCTATACAGTAGACGTTGAAGGAGTTGGAATTGTCGGTGATGAGTCTGTAATTGTTATTGCAGGGACAAGAAGTTCTTTCAATTTGGTAAGTTGCATCTATTTACCACAAATTATTTTATACAAATAATGAGCATTCACTACAGTTGTAGCAGTAATAAGATGGAATACGAGTAGTTTACACCATTTTATAGTTTTTCGTAAATATGGTTGATACGACAAATCTATAAATGCCTTTCCTTTGTTGTAATCTATCACGATGGCTAATTTACGGATTTCATTGCCCTTAATATTTGAATATATCATAGAGACATCGTGCTTTGTACTGAACATCAGAACATCCCTTTTGTTTTTCCATTTTAATACTATAGTTTTATCTTCATTTTGTCGGGATATTATTTCTCCCTTTTTTATCTTTTTTGGATCAATTCTTTAGGAATATCTTTTCTGTTAGAACGTATGTTCCAACCAAGTGCATGTCTCTGTTTATCAGCGTCTTTGTTAATGGTACGCTAGTGTACCAATTATCTGTATAGAGATTTGTTCCTGAATCTAGTAGATCATCCATTAATTCCATCAACATTTTTTCGACAACAGAAACACCATCTACGTTTTCTTTTCCTGTATACTTTGTATACTTTTATTGTAATTTCGCATCCATTTGGTAGTCTGATTAGTGTTGGAGTATGGACTTTATTTATTTATGGCATAAATAACGTGAAACAGTTTCTCGTACAATTGAAATTATCACTTCGTTGTTGGTTACTTGTTCAGTTATGGATTATTGAATTTGGATTTCCGTGGCGTGGCAATTGGTTGGTGGCTGTCCGCTCAAGATTTGGTTAGAACCATTATTTCTTACAGTAGTATCTTGTTTACATAAGTATGTATCTTGGAGTTTCAGGCATTCATTTTCTTCTAGTGCTATATTCATTTATTCTCGCCCCAAGTAGTGGTAAATCGGAGTATATATTTTGGATAATTGGATCGATATGATAGAATTGTAATGATTTTGGCTTCAAAAGGAAAATGTATGACAAAGATTAATTTGGAGCCTGAAAGGATTACTTGTGTTCCAAGAAATGTGTAGTACCTAGTAACATTAGCAAATTTATAAATCTGATTCTCATTATAAATATTGTACAATGTGATCTCATCTATAGAATTTCATCTTTTGAGACTATGGAGCTATGAGGTGTATTAGATTTAGGAAGTGCTATGGCGTTCTCGATATTATCTTTAAATAACAAAAAATTTTAACAATGATTTGACTTATTGTTCTCTGGAAGATTATGTACAGAGTCAATCTGATTCACTGCACTATCTTGAAGTTTCTCTTACTTAAATGGTTTTTGACAAGTTTCAGTTTAAGAAAAAGTCCTATAAAAGAAAATTCCCAATACACAACTGCATTTCTAGAGCAGTGTTTTTCACAGAAACGTTTACAAAACTTTAGTGAATATTGAATATGTCGGTCGACCTTCGAAAACTATACTCCAATACATAAAGTGAAGACGTATGCACTCTCTGTTAACGAGAAAGCCATCCATGGCTTTAAATGTATATGGTGCATTAAAATATCAATACACAACAATAAGTGGATGTTTAAGTGGTCTAAAGTCTTGGTCAGAAAAGCCAAAGGTTTGCATCGATGAAGATTACAAATATGCAATCCGTAGGAAAGTTCACTCATTTTACTTTAAAAAGAAATTTCCTACCATTGAAAAAATTTTGGCGTCCTTTTTGGAAGACAGATGGCCACCAAGCCAATAAGCATTGGCAGGTTCTACATGAACTACATTTTTGTTGGGGAAAACAAAGTAAAAATTCATAAATAAAAGAGAAGTAACTATTTTTTATTTGGACGAGACTTGGTTAACGAAGGGCACACTGTAGGAAAAATATGGCAAGATAAGACAATTTTAAACAAGTTTTCTTGGAGTCACTATCAACAGGATTGAGAGCTCCATCAGGGAAAGGCAGACGATTAATAGTGACACATATTGGCAGTGACAGTGGTTTTGTTGATGGTGACCTACTGTTATTTGAATAGAAAAAACCGATGACTATCACGAGGATGTGAAAGCAGATGTGTTCGAGGAATACTTTATACAAATGCTTGATCTTATTCCAATCGGATCTGTAATTGTTCTTGACAACGCCAGTTATCACTCGAGATAAGTTGAAAGTCTACCTACGACGTCATAGAGGAAACAAGACATTATTAACTGGTTAATACAAAAAAATATTACATTCAACAATGACTTGGTGAAAAACGAACTTTTGTCAATTGTTAAAATAAATAAAAATTCCCACAAAATATAATATTGATGAAGTGACAAGAAATCGCCAAATTACTATTATTCGTCTTCCTTCCTATCACTGTGGACTAAAATCGAATCGAATTGATATGGGCCCAAGTTAAAGGCGAAGTAGCTCGCTAAAATACAACATTTAAATTAAAGGACGTTAGAAAATTACTAAACGAAGCTTTAAAAAAACTTTACTGCTGAAAACTGGCAAAAATGCGTTCAGCATATTATCAAAGAGGAAGAAAAAATGTGGGAATTAGACAACATTATTGATCAAATTGTAAAACCTCTCATGATTAATTTAAACAATTTATCCACTAGTTCTTCGGAATAAAATACATATGCTGCAAATATGTACATACTTTAAATATGTTACAGGAAATATTTGTTGCATACAATATAGTAATATAGTAATATATCTTTTCTTTTGTGCATTCTTTACGGTCTTTGACTGTTTTAATGTCTAAAGGGTGGATTTCCACTTGGAATAGTCTGGCCATAAGCTTAATAGAGCCTTCAATACAGCAGATTTGTTATTTATCTTGAAGTGTTGAAGCTTTGCTCTTCCACGATTTCTCTGATAGCAGTGACAGACAAGAAAAATTTGTTGATACTTTTATATCCATTGGACTTTTGAGCTTTCGGCAACACTTCACATGAATCCATCATAAAAACGTTAGCGGAAATTAGAAAGTAGTACTTCCAGAGTTACTACAGTGAAAGTTTGTCCTATAACCACTACTGAGGTCATTCGTAGTGGACAAAATTTTCATTAGACTTAGCAAAACTGTATTTACAGGTCTAGGCTATGCAGATAATCTAGCAGTGTTAGTAAAGGGGAACAAAGAAGAGACAATCTCTGCCCAGATCCAATGGCTCTAAACATAATTAAAAACTGGGGTGATGAAGAGCAGCACTAATCAACCTCAGTAGAACAACATTAATCTCATTTACAAGAAAAAGGAAGGCAAATATAAGCCCTTTATCCTTATTGGAACCAAATTAATACTTTCCAATGAAACAAAATAAAACAGTTACTTGGAACAATCACCTAGGTAAAGTAATCTCAAAAACGACTGCTGCTATGTGGACTATTCGCAAGTTTGTTGGCAGGTGTGGGGACTAAAGTCTAAGTGGTATACTGGGTACACCAAACATTCATCATAGCTATTATCACATCACTCACCTAAGAATTCTAGAACTGATAAAGCTAGAAAGCAGTAACATTGATAAACGAAAATGCAAGCGGTCTATACTACTAGGAACATCACTCACAATTTTTCAGGGGGAGCTGCTAGTAATAAATAATTGTTCTTAGAAGTGTTAGTATAGAAACGTCTCTAAAAAGCACATTCACATTCTTTCAGATAGTTAAGAGATCTTGAAGGTCCTGAAAGCTATTGTGTGCTCGTCCAAAGTAGCGTGGGAGTGCAAACGAACGAAAAGCACTATCTTACAAAAACAATGTGTCCACCAGGTGATGAGAAAGCAGACAGCCTTGACAAAAAAGGGGCAACGATTCCATATCACTACATTAATAACGAACCGATAGCCATAAATCAGACAGACTCACTGGAAAAGCACTCCGGGCTCGAAACAAAAGAATCATAACTGTATTAGAAGAAGCCTGAAGAAATTCTCGTGATGACAAAAAACGACATCAAACTGGTGGTTGGTCTTTTGGCGGGTTATAGCTCCACCAAACATCATCTTTAGGCGTAGACATGTCATAGAATGAAGAAGGCTTAAGTATCTTGAAGAAGTAGTATTAAAACCTTAGAAAGTAGCACACAAAAACCCCAAAGAAATAGCCTCTGTTGGAAGAATTTTAAATATTTTGGAAGCAGAGCAATGAGATTCAGAGCCTATACAAAATATCTTTAGGTATATCGAACTGGTCAAAGTTCTTTATAATTTTATGTGAAAAACATGGAATTAAAATTTAAGAACTAATTCTGTGGAGAGTGACAACAACCTGATGCACTTCACGGGATTTCTTTATATTTAGTAGTCTCGAATTTTATTGCCAGTGCTTGCTATGACATATGGAACAAAATCGTTCAAGTAAATGTTACTTACATCCCTTATAGTATAAATAACTATTAACGTTTTCTATATTTGTTGATAACTACTGCGACATATTTTGTTTAATACTACAATTATACTGTATCTCCTTTTTTTAATGCACTAGTAGTATAGATCTTCTAATATCAATTTCAGATAACAAAAGCTCTTGCCGACAATTTTGTTTGATCTATTATAGGCGTAGATACCTCATTTTATAAATTTATTATTTTCATGAATACTCTTAAAAATATGTTTATCTTTTGCGAGAAAGTATTCATTAGAAGGCAATCGAATTATTATAAATTGGACGGCATTATACGTCGTTATTTAGACAGATGCACTAAATTGTAGTCCTACTTAGAACATAGAAAAAAATCATTATTATACCTGGTTAACTTGGTAAAACTGAATATTAAATTATAAAACGTAAATAGACGAGTAAAATGTACCTGCCTGTGTAACGGCGTTTGGTTTAAACAGAGTACCAGACGTGAACTGAGCCCTTTTTGTAGCCCATTCGTTTTTTTTCTGGAAAACGAATATGAAAGCAAAAATCATGAAGGAAAATAAGTTATTTGCAAATAAAATAAAAGAAAAAAATTTCAATTCTAAAGTATCTTCATAAATAATAATGGTATTCAGAATCGTCTGAAATAGAGTCATCAATAACTTGAATTATGAACAGTTGTAAAGAGGGTGATACCACATACTCATGTTCTTCTTCTTTGATAACGTGCTCAACACACTTTTTCCAAATCTCTTGGCGGTTTATTGCTAGAACTTTCTTTGCAAGCTCTACAACCTCTTTACTCAGTTCTGAAGATTGATTACATTACAGAAATACCCCGTCTTACGCTACCCTGTTTTACGCAAATTCGGAGATACGTGGTTTTTCATTTTGAATGCCGCGCGCATCGGCTCTCTCGCTCCGCCCTCTCAGTGCTCAGTTTAAAACAGGTTTAAATGTGTTCCGCGTGGAATTGTTTTACGTACGTAGTGCGTTTTATTCATAATCTCTAATTATGTCATCTAAAAGAATGTATCATCCGTAATCGTCACGGTATTATAGCACAGATGGAAACATTGCTACAGTCATGATGTGATAATCAAGTAAGAGTAAAAAATTGTCCTGTTAATCAAAATACAGTGTGCTTTCAACCAAAGCAGATTTTTGAAAAATTAAAGAAGAAGCTGGGGAGGCGGCAAAAAATGAAGTGTTTTAAGCTAGTAACGGCTGGTTCATCCGATTTAAGAGCCGTTTTAATTGGCATAGCATCGCAGAAACAGCATGCGCTGATAACGAAGCTGTATCTCTCTATCCAGAAGAACTCAAAACAATGATAGATGAAGGTGGCTACACTAGCCAATCGATTTTTAACGTAGATGAAACCGGTCTTTTTTCATTTTTAGAAAATGTCTAAAAGAACTTTTATTGCGCGTGAAGAGAAAACTTTTCCAGATTTTAAAGCCGCCAAGATCGATTGACAGTAATGGTTGGTACGAATGCAGCTGGAGAATGTAAATTGACACCTCTCTTAGTTTATCGCTCAGAAAATACAAGAGCCTTAAAAAATAAATCCAAAGCTGATTTACCTGTTATTTGTCTAATGCGAAAGCTTGGGTTACAGCTTCTCTTTTTAAAGACTGGTTTGGCCATCATTTTATTCCTGAAGTCGAATGTTACTGCCAATTAAAAGAAATTCCATTTAAAGTGATGTTACTAATTGACGATGCACCAGGTTATCCTCCCGCAACTCTAATTGATTTCGATCCACGTGTGGAAGTTGTATTTCTACCAAACACTACCAGCTTGCTTCAACCAATGCACCAGGGAGTCATTGAAATATTTAAAGCTTATTACACACGGCGGTCATTTGCACATCTACATGAAGTTATGAGACAAAACAATGAGCTTTCTATTAAAGACTTTTGGAAGCAGTTCAATGTTTTATATGCTGTAAGAATTATTGGACAATTTTGGAATGAGGTTTCATAAAAAACTCTCCATGGTGTATGGAAATAACTAGCCATTTTTTTCCACCACTGAAACCCAAACAAATCGATAGCATAATAGAAGAAGTAGTCGATATCGCCAAACAATTAAATTTAGTGTTCGATAATGACGTTCAAGAATTGCTAGATTCACACAATTAAGAGCTAACAATTGACGAGGTTACTTTAATCATAATGTTGTTTTCTTTAAGCTCTGGTCCGGATTAAACATACTTTATATGTATTTATATGCAAAGTTGAACCCGAACTTACGCGAATTCGACTTGGAGCCACCTACCGCGTAAGTCTGGTATTACTGTAATTGTACTCTGGATAATCTGCTATGTTTTGCTTTATTACTTCTAATGTCGCAAACATGTTCCCTTTATATGAGTATAAACTATAAATTGTCCTACGTATGGAATCTTTAGTGGCTTTGTAAACTGATTTTCGTTTTTCTTTACATGTTTTTCGGTTCTGTGAATGATCCACAGCAACTTCTTTCGTGAATACTCGATAAATGGAAAATTTATTTACTTTAATTAATACAACAATTCTTATTATGATTGCATTATCTGATTGCTGAATATTTTCCTTATTTACACATTCGAATATATTTAACTTGCTGTGTTTGTATATCTAAATCTTTATTATTAAACTCATACCTGTCTTTATTATCACTACACTGTGAAATTTCATTTCCTTTATTCTTACAAGGAATATTTCGAAGAAATTGTGTACATTCGGCTTCGGCCAATAGAAATGTATTTATGTTTACGATTCGATTTCTCATTGGTAAACATTGGAGATGATGAGTCCACGTGGACTGATGGTTCGTTAGATGTTTACCGAATTTTATACGGAAAGTGAATATTGTGTTTCATTTCTTAATTTGGTATGAGTGCCGTACGTATCTGTGAAATATTGATTGTTCTCCGTATAACTCTCTTCTGCAATTGATGTTGGAATAACTATACTATAATTTTCATCCAAAGAATCGATAGAGAAGACAGAGAGAGAAAGGAGCTGTTTAAATGAATACTCTATTCTAGAATAATGACTATTAGAATTATATGTTTCTTATAATATTGCATACATTTATATTTCTGCTGGTTAATTGTCCTCATGTTTATGATAATTCCTCTTCACAGTTCAAAGCAAGTATTAATGCAAATATATTTGTTTGTACTACTTCTTAATTGGTAGACCATGTTCGAAAATTGTACGGTTCCTTTCATTTTTAACTACTCTTCTTACGTAATATAATTACTGAACAGTCATTTCTTGCGAAATGTATACATTTGCTGCAAGGAGTCATCATGTATCAAGTAAAACCAAAAGAAAATTCGTATAATGTGTAATTAAATTTGGACAAAGTATTTCTATTTTGTCATTTTGAAACTTATTATATATATATTTTTTGATTGGGAATTCATGCTATCCAAGCTTGACAGAAATCTCTTTTTTATGCAATTGTGATGAACATGTTACATGGAACTTACAGTATAAACTACCGGGGCTGTTCAGAAAGAGATGAAAGTCTTAGAATTAAAAACACGAGCTACATGGAAATAGATTATTATTTATATGTGAGAAAACAACTAAAATTGTACATTTAGACGTAGTCACCAAAGAGGGCACTTTTCATGACCATGGATAAATTCTTGAAGCTTTTCGTTAGTTCTTCATTCTTGGAAAGTGAAAAATCTCCAATTTGAATTTATTTTGAACTGCTGTCCGTATGTATCTCTGAGAAATATTGAAGCTGGCTCTGTTTGCTCACTTCATTGGTGTGATCTTTAAATTGTTTTAACACTTATCTTGAACAAAGTTTTTAGTAGCCTAACATTAGTTTGACAATTTCAAACTTGTCGAAAATTAGCCCAAAGCTCCGTTATTGTGTATCATAGGTCATGATTCTCGGACATCTAATATCCACATGATTATTCTGACGAAACCTTCATCCATGCCGATAAATTCTCACAAATTTCAAGTTTTCTTACGAACAAAAAGAACGCATGTTAATTTGAATTTGTAAATGAGGACGTGCAAGCTTTTGTTGAGGATAATCTGAGTTTTTGATCACAAATGAATAATTGCTGGTATACACATTTGACACAAATCACTTAATGCGTCTGAATATATTCGTTATTATGTGAACAGTATCTTTTAATCTTAGTGAAAGTAATCCAAGGTTTGTCTGAAAATAAATAACCGGAAATTATATTGCCGAAAAGCTAGATTTTGAACTGTCCTGAGGTGAAAAATCTGATGAGATATATTTTTTGAATCTATCGACGCTTATTTATATTGCACCTGATAAAGTTAAAACTTGGACCCATGAGCAATAAACTCATAACTTCAGAAATGCTATTTACATGCCTCTAAATAAAAAAATGAAAGTTGAAAAGTAACCTCGCCTACTTAAAATCCTCGCTGGACCAATATGCATGTTTAGATAGAATCTTCTTTACTGAACACAATAATGCTAATTTTCTGATCCCACCTTAGCCGTTATTTGTACTACTTCACTTTACAAAGAGTTTTTATCTCTTAGAAACATGCATGTTTCGCAAAACATTGAGTTGCTATTAAAATTAGGCGACGATCTTGGCCCTCTGTTTACTTATTCTATATCTCTAGCAGTTTCTTTTCGACCTTCTTAGTACTTTTCTTAATAATAGTTGACATCGCTATCCAACTACTGTTATTTTATCAGAAATTTATCGGAGCAACCATCAAGGTTCTCAAAGATCAAAAATTAAATCCCTTAAGAACTCAGTTATAGTTGAATCGCAGAATTGTGAAGAGTAACTGATATTGTAGAACAACAACAACAAATAAGCTAATCAAATTACACACTTATCCTCTACTAAAAAGCTGCTTTTGATAATTGTTGCATTTTTGAATAACGCCAAAAAGAGAAAGATTCCGTATTAGTTAATAAAAAAGTTAGTTACCTCTAACAAAAAAAAATTGATCTCTTACAAATTTCCGAAAAGCTTTTTCTGTAACTCAATCTCAAAAGAATATATTTCCAGGTAGCTTTTTATACAACCAATTTTTTTATTATCATTTACTTCCCAGGTTATTATACAGGCTTTCGTTGATGTGACTGGTTTATTTTAAAAATGTCCAAATTCTTTCCAAGCGGTAAAAGGTTCGATACAAAATGGAAGGTTGTTAGATTTTATGAAGGAAATTAAAAGTACCGACATAGCTGCAGTTGATAACAGACGTCGCAAAATGAAGCTACAACGCCATTAATCGGGTTATTTCTGTTGTTTCACACACTTGCTGCTTTATTATAGTAAACTAATCGTTATTAATACTTCTGAAAATAGAGGAAGAAAATAATTGAAAAGGAACAACTAACTGGAAAGGAGTTGTTTTTTTTTTCAATCTAGAGAAAATTTCCCACCAATACCATGACGTGTTTTTTATATACTCCGTATGGAGAACTTCAGGTATTTAAAGTGAGAAAGAAATAATTTTAATAGCAGAGTTTCTAATTGAGGATACAAAAATATATTAAACCTAGCTCCTGTCTATAGCTTACCGATAATTTTCAAAGCACCTATCTGTAAGAAACGCCTTATTATTACCCATATTGATAGTTAATTAGATTTAAAAAATCGAGTTATGAAATATATCACAACGTCATAAACATAAATATATAAAATATTTAGAAAATGGAATAGCACATTGAAGAGGCAAAATTATATTCTGATTGTCACATTACCACTATGAGTGGTACTTCACAAAAGTGAAGTAGCAAGGAACAAACATAAAAATCTGTTAAGTAGTGCAATCAACAATGTAATCTCACAGTCGTGGGTAAATATCGAGCATGTGAAAGAAGAGCAAAATAAATGCATATTTGTGCGTATAAGTAAAGGATATTTTTCATATCTTTATTTGAAATGTTATTGCCAGTGATTCTTATTCTTGAAATTCTCTAACATTACAACATGTCAGTTATGACACTGGCAGATTATTTTTCCTAAAGCCGACTATGGCATGGATTGAGAGTGTTTCACGTAAAAAATAAAGGAGACATCCTACTAAAATGACAATTACGCTAGCGACGTAGAATATACGAAGGAGAAAATCCCTCCTTGCCCTTTTCGTACTCTTTCAGTGGTGAGCGCATGTGACATCTTAACAAATTTGAAGGCAGTTTTATATGTTGATCCACATTAGTGTGCACTTAAAACATCCTATAACTCAGAATAGAGTAATATTTTATTCTAGTCTTTTGGTTTAAATCTTCATTTAGTGTAAACTTCTTTCTTGGATGACCAGAATAAATTCAAAAAAACATTTCAAAATGATTTTTATTTTTATTGTGCTTACATTTATCTGACGCAAGTCTCGATCGGTGTTACCAACCTAACCTCTCAAAATTCCCTATCTAGAGCGCGAAATTCGAATTAAAATATAAAAATACTTACATTACTAACCAGGTTTTTCGGGGTCAAATATTGACGCTCATTAATAAATCACCCATTCAGCACTGGAGGCCTAAAGAGCCTAATGGCTTGAATTACTCCCTTTCTCTATTTCTTACCTATTTCTTTAGCGAGAGAGAAAAATCCTTCTCTATCTTTTCAATGTGCTGCATTTGATATTTTCTCTTAGTATTTAGAAACATTAACGTTTTTCGTTTTTTTTCTCTACACCACACTTTACTTTTGCTTGTACCATTCTTTTACTAAACTTCTCCCAAATTTTTTCTATTTTGTTACTTTAACACACATCCTTCAATCTTCTTTCTTATTCCATTTCATACTCTCTTTCCTATTTTTCCTAAAATCTATTAAAGCCTCTGTGTATATTTCTTTTTCTCCTTGTTTTTGACTACTGGCCAGTTATTAATAAATGTGGATGGTCCTTTATAGCTTCTAATATTTTTTGTCCATTGTTTTATTGTACTATTGGTGCTAGAAAACTTGATAGTTTGTTTTTTTGACTTATGACACTATTTGAGCGGAAGTACGATATGCTAAGCATCTCTTTATAAGAATATCGTCTATATAAATTATAGTTCATCGATCTATAAACCACTGTTCTTCATTTTCATACAATTTAGTGTCAAAATTATTGATACGCATCGGTTGACGAATTCCGGACCTGTACATTCAAATATCGCTAAACTAGGCTGCCCCTCCGATGAACCAACTTTCAATTTCTGCTGACAGGTAAGTGTCTTCCAGGTATAGTATGGATAATTTCTTTAGTCGGCGCGAATACGTAAAGTAGTAATAACTAAATAAGTAGTCCGTCATAATAAACCGCTGTTTACAGTACGAAACAACTGTTTTAATCTCATTATTGAACATTAGTGTATTTCACTACCGTGACTTTTTTTCGATATGGCACCCAAAACAAATCTTCAGCCCTTTTACCATGGATTAGATGAAATACCGCAAGTAAAAATTAAGGAGATACAGAAAATTAGGAATTGGTGAGTTAATAATGAAATTCTGACAATTTTAATTCAAAAAACCTTTCATCAAAGTGGTATGCTTCACTTACTATAATTATGTGACTGAATTCACTATTTTTTCCAAAAGAACAAAATCAGTATTATATAATTTCAAATAAACTTAGATGCTAATATCATAAATGTGAAAGTTTGGATGTGTGTAATCACGTAAAAACTGCCAGTAGGAGTTGAGTGAAATTTTGTATAAAGATAATTTATTACTAACACATACAAGATACTTTTATCCCGAAAAAAATCGAAAACATGAAAAAAAATCTGCAGGAAGTATATAATAATTTATTTCATCTTTGGTGAAAGTAGAGGTCTTCATCGTTTGCGTTAACCTTAGAATTTATGAATTTTCAATTTAGGAGTTTGTTAATTTCAATCTTGCGGGAACTGGGGGATAGGATTTCAATGAAATAGATAGTTTATAACTTCCACGTCCGAATTTACTTGTATTTTTGATATATACACGGAAATGTAACGTTTTTTTTATAAATATAATTTTATGGATGCGATAATGAAGATAAGCGATTTATAACTTAGATACCAATAGGGCTTTGGTATCGCTTCTTTACGTTTGATATAAAATGGGGAATGTATGCAGAAAAAAAAATTCAAAAATTTTGCTACTATCGTCACCTTAAAAATAATTGGAAATATATTTTGTATTGCCCTTATTTATCCTTCGCTGGTTTGAAACTTTGGGCTGTCTGTCGGAATTCTCAATGTATCCTGAACAGTTGACATCACAGTCAACGACAGTGTATATTAGGAAATAGCTCTGTAAGTATCTATAATTTCACCCCAAAATACTTCATTAAATTATTACAAACTTTGTAAAAAGTATATCCACTACTCTGTTTTGATTATTATCGATCTTCAAGTCCATATATATAATATGATGCGATTCATACGTTTAGATGAAAAACAATCATTCATATTATCGCGAACTCGCACTCTACAACATTAGTGAACGTGATTTTTGTTGGACAAGTTGTTAATCTTCCGGGTTTTTGATAGTTTCCATCGAAAATAAGTACATTTTCTTGGAATAATATACTGATCAACCACAATTTTTCATCATTTAACGAGAAAAATAACAAGAGCGTCTGGGGACAATTATGCTTGTTCTCTTTGAGACATTTGGAAACAATCAGAAGTAGATCATGTTGAAAGAGAGCTAGCTGACTTAAAGTTATTTTGAAGGCGTTGACGATTATGAATATTCTCATAATTAAAGAAAAATAATAATTTCTTTTAATCAATATCAAATCTAAATCTAGCAGTTAAAACTTGGAAACGGAATCAGAAACCAGGGCCCATTTCTGCGTAGAAATATTGATGGTAATTGTAAATTGCACTAATCAACATATAAAATTGCAACACTCCAAATTTTAGCGAGAACAAAATATCAAAACATTGATTTGGAAGAAATCAAAGTGTCGGTTGGACTTTTTTATTCGACAGCTGTTGTTAAGTTCAAGGGGTAAAGCTTCATTATAGTTGAAAAATAATACAGGTGCTCAGATATTTCAACTGATTGTCATGTTTTGTGTTCTAGTCTAAGTATGATTTTATGATTATATTTCGCATGACGAACGAAATCAACTAAATAGATCCAATAAAGATAGTTTTCCATAATTTCAACAGTAACAAAAAAACTGCACAGAGTGCAATCGAAAATTTATAAGAAACTCGAATTATTCCAAGGAAATTTCAATTTACGTCAATACTTTTCAAGCATGTCGGACAGATATATGGCCTGTTTGCATTAATTGATTCCAAAACATTTAATGCCATACGCAAAATACCAATCTGTCCCAGTGTTAATTACCACATGTATAGGCTATGTCAACTAATAATAAGAACTGATATACACGTTACAATTGACAAATGGTTTACAGGCTCAAATGTCTGTGTAAATTTCTGAAAAAAAAATATTTAATTTGCCCAGCGCGTTTGAGAATGTTTAGTTTATTATTTTTACTTTCGTAATCTTTCATCAAATATATAGGAAAGTAAACAACTGTACGTAACTGTTCATTGTAGATATATACGTAATAAGGTGAAAGGTCCTATATATTTTCCGTATTTTTGGTTGGACGGGCTGAATTAACTTTCACTTAAATATATACACGTATTCCACATATTCCATTTGCTGTTCATGGCAGTATCACGAGACTACAGGAGAGAAAGATTCATTGATACGGTTTCGAAAAAATCATTGACTTGATTTGGTAAGAGATGAGTGCTGGATTGGCCATATGGTAATCGAGAAAATACTCAGTGGACAGACGTAAAAATATTACATGAACAAAGTCTATAGCAGGTGCTGGTAAAGATACAATGAAGTCATACAATTTGCAATAAATAAAAATATAATAATTCAATTAGTAACAACAAATTTACAGCAAAAATTGAAGAAGTTTTTACATGAGAGAGTCCGTAGAATAACCTACTTTCACTTTAAATTTTATTCGGCAAACATATTATATGAGGAGTGATAAAAAGCACTCTTCGATCCGACGTTTTGTTGTGGAAAATTGTATTGAACAAAATATGATTATTATGTAGGCTGTTCAAAAAGTTACTTTGCTGATATTGAATATAAGTTTTTTCCAATATACTAGCAATCTGTATAAGTCAATTAGAAGTATACAAGGTTGCACCGTTACTCCATAACTGCTTATAATTAAACAGTTTGTATATTCTTACATTTTACAAATTTTTAATTAAAAATACCGCCAAGACCACTATATACCCTGGTAAAAATGGACTCTTGAATAAATTCCCACCGAGCTGAAAATTTAAGGGCGCTTTAATAAAATCCTGAAAAGTCTCCATTGATTATGTGTGTAAGAAAAATTTTATTTAAAGTCAAATTCACAAAATTGAGTTTTTTAGAGGTTTTGGCTAATGGTTAGTTTTATGATGAAAATAGTTAAGACTGTAGATAAGGTTGAGGATTGTATACTACAATTTTATTTTTTATTTAAGATTTATCATTTATGAGAAAAAGTCGGTGAAAAGATAGCTGTATTTTCCTCAATACATACTAACTCGGGATCTGAATTTAACCGTTCATTCCTCAAAATAACTTGCTTTATAAATATATTTATGACTCCGGAGTAAGATTATCCATATCTGCAAACACGCAACTAGGTGTAGGATAATGAGAATTACAGTTTATTATGACTTGTTTACAATGATTTCTACTCCAAATTAAATTATAAACTTTATAGCCCATATATAAGGGTTTGAACCAAAATAACAAGACGTTTTAGAGACTTAGTAGGTTTTATTTGTTTTTAATTCTGACTACATTTTAATCATAATTAGGTAACAAAGAAAATTAGAAAAATGATGTAATAATTTACGAGTATAATTAAAAGAGTAAATAAATGAAACACTAATATAAAACACTTCGAAAAATTAATCTTCTTCAAACGGTAGGGTGTCATAAGAAAGATGATAGTCCGCAGTTATTACTTCCTTCCGTTGCTGTAAATGGTCATATCTATTTTTTTAATCGGCGGGAGATTTTGATAAAGAGGAACTATAGCCTTAACCTCGTGACTTTCTCAACTTAGTCTTTTTTCTAATGCCACCCAATCGTCATCAAAATTCATTGTAGAATGGTTTTCCATCAGGTCTGTACTGTACGGCACACAAATCATTATTGGTAGGATCTACTGTTTTATTTCCAGGTCGAATGAAAGTGTGGTATTTTAGCGCAAAAAAGTTTTTTAAATATCTATGATTTAGATATTCAACTTGCTACGTTCGAGGATTTAAGCGAGCCGATTTACAAGCATCAATATAGCAAGTCGGTGAAATTATTCTCTATTACGGATTTTCCGGTTAATTGTGGAATGTATACTGTAGCATTCCATAATTTGTAGTCATTTTTCCTTCAACTTTGTGCCATAAAAAGCAATATCAACCCTCGTAAAAATAAATATTTCCGTCATCTCCGAGAGATTTCTGATTTTTAATAATATAAGAAACCAAAAAAGGCTTTTTATGGCTTTATTAGAGCGATTTAAAGTTATGTTCCCTTATTATTGGTTCTCTCAATTTTTTAATGAAACCTGGATTTAACGAAAGAGCTGTTAAGTTTGCTTATAATGCTTTTCTTATTCAATGTTACTGTGTACACCATTTCTATGTTTCTATTATTTGATTCAGTTTCTAGAAATTTCGTATTGTTATATTTGAATGTATTAAAAAACAGAACAGAAGTTCAATAAATACCAATAAGAGTCATTCTGTTTTCATCTAATTGTTTATCAATTCTATATTTTATTGATAATATGTAGATATTTAGATTATGCACAATTTTTTACTCTGGTACGGTAGCGATACAATTATTAGATTATTAGATTAATTGATCAGAATATTACCTGCGGATAATTTAATATTATTGGAGGAATATATATATATATATATATATATATATATATATATATATATATATATATATATATATATATATATATATATATCAATAATTTTTGGAAAAGTCGAACCGTCAAATTTTTCTTTTTCTTTCTAAATTATTAAAAAAAAATAATTTAAAACAGAATATATATATATATATATATATATATATATATATATATATATATAGAGAGAGAGAGAGAGAGAGTGTTGTCTGTTTTTCCAAATATTTTTGGAATAATTTTATGATCTTCGTTCAATACTACAAGACTTGATATACTGGCAATTGAAATATGAAGCAATAAACGACCAGAATATCACAGAACAATTACTTTCTCCCAAAAATATAAGGTGATTCGAGATTCGATAGCTGATATCCTTCACCATTACGATAATTACGATATAATTAACAAGAAACAAGCTTAAAAAAATATAATGAATACAAGAGTTGTGTGACGGACGTTATAAAACAACAGGTTTATCAGTTGAACATAAGCAGCTTTTGTTTTAATGCTTAGAATTACATGTATAGAATAGATTAGTCTAATTTGAAATATAAAGATATGATTTGAGAAATAGTTGGAGTTCATATATCTAATTCGAGAAGTGAAAACATGAGTGGATTCTAGTAGCCGCAACCTAAAGTGCCAAATCTTTACAAGTATAAAAAAGTAACAACAAACTATTTAAATAAATGTTCAATAATACAGTACCTAAGAATATCAGCCCTAATGTTTGCTTTCTTCAGATATTTTATGTCTTTTCTTGAAAAATTGCGGATTTTCATCGCTCTATTAGAGATTATTTTGCTTGTTAACATTCGAGGAGATTTCAATGCGTTTGCATTACTCTTTCATACGATATCTTTACTTAGTACACCAGACTGCAAAATAATGTGGACGATTCTGCAGTAAAGGAGATTGAAATTTTATCCAAAAAAAAAAAAAAATCAAATGCTGATACTTGCAAGACAATGGATATTGAAATGAAATTATATAGAGTAAAACTCTGTTATCTGCAAAATATCTCAGGAATTATCAGATCAGAACAATGTAAAATTGGACAAAATACAAAAGTTCCAAGATATTGACTTTATCTATTCTTTTTTGTTATAATGTAACAATGTATGTGTTTCTATAATAATTATGTAAAGATGTCTGACCTGATGATAAACTTTTTTAGCAACACTGTATGTATTTAATATCAAATCATACAAAAAGCACTACAAGGTTGAAAATATTTCATAATAAAATTATTGATAGTGTCATGCAAATATGTTTATGTAGCAGTAATGAATAATTACGTACGTAAAATTCTTATTTCTAAGAATTCAATAAGTGTCGATAAGAAAATAATATAATTTGTGTGTTTTTTTTAATTCTCATTAAACATTTATTACTTGTGAAAAAGAAAACTTCTTATAACAAAGATGCCAGAATAAATAATTCTATTTACTTTACATTGAGAGGATTTTATTATAGTTATTACCAATCGTACAAACAAATTTAAAATTTTAAAAAAACATGATTACTTTAGTAACACATGAAAATGGCAATGGAATATTTATGCAATTACAATTATTTGAGGCAAACTATTCAGCCGGAATATTTGGAAACAAATATAAATAAGTGTCGTAATGTTTTCCTGTTGTCTTGTTGTTCATACTTTGCGTTATTTTCTTGAGTTTGAACACAGTTTTTATCTGAATGCAAATTTGATCGGACTTGATATTAGTTTTCGGTAAAAATTCTTCTACTTGTTTGCGAAAGACAAGAAGTATTTATAATATAAATTCATCGATCAAATATAACGAAAAATATCAGCTTCCTTAGTGTTAACAAGAAACCATATGATAGGATTACTAAAAACCAAAAAAACTTAGAAAACCCTAAAAATGTATGGCTAAGATCTCCCTAAATTCCGTTTAGTTACGAGGATGGTCCCAGAAGTACTGGCTTGACCTGGAATCGCGGTAGTTGCTTCGAAAATACCACTGTATTAGAAAGTACATAATCTATTCAGCATATGTTTCAAGTTTGAAGACGCCACGTTGTTTAGTATTTGTTTGGTAGCCATCAATAATGAACGTTTTCAGTGAATTTGTCCAACCTCGCAGTGGTCGACCAAATGAGGGGATGACTCCAGAAATGTTGAAGAAAATCCACAAAGTGCTACTGGATCATCGCCGACTGAAAGTGTGCGAGCTAGTAAGCATTTCAAAAAGTACGTTACATCGCATGTTAACTGATAATTTGAACATGAGAAAGCTATACGCAAGATGGTTGCCGCGCTTGCTCACAATGGAATAAAAACAGCGTCGTGAAGATGTTTCCATCGAGTGTTTGGCAATTTTTCACAGAAATGAAGGCGAATATTTGCGCCGTTTCATAATCATAAATGAAATGTAGGGCCATAACTTCAATCCCGAAACAAAAAAACAATCAAAACAATGGAATGAACAGGAGACAAAGATCTTTCCATCTGCAGCCAATGTTATGGCGTTGATTTTTGGGATGCGCGTTGGATAATTTTTATCAATTTTCTTGAAACTTTTTACTTATCATTTGGAATAATAGTTGTATATGCGATATAAAACTAAAAGCGTCAAACGGTACTTGTGGACCTATGAAATGACTTCAACGTTTTTCCTGAAGCTCTTAAAAAATAATAATAAAGCTGTTCTATGGAATTATAAACGTTTATAAAACAAAGATCGATCACCGAAAGGTATAATAAGTTAATACATACTCCAAATAACCCTTAAAATCCCCTTAAAATATTTTTCACAGAGCAGTTATATAATTTTTTTAAAACAGTTCGGTAATAAAAGATTAAGCTGTGTAATTTGGGCATTAATTGTGGCTGAAACGACTTGTGTTTTATCAATTTTCCGTTGTTAAAATTTTCTAGTATGGTTAAAATTATAGAGTTTGTTATTCCAAATACATCTCTAATTTTTATGCATTTGAAATCCTTAATAAATGCTAAATATTTTTCCTATAATGTTTCCTTTATCTAGAGTTATAACTACTAATTATGAAATCTCCCTACACGATTTGACAACAAAGGTTGAACATATACGAAGGTCATCGCTTTATGGGTAATGCGAAATAGCCAGAAAGCAAAGAATCACAACATATTTTATGCGGTGTGACTTGTATAAACCGATAAAAACATGAAAGATTAAAGAATTGGGAGGGAATGAGATTTATAGTTAAGAAAAAATAGATCATTTCATAGAGGAATCGGCAGAAGCCCCTATAAAGCTATGTTTGATACTGGGCAGATAAAAGGTTCAGGTGATGCAGACTTTTTAATGATATTGTGAACAACTAAACACAGGGGAGAAAACTTACAAAGAGTCATGAGAAACAGAAAAAATGAATATATCCAAGAAGATAACTTAGAGAGTGGAGTCAATTTGAGGGAAATGATAGAAAGAATTTATAATAGAGATGATCAAGATAACAATGGCAAAAATGCATTCGAAATTTTCGAATGAAATCAAAGAATTTTTAATGAGCCGAAAAAATCACATAAAAAGATGACAAATGAAGTAGCTAATGACATATTATACACATTGAACATGACTAAACAAATTATTTCCGAGAAATGGGCTCCTTTAAGCTGATTCACAGCTTTTTTAGTAATTACCTGATAATACCAAAAAAAATTCTCTACCAAGTGTCGCTAATACTCGTATGTCGGCAAAAGGCTCGGGTCAGGGTTTTCTTAGCTTAACTACAAGACCTTTTACACTGGCAATAAGTATGTCTGTAAACTGCAAAAAAGTGTAATATCGAAATACTATGGGTCATTAATGTGCAAAAAATAATAATAGTTTTAGTATCATTGATTTCCGAGACGGAATTAATGAGGTTTACTAAGGAACTTAAGGGAATGCGCAAGGAAGTCTATCTTTTGAGACTAAAAACTCACTCTTGGATTGGTATGAGAACTGCAAATGACGAAAAACTACCGTAGATCGTTTAAAATAACAAAAATGAATGCATATCAGTAAAATATCAGTGAATCAAAAAACAAGAGTAAATCTATTCGGAACATTGTAAACCAGGAAAGAAACACTAAACATCAAAACAGAACGTCAACCACCATGAATTGAATATATTCTTCGCAAACATATCCGAAACTATTTTGAAAAGTTTTGAATGAATATTTGAAGTTACTTCGAGTTCGTCGGTTGGACCATTAACAATCTTATATAACAAATGTATAAACGAGACAAACTGGCCTCAGGGAAAGAAAATATCTAAAATGATTCCAGTGTTTAAATGTAACGACTCAAATATCGTTAACAACTATAGGCCCATAGCTATTAAACCTGAAATTTCTAAAATATTTGAAATTCTGAAAAAAAAATTAAACTCCTATGTAGAACATAATAACTTAATATTTGAATGTCAATTTGGATGTCAAAAACACAAATTAACCATTCAGGCAATCTTGAACATTATTGAGGGCATAGTTGATGGTCTTTATGAGGGTAAAAACGCGTATGCCATTATGTGTGACCTAACTAAGGCTTTTGACTGTGTGACCTCAGGAATTTTGTTGCTTAAGATGTAACACTACGAATTCCGAGGTAGAGAAATGGAGCTATTTGAATCTTATTTGTAAAATCGAAAGTAGTGGGTGAGCTAAAAGAGCTGTAAAACCAGTCGGGTATTGGTAAACGAAGAAGTTCCTCGGGGTTCACAATTGTTTCTGCTATATATAAACCATTTACCGGCATCTCTCAAATATAAAATCAAAGCAAAAACCAAACAATCACTTTTAACTTAGCATAACGAGGTCCCAGAGGGAAATCTGTGAAATTGTTGGGAAATAAATAAGACCTGGTATTAATTGGGGGAGGATATCGACTCAAAAATTTCATCACAGCTTTTTGGAATAAGAAAATTCCCATCCTCTGGCAGTAATTACGTTATGTGTACGTTTAACTTTGCGTACGAATAAGGCGACTTGTTTAAGGTTATACCATCAGGAGTACAGATATATTCATTTTACCACTTTCTAGGCTGCATCAAACACAATATAACAAACTTAACGTTGGACTATTTTATTGCAGAATTGTTTTTATGTAGTTATGGACTACATGTGTCCCAATTTTTAGACTTACCTCTTTCATTATTACACATATGTTACGTCAGAAATCTAATTTGATGAAAATATTAGTTTCTACTTCATTATCTCATGTTATTGATAACCGCTTAGCGATTTACTTTTGAGACTACACAAATGCTGTTTTAATTTATAATAGTCAATTAATCGTATCGTATATCTCCGCCGACTAAAGAATAATGTATTAAGATAATTGTGATTAATTGAACTAGCTTAACAATTTTCAATCACTCATTCTGCCAAAAATCTCATAACAAATTCCAATAATAGTGAATAAATAGAAAAATTAAACTTATCAGCAGAAGACAAATCTTTGAATATTTGTGTCATGTGAAAAGGCCCACATTTGAGCAATAAACGAATTAGTGACTGAAAAAAACTTAAATCAAAATATTATCTGTTCAGTTCTGACGTGAGCTATGGAGCTGAACAGTAACTGGTTATTTTTTCTTATGTATGTGGTTGTGGTACATTTCAATTCTCGATAATTGATAGATTTTGTTTTATAAATAAAATTTTACTGATGTTGTAGAAAATAGTCTAATGGATATAAGTCGGGTAATTGCTGGGGCTATCTGATGAAACCACACGTTCCAATTCACCTTATGAATAGTTACAGGAATTGGAAAATAACCGAGCCAACTCCGATATAATACTATTAACCAAAGAATTTAAATACACCAAACCATTAAAATTTTTTTCCACCGAGAATGAGACAATAATTTTTTATCTGTTATTCTATTCCAAACATTAATGGTAATTAAATTTACATATCGTTATTTGAAAAATTCTTATAAAACATGGAATTAATCCATAACTGTTTTGGCAAAATCTTCACGTCTATAGAAATCATAATATGACAACTTTTGAACCAACCTTGAATTAAATTTATCAAAATGAAGAATTATCATTCCGGATGTTTGAGTGTAATTTGTTGTCACTTGGTAACATTTTGTTTCATGTACATTCTTATGAGTGGTGAATAATGGTCTAGATATAATGAGGATCTACTTTATAACATCAGACTATATCTTCAACTAATAGGGAGAAAACCCAAAATCATAATTTACTTTTATGAAAGGTAAATGCAATTTGTCTTAAAAATCAATTCGTACCGTTCGAACAAATCTAGCCAACAAGCCAAGTTACAATTTCACAAGACTATTTCTCACTAAGGATTCACTTTCGCTCAAAAGGGTAATATATTCCATAATATATACCAAAGGTGGTATTATTAATTTATCATATATACGAAATTCAGGTTTCAGTTAACGTTACAGTTAATTTAATTGATTAAATTAAAAATTTTGACCTTGTAGTTAAAAACTTATAAAATCATGGAAAATAACATTATTATAATTGGTTACATAGTTCAATAATATACTTTAATTAAAGTTATATTGATTACTGTTTATTATTTTCAAACTACAGTTCCTAAAAATTGTTACACAACTAAAAGTGGCCAGTATAACTGTATTTATATATGTCAAACTAAAATTATCAATATTTATTGTGAATTAATTATTATGTGTTCATTATATGCGTTAACAATTATTAAATAATAGTCAACCTGACAGCATTCAGTGATATTCACGGAAATTGATTATCACAATTATTAGTGCTATAATGTGTTTATGGAACATTGTGTCAGACGAACGCTGTATTGTTGTTGAACAATCACAGGAAAAAAACTCGATTCATCAATTACGTACTACCTGTTTTAACTAGGAGTACTTTTCTTAGAGTAAAATTTCATGAAACAAAAGGATAACCTGGTAGATTAAGGCGTAGAGACAATAAATAAAGCAAACTTAGTCAAATAATAAATACTTTTCTCCAACTTTTTATTTCTTATACTTTTTCATATGTTTTTCGTGATGATTTGTCTTTATTTTAGACCGCTTTTATATTAAAATCAGTTGGAAATATTGAGTGTGTAAAAATTTACGTTTCAACCTATATTCAAAAGTTCTTGAATCGTAATCAAATACACGGAAATAAAATTTTTAGATGATAATTCAGTTGAAGTTCAGTTCAGTTGAAGTAAATGTGTACTTAATGCCCCCTCAATTAACTGATATTCAGAATACTGTCTTTATTGCCAAATTGGAAGATGGTCTGAAAGGATTTATAATTATAGTATGAAGAATTTTTTTTATAAATACCTATGTGCACGATTTTACATACAGGTCTGTAACGAGGGTAGCGGGGTGGGATCATTTCACAGGCGCTAAATTACTTCATTTTGTAGTCACCAAATCGGCGACTTAATAATAAAAGTTTATGCTTCTAAATCAGATTTTAGGTCTCTCCTGTTTTAAAATTAGTTTTTTTTATAATTTTTAAAAATAAAAATTTGACGTTTCGACTACTTTCAGTCTTTATTAAAATATGATAGGACATTGAAAATTTGCGTATTGAATAGAGCTATGAATTTCACTTAAATGATACTAATATTATATTTTATTCTTGCTTGATTTGCTTAGGTTAGATTCCTCAAGATCATGTGCTATCATTGCTTTGCAAACCAGACCTACAAAGCTTTTATCACCTCCTCGTTGGAAGAAAATTCACGACCTTTTAGATTTTTTTTTCAGTTGAGGAAAGAGATGATAGTCTGACGGAGCCAAATCTGGTGAATAAGGGGGGTGTTCTAGTAATTCAAACCCTAATCACGAATTTTTTGCATGGCAACATGAGATTTGTGTGCAGAGGCGTTGCCCTGGAAAAATAAAACACCTTTGGATAGCTTTCCACGTCTTTTCTCTTTAATTTTTTCCCATAGAGGGGTCAGTAATGTCGAATAGAAATCTTCAGATATTGTTCTACCTTTATTAAAAGAATCAATCATTTGTACTCTATGGCAATCTCAAAAAAAATGAAGCAAGGAGTTTTCCAGCAGATTTTTAGACACGAAACTTCTTAGGTCTTGGTGAACCAGAGTTTCGCCATTCCATCGATTGTTGCTTATCCATATAACAATTAGGTTTAAGAAGTCTACATCGTTTTCAAATCAAGCACAGATCGAATGGGATGCTTCTATCCTTGCACGCTTTTGGTCAGCATTCAAACATTTGGGGATCCATTTTGAGGCAATCTTTCTCATGTCCAAATTGACGTAAACTATATAATGAACGCGTTCGTATGAAATATTCAGTGCTTCAAATATCTGTTTTAGCCCAATTCGACGGTCTGATAAAATCATGTAATGAACTGCATCAGGGACTGACACAGAAACGGGCCTTTCCGATCGGTCATCCTCTTCAATAGAAAATTCACCTCTTTTGAAGCTTACAGTCCAATTTTTCACGGTCGCATACGAAGGACATTGATCACCAAGGGTATTAAGCATATCTTTGTAAATCTGCTTACCTCTTAACCCTTTTAAATACAGGTACTTGATGATCTTTTCCTTTTATTTTCTTTCTTTTAGCAGTCGAGCGGAACTAAGTATATGATGGCTCCATACTCCAATTTTTCGATTTTCATAATTTCGGTGGACATCTTTTTTCTTTTAATTTATTGCGTAACTTTGATTCATTTTTTTGACGTGAAACTTTACTTTTGGATTTAGTTATATTTTGAAGTTTGATATTACTGTTTTCTTTGTTGTTCAAATTATTTTTAAAATTGTGTTTTTTTTTATTTTGAATTTCGTTATTTAGATAATTGGGGTTGCATTCAATATTACATAATAAGATATTTGTCACAAGTAATTCTTTGTGCACAATTGGAGGCTAAAGATAAAACTTCATTTACAATATCGGGTATGTCAGTATCACTAGGTTGTTGTTTCAACATAAGGTTATTAATTTTCTTAATATTTTTGTCTTTGCTATTATTCAGTTCTTTCTAGACATTTTCCTTCAATTTAAAAAAAAATATTACTACGAGTCACTTCACTTATTTTAATTATAATTTAATTAATTTAGAAATAGTTCAATTTATTATCAAAGAATTAGGGGAAGTTATAAAAACACTAGAGATGGGAAGGTGTATATTCCACATTCTAGAAAATTTCAATCTCTCGTATCTTTTCAGGATTAATGCAATTACTAATATAAATTTTTAACTGTAAGATGTATACAATTTCAACACTACAGGCAATAGGACATTTCACAGGTGATTAGGTGTTAATAAGGTATGGAAACTGTTAGTCTGAAAAATCTCGAAAAATGTATTACTTATGTTGTTATAAATATTGATAATTCCACTGCAAGCCGAGTACCTAATCGAGGAAGTATTAACTTTATTAGCAAGAATTCGTCCTGATATGAGTAAAATCCATAAGACAGAAGTGCAGCCGCAAAAGATTCAAGAAATAAATTACAGTATAACTTCTTTTCCTAGGTGTATAAGTAAAGTAGATTTAACTTACGTACAAATATTATTTCCTGGAAAAAATAATGAAAAAAGTTTTGATATGACGCAGACAGGAGCCTGATATTCCTATAGATGAAAATATAGCAGCAACTATCGAAGAAGTTAACAGTCATATTGATTCAGTAGTATGAAATATACATAAATAGCTTTGATAGACAAAATTTAGTTAGATATAATTGAATAATATAATATTTTCAAGGCTTATTGTAAGCATTTCTGTGTTGTATTCCATGCATGAAGTCATAATTTGTAAGAATCATTAAAAAATGAAAAATTCACTCTTGTGTTATATATTTATAGCACTTGTCAGTCCACTTCATCAAGATTAATGGAATAATATAATATTGTGAAAATAAATCCTTTATATTTACTATAGAAATGTTCCCAAACTTTTTGGCTTCACAGACCACTTTCAAAATTTTATTGGACCCGGTGGACCCCCACATTACTACCAATTCTCAAATTTTGAAAAAAAGGTTTAGATCTTTCTATGAAACTGTACTGAATACTGTACTGAATATGGAATATGCAAGGTTTTACAATCGCTGAGCCTCTTAAAATATTATCTGCCATATTTATAGGAGAAGTCAAGCCAACATTTCAGTTTTTCAATATCGAAACCAAATAAATACTCATGAACCTCTCCTTACGATTGTGGACCCCATTTTTGTGGCACCTAACGTAGAATACCTGGACTACTTTGCGAATCATGGATATGAACTGTAGAAATATTTAATTTAATTTCAGTTTTATGGCCCTCTTCCTCTCTTCATGTTTTAATTTTTGTTCATATTTGTCTTGATTGTGTTTCAACTCTAGATCATATTTTTCTTGCTGATGTTGTAGTTTCCGCCTTGATTCTTCCAAGATACATTGCACTCGAACCCTCACAAAATCTTTTTATGATTTTGCCCAGTTCATCAATTTTGTTCTCAAAGTATTATCTGGAAAATAATACAGTAGTTGAGATACTAATTTTTATCAATAGAATATTTGTGATAAATTTATTCACATTCATTTTCTGGAACTTGTTCCTCATTCTACTTAAAATCTTAATTTGTGAATACAATTGAAAGGCCAAGTGATTAGAATGTAGCAAATGCTCATAATATGGGTACATTACCTACTTTCTGAAATGAATGAGTCCGTCTTGAGAAAATTCAATGAAAGTATTTGAGTAATAGTTCCTGTTTTCCTTACTGCTGTAAGTTCAGAAGAGTGGGGTGTTATAAAGTGTTCAACAGAGGCCGAGTATCGCATACTTAGCCCAGAATAAACATTCAATTTATTGAAATATATCAATGCATATGAAACATTAAATTTAAAAACAATTGAAATACATAAACTTACCTTAGCAATGATGCACCCTGCCATTCTAGAAATGTTTTTCCATTTCCACAGAATATATATTTCGTCGAAATGCTCCTCACATGCAAATTAAGTTTATTTTAGCACAACAATGCGGCTCTACACATTTTGTATTGTTCGATGTTTCCGCACACGTTTTAACCATCTGGTATTTTTAAAGACACTATGCTTTATGTCAAAATTTTCATCTCAACCATACCCCACAGTCTTACATGTCCATCTTTACCATCTCTAGATAGTAGCATTGCGCCATAACTATTCCAAACGTTTAGAATCTCAACATCTAGAGAACTAACCCGTTATATAGAAATTGAGCTGGGTTTTCAGACCTGTATATGAGACCGTGCTTACCTGATAACTTAAAATTGGTTAGGTTATAAAGGGTGTCACAATTCTTCAGTGTTGACATCAACTCTATTTTATTGTGTTTTTTTGATTTAGTGCTAAAAACAAAGGTAACTTTCATGAGATCGACAAATTTGATTTCCGCACAGTTTAGGAAATATTTGACGTTATATGATTTTCATTGAAAAATCATAACATTTGGTAAATTCCGCAAAATGATAATGAGGCTTGCTGGCATTACTTGCAAAATGAATTTTTAAACACAAAACCTAGGTTTATACAATTTTTGAGATTTTTTAGTCTAGAATCATACTGGGAGTATTTTTTTACTGTATGAGTTTCGAATTTTGTATATAACAAAATATCATTTTTTTAAATGGCACACTCTGTATGTTATACTTTTGATAGAACCCGCATAAAAATAAGAATCTTTCCATACATACATGTCCTATATATAATGGTTGTGGAATTATTTGAAAATTGAAAATAACGTAACTCACTGAGTATTGCATTTTTGAATAAAACTGAATGTTCATCATAAACAAAAAGCTATAAAAATATCGTACTCTTAAACAAAGATTTTTATTCAAAATTTTATCTACATTACGAGAGATGTAGAAAGAAGTATGAAAATGCAGAAAATTAATAAAATATACTCAATTAAAATATTCCAATCATATTTAAATAACGGCATTTCACAATTTGTTTTCTATGTATCCCTCTTTTTCTGCACTGAAGGTAGTATACCTTGTCACCATGCTTCGAATTGTCTCTCGTTCTGAACAATTGATTTCCTCTCGAATTTTTTCTTTCAGTTCTGCCACTGTATACAAAATTCCTATTTTTTTATACCTTATTTCTTCAAGTGCCCCACAAAAAAAGTCTATCGGCGTTAATTCAAAATTCCTAGGAGGCCACTCATATGTCCCATTTCTACAGATAGTTATATTGTATTTTGCATTTTTAAAATATATTAGAATTAGCGAGAAAATGAGAAAAAAATATAATTCCACAACCATTATATATATGACATATATGTATGAAGAGATTCTTATTTTTATGCGCGTTCTAATGAAGGTATATTATAAAGGGTGTGTCATTTAAAAAAATGACATTTTGTTATATACAAAATTCGAAACTCATACAATGAAAAAATACTCCCAGTATGATTCAAAAATTGTATAAACCTAGGTTATGTGTTTAAAAATTCATTTTGCAAGTAATGCCAGCAAGCCTCATTATCATTTTGCGGAATTTACCAAATGTTATGATTTTTCAATGAAAATCATATAACGTCAAATATTTCTTAAGCCGTGCGGAAATCAAATAGTTCGATCGATAAAAGTTTTCAACAATTAATCAATAAACGCAATAAAATACAGGGTGTTCCATTTAAAATTCCAAAGTTGATGTCGATAATGAAGAATTGAGTTATCCTGTATAATCTGAAACAGAATAATCTAAAAATTAGTTCAAATACAAAGAACTTTTGTGAGTTTTTGATAACTTTTACAGGTTTTGAGAAAAGTGTAGGGGTCACCTTATGTTTGACACCCTGTACATAAAAACGAGAAAGAATTTAAGTAAAATTTATAGTTCTATTTTATAAATTTTAAAGTACGAATTATTTTATTGATGGCTGCTACATATTTTTGGGATGTAAAAATCTTCACGAAAACAAAATAATAATGAATTGTGGTTGGAATTTAAATACATGAAATAAAGATCTGGCTCCTATAAAGAAAGAGGAAAAATTGTATATACTTCCAATTTAAAAATTGTGTTTAACAAGGTATCGTTTATTAAAATTGTGTTCATATAATAATATAACTATCTATTATTTTGAGGTTTATTGACTGGTTCACAAAAAAAGTTGATTGAATGAGTTAATTAGGAGGATATAAGGTGTACAGTTATATGTGTTTTTTTCAAGCAATACACCCTATGTTATACACTACCGGTACAAAGTTTTTGCCCACCCTATAGATTGCGAGATACACAACAAATAAAACCATACGATCGATTTTGATATTTGAATTTGAAATCTATATATGTATATACAAGAATATAGTAATGATAAAACTGTAATGTTTGAATTTTGGCATTCTCTTCAACAATTTGACAAATAATCGTCGTTTATTTGATTGGAAAAGGAAATAGGATATTGCTTTCTGACAGTTCAATTTGGTCCAGATCCGTTCTTTCTTCGACTCGTATCTTGGAACCAAAACACTCATCACTCTATAGAGCTCCCTCCCTCTCTTCATGATTCCAATTTTTTAGTTCCACTGTAACCTCTTAATTTCATTCTGACCAGCTTCTCTCAAATTCCTTTTCACTGTAAAAATAGTCAAAGGCAGATCACTAGATTCTTTGACTACTATCTCTGGACCCGAAAGTCGTAGAATATATTTTCTAATGAATAAAATACGTAAATTATAAACACTTTTAATTAATGCACGAGTTTCAACCGATAGTCCCATGGTTTTACTCATTTTATAACTCAGAAGTCTGAATTTGTGAGAACGAAAACAATGCGTATACGGACTAACAGGAATATAGTGCTTTCAATATCAATTGCAAATTATAAAAACCGTTGGCGACAATTTTGTTTGATCTACCATAGGCGTAGATTTTAAATTTTTTTTATTTTTATAAATACTTTTATTTATAAATAAAATATGTATATCTTATACGAGAAACTATTCGTGAAAAGGCAATCGAATCATTATAAATTGGACGGCATTATACGCCTTTATTTAGATAGATGCACATAAATGCCCAAATTTGAGCTTAGTTACTACTACTATTTGATATCTTAACGAGTTGCCGCCAGTGGTAGAATGTGTTGTCTATAATAATTACTGACTGTGATGGAACGTTAGGTAAAAGCAGTTTATTAAACCACTTTTCAAATAATTCTCCTGTCATATCTTCATGATAATCAGCTGCGCAGTTTCTATATTAATAAAGCATTAGGCATGAAACCGTCTTTGCTTCCAGAGTGTACTATTATAATGCGTTTCGCTTTAGAACGTGGCCCATTCAAACAGCAATTTTTACTATTGTCAACCCAACCGAAATACAACGTGACTGTCAAACCATGTTTCATCTAGATAAATTATGTGTATATTAGAACTTCGGTAGTCTTTTATCTCACTCGAATAATCTTGTTACCATCGAACAATCCTTGACGATTCGGTTATTGGCATCCGTTTATTCAGTTTTTTGTGTTTAAAACCACATGCTGACAAAACTTTTGCTGTATTACTCGCAACCATGTTCTCCTTATAAAAACTATACATTGTCCTACGTATAAAATCTTGAGTAGCTTTATCAAGTAATTTCTTTTTTCTTCACATGTTTTTCGGTTCTATGAATTATCCACATCAACCCCATTCGTGGCTACTCGATAAATGGAAAATTTATTTACTCTAGTTAATTCAGCAATTCTTATTATGATTGCATTATCAGATTGCTGAATATTTTCCTTTTTTAACATTCGAATATATTTAAAATAAGCTGTGTTTATATATCTAAATCTTTATTATTATATTCATACCTGTCCATATTACTACTACACTGTGCAATTTCATTATCTTCAATCGCCCATGGTCTAAAGAACGCCATATTTCTATTTCTTTAAAGATATTGATGAATTAAATGAATCTCGCCAAAAGACGCCACGGCTTATTGCAGGCTGTCTGTCAGCAATATCTCGAATAAGTTGTGTACAACTTCCGACAGTTTCGGCCAATACAAATGCATTTATGTTTACGATTCGATGCTTTCATTGGTAAAAAGTGGAGATAATGAGATCACGTGGGCTGACGATTTGTTAGATGCTTACCGAATTTTCTCACAAGTTTTAACTTGTCCAAATCACCGAAAAAATATAAACATGTGGTCGTATAGAGTAAACAAATAACGGACACTATTATTTTGTTTGTTAGACACCATTTCGAGCATGGCTTGACAATATATAAGAGAAAATTTTTGAAGCGTATTACTTTGGAATTCAATGAATGGAGTGGGCAAATCTTTGTACTGGTAGTGTGTGTGTTCTTTTTAAGTTTTTAAGATACAATGGTCATATTTTCAATACACCCAAAGATATTTAACTACAATAGTCTTGCCAAGGGGACGAATTCATTCGGTACTTGCTGATGAGTTTTGCGTATAACACGTATAACTATGAAATAACTGTGAACTAATTGTGCAAACTGGTTAAACATTTCTTTCAACTGTCTGTGTAGTTTTCTCGGTTTAGACCGTAGAAATTGCGATCAAAGTACAGTAAAAGAGCTTTTGGCTCACATTAAGTAGGTTTATTCATACAATGACTTAAAAAAGTTTTCTTATGGAACGGAAATGTGGTAGAAAATATTACTATTTTCATTCATCGAGGAGAACAGACTGGGTCTTTTGGGACGAGATGAGCATAAATACCAATTAAATATTGTTATTTTTATGTTCATTTCTTCAGACTTTCTGTAAACGATAATAATGATTCGGATTAAAAAAGTTTATCTGCGATATTTGTATACTCTTTCTGGAACAACTATTTTATTAAACAGGTTCGACATTGAATAAGTATCAGAAATCATTATAATAGAAATATATCAATATGATAACTAATTTTCAAAAATTACTACATACAATGAAGTTTCAACACATGCTAAATACAATAACAAATGTTAAAATATATTTTCCTGTAAGCTATGGCAACTGCTATTTTCTGGTCTTTTTTGACAGACATTAGTAATAAGTTGAGCGAAAACTTTTTTCCGGTTCCTCCTGGTGCGTCGATAAAGAAGAGTCCATTATTGCCGGAGTCTATTCTACGTAAAACTTGATGGAAAACATAATTTTGCTCTGGAAGTAATTGAGGAACTAATTCTATCACTTGACGTTGTAGTCCTATGAAATCATAATCTAGCTCTCGAGTAATTTCATTATTATTGACAGTTTTTATTCATTGAGCCAATAACAATTAGAGGATGATTCTGATATTCCATTGTAGGGTCATATTGAAATCCATTATCATTAAATACGGACCACTCCTAACACATGAAATTTCGTGGTCGCGTGGTATTTATTTCTGCTCGAACAATTCTCCTAGCCTGTGATTGTTCTGGCGTTTTTGTCGCTCTTCTAGCTACCCGTTTCGGAGCAAATCTTTCTAAATGACGTTGGGTCTAAAAAGGCGTTTCAGCAGCTCTTCTATCACTTTGTCGCTTTCCTTGCTGTTGTCTTCTCAGCTTTGCATGAACCGAAGATTCTTGATTTCGTGTAACTTTTGCTGCACTGGCCCCGGACGAATTTTTAGATAATGAAGATTTACGCTTCCAAGGCATCTTTTAGACATACGCTTTCAGTGAACCTTGAAAATAACAATAGTACCTAACTTCAAAAATTTCAAACAGCTGAAACTATGGTCAATAGAATTGGGAGTTTGAACTTCATTACTGTTAGATGGCGCTGAAGTAGCGAAATATCGATATTTGTTGACAATTTTTTTTATTTTTGTAATAAAAAGTATACTGTTACTTCTAGTACCACCCAGAATACGTGTACAAAGTTTCATGATGATTGGTCAAATAGTTTTTGCGTGAAAGCGTAACAAACATCCAAATTTTCACATTTAAAATATTTAGTAAGGATTACGGGTTAGAATAAATTATCGAAAAAATACATAAACAATTTCGTGATTTGACAAGACTGTCAAGGATTTCGAACAGGAAAATGACCTGCTAAAATTTTTGGCGACTTGACTGCGTCTTTATGTTTACTTATTAATATTCCCTTTTTTTGCAGGCTACTAACGCAACCACACTTGCCAGAAATTTCCAATGACTATATTTACGTCTTTCTTTTTTCTTGTCACTTTTCGATTGAGAGAGCAAAAAGTGCCATCGAACATTACTTTTCCATTAGGACCAACCATCCTGAAATCTTTGGTAACAGAAATACTGAGGATCCAAGAATAAAACATGTAAGAAGCTTGGGGTAAGTACAGATTTCAAAAATTAACATATCAAATAAACAGAGCTGCTTATGATAATTCGTATATTTCTCATTGGTGTGGAATATTATTTTACTAGGTAGTAATAAACTTAGAAAACTTAATATTTATCTCTTTTTTTACTTATATATGTATATTAAGGAATTTTAGCTCATGAACATAATTGTTTTACTATGCATAGGGAGGTGAATATTGGTCTATCTCATATTTGCTCATAATTATGGACGATATTAACATGAACTTGTTTCATTAAAAATCTTTCAAAAAATATCTTTTTCACTTTCTTGCATTTTAACACCAGCACTGTTGGGACCTCAACTTCCTTAGTCTCTGCCTCCCAAGCTCTGGGAGCTTTTTTCAATTCTTTCAACAAGTACCTTTGTGACGTACTCATGGATAATAAGATTTAGAAATTTTTTGTGGATCTCTTTTTCTTCTAATTATTCGTGAGACTCAAATGCAAAGTGATTTTCGTCAATGCCTGACATTTATTTTTGCGAATCAATTTTATCTAGACAAATCTATGAAGGCTTAATTTTACAATGGAAAGTTTATATTTTTTGTTATATGAAAAATATGCAGATATTAATGTTCTCTTCCTCAATCAGTTTACAACAGAAGGGTAAATCATATAATTTTTAAATGTTATAAATACCAATTATGAATTGTTGGAAAAAATAATAAGGAAATTATTTGTTGATTATGCCACTTTTCGATATTATATAATGTAATTGAAATAAGAAATGATTATACCATCTTTCAGTTAACTCGTACCAGTGCATAGGTAACTGGTTATTAAGAAAGAGAAATTTGTTCGCTGGCCTCCTTACACACATAACTGCCATAGTGGACGGAACTAATTCAACATAGTTATCGATGAGAAGAGAAATTATATTTCTTTCATTTATGAAAATTCGTCTTCTTTTTTGTTCTAAATCGCAATCTTTGAATCGAAGAGAATAGATAACATTTAAACCTAAGCATATACCTTTTTTCAATTAATATTTATGTATTGAATTGTCAATAATACAAAACAAAAAATTGTCTGGTCATAGTACAACTTTGCTAGAACCTAAGCAAATTTCTGTCAAAAATTATATATTTAATAATTTCCACCAATATGCCTAAATTTTGTTGATTTATCTTCTAATGTTATCTATCAACAAAAGCATGCTTATGTACTTATCATATATACCAGGGATGGGGAAACTTTATTTTTCGCGTGCTAATTTTTGTTAACGAAATATATGGCGGGCCAAGTAGCATTACATTATTTACTAAAATAGAAATATTGTTTTAATTTTTCTGAAACACTAATTTATTATGCAATATTAAAAAATAATACTTTTAATTGCAATTAATTTAACTCAAGTTAGCTGCGAAGTAAAAGGTTGAGAAGCACTGCTCTTTGTAGGAACATGTGACATTTGGCTTTGCATGACTTCATCATAAGCCGGTTTCATTTGTGATGCTGAATTGTTAACAATGGAAAAAGGAGGTCATCCGAAAGCCTATTACGAAGACAATTTTTGCTTAGTTTCATTATTGAAAACGTTTGTTCGCACAAATAACAAACGAAGCCATTATTTTCTTGGCATGGGCAACTATATTTAGGTATTGTGTCCTAGGTAAAGACAGGTCCAATTTGCTGGTGTTCAAATGAGTAGCGCGTTCGACGACAGACGCACCTACTCGAGCTTCATTTTCGGTTTTCGCTCATATCCCCGTCCGCGCTCGCACATGTTTTATGTGCGACGCGCACTGCCATTACCGCCAATTGAGAAAGAAAGAAAGAAAGAGAATATTATTTCTGATAATAAGAAAGCTGTACTTGATTTTTGTTTGATGGTCGCGGGCCGGATTTCAACGCTTTGCGAGCCGGAGATGGCCCGCAGGTCGTAGTTTTACAATCCCTGATATATACCTTCAACTCTCAATAACTTTACAGTCCAATTGTCTTAAATCACTATTCATTACACGACCAAAACATTTTACTTTTTAAAAACTGATTTAATGATATTTAACTGCGTGCTATGTGACATCAGAAAAAGTAGCATTTTGAAAATGATTCAAAGAGCGATCTCGATGTGGATTAGTACACAGTTTCATGTTTATTGAATTCTGTAAAAGTATAGACACAAATCTTTAGAGAGTAAATGTACAGTATAAAGCAATATCAATTTTTGTGAGCAATTACTCCTCCACTAACATTCCAAAAATAATTTTTGAAACTGAATTTTCAAATCACTTTATACGTAGTTGCCAACGTTAGATTCTCTCCTGGACACTTCCTCTCTCTTGGAATTCCACAGTTGTGATAAAATAAGATTTTGGTGAAATATCAGCCCTGGAGCAAGTTTTTCGATTTATAGAGGACTATTTTCTTCAGTAAGGTTTCAATTTCAATAAATTAGATATATCACGTTTTGAAAGAAAACAAAGTTAATCCAAATATAACAATGGCTCTTTACTCGTTGTAAAAGTCTAATTTCGATTAATTGAAATTATTAAATTTCAATTAAATTTCACCATAATGCTGTATCGAAAGAACAAATCATTTGTATTCTGTCCCTCAGTTAGTAGTGACATATTATTTCTAATAAATCTTCCTTTTCACTGATGCTACTCCTTATGAAGAATAAAGCTTTTCAAAATACTACATGACTGCGACATACACTTCCAATGTAATCTTATACACCACCAACAAAAAATTCTTTCTCTGCCCAGATAGACGAGCATATCGATTTTGATATAATTTATACTATTTCCTGGGGGTCACTTAAAAAAACCTCGTTTATAAAACAAAACCTGCTAATATGCAGCTTTAAAAGATAGGATTACCACAGAGATAAGAAGAGCTTCGCAGTCAGGGATGTTACAAAATGCAGTTTTAAAAATCGCATCTGCTGTAATCGCCTTTACTGTATGTTTTCTAAAATTCGTAATTTTTCTATTTCACAAATGTAGATCTACTTCTAACATGACACAAACATTTAAAGATTTGTCTCAGTTGCTGTAGGTTTTTTGCACAATGATTTGAATAAATATTTTACTGTACCAGCATCGTTAGAATTTTTTCTAACTTACTGACACTAGACCTTGTTATGAGATTTGTATTAGCACATAAATTATTGAAGAATAATCAAATTAATCGAGTTTATTCAATCATAGCCATCTAAATATACAATATTTATTTTAATTTTAGTGGAGATACTGAAAATGTAATGTAAACATATTCTCCCCTTATTTGGATACATTTATTACAGCGAACCTGCAACGTCTCTAGATGTTTCAAAAAAAAAATGTTTCCTCTTGCACTGCAAACCAGACCCCCACAGCTTTTATTACCTTCACGTTGGAAGAAAATTTACGATTTTTTTTCAGTTGAGGATAGTCGGACGGAGCCAAATCTGGTGAGTAAGGGGGGTGTTCTAGTAATTCAAACCCCAATTCACGAATTTTTTACTTGGCAACATGAGATTTGCGTGCAGGGGTGTTATCCTGCAAAAACAAAACACTTTTGGATAGCTTTCCGAATCTTTTCTCTTTAATTCTTTCCCGTTGAGAGGTCAGTAATGTCGAATAGAAATCTCCAGTTATTGTTCTACCCTTATCCAAAAAATCAATCATGATTACTCCATGGCAATCCCAAAAAACTGAAGCAAGAAGTTATTCAGCAGATTTTTGGACACGCAACTTCTTAGGTCTCGGAGAACCAGAGTGTCGCCATTCCTTCGATTGTTGCTTTGTTTTTGGATCGTAGTTCCACCGTCTCATGCATAGTAACAATTCGGTTTAAGAAGTCTACATCGTTTACAAATCGAGCACAGATCGAACTCGATGCTTCTTCCCTTGCACGCTTTTGGTCAAAATTCAAACATTTGTAGCAATTTTTCTCGTGTCCAAAATTGACGTGAACTATATGATGAACGCATTCATATCAAATATTCAATGCTTCATATATCCGTTTTAGCCCAATTCGACGGTCTGATAAAATCATGTCATGAACTGCATCGATATTTTCGGGGACTGACACAGAAACTGGCCTTCCCGATGATCGGTCATCATCTTCAATGAAAAATTTACCTCTTTTGAAGCTTGCAGTCCAATTTTTCACGGTCGCATACGAAGGACATTGACATTGATAATACAGGTAATTGATGATAATGCAGTACTCCAATTTTTCGATTTTCACAATTTCGGTGGACATCTTTTTTCTGGCTAACTTTTTTTTGTTATTGTTCGTTGCTATGGTAACGCAATATTTTGTTTATGTATACTACTTGTATACTACTGTGATAATGAGAATAAAAAATAATAGCCTGATATTATCCCATTTGGTTTGATATGCGTTACTAGGGGTAAATAAATAAAATATTTTCGGAGCATATGGAACATGCAAAATGCACACTTCACGTGTGATTGTAACTTATCTACAAATAAAGTTATTGGTGCTGCGTAACATCAAGTAAAACAGCTACAACCTTTTTTATTATCGCCTGTTTGTTAAAATATGCTAAAAGTACTATTTTGCGTACATTCTCAACAGCAGAATAGGTAAATAGTAGTAATTTTTCATTATCTATTTGCAATACTTGAAAAAAATAAAAACAAATAATTCCGTTGGTAATTTTTGCTCCTGAGAGACATTAAGATTTTAGAAAAGATTCATACCACTTTCTCAAATGTAAAGAGAAATTCATTTTCAGAGAAATATTTCATTAAATTCTCATCTTGAACAATCGTTTTGGCACCCATCTTCTCTCATTATAATCATGAGTATCGTCTACTAAACATTCTCGAGACATAAAAATGTTTCATATTTGCCTGATATATTTTTATGCTACAGAAATGGGTTACGGTAATTACGATACCTATGCTAAATGAAAGACAATAAAAGACAGGTTCATATAAAACCATAATTTTATTACCAAAAGATTGGTACACTTAGGATTACTTTTCGAAATTATCACCGAAGAGATTGAGACATTTGTCATATTCAATAATTCACAGGCTATTCAATACCCTCAAAGTTTCCATGCCTAATGTTTCAATTACCATAAACAGACCTTGAAACTTCTGGAAATTCCGTGGACAATGGTGAATCTGCGGTTTTCTTCAAGCATTCTATCAATTTGTTGAACTAGGTCATCGAAACGTCCTTGGCCCCCTTCATCATGCACATCATTACGGCCATTTTTAAACTTCACTCACAGCACCATCACTCATGAAGTTTTCCACGTACACATGCTCATACTTCGATGGATTTCTGCAGCACTATTGCCTTCAACCTGTAGAATCATACTTTGCAATTCACACTTGGCGGCAGCATCAATAATGACGGACATATTTATGAGGCTGTAGCACAATGTGCTACATATAATACAGCGCATGTCCACTTCCTTCTGTTCGCGTAGCGTCTGCACGGAAAGATCGGAGGTTGAAAAAAAACGGCCCTCGTAATTAAACGATTCATTTTACTTCTGTTGATATGAGATGTTGATATTATTATTCATGCAGCATGAACAACAATATTCAAAGCGTCTGCAGTTTCAAATATTACATCGTGGCATATTACTTAACCGGTAAATGATGTTAGATGTAAATCTGTTATCCACAACGTCTTGAATGTAATTGGCTCAATATAATGTGACAATTGTCAATCATTCTTCAAATTGCAGTATCTGTTGGAATATAAAAATATAATAAAATACATGATTATTAGTTCACAACACTTTCTCAACACTCCTTTTAAGCTTATTATACGTAATTAGTTCTCATGTGATATTTCAAATTACTATTTCTGGTAACGTAAAGGGCGTTTTCTAAAAATTGTATCCTAAGAAATATAATTTTCGGGATTCTAATATTTGAAACATTCAACAACTAGTGAAGATTTTCAATAATATCTAATTAAATCCACACAATAATTTAAAATGAAAAACATGATTTTGATACATTTTATTGTTTGAAATATAAAATTTGACAGTTCGTTGTGTTTTCTTATTTTTCATTTTTTATATATATATATATATATATATTTCTTATGTCGAAACAGCTTCAACCATTTTCCAATTTCTCTTCTATTGAACAGACATCCACCAAAGCAGCACGACACTACCAACAGTAGTACGTTGAACATTATCCACTACCTAGGATTATTTCTCCAAGATGTGGAGATATACTCATCAAATATTGTATCGTTTTTATTCTCATGGGTGATATTTCAAAGTATCTATATTATCATTACGTTGTTTAAGGTGTTGTCGCTGCACAATATCTTTGTAATCAAAATAGAGCTTGCTATTTTCTTCTCCATCCACTAAATAATAATGACTCAATAATTTCCTTGTTATTGAGTAGAGACGGTAAATTCTTTGTTTTGTTTTCTCATCTTGTGTTTCAAGAGATTGGTATCTAAAACCCAAACATCATTCAATTTAGTAAACTCTAAGTATACCCCGAAGTAAAATGCCTTAAGCATCCTTATCGTTACCTTAAATTTACAAGTTTATACGTGCTTCAGAAGAAATTTGAAATGTTTGTCTAGGCACTTATTTAACTTATTCATTTAAAATACAGGGTGTTCCGGGACTTGATACAAAAAATTCGGGAGTGAGTAGATGACGTGAAAATAATGCTGTGACATATAAAAATTTTCTCATACGACCCCTCGTTTCTGAGTAATATGCCTTTAAAGTTGCGAAGTGGATGATTACGTATGAGCATATAGTGTGTTTGACGGAATATATAATTCTACATTACTATTTGACGGCTAGGGATGGCTCATGCCATGGTTAACAATCCGTAACTTTTACAGCGTCAACCTGTACAGTCTAAAGATAGCAAAAATGACTTTTGACAAACGATTTTTTAAGAAAAAGTTATTCTTTCTTTAGCTCGATAAAATGTATGGTTTAGGAGATATGTGAATTTTTAAATCGTTGTACATGTTAACGAACCCATTCGCCATATAGAGAAATTCTGAAGAAACTTATCATGAATTGTAATTGGAGAACTAATGAGTAAATGAATAAACATTTGTACTACATTCTACCGATGATCATATTACTAATGATCATTAATCATCAAAAGAATCAACTTCCATTGTGACGCTATAAGGCAGAATCTTGGAATACCCTTCCAAGTTCTAATAAATATCCTCCGTAGACTTCGAAAACATGTGTCCAGTTCTAACATTCATTTATTATAGTTTTATTTTTGTTGTTCAATTAGAAATGTTTGATCTTGTTTTAATACCCCCTGTGAGTATTTTCAATAAATAATTACAATTTCTGATAATTTTCTTCAGAATGTCTCTTTTGAGCGAACCAAAATTTTATCGGCTTAAGCAAAGACAACTTTTTTGTTAAAAAATAGAGTTACGGATTGTTAACCATTGGGCATGAGACATTCCTGGCCTTCAGATAGTACTGTAGAATTATTTATTCACTTAAACATACTACATGGATATACGTAATCATCCATTAAAAATTCATACTGTTATAATGTATAATTTAGAAAATATACTTAAGTATAGCTCTGATTTCGCAGCCTCAAATACGTATAACTCAGAAACGAGGGGTTGTATAAGAATTTTTTTTATATCACAGCATTATTTTCACGTCATCTACGCACTCCTGAATTTTCTGCATCAAATCTCGGAACACCCTGTATACTTCTAGCTTAAAAATTTTCGTGAGTACACATGGATCCATATAAATCTCAATAAATGTTGGATATTGTATTGGGCAGATCGCATATCACTAATGTGGGGTTAATGGGGTGATTTTCAAATTCTAAATCAGAAGCAATATTTACTTGATATGATTTTTTTCAAGTCAGAAATTGAAATAAAAAATAATAGAATTAACGGTAGATATCGATAGGGAAATTCAAGAGATCCACATGAGGATTTCTTGTAAATTTGAACCTATATTGCAGTGTTTACTAATGAAACAAGACTTCAAGCAACGAGTTATTCAATGACGTACTTGCCCCAGTTTCCTGTAACATTATTTTATACAATTGTAATTATCACTGAAATATTCTTAACCTAGTAGATGTAGTTTATACTCAAAATTTGAATCTTTTAATTAGATAAAGTTAAGAAATGGAAATAATTGGCAAATTCAGTAGAGAGCAGTTGGATGATTTCAGATATTAATACAGAATACATACCAAAGACAAGTGTGGCAGAACACCAAATTTTATCTCACAATGCTTGTTTATATATGTGTATTTATATATGGAGAAAATTTCCATAACTAGTTTGACGCATTTGAAATCAAAAAATATGGGCAGACGATTCGCATCAAAATTTTCTTTGTTGATTACAACCAAAATTCGTCAAAAGTGATTTGAGTTACTTAACATGAAAATTAACAAGTTAAAAATACGAAAATTACTCGTAGCTCATCTCGTTGGGATATTTTCCAAGCATTATAAATTTTTGACAGTATTACGATAAAATTGACTTCTGTTCGATTATGTGAAATTTAAGATTTGAATAAATCACTCTCCTCAAAATTCAAAAATTCGAAGGACAAAAATGTGAAATAATTTTTTTTATTCACAAAACATTGTATCGTGAAATCACATACTACTTCAGCACTCGGAATAATGAAAATAGTGATTCTCAAAATAAAAAATTATGAATCCACTATTATACAGAGTGAGTTTTATGTATGGAACGCTTCAATTATCTGGGAAATGGCTTGTACGATTTTTAAAATTTTTGTGTACAAGGGTTTTGTGATACGGCCGGTATTATGGTAGTATTTACATAGTTGTCAGATATGATATATAATAAACTTTGTAATTTCAAATAGATTACGCTGTATATTTTTCGCTTTTAGAAATCCTTGAGAAATATGAATTATTTTCATCTGATGTTCCCTATATCTAAATGCCATAATTTTGGAGTTATAACTACATTTGCGTTAGCTCCGCCGAAGTTAAAATGATACATTTACAATTACAAATTTGAAGTTTCAATAAATTATTATTGTTGAAGTTTATTGAAAGTCACAATGGATCGTTTATCTATTGATTGATTGATATTTTAATGACATAGGAGTAGAAGTCAACAAGAAACATGTAATATCTTTAATAATTTATATACTAACCAAAGTCCCAGAAACAGGATCTACTGTCAGTAAATTAGTAAAAAAGTTTAACGAAACTGGTTCGGTAAAAGATTTTTCCAAATCAGGGCGCAGAAAAACTGCATCAGCTGCAAACAATTCTTTAGATGTTTGTGTCTTGTTAGAGGACGATCCACACTTGAGAACTAGAAAAATATCCAGGAAACTTGATGTTTCATTAGTAATGAAAATTTCACGTGATAATAAATTCCATCCATACAAAGTAACTTTTTTTCAAGGTTGTCAGATGATGTTTGCGGACCTAATGATAATAATAAATAAAAACGATCCAAATTTTTTAAGTAATGTCACGTAATAATCTATGTAGGATGTGTGAATCCCACACCCAATATCCCGAATGTATGGGCTGGAATAATAGGCGATAAAATAATTGGTCCCTTTTTCATTGAGGGCAACTTAAATGGTCCGGCGTATTTCATTGGAAAATGGTATTATACCTGAGTTGGCTCGGATATTTCCAAATCCAAGAAAGTATTTTCAATTACATTTAAAAAACACTTCATATTAGAAATTTTCAGGCAATAAAAATATTCCAAATCACGTATTTAGCTGCAATAAGATTGTGCCCCGTCTCACTATGCGTTTGTGGTGAGGCAATACCTAAATAATGTGTTTCCCAGAAGATGGATTGGGAGGCGTGGTTTTATCGAATGGCCCCTGTATTCACCCGACATCAATCCTTTATACCACACATACCACAGAGATAAGAAGAATTGAACAGTCAAGGATGTTGCAAAGTGTATTGCAAAGTTTAAAAAATCGCATGGCTGGTTATATTGAAGTAAATGGACAACATTTTTAGCATATGCTGTAATCTATGTTTTCTAGAACTCGTAATTTTTTTATTTCACAAATGTGGATCTACTTCTAATATGTCACAAACATTTAAAGATTTGTCTTCAGTTGTAGGTTTTCTGCGCCATGATTTGGATAAATATTTTACTTCACCGGTTTCGTTAAACTTTTTAATCAACTTACTGACACTAGACCTTGTTCCGGGAAAAAGAAAGATCTGACCATACTACAATACCGGCTGAGAAAATTGAGGCGTTCTATACATAAAACTCACTCTGTTTATGACTACGACTATAATGGATGCAACTTCAAAGCTTAGTCTATGCAGCCAAGATTAAAAATTACCATTAAACTAAAAAATTAAATTACTAGTTGAAAGACACTGGAATGCTATTTAGTTAATGCAGAAAATTAACAGCGAAAATTAATTAAAATTAAACTAAGAGTTCGTCAAATTTCAACTTCTTAGTTCAATTCCTAAATTTTGTTAGGTTATAAGCACAAAATACCTGAGTTAAGTCTGTATTGGCGATATTGTTTTGTTCATTAGTAATGGGAATATATTCGCGTTATTGCGCCGATTTCCGTCGGGGTTTTTTATTTTTAACACTGCTATAAAAAAAAAAATAGGAAACAGTATTGTCTGAAATCCAGCAATTTCCTTTAGACGATGAAACACATATCCTTAATTTACTGCAAAAACTAAAAAATTACCACTAAGAAAATTTTGTTTAATGTTAATTATAATTTAGTTTTAATTTTGGCTGCATAAACCAAGCTTTAGAAGTTTAAGAGTAGAGTATTAAAATTAACGTGAGTAACGAGAACTAGAATCACGGGCTGATCAAAATTAGTGAATTTTGTATTTAACATATGAATCCGACAACTATCATAGTATACTTGCTCATTTCTTTTTTCTTAAATTGCAATGATAGCATTACATATAATCTAATAAATCATTGTAGACATTTCCATTAATCGTATTTCTGTTAGGACTTCTTAAGTGAGAAAGATATGGAGCTTTTTCCCGGTTCTATCAAAATTCTCTGGAAAGCTCTTCACGTGGTTGTAAAGCTAATAAAGTTATAACAATATATTGAAATCTGAAAGCATATTTTCTACTAATACTACGCAAATCGAAAATTTTGTAATACGTGCACATCCATTTTTGACCATTTTATCATTTTTCAAAAATTGCAGCTCAAGAGTCAGTTATTGTATTTCTGGTGTCATTTTTATCTATTTTGTTGGCCTTTGTTGTGATATTGTAGGAATCCAGTATTTAGAAAATTCATGAAGTGTTTTGATTAATAATGGTGAAGCTGTATGATAAAATTATTACCTTTCAAGAAGTTTTGCCATTTGTTCGTTTTCACGTTGCAGTACTTCCCTTGTTATTCGAACTGGTTTGATTTCCACATAGTTATCATGAGAACTAGAAATATCCGATTTACTTGACAAACTCCGTGATCGTACGTCTGAAATTTTTGAAAAATGAGTACCTAATTTTAAAAATAAACTATGTGCAGCTGTCGTCCTCAGAACTTAATGCTAAATTTTTGGGAGCAAGCGGAAGAGACCAAAATAATATTAGATATTCAAAGGAATTTTTATCATACAACTTATCGAAATAAAAAATAATATTTAGACATAAGATGAATTTCGATTTTAGGATAGAAATATGTGTAGACAAGTGCCCTCCATCTTTTGTTAAAAAAAGCAATTTTGAAAAATAAAAGTCATTGATTGACAGTGCTTCTTGTGAATTTTTTGAGATACTTTTAACTATAATATAGGTTATATGTATTAAAACAAAGGATTGTTAACAGCTGAAGTTAACTCTCTCATAATTTTTGTGTGTAGAGTAAATACATAGATACCATTGAATATAAGTCTTAAATGTACGTAATCAATTGATGGAACTTGATATTATTCCGATGCATAACGTACAAGTTTTTATTTACAAATCCTAAGAGAAAGAAAGTTATAAGCTCTGAACGATATTATCTCAAAAAAACTATGTTTAGTATTTTTTAGATTCGAATAGTCCATGTTGAATTTACCGTGCTAATCAATTTACAAACAGATTTTCGTTGCAAGCAAGTCTTATTAAGGAAACACTGATTACCCAAAATATTCAGTACCAACAGTTTTTCACTCGAAATTGACTGATTCGAATATCTTTTATATAGCCAATTATCGAATCAAGTGACCATGAATACAAATTATAATTGCAATGAACAGAAAGGAATAATTTATTGACCTCGATTTTTTGGGAACATCATGACCACGTTTAGAGAAGACCATGATAACGATATAAACAATTTTTCTTTGATCATGTCAACAAAAACAACAGTTTTTTCTTCTAGAAATTTGTTCGCGAAAGCTGGATAGCACGCATATTGTTAGTTATTGTGATTTTTTTAATGGAATCGTGTGTGAGTAGAAGGTAAAAGAACACGGAGAAAACTGTTAACCCGAGGCGTAACACGGAGCGTGAAGACAGTACTTGAGGCAAGTAGCCAAATGGTTTGGAGAGGAAGGTAGATCTATTATTATTTGTACACTATATGAACACTTCAGGATTTGAGTTGGTGGAACTAGCCTCAGCATTAGGAATAGGAAGGGTAAAATTTTATAATGCAAAGGCATGTTCAGCTGTACAGTACTTTTGAAGAAATAATTTTGGAGGCTATTGCATATGTCTGCCGACTACCACTTGCGTCTGTTTATTCGAGACAGTATAATAGCTGAATGTTATGTTAAGAAGATTTGTTGAAAAAACTATTCTTAATCAACAATATGATTACCTAATTGATGTATTTAAAAATCATGTGAAAGATGTGATGAAAAATTTCCAAGTAATAATAATTTGTGTTAGGTGTTGTGTTATAGCTCGTAAAGTGAAAACAATTCCGAGTAAGTCAAGATTTCACACAATAAACAAACGCTTTAATGTAAATCTGGAAGATCGTATCCAGAATTTAAAAAATTGTAAGAGAGAGGAACAGCAACTGTTTTATATATTGTGATTGGTATAAAGATAGAATAAGGCATTGTCAGATCATGAAATGCTGTTATTGTTGATGGTTAAAAAAAAGAGTTAGAAAAATGAGGGTTTGTTGGAGAATTATAAGCAAAAAATATTTTTATTCTTGTCAACATTTTATGTATAAAAGCTTAATTTCTGACTATATGACGTGATATTCAAGAAGAACAATTTCCGAATGGAGACAACTTCAGTTAGAGTTTTGGACCAACATTTCCCCAACTATTATGAGCGGCTTATAAAAAATATAGGATTAATATAAATTTAAAATTGGGGAAGTTCATCTTGGTCATTAATCTCTCACACTTACAATAACAGAACATATAAATGATCTATAGGTTCGGAAAAATAGCTCAACTTAGTTATAAGTCAAGCAAGTAAAATGAGCTAAGATCTGATCACGAGAGGACAGGATGATATAGAATTTACTATTTGTGTATTGCGCAATTATTATATGACTATTCCCGTACTATAATTTCAAAGTTCTTAGTTGCTATGACTTGGTTGACTATTATTCAAGTTAATAGTTCTGTTATCTTCTTATGACTTTTGAAAAATTCATGTTTATTTGATACAGCCGTTGCTTGATGGACTTGACAAGCAGCCTATAATATTTTGTGAAAGTTTGCATCTACAACTTCAATTAATGTAGCTGAGACTTCCTATTTTCAAATTAACACAGGCTGCAGATCATTCAGTTTCTCTTAGAGCTCAATTGTTTAAATATATCAATCGATAGCTCATTTACAATATCTTCAACAATACTACTTTTCACACGAAAATAAAACAGAAATTTGGTTATCATGTGAATATAAAAAAATTTTAAAAACACCTGTTACCTGAAGATTTACTCTTGGTTACTGATGATACGTTAGCCTTTTCCATATGTTCAGCTTTCATTCCATCTTCCAGCTCTTTACAGAGAAAAATTTCTCTTCCACTTTCATCTCTGAAAAGCTTGCATTTTAATGTTCTTGAATGTTTTTCGGAATCACTTTTAGTTAGTTTGTCAATTTTACAAATAAATACTTCACTTCCATCATCATTATCAAATACTCGTGGTTTTGATAAATCAGAATTAATTGGACTTGGGTTTCGAGAAATATTGCGACCATGACTGGTAACTACATCTGATAATCTCAGGGTATCAGTTTTACTATTATTCTCATCAATGTTTGATGATGGAATTTCGCTGGACTGCAAGATATTTGTTGATTTTTCTTTTTCTGGTAATCTAAGTAAATTTATATCACATCCACTACTCTCATTGCGCATATTTGCATTAACCTCATTGTGTATCATTGATTTTTTTCCAGGAATTATTGGTTGGCTATCGCCTTGTTCAACTGATGCCTCCTTTAAGTCGTTCGTAGTGTTAGGTGTGCTTGAAATTTCTGATTCGTTGAACAAATCCGAAGGATGTGCTTCGTGTGAATCTTCACGTCCCCATCCTTTTTCAGTGATTTGTTCAGGGTTATTAATTTTTGGAGATACTTTCATGCTTAATTTTTTTCTATTTTTTTCGATTTTTGATGTATTGGTTGTTTTACTTTTCAAATTATCACGAGCAGCAATGGTGGATGTCCCAGATTTTACTAATACTGGCTCCTTAAAATGTATTGATTTTGTTGGAATTTTGCTCATAGTTTGCTTAATGCTGTAATTAGTTTCACGAGGACGGATGATGTTCTGAGAACTGGAAGTCTCCAGGGAATTTGTAACTGCGGCATTTGATGTGTCAGTTGTATCTGAAATTTAAAAGGTTAACTATTCAATTCAATGTTTCAAAATAGTTTCATAAAGATCGAAATTAGATTCTACTGTCAGAAACACAACAACATGTGGTGCTAATAAAACTAGACAAACTATCCTTGGATTTGTTGATTATTCGGTTGGTGATTCATTCCCCTAGCAATCACTAAATAACATTGAAAACCAAGTAGTTCGACTCTTCCATTTGGCAATTGTGAATGCAACAGTATCTTTTCAGAATTTGTGTTTATTGGCACTCACCATATTTTCAAATATGGCTTTAGATATTTAGTACCTAATATGCCTGTTTAGTTAGAAAAGTTTCTTCTTATATCCAACATGCAGTGTATACTAATCTTGAAACTAACTTTGGTGTATGGGTTATGTCAAGAGATATAAAAAATTTCATCAACGAAAATAATAGACAATTTCCAAATTCATATTTTGACATAATCTCGAGCTACAAGTTTTGAAAAACTCCGTTACCAACCAAACATATATGAGAACCCCTATATGATAATATACCGAACTCGGTTTACTCATATTTTTTGAAGCTTTTGATATGAGATGTTGTTACGTTATTCAGAGTCATTTAAGATATATGGACATGTGATAATGAATATTAAAAAATAACTCTGTTTCAATAAATTTTGAGAGTAGGATTATTTAAAAAATTGAAGTTACATAATCAAAGATTCTATTTGTGCTATTGAATATAGTCTATTCCGTTTGACATAAAAGAGAAAAACTTTCGAGTTTCTATCCACCCAGTAATCAAAAGAGAAATTCCATCGAATACGGAGATATTGCATTATATTATAAAGCTCTGTTGAGTTAATGAACTTAAAAGTACAATAAGCTACAGGGCTTTTTGATTTATCATAACTCTTAAATTACTCTGCATAACGTAACAAAACATAAGGAGAGCTTCAAAAAAAATTAAGCAATACGAATTCGGTTTATTATTTAGAGGCTTGTAACGAAGTTATACATCACTCTGTATAGTTCGAGAGAATTTCAAAATATGGACTTTGAAAACATCCATCTTCTTTCTAATCAATATTTTTTGTCATCCCACTCCCACACACTGAATAGAAGTATGTTGTAAGTTTGGTATACTAAGTCTATCTCAATATGTGTTTTATTATTTAATATAAATCTTAATTATGAAGGTGTTTGTACGGATATATTGGTTCTAGAAAAAAATGAATGTTCTTAAAGAGCAATTCAACTTATATATTTATTTCATAAAACAGAATCTTGGGAAACTTATTATATGTTGAATAAAGGAAAGGCTGCTAATTTCACTCAATCAAACACCTAGGGTATAACCAAAAAATACCTGCGGTTATGCTTTTGCGATTCTACGGAATCTACGGAAGGTAGAATTTGAAAATTCTACCTTTAGTTAAATTTGAGACAAAAATCTTTGATGAGTTCTCCATATAATATAATTCAAGTGTTTCATACCTGCACTACATTCCTTCTTCTCATTCATACATTTGTTTGAATTTTTTGTTGTCGTTTTTGGAATCGCGTCACTTGAAGGACAACCGTCCCCTTTAGTGCCTACGACACAAAAATTATGAATGTCCAAACTTTGTTTTGTATTACTAGATAACAAATAGCATTTTGTGAATATTACACCATAATGAATCATTATTTCCTACAACACATCGAGAGCTTCCATGATGTAGATATTTCTCTTCAAAATTAGGTACAAGAAATAGAATTGAGATTTTAGTTCACTACTGTACTAATCCTCGTTCTATGGATAAAACAGAGTGTTCAAGTTTTGTTAAGAAAAATGTGTGAGTAGATTAATGAGATTGGAGGATGAGTAATTTATGGACGCACAGAATATGCCTTAAGAAAAAAGGCAAATAGTTGTTGTTTAACATGGCAGATTTTAGATACCAGTGCCTCAATGGTACGTGGCAGAACTATTTTCATGGTTCATTTAAATTTACAACACAGAATATCTACTGTATTCTATGTTATTCGTTTCCATCCGCGCACTATTTTATTTCAATGCAGTTTTTGATTTTTGAATAGCTAAGTATCTAAATTCAGGATCTGATAGTAGGATAGATCTATTAGCCAAGCTGGTAAGGAAAAATGTGTTTTATGTTTTGATGTTTCGTTTCTGTTTTGTTTTTAAATTGATTGTAGTATCTGTTTAACTTTTTCTTGAATGTGTTATTTATCATTTTTTCCGGATAATTATTTTCTTTCAATGCAGTTTATGCTTTTTGAATAGCTAAGTATCTAAATTCTAGATCTGATATTGGAATAGATCTATCAGCCAAACTTATTTTCACTGATCTTTTTTGTGACATAGGATGACACGAATTGAAGGTTGCCTAGGATTCAAGATCCTCCATTACTAATTATGATATTTAGACATATCTTCTCCAATGTTTTTAACCGCTGTTTGTTATTTTTCAAACTTTTTTGCAATTTTGATATTTTGGCTATTGTATTCCGATGAAATTGATATTTAAACATTTTCCTAGGTGTTAAATTGTTCCAGCTATAGTCAAATAACCCGATTTTTGTTTGTAAAAACTACTTATTTCCTTTGTAACAATGGAGTATGAAAATTCACTTGAAAACTCCAATGGCGCTTCCATAGGTAAAGTGCTAGATGTTAAGGCATGGACACTCGGACTATCAACTTAATGCTCTTCGACGATCATAACAGTGTCTACTATATCTGTATATCTGAATATTCTTGGTTTACTATACAGACATAAACTTTGACATAACTGGGACCTTCATAAATGCAAGTAGACAATGAAGGCAGATGAGGAGGAATAGATGTGAAAGTTTTATAATTCAAATGTTTTATACAGGAATTTGTAAAATCACTTTCCAGAAAAGGATTTGCACACAAGCGGTAGTTTGATATTGCATTGCATTTTATAAAATTCTTTCCATCTAGAACAAATATCAGGAAAGCATTTGTAGAATTAAAAAAATGATTGTTGATCTTGACAATTCACATTGACAGTAATTTTATTACACTAGCGCCACGATTGGTTAGTGGCAGAACTAAATTTGTGTAGTCGAAATTTAGATGCCTTATTACCTATTGGGTTTGTTTTGTAGGTAACTGATAGAGAGAAAGATATACAGAAATGCTTTATTGCCAAAAATTGTTACAAAAGGTAGTATTTAAATTCAAGTCCCAACAGGGGAAGGGCACAATAAACTGTCAAGGAGATGAATAAATTCAGTTCTTTGGAAACTGATCTCAGCGCAAAAGAATTATACAGATTCAACGACTCCAATGGTGGTGTTATTTAATAAAAAAGGCTGCAATGTATTTTTATGTGATAAAACTTTGGTTTTAAAAATGTTGAGACAGAGAAGATTAGATTCGCACCATGATTTAAGAGTATTTAAGTCACTAGATATGGTCCTATGAAGTGTCGTGAGATCAGGGTTGCTCCAAAAGAAACTAGTGTCGTCTGCGAATAGAAATATTTGATCACTGATGTTTAGATAGACGATGTCGTTTATAAACAGAAGAAACAAAATAGGTATTAGTACTGAGCCTTGGGGAACGCCACATTCTATTGACTTGCCAGAAGACATTGTTGTATCAACATCAGATAGTTTCTTTTTCCTCAAATACATTTTCCTATACCTCTGCTTTTCCACATTTTCTATTTTATAATTTATAACTGGCAAAACCATTCCAATTAGGTGTATGCTTAGTATTTTTATTATTATTCTTATTCTTCATTTTCAACATTAAATTTTCTCCGTATATATTATAGTGAAACTGTTACTTATCTCATTTTTTTGTCGATATCCTTGTATCCTACTGTGTGGTATGTGTCTTAATGTATTTTGGTGTCTTGTTATTTCTATACATAAGTGCCCGTCTGATTGAGCCATAAGAACTGGAATTTTAATTGTTTACTCTTCTTATAACCTTGTATATCGTTCAGAATCCTCATTACAATTCACAATTACATACCTAATTTCATAGATAATATTTTTATTTCATATTATTTATTCTATTTTTCGTAAAAACCACATTGTATCCATATACTGGTTCGAATTATAATACTCAGACTTTTTTTACTTTCATTTCTTTGGTGATACTGTTACTTCATATCATGTGACCAATTCTAATTCAATAACAATATAAAAATATATATCTCCAAGTAGCCGAATCCAAAATTCTTGCCGCTTTAGTATTGGGACCAACAATCCAGAATAGATATAGATATGGGTCTGGGATAGGGCCGAACAAGGTCGTGATTAAGTAATGATATTTGAAGCAACATATTAGTACCTTTGTGCTCTACGATATTCAGTAATCTCATCCAACATTTCCACTTCCCTTTTGTTTATACCATATATTATCATAAATGTTTGACGTTTATTGAAGTATGATGGATATCATGATGAAATAAATGGATACAGATTCATGCAAAGTTGGAATTTCTTAAGCCATTCGTTAGTAATATTTAAACTGACGTCCTTGATATTCATAGTCTCTACATCAGAAATCTAACCCCATACATTTATCTTAAGCAAAATGAACACGGAAAGTGAATGGGTGGGTGGTATTGTTGAAACCTCTATTATTGGCAAAGCACAAATAGTCAGCATAGCTTCCAGATCTTCATCCATGAACATATATTTTAAATTTTAGGAAAAGAACAATAATTACAGTAGAAAAAAAAATTAAATTAAAATAAGTCTTGTATGGTGTCAACGAGGACATCAAGAAATTTATTGACGGGAATATCAATTGTATGTTATTAAAATAATATTAATTAACACTTTTTCTCCACTGCCTCCACCTGATACCACTATATTTGTGATTCATTAGACTTTTAAAGATTTTGAAAACGGATACAATTTAAAATGAACCTTTTATAGAGAAATCTATTAAGAATTGTAACATTTTTCAAATACACTATATGACAAGAAAGAAAATAAATTGAAATTACGAGGGAAACATGATGGTATGAAGTAAAAGATTCCACCACCCACTATATTAACTCAATTCTTAAGAGTAGATTGTCTAATGTGATTCATTTTTATCATGTTTCACTCACCTATTTTATTTTGTTTCATAAATTCGACTCTCAATTTCCCACATTTTTCTTTATTTTCATGTTTAGCGCACTTTTTCTCAGTTTCAGATCCTTTGTTGCATTTATTATCATTTTTTCCTCCCATATTTTGGTTTTTATCACATACGTTCTCTATTTGATCTGATTTAAAAGATTGATTTTTTTCCTTTTCTGATGCTTTTTTACATTTGAATTGTTTGTCAACTTTTTTTTCTCCAGATTTACATGCATCTCCTCTTTTTATTTCTTCGTCTACACATTTTGCAAATATTTTCTGCGTAAAACAACCTTTGGTTTTTTGTTTATTATTACATATATTTTCCATTTTTTCTCTTTGCTCTTGACATGTAGTAGCTGTAGCTGTCTTGCCACAGGGTTTTGGTTTTTCAGATTGTTGTTTGTTTTTTTCAGATTTATTACATTCTTTCGATGGCTTTTCTTTGTTTTTATTTACTTTTTTATCCTCGCATTTGGAAAATTGGCTAGAAGCTACTGATTTTTGGCATTTCTTCTTTGATGCAGACTCTTCAATGGATTTTTTTTCTGGTTTTTGTGCACAAGTCTTTGATTCTTGCTTATCAGATTTTTTCCCGTCGCATATTTCGGGTTTACTTAGAGCTTTCTTAACTAATTCCCTTGCCTTTCTTTGAGGTTCGAGTGATTTGTCTTTTTTGTCACTGCAAGCAGCCTTATTTAAAGGCTTCTTCTCCAAAAGAGTAGCCTTGCTTGTACTTTCTTTTTGTCCACATTCTTTTTTTTGTTTCTGACAAGATGTCGTTTGTTTTATCAATTTCTCTTCATTGTTGAGTTGAGATTCTTTTTTATCACACATCTCTGGTTTTCTTGAAGCTTTTCTTACCAAATCAATAGCCTTTTTTTCTGGGTTAAAATCAGTAGGACATTTTTCTGTATTTGGTGTAGATGAAGAGACAACTGATTTAGAAGAAGTACAAATTTTATTCTTATCTTTGTTGCTGCTACAATCTGATGGCTTATTTGTTGGTCTTGTGACCAAATCTTTTGCCTTACTGGAGGGACTAGTAGTAGAGGACGAACTCTTATCGCACAAAATCTCATTGTCCCCTAAACATTTTCTACTTGGACATTTTTGTTCTTTCACTCTAGTGTCTGCAGTTTTTGTATTGCATGAATCATTTTTATTTTTTTCCTTACATTTCATGATTTTGGAAGTATTACTTTCATTTTTTGCTCCTAAAAAGATATTTTTTTAGTAGCTTCACTATAATTTCTAAATCTCAAAATGAACCCAGCTCCATTCAAGTTATTATGGTAAATCAGTGATTGTTTTGTACACAAAAAACGTACCAATTTTGAAAGGTTGAGTAGAAATAGAGAATAAGTTGAAGCAGAAAGCCAAATAAACGGAATAGAGGACGAAAAAAGTTTACCCAACTGTATACAACAGAGATTGGTTGTCAGGAGGAGAAGTAAGAAATTAATGATTCTAGAGTAGAGTTCACTGTGTTGGAACATTGAAGGAAATTTAATTGCGAGAAACTGATGATATGAGTCTAAATCAACTCTGGTTTATTAGCTACTACCATTATGACACAAAAGTGCATGCGAATCGCTGCCATAATAGCAGGAGAGCCGAGGGAAATGAATGAATTTGGAAGTATAGATGATAGAAATAATTGAAAGTTATAATATGATTCTTTTGCTGGGAGTTATGATGATTATAATTTAGGTGATTCAAGGTGCCATTGATTAAATTGGTCGGTGGGAAATTACAATAAAAAAATCATATCAGAACATCACATAGTGGAAAGTGATGGAGACTCATAACAAAGTTGTGAAAATATAGAGAAACTTTTCTATTCTCTACATATTCAAAACATTTTTTAAATGTTTTCCTATTGCACAAACCAAATAATCTTATTAATAATTGTGTATTAAATATTTTAAGATGGAGAAAAATGTAAAATGTAAAAAAAGTATCAATAATCGTCTCCATTCAACGAATTATCATCGCACGTATTCTTACATTTTTCTCAACAAAATGTGAAACAGGCAGACACTCGACAAAAGTTAGAATAAATAATTATGGAGTTCATCTAATTGCCGTTAATTTTCGGGTATGAGAGAGAAATGCTTTTTGTCAAATAATTGTTACAATTTGTAGACAAAAGTTTGTGAAAACTGAAAAACAAACATAAAAATAACTAAATAAAGATAAAATAAAATTTAAATATACAGAGGAAAACCACATTGAGTAACAAAGTTATAGGTAATAGTAATATAAGTCCATAACAAAATTAAATCAGTATACAGCATGCCCGGAATTAAATATTATATTAGAATAGAAGTCGTTTACAGAGTAGAAGGCACTTTCCAGTAAATGTACTATCAAATTATTGTGGAATGAGGGAAAAGATGATATCGATTTGATTACAATTGACAAGTGATTGTGCATTTTTTTGCATTGTAAAATATTGAGCCCTTAAATAATTCTGAACGTGGAATAGGTAGGTAAAGATCGTGCTTGGCGTTTCTAAGTGGATAGCCGTGCATCGACCTTTCTGAAATTGGAGGAGCGTGCTCATGTTATTGCATTGATTTCAAAAATGTATCTTAAGAATCAGAGCATAGCAGATTAAGTGACGTTGATTTATTCTTATTTGAACATGTCTTTTTCATATGTGTATCAACTGTTCCAAAGTTTTCTTTATAGAAGTAAATTATTTATCATCAATGTTGCCATATCTCAAAACTTAAGTAGCCACCTTTGTATGGATTATAATTATGTGAAGAAGGCGTAGTGAAGAAGTCTGAAGCCCACAGAATACTATTGTACTGCATTATATATTTGAAGGTCATTATTCAGATAATTCATGAGCTATTGATTACAATATAATTATTTTCACCTTAGTATTTACGTTTCTCATAACACTCCCTATAAAGATTAGTTGAAATATTCCAATCTTACCAGAAGACGACTCCAAGCAAAGTAAATTTGGGGATGATTTGTTTGCACCAACCAGACTCGACCATGATGTCTGTTTAGAACATCCATTATCTCCTTTAGAACCAATTTCCTTAGATGACTTATTATCTGCTTCTACGAAACCAAAAAACATTAAGTATACCATATTTTAACCCTGCTACGCCCTCAATTTAAATGCCTTTTTGGGAATTGACTTCAGAATATGGTAATTCATTCGGAGATTTGTTTGGTTTTTAGTGAAAAGTTCATTTACATTATAATCCTCATGTTAAGTTGTCTCTATGCAAAACCAGTCTACTATCTTCGCCTCAATCCCAATACAGCGTTTAACTATTACCAAAATTATGCAGTACTAAAGATGAACATAACCCCATGTAATTACTGATTATTTTAGAAAAATTGTAGCAGTTATGTGGACGTAAAATTTATGGAAACCAGTTCAAGTAGAATTTTTAGATAGTTATAAAGAAGTATTTCACATGTGCTTGAATTTTTTGATTTGATATACAGTCTTTTGATAAATTTTTCAATCAACTATTAAATGAAAATTACCTCTTGTTTTACAAACGGGTTCTTTAGGTCTACTTTCCTTCTTACTCTCGAATGTTGATGGACTTGATTCATTAATTGATTTCTTGGCTTTGTTACTACGATTATCTGAACAAACTGGCTGTTTTGTTTCCACACATTTTGTATCACTCTTAACTTGCTTCGGTGAATCTTTGGGTTTTGAACATAAATTACAATTGGGTTCTTTTGGTCTAGAATCTTGCCTTATCTGACAATCTGCTGAATTTGATTTAGGTTTCTTTGATTCATCATCTGGACAAACTGGCTTTTTTGTTTTAACGCATTTTGTTTCACCTTCAACTTTCTTCGGTTCATCTTTTGGTTTTGGACATAAATTACAAATGGGTTCTTTAGGTCTAGTATCTTGCTTGCTCTTACAATCTGCTGAGGTCGATTCAGCTTTTTTCGGCATATTATCTTGACAAACTGGATTTTTTGTAAACGTATCACTCTCAACTTGTTTAGGTTCATCCTTTGGCTTTGGGCATAGATTAGATTTGAGCTTTTCGGGTCCAGAATCTTCACTCTTTTTGCAATCTGCTGAATTCAATTTAGGCTTCTTTGGTTTATCATCTGGACAAACTGGCTTTTTTGTTTTTGAGCATTTTGTTTCACTTTCAACTTTCTTCGGTTCATCTTTTGGTTTTGGGCATAAATTACAAATAGGTTCTTTAGGTCTAGTATCTTGTTTGTTATCACAATCCGAGAGGGGTTGTTTGGATTTATCATCTTGATTAACTGACTTTTTGGTTTCCACACATTTGGTATTATCTGTCTCTCGCTTGAGTTTTTTCGTTGAACATGATTCTTCAGGTTTTTTATTCTTGGCAGATGACTAAAAAATAATATTTGAATGAGAGAATGTGAATAATTTAATCTTATCAAATAAAACATCTTTTGCTATCTTTGCTAAAAATCGAATTACTGTGAATTAGTAAGTGAACATGATGAATTTATGGAAGGAAGATAGAGTCCATTTTCAATTTACTTAATAATGGATTTCGTTCAATGTTATGATAAAATAATGGCAGCCTTACCTTACGAGTACAAGACAGTTTTTTATCGACAGTTTTTGTAACCTTATTTTCATTTTTCTTCATGCAATCTGTAGTTTCTTCAGTTGTCATTTTATTCCCTCTATTGAACAGTTTACATTTTGATGTTTCTGATTGCTGCTGATCATTTTGCTCACAAGGTCTTTCAACTATTTTTGCTTTTTTTTCGCATTTATTTTTTTGTGGTTCTGAATCCGCTTTCTTCTGATTTGCGTCTTTGCATTTATTCTCGTCAACTTTGTTTTGACCACACACTTTTTCTAGTTGTTCGTTTTTAGTGTCGATTTTAGAGGATTCTATTTTATTCCCACATGTTATCACATTATCACATACTTTAGGAACTTCAGGTTCAGAAGTACTGATGTTATTAGTATTACAATAACTAGTTTGAGTTAAATAACAGCAGTTAGTATTCTCTGATGCTTCAATTTCAGTGAAATTCCAAGGGTATTTGTTCTTAAAACATTTTTCTGTTATTTTTGTATTGTTATTCTGGCTTGTCGAATAGTCTGAAAGTTCAAATTGACAAATATTATGATATTTATATTCTATAATTGAGTTATTTGAGTATATTCTCTAATAATATAGTTTTACACTTATATGCACTGATTACTAGTGAAGAAGTGTACTAATTTCAAGGGTTTGATTAAGTTTGCCTGTTCTAGTAAATAGAGGGTAACTTATTAGTGTAATGAAGTTCACTGCCTACTTTATCAATTTGAGGGATAATAACCATCAATAGTCTTCACATTTTAGAATTATATAAAATACTGGGTCATATTAAAATTGAATTTTCCATTACAAGAATATGATGTGTTCTACGGGGTTTTTAAAAATCGTAACAAGTTCAATACCTTGTACAATGTAACAGAAAGTCCAAAATGATGATCTGTTGCGGTCGAAACATTCTATTAATGATAAAAATTCTGAAAAATTATTTATTTCGTTCACTTATTGAATCTGATACAGGATAAATCAAAATACTGATACATTATTTACTTGGTTTTTTCAAGCGAATCACCCTGTATTTATTGTAGGTTTCGAAAAGGACTATCAACATTTTTTTATCAAGTATTCCCTATATCTAAAATATTTCTTGAGATGTTTTGATTCTTCTGTGCGAAACAATGATTATGAACGTACATTTAAATCAATTAGTTGTGAGTTGGCTATGATTTATTTGTCAAAAACTGGTATTTGACAAAGATATGACATAGCATTTTTTGTTTTTCGATTGAGCGGTTTGGTGCATTTTGTGGAGTTTTGAGGATATGGAACTAGGGCGAAAATGAATTTCAATAGTGATGAAATGATTGATATGCTTTGGATATTCGAAGAGTGCAATAAAAATGCGTTACTTTCAGCAAGAGACTACTATGAACGTTTTCCTGAAAGGTGACAACCTTCTAAAGCAAGCTTTGGCCATTTCGAACACATATTGTGTATTATAGTTATTATTAACACGTTCACATTAACATTTATTTGTAAGAAAATTTTTTACATAGCTTTAACAACAGAACTTATTATATATCTCATTTCTTCCATTCGATCAGTAGTCGGTTGGTCGGACAGCGTTGCCAGTTTTCATGAGTTTTGAATTAATTCTGGCGTGAACATACTCCCCGCGTTGAAAGCATAAGGATGGCTTTCAAAGGTCAACTGGAAGGGGGCAGATTTTTTGAAAGCTTCTTTTGATGATTTCTCCAGAGGGAGTTCTTATAGAAGCGACCCTAGCGATACCGTCAGGGCCTCTATGGAGCTTGCTGATTCTACCTAATAACCACTGAGTGGGCATAGTGTTCTCGCCTTTCACTAAAACGAGAGAATCTTCTACTAGATGGCCTTGGTTGGACTTCCATTTGGTGCGTCTTTGGAGCTCCGCAATGTACTCAGATTTCCATCTGTTCCAGAAGTGCTGTGCTAATTGTTGTACGAGCTGAAATCTGGAAAGTCGATTCATTTTTATGTCGGTGACATCTTGATCAGGTGCTGCAATTATTGGTCTTCCAATCAAGAAGTGAGCTGGGGTAAGAGGTCCAAAATCGTTGGGATCAGAGCTCAGTGGGCATAAAGGACGCGAATTCAAAATCGCCTCGATTTGTGCGAGAACTGTGGCAAATTCTTCAAATGATAAATGAACTTGGGTCAAAACGCGCCTTAAATGATGCTTTACGCTTTTGACAGCTGCTTCCCACAAACCTCCGAAATGAGGAGAGTAGGGTGGTATAAACCTCCACTCTATATTCTGAGAGCTACATTTCTCGATTATAGTGTTGCTGCCATGTTTTAGAAAATCCTTTAGCTCTCGCTGTGCCCCGACGAAGCTTGTTCCATTGTCGGACAATATTTTTGATGGTTTGCCTCGTCTAGAGACAAAACGATATAGCGCTTGAATAAATGATTCTGAAGAAAGGCTAGAAATCAATTCCAAATGGACTGCTTTAGTTGATAAACAAATAAATACGCCAATATAACATTTACTTAAACGACAACCTCTACCTTTCTTATCGTTAATCATAAATGGCCCCGCGTAATCAACTCCCACTATTGAAAATGCACTAGAAGGATTAGTTCTATCGCGCGGTAAGTTGGCCATAATTGGCTGTATGGTTTTAGCATTGAATTTGAAGCATTTCACACAATTCTTAACAGTCTTTCGTGCAAGATTTCTACCGGATATAACCCAGTAATTTTCTCTTATAGTGCTTAAGAGCAGCTGAGGGCCGCCATGCAATAGGCGTTCATGTTCTTGTAAAAATAGTAGCTTTGAAAAATGATGCTTTGAATTGATCAAAATTGGATGCCTTTTGTCAAAAGAGTAATTTGAATGTTTTAGTCGCCCTCCTACGCGTAGCAAACCATCGGGTTCTAGAAAGGGACTAAGACTTAATAGATTACTATGGGAGCTCAAAGGCTTGTTATTTTTCAATGTTTCAATTTCGGTAGAATACGATTGAGATTGACAAATTCGAATGAGACATTTTAGAGAATCACTTAACTCCTGTACTGTAAGAGAACCGCCTCTTCTGCGATTTCTCTGAAGACAATTATCCTTAAATCGTAAAATGTATGCCATTGTTCGTTGCATTCTTGAGAAATTTGAGAAACGTTCAAAGGGAAAACTCAGAGTAGGGGGCGCAACATTGGTCAGAAGACTGGATTTAAGTTCAGGTAAATCATGAACCACCTCCAGCTTGTCATTGGGCCAAAAACTTGGGTCCTTAGCTAGCCAAGTAGGGCCGCGCCACCACAAATCAGAGTTTAAAATTTGACTAGGATATATTCCCCTTGAAGCAATATCTGCTGGATTATCGTGGGTGGGGATGTGCCTCCAATCGGCGTGTTTAGTGAGAGACTGAATTTCTGCCACTCTATGGGCCGTGAATGTTTTTAGCAGATTCGGGCTTGTGCGTACCCAAGCTAGAGTTATAGTTGAGTCCGACCAAAGTGTGAAAGATTTGAATTGAATTTTCAAAGCAGTTTTAGCTTTATCTGTTAGGCGGGCTAGAAGCAATGCTGCGCATAATTCCAACCGCGGGATTGGTATTGTTTTTATAGGTGCCACCTTTGCCTTGGCGCATAACAGGGATACATGAACCTTTTGATCGGAATCAATACTTCTCAAATAAACACAGGCTCCGTAAGCCTTTTCCGAAGCGTCAGCGAAACCATGCAGTTGTAATTCAACAGCATTCTTGCAAATAGCTTGTCTGTTTAACTCAAGATCGTTCAAAATAAGAAGCTCCTTCTCCAACCTTACCCAATTTTCAGATATAGCTTTTGGAATAGCGTCATCCCAGGCTAATTTATTTTCCCATAATTTTTGCATTATCATTTTTGCGATAATAGTACATGGGCTTAGTAAACCAAGGATGTCGAATATTTTTGATATAGTAGATAAAATTGTGCGTTTTGTGACCTTTGTACCTATAGGATTGGTATGAATTTTATATTGAAGCTTATCGTTATTGCAAACCCATATCAAGCCTAATGTTTTTGTTTTGCCATCATGCGCAAATTCTAGTATATCGGATTTTAAATCATTTGAACTTATATTTTTGAGCGCGTTGGTGTCGTTAGAGCACCATTTTCGGAGTGCGAAACATCCCGATTTAAGAGTGTCACTTATCGCTTTACATATGTATTGCGCATGCTCAAGTGTAGGTGCACCTGTTAACAGGTCATCTACATAAAAGTCGTGCTTAATGATTTCGGCTATTTCCGGGTTCATTTCTTGAATATCCTCAGCGAGTTTAGCTAAACAGCGTATTGCAAGATAACTGGCAGAGGCTTGCCCGTATGTAACGGTATTTAGCTGGTAGACTTCCAGGTTATCACTCGGATTTTCGCGCCATACAATTTTTTGCAAATGCCTTTGCTCGGGCGTTATTGAAATTTGCCGGTACATTTTAACTATGTCTGCCGAAACTACATAGTTATATTTCCTAAACCTTAAGACTATTGATAGTAAATCGTCTTGTAAAACGGGTCCAATGACTTGAATATTGTTGAAGGATAGACCGTTGCTAGAGGGCGCTGATGCATCGAAAACTACCCGTAGTTTTGTGGTCAAACTCTCTTCTCTCAAAACTCCGTGATGCGGCATGAAATATTCGAAGCTTGAATCATTGCCGTTACAAATTGTCATATGACCTAGCTCTTTATACTCGTTCATAAATTGTATATATCTGCTGTGCAGCATTGGATCTCTCCTGAATTTTCGTTCTAATGCATAGAAACGTTTTTCGGCTTGAGCTTTCGACTCACCTAAACTAGAAGGTTGTTGCTTCAAAGGTATAGTGACTGTAAAACGTCCGTTCGCGTCTCTGGTAGTAGTTTTGATGAAATTGTCCTCGCCAAATTGTTCATCTGGAGAAAGTTGTCGCGTGCTAGATATTTCCTCGATTTCCCAAAATTTGGCTATTGAATTTAATAATTCCTGGTTTATACTTAAATTACAAGAAGCCTTTTCAACGTTGTTAGTACTTATTTGCCCAGATACAACCCAACCTAGCACTGTATCAATTAATAGCGGCATATTTTTTCCTAACGAAATTTTGTTATTGCTTAAAATTGTCCAAAATAGGTCCGCGCCAATGAGCATGTCTACTGGTCCGGGAATATTGAATTGTGGATCAGCTAGCTTTAGATCACCTGGAATCGCCCAAGATTGCGTGTTGATTCGACAACACGGCATCACACTTGTAATCTCTTTTAGAATATAACAATTGCCATGCGCTTTAAAATTGGTATGTATAGATTTAAATGAAACCTTACACCTTTTACTGACCTTTGAAATATTGTTTGAAATTCCGAAAATTGAAAGATCTGTTTTATGTGTCGCAATATTCAAACGCTTTTGCAAATCCTCCGTTATGAAGGAAGTTTGAGAACCACAATCTAATAACGCTCTTGCTTTGTGAAAATTATTGAAATTGTCTGAAATGAGTAAACAGGCGGTAGATAATAGCACCTGCCCCGCCGCTGGTACCACTACGCCACTGCTTAGTGCTGCGGAACTTGAGCTCGCGTTGTCCGCTATCTCGAGTTTTTCATGCAAAATTGTATTGTGCCAAGCTTTACACACTTTGCAAGGCCCTAATTTACACTGTTTGACAGAGTGACCCGAACGCAAACAGTTATGGCAAAGATTTGATTTTTTGACAAAATCTTTTTTTTTGTGTTATTGTTAATCCGAGAAACTCTGCACAACGATATATTGAATGCTCTTTCTTGCAATAGGAGCATGTATATGTACTTGAGGTCAATGACCTTACTCTACTTTGTTTATTGAATTTATTTTCCTCATTACTAAATTTTGAATCTGATTTATTTAAACTGAGACTGTTCTTTGATTCTAACATATTAAGAAAATTGGAACGTTTTTGTAAAAATTGTAGGAATTTATCTAACTTTGGCAATTCTTCCTGATCTCTATTTTCCCTTTCCCATTCAAGGTTTGAGCTAGTATCTAATTTATTAGTAATCCAAAAAATTAGTAGAGGATCCCAATTAGTTATATTTTGCCCCAATTGTTCAATAGATCCCAAATGTTTGTGAATATCGTCAGCTAAATTTTGTAGTTTTTCAGCTGTCGGTTTTTGTATATTTTCTAATGAAAAAATAGCTCTAATATGTTCATATATTAATTTTTTAGTATTGTCAAATCTTTTTGAAATTGTGGCCCATGCCACTTCATAATTGTCGGCCGTATATTTGATTTTGGAAATGGACGCCGCTGCTGTTCCTCCTAGTGCACTTCGCAAGTAATAAAATTTTTGAATATTATCTAATTTTTTACTATCATGAATAAGGCATTTATATGTGTCCCTGAATTCTAACCAATCTTCAAAGTTTCCACTGAATTTAGGAAGTGATATATCCGGAAGCTTTATACCCTCGTTTTTACAACAAGCTTTGTCTGAAATCACGCTAAGATTTGTATCATTATCGTGATTATTGTAGCTTTGTAAAATGTTTTTAGCAACAGCGATTGCATCATAATATGAATTTTCAAATCTCTCTCGTTCGATTAATTGCTCATCTAAATTTATATCATCCTGTAACTCTATTTCTAATTGATATGATTTGAATTCGTCAAGATAATTTTCGGCATCACGTAACCTATCTTTTAATTTTGTAACTTCTGTTTGGCTTAAATTAGATATAGTTGCAAATTCATTTACCGCTTTTGTGAAAATAGTTAACTGAGCTTTAATTACACCTCTTTTCTTTATTAGTTTGCCAAGTTCTGCCATTTTATATTGTCAAATTGTTCAAGCACAAACAGAGAAGCTTTGAAATCGCAAATGGAAAGAAAAATTCGGAAATAAATAATTTGGAACAAACTCACTCTGATTTCGGTCGAACTGCCTGATTCTTGCAATTGAACTAGTCGGCCAGTTGAGTTGATGTCTGGTCGCCGTGATATTGTATCGACTACTTGTTTGGTCGATCACTTTGCACTCGTTGATAGTTGCTTGCAGCACGTGGTAAATTGTTTTTGGGTTATAGTTGTTAATAATATATTGTTTATTGCGAATTTTCACTGGTTTTGTTTATAATCCGCTCGTAAGGACCATTTTTTGTATTATAGTTATTATTAACACGTTCACATTAACATTTATTTGTAAGAAAATTTTTTACATAGCTTTAACAACAGAACTTATTATATATCTCATTTCTTCCATTCGATCAGTAGTCGGTTGGTCGGACAGCGTTGCCAGTTTTCATGAGTTTTGAATTAATTCTGGCGTGAACATATTGTGATAATCAAGAGGTGTACGTATACTGTAGTGAATAGGATAGTTTTTTTGCTTCGTTACTGTAATTCGTTTGTGATATATTCATTTTTTCTCAATATTCACAATTCAACCTTTACATTACCAAACAGCAATGCCAGTTTTTGACAAATAAATCATAGCAACACATAATTAATTGTTAAATGATTAGTTATAGATACATAATCATTGTTTTACACAGAAAAATCAAAATATCTCAAGAACTAATAATGTTAGATATAGGAATTACTTGATACTAAAAGAAGTATGTTGGTAGTACTTTTCGAAGCTCACATAAAATACAGGGTGATTCATTCACAAAAAACGAGATAATAATATATTAGTATTCTCATTTCAGATTTAATGAATACAGAATTTTCTCTATCTATCGAATGCTTTGGTTGCTAGTGATCTTTATTCTTGATTTGCTCTCATATCGTACAGTTTTTGACAAATAAATCATAGCCAACACATAATTAATTGTTAAATGATTAGATACACTAAGATGTACTTGAAGGATGACAAAAAGGAAACTGCATAGTACTGTTTTCTTTTTATATTATAGCATCATTAATAATAATTGGAGGTAACGATATTGTACGATAAAAGAACATATAGTGAGTGATACTGAGTTTGGTATAAAGCACATTTATTCCCGAAGAGTTGAAAATTTTGCTTATCAGATATTACATTTTATTTCATAAGCTGATAATTACATTAAGGTAATTTATTTTGGATTATTGCCTTGATTAAGTCCGAACAAATTCATATATAATCAAATGAATCATTGACAAATATTACAAAGGAAATTTACTCACTTTTTAGATAATGTCCAACATATTGATAATATGAATTCAGTTCCGACCTAATATTGGCATTGACATTTAGGTAACAAAATTATTCCTGGTCAATGGGCCCTGTTCCAGTGCCAATAAACATTACCAATAGTTTGTAGTCTATAAAAAAATGAACGGTCAAAAATTGTCAAACTAATTTTAGGAAGTACATACCGTTATTGTTTGGCATTATGTCTGCAAAAATATTTCTGGAGACTTTTGGAGTAATATAGAAAATATTGAAAAATCCAAGAAGAAACAGTTTGACATTTGTAACAAAAAAAATTGAATATCGTTACCGTTGTTTCATAACAAGCTCACATTGTGGGCTTGCAACATTATACTGTTTCATGGGCACCTTTTTCTTGCGATGTGGTCCATTACCTGTAGCACAAGTCGTACATTTCTCACACCAGTCCTTCATATTTCACGGACTGTCGTGTAATTTCTTCAGTATCTCGGCTTCATAGTCGAAATATCGTCCTTCATTGTGGAAATCTTGTCGTCAATATTGTACGAAATATCATTCTTCAGAGCTGAAATATCGTCCTTCATAGTTGTAATCTTGTCGTCAATATTGGGCGAAATATCATTTTTCAGAGTTGATATATCTTCCTTCATGTTCGATATATTGACAGAAATATAATTTTTCAAAGTCGAAATTGATGGGATCAAGTTGAAGGACTCGTTTTTGAATAGATATGTTTCTGGATCCAATCCGTCACTTATCAGTGCCACTTTGAGTTTTTCTATCAATTCACTCTTTTTACCGTACGTTTCCAATTCACAATGCTCTAGTTAGGCTTTCAGATCCGTCACTTTTAGCTCATTTATTCTCTTGGCCATGTTTATGTCACTATTTATTCCCAGTACCTTACACCTGACACCAATGTACGTATTTATTTACTCTCTTTATTTTCGTGAGATGAACTAATAAACTCACGTTCTTAATTTATTTACACACTATACAATACACTACAATTCAATTTTAGTGAACGATCAAATCAAATATAGAAATGTATAAGGTATTTTTTTAAACAATTTGTTTTCGAGTATTTTAAATGGAATAAATACCTACAACATAATCTTTTATGAAAGTATGAACTTAACTACATCTTCACTGTCACTTTGTATTTTCAGACAAAAATCGAATTGGGGCATAATTTTCGAGAAATAAATTAAATTGATTGAAAACTCCAACTTTATGTATGTGCTATTGTAAATGATAAAAATAACGAGCAACTTTAAAAAGTTTCAAATTGAAGATTGGCTTCGACCAGTTTTCGATCACAAAATATTCCGACATAATTTTTTTATGGGTTCTGTAGTGGTGATGGGAGAGCTGTTGTTAGAGATTATCCCAGAAGAATTAGCAGGTTCTTACTTTTTTGATCGTCCTTTAAGACGACATATCTATTTGAACTTTCTACAAAATATTTTGTTGGATTTGCTTCGCGAACGCGTACCTACCTTATTATACTAGGGATGTATTTTTAGCGCGATTGACGTGGACGTGGACGTGAAGGTACTATTTCATGGCTTTTCAGATCCCCTGATTTTGATTTTGTTAATTACCATATTTGGGCACAATTAAAGCAACTAGTTTGCGCAGAGAATATCAAGAGCCGACGACAACTAATTGATAGAATTATACTTTTTTCTAATACTATGCTGGTTTCCTTTTCTAGAATCTACATTATTCCTATTATGTTACAATGATTGTATATTTTTCAGTTCTTATGCGTCTTAACTACATTATTTTAGTTATTGTTCTAAGATTGTTGCTCGTTATTAAGTTACTGTTTTTTTGTTTTGTTTGGTATTTATCGTTATTGTGATTCAATACAGTTTATCATTGTAGTTAAAATACTTGAAATTCCTAATATTTGTTTGAATTGAATTAAATGTTTGATAAGATTTAATCGTTCACTAAAAATTGAATAAACATGTGACAACTTTGTCGCATTTGTCGTTTTCATTGGTTATTTAAGTAGTTTGGAAATCACTTATTGCATTAGAAATATATTATACATGGGGCAATATCGGTAAGGTAATGTGTGTGTGGTGTAGTGTATAAAAAAATCAAAAATCACATGAGATGTGTAAATGATACAGCCAATTTAAATTTATGGTCAATTTCACAAATCACTCTATATATTGATTAAAAAGAGGAATTGACACATTCTAGTAGCCTCACCATATCCTACCTGCGACTGATTAGTTATAATCTGGTAAATTAAAATATACACAACTTGCTGAAAGTCCGTATTCTAGATAAAACTTAAAAGTATCGATTTAAGGGTACTACAAACTGCCTTTATATAAATTAACAAATACATAATAAAACCGTTTTATGTGAGCCTTACTGTATATAAAAATAAAATACTGGTGTCCTTTCTTTTCTCTTTATCAAGTCGTAAACAAATTCTTCTATGAATTTAACGCTAATCGTTTCAAATACTAAATTTACGCAAGTGAATTAAATTCATAAGGGAGGTTTATTATTCACGAATGATTTATTCCATTCCACAATAAAACAGCCAAGTTCAAAGAGAGATTTCTACAGTTTTCTAATAACAATATAAACAAAAAAATTCACACACAAAAACAAATAAAAATTTATCACTCTTTCCTCTTATGACAATAAATAGAATAATCGGTCAGACCTTTTTTGCTAAATGAGTATATTCTGGCTTCCGTCGAATACACTCTTCTAGCTCCACTTCTAAATTTTCGTGACATTTTTTTGTTCAATCCTAGTCGGTTCCAAGGATACTTCTGTTTCAATTGTACCGTAACTACTGGTTTAATCATTTTGATACGACTTTCATCATTCTTTTGATCTGCAATTCAAGTAAAATGTTAGTTGAAAACAGCTATAAAAAGAGGAACATAAATGATGTTTCTTTATAAATAGATCTTATTGATTGACAAAACTTTGAAAATTTGTTAATAATATATTCAAATAACGTTTTCTACTATCCCTACTTCAGGAACGATATTATTCACTACGTAGTTGAAATCGAATAATTAATGGAAAATGAATCGATTGAATTATAATAAATTTAAACCACATGACGTCAACAGAACTTTTTTTCCAATATCCTCTGAACTCTGATTTGGCTGAATTTTTTAATTATTCTGTTCACCATCATTTATATAATATCTCTCAAAAATGTGAGTATATCGAATAACTAATGAAACACATACTAAAGGTAAACTAAATTTAGTTTCTGAAAACGATAAGTTCGTTATGTCACTCAGTCTCAAGAATTTTCTAATTTTTATAAATTAAAGTATGCTTTTTTTTAATATTTCATAGTTTGTTGATATTGTTCCATTTTTTATCATATTGATCAATTTCCAATCTATTTTCTAAATACTGGGGTGTTTGTCCTATGCAAACAATGTCACAATCATTACAAAATACTTAATGTATAATATGACTTCTTTTGCTGTTGGGTGTTTTAGATTCTAGTTTAGTGAAATATTTCAATAAAGCATTATGTCCTTCATGACTCATATGTTGGAGGAAAGGGTTTCAAGATTAGTTTCTCGATTTATTATAATATTTGTATATCCTTTTCTTAAATATGTTATTTATCATTTTTCAGGATAACTATTTTCTTCTAATGCAATTTTTTACGTTTTGAATAGCTGAATTTGTATGAGTTTATGTGAAGATTCAATAAACGCAAATGAAAAATTCATACATAAAACCAAAGTTTTATCATATAAAAATACATTGCAGACTTTTTTATTAAATAACACCACCATTGACATCGTTACATATTACCGCCTTATCTAAAAAAAAAATTAAGTTCCTCCTGCTTTGAGCTGAGATCAGTCTCCAAAGAACTTATCCATCTCCTTAACAGTCTATTATGCTCTTATTGAGTTACATCTCCGATATGCCCTTCCCTTCTGGGATACGTGTGGTGCAACTCAATTTGAGCGAATCTTCAAACTACAAAATAGAGCTGTTAGATATTTACTCGGACTAAACAGCAGGGTTCACAGCCATGACTTCTTTGAAAGATTATAAATTCTGACAATTTTGTGATAATAAAGCATTTCCCTCTAGTATTATAGATGCTGTTTGAATGACTTGAATTTGAAAAAAAACTTCTTTGGCTTTCAACAAAAAGCCTTTTTTACGTACTCATTGACGTGGCCATTACTATGTACAGACATTGCTATAATGTAGAAAATCTGATACACAAATGAAAAACAAATCCATATTTCAAGTAAAATACCTTTTCATAATTTAGATCATTATTATAATCCATATTCAATAATTCATACAAGTAATAAAGGCCTCAGAGGCTCATGATTGTTTACACTATTTTGTTCTAAGACTTTTTTTCTTATTAATTGATAAAAAAGAGTAAAATATATTATTACACCAAGTTACTCACAATTATCCACTATCATGAGTGCTGGAGCTGAGTGAGACTTTCTTGATAGAAATGAAGATCCAAGATTCCTTTTTGGCGGACCTTTAAATTTTCTAAGAAGAGTTTCCAATAGACCGCGACAATTATCTAAGAGGCTTAAGGGTAACCTTTTTTCGAAAGTCAAGTTTTCAACACTCTTCTTATTTACTGCTGGAGCAGTGTTTAAAGTGGGTGTAGACTGATCTTAAAAAAGAAGAATAATGATGTTAACAAAAAATGAGTGAACGTATGACTATAGTTACACTTGTCAACAAATTGTTGCAAATCGAAAAATGTATTATGGGGAAAATTTTGTCTTCCTCATCATAGTAAACTTGTAACATTTCCTCTACAAAGTCAAAATATACTAAGAGATTTATAATTTCCTATCGAATGCTGAATCTCAAATTATTCTCTCAACATATGAAACACTTTACTTTTTACTTTTCTCGCTAAGACAAAACAACTTCCTTAGAAATTTCAAATTCTAAACTTGTAGAACAAAGTTTCTGTACATAATATTGATTGTCATCTCAACTATTCCATTAACAAAAAAAACAGCAATATTTTCTCCAGTTAGTTTATAAACCCTTATAAGTCAGTAGCAAGTTCTATGTATTGTACCTGATGTATAATGAGTTTCTCTAAAGCTGTTATCATACACTTCTGGCAATGAAGACATTTATTTTATGATGGAAACAGCTTTTAAACTTGATAGTGTTTACAGCTGTTCTATTAATCCCTGTCGGATGGATGTCGGTGCCAGAAATCTTCATCTTCCATTTCATATGCTCTCAGGTATAGTGCTCCGGAGTTTCGTAATGTTGCACACTTCGAGAGAATGTGGTCGTTCTGCGTGCAACAAGAACGCACGCCGCATTATCTAGAGACTAGAGGTTTTTGTTGAGGTTACAGTGCCCCGATAGGACTCCTGTTAGTATTCGTAGATTGTTTTTACTTAGGTTCATACATTCAGCAGATCTTCTCTGGGTATAGTTTCCCAGAGAAGTTTACCTGTCTCAAACCCTGCAGGTTGTCCCAATAAATGGTTTTGCTGCTATTTACCTTTTTTTATAGTGTTTTTTCCATTGTTTTGTAGCTGATACCACAGAGATTATTAGCTATTTCATTTCCCTTCACTTTAATGGCTGCTGGGCTATCAAATTGACATATTTTTCAATGGCATCTCTATTCATTTCTTGTATATTGTTATGATTCAACTTATTTTCACAACTAAGTATTGAAGTAAATTTTTTTCTCGAAGCTAAGCTTTTTCGATGCATCATTCTGAGGCATGTCCCAGTTTTGGTCATTATTCAGGGACAGTTTCCAGTACTATGTGAAGAGGTGGGAGATTTAGAATCACTCTCTCTGCTCTTGCCAGTCATTCTTTAATCTTTCAGCAACATTTTTTTGTGTTTTTCATAAATTTTTTACTATCGAATCTGTTGCCCTCCATTTCACTTTACATTACCTGTTGCGTGATCAGTGTTGCTATAAGTGACTGCATATTTGGAGCATACTCAGTATAGCTCAGGAGTTCCTTGTTCTGCTGTTCCTTTTTTGTAGTTCTTTTTGTATTTGTTTGTTCGCGGTGTCTCCTTCTTCAGAGGTTTTTTTCTTCTCGAAGATGATCGTTTTATTGGATGTATTTTTATTGTGATGAATAAATCGGTATATCCAAACTAACCGAATATGGAAAATCAGTGCTTAGTCAATGGACAGATCCTGTCGCAAAGAGAGATCAATGTGAACATTGGAAACCGACATTATTTATGGGAAACTCTCTGCATTTCTTACTCTAACAAAATATAAGGTCGTCATTCTCATTCTTACAAGCTACAGAATTTTGACCATCAAATATTTGGGAGGTATAGAAATTTGAAGGAATTAGGAAATATTGAGGCCATATAGAAAAAATTCAATTTCAACGATTTTTCGACTGAAGCTTATAGCTTCTTTAAGTTTATTTGGGAATTAAAACAAATAATCACGATTGTTTTCACGAAGAACGATTGAAATTGAAAATAACCCTGTGTGCACATAAATCGGCCTACTTGAAACTTTTGACTTTAACTAAATTTTTTTTTTCAAATTATTCGGATTATGGATTGGCCAGCGTACAGTCTTGTTAATGTGCTAATAATATAAAAGTCAAAGGTTTACAGTGGGTCGACTTTTATCCACGTAAGTAAATACAGTCAAATAATAACATTTGAATACGAAAAATAACTTAAATTAGTGAAGATTATAATCTTACTCTTGCTTATATGCTTTGGAATTATTTTATTATTGACAATCGACTTAGGCTTAACACTATCCTTTGTTTTAGCTGTTTTCAATGGAAACTGAGTTGGTATATTATTGGAATGCGAAAACTGCTTTCCTATGAGTTCATTTGGCTTTAGTATCTCAATATTTTTTTGAGAACTGTCGTCCTGAAATGGTAACCGTACTTCGGCTTCTTTCAATTGTTCAAGCTTCTCTAATCTTTTGAGATTTTCCATACCAGCTTTGCTAATAGGTGCTGAAACGAAAATATTTTTCAAAAACTGTGGAAATATAAAAAAATTCAATGAAATATAATTACAAAAAATGAAAGGGTACCAAAGTAAGATTAGAAAGGATAGTGATATTGTATTGTCGAATAAATGGGACTGAAGTCTAGCAAAATAACTATAGCTTCCAATCTTTTTCTGATTGTAGAATCTAAAAGCCATTAGTCTGAGTTTAATAATGAGTGTTCTATCTTGTATTGATCCAGTGTTCTCTTCCATGGCCCTAATAACAACTTCCAATCGCTTTTTCATGGATCGAATAAGCTTCTATACTCGATCTTGTTCGATACTATCTTATTCGTTCGTGGGCGCCGTTTTGAGTTCATCCTATAAGTGCTCGATTGCATTTAAGTTTGGGCTACTTGTTGGCCAATCCATAGCCGCAATTTCGTCATTCTGTTAATACTGCCGTACTGAACCTGCAGTGTGTGCACGGGCATTCTCCTTCATTAGAATCAAGTTTTCACTGATCAAACTGGTGAAGAGAACGATATGATCGCCATCAGTCCCCTCACTCCACCACCGTTTTCAATAAAACTGGATTTTTGCCTCCATTGAATTCTCGCCAAAACCCTCCAAGAGCTTTCTCTAAAAGCCACGTTTTCTTTTATGCAACACGCGCTAATCTTTCTCTTCTGTATACTCGTTGACTTATATTGCTACCATGCAGACACACTCTGGTTTTCTCTGAGAAGTGAACGGAGCCCCATTGTTCATCAGTTCAATTAACGTGCTTCTCTGACAAATCGAGACAGGCAGCATGGTGGGCCAGAGTTACTTTGAGGCCAGTAGCTGGACTTTTTGACTCAATATTAGCTGTCTTAAGTCTTCATCTGACTCTCCACCTACTCACAGTCTCTCTTCGCGTTTCACTGAGCTCGTGTTGAGCTTGAACTCCAGTAATGGCCCCATATCGATATCTCGACGAGTTACCAGTCTCTTGGTATCGACGGTTAAGTCTGGTAACGAAGACTGACTCATGTTCAGCGCACTGGTCACTTCTCGCTAACTCTGGCCTTGTCCCAAAATAATAACCGCTTGAGCAGTTTTATCACTTGTGTCCATTTTCAGGTAAAATTCTTGTTTGTTGACGAACGGACATGTGTATCAGTTGACAATAGATGGCTAACTAATAGTGGTGGGTCAGGTAGGTAACCTTTTATATGAGTCAGTTATCCCTAATTAACATTATTGTAAACAAGCATTAAAAGAGTAGTTACCTATCATAACAGATTGTTGAACTGTGATAGCAAAAAACGTTATATTTTATATCATTTTGAAGCCGATGCTATTAGTTTCAAGATTTTACACAGAAAAATACAATTTCGTGTTGAGTTGTTTGCCAGTGATTTGCAATTGAAGAGGTATAGACTGAGTCGAGTTTTTTTTTTATAGTTTACTTATATTACTTCGAATCGCTTGATTGAAGTATTTGAAGTTTTGGCGTAATAGTAGTAAGCAATAGGTTTAGTATTCTCTAGTTCTATCAAATCTCACATTTTCTCTATTTGTTTTAATATAATATTTTGCACAGCTTCCTGTTATGTGAAATAATAGATATAATCCAGATTGTACTACGATTTATCATTTAGTAATTTATAAAGTGTTTTTGTAATTCTTTTTGCTCCTACGTTGGTAGAACTGCCTTCTGCATTCATATTAATCCTGTTTTCTCTTTTCTCTTTAGTTGGTTGTGGTCCATTTTGTCAATTCACCTATTCTACTTTATTTTAATAATGAAACACAATACCGTCTTCGACTTTTCCTATTAAATAAAAGAGGCCAATAATATTGTATGATATAATATGTGAAGTATAGTTTATCCAAAAATGGTTGAGAAGAAATAGAATTTCATCACCCTGGACATGAATAAACGGTTTTAGTCAACTCAACATCGCTTATATGGTCTCAAATAATTTGCCAGAATTTCTGTTTCAAGAAGTCGTAATTCTTCATATACGTATAAGATTACGGATTATCTCACAAGAGATTCAAACTCAGCCAATACAAAGATATTAGTACCTATAGAACATAAACGAATATTCAATTCATTGCTTGGTGATTTATATAAAAATGTTCCAAGTAATGAGCAGTTTTTTATGTTTGTAATTAAAAATGGGTTTTATTATGAGTTGTAATAACATTGTTTTTTCATTACCTAGCGATGTTGGTTTGATTTGCTCAGCTTGTTTTCTTTGTACTGATGTATATGAGCTATGAGATGAAGGCATATCTCTACGACTTTCTGGAATAAAATTATATAATCACACTTACAATGTCGAACTGTGTAACAATGTCGAAAAAATTTCATAGCAAATAATTGACTCTGATTATGTAAAGTAAAATGTGAGAAGTATAATTTATCTGAAAAATTTTGAATCCTCCCACGCGATAACTTCCACTGACTATTAGTAGATTATTTGTTCTAATGAGTGATTTATTTGTGTCTTTTCTCGAAAAGAGTGTAGTTTGTGGGTGAATTTGGGGTAAATAATACATAATCTTCAGTTCAAGAATATAACAAAAATCGGTAAACTTTTCTTGATTTTTAGCTAAACTGTTCAGCAAAGTTATAATTTGAATTATGGAACGTTATCACGAGAAAGCTACTTTTTTGTAATTGACGAAATAAGTAATCTACAAAGTTTTTAATATTACCTTGCAATGTTGGCTTGAGCTGCCCAATCTTGTTTTTGGGGTCTGATTTATAAGAGCTGTGTGAAGAAGGCATAACGGTACTAGTATCTGGAATAAAATTTTCATTTTCAAATAATTCTCAAGATTCTTATATTGCTATTTTTGAGAAAGTACAGTTACTTTAAATACGCTGCATCTGACCTAACGCTTCAATCTAGTTAGATCCATCAATTTTACTTTTTAACGTTGCTAACTTATGAAAATACAGAGTGTTCCGAGAAAAATTTAGTGAGTATATGACGTAAAAACAATGCTATGTGATAAGAAAAATTTTCTTATACGACCCCTCTTTTCTAAGTTATACGCCTTTGAAGTTGCGAAATCAGAGCTTATAAAATTTTAATAAATAAGAAATAAAAAATTCTACGCTACTATCTGAAAGCCAAGAGCAGCTTATGTATACAATCTAAAGAATTTTTATTTTATTTAACTAGATAAAATTTATGGTTTAGCAGATATGCATATTTTTAGATCGTTGTGCAATCAAAGAAACTGTCGTCATAAAAATGTACTTGGTTATAACAAAAAAAAACTATAAAGAAAGTTCTAAGTGGGCACCACACTTCTGGAGGTTATTTCTTTGATCTTGGAAGATAATTCCAAGATTTTGCCTTATAGCGTCACAATGGAAGTTTATTTTATCGATCATTTCGTTCCTTGTATTTACTAGTGTAATTAAATCCATTCAGGGGAACGTACCATGCAAATGGACCTCCCCGACGAATCCACCTAGTAGGAAAAATGTTATTAAAATGATTTTTTACATCATCTAGAAAGTGAGGAGAAGCTCCATCGTGCATGAACCACATGTCTTTGCGAATATTTAGAGCAACATCACATAATATGGGTGGAAAATCATTTTGGAGAAATTCTAAGTATCGCTGACCATTCAGGTTATTATCAAAAAAATATGGACCTACCAAATTATTACCCACTATTTCTGCCCTCACATATTATATTATAGCGTTACTTCCATTGTGACGCTATAATGCAGAATTTTGGAATGTTATCCGTACGTAACCCAACATTTTCAAAGCTCTATTACCTTCCCAAAATTCACAAACCTGGAAAAACCTATTGTTTCAGCAAATTGTACACCTAGTAATAAGGTGGTTAACGAAAGAGTTTGGAACCTACCCATCAAACCTGACAGTTTTTTAATGAAGAATTCGTTTGAGTTCATCTACAAAGTAAGGACTATAGAAATTGAAGATGGGGAAATTTTATCCTCCTTTGATATAAGCTCAGTATGAAACAAAACTATTTCCATTACAACAACGAATTCTACAAGCAAAACGAAGGAATAACAATACGACGGGTAACTGCTTAACCTAACAGTTTATGGCTGCCCCTGGCCTTCAGATAGTATTTTAGAATTATTTATTCCGTTAATCACTCTACATGGACATATGTAATCATCCCTTAAAAATTCATAATGTTTGATGTATAATTTAGAAAAATATACTTAGATATAAGTTCTGTTTTGCAATTTTAAATGCCTACATCTCAGAAATTGGGAGTTGTACTAGAATTCAGATTAATTTGTAGTATAACAATACCTATTTGGAATCGTTCATAATCAAATCTGAATAAGATAGATCCATCAAAAGACTTTTGACTCACTGAACCTCAAGTTTTATGTCTGCCGTTCAACGCTGTTGTTGTTGACTGCAACGAAAACGAAAGAACAAAATGGAGCAACGGATTCAGGATTTATAAGGCGAAAGAAAGTCATTGGCAGATTGTTTATAGCATTTTCAAAATGCTATTTATGATACCTATATAGCATAACCTATGTCTAATAGGACACAATATTTTTTTATTTATTCGATTTATGTTTGATAAAAGTGAATAATACTCCACAGAATATATTTAACATTATTTCATATTCCTTATCCAGTATTCAGGTTTTGATAACAACTTTGCTATCAAGTTATAACATTCTAAGGAAGAGCACCTATTGTCACTGCCTCCCTGTTACAAAAATTTAGTTGGAGGATTGAGCAATTATGGAAATTACAATTCAACAAGAGAATTGTATATTATTTAGACTTTCCCTGTTATCCAAATTTACTAGGAAATAGATCGCAGTATACAGTTTAATTTCTAAGAAATATTTCCAATTCAATGGTTCTGAAGAATGATGAAATGATCCGTTATAATATACCTAACAATATCATTGCAGTAAAAGCTCGAACGCTATACAAAATGTCAAAATCTATTCTATTAACGGATTAAGTCTGAAGAGAAAATTTCTTCTTCGTAGAGATCATGTTTATTTTTCGTCAGTTATTCTTTCATCCTATTATTTATTCAGTATACAATGAATTGATGTGATAATAAATGTTTGCAAATCTTCATCGAGAAGAAATTCAGCTACACTCACAATACATAGATTGAGAATTATTCTTATTTATAAATTTCTAATAATGAAGTCGTGAAATGTCTCCGAAATTCAGAAAATTGTTTAACACCAAAATAAAAATAGTAATAATAGATTATATATAGATATATCAGGAGAGTAGATACTTTCTATATTTTGACAACATTAACACTTTGCTTTCATTTTATTCAAGATCGAGCTCTTCTTTTGCGGTGAACACAATAGGAATTTAGGAAAAAGTAAACTTACCATAAATTGCAAAACCAGCTGTTGCGGATTTAACTGAAAGATCATCTTTACTTGCAGTTTGTCTAGTTAATATAGGATGATGAGATTTCATTCGAACAGCATTTGCTTCTCTAAATTCAGATGGTATTGCAAATTGTTCTTTTTGCTTCTGCGTTATTTCGCGGGGAATAGATTTACTTTGAAAGTATTGAAAACAGCCTGCATCACTTTCTTGATCTATACTTGAATTCAATGAACTTTCCATTCCTAAATCACTTTCATATTTTGTGCTTTTAGAATCGCTCGCAAAAGTTCTTGTTGCAATATATTTATTTTCTTTTTCTGAAAAACACACTAAAATTGTATAGTGTGCATTTAAATGATAGTTTAGCCGTATTTTTGTCTCATACGTTGTTATTTATGATATTTCTTGTATAAAAATGGTATTTAAGATAAAAATTTACTTTATTGTTTTTAAAAATATTTACAATTGAGATTGATATAATTTCTCAACTGTTTAAATGAAACTTCAATTATTTATATAAAAAAGATGTCATTGGGTGCTAAGTGAAATCTGTAAGGTGAATGTCTGAATTTGACTTTCTAGCTAATTAAAAATCAATTTTGAAAAATAGTATTCGCGGGTCAATCCAACTTTTTACAGATCTCAATCAACTGCAAATAATACTAATCGCATTCAAATGACAAAATATTGGATATTACCACTGCCAAAAATACTCATACTCAAATTTGAAAAAGCAAAATTTCAGTTATATCATGAAATATATTATAAAACAGCTGATTAGTGTTTGAAATATGCTAAATTGAATGAATTCAATCTAAACATGTATAAACTGAACAATCAATAGACAAAACAAAGGAGGGAAAGATGAGTTCTTATAACAATCAGGTACTTATTTTCGTATATTGAAAAGCGTAATTGAATTTGTTAAGTACTATAAACAAATACTTACAAGATGAATACAGATTGGTCAAACAGTTGACGACAGAAAAAAACAAACGACAAAGTTCAACAGTTTTCGACAATCATTCCACAGTAACTATGGATATAATGAACCATAGTCCACAGATTACTACACACACAGTAATGAATAAGAACAAAAACAAGAAGATATATTGTCAATAAGAATATAATAAATTACAATTGCGAAGAGATTTATAGAATGATTCTGAAGTTTCCTAATAGAAAAGAAAACATGTGACAAAGTGAGTGGGGAAAATGAACAATCAAAGTAAATTATACCCCGTATTGATGAATGACGAATTATACGACACTTCAAAAGTACTGATTAGCTACTCTTGAGGATAGGCGAAGTAATTTAACTATATATTTAATTCACCATTATCTTTTAATTTTTGTTACCTTTTAGGGAATTCTTTGTAGAGTTTCCTATGCCTAGATAGGAATGAGCATTTTGGTGTTCCGGTGGCTGTTTTCGATCTTTAACCAAAATCGCCATAGGAAATTCATCTAGTTGACTATTTTCATTTCCACGTTGGTTATTGGATGTATTATCTAAAATATTTGTTGTTATAATATACGTTCAATTAGTAATTAACAATACAAAAATTTTCTCAACTTTTGCTCAAACAATTAGAAACGTTCTTTCATTATCAATCTTTCCACATTGGAAAATAAGGGGCATTTCTCCACTGAATAAAGAGAACAGAAACCGTTCTATAAATTACTGATTAAGAAATATTTTGGTTTGATTTTTCCTGCACCGTAGAATCAGTATGTTTAACACTCAGTATTTGCACAGTGACGAAATGTATAAAAAGTTGCCATACGTCAGTGCTAACTATTATATCAATTTATTCTCTGTTATGTTTCAACTTTTATCTAAAGCAAGTATAGTTAATAAATTTATTTGTTCTTAGCTCTCAGTTCTCAAATTGTTATAATTCAGAAAGAGTTCTTCTGTTACTACATTGCTAGACAAAAAAAATAGTCGTTGTATCATAAAGCTGTATAGCACATTTATTGCAGAACTTTATCCAAAAACGAAAAAACTGCAATACATGAGGCTTTCCTGTTACATCAAAAAAACTACATACAAACAAGATGAGTTTGATATGACTTCATAAGTATTCAACGTTGTGTACCAACTATCATAATTTTATATATTATTTATAACACATTTTATTAATAACTTCTTTTCAAAAACCATCATGGCTTGATGCATTGTCCTTGGTAACGAATTTCCATTGTTCTGATTTCTTACTAAAAAATTTCACCCTGTTACTTGCTGACCACTCCCAAATTCTCTGGAAAAAATGATGAACGGTATCGAAGAAAGTGAATTTTTACCGACATTCAGCATCCAAGCCTTTTATAGGAATCTAAAAGCTCAATAACTACCTTGTAGTTTGCCCAAAAATCTTCTCACTATACTTATGAATGAGCTAGCTCTAAGAGTTGTGTGTTGAGCTTCTCTATGAAATTAATCCAGAAACTTTGTAATTCATAACCCAATAAAAATATCCTCCTCCAACTTGGCGTTACTTAACTGAGGAAATAATTGTATTATAGGTATCAATGAAGATTGTAAATTCTTCACACTCTTTATAACATTTTCGACTAAATTTGCTTCAAATGGCAATATTTCGGTGTAACCCACCGTGAAGTCTAAAATTGTGATAAATTTTAAATCACCCCATATCTGCCAGTTGTAGCTATCGTAGTTCTTGTTTTATCTGAAAGGAGGCGCTTATTTTCGAAGATTTTTGTCACTGAATAGGTAACTGGTATAGAAGGTTCTGAATTTTCAACAAGACATACACACAACTCATGAATTATTATTCGATGAGCTTACGAACAAGCTAATCACATGGAAAATATGCCTATGGAATTCTCGCATTAAACCACCGATATCAGTACAGGCAGTTGATGAAATTTATATATGGTAACATGTGGAAAGTGCGACTTTTCTTTTTCTAGAAGATATAATTTTTTGTTTATTTGGCAAATAAATCCTATTCCTTAGAACGAGAACTGGAAATAAGTCTAACAGTTGCTTTGATAAGCTCAAATCATGTTTTAAATCATCTATTTTTTTATAAGCTCGAATAACGTATTAAATCATTTATTTTTTTGAATCCAATGTGATTCGCCAGCACTCGACCCAGGCATGAATGTGAGGTCGGTATATACAATTTTCTGAAACAATATCCTCCAATCCAAATGCTCTGTCGATATGGCGGATTGAAAAATTGAATATTCGATTGCTTTTATTTTTTGGAATCACTTTCAGTCTTCTCTTTCATCCATTGAACCAATGACAACATCAAAATATATAAAACAGCCCTTTTTTCATATTTCACGAAAATGGTCTGGCATGTAACTCCACTATCAATTCGCCACAAAAATAACTTTCGAAACTGCGACGTGTATGACATGCCATTTTAATGAATAAAAATATTTTGCTCGCCACCAAACACCAAATTATTCATTTTGTAACATAAATATGAACTAAATAAGAGAATAAATAATCCACTTCATAGAATAAATCTGCTTATAATTACAAAAATAGGATCTTTAGTGGCATTGAAAAGTGGAACGTATGAATATGAATATTTTTCAAATAATTTGGTATTTGAAAATAATTGTGTAACCTTGGGTTTTTTTTTGAACTCAGGTTTTAAAGTGTGTTTAGCGATAACACATTGAAGCACGTTTAACAGAATACAAAGACGTTCGTAGAATGATCATAATATAATAATTCATCTATAAAGGGTTACATTAAAGTTATTTTGGATCAATAACTTTTGAAATTGTTAAAAAATGTAATATTTCCCCTATATATTCGTTACAAACCTGAATAGCTTCCATATACACAACATTTGTCTTCATTAGAATAACTATCAATAGTTTTAGACTTCCTAAGAAATTCTTTCACCAATAATGAGGCTGTCTCTAATTCTTTCTGACGTCTTTTAGTTTGATTCATGTCAGCTATGATTTTGAAAACCTCATTTTCTGATCGAACTCCCAACTTCTCAACTTGCATAAAATATAACTCCAATTCTTTTTTAAGTTGGACGAAAGCTAAAATACAACAGTTTAATCAGTTCATAATATTATAATTTAAATGGTTTTGAAGTATTCAATCAAATATGATTTGTTGTTATAATTTTGAGACTAAAGGATGAAATAGTTAATAAAATTTTTATATTCTGATTTGCTTGCGTCATTCCTTTTAACTGAATATAGGAAAAATATTCACCAAAAGTAATTTTGATCACATGTTATTTTCTTACACAATAACATTTGAGAATTTGTGAAGAAGCCTATGGTTCAGTTCGAGCAAAAGCTGAAAATCACATGCGCTAGATCGAGAATATATATTAGGTACTCCAAAAATGTCCCACTGAAGGTGATGAATGAGCAGTTAGGTTATGAGATACTGTAAGGACTGGCATTGACTTAGATCACAACAATTCCAGAAGGCAGCATGCCACTTCGTTTCTTACTATAGTATAGAGTCTTTCAAATAACAATTGTTATAACCTTACCATTGTTGAAGGTTTTTTTAAGTTCTTTGTAGAATATATATGCACTCAATGATGTGATTGTCGTTTCGTTTTGGGTTTGTCATATTCAGCCTATGTCTCTTTACCTATTATAATAAATTTCAAAAAACGTTTGCACCCGTATTATAACGATAACGAAGCTCCAACTCTGTAGCAATTCGGCTAGTTTTGTGATGAACTTTCCTGTGTGTTGATTTTTTTATTTCTTGATGATAATGTTATACCGTATGTTAATAAACTATTCTCAAAATCTACACAGGAGTATTGATTTAAATTGAAAACTATTATTTAATTCATCATTTTATAATTATCACAAAAGACTCTATGTAAATAATTCCTACTAAGCAATTCTTTTTCAAGTGATGTCTTAGTGATTTTTCTTATAAAGTAGAAGGTGAATAGAACAATATTTATACATTTTTTTAAATAGAATAAGTTTATTCGTTTTCGAAAAAAAAACCATACCTACATACATACCTACATACAGACATGCAGACACCATCGCGGGAAACTTCCTAGGACCTTAAAACGTCGAGATCTGATGAAAACTCGAACTTCGAAAAACGAAGTAAAAAAGTTTTTTATTTTTGAGAATTTTCTCAGCGGGAAGTTAAAATGATATACAACATTCTTAGTTTTTTTTTTCTTGCGCGTATTTAAATAGTTTTGTTGGTATTCCGACAGGCGACATATAACCGCTAGCCTTTCAACTCGTTGTAATACGTTTTCCGTTGTAAAGAACACCCCTTGACCATTTTCTGGATGTGTTTTGGAGAGTAACAAAGAAAACGGAACAACCCAACGATTATTAACTTCAATTTCCAGCTGATTCACTTTGACCATTGTTGACCATCCATTGTCATCAGTGTATTGCCGGCGATAAAGTTGATAATGATGGTTGATAACCATCATTTTCACTAATAGTTTCTACTAATAATTGTTTTGGAAAGCGTTTTAAACATTTTCCATCAACCATACACGGAGAATCTGGATGTAATACTTCACAGGGACCATGATCATATTTTTTGTAAGAATTTCATGTAACAATATTGTGAATTTCATTGGGCTGTATCTTTTCTTCCAACCAAATGAGAATGATCGCATGTGGAAATCGGCGTTTTTGCTACTCAACTGAATACATCAAGTCCATCAGTGATTTTAACTTTCTATTAAACACCCTTTCGGTAATGTCATGGCGATCAATGGATGATTGGCCAAGAAATAATTCTTGTCTAATTTCTATTCACTGTGCATTGCATGTAAACGTTGTTATAAACAAATATGGTGTGCCACAATGACGTACATACGACATACTATCCTGAGCGTATACATACATTTGTCACGGACTTCCGACATTCCGACATATGTTGCTGGGAGAATTGCATTGATGGCATCCCCTATGACATCGCTCAGTTTCAACTTTTACGTAGATATCCACAGCATATTAGTGGAAGAGATGCAGACATTTTAAGAAATTATTGTCCATATGTTTCCGAAACATCAGTCTGTATGAATAAGAATTTATTGAACTAACTTTTTTGTTAGTTTCGATACCTGTAATTAGATTTATCAACTTCATTGAAAACTAATATCCAAAAATTTCTTGGTTTTCTAAATTCTCACCCATGACGACAATAGCAACTTCGTCAATTGTTGGGGTATTAAAACGTCTCGCTGATTCTTCTGCTTGCGTCTTATCAGCTTGGATGACAATTTTGTGATTATCAGACGGAATACGCAGTCTTGAATGATGCAACCAATTCGTTATGTATATGAAAAAACTTTTAGAGTTGTTTCACAGTTAGTTTTTACACAGAATTATTGTGTGCACAACGCTAATCGACTTGACTTACTGAATCTCCCATAAAATAAATTTGCAAAAAGTTCTAGTTACTATTCGGCGTTGGCAATAAGGAACCTGTTAAATGAAATATTTGACCCTAAATCTTGAAAGTTGGCATAAAATTTTCTTGAATAACTTTTGTTGCACCAAATGACGTCATTTAAAAACAATTATTGTATTGCTGAATATGAGTCAAAAAATATTTAGAATCTGGCCCATTTGCGGAAACCAATGAATGTAATGGTCCTGGTGACGATACCAATAACGTCAATTTGACTTAACCGCTCACACAACACAATCCATGAGCTTCATTTAAAAACTTAAATGTTTTGCAATATTGGCATACAACCTTCAATAGTCCAATAGAAAAGATTTGCTGTGAACTGTACTCGATTTCTACAATTGAATGCAGCTCGATAGGGGTTAAACGCAACATTTCATGTTGTTGATTTCGATTCTGTCGATTCTGTTCAACTTCATTCCGCGCTTCGCGTTGCTCCGCAGTTTGACTTGTATATCTTTGACTCACTTGTTACGTTAGTAACGTTCATGTTAGTCTATCCAAAATTACCAATACTCCATATTAAGTTGAACTTTTAATATTAAGCTTAATTGCTCTGTACTAACCGTGATGTACACTAAAAAATTCAGTTTTCTCACATCCTTTTTATGGGAAATAAATTAATTATTTCACTTGTATTTTTTATCAATAAAATAACTCCGACCGAAGCATTTGTTTTTAACCCCATTCAGTTTTTTTACATCCTCTTTGATGATATTAGCAGCACGCATTCTGCCAATTCTATGTCCAACGTCAAAATGTTACGAGTACAATAAAAAAGTTTATATTTTCCAAAGCGCTTAGGTTGGATTACAAGCTAGAGCTCTTAAATTTTCTAGTTTTCCACGCCATTTTTTAAATTTTTTATTTCATAATAACCTTCTTCTGACAATAATCAACACAACAATAAAAAATATTGAAATTGGTCCAGCCGTTTACGCGTGATTGAGTGACCAAGAGAAATAGGGACTCATTTTATATATAAATAGATAAACATGCTTTGCGAACAATTAATTATTGTCACAATAATTTTTGGTAATGTTTTCGGGATATGGTTTTTGTGTACATACTGCAGCCAGTTGACATTGAATATTTATTATGGCATTAAACTTAAGCTATATGTTCTTCCTATAAATTTTATTGGAGATTGTTATTAACTCTATCATGGATATCTCACTAAATGGTATGAGAAAAATATGGTTTATCCAGAAAAAAGTCTGCCTTCATTATTTTCTACTAATTGGAAATCACTATGGCATCATTCGAGGACGGATTGACACTTATTTTAATTACTTTTAAGTAGTTTTGAGTAGCATCTTCTCAATTTCATGTTTAGAGAGAAGTGACGTCCTTACTTTATTATTATTAATCGTTTTTTGCCATGTAGAATATTTAATCGTTTTTCTTTGTTTTCAATGTTATTTTGTTGTATTGGAATAAGAGCATTACATTATAACGTTTTCATTATTTGTTAGTTGAAATCCATTTCTGAAGATCTGTTTCTCATTTGGTATACAATCCTTGGCGATTTTGACAAAAATTGATGGATATTCAGTGACATTAACCGACCGAAAAAAGTTAAAGCCTGTTATCTCATTCGACAATATATACAATAATTATATTATGAATATTATATCACATAGTAATATTATTTCAAATAGCAAGACATCAAAATATGTTTCTTATGGTCATTATCTAACGTAAAGGAGCTTCATTTTAGCTATTAATAATTTAAAATAAGAAGGAAAAGGAAATCTGATTTCTGGAGATGTACAAAGAATTTTAGATAAAATTGAAAATGGTTACCTTTTCGCATTTCTTCGTACTGCATACTTTCCTTTTCTATTAATGGAATCAGAATTTCTGTTAACATCTGCAATATGTGACTCTTTTTGAAATTATCAAAACTCATTGTGTATTCAGATATTTTTCCAGTTATATTTGGTATTTGAGCACATGGTTTATTATTACAAATGCTCTTCAAAGCTTGAGATTTATCAATATTGTTTGAATCACAATTTAAATGGGGGTTTGACGATTGTTTTCTATTTCCGAATGAGGCTTCTCCCGTACCAATGTAATATCTGAGTTGTTTATTAAGTTCTTGAACTACTGGTGGACTGGAATGAATTTTATCTTTTATAATATGAAAGAGCGGGACTTTCAGAACCTTATCTTTCCAGTACATACTACTAGATGCATCTCTTATCTTGTATGATAAAGCTCCACCACTTTGAGGTTTATATGACAGGCATTTGCGAATTTTATTAACTGGATATTTAGGTAATTGCATCCTTCCTTTCGAACTGATTGAAATAAATCTCCTTTGTCCAAATTTATACATTTGATTTTTGTTCCTACTGGTACAGCATCTACATTTTATTGGCTTGAGAGAGAAAGTATTTATTTTGTTTATACCTTGTGCTTTCATCAAATTAGTTTTCCTGTTAAAATTATGAATCAACTCGTTCAAATTAATGGTAAACTTGATTGTTTTTTCTGAACCCTTTTTATCTCTTTTATCACTCTTTTGGCTCATACATTGTTCCTCTGAAACTTCATCTTTTTTCTTATCATTGTCATCGCTAGCGGCAGTTCTTCCATAACCAGTGTGTTTAGCTTTTTGAGCAAAACTACGTCGTAGATTACACGAAAGATTTGAATGAGTTCCTGAAGTAGGTAAACTATTTACCACAACCTCATTATATGATGCGATATAAGATCTTGATCTGTAGAAATTCAAACTGGGTTTCGGACAAATAACTAGTTTTTCTGTTTCGCATGATTTGTGAGGACGCTCTACAACTTTCAACTGAAAAGAAAGAATATAAAGAATAACATGTCATTGCTTTCCATTGGTTCGACAAAAGGTAAAAAATTGTGGCTAGGAATATATATATATATATATATATATATATATATATATATATATATATATACAGTGCTTTTCAGATAAAAGTATCCACCTTTAATAACTTTTGTAATACTGGTATTTAGAAAAAATCCAAAAACACGTCAATTTATGTTAGAAGGGGCAAGCATTATGGCTTATTTAAACTTACTGGAAAAGCCACCCCCTCACCCCTAGCAGCATCCCCTTTATTTTTTTAAATTACTTTTCATATTTTTTATGTAAAATTTGGATACTCCTCTTTGAGCTGATTTCAAAAATGTAAAATACTTGTAGGTTAAAGTGGTTAGTTTATGAGATAAACAATTTTTCTTTTAAGAGCACAAATTTTACTTATTATTTACTTTCACCTTATTTGCCTGTACTAAAATGGGTTGTACAACAGTTCAAACTCTTTAATCTTTTTAACTGTGCTATTTATTATGATGTTACAATAAGTGTTCAAAATGAGTACCATTCACTTCCATACAATGGTATAATCTATTTTGAAATGCCTCTCTGACATTGCTTAATACGGCTGGATTTAATTGTCGACATTCATTTTCTATCCTCTCTCGTAAATCATCCAGAGATTCTGGTTGGGTAGCATAAACTATAACTTGTTTTTAAATACCCCCATAAAAAGAAGTCTAGGGGTGTTAAATCCGGTGACCTAGGTGGCCACTCCATCATCTGCCCCCTTCTACCTATCCAACGAGCGGGGAATGTTTCGTTTAAAAATTGTCGGACAGGCATAGCATAGTGTGGGGGAGCTCCGTCTTGTTGAAATACCAGTAAATCTTCGGAAAGGTTATCATCATTTTCTATTATTGTTGTAATACGTGGGTCAACCCCTTCCCTGAGTAACTCAAGATATGATTCACCATTTAAATCTCCGTTGATGAAGAAAGGTCCGACAATGTGGTCACCTAGGATACCACACCAAACGTTTAACTTTTGGGGATGTTGTGTATGGAATTCACGCATAATATGTGGATCACTTTCAGCCCAATATCTACAATTATGCCTACTTACTAAGCCATTTAATGACCATGAGCATTCATCAGAAAAGCAAATATTGTTTAACAATTGTGGATTGTTATTGATAATTTGCGTCATTGATTCGCAAAACTCTAGACGACGATCAAATCATCTTCATTCAACTCGTGCACCAACTTAACTTTGTATGGGTGGTACTTGAATTTATGTAGAACTCGGAAAACTGTAGAAGATGAAACACCGATCGCTCTACTTATTGTTGACAACGATTGGGGTTGTTGAGCCTCTAAGCTGACTTGCCCTAAAATTGCCACTTGGATTGCTTCGTTATTTACGAGTCCCTCTCGCTTATGCACTTTATTGCAAACAGACCCTGTTGTGGTAAATTTCTCCATCAGTTGAATTACTTACTTATGAGTTGCCTGTCTTCCGTCATGTAATTCGTTAAATATTCTAGCAGCAGCTCTTGCACAATTATTATTTTGGTAGTATAAACCTACAATTTCAATTCTTTCTTGCAAAGAGTAAACCATTTCAGAGAAACAAAATAAATAATGTATCAAATTACACTATCAATAGTGACTACAAATTCTAGTTGATAATGTCAAACTTTAATAAAAAGTAGAGTTTTTTGTTGTTTGGATTTTTTAAGTAGAATAAATAGCACAGTTAAAAAGATTGAAGAGTTTGACTGTTGTACAACCCATTTTAGTACAGGCAAATAAGGTGAAAGTAAATAATAAGTAAAATTTGTGCTCTTAATAGAAAAATTGTTTATCTCATAAACTAACCACTTTAACCTACAAGTATTATACATTTTTGAAATCAGCTCAAAGAGGAGTATCCAAATTTTACATAAAAAATATGAAAAGTAATTTAAAAAAATAAAGGGGATGCTGCTAGGGGTGAGGGGGTGGCTTTTCCAGTAAGTTTAAATAAGCCATAATGCTTGCCCCTTCCAACATAAATTGACGTGTTTTTGGATTTTTTCTAAATACCAGTATTACAAAAGTTATTAAAGGTGGATACTTTTATCTGAAAAGCACTGTATATATATATATATATATATATATATATATATATATATATATATGTCATGTCAATCTAATAATATATTAAAAAACGAGAAATAAAATTCAATTTACTGTGTATTAAGCGGATGGATGATAAAAATTTCTATTTTATCATAAAGTAATCGACTTTTTTATGAAACCATATTAGAATATACTCATTTTGTCTATTACACGGAAATTATTAGTGAATAAGTATCAATTCGGAGAAGTAACAGTATTGTTAGCTCAGATTATTCAAAACTCTTGACTTCATAAAACAGTATCAGTGTTAGAAAGCTCAAATCATTTTCTAATTAGCATTCATTCACTCAATATTTCAAATATATTTGAAAAATAAATGCATGTTCTTTCTGTATACCTCTCCAGGTTCAGATCGTGAAGTTAAATTCCAACAATAATAAATTCTCCGCTTTTTGTTATAATTGAAATGTGATACCACAAATTGTTGAAGCAGCGTTTTTATCATAGAATTTAGTAAATATACTTTGAAATCATTTACGTATCCAGAAATCAATAGGCCAATCACTGAGACACCGTTTGGTTTTTCTCGAGCTGAGATTTATTTATATATTTCATCCGTTTCTCTTATTTTTTTCAACTATTTTGGGAACCAGCAATATGTCTAGCCTTCCCTCACAACCAAAAACCAATCCAAACATTAACTCTCCACCCTCTATGCCCTCCTTCTATGCCCTCACGAAATCAGGCCATCATTATGCCTTCTTTCCCCAACACTGTACTATTTGACTACATTAAATCAATAGGTAGCATCATCTCTCCTAAAAATGTCATTTTCGTATCCAGAATATCACACGGACGCATATGCATTTATTTATCATCGACGACTCAAGTCGATGAACTTCTAAAAACCAACCAAAGTATCCTAGTTAATTCCAATTTAATCCGTATACGTCAGCTTATATCTCCAACCAAAAGAATACTAGTTTCCAATGTTTGTCCATCCATTCCCCATTCCGTCATCGAGAAAGCACTGCAAGACCTAGGGTTATCACTCACCTCTCCTATATCATACGTCAAATGTGGCTCACCTGATGACGAATACGCACATGTGCTCAGCTTCCGCCGAGTAACTTACGTATTACCAACCAATAATGATTTTTCTCTTCAAACTTCGACTGTCATTAGCCATGAAATTACAACACACAGAATATTCATTTCTATCGACAAACTTGAATGCTTTCTCTGCAAACAGGCTGGGCACACTGCTGATTCATGCCCCAACACTTCCACCCCTCAAGATCCCTCTCCCAAATCAAATGATTCGGTCAATCTCATCCCCACCTCCCGTGCTGACCCTACTGCCACTACTAATACTTCGGTTATTCCCGTAGTATCCTCGGAGGACACCCTTTCTCATTTTCCCTCTCTAATTTCCTTATCAAAAACTAGCGGAAAACGTCCCCGTTCGAATGTCAGCAGCCTCGACTCACCACAGTCTATATCTCCTACTGAACTTCATCCAGATCAAATGCCTCCCCCCGAATTTTCAACATCCAACTCCAAAAACCCTGCGAAAAAGAAGACCAAAAAATCTAAACTGACTAAAAACGATTGTCACTTCATAAGCCCTGAATCACGCTACGTTATACATAAACAATTCAACGATTCTCCTGACAGGCATCCAATTTATTGCGTTTCTTGAAAACACGTATGGCATCAATGACCCCCTCCCCGAAGCCAACCAATTTATTTTTTTCGACACAACCCTTCTTCTGAAGGATTTGTCCCTAATTTATCCTAATATAAAAGATCTTTAAAAAAACGTATTACACGTCTAATCAATAGAATTAACTTTAAACTTCACCCCGAGCAAAAAACTCCTCCCGAAATATCTATTACTGATGATGGGAATACCACTGACTCCTAGACATTATGTCAGTAAATACCCTCTCCCTTCTTCCTAAACAAGTACATTTTCCCTGATACATTGGAACTGCGATGGATTTTATCCTCGACTAGAAAGAATGCAGAAAATAATTTCCTCCCATAAACCTGACTTCCTTTGTCTCCAAGAAACCAACTTCAAAATTGACCATAAACGCAATTTGAGAAACTTTGAAGGATATCATTACATCCGTATCAACTGCATAAGAGCCAGTGGCGGTACTTCAATATTTGTATCCAGCGACATATATTCATCCCACCTCCTATTATCAACAAACCTTGAAGTAGTAGCTATAACTACTTGGTGCCCTGATAAACTTACCAATTGCAGTATATACATTCCACCGGACCACCCCCTTGATGAAAAAGAGTTAACAGACCTAATTCGTCAGCTTCCCCAACGATACATTCTTGTTGGAGACATTAATGCACATCAAACTATGTGGGGCGCCACCCAAACTCGCACTAGAGGCAACACAATAGAAAAAGTCATAAATTCAACTGGTATCTGTCTGTTAAATACTGGATCCAAAACTCAATTTAACATCTTCTCAAGTTCCTTTTCTGCTATTGACCTCAGCTTCTGTGACCCTAAAACTGCACTTTCTCTTTCTTGGCAAGTTTCCGATGACCTACATGATAGCAACCACTTTCCTGTTATTATATCCAATAAGCCTATAATAAAGAAACTGTTGCCAAAAGCTTCTGGTAAATAAAAAACTGGCCTGAGTTTACCTCTCTCCGAAGCATACTTATCATCTTTGATCATTTCTACGAATATAAACAATACGCTAGATATGTTCACTAAGAGCATACTTGTGGCAACCTTGTTCTCTTGCAAGCAAATATCTCCTCTGCATTAAATAACCATCAGGACGTCATTGCAACTATTCTCGACATTGAAGGCGCTTTTGACTTTATATCCAGAAGGGCAATACTGAATAAACTTACTCAATACAATCTACATGGTAACATATTATCATTCATCCATAATTTCCTAACTGATAGAATTTTCAGGATTTCCGCAAACGGTAAGCTCTCCCTTCCTCATCCACAAAATACTGGCATCCCTCAAGGTTCAGTAATAATGTACTTTATTTATCCTCACAATAAATGAGCTATGTGACAACTTCCCATCTCCCGTAAAATATGTCCAATACGCTGATGACCTAATCATTTATTGCCATGGCAAATACATCCCCTCTACATTCCAACTGCTCCAAAACGCAATAAATCTACTACAAGAGAAATCCCCGTACCTAGGATTATCATTGCTGATAAAATTCTCTCGAAGACCATCTATTCACTCACCTCAAATTTTCTTTGACTATTTCCTTCGAAAAATTTAAGCCAACCAAAAAGCTGTAATATTTTATGTTTACCTAGCAACGATCAAATTTCAGCGATAATACTGCACTAGTGCAAATTATCGATAATTTGCACTAGTGCCAAATTTTCGTCTAGGATTAATAAACATCATTTGGTTTTAATTTTATATTTTAAGAAAAGGAACAATTATTGTTTATGTTAAATTAAATTTTTCTCAGGAAATAGTCTGCCAAAATGCCCTCTCGTGCATGTCAAATTGTCTCATAATTTCCTCTCGTGCGCATTCGCGCACTCGAGAAAATTAAATTATCGACAATTTGACATGCACTCGGGACATTAATATTGATAACTCCCCTCTACCTATTGTGAATCAGTGCAAAATCCTTGGTATGACTTTTCATTCTCGACTCAACTGGAATCACCATATTCATGATGTAAAAGGCATTTGCCTAAAGAGGCTGGACATAATTAAAACCCTCAGCCACCTTCAATGGGGCTCCAATGAAACTATACTGCTAAGAGTTTACAGAGCTCTCATACGCTCAAAGCTTGACTATGGTTGTTTTATCTATATGTCCGCTTCCAAGTCTAAAACTGACTCATTGAACTCTATATACAACACCGCTCTTCGTCTTTGCCTTGGTGCCTTTCGCTCAAGCTCCGCCGCTAGTGTCAATGTTGAAACTAATGAGTCACCACTATCCTTAAGACGACAATCTCTTCTCCTGTCATATGCTGCTAAAGTATCTTCCAATCCTTCTAATCCTGTCCATTTTCTACTTACCACCACTTCCGTACATATCAACTCACGAACAGCTGTAAATTCAATCCCTCAATTGCTCGCACCTCCACTCCAAAATACCAACCTCTCGTTGACCTTTCCACTTTCTTTGCCTTCTTCTCCCACTTGGATAAAAAATATTCCCATAGTGGATACCTCACTAACCATCTACAATAAACCCGAATCCCCTAGCGTTCTTGTAGAGAAAGCATTCTTGGAAATTCTGCATAAAAAATCCTTCGACCTAATTCTCTATACGGATGCCTCCATAGCTGAATCCGGTGTCGGTTGCGCAGTCACTGCAAACCACGAACTCATAAGTTCTTTCCGCTTACCCTCGACGTGTAGTGTTTACACTGGTGAACTATACAGTATCCTTATTCAAGCTTTCAAATATATTTCTTCCCCCCATAAACATATCGCCATATGTACTGATTCTCTTTCATCCATACAGTCAATCACAACCAAATTCACCGACCATCCAATAGTCCAAAACATTCATGACACCTACCATACTCTCATTGCTCTTAATATAACAGTCTCTCTCATCTAGCTTCCATCGCACACTGGAATTGCTGGAAACGAATGTGCCGATCGCCATGCCAAAGAAGCCGCAAAGAATCAAATCCCAGTTCAGTTGGTCAATGATCTGAAGATTAACTTCAAACACTTCATTAAAAAATCTTGGCAAGAGTACTACAGCACTATATCAAATCCACCCATCTACTTCTCACATTTCCCTAAACTTTTTGAATAGGAGAGAAGCTGTGACAATAAGAAGACTTCGGATCAAGCACGCGAAAATTACTCACGACTATTTGATGTCGTCCTGTCTGCCGAACTTGTCAAGTTCCTGTGACTGTTAAACACATCCTCACCAACTGCAGAGAATATTCTACCGCATATCAACAAATTGATATGAAAACCAACCTCAAGGAGACACTTAACTGCCCGACGGAAATAAGGAAAATCGTGCAGTTTCTTAAAGCCACCAAGCTGTTTAAGAAAATATAATTTAATTTAAGCATTGTAATAGATTTTGTAACAGTCCTGTATTTAACTTATGATTGTTTTTGTGTGCCAATGACCAAAGCTGTCGAGGCACATTAAACTGAAATAAAAAAAAATAAAAAAATAAATAATACGATTATATAAAAAGTGAATATATCATGAATCATCATTCCCACACAATTAAATCGTCAATACTCATTTACAACTGCTATATTTTTCACGTCTAGTAAGATAAATAGTACAAATTTCTGAAATACTGAAAAAATTTAGGTTACTTTTCATAACAGCTAGATTTGTAGCCAAAGTGAAGCATGAATAAGAAAAAGAAAACATATTTAAACGAATATGATTCAAAAGCGCTAACTCGACAAAGTGGAGGTATCGATACGATATGTTTCTGACACGTGAGGGCACAGCTTACTGGACTGTTATAGCAAAATTATATGTAAAATGGTTCTATTATGGGAATACCAGAAGGGCTTAGCAATAAATGGCGCATATTTGAATGGTATACTAACTTTGAAAGCGATTAATATTAATCTTTCATTATATTTCTTATAATCTTGGCAAAGTGTACATTTCAAAAATATATATAGAATACCCCAACATATTCAAATATAATGATGTATCTGTCAGAATATAATTATAAATCATTATAAAAACACGGAATGTATAAATTTATTTAAAATTATGTGACATTGTCGCTTCTCTGTATCAATTTATTTGTGGGGATACATTTAGAAATGAATTTTATATATATTTCAAATAAACTTACTGGTACTTTGAGTTTACACACATTCTTCAACACTGAATTCATTACAAAAATATTGTGCAATATGAAACAGATATAAGGGACCGACGACAGATAATTTTGATATGATGACTGACATTAAAAAATGTCTTGATTGTAAACATCAAATTATTGGAAACAAAAATTTTGGTTCTGTCATTCCGTAAGTCAGCGTGAAAATTGTGTTTTAGAGTAATCAAAATTTTTGTGAAATGTTTAAACTGTTGAACCTGTTTATTCCTATACCAATCATATCGGTAAGTTTTAATCAGATATTATTCAAAATTTTTTTTATAAAATCAAATTGTTACATTGTTCATATAAATTTTAATGCTTCCGAATAATTATGATACCAAACTAATTACCCATGGTAAAAGAGAACATAAATATGACAGGAAAAAATGATTTTCTCAATATTTTTTATTCTTGATTGAGAAATGTTATGTTGTATTTTATATTAATAAGTTTATCGACTATAGAAAAATGGACTAAACCGTCCATCCAAAGTATCCATATATACCTATCTTAAAGGTTTTTACAGACTCAATGCTACTCATTAGGATATCCAAAACACCTTCAGTATATTGATCACTTTATTCCTGAAATATCACGTTGACAGCAATGTCAATCAATTCGTGACGAATAGTCATAATTTCACTCATAATATTCAAAGGAAATCAACATCTGATTATACTTTCGCGTGATAAAAAGTATTTTACGAAACATCACGTTGAGATCTATGATGTACGGTAACTACGCGAACAAAATTCATGCATTTCATTCGTTTATTTAAATGATGGTAAATCGTAACATTCCCAAACCTCTTTGTAACAGTTCTTTTTGAATCTAGAAGCTTAAAGTTTTATTATCAAGGAAATGTATTGTACTAAGAAATGACTCTGAATATTGATCAAGAAATGGAAAACTGTTATTCAATAGCTATTCAATGAACGAGTGTATTCATAATGACGGTTAACAATCTAGATAATTTAATGTCGATACTCGAGATTGTTGATCTCCCTATTAATTCATAAGTTCACAAAAAAAATTCTCGTCTACCAATCGTGAAATCTCTATAACTCGAATGTCAAGGGAAACGCAAAAAAATTCGAGTTCACGAGTTTTCGACTTAAAGAAAACTTCGAGATACATATGATTTAACTGCTGAAATTTTGACTTACGATTTCTAAGTACAGTTTTCGATTTGTGAAGGCAAGTTTTCTTTTGATTTAAACAATTTGCATATTTTTTATCAATTATTTTTCGAGCTCAAACAATGAATTGAATCATGATCTTCGATATCATCACAGCTTTCAACAAAAGTTCGTAGTGTGTTGGTTGTAGCTCTGGCTTCTCTATTTGTTATTGGTGATTCAAAACTTGCCGGATCAGTATGATCAACGTCATTTCATTAACGTCATCGTCATCCATTATTCAGCAACAGTTAGTGTTTCAGTAGTAGCTGGATCTTCATCACCTTTTACATAATCTTCAAATTGCACTTCTATATTTTGAAGTTTATACCAGTCGACCTCTTTCCTCATGTCTGGTTCAAGAGGTTCTTCCGAAGCTTCTTCTTGTGACATCAATTCACATCTGTTGAAGCAATTTGATATTGTGGTTTCAGATTCACTTCTCCAAGCCTTGTCTACCAACCTTATTGCATGTAATACATTAATAGATAAAGATGACTGTTATTCCATATTGTTATCAGTTTCCTAAAAACTTCCTTTCTGTAAGCGGATTTAAAGTTTTTTATTATTTATTATATTATAATAATAAATATTATAATAATAGATATTGTATTGGGTGGAAAAAAATTAACTTTCATTGCTTTCAATGGCGGAATTATATTGTAAGCTGTACAGTTGTCAATGAAAAGTTATATTTTTCGTTTCTCCTTAATCATTTCCTTGTTGACTTTAATGAGCCATCCTTTGACAATTGTTATCCAGGCTTTCTTGTTATCGTAGTCTAGTGGTAGAGATTTACAACCAGAAAAACAACGAAGGCTTTCAAGCCTTCTCTATAACTAATGGTTTGACTTTTTCACAGCCTGTCATGTTTGTTGTCGGTAATATTGTTAATCGCTCTTTAATGTGCTGCCATGACATTTTTCATTTTTAAAAATAAGTGTTTTATCAGGTAATCGCTTGAAAAAAAAGGCCAGTCTCGTCAGCATTAAAGACATCTTTTGGCTCATAATCCTTCAATAAACTTTCCAACTCAATTATCCATTCATCACATATCTCGTTATTGATACTTGTACTTTTACCGCAAACTTTCCTAAACACAATTTCGTGACGCTTCTTAAAATTTACCAACCAACCATGGCACGAAAAGAACTGTGTCCCAGTGATTAATTCTTCTGCCTTTTCGTAAGATAGGCCCAGGTACACATATATTTTTGTCCTGACACTGTTTGAACCAGGTGAGTAAGTATTCTTCTAAATCAGGAAACTCAGCTAGATGCCGTCTTTTGCTAGACAAATTGCTACTTGATTCGTATCTTTGCAATATTTCGGCTTCATTCTTAATTATTGTAGACAAGAGATTCTTAATCGGTTACTTTATCCATAACGAATGCATAGTGAAAGATGAAGAAACCCAAATATTTCCGTAGGACATAAGTCGGTTGCCATTATCACGAGGTCACTGCCAATATAACGATTGTGTGAAAAGTTTCTAAAGAAACAAGACATTTGTTCCATAATGATCTCCATTCTCCAGCATAGTCTTTTTTTAGGTCTATATATACACTTAGTCTAGCGATGCTCTAATCTTTTTAACCTTTCCAAATAATAGTTGCCTATAACATCGTCGTCTGATGAAAATCTCTCTGCTGCATGTGAAATTTCCAAGCTGGGAAACAGGAAAAGTCACTGAGTGCCAGATTTGGAGAATACGGTGGGTGGTCAGCCAATTTGGGAATTTTTGCAAAGGCGAAATGTGATAAGTTACGTTGTCCTGATTGAAAAGTAATTTTTTTTCTTCAAAAGTGGTCTCTTTCTTGCAATTTCTCTTTGCTGTAATAGTGCGTAATAATCTTCTATTATTACTAACCATCTTGAAAATAGTCTGTAAATACAATCTCATAACCATTTGCATTTTTCGGTGTGGGTCTACCATTTACAATTCACTGTCTTGACAGCTTTTTATCATGTCAGGAGTTTAAGGATGGATCTAAGTTTCAGCTACAGTTATGAATGAAGTAGAAGGTTGCTTTTCTGAAAGTATACTATGATAAGGCACATTATCCATTTCTATTAACGACGGTTCTTCTAAATTAGGAATTAAGTGTAAATATTTCGCTGTTCATTTCACCATGGTAATTCGACGACGATGATTTATAGGAAACCCTAAACTGGCATTTTCTACGATACGTTCCGACGAACCAGCGTGAACAATAATAACACGTTTACCATCGCAAACTCCTGGTTTACGTACAATTTTAATATTATTGTCATGCCAAGAACTTGATTTGTTTACTTTGGCATATATCCATGTTTTATCAACAAATATAATTTATGAAAAGATACTATCATAATTTTCTCTTAATTTTCAAAGAAATCATTATATTTCAATCCCAAATGTTTCAATAACACAATTTGCTTATTCTTCCATTCGTCTTTCCCCATGTTTCGCTAAAAAAAAGTTTAAAACTACCCAATCTGTATAATTACACTCATATTAAATTACCAGATTCCATACTATAAGCAACTTATACTTATTTGAAGTGTCAGCTGACTTTAATCTAATGGTTAAGGACATAGGACGACATTGAATGATTGTTTCACATATTTATTTACTTACTTTGTCCATCTATGTTATATAAGGTATTCCGTAGTGCAATTTTGGGATAGATCTGTTTTTAGTAGTGTTGGGAAACTTGTATTATTTTCATTCCTTTTTTTTAACAGAACATATCGTTTTTACACATATTTTCAGCGCAGTTGTCATTGTAATCTTCACATCATTGTAGGTATTATAAAAAGTTTACAAGTTGACGATATAATAAATTTCTACTTATCACATACTGATTTTAATAATAAATACAGATCCAGTGCAAAAATTCGCTAAAAACGACACAGTAAGCAAAGCTCAAGACAATCGATCATAGGCTATCATGTTTGATTTTTATTGATATAGAAAACATGTGTAATATTAATCGTAGAACTTCCACTGGTCCTACTATACATATATGGTATGCCTCAATTATTACGGAAACGGCTTGTACGATTTTTATAAATTTTTGTTCGCAAGGGTCTTGTGATGCGGCCGGTATTATGGTAGTTTCTACATTGTCATCAGATTTTTTCTTTTTCAGGAAAAATAATGAACTGTGTTATTTCAAATAGATCACCCTATATACTTTGTGTTTTTAGAAAACCTTAGGAAATTCTTATTATTTTTTATTTAATATTCTCTATACCTTAATGCTATAATTTCCGAGTTATAGCTACATTTGCAGTAACTCCACCAAAGTTACAATAAATATTATACATTTAGATGGCCACGATTAAATAAATTCGTTTAATTTGATTATTCTTCAATAATTTATGTGCTAATACAAATCTCGTAACAAGGTCTAGTGTCAGTAAGTTAGTAAAAAGTTTAACAAAACTGGTACAGTAAAATATTTATCCAAATTATTACGCAGAAAACCTACAACAACTGAAGACAGATCTTTAAATGTTTGTGTCATGTTAGAAGTAGATCCACATTTGTGAGGTAGAAAAATTACAAATTTTAGAAAACATACAGAAAAGGCAATTACAGCAGGTGCTCAAAATCTTGTCCATTAACTTCAATACAACAATGCAATTTTTAAAACTTTGCAATACATTTTGCAACATCCCTGTATGCTCAATTCTTCTTATTTCTGTGGTATTCCTATCTTCTAATTCCTGAATATTGGCAGGTTTTGTATAAGGTATAAACGATGCTTTTTAAGTGACCCCACAGGAAATAGTCTAAAGGATTCATGTCGGGTGATCGCAAACACATTATTCAGGTATTGCCTCACCACATACGCATAGTGAGGTGGGGCACCATCTTGTTGTAGCCAATATTTGTCGTTTGTGATATTGTTATTGTTTGAACATTTCTAATAAGGTTTTTTTTTAATGTAATTGAAAATACTAACTTGTATTTGGAAATATCCAATCCAACTCAAGTATAATTGTTCACGCCAGAATTAATTCAAAACTCATGAAAACTGGCAACGCTGTCCGACCAACCGACTACTGAGCGAATGGAAGAAATGAGATATATAATAAGTTCTGTTGTTAAAGCTATGTAAAAAATTTTCTTACAAATAAATGTTAATGTGAACGTGTTAATAATAACTATAATACAAAACATGGTCCTTACGAGCGGATTATAAACAAAACCAGTGAAAATTCGCAATAAACAATATATTATTAACAACTATAACCCAAAAACAATTTACCACGTGCTGCAAGCAACTATCAACGAGTGCAAAGTGATCGACCAAACAAGTAGTCGATACAATATCACGGCGACCAGACATCAACTCAACTGGCCGACTAGTTCAATTGCAAGAATCAGGCAGTTCGACCGAAATCAGAGTGAGTTTGTTCCAAATTATTTATTTCCGAATTTTTCTTTCCATTTGCGATTTCAAAGCTTCTCTGTTTGTGCTTGAACAATTTGACAATATAAAATGGCAGAACTTGGCAAACTAATAAAGAAAAGAGGTGTAATTAAAGCTCAGTTAACTATTTTCACAAAAGCGGTAAATGAATTTGCAACTATATCTAATTTAAGCCAAACAGAAGTTACAAAATTAAAAGATAGGTTACGTGATGCCGAAAATTATCTTGACGAATTCAAATCATATCAATTAGAAATAGAGTTACAGGATGATATAAATTTAGATGAGCAATTAATCGAACGAGAGAGATTTGAAAATTCATATTATGATGCAATCGCTGTTGCTAAAAACATTTTACAAAGCTACAATAATCACGATAATGATACAAATCTTAGCGTGATTTCAGACAAAGCTTGTTGTAAAAACGAGGGTATAAAGCTTCCGGATATATCACTTCCTAAATTCAGTGGAAACTTTGAAGATTGGTTAGAATTCAGGGACACATATAAATGCCTTATTCATGATAGTAAAAAATTAGATAATATTCAAAAATTTTATTACTTGCGAAGTGCACTAGGAGGAACAGCAGCGGCGTCCATTTCCAAAATCAAATATACGGCCGACAATTATGAAGTGGCATGGGCCACAATTTCAAAAAGATTTGACAATACTAAAAAATTAATATATGAACATATTAGAGCTATTTTTTCATTAGAAAATATACAAAAACCGACAGCTGAAAAACTACAAAATTTAGCTGACGATATTCACAAACATTTGGGATCTATTGAACAATTGGGGCAAAATATAACTAATTGGGATCCTCTACTAATTTTTTGGATTACTAATAAATTAGATACTAGCTCAAACCTTGAATGGGAAAGGGAAAATAGGGATCAGGAAGAATTGCCAAAGTTAGATAAATTCCTACAATTTTTACAAAAACGTTCCAATTTTCTTAATATGTTAGAATCAAAGAACAGTCTCAGTTTAAATAAATCAGATTCAAAATTTAGTAATGAGGAAAATAAATTCAATAAACAAAGTAGAGTAAGGTCATTGACCTCAAGTACATATACATGCTCCTATTGCAAGAAAGAGCATTCAATATATCGTTGTGCAGAGTTTCTCGGATTAACAATAACACAAAAAAAAGATTTTGTCAAAAAATCAAATCTTTGCCATAACTGTTTGCGTTCGGGTCACTCTGTCAAACAGTGTAAATTAGGGCCTTGCAAAGTGTGTAAAGCTTGGCACAATACAATTTTGCATGAAAAACTCGAGATAGCGGACAACGCGAGCTCAAGTTCCGCAGCACTAAGCAGTGGCGTAGTGGTACCAGCGGCGGGGCAGGTGCTATTATCTACCGCCTGTTTACTCATTTCAGACAATTTCAATAATTTTCACAAAGCAAGAGCGTTATTAGATTGTGGTTCTCAAACTTCCTTCATAACGGAGGATTTGCAAAAGCGTTTGAATATTGCGACACATAAAACAGATCTTTCAATTTTCGGAATTTCAAACAATATTTCAAAGGTCAGTAAAAGGTGTAAGGTTTCATTTAAATCTATACATACCAATTTTAAAGCGCATGGCAATTGTTATATTCTAAAAGAGATTACAAGTGTGATGCCGTGTTGTCGAATCAACACGCAATCTTGGGCGATTCCAGGTGATCTAAAGCTAGCTGATCCACAATTCAATATTCCCGGACCAGTAGACATGCGCATTGGCGCGGACCTATTTTGGACAATCTTAAGCAATAACAAAATTTCGTTAGGAAAAAATATGCCGCTATTAATTGATACAGTGCTAGGTTGGGTTGTATCTGGGCAAATAAGTACTAACAACGTTGAAAAGGCTTCTTGTAATTTAAGTATAAACCAGGAATTATTAAATTCAATAGCCAAATTTTGGGAAATCGAGGAAATATCTAGCACGCGACAACTTTTTCCAGATGAACAATTTTGCGAGGACAATTTCATCAAAACTACTACCAGAGACGCGAACGGACGTTTTACAGTCACTATACCTTTGAAGCAACAACCTTCTAGTTTAGGTGAGTCGAAAGCTCAAGCCGAAAAACGTTTCTATGCATTAGAACGAAAATTCAGGAGAGATCCAATGCTGCACAGCAGATATATACAATTTATGAACGAGTATAAAGAGCTAGGCCATATGACAATTTGTAACGGCAATGATTCAAGCTTCGAATATTTCATGCCGCATCACGGAGTTTTGAGAGAAGAGAGTTTGACCACAAAACTACGGGTAGTTTTCGATGCATCAGCGCCCTCTAGCAACGGTCTATCCTTCAACAATATTCAAGTCATTGGACCCGTTTTACAAGACGATTTACTATCAATAGTCTTAAGGTTTAGGAAATATAACTATGTAGTTTCGGCAGACATAGTTAAAATGTACCGGCAAATTTCAATAACGCCCGAGCAAAGGCATTTGCAAAAAATTGTATGGCGCGAAAATCCGAGTGATAACCTGGAAGTCTACCAGCTAAATACCGTTACATACGGGCAAGCCTCTGCCAGTTATCTTGCAATACGCTGTTTAGCTAAACTCGCTGAGGATATTCAAGAAATGAACCCGGAAATAGCCGAAATCATTAAGCACGACTTTTATGTAGATGACCTGTTAACAGGTGCACCTACACTTGAGCATGCGCAATACATATGTAAAGCGATAAGTGACACTCTTAAATCGGGATGTTTCGCACTCCGAAAATGGTGCTCTAACGACACCAACGCGCTCAAAAATATAAGTTCAAATGATTTAAAATCCGATATACTAGAATTTGCGCATGATGGCAAAACAAAAACATTAGGCTTGATATGGGTTTGCAATAACGATAAGCTTCAATATAAAATTCATACCAATCCTATAGGTACAAAGGTCACAAAACGCACAATTTTATCTACTATATCAAAAATATTCGACATCCTTGGTTTACTAAGCCCATGTACTATTATCGCAAAAATGATAATGCAAAAATTATGGGAAAATAAATTAGCTTGGGATGACGCTATTCCAAAAGCTATATCTGAAAATTGGGTAAGGTTGGAGAAGGAGCTTCTTATTTTGAACGATCTTGAGTTAAACAGACAAGCTATTTGCAAGAATGCTGTTGAATTACAACTGCATGGTTTCGCTGACGCTTCGGAAAAGGCTTACGGAGCCTGTGTTTATTTGAGAAGTATTGATTCCGATCAAAAGGTTCATGTATCCCTGTTATGCGCCAAGGCAAAGGTGGCACCTATAAAAACAATACCAATCCCGCGGTTGGAATTATGCGCAGCATTGCTTCTAGCCCGCCTAACAGATAAAGCTAAAACTGCTTTGAAAATTCAATTCAAATCTTTCACACTTTGGTCGGACTCAACTATAACTCTAGCTTGGGTACGCACAAGCCCGAATCTGCTAAAAACATTCACGGCCCATAGAGTGGCAGAAATTCAGTCTCTCACTAAACACGCCGATTGGAGGCACATCCCCACCCACGATAATCCAGCAGATATTGCTTCAAGGGGAATATATCCTAGTCAAATTTTAAACTCTGATTTGTGGTGGCGCGGCCCTACTTGGCTAGCTAAGGACCCAAGTTTTTGGCCCAATGACAAGCTGGAGGTGGTTCATGATTTACCTGAACTTAAATCCAGTCTTCTGACCAATGTTGCGCCCCCTACCCTGAGTTTTCCCTTTGAACGTTTCTCAAATTTCTCAAGAATGCAACGAACAATGGCATACATTTTACGATTTAAGGATAATTGTCTTCAGAGAAATCGCAGAAGAGGCGGTTCTCTTACAGTACAGGAGTTAAGTGATTCTCTAAAATGTCTCATTCGAATTTGTCAATCTCAATCGTATTCTACCGAAATTGAAACATTGAAAAATAACAAGCCTTTGAGCTCCCATAGTAATCTATTAAGTCTTAGTCCCTTTCTAGAACCCGATGGTTTGCTACGCGTAGGAGGGCGACTAAAACATTCAAATTACTCCTTTGACAAAAGGCATCCAATTTTGATCAATTCAAAGCATCATTTTTCAAAGCTACTATTTTTACAAGAACATGAACGCCTATTGCATGGCGGCCCTCAGCTGCTCTTAAGCACTATAAGAGAAAATTACTGGGTTATATCCGGTAGAAATCTTGCACGAAAGACTGTTAAGAATTGTGTGAAATGCTTCAAATTCAATGCTAAAACCATACAGCCAATTATGGCCAACTTACCGCGCGATAGAACTAATCCTTCTAGTGCATTTTCAATAGTGGGAGTTGATTACGCGGGGCCATTTATGATTAACGATAAGAAAGGTAGAGGTTGTCGTTTAAGTAAATGTTATATTGGCGTATTTATTTGTTTATCAACTAAAGCAGTCCATTTGGAATTGATTTCTAGCCTTTCTTCAGAATCATTTATTCAAGCGCTATATCGTTTTGTCTCTAGACGAGGCAAACCATCAAAAATATTGTCCGACAATGGAACAAGCTTCGTCGGGGCACAGCGAGAGCTAAAGGATTTTCTAAAACATGGCAGCAACACTATAATCGAGAAATGTAGCTCTCAGAATATAGAGTGGAGGTTTATACCACCCTACTCTCCTCATTTCGGAGGTTTGTGGGAAGCAGCTGTCAAAAGCGTAAAGCATCATTTAAGGCGCGTTTTGACCCAAGTTCATTTATCATTTGAAGAATTTGCCACAGTTCTCGCACAAATCGAGGCGATTTTGAATTCGCGTCCTTTATGCCCACTGAGCTCTGATCCCAACGATTTTGGACCTCTTACCCCAGCTCACTTCTTGATTGGAAGACCAATAATTGCAGCACCTGATCAAGATGTCACCGACATAAAAATGAATCGACTTTCCAGATTTCAGCTCGTACAACAATTAGCACAGCACTTCTGGAACAGATGGAAATCTGAGTACATTGCGGAGCTCCAAAGACGCACCAAATGGAAGTCCAACCAAGGCCATCTAGTAGAAGATTCTCTCGTTTTAGTGAAAGGCGAGAACACTATGCCCACTCAGTGGTTATTAGGTAGAATCAGCAAGCTCCATAGAGGCCCTGACGGTATCGCTAGGGTCGCTTCTATAAGAACTCCCTCTGGAGAAATCATCAAAAGAAGCTTTCAAAAAATCTGCCCCCTTCCAGTTGACCTTTGAAAGCCATCCTTATGCTTTCAACGCGGGGAGTATGTTCACGCCAGAATTAATTCAAAACTCATGAAAACTGGCAACGCTGTCCGACCAACCGACTACTGAGCGAATGGAAGAAATGAGATATATAATAAGTTCTGTTGTTAAAGCTATGTAAAAAATTTTCTTACAAATAAATGTTAATGTGAACGTGTTAATAATAACTATAATACAAAACAATAATACTATTTTCCAATAAATCTAAATACGCTGGACCATTTAAATTACCCTCAATGAAAGAAGGACCAATTATTTTATCGCCTATTATTCCAGCCCATATATTCAGTTTTTTGGGATTGTTACATGATCAGTATCTACAATTATGCCAATTCATTTTTCCATTAATACGAAAAATGGCATAACATTACTTAACAAATTTGGATCGTTTTAATTGTAACATTTTTCCATCATTATGTCTGCAAACTCTTCAAGTCTATCCGAATTGTCATCTGACAACTCTTGAACCTAAATTTATTATCACGTGAAATTTTTATTACGGATGTTTGCGAAATATCAAGTTCCCTGGATATTTGTCTAGTTTTCAAGTGTGGATCGTTTTATAACAGGACACAAACATCTGAACATTTGTTTTCAGCTGATGTAGTTTTTCTGCGCCTTGATTTGAATAAATCTTTTACTGGACCAATTTCGTTAAACTTTCTTACTTATTTACTGGCAGTATATCTTGTTCGAATTTCGGTTAGGATATAAATTATTAAAAATATTACACGTTTTCTTTAAATTTTCCAAAATATCAATTCGTCCTTTTTCACATAAACAATCCATTGTGACTTTTAATAAACTTCAACAATAATAATTTACCGAAAATTTGTTATTGTAGCAGTCATAGCCACCTAAATGTATTATTTTAACTTCGGCAGAGTTAACACAAATGTAGCTATAACTCTGAAATTATGGCATTCAGTTATAGGAAACGTTACATGAGTAATAATCAGTATTTATAGAGATTTCGAAAAGCAAAAAATATAGAGGGTAATCCATTTGAAATAACAAAGGTCATTATTTTCCCGGAAAAAGGAAAAATCTGACAACAATGTAGATATCACCATAACACCTACCGTATTATAAAATCCCTTGTACACAAAAAATTATAAAAATCGCACAAGTGGTTTCCGAGATAATAAGAGCGTTCCATACATAAAATTCACTCTTAATATCTTCATTCGATATAAACCTGTATAATAATAATTTATGGAACATTCACGTTTTCTATCTAAAACTTTACACGGGGTGATCCTTTGTTCGTCATTATTCGTCTTTGCTATTTATCTCTCAGTTTAAATCTCTCCATCAATAAATTTATCTCAAATGAAATTCTTGCAGATTTCATCTCAAGCCCTTAAAAAGCTTAAAACAGTATGCACACAAACGAAAAATGTTTGTGCTCTATTCACAAGAAACATAGAGTCATGGAAAAATATATTTATGCCCAGAGTTCAAACATACAATACTCCTACTAAGGGATGCGGAAATTTCTTAGACTTTTTCAGAATGTCAACTATCTGCAATAATATTAGGGCGAATGAAAGTTCTATGGAACCTCAAAAAATTATGATTGGGAAGAATCTTGAAACAGGTAACTATGTACAATTATAAAGCATTCATAAGGTCAACAGAGTTTTTAATTCAATTTTATAGTCATAATTGTACTGGTCCAGGAGAAATTGGCGCATGAGTCCCGAAAACTATTCCACCTCATTATGTGATGTTCATTGTAAATTCGATATTCATTCGTTAAAATTCCTCCTGCGAACACATATTTCAACGAATATTTCATTCAAATAGACCCGTAATTGTTGCTCACCCCATACCAGACGTTCTCTTATGTGTACGTCTGGTGTCCGATTTCCAGTAACTTTACTATGATCGTTAGTGGATCTACATTTTATGATAATTTATCGTTAATACTCACTGCATAATACACAATCAACTAATGGGTTTCTTTAAACTCATGGAAACAAATGTTCGAGTTGAGGACAATTGTAGATTTTTGTAGGTAGCTGTTGTTTATCTAGCAAGGGAAGACTGAGACCCGTTATAAAAATATTGAGAAATTTCGATAGGTCATCATCTCCACTTCGATCAGATGTTCCAACAAAGAGAAAATTACAACAATTAGATGGAGATTGTTTTTTATCTATCTTAGAAATACCAAAACCCACGAAAATGAGAAAATATCGGTAGGTATTTGTAGTTTATGTTGATTTATGTTACCTAGTATCCTTATCAACTTCACACATTAATTTCTTTTAAAGGTTAAGGTTTTCTTGTATTTATCTATATAAGAAATGGTGGATAGATTTAAAATATGTTGATCAGTTTATCTTTTTTTCTAAATCAATCAGTCCTTATCAGACGTGAAACTTGCTGTTTTGTATAATTCATATTTCTGTATTTTATTTATCATACCCTTTACTTTACTACAACTTAAAGTATTTAGTTGATCTGTTACGCTATCTTATTCTATTTGGTATTTGTTTCAATTCTTCTACATTATAAATACATCAGTCTTAACTAATACCCGATTGAGGATTTTTATTTTCTTCAGTTTTGCTTAAAAGTAATCACCTTCTGAAAAACAGAATGATGGGTGACCTTCGTAAACTTTTGGATTTCTTATTTACTGTGTGCTGACACCCATATTAGAAAGACTTTGCTTCTAGACATTCCATTAGAAGCTTCGACTTGATATTTCAACAGATGATTGCTATTATACCCACTTCGCCCTCAGATAAAAGTGACACATATTTTACGATGGTTCTGATACATATTGAATTGTGTAGAGCTTCTGAATGGCCCGAAACTTCTTTAAAAGTGCTGGGGTACGTCGGTAGTATTTGATTCTTAGTCCATATACTGCTATTCCCGTTCCAACTGCGGTTTTGGAAGCATTATTATACCATAACATATTTTCTGATACAGTGTAATTTCAATTCTTTGTGGTACTTATCAATTTATCTCATCAAAGGTATTTGTATTTTTTTTGCCAAGTGCATGACAATAATTAGCAAACCATATTGGTTCTCAATTCAGATTCAGATTCACATGTGAGTAGGGATGCGAGATCTGATTTCCAAATGGGTGAGAAGTTTTTTAGTCAGTTCTCTCAGGACGCGAATCGCTTTCTCTTTGACAGATTCAAGGGTTCAAAGCTTAATCAAAAGCATCCGCGTGCGATAAACATTCATTGCTATACAATTCTCTCAATAAATTGTTTCATTTTGTTTTCTTTCAAGTTTCACGTGAAATTTTACAGTTTTTCGTGGCCATACTCTTATCCTTAACAATAAAACAAAAAAAATTAGCGCTATATTGATTTGTTTAGAGTAGCCAGAGGCACTCAATCATAAAAGTTATCTTGACGGTAAAAGTTGTCAGTTGCTATTTGGTGCTGAGCCCTTTTGTAATAGATGCGTTAATCACAACAATAAATGCCTTTTTAAAATTCATTTAAAGAAGTGAATGAACCTTCTCTATATTTTTTGATTGGAAATGGACTTCAATAAAAATCGAAGAATTGAGTTTATAGCCATAAAGTAATTATTATTACTATAGACGTACACAAAATTTTATTTTTTATTTCAATTAAATCGAATCTGGTCTCAATTTAAAAAATAAATTAGCTGATTGCTACGTTAATTACTTTTGAATCTAGGGAATACTCTACAAAATCATTATTTGAAACATCTAGTGAAAAAAGCAAGAACAGTATATCAAAAGTGTATTCTATCTCACAAGAAAAACCTAGATATTTTGATTGGCAAAAAAATAGCGAAGGAAATTACCGAAACATCCCTTGGAAGGAAAAAGATTACGATTTGATAGGTAAATGTCTTCAAGTTTATAACCATGAAAAAGTACCTCCAAATAAGATGGAATGTCACAATAAAACGAAAGTGACCAAGAAACTATCTACTGAAAAATTACCTCAGAATACAGAAATATTATTCCCAATAAAACTGAATGATATATATGGGATTCATGGCTCAGAATCCAAAGAAGAACCAAATAAATTGAAAAAAGAAAGAATCAAAGGAAGTACTTCAAAAAATAAACAAGGTAATAGAGAATATATTCAGTTTTGACTATTTAGTAGATAAGATTTTCTAAATAAATGATACACGAAAAAATTCATGACCAATGGAAAGTATACAAAACACATTTCAATTAAACAATAATATTAATGTGTTATTAATGATATAAAATATTATTTGTTCTTATTATTTGGCATTACCCTTAGCTCTCTGTTGAAATTCCCTTAAGACTATTCTATCTATCTATCTACACATCTACACTAAGTTGGAATTTTTGGAGAGACTGCAGGTAAACTGTCCACCTTTAGTCTCTGAAGACGATAACTTGATTATTGAAAGACAGATCAGTCAGTGTAATCGTGAGTGTTGGTGCTCAACTGTAAGAAAGAATTGTCTGTGATTTTGCCCTTAATTGGTTAAAATGAAAAATGCGGATTATGCGTTCATCTAAGTAAGCTCATTCCAAAAGGACAGTCATGTTTTATAATGATCTGTTCAATAAATATGTTCCATAATGGCTGGGATTTTTTCTTAATTGGATAGTATAATCATTCACATCTTGCCAATGCACATGGGAAAATCAAGGTTATATAGACAAAAGGAATCTGTAATTCGAAATAAATTCTATAATTCAAATTTGACTTTCCTGAAAAATGCCAGTCCCGTCGATTAGTACACACAAACACGATTTCTTCGTTACAATAACAGTTTATACAAGATGTTGTTGCTTATTACTTTGTGTTTTCATAGCAGGGATATATTAAATTTGTTCTTCTTATCAGTTACAATTTAATGAAGACTGATGAAGTTATGAAAATCGAGTAATCCAATAATTAAATTAGTTCAATTTAGTAAATGTTGTTATTAATTGCCTATTTAACTTTATCCCGAATTCAATTTGACCATTTCTGAAGACCTAGTATGAAATTAATCTACACTTATTTTTTATTCGTGTTTTTAGCTCATTCAAAATTCTCCAGTTTGTTCCTTATAGTTGGCTCCCAAGTACCTCAATAGAAAAAAGTCGAAAGGATTTTGTCTCTGTGGCTCTCTCTCCATGACCATTGGATAGGTTTCCTTGGTCCTATTCATCTGACTCAAATACATTATCTATCAATACTCAAGATTATTTCTTCCGAAATAAGAAGACACCATCTCATTGAAAGCATATGTTTCCTTTCCGGACTTGTACAGAAGGTAGAAAACAAATTAGCCAATTGCTACCCTAATTATTATAAGTAGTCCAAATATCATATTCTATAGAAAGCACCAACTTTGCTATTAATCGATATTCAATATCAATCGATATCAATTTCAAAACATTTTTCCTCCAACGATGGCATCGTATCTCTTATTTCGTGACAGCCCTATATACAATATTATTGTATATGAAACATCGCGTTTAATGATACTAATGAGTCCAAGCATAAACATTTTCTGCCAAATCTCATATTTTAATGCAATAATGGAGCTTTTCGAAAACTATAGCCTGGGATTTGGTCACGTTCAATTTTCAGTGGAAATTTCAAATTTGAAACATGATTTACAACAACTTTAGATTTTTATTCCTTTTTATGCATTATATCTTAGATTATATTTATATAGTTGTATAATATATTCTGTTCATGAAAATTAATAGTAGACAGATATTTAAGAGCAATGAAAAAGTCCTCAAAACCGTAGACAATTGAAACTATTAACTTGGTCAATTTAGCAACAACAATGAACGTGCTCCGGGCTAGTTCCCAGACATTATTTCTATCACTTTCCTTTTCCATTTTTGTCCTCCTCCAATTATATGAGGATGTAAATATTGTTTATTGTCTATTATTCTCTTTGAAAACCACTTTGTTCTTCCTAAACATTTGGTCAAAACGTCAAAAATATTACCAACTATAAAATCGATTTTTAATTGAAAGAGACCTAAAGTCAAAACCATCTATCAGCAAAAACATAAAAAATCTAAGAAACAGAAATATATTGATTCCACTAGTATTGATTTTGGATTCTGGATTGATATTATACTAATATCAGATGATCAGTTAATTAAATGTTTATTTATATTTCAGACGATCCTGTTAAAGTTAATCCAAAAAATAGTTTCTCAAATACTGGATGTCGGTTGGCATATGAGCTTGCACTTGTTAAACGTAACAACGGTAATATTGTTTACTATTAGATATCAGAATGTTGTGGTATTTTATCATTAATTTATGTCAGCTAATCATAAGAATTGTTTCATGATTCTAAAATAACTGATCAAGTCTTTCCAGACTACGCGTTCACAAAAGAAGAGCCCATTGTTATGTATAGTGTACATAAACGGAAACCCAACGTGAAGTATCCACCCTTAAGGAGCTAAAATTTCCAAAAGTGCTTGTATACATCATACCCCAAAATTGCCTATAATTTATCATATACTGGTACTCCATCAATGATTTTGTTTTACCTTTGCTAGGCAACTGAAACTATTTACAAAAGCAATTTTCCCACAGTTTTAGATACCAAAATGATTCAGATTTAGAGTGTTTGAGTGATTGTTTTCCTTTACAATCATGCGTGGCAATGTGATTATAAGATTCAATAGAGCAATATTAGTGGCTTTGCATAATGAGGGTCTACCAAATCATCGATTTGGTGCATAGGAATTGTCCGCGTTTTAGTCAACAGTCTCAGTTTTCCGAACTAATATTAGAATAACCTATTGTCCATTCAATTTCCAGTACCTACTCAAATATGATAGATATTTGTCGGAAAGAACTTTGGCTTTAGAAAACCATTAGGAATACTCAAATGCCTTCTCAGGCATACAGGGTGATTCATTAAGAATGTCCAATTTTACGTTTTTTGGCATGAGGAATCCTAATTTGCACTCTAATTTAACATTGCTAATAGAGGGCGCTAGTTACACTTGTTTGTGTTAATTAAATCAAAGTAAACTTTTTTCGTGCTAAACTTACAACTAAAATAATAAAAAAATATTAAAAAGCGTTAAATTCTACAAAAAAATTACTCTATATGAAAAAATAATTTTAGCAAGCAAACATCAACATCGAGAACATTTTTGAAATGTTCCAATAACTGATATGTGAAATAATCAAAAAACTTATTATGAACTGATAACTAAGCTTTGGTCAAAAATTTTTTATTGAACATTAAAATGCTCAAAAAAATAGAAGAAGTGCGGAAACGTCCTTTCTATCTCTCGACATTGAATCTTAAAGTCTCATATTTTGAGTTTCAGCACTTTTCGTTGAACTTATTCTATTCTTATTCATCTATACTTATTCATCTATATTATTATTTTAAATGCATTTGACAGCTTTCCAGTTTGTTAAGTTCATAGTATTGACTCATAAATAATCAACTACTTGGATGTACACAAATTCAAGAGTTTCCACAAATACAACATAGAGAGGTCACATTCTATTGCTACCAGACGGAGGTGATTATAGATTAGCAGAGAATATTTCATCTTTTTTATAAAGTTCAAGCTCTGTGGATGGATTTTGTCTATCAATAAATAACTGTACAGAATACAAACATAGAACCATGAAAATGTTATAAAATGTTATAAAATGAGGTAATTAAAGTGCCACACAACGGATATAAGTGACCGCTCGCTTGCTTCCTCTTAATTTGATTACTTTCAGCACGTTGTAGATTTTTTAGAGAGAATAATTAATTCTATTGACGTTTATTTCCTTGTTATTCTTCGTGCGTGAGTTTGAGATTACTACTGAAATTTGACGTGAGAATTCAATTCTTTCTTTAAAGGATGTTTTGCAACCAGTGCAAACCAGCATTCTTTTCAACTGTGCTGAAAGTGTTACGGTATTTTATTCTATACAGCTAAATGATAAGTTTGCAGTGAATCTCTGATGAAATCAAGCATCATTGTTTCTATACGAGTAATAAACTGAAGAAAGTTCGTTTCTTCAACGTAACTTGAACTTTATATTAAATATTTTCTTATTTTGTTTTCTTCTTTAAGATGATTTTCAAAAGCACTCTCTGATACGTTCTAAAACTGCCGCTTTCAGACGTGGTTTTGTATGATTTTTTATCATATTCTCCTCAGACCAATCCTCTCAATGGATTTTTGTTGACCACTATCCGCTATATTGTTTATGTTTTGTGACTTCATTGATCCAGATAGTACATATAGAATGAATTATTTCATATTCAACGCTTGTGTCACATATCCTGCTTAACCTATACCTCTACCTCAACAATCCTTGAAATATATTGATGAGAATTTATGGCTACATTCACATTTGATATTGATATTAAGATATAGAAAATTATAACAACTTCTCAATAATTAAATTCACTATGAAAGTGAAAAAATGTCATTTTTCTATGTTAAGGATGCTTTAATAAATTATTTTGTTTAATAATATACATGAAACTATTGTTGAATTAAGTATACACCTACTTATCTACGCAGTCCGAAATAAAGATAATTATGATATAAGACCAGTAGTATTATTAATGAGATTTCTAGTTTGGTTATAAATATTCACTGTTTTATACTAGCTATTAAATTAAATATTTGGATTCCATTTCATTCAGAATTAGATGGAAAATACGCTGCTGAAAATGATCCATCATGGACTAAACAAACAGTGTCCGCTAAATTGAAGCAGAAAAACAAAGAAGAATATTGGAATTCTGTTAAGAAGAAATGGGAAGGTTTTCCTCATAATCTGTTGAATAACGAGAATACCAATAATCATGATCCTCCCTTGATAAATGATAACTCGGTTGGTAATTATAGACTAAGTACAAAATATCCACGAATTTTCAAGCCACTAGTCATCAATAACGTTTTCGATTTATTTGACCTAGTCAAAAAAGGTTAGTATGTAATTAATAAATAGAATAAAAGTGCGAACAATTATGATAAGGTAGAATTTAGTGAAAAAGTTTAATGAAACTGGTTCATTGAAGGATTTATCCAAATCAGGGCGCAGAAAAACTGCATCAGCTGAAAACAAATCTTCAGATGTTTGTGTCCTGTTATAAGACGATCCACACTACTAAACAAATATCCAGAAAACATGATATTTCGCAAACATCCCTAATGAAAATTCTCTCCATACAAAGTAACGTTGGTTCAAGAGTTGTCAAATGACGTGTACAGTTTGCAGACCTAATGATGGAAAAATGCTACAATCAAAGCGATCCAAATTTTTCAAGTAACGTTATGTTTTGCGATGAGGCCACTTTTTGAATTAGTGGAAAAGTAAATCGGCATAATTGTATATACTGGATAGGAATAATAGGCCACAAAATAATTAGTTCCTTTTACATTGAGGGTAACTTAAATGGTCGGGCTTATGTAGATTTATTGGAAAATAATATTATACCTGAGTTGGCTTGGATATTTCCAAATCCAAATATGTATGTTTTTTAAAATTCGTAATTTTTCGACATCACGATTTGTCTTCAATTGTTGTAGGTTTTCTGCGCCATGATTTGGATAAATATTTAACTGCACCAGTTTCATTAAACTTTTCACTAACTTACTCACACTAGACTTTGTTACGAGATTTGTATTAGTACATAAATTATTAAAGAATATTCCAATTGAACGAGTTTATTTAATCGTAGACATCTAAATATACAATATTTATTGTAACTTTGGAGAAGATACTGTAAATGTAGTTATAACTCCGAAATTACGGCATTTAGGTATAGAGAATATAAGATGAAAAATAATCTGATAACTGATCTGATAACAATGTAGATACCACAATAATATCGGTCGTATCAAAAGACCATTGCGCACAGAAATTTATAACAATTTCATACATAAAACTTACTTTTCATAATAAATGAATAAAAGAACTAGAATGACTTACATTAAGAAATGTCATCGGTTCATGAATACCTAGAGGTATTCAGGAAAGGAAACTTTTGGTTGTTTCTATATAAACTTTTCGTTACAAGTTCTATTCCAATCAATTTTTTCAGAGAAAAGCAATCCTATATCCACAAATCATATGAACCCAATTGACGGTATACAAAACAAATTTATTAATAATGCGCTATCATCTGAAAACGTTGAACTAAAATCAGTAAAGTCGAAAATGAAAGATGAAGAAATTAAAAATTATCGGTATTCATGTGATTATGTTAAGTACAATTCTGACACCACGGTAATCAAAAGGTAACTAATTATCATTTTGACTATACCAATCTTTGAAATACAAAAAATTGCGATAATTGTGATCGTCATTTACTTTATGATTTTGCAATCGACTCCTTATCGTAATTAAAACTATCTTTATCTAGTGCTAGTTTCTTCGGATCAGAACAATTTACAATTATATTTTCTTCACTTATTAGAGTAACTGAATTCATTTTCTACGTGTTTACGATTCTAATTGAATATCGATTTTTCTATGTGAAATTTCGTTCAAAGATTATTATCTGCAATAGATTTTAGCGGGTGTAATTGCTCTTCGTGGGTGATGAATGGATTTTTTGTTCTTCAAAAAAATATTAACATTTTCTCAAAGATATAAGTGATCCTTGTATCTCATGATAATTATCGATGAAAGCTCTTCTATCTCTTCGTTGAGATTCAGGAGTCTTGAGCATACGTTATACGCGTTTAATGGTCAAAGGCTAACAGTTGATCCACTATCTACACTTTATAAAGGGACATTCCCAAATCGCTCTCCAAAATTCTGCGGGGAATGCCAGATTGTGTGGCACGTCATCTACTGGATACCCTTCGACATCTTGGGAAATGGCAGTGTTGTCCCAGCCTTTCGAAGCAAGTGGCCAAACGCCACCTAGTGTTTGTCCAGTTAGTGTTGGACGCCCAACACACCTGACGAGATCGTGCGCAAAAAATAGAAATAATTATGTCATGTTGTCAAGCATTAAACCGATCCAGGGCTTGTCTAGTTGTATCTTGTGTTTATTTGCTTCATATATGTCGAAACTAGATTTGGAACCATTTTTAAGCGGTATAAGGTCCAATAGCGTAATTATTTTGATACCACTTATTATCTGATAATAGATATTTCCCATAAATATTTAGAAAATTATAAATTTATGTGGATTATATCATCCGTTATTTGAAATTAACAGCATTGCATTGGAACAATGAAGAAATATTATTGGGAGACAGATTTGATAAAAATCTCCAAAATAATCAATCACTGTTTCAAGTTTTCATTTGTATTCGATTTAAAATAATTTTTGAAGTTTTGTTTAAAATTAATTTGGAAGTTCCTTTATATAAATACCTACTAGTGTATTAACTTCTATATTATTAATGATATAGAGGAACCATAAATACGTTTTAGTTTATATGTTGTATTCAAAATTATATTATTCTTCAGATCTTCATTAAAAGAGTACATCAAAAAACAAGAAAATTCAGCATCTAAATTTTTCAAATCAGAACCTTCGAAAAATATTTCTTATAAAATATTTGAAACTGAACCAAAAATTCATTTATATGATACTCCAAGAGAAAATCCCCCACCACTTCGGAAAACACATGTGAAATTAAAAAACACTGAAGAAAGTTACAAGTACAATGATGATTTTTATAAAAAATCTAGTATCACGCAGAGTTGTCCCTTTTTCAATAGAAGTAATTCACCATCATCGATATCTGATGAAAGTGAACAAGGTAATTAATAATAAGTAGATATCTATATTTTAAATTTACAAAAGAAATAATTAATAGTTCCCAATTAACTTTCCCGATATACTACATCGTGTGAGATGGGGAAATAATACTGAGTAACTTATTCTGTTTAGTGCATATTATTATTGCTATATTAATAAATTAAAATTGTAGGACGTCATCAGGATATAGATACCTTAGTAAGAAAGTCAAGTTTATCGCAATCTGCAAGTAGATTAGCATATGATGCTGTTATATCCAAAATTGTGGAAGGTAATAGAAGCATATCGTTGATTTCATAATTCTAATACTAATTTATGCTCTGTGGATTGACTTTCTTTCTATTATCATGATCACAAACTAATTTAAGACAAAATATTTACCAAATTATATTTTAAAAAATCAGTGTTGAACGCGAAAGAGCCAAATGAAATGAAATTTATTGTACCATCTGTACTGTACTGTACTGTACTGTACCATCATAATGACAAATTCTGAAATACAGCAGATTTTAATTATAAATTGAAACTTTTTAACGTGACCATTTTTTTAAATCGGAAGTATTAGCCTATCGTTTTCAAGCATTATTGCAAAAATTGACCTAATAAATCAAATAATCAAATTATAATCCGAATTTGATGTGTTGATGATTTTTTATAAATATATATATATATATATATATATATATATATATATATATATATATATATATATATATATATATATATATATATATATATATATATATGTAAAGAAAAATATAATTTTCTTTTGCGTGTTATTTTGCAGTACGTCACATAAAGTCCGTTTGTGACAGATGATCTGTCACTGTCATCGATGGGAAGCAGGGCATAACCTCGAATGTCGTGTTGTGTGTGCTGGAAAACAATTTCATTTTTAAGTTTATTTTAATTTGTGATTTTGGAACAGACATTGTTAATAATAACATTAAATGTCGTTTCTTTTCTTACAGGTATGAAATATTTGTTTAGTACTAAATAGGTGCATACTTTTGTTTCATGTAATTTTTAGTTTACATGTTAATAACAATAAATTAATTTTCTTACAGAGAAACACAATTGTGTTTGATTGACTGTGTCACCAAAACCACAGATATATTGGAAATTGTCTTATAAAACGACATTTTTGTCAACAAAATGGAAAAGTTGAAGTTTACTTTTCAAGTGAAACCAACAACAGACGGAAAGTCAAACTATATCGCCATAACCGCAATTGTGACTGAAGATGAAAAATATTTCCTTATTCCTGAAGAATTCCAAGCTATTTCACAGCACACATATATTCAAACTTCGAAAACCTTTGTCACAGTGAAAAATACATTAAAAAAAAGACATCAAACTAGAAGTGTTTGGATAAAAACAACAGAGGATATATTAAAAACATATGTTGATGAGGATGGCAATATGATTTTTCAGAACCAATTTCTAGAGGAAACTACCAAAGAACAATTGACTGTCGTAAGCAAAACGTGTTCAGAAGATCCTATAGCCAAAATTTTAGAGAAATTAATAGAAAACCAGGAGAAAAAAGAAAAACAAAGCATAAAGAAGCTAGCTGACAAGTTTGTAATTGAAAAATTTGATGGAAAGAGTTCAAATGCAAATCAGTGGATGGAAGTATTTGAAAAAGAATGTGAAAGGTTCAATGTATTAAAAGACGAAGAAAGAATTGAAATCTTTAGATTATTTCTTGAAAAATCGTGCACTGATTGGTATTCTTCCATGATAATCAAACTTACCTTACATTCCGAGTGGTTACAATGGAAATCGAGCTTTATACAGACTTATGCAAATAAAGGTTGGACTACTAGCAAGTATGCTTTATCGTTCAAATATCAATATGGATCTTTATTAGAATATGCAGTTAAAAAAGAAAAACTTTTACTAGAAGTAAGAAAAACAATAGATGAAGGGACACTTATTGATATAATTGCCGCCGGCTTACCAGATTTTATAACTGATCGAATCAACAAGGAAGAAATTTTACATACTAAAGACTTGTTTAGTGAACTTGGAAAATTAGAACATTTGGTTGCAAAGGAAAAAAATATTAAAAAAAAGACGATACCAAGCAAGTAAAAGAAAAATGTAGTATTTGTGAAAAATTAAAAAAGGGTGTACGCTATCATTCAGAAGATTCCTGTTGGTTTAGAACAAAATCAGATACAGAAAAGGATAAAAAGCAAATAAACCTCGTTAACAATTCAGAATTGGAATGTGAATTGCAGTGTGAAGATCAAAAAAACTAATAGTGCCGCCATTGATCAAAGTCAAATTAGTACTCAATAAGAATGTTGAAGTTTTTGGGATCTATGACTCAGGCTCTAATGTCTCATTGATAAATCCAAGATTGTTAAAAATAAATAATAAGGAAACCAGTCACTACAACAATACTAATTTGAAAACGATTAATGGCGTTAAAAAGGCAAATGGCATAATTACAATAGATATAGCCATTTTTGATGTGGAAAAGAAAATGAATGTTTTTGTAATAGACAAGGAAAATTTCGATTATGACTTCTTAGTGGGACTAGATTGTATAAAAGAGTTTTACCTAGTTCAAAATGCAAACTTAGAAATTAGTCAGAAAATACCCATACAAAGAAGTGGAACAGTTTCTAAGGAAACAGATTCAGATATAATTTCTATAAAAATAAAATCTGATAATTTAATAAACTTCAATGAAGGCATATGTGGAAAAGACTTTCAAATTTGTATTAATCATCTAGACTTTGAAAAACAGGCATTGATTGATGAATTAATATCAAAAAATAAGTCAGTATTTGCAAAGGACAAATTTGACATAGGAAAGGTAACGGATTATGAAGCACACTTAGATCTGTTAACAGAAAAATATTGTAGTAAACGTCCATATCGTTGCACAATTGAAGACAAGAAAGAAATTGAGAATCAAATTGCAAAATTATTGGAAAAAAATATAATAGAAGAATCATATAGCCCATTCGCAGCACCGGTCACATTAGCATATAAAAGAGAAGAAGATAAAAAATCAAGATTGTGCATTGATTTTCGAGACTTAAATAAAATAGTTGTGCCTCAGTCACAGCCATTCCCTCTTATTGAAGACCTAATATTAAAGACAAGGGACTGCAAGTTTTTCTCAACACTAGACCTAAATTCAGCGTTTTGGTCTATACCTTTGCGTCTAACTGACAGATACAAAACTGCATTTGTGACACAGGAGGGGCACTACCAATGGACCTGCTTACCATTTGGATTAAAAACATCTCCAGCTATATTCCAGAGAATAATGTGCAATATCATACGGAAGCACAAGCTGGAAGAGTTTACGGTATGTTTTATCGATGATATTTTGCTATTTTCAAAATCATTTTCGGATCATGTAAGGCATCTAGAACAACTCTTTCAAGCAATTAAAAGTGAAGGTTTGAAACTAAAATTCTCTAAATGCACATTTGCAGCGGATACAGTCAAATACTTGGGTCATGTGATACAAAATAATTCAGTTAGACCGTTGAAAGACAATTTAATATCAATAAAAAATTTCCCGATTCCAAAGAATCAGAAAAATGTGAGGCAATTCCTGGGAAAGATAAACTTTTATCATAAGTATGTGCCAAATATAGCAATAAAGTTGGAACCATTACATAACCTTTTAAGAAAAGGACAAACCTTTAACTGGACCGAAGCATGCCAAGAGTCATTTGATGAAATGAAACAAATATTATGTTCTCAACCGGTATTGACAATCTTTGATCCAAACCTACCTATTCACATATACACAGATGCCAGTATACTAGGAGTAGGAGCAATACTAAAACAGCCACAAGGAAATAATGAAGAAAAACCAGTAGCATATTTTTCTAAAAAGTTAAATGAAGTCCAAAAAAGAAAGAAAGCTATATATCTGGAATGCCTGGCAGTCAAAGAATGTGTAAAGTATTGGCAACATCTATTAATGGGTAGGAAATTCATTGTCTTTTCAGATCACAAGCCATAAGAGAACATGAACATAAGGTCTAGAACTGACAAAGAACTAGGCGATTTAACATATTACTTATCACAATATGATTTCCAAATTAAATATTCTCCAGGAAGATACAACACTGAAGCTGATTGCCTGAGCAGGAACCCAGTGCTTGATCCAAATGAAAACCTAGAGGATCAGTTGAAAGTAGTGAATACAATAACACTAGAAGATATCTTAAAAGATCAAATTAAAAATGAATATATACAATGCAGAAAAGGAAAGTTAGTAAAAAGAAATAATGTTTACTACAAGCAAGTAAAGAAAAAGGAAAAAATCATTATATCAGAGGAATTGAGCATAGAACTCATGAAAAATGTACATACAGATCTAGGCCACATAGGAATTAAACAGATGCAGAAAATGATTAGCTTAGTGTATACAGCAGAAAATATGACTAAAAACATAAAATTAATCTGTGAGGGTTGTATAGTATGTTTAAAGAATAAATCAAGAGGACATAATAAATATGGACTGATGTCTCATTTGGTTCCTGCTACAAAACCTTTTCAGATATGCTCTATTGACACCATAGGAGGTTTCGGAGGTTCCAGATCAACGAAGAGATATTTACACCTTTTATCCGATCATTTCACCCGATATGCATATATTCTAACATCAAGTACCCAAAATGCAAATGACTTCATAAAGCTGATAAAGAATTGTGCAGAGAGTGATAACATTGAATTGATATTATCAGACCAATACCCAGGTATCAACTCTAAGGAATTCAAGAGATTTTTGGATGAAAATAATATTCCCATAATTTTTACAGCAGTGAACTCTCCTTTCTCAAACGGCTTAAACGAGAGATTAAATCAAACATTGGTCAATAAAATAAGGTGCAGGATGAACGAACATGACAAGAAAAAAGCATGGACATCTGTAGCTCACAGTTGTGTACAAAAATACAATGAAACGGAACACACTGTTACTGGATATGCTCCAAAGTACCTACTTTATGGCACAGATGTCACGATTTTGCCAAATGAGCTGAAACAAAAGAAGTCTGACTACGATTTAATCCAGGCCAGAGAAAAGGCACTAACAAATACACTAAAACTAAAAGACACTAATTACAACAAGACAATTTATGACAAAAACAGAAAAAATATAGACTTCAAAGTTGGTGTTTTTGTAGAAAATGGAAACAAACTCAATAGGAAGAAGCTAGATGAATTGAGACTTGGACCCTACAAAATCATAGAAAAAATTTCAAACTCAATCTTCAAGATAAGCACTGACCATAGAAGATCAGAGTCAAACTTTTTCCACATCTCGAAGCTAACGCCAGCTCCTGCCTACTTTTGAAGGCATGCATGTGAAAATATAGTCTCCTATCTTCGCTGGGAGGGGAGATGTAAAGAAAAATATAATTTTCTTTTGCGTGTTATTTTGCCGTACGTCACATAAAGTCCGTTTGTGACAGATGATCTGTCACTGTCATCGATGGGAAGCAGGGCATAACCTCGAATGTCGTGTTGTGTGATTGTGTGCTGGAAAACAATTTCATTTTTAAGTTTATTTTAATTTGTGATTTTGGAACAGACATTGTTAATAATAACATTAAATGTCGTTTCTTTTCTTACAGGTATGAAATATTTGTTTAGTACTAAATAGGTGCATACTTTTGTTTCATGTAATTTTTAGTTTACATGTTAATAACAATAAATTACTTTTCTTACAGAGAAACACAATTGTGTTTGATTGACTGTGTCACCAAAACCACAGATATATTGGAAATTGTCTTATATATATATATATATATATATATATATATATATATATATATATATATATATATATATATATATATATATATATATATATATATATAGTAATGGAAAATTAATTTCGTGTAACACAAATTTGTATTAGACGCCGAAATCAAAATCTTCGCGTAATCATTTTATGAGGCTTTTGACAATTTGGATCTATGCTGTATGTTGTGATTTTCTATATTGCATTACGTTTTCTTTTGTAGTTTTTGGGGAAATTTATATATTTAAAAAACAGTAAAACAATATTCCATTTTCTTAACAAACAGTTTCACCAATTTATGATGAAATTTTATGATTTGTAAGCCCGGATCTAATTCGTAATCGAAAACACTCATCCATATTTCGATCCATTTTTCTGTATTTTTATCTTGTACTGTCTCTCTAGAAATCATGTTCTATCAAAAGAGCTCCATCCCAATTTAGGGAAATTGAACTAACTATGAATTTCAGTTCACTCTAACGTCATATCTTATCAAGCATATATGCGAATTAACAATTTATTTTATAAAATTACTCTTTTCGCCATTGCATGAACCTGATTATAGGAGATTTTAGACCTCTCCTGAAATTTTCCCAGTAAAAAGTCTTTATAATAATTCATCATCAGTTGAAGGGGTACCGGCGATATCCTTATAGAATAGAATACCGCCCCTTGAAAATCGACAATAATCAACTAGATGTCTAATAATATTAGGTATTTAATTACTTATCTCAAAAAACGGTTTTTGCTCGTTAGATTCAAAAGCTTTTATCAACATCAAAAATTTTTTGAGCAGTACGAGGTACTTGAACTATAGGCACAAGTAATTTCCACATTATACATACTAATAAACTTTACATTGCACGTTGTAGTGTATAATGTTCAGCGGCCTTTAGCTCAACTACATCTAGGAATGCTTTTCATGAAGAAATATTGGGTCTTGCACTGCACGTTGTATTGCATCATGTCCAGCAGCCTTTAGCTGAACTTCATCTGCGTATGCTTTTGATCAAGAAATATTGCGTCTTGCATTGCATTGCATGTTGTCTTGCATCATGCTGCCTTAATAATTGTAATATAATAATGTATGAAGAGTATTCCAATTTGAAAATATGACATTATTGTTGACTTTGTTGTATGGTAACAATTTGATTGCTACATTCGTAAATTTGTACATGATCGCCAAATTTCAAATTTTCATTTTACATCCTTTACAAAGTATTAAAAAGTGAAGAAGTTATGACAAGAATTCAATTATTATTCCAGTAACTTAAATGTTCATAATTTTGTCCATTTACTATATCCCTAAACCGATCAAAATTCATTTTGGGCACGTTTATTGATTTAGGATAAAACTGAACCCGTTTGATTAACCCATTGCAGCACTACTCTACATACTCTTTCGAGTATTCCAAATTTCGTATTTGATAGTTTTGTAGAGCATTAATCCTATAACTTGTTTTCCCATAGAATCTGCCTAAATATTTACTTTTACTCTCATCCAGTGTATACTGTTTTTTAATTGATCTGAACATTACATATTACAATATCTGGCTAGTTGAGATACTGAGATTTTATCGAATATTTTCATATGGTTACTAGAGGTATTTTGTCGATGAGTATTTGTTTTTAAATGGTGAGTGAAGATATTCTTTACTAAAAAGTCATTTGTAAAATTTCTAATTTATGCATTTCATGCGAATAAACTATATTGTTTGATCAAACAAACTTAACAGAGGATGAATTACGGGGAATGTTATTCAAACTCGAGTAACAAAAGAGATTCATTCTAAATACTTCTTAACAGAAGACTGAATCCCTTTTGATATATAAGCAACTAAATTGGTTGTTCAGTTACATTGTCAATAATATCAGTAGCAGAAACCTCACAGATAACGCGAAGAGCCAAACAACTATTATATCAGTTTCTTTGAGAAAATCATAAGGAGAAAGCGAAAATGGAGATAGATCGGTCGTTCACTACAGAAACCAGCAATAAACACAACACCACACCAGCATAATACAAAAGAAAAAGAACTACCTAGACAATAATTGCTAAAAATAGAAGAAAATGGAGAGCTCTCGACATACGGAGATAGCAACCTCATTATTTTACCACAGCTGCGGAAACTTAAATTATTGTGAGATTGGTCGGAGAAGAATATAATGTGAACAAAATAGCTCTTAATTGAACCGAAAGAATTCAAACAGACAATAGAGATAGTAGAAAAGATCCATCCACGATAGACATAGAGTCTTTGCTCCAAAACAAAATATTATCAAAAAATCAGAGAGGATATGGTATTTCTATGAAAACCAAGTCGATACACCAACGATTTTTTCTGAAAGATGCCTCTCCTCATTCTTTTTATTAATAACGTTAAAACTAATTCGAAATATGAAAACTACGGAAGAGAACGTAAACGAAACGTTTCAAATCTGTGAAATATCATATTTATACAAGGGTTATATGAATAGTTTTTTCATCATAACAACGTATCCTCTCATACTTCAGGAATCGCCATAGCTATAATTTACGAATTGCATTTCGAATTGGTCAACCATTCACCATATTTATCAGATCTAGTCCTCAGCGACCTGTTTCCATTTGAAGGTGAGAGATTTGACTGTTAACAATCGATGTTTTCCATTTGTTGTTGACATTTGTTAATTGGTAAAACTACAGTGATATTTTATTCAACAGCTACATGGTTGGTTTATCATGAAATGATAATGTAGATAGGTATTCAAATTGTGAAACATTATATTTTTCAATTTGATTTTTTGAAATTGCGTATCTATGTACAACTTAAGGTACTAGAAATGTTCAACAAAATGACAGTTTCGCCATTCAACCAAACCAATAATGACGTCATATTTCTAAATTGGTTACATTGACAATGTATCTATTAAATACTCAGCAAAAAAAATATACTAATCAATTCAATTAATACTAGACTCAAAATTCAAAATAGACTCATCATTTGTCAAAAAACGGACTATTGAAATACATAATTTCAAATTAAATACTCATATTTTATATTAATTACATCACATGACATTTAAATGTGCGATTATTAAAAATTTTCCATTATTTATTTACTGACACATTAATTGTATTTAGAAGAGAACAGAATCAAGGATATGTCTAAAAAATTATTCAAAAAGTCAAAGAATAAAAAATTCTTGAGATTAAGATCTGTCGATACAAATGAACCACTTTGGCTACGTATTGCCAAAAAATGGAACGTTGTTTCAGACTCGAGAGTTTTAGATGATTCATTTAAATTCAATCCCAGTTTAACTTATGACCCTAAGAACCTTTGATTAGCCAGTGACGTTAACTCAAAACCAAAGGTAAGTCAAGGTGAATGTTAATTCTATCTTGAATATTTTATAGTTTTAATTAAAGCTTGCTGTAAGAGTGAAGAAAGAGATCAACCATAACAAAAACTAGTGAAAAACAGTGAAAAATTCCTCAATGTGAAAAATTTTATTCAGCAGTATTTAATTTCCACTTTTACGGTCGGTGAATTGAAAAAGTTCAATGATTATTTATTTATTTTTTTTGGTGATAATAGAATTATGAATATCATAAATGTCGGCTTTAATAAAAAACAGAAGTGCTATGTTATAAAATGTTTTCTAAATACCGAGGAAACTATTATTTCTGATTTAATTTTTTTAATTAAATTCTTCATTCAACATCATGTAATCCTAATCTCCTCTAGATTGGTAGTTAAACTGAAGAACCTCTTAGTGAATATGATATTGTTCAAACTATCTTAATAGTACAGGCAAATAAGGCGACTTTGGGCTTGAACTTTAAATTAAATTGCACGATTATGATTTTCTAAATTCTGGGAGGTTTTGGGATACTGAATAAGTCTATCAGCTCTTAACAAAATTACGAGCAAAATTTCGAAATTTTGTGACTTGAAAACTATGAGGAATTCGAAAAAAAACTGCCGAAACAAAAAATGTAGAGTCCAAAATTCTCTACAAAAAAGTATCCCAAGTATTTGTTCCCAAACTCCAAATTTTCACGTTAAAAGGGTTTTATACTCTAGAAAATATTTTCAATCGCGAATAACTCGAAAAATACGAGGAATTTTAAAAAAAAGTGATAAAACAAAAAATGTACAGCACAAAATTGTCTACAGATTGGTCTGTAAGCACTTTTTCCTAACCTCAAAATTTTCACCGTAAAATGGGTTCATGTACTCAAAATATTTTGAATTGCGGATAACTCGAAAACTATGAGGATTTCGACACAAACTGCTGAGACAAAAAATGTGGAGCATATTATATACATCTGTACAAAAAAGGTTTCAATTTTTTCATAACCTCAAAATTTCTATTATAAAACGTACAATTCCAAAAAAAGTGAAAAAGAAACTATTAAGAAATCTGTGAAATTTGAAATAATTATCAACCAAGAACGAATATAGTGTTTATGATCGCGTTTTTAAAAAGTTAACTCATTTGAAGATTTTCGAAAATTTTCCCAAGTCTAAAATTATGCTAGTTTACCCGAGTAGAAAATACAGATCTTAACCATCATGATGCATTTTGATTTTTTAAAAACGAAGTAGTTTTCCAAAAGTTAGATCAGTTTCCATGTGCTCCTGGGCTCGCGAGCAGATACTCCGGCTTTCGGCGTTGAGGGAGATTTACTCAGAAATAGTGGTTCCAGCGAAAAAATGACTGGAGGACCTTATTTTGTATAAAATTTTGTGCGTTTCAAAATGTTTTCAAGTTACAAGTTCCAAAATTGTTAAGAGGCTTATTCAGTCATCGAAAACCTCTGAGAATCTAGAACATCAGAAGCGCTCAATTTAATTTCGTGTTTAATCCTATTTCACCTATACTATAAAAGAGGTAAACTATCAATTATTTCCCATTATAATGCAGCTCTGTTGTTTTTGAGTATTTTATTTTTGTTCAACTTCTGATTTTATAGTTCTGTTACAATTTTGATTTTTGTTTTCAAGACACCTATGGAGACTACCAAAAACTACTCCAGAAGGGTACAGAATTGTTATGTACTCAGTTAGAGACAACGATCCTACAAAAATGGTTTTCGCTGAATGTGTTAAGACGTTCTGTATGTTCAACGATATCGTTCTCTCTGAAGATGGAATTGAGGAAGGGTAAGTATTAACTAAACATATAAGATCACCAAGACTAACGGAAACGTTAGGTTTGCTTGTCCTTCAGCAATAAGCTGGAATGGTTGTTTCATATAAAAAATGATATTTGACTTGATTAGATGAATTGAATTGTTAAAAATTTGATTATTTGAGTGAGTTCATAGTTCACGGCCATACCTGGAGATAGCGGTAGTTGTTTGGATATCATCACTGTATCAGGAAGAACACAATCGATTAAGCATATGTTTTAAGTGAAGAGGACAAGTTTTTCAGTATTTGTTTGGCAACCATAAATAGAAATGTGTGTTTGGAGAATATAGGTCGTTGTTATTTGATACAAAAGCTAGCTTGTGCTTGTGATTATGATTAGTGAATGAGGTTACAATGGTTTAGTTAAACAAAGTGCATAGAAATTTCTTCGAGCTAATTGACTTTAAAAGAGGTCCGATAGTTGGGTTACATGAATCTCGTCCATCGATAAGAGAAGATTCCAATAGGTCCAACAAATATTCACGCATTACACTGCAGTATGAACGGACATGAACTCAAGATAGCCGAAGTTACAGAATCAGAGGCTATGAGTCCTATCGGTCGTTCTAGTAAATATTATTGATTTCAATTCATTGCATTCTTATTTTTTGTTCGAAAACTTGAGCTGTACAGAGAGTACTACAAGTTTAACATCAAAAAGACTCAAGCTAGAAAAATTATTCAACCTATTATTTGCCGAGGAATACTTAAATATACCATTTAGTTGTCCTATTTTCATAAGAAGGTTTATTTTTTTTTTAGTATTTGGTTGAATAAATTCAGAATAATAGTAAATGAGTAATATGAGTACATCTGTATCCACAAATTTCACTATAATTCTGTTTTGGTGATATACCTGATACTCATATAAAATATGAAGTATAAGCCGCGTATCAGCCTCACCATGATATATTTTCAAATCATTCAATTCAGTTACACCATTCTTTTTAACGGAAAAACATAATTCTAGATTTTCAAAGCCACAAGCATTGATGATGATGAGTTTCTTCTGTTTGTAATTCATCAGCTGAATGCTCAAGAAGAAAACCAATCAAAAATTTCAGTGTTTATGTAGTGGTGGTTGTAAGCAGTGTATTCAGTATGTAACATATTTTACTGACGGGTTTCCAGAAACTTTTGCGACCAGTAATAAGAACGTTCTCAATTAATAGCTCGTATTTACTTTTACCTGTCACGACGAAAATTGATTATCGAAAATCCCTATTAGTACAGTTTATGTTTCTTATAGGCACTTCTTACTCCTTACTGGTGATATAATAAAATTAAATTAAAAAATAAATTGATTCATTTCAATACTAAAAATTTCGTTTTGGATTTGCTTTCTATGAAAGCGGCAGACTGGTTATGTTGTACTTACTTTTGTATAGCTGCTCTGAGCGATCTCGCTTTTCGCGCGCATTTAAAGTGCTTCTTTAAAAAATATTTCTTAAAAATAAGAGATTTTTAAAATTCCTAAATGTATAGATTACATTTGACTCAATATACATGTCTACAAATGTTCAATAGTTTTAGATATACGATTTTGATTATTCCATATTCCTATTATTTTTTCGATAAAACCTAAAAGTCTTTTTAAAATTTTTGAAATGCTCTTAGATGCACCTTCACTTTAAGTACTAATGTACTAAAAATCAGAATTTTAAATTAAATATTTGAAATAATACAGCCATTTATTTTAAGAAACATTGATCTTTAAGGGCTATTTTCAAAGTTAGGTCCTACTAAAGAAAATTGTAGTATATATTCCATATGCCCTAAAGTCTCCTCTATAATATAGGTATTATTAGGTTATACCTCAAAATCAGTCATAATTGGACAGCGATTTTACACCACTAATTGTACACAGTGCAGTTACAAGTATATAAATGGAGTCTCAGTAGTTATGTGAAGAATTTAGATTAATATATAAATTTATTTGGAAATCTAAATTCAAGTGTTGACCTTCCCTTCAGTTGAAATAACTAATTATTTAAATGATACCGGATACCGTATATGCTTAGACATGGTCATTGAAGAAGACAACGGATGGATAAAATTCACAAATAGAACAAATTTCGATTAGTATCCATATAATGTAGAGAAAGTTTCACGTCAAAACTGATAATATCAACTCTTATTTTTGAACTAAATTTGAGTTTAATCTTGTTTCAGATACATCGTGATATTTGATATGAAAGGAGTCCAGTTAGGTCATCTAGCTCGAGTGAGTCTTCCAGCTTTGAGATGTTTCTTCTTATACATTCAGGTAAATATGATAAATATACAGAGTGAGTTTTATGTATGGAACGCCTCAATTATCTCGGAAACGGCTTGTACGATTTTTATAAATTTTTGTGCGCAAGGGTCGGGCGGAAAAATAATATATATATATATAAATTTCTATAAATTTATAATTTCTTATTTATTAGACCTTTTGATATGTTTATGTTTCTAAATGTTCTCTTTCTCAACTTTGCTTGTGTTATCCATTGATCCTCGTAACAACCCTAAAACCCTATAATTTGTGTAGCGTGACTAGATATATTCAACATAGTATCAATGATAGGAAATAGAAAATTGTATTGTCAATACTTACCTGTATTTATGGAATGATGTTACATAGAATCAAATTCGAACGATTGAATTTCTTAAAAAATTTTAGTTTTGCTCTGTTGACTTCATTATATAAACTTTAGGTACTAAAAGATATTCTTTCTATTTCAGGAAGCACATCCCGTAAGGATTAAAGGAGTACACGTGTTAAATACAGCTAGTTGGATACATCACATAATGAGAATTATAATGCCAATGGTGAAATCCGAATTGCTTAGTTTAGTAAAATTCGCCAAAGGTGAATATATTATTTTCGTCTAATCACAATGCATCCTGATGAATGAGACGAACGGTTTATTTTCTAACTACTATGTATTTGCACTCCACTAAACACTATACACAACTTACTGATATTTTATATTGAGTTTCTGATTAACATTTCCACTAACAGTTATTTTATATAGAGTGAGTTTTATGTATGGAATTATCTCAGAAACGGCTTGTACGATTTTTATAAATTTTTGTATCCCGGTATTATGGGGGTATCTACATTGTTGTCAGATCCTTTTCCCGGAAAAATAATGAACTGTTATTTCAAATGGATCACCCTATATATTTTGTGTTTTTAGAAATCCTTGAAAAATACTGATTATTATTGTTAGGAGTAGATCCAGGTTTGTGAAGTAGAAAAATTACGAATTTTAGAAAACATACAGTGGAGGCGATTAGAGCAGATGCTCAAGATGTTTGTCCATTCACTTCAATAGAACAAGTCATGCAATTTTTAAAACTTTGCAATACATTTTGCAGCATCCCTGACTGCTCAATTCGTCTTATCTCTGTGGTAATCCTATCTTCTAATTCCTGAATATTGGCAGGTTTTGTTTTATAACCGTGACTCCACAGGAAATAGTCTAAAGGATTCATGTCGGGTGATCGCGGGTGATTCATGTCGATAAAACCCCGCCTTCCACTCGCATCTTCTTCGAAACACATTATTCATGTATTGCCAAATATTGTCGTTTTTTTTAATATAATAGAAAAAACTTACTTGAATTTGGAAATATCCGAGTCAACTTGGGTATAATACTATTTTTCAATAAATCTAAATACGCCGGACCATTTAAGTAACCCTCAATGAAAAAGGGATCAATTATTTTATCACCTATTATTCCATCCCATACATTCAGTTTTTCGGGATATTGGGTGTGGAATTCACGCATCCAGCGACGATTGTTACGTGACCAGTATCTACAATTATGCCGATTTACGTTTCCATTAATATAAAAATTGGCCACATCGCAAAATATAACAATACTTTGAATATTGGATCATTTTGATTGTAACATTTTTCCATCATTAGGTCTGCAAACTCTTCATGTCTATCAAAATCGTCATCTGACAACTCTTAAACCAAAGTTACTTTGTATGGATGGATTTTATTATCATGTAAAATTTTCATTAAGTATATTTGCGAAATATTAAGTTCCCGGGATATTTGTCTAGTACTGAAGAGTGGATCGCCTCCTAATATTTTATTGAAACGTCAAATTTGTTATTGTAGCAGTCATAGCTACCTAAATGTATTATTTTAACTTCGGCAGAGATAACGCAAATGTAACTATAACTCCGAAATTTTGGCATTTAGGTATAGGGAACATTAAATGAAAAATAATAAGAATTTCGATGCAGTGCTCATTTTTTCTATTAAGTCTCAACTCATATATGGTTTGTAGAAGTATGTGGATATAGATATCAAAGAACGATATTTAGGAAATATATTCACAATTTGTTTAAAGTTAGTTTGGAATGAATAATGTTCAAATTCATATTATATTGAGGTGTTGATAATTAACCAGTTGAGCATCTGATTCGTTTCTGATTCACCAGTAGAACACCTGATTTGTTTCTCATAATTCATTTTTTCTTTTCAAAAATAATTATCAAATTGATTGAAAAGAATTTCGAATAATGCTATTATTGATTTCATACTTTATGAGAGATAGTATTCTCGCTTATGGATCACGCATGGACCACGATCGGACTAAGTCTTGATCCAGATCAGTACAAATGTGACTAAATGATTATCCCTCATAAAAGAGTATGTAAAATTAATTTCGATTAATGAGGATAAATTGAAATTATATAAGTGAAGAAAAATTTGACGCATACTTAATATGCCCCAGCATCATAACAATTTATGTTTGCTTTGCAACACGGGGCTATTGGGATTCTGGACAACTTGTTCTACAACTTTGAGTGATTAGCGGTGATATTTATGTGTACATATTATAATAATTACTACATATTATATATAAAATTGACATAATTTTCACGTCTGGTGAATGATATTGAAGATTTAGTTAAAATCAGTTTTTGTATAATCGTATTGTTTCCATAGTTTGCCATATAAACTGAGAGTCTGCGTCCCACAAACATAGGGTCCAGCAAACTCCATATTTATACTAAGTAGTTGCGTGGTTGAGATGATGTACTATTACCTTCGGGGGCTTGTTTGGTGCGACCAGAAATCTAAAAGCATGAAAATTGACTCTCAGAACGTCAAGCTTATTTCTGGTTTAAATATCTTAAAATACATAGTTTTTGGATACCAACCTTTACTTATTTTTGGAGGATATCCTTGTCAGTAAACGGAATCACTATAGAGACAAAATAAAGAAAATACTTACACCACTATCATCGACTTCATTAGCATGACACAAACATACGAGTAAATATCATGTCTGCCATTAAATTTTTCGTCAACGAAATTATTTATTTTGAAATATTTACACCGCAGACCAGCTACGTTCAGGTTTTAAGTCAATTGCGATGCCTTTCGCCCCCAATGAGAATTGAGAATCCTTATTCCATATACGACAGGTAAAATAGTAAATAATATTAATATGGAGTTTGCTACTAAATCGTATATCTGTGGATCGCTGGCTCTTAGATTGATAGTTTTATAACAGGATGTTGTCCTGTTTCATTTTTATGTGAACATCTTACACATGTTATTTAGCGTTCAGCTTGTTTCGTCGTAGGTAGGCGTAGTTATCTTGTTACTATTCATTCATAAGTTTTACTTCTGAAGTATTGAGGCTTTATCTAATTTTAGGGAATGAACCAGAAGGATTTCCACTACAACTTTTGCCAGCTGAATATGGTGGACAAACATCTACAGTTGAAGAATTAGATAAAGACACAGAATTACTATGGGACAAATATCACCAATGGTTACTCGATAATGAAAAACTGAAATCCGACGATTCCAAGAGAATTACAAAAAAATCATCTTGGTGGAGTTGGTCTCTTTTTGGTAGTAAAACAAACGAAGAATTGGACGAAAAAAACATAATGAAAAATCTGCGGTATGAATGAAATTCATTCTGCTACTATTCTTGTGTATTTGTTAATCTTTGGTGTTTTGTATATTATATTTCTTTCGAATACATAATAGATCGAATTAATTATCTGTTTAAAAAATTATACCTATAGTGAGATCACAGTTTTCAGTAAATGATGTGAGAGATGGCACTATTCTTTATCTAAAGTATCTAATAGAATACCAATATTAGATCGACCATTAAGAACCCCTCAGATCATGTAAGCAATCCTTGACAAATGCGGGTGTATGTCGTAGTTGAGATCTACTTTTTCAGTATTCAAATTTTTTATGACTACACTTTTGAACATTCTAACTTTCGTTGAAAATACGTCTGGCCCCATTTCTTAATGACTTACTAAATAATTTTGTTATAATTTTGAGGTGATTAATTCCTCAAATTACTCCATATATGACGAGAAAATTGAATTTTTGCAGTCTGCGATAACCATAAATGATATGATTCAAAATATATTTAGACATCTCTATTCTGCTATTAAAAAATCATTATTTGCGATATTGAATGAACAAGAACAAAGTTATCTACAGCAATTTATAAACATATAAGTTGATTCTTATATAAAAATCATAATTTTGTATTTTTGTACTTTGTATATTTGGTTTAATTTTACTTTATTGGAAATGGATTTATGGATCATAAAACTGAATTCAGAGTATGAAATTTCAGAGTGAAGCAAAACTAAATTCGAATATAAAAATTGTTTTGACATTTATATCACTCCCAGCTGCTAGTAGATCAGTCTCTCGAGTTTCCTCTAACCCTATTTTTCTTACTAAAACTTGGCCGATTAACAAAACTGTCTTCACTCATAGATAATATATTGATTGTAGTAACTTTTACTCTAAAAAGCATTGAAAAAATTCATTTGATCTAAAGTATGAGACATTACCCATAAAGACTAGAGTTAAAGTCAATAATAGCTTCTTTTACATACATTAACCATTTAGTTTTTCCTAAACTATATCATGTGCTTTGACGGTTGTTTTTGTAGTAAACTTTCCGGTAATATTAACAGCTTCTCTTCGTTAATATACGATCTTCTTAATTTTTTAGCTAAGCAATTGATCTCTGTGGCAAAAATCGAATACAAACATGTACCTCACCAAACATAATCAACAGTTACTTGAGCATACATTACTCTTATTGAAACAGGGAAGAGAATCCCGAAATTGACTTATTTTCGTTCATCTTGTAACATAAAACAATTCTAAACTTTTACAACAACTGCTGCCAGAGGCTCCGTGACAAATAGTGAGAAATAATCAATTTTATTTTCACTAATCATATGATACTATATTGTTATTGTTTTGTTTACCTCTTTGGCATAGAGAGAACTAGAAAATTTGTACTAGGTCTATAACAGAAAAAAAACATTCTTTTTCAAAAGTTTTTAGAATAAGATCTAAAGCTTTTGTGTTATTTGTGAAAAATCGATTAAAAAATATATAACAAATAAAAGTGAAAAAATATTAATTTTTCGAAAAAACTTCATAGAGTAATTTGTGCTCAGAATGCTTTTTTCTATCGATTTCTACGGTTAGTTTTAACAAAAAAATTATCACCCCCTAGCTGGGGTGGTATTCATTCCCAGAGTAAAAGCACATACTGGCATAATTTGCTTTTTAAGGAATTTACTATCTAGTGTGAAAATTTTAAGCATATCAATGCTTCTAGATGAAACTAACGTAAAAATCGTTGTTTACTGGACTAATAGCAAGTACACACAAATATATTATGAATAGAAAAGTCTTAGTTACTTTATATGTATAAATATAATTAATGATATACCGCTTGACGGCAAGTTCATGAGAGACAATTTTTTATCTACGCACGCAAACGAATGTTCGCAATTATGACATTGGACGGCGAGCGGGACATTTATTAATCTTACTTAATATTGCTATATATTATGATACTTTTTCTTTTCTCAACTTTCTCTTAATCCAAATATGGAAAAGTTTGTAGATTTTTAATTAAGTTTAATAATTAGAAAACATATAACGTTTATCCCTGACATTGGAATGTGCCTCTCTATAACAATAAAATTTAATTTTACAATTCCAGTTTCTGCAATTTTCTTGCTCAATAATATTGATTTAATCAGTTTTAAAAATAGCATTTGATTTTTACCAAGTAGTTGTTTTTATAGTAAGACAAGTTATAGTAGAAATCGAATGCTTCACATTATTATTCAAAAGATAAATAGTAAATGTATTGTTAAGTTTAATTTTAATAAATTGTTTCAGTTCAATATAGTTTTATTTAAACGATCCTCACTTTTTCCCTATGCTAGTTATAATAAAGCTGAATGAAATTACTTCAAACTCTATTTGTTCATTATTACTAATCCAATAGTCATCGCTAATTCTTTCTGGAATCACGTGTGAATCTCTATTCGACTATCAAATGATGAGCTATGATTAACATTTTATATCATATAAACATTATTTCAGACTTTGCACTAATATTAAAATCAATGATTTTATGTAAGATTTATTCTGAAGTGTTCAAGGGGTATTGAAAGAGGTTCTATATGCTCATGCTGTTTTTCACAAATAAACTCAAATGACCATTAAGAGATTGATCCTTGAAATGAATAACAGCAAATTGAAAATTTTAACTGAAAACAGAGGGGATTATTTACTTACTAGGGCTAATCACAAAAATGTGTGGAAATTTAGATTATTGTAGTGCGTCATTCAGTTTCAATAAGGATATAAGGAAGCTCAAGAAAATCATATTCTCAGGAGACCGAGCAAGTAGTGTAGAACAAGGACTAGTGACTACAATAACAAGAGTCAAGAAAATCACGATGGATAAACGAGTAGGTACTATTGTTTAGAATGTCCCATAGATTTCTAAATACTTATTCACAAAATTTTCGCTAGGTTACGTTAAAAGTCTCAACCAATATTGGTTCAAGATGAAAGGAAGTATGGCAAAACAGAAACACAGGTTCATTTCCTCTTTATAAGAAAGAGATTGAACAATATTCGAGAATGTAGGTTTGATTCTGGTTCACCTATTTTTAAATATTGCACTCTTAAATACGGAGAATGGAATGTTATGTAGCTGGAAATCTGGCTTTCAGGGACCCCAAGAGCCAAGTCAATCCTTAAGTCCCGAGGTCTTGCAAGAAGTGGGATGAAAAAGTGTACTTGATAAATTGAACATAGACTATTGAGCTTCAGTGAAGATAAAAATTCAAGTAAATTTGAAATTAGGATTAGAGTTTGAAGAAAAAATATTCGGCTAACGCATCGGCAGTGCAAGAATCTGAGCTCAACAATAATGGTAGCCTTCTACTACTAGTAACATAATCGTAGTATTACTCGTATATACAAAAATTTTCATTTGCGATTGTAAATATTTACATAAAAAATCTTGAGTCAGAAACACGTAATGAAATATCGCTCTGTTCAGATAAGGTGTCATGCTATTTCTTTTAAAGGGGATGCATATCATGGACCTATGTTCGGGAAAATAAATTGAAGGTGTAAAAATTTTGAAATGCCGCTTCCAACCAACACTGCATATCTTATAGAAAATTGACTCACTAACGTTGTGAAATAGAAATATGAACACAATTAAGCATGACAGACAGATGGAATTGTATTTTTTAAGTTCAAAACCATATATATCTTCATTCAGAAGCTTGGCTACCCGATGAATGACTGAGTGATTCAATTGTTAAATGTTCAACTTTAAATGATATCTCGTTTCTTTAAGACTATGTATTAAAAATTTTTCTACTTGATAATGAACTCAAACAAATGAAAATACATTCCTATTTGTTATATTTGTATTGAATATATATATATATATATATATATATATATATATATATATATATATATATATATATATATATTCAATACAAATATAACAAATTGTATTTAATAACTGCCTCTTACAAAAGAAATATGAAAGGAACAAGAGGAATTTTTCTCTACCTACATTGTATGCCACTAGGGAATTGTCATTTTACGTGATTTATATAATTTTATATAATTTATATAATAATAGAAAACTGTAGCTCGCTATCAAATTTCCAAAAATAGTTTCTTAAGGCATTACGAATTCCTCAAAAATTTCAGGGATTACTCTCAATTGTATATTTCAAAAATACTTTGTGGAATCAACTGACAACTCTTGGTGAAACAGTCACAAATCTTTTCCAAAATCTGTTGAAAAGTGAAAAAATTATTCAAGTCACGCTTTAATATCGTATTAATTGCTCAACGTTATTTTTATTCTTTTTCGACGGTTTAGAAACATGTTATTCAAAACAAGCTACATTACATGGATTTTATTTTTGACCTGGTTATATTTTAGAATATTTATGGATATTAAACCTGGTATAACAAACTAAAATTCCAATTGCATTCTCTTAATAAATAAGTCTTATTAATGGAACCAATAATAACCAGAATTTATTTATGCGATCTTGCATCTCTATGTTTCTGTAGATATCCCTTGACTAAAGATACACGAAGCAATATGTTAGTTACATAAAAAGTATTGCAGAATAGGAAAATTTTATGCATTTTCATAGAATTACATCCATTTTCAATTATGCAATAAGCAAAAACAATTTTTATATTTCCACTTGACATTTTTTTTTTTTGTATATTGGTTTCAATATTTTCATACTGGGCCCAGAATTTTCTAAGTAAAATATTTATATTTATCAATGAATCATTTGGGCTCAATCCACATCAGATTATCAACAGATAATTCTGTGTCATCATTTACGATCGTAAAACTTTGCGCAGCTAAATTCAAACGTGGCTAAACGTTCGAGACGGCCAAAAACTACAACAATTAGCGATATCATCGAAAAATTTCACCAAATGGTACTAAACGACGGTCAGATTAACGTTAGAGCGATGGAGAGACTATCAGCATATTTAAATTTTTAAGAGAACCTTTAAAAATTGTTCAAATCTCATTGGAGCCAACTGAAATGTTTCAGTACTATAAAGTTTCTCTATATTAGTCAAAATATCCAGTTCAAGGCCAGTAAAAGGACTTGGAACTCAAATATTTCACCTAACACAATTAATTTTTAATAATTTCTCTTAATTCGATAAATATTAACTACTGATACGTTCAATCTGATATCTGCAATGCGATTCACTTCGTAATACAGTATAATAAAATGCAACATTGTATAATAACAAAGTATAATTAAACTCAGCCGTCACACTTAATCATCTAGAGGTATATGAGATAAACGTACTTGTCTTATTTGCAGGTGTAACGTGAGTTACTATTATACAAAAAGAGTTACAGTAAGTGTTCAAATTAATGTCCGTCTTGATCAATGCATTTACGGCAACGGTTTCTCAACGGAGAGGCAGAACCAACGAAGCATATCAAACTTATGCCGACCTCTGAATTATAGCAATTGGGAAGACAAACAACTCGAATAGCTTTGTAAATGTTATTTATTTATTATCAATTTTATTTGGTACAGTGTATGATACATATAATAGATAACAAGCCGCAGAAATGTTTCAAACATGTGGCCAATTTTTGATATGTGACCATTTTCACAACCATTCAAATCACTAATTATTTTTTGCATTCATTCAGAAAATGGTATCAACTGACAATTCATGTTAGTTTATGCAAATTTCAATTTATTGGGTAACATTTTTGGAATTGCATTTATAATAATATTGAAAATTCTTGACACGAAGAACAGTAACACAAATTTAATACACTAATTCCTAAATTTTTTTTCAAATTTAGGTGACATTTTTTGCTGAAAGGTTCAAAATAATTTTAATTAATACGTTTGATTACTGTATGTAAGCTTAACCATTTTTACCGTAAATAACTATATTAATTACTGCGATTGATTTATGTGAAAACAGGCATAGCTAATTATCAATTAAAAAGATAATTAACAATAATTTTTTCAATAATTGGTTTTTCAGTAGTTATAGAAAATCGTAATGAACAAATTAATACATTTTTAAAAAGTTTTATCACAGGATTTTATGAAGTACCTACATGAAAATTAAGAGGACTCCACGAAGTTTCAAATTTATAAGCCAATTATTGATACTGTTTATCCCATTATTTATGTCAACGAAGATTAGGAAAAAATTTGATAGTTAACAATTCTATAACTTTTTGAAAAATTGTGATATAACTTGTTTTCCAACGTTTTCAATTCATGAAAGTGCTAGAATTTTTGTCTAATTTTTGAAATGACATTTTATGTTATAAAAACAATATTTTATCTGATGAACTCTCTTTAGCGGCAGAGCGCACACGCTGTAACTGCTGCACAGAGCCCTATTTTCAACGTCAAATTAAAATTATAGACAGAGAAAAAATAAATACTATTTTTTCATCTTACTTTGTTGATAACAATTGCAGTTTTTACCTGCCTCAAAATCCTTCAAAAACATCTTTCCAGAGGTGATCCTGAACCCAATGAGCTTTCGCTTAGATTTTTAAGTTTTTTAGGTTACTGACAAACTATTATAGCCTTCATAGACGGACAGATAACTTGGTCATCGAAACGTGAGTCAGACAAAGCAATTGTTAGTATTGATGTATTAGCAGCGTAAACAGTGTGTTTAGTACACAAACAAAGATAAACAAGTAACGACATTTGGTCTTCAAATACTTTATCCAGTGGCGTACTATAACTTAGGGCAAAATAATTGGGACACTGCTCAGATTAATTCCTCTTAACTTTACTTTAATTTATGCTTTATCATCTTAAGCTTAATAATTTTTGAAATAATATAAATTGAATATTTAATATAGCCCGACTTCTCTATATTAATATTTCATTTGATTTAATAAAAGTTTTGTCAACCAATGAAATAAGTCTCGTTATCTCACTGGTCACGAGTGTATTCCATCACGACTAATACAAACCCCAATCAAACAATAATAATTCATATGCGCTTCTATTGATTAGGTTCACATTAAATTCTTTAATCTTTATAATATAAAATTTGTTTTGGCAACTTTCCCTACTATCAATATTTGTTAGCGATTCAGATACAAATGATGGTTCTAATGCATAAAATAAAATTTGTAAGGCTGAAAAATTTGTTCTCGTGTAACAGTCCATAGAATATTACAGATTTTGCTCGAGAATATTATTGAAATCGCTTCGTCCATACGTATATTCAAAAAATTATCAATCTCCTATAATCTCTCGATGTAAAGTATATAGAATAAAATAATGTAGAATACGATAGTAAATAAATTGCCAGAAATGAAATTTACCAGTTAGGAAATTTTTAATTCAAATGGAGCATAAATAAATAAAACCTATGTCTAAATACTTTTTATAAAGTATTATTATTTATATATTATATCAATAAACAAATACCTATTGATAAAAACATATTGGAATTTCTTTACTAAACAAAATATTCCGGAAACTTCATTTAGAAATAATGAAAGTTAATAGCATTTCGGGATGTAATGGAAAGTACACACTGGATCTCATCATTTTGAAAAATGATAAAAAATACTCCTAGAAGGTATCGTAAAAATTTTAATTACCAGGAAATCATTATACAGCCCCAAAAGCCCGAAATTTAATCCATATGACAAATAAATTTTATGTATATTTCAAGTATTTCAAGACTGTTACGCTATTGTGTTTTGAAAACTAAAAATGCTTTGGTGTAGCCGAGGAATGTTCAGAAGAGATGCTATCCAGGAAGCAATTTTTTTGACATATATTTCTCAGACTACCCTCTACAAAATTGCAAAGCAAGGTGTGACAATGAGACTAGAAAGAAATTAATTAACTCAATTTTTATCATTTGTCAAGAACTGTTACTTATAATGTTATATTGGTCGAATATCGTAACAATCTGTATAAAACAACGTTGTTATTATATATTAAATACAATAAATATAAAATTGTAGAAGTGACGAATTGAACAAGAATATATTTATAAAGTATATAGTAAATGAAACGTGGAATGTCAATTGATGCCTTTTATGCAAACATTCAAGCAGAAATAGTTATTATTTACAAGGAAGTCCAATAGGCGATAGACATTATTCTTAAACTTTGCAAAAAATTCATGTCAATGTTTCGAATTATTTCAAGCAAAGTTTTATAATATTTAATTTTTTATTTACAAAAAGTCTATATTTTAATATTTAGGATAAACATCAATATTTATAATAATTAATTTATCTTACATATTTATTAACTTTATATCGTTTTTGTACAAAATTAAGTGTAACACAAAAGTGCTAATAATACCCATTAGTATTGTTTGGAAGTTTCACCTTAAACATCATCATTTTTTATGAAAAATTAATGTCGACATATAGCGATTATTTGTATAAAATGTCTTGACTTCTAATATCTTATTTAAATATTTCTAAAACAAAGGCTGACATCTTCTTCAAGGGAAAACTGATACTTTTCTGGTTAAATGCCACCTGAGATATTGAATTACATCTTCAGATTAATACCTGAGCTTGTTTGTAATCGGAAGTAGATGCAGAAATGCGCTGTAAACGGCTACTGGTATGTGTAAACTTATACGAACCAAATACCAGATGTAATGCAATTTCTAACACAGCATATAGCTATGACGTAATTGTTTGTTCCATCGAAAAAATGTCAGATAAGGTGGTAGCCCATAACATTTGTCTCCAAAATAAAATGAATTTTTGATCAGTAAGTCGATAGTTACGATGTAATTATTCAATTTGGATATTATAAATCATACAATGTGATTTGTGAAAAAAGAAAGAATGAAAAACAGAAACAGAAGCTAATTTGCATTTGGTTGGTTTTTATTGCATTCACTTCCAAAATTAGCGATTCGACATTTATATCAGAGGAATTATACAATATAAACAGTGTAGTACACAACAAAAATCATGATGATCATTATTCACAATTTTATGATAAATTCTACACCTAACGGAAATACCTCCGATTTTCATAAATTTTCCTACTATATATTCAATTGATGGCCTTGAAATAAAAAGGGTATATGTGCATTCTTTTATTTTGGAAATATGGGCATATATCAAAAGATAAGATTTGATTGGGGCAAAACAGATACAAGTGAAATATTTGTTTTGAGTGCCATCTTTTGATGAGTTAAAATACTATATGAATCATTTCTGCGGTTTAATTGGTGTAGAATAGGTGTAATTGTCGCTTGTACCAATTTTATTCAAAATAATATTCCTCATTTACAAACAAACAATAATTTTCAACTTTAGCCTGGTCAAGTCATCTCACGACAGTTTGGTTGTTACCGTTATTGTAAGAATACTGATTTTGCCCTTTACATATTGTGTTAGGTATCATATTTAGCTATGGATACTTCTAATACAAAAGGTAGGTACTACACTGTGATACTAAATTTAAATTTTAAGGTTCTTCCAATTATTTATTCTTACTCTTTTCAAGATTGCGATATTCCCGACCCCTAAAAAATAGCTGAGGCAAGTGACTATGTACCCGAAACTGATTCATCGCCTTCTGGCGATTAAGAACCTGTTAAAGGTCCAGAAATTACAAAAATGATAGAGAATGAGCACAAGACTGTATCTAAAACAAGAAAGCGCAAGTGAAATGTCGATAAGACAGGTAAATGAGAATTTTATGATTTACAGAATTCATTTTTATCTTCCTGTATAAAGGAAACACCAAATCAAATAGAAAATAAGTGGAATTAAAAGTAAAAGTTTCGGTACTGTAATATTTTTGCTGAATAAGAGTGTTTGCAAAATGTTCTTTCTTTGAATCTTTGACATTAACAACAAAATATTTGCTACGGTTTGTCACAAAAATAGTAATGTTGGTATTTGCGAAAAGGACAAGATATGTCGTGGTTTTGCCAGAAAAATGAATCCAGTAAAACAAAATTTTGGCATTGAACACGTAAGTTTATTTCTAAATGTTAACACACGGAACTCAGACAAAGAAAATGTACGATTCGTATATTTGAACAGTGTAAGGAAAGAAGCGTAATTTCTGTCAGACAGTCGTATTATGGATGTGTTTTTAAAACAGAATTTAACTTGAAATACCACCGCCCAAATTCTAACACTTGTAGGTAATGTTATAATTTTGCTACTATCATTAAATATGCAGAAAAAGTTAGGAATGCTAAGGTATGGCAAATAGTTCAACAGAGAGGTACGGTACGGTCTTATATGGTTAGCTGCGACCTTCAGCAAGCTTCACCAACCCTCCCCATAACATCAAAAGTATTTAATTCTTAGATAACTGAGGACATACAATTTTTATATACACAATCTCGTGATAGGATAACCAAATATGTGTGTAATTGGGATGAAGCAGTCGCTAGTGGAGGCTCAAAGAATGAGAATGTGACAAAACTTATGTAAGGAAATTCTCTTACAAAAAAGTCAGTAACATTTCTTTCCTTTTATAATAGTACTTTGAATTTAAACGTTTCTTTTAGCAAATGTCTTTGTCTCTCTAAATCGGCCGGAAGACCCTTAGAAGAGATGTTTTTTCCGTTAAACAAAGATAGTTTTAAAATAAATGAGCTGAAGAGAAAAAATTTGCAAACACTTTTGGAATACATTTCTCCAAAACATCACAAATATTACAAAAACATTTAATACGAAAAAACAGATAAGAGAAGAAACAAAAAATCAAAATTCATCCAACGAAATGATAGTAATGAAGAAACTATACCAGCTCCAAATGAACCTGAAAATGACGACAGAGAGGAAGAAGAAAATGCAGCACATGAAATGGACTTGATTTTGTATTACGATTACGAATAATGTTTATAAGTTTATATTTTTTTTAAATGAAAGCATATTTTTGGGATGGAAAGATTACTGGTACTTTTCTGATAAACTTTTCAAAGAACCTTTAAATAGATAATAAATTTAAATAAACATTCCCGCACTTTTCATAAATTTTCTAATGTTGCTTAAGTTTGAATGCAAGTATCTCGAAAAAGTTAAAATTGCACTTATACCCCTCTCATTCTAAGACACTCAATTATAACTATCTCGTGATTAACAGAAGATCGTAACCGCAAAGTATGTGATGACATCCAAACACTGAGAATTCAAATAAACTGAATAGACAAATTGGAATTTTCACACATTTGTTGACCACGAGTGGCACGTTTATCATTTTCCGTTATGCTTCGATCATATTTTATAACTCTATGCTAGTCATAGCTTTCTTTATTTGGTGTGTATTTACTTCATCTTCTTTTTGTATGTTCTCATATTGTCATAGCACACCAATTACTTATTTTTAACTGTAACAATAAAACTACTATATACCCACGATCAGTAGTCTATTGTAATGTTAACTTTAAAAAAATTTCAGACCACCAGTGTTTCCTATAGATATACTTTTATGATTTTTGACAGTTCTATTGTGCTTTAGAGATATGAAAAGATATCCACTACTCCCTGGTTGAAGTTTGATCCCATAAATCTACTTTCTCACCAGCTTCTCTCATGTTACATAATTGCCTGAAAAAATCAAAATTTTCTGCATTTATTTGGATTCTCACTTTTTTGCAGCAATGTGTCGGAAAGGAAATTTAGTATTTTCTATAGTATCCAAGTAAAACAGCATTCCTATCTCAAATTTTTCCCACTAGAAAATAGCTGGATATTTCTTATTTCGTTTTGAATGTGGGTATATCAAACATCGTTGTGATCAAGATTCTATTTTCTCAAAGGCTCTTTCTCCATAATATCCGTTTGATCACCGTCATATTTTTTCTGATCAAGACATCAATGATTATTTGCTCCAAGCTTTTTATGAATAAAATATATATAAACCCTCTTGTCTTATATTTGCGTTCACTTGCATGAGCTAAACCAATAAATTCACGATTGAGGAAATAATCAGCAGTTGTAACAATGATACAAAATGAATGGAATATTTGGTCCCGATATGTTACAAAACTTCAATATAGGGAGTCTGATAATCATTGGACCCCATTCATTAAGACTAATCTAAATAAGCAATAGACAAAATACTTGAAAAGATGAGTAACTTTTTCAAATTATTTATTTTGAATTCTAATCAATACACATGAACTATTGATTTTGTTATAAATGTAAAACAATCTATTGATTTCTTAAAATCTAAATGAAATTCTGATCAAAATATGATTAAGGTAACAAAGATTAAGGAAACAAAAAAAAACAACAAAACTTACTATCACTTCTTGAAACTTGCAGTTGCCAATTTATACTATGGAAAAGAGAAAATCCATTTGTTTCACTAAATAGCTAGAAGGTGACATTAATAAATAAAATACTATATTACCATAGCAATAGTTTTTTTTAATTTGTTCTGTGAAACTTCCAAAAGCAATTAGTTGTGCGTAACAAGAGAAGGCACAACATATCAACATGACGTGTCAAAAAAATGTGTAAGATTAGCCTCTCAAAATAAAATGTGCATATGCCTTACAAAACAAAGAAATAAAACGTACAGATGTCCTCAAAAGTAGTACTAACGATACTTAGCTTAACAAATCATTCAACTCAGTTGTGCCAATTTTATGGCTGTTTTTGAAACCTACAACCTATATATATATATATATATATATATATATATATATATATATATATATATATATATATATATATATATATATATATATATATATTAACAATGTATAAAGGAGATTTGTAACAGCAGTAAAAACATCTCTTTTCAACAATCTTTCTGAATATTTTTATTCTCATTCGTAAAAAATTTCTTGAAAACTTTGGCTCCCAGCCTTTTAAATAACAATTTAAGTTTGAAGTTTACGAATTTATAAAATTCAAACTATTTATAATGAAAAATCAATTAGAATTCATTGAAGCTATCGTTAAGAGTTGTTTTAAAACTTTAAGGGTTAAATCGAAGGAGACATTTTCTAGAGATTTGATGAGGTTCACTAGGGTAAAAATTAAGAATTTCACTCATATACAGGACTACCCATAATCAACTTTAATGCGCTGTTGCTCTCTAAGTATCCATCTATTTTCTGTTCATTTCAAATATTATTATATATATATATTCTTAATAAATAAAAGTATATGTTCGAAATAAATGTGCCTTGCCACATAATAAAAATTTATTTGGAAAAATCCCATTAGGCCAGTTGATTCAAATAAAAAATCTTAAGATATAAAGGAAATACTTCATTTGTTACAACATTACATACACGAATGAATCAATTGTTGATAGTAAAATAGTATGCTTCTCTATACAGTTATGCAGATTTAGCATATGGGTCGACAACTTTTTCTTGCCAATATTTGTCCGGTAGAAAATTCTCGAGATTTTGAATAAAATCATTTCATTTTAACTCAACCTAACAAAATCATTTCATTTTAACTCAATTCATAGTTTCAATGAAAAATAAGATCTATTATCGAGGAAGTTTTTCGTGCTCCATACTAATATGCATCCCCCCTTTAATGTTTTCAACTAAACTAAGTTATTTTGTCAAAATATTCTTAAACGGGTGTTATTTTTGCTAGAGCATTGTGTACTGAGATATTATCAAAATCATGATTAAATGTTTATTTGCCACATTTCCGCTGGGTCACTACCACTAATTTTCCACAAGAGTGAAAGAGATTCAGAGTATCTTGAGCCGCCTTGAGATCAGGTGATTACCGTCACGCCACGAGAAGAACTCTCATTGTTCAGCCATTTCGTCCGTGGTTCTGCTGGGTAACGATATTTTTCTGGTAAGTAAGCATTTTATTTGCACACATGCTGTCATTAATTTATTTTGAAAATGTTTGAAATAATATTGAAGCGACACTGCAAGAAAAATTGGAATAACCTTTATTTTATTGGGTCACAGGCACAACATATGTGACCCAAGAGACATTGAGCCGTTAATAAAGGAGACTTTTGTTACAATTTCAAGTTAAAATCGAATAATTTCTCATGAATATTAAACTTACATATACGGGATTCTTTAAGATTTAAGTTGTTCATATTATTTTGCGACTTATCGCCAAAAAATCTTATTTACTAATCTGGTATGGGTATCTTTAGAAGTCAATAGAATATTCTAATATTTACATTGTATTCAAAAATTCCTTCTCATATGCTTTTTTGATTAACATTACGTGGCCTTTTTTGCATGGCAAATGCATAATTGTGTTTTTAGCTACCACCCAAAGTTGCAACTAAACAAGGACAAATGTACTACCATTTTTCGATAGATATCCTTGTTTTAATAAAAATATTTTTGTATGTTATTAAAATACTGTAAGTTGAAATGGATTCCTGTTATTTTGTGTATGATCTCAAGTAAAAAGCTGTCAAATTAGATTTGGAATAATTTCCAATTGCGGTGGTCACGTCATTTTTATTTTGAAGTACCGCTGACCGACATTTCATTACAAATCTTTATGTTTCATATCATACGTCACCCAAGGAAAACAATATGAAAAATAGCACAGAACGAGTTAATCTAACTTTTTTGTTTCTTTCGTACACGTTTCGCATTTCATTTTTTTATTAGATAATAATAGGGCATATTTCATTTCTATGTCGATTTATTTTCACGCACAAAAAAGCTGTGACTCAGTGGATTTATTTTACACCGTTTCCTTATCAGGTTCCAAAAAATCAGGCATATTTCTTAGAAAAGTCGCTGCTAAAAGCGTTTGAGTAATATTATATCAATCGTGGCACAGTAAAGAAAATTAATAAAATCTTTTTTCACAAAAAAATTCCATTGCGAGCAGAGAATCGTTGGTCCATCCAAATGTACTTGATTTCTCTGTCTTGGATATTAGAGCTCGTTGAGAAGTATTGGAAGTACTCAAGTTGGCCATCAAGCTACAACTTGAAACATGGCTATTCAAAAGTTCTAATTCAGGAAAAAAATGAAGATCGACAATGCTTCCACAAATTGTGAAATTCATGTAATATGAACATTGCACCGATAATATCATCATAATAATAATATCATCAAAGATTGTCTAGTGACCAAGGAAGGTTGCAAACAAAAAATTCCTGTTCTATCATCAGTTTAAACATATTAAAGTTATCTACAAATGTTTACAATTATATTATCATATATTGACTTGATTTATTTCTCCAAATATTTTCTGTTTTCTCTTTCAATGAGTTTTCAGTTTTCGAATTATTGGTCCAAATATTTTTTTGTTTAGTGTGCCGTTGTTCTGTTACTATTCATTAAAAATCACACGTATAATTGAGGTATTCTAAGTTCAATTAAAAAAAATGATGGATTTAGATTGGATTAAAATATCACTTATAATTTTAGCATTATGGAGAAAACACATGTTGATCATATACGTAATAAAAATTTACTTATCAGAAGAAGTTATAATAATTTTGCTGCAGTACTTATTATTGGTCAAAATATAGTTTCTCCTAATTCAGAATATATATTGAATAGAGGCCCATTCGATTCAATCAGTATTTTGTTAAGAACTCAATCCCAAAATGTAAATAGTATATTAATGGGACCTTGAAAGTAACCAACTACGTATTTGATACGTATCAACCATAAAATGTTTGAACTACATTTAGATTTAAGTTGAAAAATTCATTGTAACCGGTTCAATTCAATTCTTTAATAGTTCATCCAATTTTTGTTCGATATTTTTCAACAAAATTTATAATGAATGAAAATAGAAATAGTCAATAAACTTAATAACTGGTAACATATTCAGGCACTAATGAAAATGTTGGCTGTAATGATAAAAATCAAGTTACTTTGGCAGTAATATGAAAAAGGATAATTTATGTTGATTAGAAGTTTCGCCAAGAAGCGATTTTAACTATATAGCACATATTTCTAATATAATGTGAAGAAATCAAAAAAATTGATAGAGTTATACTATTTTTTCTTTGTTGTATTTGCCAAATAAATATTCTTCCTTGGATTACATCACTGACAGAAATAGATTTGATTATATAAATTTTTACAATATCATTGAGACTCCCTATCGATTTTTTCCCAAAATACCCTCTTCAGCTGACTGTGAGTCCTTACTAATATATATTTTTTACTCATATACTCCAATTGATTTTTTATCAATTGAATTGAATATTATACTAGTACTGGAGTTCTGTAAAATGTCTATCGTAAAGTGCTAAGAGATCATAATACTTAATACTTAATATACGACTCCATCCACGTCGACAGTATGTATAGTTTTCATAATTAAAAAAAAAATAATATTAGTATCTAATATTTCAATGATTTCTATCAAATTTTTTTCAGAATTCTGACAAAATATATGAATAACCAAAGAAGGATTGATCTTATAGAGCTTCATATACAATCGCGTGTTTCACAATTGCATGCAGAATACATTGAATTGAGAGTATGTAACATAATGGATGTTTCCTTCCTTCTTCTATAGTATGGACCTATATGATATTATGCATATATAAGTCGCATTTTTTTTTATCACGACCGACATTTAATTTGACACATTTGTCGAAAAGGAGCGATATATTTTTGAAAACGGCGATATAGAGACCACAAACGATGAAAGATGAAAGTCTTGTTTTTGGTTTCATTAAACTGTTCTTATACTATATGTTCAAAAGAAATAAAATTGTAAACATTATCGTAAGTATCATTTTTTTCTCTGTATTGATATATTTCACGCAAAATGGGATCTGGTATATAATTGCAATTTTTATAATCTTCAGGTCAACACGAGAAAAACGTTATAGGAAATAGCAAATGTTCTTAGACAGTTAAATTGAATTCTTCTTCCTTAAAAATTATCTCAACAAAATTCTTGGTGTTGCGAAAAGAAGTGACTCAACAAGTTTTCTTGTAATAGTTAAGTAAAAGTTAAAGAAACTGGACACCAGATTAGAAATAGATTGAAATAAATGAATATACTATTTTCAAAAGTTAATGGATTGAAAAGAAGAAAATTTTCTCATTATTCTGACATTGTAATCCAAGGTGAATTTCTCTTGAGAAAAACAAATTATGGAATATTGACTATATTGATGATGTTCAATTTTTTCTTCTCATAGACATTTCTCGGAACTCTTATTTGTAAATAATATTTACAATTTATTTATAAAACTATAAGCATATCCCAATAATTTAAGCATTAACAATGTATAATTTGATCAATATATTTTGTAATTAGGACTCGAATGGAATATTTCATAACTTATACTAGAGATAGATAATACTGTTAAGAAAGTATTGCAGCCCACATTTATTAAGTGATAAGGATATGATTTCAACAGATGCGATCTTCACAATAGCAGCTCATGATGCTCCCATAATATGCTCATTCAATTATTCAATTAAAGCTATCGAAGCGCTACGTATTAATTCCTAATTTCTTCGATCATGAGCAGCTGTTGTTTTAAATACCACAGAAGCCATTTGCACTGAAGACTTATAAACAATACAATAATTTATTCATTCTATGAATTAGAATATATGTAATAAAGGTTTATATATTTATATTGGATAATACAGAAAATAATAAGAAAATCAACATAATGCTGACCTCTTCTAAGTAGGCAGTGAGGATAGGCACGTCATATCAAACATTGCATCGTGAGCTAACGGCTTGTCCCGATTTCTTAAAATTGTGAACATAGTTGAAATTTCTGGAACTGTTATTTGAATATTTACTATATCTTAGTTTGACTAGCTTAAGAAAACCTCTAATGTACCATAAAATGTAAATGAGAAAATCCAAATGTATTAAACATTAATTTTATACATCAATGACAAGGGAACTGAATTTAGACTTATATTAAATTTAATAATTAAATAATTAATACAAATAAATACACACCTACATGAATAAATACGTTTTTTGATTAATCACTCTTCCGCCACTATTTCTTTGGTCTTTGGTCAGATTGAGATTCATTTAACTGGCAATGTCCAAAACAAACAAAATATTGGTCGATAATAAATATATCTGGAATATTATTCAAAAACATTAACAGTGGTTTCTTCATAAAATTCTTTCGTAAAATTGAAAACGAATCCTAACAACAAACTCTTTTCAAATGCCTAACAAGCATTTGCGTTTTCTTAATTTTTCAATATCCTTTAAATATTGTCATTTTCTATCGTTCTTCTTCCAAAAGATGTCTAATTTCACAATTTCTCATTGCATTAATGTTTATCCAAAGTAGGTTTTTAGATGCACTTTACACTTGCACTATTTCTATTTCCTCTCATTTAACGTTTTAGATGAAAATTCAGAGCTAGCCGTTAGTTTGCGATTTAAGCGATTTCTAGTGATAGATATGACTGGCCTAAGAGGCAAGTCTAATAGTACGTACTTCTCTGGTGTGCCAACTGAAGTAATTCATACATGTGCTAACCAATACTTCAAATGATTGTAGTAAATATCATCGATCCAATCATATGATCCTAAATATGTTCTACAATTGAATAAAGCAGTTAGATTGAATTATTTATTGTTCCCTCTACTTTTTAAATAGTTTACGAAATAAATATATGACGAATAAAAATTAACCTTTCACTTTCACAAGCTTTAACAAATCATAATATTCTTACAGTCGATAAAACGTTTTGAAACAGATAGTTTACATTACTTTGTAGTCGTATGTTTTAAATAGTCCAAAAAATCCCTTTTTTCGGAGAATTCATAGGATTTACTAAACAAAGTTTGCAGAGATACATAGAAATTAGTTTCGCAACTTATACAAACATCCTGTTTTTGATAATGACTAAATTGAATGTGAATTTCAAAAAAAAGTTCTCCATCTATGACTCATCGCATTGTAGCCGTTGTTGCAGAAATACAAGCAAGTTTCAGTACGTCTATATATGAAAAGAATTCCCTGAGCCTCCTCGTTTGTTGACTCTATCCGAAATAGAACAATAGTCAACCCCAGTATGGAAAAAAGTGGTGTAACTTTTCAGAGCTTATTTAAACACTCTTCACGGGACTAGTATCTGTTATAATCCAAAATTGAAAAATGACTGTCATAAAATTAGAAGTATTACACAAAAATCTAGTTAAGAACTACCCTTTGATATCCAAGCCACTTCCCACATCTTGACAACTGTCTTTAGTTATATGGTAATGTCAAGAGTACTGGCAAATATATACAGACTGTTTCATAACATTCAAGTGACTGAAATGAAGCAACTCTCATTTTGTTTTGTGTGTCAGTAGGCATTTGTATTACCAGATATTGTTCCAAATACAATATGTAATAGTATTTTGATATAATTTTGACTCCATTTCTACGTTTACAATAAAAAATCGAATTTTTTATTATTGTTTGTTGTTAAATAATGACATTCTGAAATTGGAAATGTACTGACAGGCTTATTCTTACTTCCCTATTATTCATTATGGGCTGAAGAGTTGATAAGATATTGAAACTTTAAACTTAAAACTTTCAGAAAATATAAACATAAGCATCTACCACCAGCAAATAACGTTAACTAAAAATTAAGGAAATGTTTAAAGGTTAACCTACCGTAACGAAACAATTTTTCCTAATAACAACTCACTGTATTGGATGCTTCCTTTTACTACCATTTTATTTTATTTTACTACATGAAAAGAAATTCGCCCAGTCTTGACTATAAAATCTTCTAGCTAATTAGGGATAGAGTTCCAATTCCATGATGGAATTAAGCATGTGAAAACGGCATCAAAACTAGTATGTATGCCTTCAACGTTTACAACGTAAATTAAGTTGCAGAAGGAGCTCACTAGAAATAGATCAATATTAGATTATATCATATGACTCGGCAAACAAAACCGTCGTCAATCAAACTCGAGATAATCCAAAACTCCACACTCAGGATTTTACTAGGAGCTTTTAGAACAAAATTGAACTGAAAAGTCTACAGTGGGAATTAGGAAAACCACCATTAAGTCTAAGGCAAAAACTTTGTGAAGCTTTGACAACAAACTTGGCAAAAAATTTAAAAAAAAAGTTCGATTTATCTAAGACCATGCTCGCAACGATATACCCTTAGTTTACAAGCTTTCTTGTATTGTAGGAAATCAATTATAAAGAAAGCATTTACGTAAAAATACTGTTGCTGAATTCAGAAACAATTTCAAAAATTGGAAAACACTTAATAATTTATGTCGATGACAAATGTTGACGGCTGATATATAGCAAAAAATAGGTATTCTGATATGCTCCAATGGAACCTTAGTTGCTATAAAAGAGTTAGATAAAAAAGAGATATAAAAAAATCAGTTTCCCATCAATTTCATTAACACCATGAGGAAAGTATTTATGGAACCTCCATTATGGGTGCAAACATAGGATAGGATAGGATAGGTGGAACACAGTTATCCCCTTGCTCCAGAAGCCAGTTTTGTCAATTTCAGACAATTTTCAGTGTAATAATCACAATAATCTACATAACGAATTACAGATGGAAATTCAAAAACCTTATAATTTATTGGTAATTTAGTTTTTTATGATAATCATGAAAATGGTAATACAAATGCCAGTGATCAAAAACACATTTAAGGAATATTCCTATCTGTATATGATAGACCCACTTGGTCTCTGATAATAAGTTGTAATTTAAATAAGTAGGAATGGTGATTAACCATTTTTTCATTTTCTATTGATTATGTTCTTTGAATTATTAATTATCTACAGCACATCAATACTTCATATAACACTGATTTCAGGTAGTAACATCGTAGTAACGCCATTCACCTACAAAAACCATAATAATGCCTTAAACACTTTTCGTATTTAAATTTATCACAAAAGTTCATGAAAGATGGAAGAAATCTTTAAGAAGGTTTCCAAAAACAGCGTGGTACAAAAATAACAATTAAAGAATATAAAATGGTTATTTTCCTCCTAACCCGAATTTCATAAATATAAGTTCTTTTCCTTTGGATAATATATCACCACCAGGAGCCGTGATTTCGTTTAATTTCTGCATTAAATTTGGCGCACCGGGACTGTTCATTTGAGTTTGTTGATTATTGGGCATTTGTCCACCGCCAATCACATTCGGCACTACTTGAGGAACGCCTTTATGCTGTATTCTATTTGCGTTTTGGAATGCTTGGTTTTGATTTTGGAAAGCTTGGTTCTGATTGGAGAATTGTTGTTTTTGTTGTTGTTGTTGCTGAGATTGGCTTGAGCCCATCAGGCTACTAAAGAGACCACCGCCACTAGACGCGGTCGTACTAGTTTGCTGACCACCGAAAGATTGTTGTTGTTGCAGTGGAGGATGTTGCTGTTGCGACTGTTGCTGTTGTTGATTACCACCGGGCCTCAGCATGCCTCTCGCTCTCCCCTAGAATTCGCAGGATTTATATATTATGTTCAAATTGTTAAAGAAAAATGAATATATATATATATATATATATATATATATATATACATATGTGTAAGCGTTTACTTAATGGGAACGTGGCAATATATTTTCGAGCCTTCGAATACTTATGTATTCATCGTATGGGATTGAAATTATAATCAAGTACACTATAATGTTTTATTGTTGTTATACATTTATACATATTTTCATTATAGTACTTGACCATATTTTCAGCACCAGATGATGAACGCGTAAGTATTGTAAAGCTCGAAAATATGTTAGAGTTAGTGCATTGGTGTTTAATTTTGCCACAATCCAACAATCCCACTACGAAAACTCCACACACACACATAAACACACACACACACACGCACGCACCCACTTTAAACTACTTTCTGATCAGAATTAATTAATATCAGAAGAATGTTCTCCTAATTTCCATTTGGATTATGGATTATTTTACAAAGTGTATAGATATAGTATATACGTTGACTATGACGTTCATCAATCGAATTATCCACAACTCTTTGAATCATATTGTCAATTGAATGCTTTTTTGAAATTTCGAAAATTGAGCGAAAAGTTAACCAATCGGAGTATTAAGAAATTAAAATTGGCCAATTTTTTTAGATGGAATGGTAAGTGTCCTAATGAAACCATGTTATCCAATCTTCTATTCCTGGAAATACGGTTATGAAATGCCTTGAAAAATATCCGATTTTCAATGTAATTGCAATTTCACCAGCTACCTTATCAAACATTCACGTGTTGCATATCAGGATATATGAAATAACAAATTTAAGCCCAGAACTGTCAACATTAGTGTATTACACAAAAAATTAATTGTCAAATAATTACAGATGTTTAGTAGAGTTAAAGTGAAAATCAAATTTGAGTTTAGGAAATGTGATACAAAACGAAATTAATAACAGAAATATGACTATGAATGTGATTAATGCAAGATGTCAACTCATATATTAGTTGAATAGTGTTTGTAAAAGTCATCGAAGAGTCGATCTTATGGTGACAAGGTTTTAAATAGTTACAATAGAAGTCTCTTTCGTTGATAAAAAAATCGTATTTATAGTTCAGAAACTTTTAACGAGTGAAAATAGTACATGATTGCATGTTTCTATTGAATATGGAAAAAACTACTTTCCCGTGACAATTATTGATGTGACATGTGATCTTTTAAATACCCACTAGTTAAGTTTTGAGGGGACATCTAATTCTCTTGTTCAATACTTAAATATGTCTTCGAAAACCTATTTTTTGGTTTTTATTATTATCACTCTTTCTCTTCTCAGTCTACTTCGTGATCTATTTACTATATCACTATGGTCTTTCATTCGTAAAAAGCCCCGTAAAACATAGTCATTTTCCTCAATATGTAAAAATTCCTCAAATTCTTCATTTCCTTGCTTTGTGTTTTTTTTTCTTCTAATTTATACATTTCATACTCCTGCTTGGGGTCCAATTTCTATCTGTATTTTTTACCAATACAATTTGCGATTTTTATTGCGAATTTCGATGTACAAAGTTCTTGGTTTCATTCGAATTTCATTAATTTCAACATTTTGATTAGACATTTGTGCAAATTTTTGAATTCAAAGTAAGCTAATTTACTGTCTGATCAACATGTGTAAATACAAACATCAAATTTATAAAGAATCTATATTGCATGCAATTGAATAAGAATAAATAAAAAACGGTGGAAGCTCCTCTAAAGCCATTGTACTACTAGCTAAGAAGTAGAAACAGTAAGGTAGGAGCATATGGAACGTAGTGTAGGTCAAGTATAATAATTAATTATTATAAAGAGGAATTTTTTTCTGTACCAATTAAGGTCAGGTACAGATAAAAACATATCAAAAGGTAGAAACATCAAGAAAGTAGTTTAAGTTGCCAAATTCAGAACTCCTTCCTTCCCATTTTCTAATCAGTGGTTCAAAAAAATGTAAGCTTTTTTTATGAACCATCATATTATTATATTAAAAAGATAAAAACTATCCAACATTTACAAAAACACATTTATTTCGCAGAATGAAGCGATTCTAGGCTAAAAAAAATGAATTAATTTGGCTCCTCAAATAATATGATCTGTGCGCTATGAATAAATTATATTTAGGAATTTCTTGATCTCATTTTAAAAAATATACAAAAAAAACTGTTCGTTACCTTATATGTAATATGACTCATTAAGCTTTCACGAGGGTTGAATTAGAGATAGAATCATTACTAAATGATCTTTTTTTATTCTTCAACCAAAGTTGGTTATTTATAGTTTTTTTTTTAGCATTTTTCAGCAGGAATGATAATAATTTTTTTCATTTCAGTTGGTGTATATAATTATGCAAATATTGATTTACAATTTGATATTCTTTATAATGAAAATGAAAACACCATTTTCAGCCTACTTGAAATGACAGGTACAACCTAGATTTTTCAGATGAGACCTAGGGACTTGTACCATATGGTTTGAAAGATGTCTATATTTTTTTTAGAAATATTGTGACCTTCTTTACAAAAATCAACACAGGATAAAATATATATGTGATTGAGGAATTTTGCTTTAATACAGTCATAAACCAAAATGTAGTATTGTTCGTAAAATAGAAGAAGAAATAACTATGAATGTCAATGTGATATATATTCAATAATTTCAAACCTAACTCTCAAATTGAAAGTATTGGCAATAATACTAAGCTAAATAGAAACTTTCGTAATAGTGAAGACACAATAATATAGTTTTCCTATAAAAAATTGGGGGATTGTCTTTACAAGAAATTGAAAATATGAATACCTTTTTCAAGTTGAAAATGTCACTTTATAGGTGAAATTTGAGTGGATCAATATTTTCTATATTCAGTAAAATGAATATGGTTATTCCATTTATTTTCCTTAGAGTGGATAATATTTACATTCAACATCATATTTAACATATTAGAATAATATATTAGGTTACTAGTGTGAGCAGATGTTATAAATATGAGGGTATAGAGACATAAGTTCATTCTAGATTTTGGAATAAAGTTCATTGTTTATCATTAATTTAGATAACTAATAGAGAAGAAAGGTTCATACTCACATAATGAAGATTATCTATCTATAATACTCCATCTACTTCAACGCTTCAAAATTGCAATTGGCGATCACATTTCCTATTACTCCAATCAATTGATTACTATAACTTCTAAATATTATATATGAAACTATATTACAACAAAAGGATAAATATTTTGTGAGAAAGATGAAAAGATTATATCGAATAGTTTTTAAATAAAATAACTTGATTACGATATTAAACTACAGCTTTTCTTAGTATTCGCAATAAGCAATATAATATATTAACAGAGTTGAAGAAATTTACTGTTACTACTACTTATCGCTAAAAACTATTTTTTTCTCTTTAACTTTACCATTTCTGTCTTCGTTGTAATCATTTTTTCGTCTGACTCCTATGTTTTCCCATCTTTTTTAATTCCCCTAAAGCTTTTCCCAATTTTGTCCCCTGTTCTTTCATTTTATTTATCCATTTCTCCCTTAGTATCTCTCCATTATTTTTCTTGTTTATTTTCTTTATTTAATATTAATTTGTTACGTTTCTAGTACGTCCGATAATCATCTGGTCCCACTTAGTTTTTCTCGTTTTTCATTCTATAATACTTTGACTCATCATTCACATCCATACTTATGTGTTCTACCCCATTATTGTTTCATTTAATGCGTAGCCAATTTGTGATAATTTATTTGCCCTGTTAATTAATGTAGTTTTAACAGATGATAATCAGCTTTTGAATTCATGTTCCTGTTATCCCATTCACATTGACTTCTTATGTTCTTGACTATACTGTCCCGTTACTTTGTTCTTCTACACAATATAAATTTATCTTATGTATGTGTTTTTTCCTATAATTCTGCATATTTTTTAACAACCATGAAAAAGTTTTTCTATTTCCATTTCTAATCAGTTTCTCAAACTTTTATTTATGTATAGAACTTGTAACTTGTTAGTACCAGATATCTTGCGCTATGATTACGTAGCTATTAAAGAGCGGAGGAATATATTAAATTTCAAAATTACTTTAGAGATGAATAGTAGAAATCCTGTATTTTGATACATTTTACACATATTTATCATCGGAATCTATATTATCGGAACCTACGCTAGATTTCTACTTGATTAGTGGTTAACAGTTAGAAGTGAGGATGGCGCCAGTTAGCGTTCGCTGGGGAATGTTTAATTACAAGAGCCAAATAACGACGCTCATTAACGTTGTCTTCAGTTCTGATCTCAGGCCCGAACGAGGATTGTTAAAACCATATTAAAACCGTAATAACGTCGAAACCAGTCAGTGGTTACAAACCCCTCTTTGCAACTGCGAGCCATTGAGGATTTTAATATCGACAAAAAGATCGATTGACATAACGCTCTTCAGAGGAGACATAATTCTTTTTACTTACTTTTTTGGTTTTCGTTTTTGCTCTTTCTCAGGTTTCCTTTTTTTATATTATTTTGCTTGTCTATCTGATTCAATTTATTACCTCCATCTTTTTTTATCAGGTGTTCATGGTGTTTATTTCTGTTATGTTCATCATGTGCCCTATTCCGTTTACTATTATTAATGCTGTTTGCATTAGTTCAAATCCCATTACTTTAATTACCTCTGTAATTATCATTCTGACGCCCTCAACACACGTGATATTCTTAAAAAATATAAGAGTGTTTGTTTGGTAGTTTTTCATTTTATTTCCCCGATTGCTTGATTTGATTAATTTCCAAAACTCTTATTTTGTTAATTCTTAGTTCTCTGCTTTTCTGTCTGTTGAGTTCATACTTTTATTTCCATCCCTTGTTGGTTTCCATTTCTATTTTTATTGGTAATATATTCCTGTTTTGTACATTGCAAAGTGAGCCTTGTATGTCTAAAGGATATCAAAGTCTTATAAAAAACCAAAATACATCAATTTCAGATTAAAATTAAATAAATGTAAATTTACTTGTTTAAAATGGAAGAAAAATTTCAAGTGGAAGGTAAAGATAAGGTAACAGAAAAAGGTTGTTAGGTTTTAGATCTGGTGATAAAGTGGGTGGTCAACCAATTTGCAGTTTGCAAACCTTGAAATTTAATCATGGGATAAGCGAGGTGTGAGAAGGTATGTTAAACAGATGGAAAAGCACTTTAATTTTCTTCAAATACGGTCACTTTTTGTAAAGTCTCCATGTCCCTCTACTTTATTAAACAGTAAGGCTTAGTACTGACCTGTTATTGTTTCACCTTTTTGAAAATAGTCGATAAACACAATTCCATGATTATCGGTCGCCATCACTTTTCTTGTCTTTTTTCGGAGGTTAGCCCTCCGCAATCCACTGTCCTGACTTTTTTTCGTTTCAGGAATGTAATGGTAGGTACAATTTTCATCTACAGTTATAAATCGACCCAAAATATTCGAGTCATTTTGATTAAATGGCGTCAATAAGACTTGAGATGCAAGTGAGTAAATGCGTTACTCAACGTGTGGATAGCTCACGCATGCATATATCTTCTTCAGTATATTGCAAATACCTTCTATCTTTCTAATCTTGATTCGACGGTTCTGTAGTACCATTTTGTGGAGTTTTTCGATGATGTTTGTCGCACTTTATGGCCGTCCTCAACGCTCTTCATTAGGAAACCTAGTGTGGCCACGTTTCAGTTCAGCTGCCCAAAATTTTGGGTTCAGATTGAGATTTGGTGGAAGCTGAGCATTCAAATGAATAAAGGACATCCTTGTTTGTAGTCATCACAAATGGATTACTTTGAAGGCGAACGCGATTTTCCTACGGTTGTTAAAACATTTCCATTTTTTTATTTTGGGGAAAGTGATTGAGACAAATCAATTTTCTCAGACTAACCTATGACATGTTTCGAATTCTTCTGGTTGGTTCTTTTCGTTAATTTCATCTACTACTTTTCTTTTCTACACCAACGTGAGGAAAAATACAAAAGTAATAGTTCTTTCACGTCTATACTACTGGAAGCACTAGAAAATTATATTGTAAAGTGTTATAAATCATATTTGTTTGATATCACACGAACGCTTATGTATTGCGTTTATTTCGAGTACTAAATATGTGCACTGTGTGAAGAAGATTTGAGTTCATACTAAATTGTCTATTGCTATATTCAGTTGATACAATTTAGTTCCTACTTTCTTATAGTTTTAAAACCATTCTTCCGGTGCTGCGTAATGATAAATATTTTATATTTCAAAATTTAATATGATTTAGATCCATACAAGCTGAAAGTAAGTAATAATGTATTAAATGGAAAATATACAAACTAATCAATCAAAATTCCAGAACACAACAATAAAGATATTTTCGAAATATATAAATTTATAACGGTATTGATCATTTATTTGAGGTATTCATTTTTAGCAAGTAGCTTCACTTTAGATGGTTCTATTATATTATTAATTACGTATTTTAAATGAATTATCCTTTGAAACATTAATTGCGAAAAAATGGCAAAAATATCATGCAAGGCACACTGGCGTACATCGATGTAAAAGAAGGTTGCGTACTAACAAATAATAGGATAGAAATAGACAGAGTAGGAAAATGAGTTAAGTAATAGTATACAGGGCGTTCAAATACCTGCTGGTGCTCGGTGATAGTGTTCGGTGTCGTAGACGTGTTCAGCGAGTCTAACTGAGAGGTATACACAGGAAGGCAGGCATCTAGACCAAACAAACAGACAAACAACATACAGTCAGCGCTGCCTTTCTAAACACCGAAACACTTGTTTTTTAAAATAATTGCATGTACCGTGCTTAAGATTAATTAAAACTAAATTCAATATTTTTTAAAATTAATAAAAAATACAAGAATAATTATCCCACTCAAAATTTTCCATTTTTATTGTTATTGATATTTTTTATTCTATTAACGAATAATTTATTTTATGCATTATGCGTTTCCCTCAAAGTTGATTATCAGTCTTTTTTATCATATGAAAATCAACAAAAATAGTTTATTAATAGTTAAAGATCCATATTATAAGGAAACAATAATTCTATGAATTGTCTAGAAATTAAACTCAGCATATTCAAACACTATGTTGTGTTCAAAACTGAAATATTTTTCACGAACAACAGTCAACATCAAGTCTGATACCAGTAACTAAAAATGTACTCTAGTGTTTGAAACTGTCTGTCGATTTATCAATTATCATACATAAGCAATTTTCGGTTGATATCCTTTGAAATAATCTGTACAGATGGTATTTGATAACTTATCTAATTTTATTTTTAGAAAGATACTGAAGCTTTTTAGGAAAATAATTGGCATGGAATGAAAATTTTCAGTTTATGTCAATCTACTCAAATATTCGAAATTGCAATGCCCAATATGATTATTACTTTCAGGTTTCCTATATTTCAGTTACAGCAATCAAAGACAAACTCATCAAATGCTGAAGTCAAAAATATTTAATCGATTTTTTTTCAAATAATAGGATAAGAAATGGATATCTTGTCTTATCCTGTAACCAAGAATTGTTTTTTCAATTATATTGCAGATTTTATAATCCATTTAATATATATGTTTTATGCTTATTATTTTTGTCACAAATCGCACGGCACCCTGTATATTCTCCACTTATTTAATTTATCAAAGTTTGAACAATACGCTGCATTAGTGATGGTGTCAGATCGTTATTTTAAAAATGCGGGCCCAAACACAACAAACTTTCTCTACTTTTCAATTACTAGAGGCGAATGTGATTATATCACTTCAAAATTAAAAATAATTGTGTGTATAATATAATCTCACTTGTAGACTCATAATTATTATACGTAAATCAAATAAAGATAAATATTTTATATATGTATATTTATAGTTTATTTAAGGTGTGAAAGATAGAAATTTTTAACAATTATATACACAATGACCTAAACTAACTTTTCTCACACTCATGCAGCGTATATCAATATAAAAGTATATAGGTCATATTCATGTTGGATGTGCAAATACATCTAGCATTAGTTCACGCAATATAGAGTTATCAGTATTATTTCGATTCTGGTGGCTGATTTTGTTTGACAAGGGGGCGAAATTGAAGTAGACTCGTGCATATGTTTTCACTTTTCAATTAGGAGTAATTGCATCATATTCTGCATCAGTTTTGCTCTCTTGTCCAGGAAAATTAGTGACCAAAATGGAAGTAACGTGAAATGGTCATATTCAGGCTATAATTTCTGGACCAATGGTAAACCAGCCAGAGTATTATGATCCTTCTGTAGTCTCCTAGCTTAAATACATATACAATGGTCAGGACTGAAAATGCTCAATGGATTTTTATCAATCAATATAATGAACCTCTCTCTAATCTATATTTTTTATGATTTAAAAATTCTTAAAAAATTCAGGATATTCTCAACAAATAAGTTTATTATCATTAACTAGATATCATAACAAATTATAGTTAATATAAAAATCAATTTAAGTGGTGATTATTAGAATATGATATCAACATATTATTGATATTGTTTGTTTCTCTCTTTAACTGCGATAATCCTATCTTTTATTTCCAGAATATTATGATTTTTTTCTTATGTGCCCATATGAAATGTTCGGTATAACTATTTGATGGGATTCAAATGCATAGCGAAATGGAATTCATTTGCATTGAAAAGTTGTGTCTTGGAGAAAGAAAGTTTCATCGTGTTGTGAGTTATTTTAGTGTCTATTAGTAACAAATTGTCGAGAAAATTTGCATGGTTTGGATGGCAACATGTTCCTATGTACACACTCCTGATGTCTATAAAAAATCTCGCATATTATGGACTAACTTAGTATCTAGAATCATTGTCACGTGAAATTTTAATTTTTGGATAATTGATTTCTCAATACTTTTGTTTCCTATTCAAGTGAAGATCGTGTACCAACATAAGACAAATAATTCCACCTTTCATATTTAGATATGGACCATAACTGCACAATTATATCTTAAGTATCGAGTTTATTTGAAGATTATTACATTCAGTAATAAACGGAAGCTTCAACAGTAATGTATAATAATCATATTGACTACATTACAGAACCCTAACCACTCAGACCAAACAGCTATATAAAGAAAAAATGAAAAACACGTTTTGAATCTATCCTTCCCATAAAAAAGACAATCCTGACCAACTTTGTAAATGTGTAAAATTGGAAACAACAGAATCATCTGTAGTTAATGGAGATAAATTTTTTGGAAAGTGAACCACAAACATATTATTCGTAGTTGAAAATCTACCCTTCTCTAGCTCAGAAACTCAATATAAATGGACTTGATATAGTTACAAATAAATAAACCAATAGCGGCAACAATTTATCATACGTCAGTATAAAACTATGATCAGAATGCTAACCGTTTTGTTTCTCAATACCTAGAATTAATTGGAATAGAAAAGTGTAGTCGCAGATTTTCAAAATCAGTGAATCAAATACTGGGTGTTTGAAAAAATTTTAACTGTTCATTTGTAAAAATTATTGAGTTTTGCGTGATTCCCCTTAGATAGTAGTAGCCGTTTCTGTGGATGCCCAGCTCAGTGGTCGTCAACGCGTTGCTATATTCAACGTGAATTTCTTATTATTTATGTAGTTGATCTTCCTACAGCCCAGAGCATAAGAAGACGGTGTAAGTGACTAAGCGATACAGACTGTTTCTGTGGAGGAAACTCTCCAGGTCGTCGTTATGTGGATAACATAAATCGAAATGTATGAAAACTTTGCCTTATGGAATCCAAATAATTTCATATCCCCAGAACAGTGCTACACCGCACTAGAATCTTCGCGTGAGAGATTTTTTAATTGGTAGACTTCCTCAAAGATAAATGGGCAGAGATGGCCCTCTGGATGGACTTCTGACCAATTTATCATTGTCCATATTAACACAATGCATGATTTAATATGATCAAAACCAATCATAATATCTTAAAAATGGACAAGGTAATATTTTTAAGACATTTCACAGTACAATTTTGTTAATTTTATGGTCGCATTTAACGAAGTTTTCAGAAAAAAAAGTAAACAGGACAAAGCACACATCATTTTCTTTCGATTAGCGATAATTATCATCCTAAGTCTGTATGGAAAAAACTTCTTGAGAATCCACAATTGCCTACCCGGTACACAGTACATTAATAATAATACTTCATCAGTTTACATTTCAAATTAACAATAGTCAAATTTTCGTAGGAGTAGAATTAAACATATGTTACGAGTATGAATATCCCTCAATGTATCAGTTCAGAATTTAGTACAACGGTTATATTAGATTAGATTAGGAAATAGTACGTAGCACAAAAACTATTAATTTACCTATTGAAATAAAGTATATTAAAACTAAAATTTCAACTATTATTTGAAGAACCATCCAGGAGGCATGAATTTGTTACTTACATTTTCTGTATATACTGCAAAATCCATAGGCTATCATTAGGTGTATTTTATGACTTTAGAATGTATAATCAAATTTAATGAAATCGCGTAGTGTAATAATCTGGATTTTCCAGAGTATCCTATTGCACATATTTAATTCCATTTCTATGTCGAAACATTTCAAATTTTCACTAAAAACCCCTCCAATTTAGACGAGGCTTCGTAGAACCAATTATTGGCCAATCTATTTTTAGAAGAATCTTAACAAATCTACTAGTAAGTAAATTATCCATTAATGATAAATCTTTATTTTATTTCATCATAGGGTAATGTAATTATATTAAAAAAATAGCTTCGTTCATTAAGAACAAATTTTTTTTCTGAATAGTTCAATGCTCAGTTGTAAACTTAATACTCGTTAGTCATATAAAATCCATGGTACATGCGTACTGAAACAACAAGTGTTTTTGTGTAAAAATCAGCATAAAAGAGATAGAGATAGAGCTAGCAATATGGCAATCCACTTCATTTAGTGCAAATTCGAACATAAAACAATTAAAGCTGATCCATTTTTGCGGTTCATTTTCATAAAATGTGAAACATTCGAATGAAAGCAAAAAATGGATCTTTACATCACACGCTTGCGTTTTGATAACATGAAAAAATCACATAAGACTAATAGAAGAATATTTCTACTAACAAATATGTAGTTATAATAAAACGAAAAGTAACATTATAGATCGAGGATTTTTGATTCTCTGTGGTCATACATAATTTCATATTCATATTTATTTGTTTATTGATAAAATCCCAAGTTTTCATCATTTCTCATCCTCAACTTCCAATTCTTAGTGTACTCATCCGGATTTTATTCTATTTATTTTTTTTTTATTTTGATAAAATAAAATATATATAACTACAATATTGAACACAAAAGCATATACTGATAAAAACTGGATGAATTGGAATATTTAGTATCCTAGATATCTTTTGGTATTGATTTTAGCGATGAGCCAAGATAATTTAATGGAACAAATACAATTACATTTTTTTTTTCAGTAAATATACTTGATGTCTTAAAGAAGCTGGAAATAGGGTGTCCTGCTATAGTAACAAGAGGCTCTCTTCAAGAATAATACAAAAGTTTTGTTTGAGTATAAAAGACGATACTCTCTTTGCATTATAAAGTAAGTTATACGAGTATAACATATACCTGGCTGCTTTTCGTTATTACGGCGTTATCATTATACAGTTAATATATCAGAATGCTGCAATCTAATAGTATCTCCTAAAAATTGTTTTAGATTTGGAGAAAAGCTTAATGAATCAATCAATACTGAATACGGTAATAGATAGAATTCTGTAAAGAAGTAGCTGCTTTTTAAGAGCCTAAATATGAATGAAAATCTTATGGTATTAGTTGATATAAAATCATTCTAACAGCTTTGAAGAATGTTATTACTTGATTAATTATCAAGAAACAGATATAATAATGAATAAGACTAATTCGATTATGAGAAATCAGAAATCCTAAAATTTACTGATGTAATGATGTGAAAAGGTTTGTAAAACAAATGTGTACGTTTCTTGATCTAGAACTATATAGCTCACAAAATATATATTTTGCTATATGCTGTGATATAAACACACTTATCAATCTGTAAGTGATCAAATATAAAATATGATTTCATTGTCACAGCTGAGAACAACAAGAATGTATATGAGATAATTTCATAAACAAGCTGCAAATAATAGAGAACCAATACGTTGCCATTTAGTAATCACATCAGTCAAATCTGTTCAACGCAAACAATTCTTCATTAAAATGAAACCCTACTAAAATAGAATTTATGAAATTATGTATGTTTAAATGGAGTGTGGTAATGCGTTTAGTTATTATATATGTACAGTATACAGGCACTAAACAACAAAAAAGCAGAAAATAGCGATCGCAACGTCGACAGAAAATTTTCAAAAGCCAGTGTTAGTAAAATTTGAAAAAAATACGTACAGAGTTGACAAAAACTTCTTCTTTAGAATATTATTTTAACCCTATCTATCAATTTTCATGAGAAAAAGACGATCTATTATTTTTTTTTTCGTTTGATATAAACATTTGATATAAACAATTAGATAATACGAATATATGGAGAGCATAGTCGTAACAACAGAGAAATTTAACTACTTTATACGATCGCCCGTGGGAAAGCAGCTGCAAAGTTTTTCAAATGAAGTTGGTAGTGTTATTGGAATCCATCATAATTGTCATCCTTACCGATAAACCTGCATTTTGATTATAGCCATATATTAGAGGAACATCGAAGAAACCCATGCATCATGCGTCACAAATTTCCATCTTACAATTAATATTGGGAAGAAGGTATTTGTTACAAGATTCATCTCTATTGATGGAAGTTCTGATATACATTAAAAGAAGGTGATAATACTAACAGATTAGACGATTGCTACTGACGCAAGGTAGTTTTCCAAATGATTAACATTGTATAAAAAAAAGTTTTATCTACTGACACCATTACTAATGGGGTTGTATCGTCTCAAAACCGTATAATCTGGTCAACAGATATTCCTCGTTAAATTTTAAATTATCAAAGATTTATAGTTCCAAAAAGTATTTGCTTGCTGCAAAGAAACATTTTGGGACTCAATTAACACCTGATATATACTTAGTGCATTTATTTATAATTCAAGAAATGTTCGTCGTTGGTTGAACCAAACATTTCATATGCATTGGAAGGGACTAACGACGGAATTTTATTGGAAATGTTTCAATTTTCAAGTTTCAAGACAAACTAAGTGTTAAATCAAAAATAAAATTTTGGAACTTCAAGTTTAAATAATATTCTGGATAACTTTGTTCTGATATTTTTTTTAGGTATCTAAGCCCCATATTGGCCCTATTCATAGCAGACAGAGTTTGAATGTAAAATTTCAGTCGTTCCTTAAAAACATAAAACTGTGTTAAAATTCTAATCTGAAAATCTTCGAAAAATCTATATACCTAATGTTTGATTTAAATCTATTGAATTTTTTTATACACGTGTCCCACGACGAGTTAAAACGATCTGTATATGGCAACATACTTATAGTAAAATCATGAAAATTTCTACGTTTGGGTTTACGGATACAATCTTTTTAATTAAAATATTTTCAAAGATAGCCGACTTTCGGTTCTACTGTCTAAAAACTTTTTTCAAAAAATGCATACTTTTTGAGTTATTAATTTTTTGGTAAAAAATTTGACCGTTGCAGATTCTTATAAATTATTTTTTTATTTTATTTTGACCCATTGATGCAAGTACTAAGAAATAAAAAAGGTTATGTAAATTTGCTTTTAATACATAATAAATATGGCTAAGTTGTTACAAGAACATGTGCTTTCTTTGTAGTAAGAAATCCAGATAGATCACGATCGAAATCGCACATTGTTAAAAGCATACTTAACAATTTGAAGCTATTCGGTTCAATTTAAGCAAAAGTTAATCGAATTAAACCATTTGTGACAATAAGATATGCTCCAAAATTTTATGGAAAATTAAAAGCAAATGAAAATAGTCTGACGTTTTAAAGTAAATGTTCGAAATTGTTCCCTCGAACTTCGATGCATTTTTCAACCCTTCTCAGTACGCCTTCATTCGTCCCACGACTTATCATCTCAGAAAGGGAAGTGAGATAATTTCGAATTCTTAACTCACGATCTTATCTAGTTGTTAAGGTTTGTGAGTAAATCTTTTTATGTGATCCCAAATAAAAAAATCTAAAAGCGTCATATCGGCAGAACGAGGGGGCCACTGAAAAGGACCATTATTTGCTAACCACCTGTCTTCAAATTGCTCTTCTGAAAATATATTTTTGACGATTGAATTGTGAGCGAAAGCACCGTCATGAAAAAAAAAGTTTGTTTAATTCGCCTGGTGGTAAGCGGTCTAAATAATTTTGTTTTAAATTTCTTAAAATATTAAGATATCTTTCACCCAAAAATAAAACAAAAAACATTAGAAAATACTAAAACAGTGTTTTTAACATTAATAATTAATTGATTGTATTTCCTAACCATTCAAATTACCATCATAAATATGAAGTGTTATTATTTGATTATTTCTAATCTAATCTTGATCTTTGGTTACATGAAGATTATCTATACTACAATAATAGAAATTGTGTCTATTAAATAATCCATTTTTCATGAATTTCGATTCCTCGCACAAAATGATGTTTTTTAAAAATTCTTCGTCTTCCTGGTATTTTATTATTAAAAATTCAGCAAACTCTACTCGTTTAATAAAATCGATTAGGAATCCAATTTTGACACAAATTGTAAGAATAGGGATGCATTTTATGTTTTCGTAAAACACGGTGATTCGACGATTTGCTTACTCGATGACCTTTTATGGCAACACGTATTGATGCTTCTGGAGCAGTAAAATAAGCAACAACATTAATTTCGGCATTATTATTGTCAATAACAGGATTAATTCGATTAACTTTTGCTTCAAATGAACCGTATGGCTTCAAATTGTTGAGGATTCTTTTAACAGTATGCGAGTTTGGTCGTGGTCTATCTGGATATCTTGCAGCAAATAAAGTACATGTTCTTGTAACAACTTTGTCACATTCACCATGTATTAAAGGCAAATTTACATATTCTTTGTTATTAAATTGAGAAAGAGCCATTTTAACGATTTTAACAATTGACTTATGACAGTTAAATAAGTGTATGTTATTACAAAGCCTACTAAAAGTATACAAAAAAAATTAAAACTTGTTAAAAAATACAATAATAATTTAAAACCTTAAATATTTCGAACACGACTAAACGTTGAAATAGGATTAGTAAATACAATTTGATTTGATTTTTTCACAGACCTTGACAAGGTAAAGAAAAATCCTTTTTTATTTCTTAGTATTTATATCAGCGGGTCAAAATAAAATTTAGACCACATCTGCATCTCTAAAAATTTACAGAAAACATTTAATATCTAGATAACGGTAAGGATTGGGTATAGGAAAGTATACATGAATTTGCCTTATTTTTTTATCCCTGAATGCATTAAAATAGAAAAAACCGGTAATTTAAAATTAAACTTTAAGCACCCTGTATAAAATGAAAAAGTTTTCAGCATAGGTTCAAATACATCTAACCTTACTAAAAGCAATTGAATAGAAACCATTTTCATATCTTTAAGGGTATCCTCGTAAAAAAATAATTTACAAGAGTCTGCAACGGTAAAAATTTTTACAAAAAAATTAATAACTCAAAAATTATACATTTTTCGAAAAAAAGGTTTTAGACAAAAGTATACAAAAATTTTACGTAAATTCCAAAAATGTATTAATTTAGGGTGTTTAAAATAACAAAGTTACAGTCCACTTCTGGTAGAACCGGAAGTCGGCCATCTTTTAAAATATTTTAGTTAAAAAGATCGTATCCGAAAACCCAAACTTAGAATTTTGCATGATTTTACTATAATTATTTTACTATATACAGATAATTTTAACTCGGCGTGGGACACCTCGTATAGAGACCAATGATAGAATAATATTTTCTATACAAAAATTTTTATGATATTTAATATTTTAATGTCAAATGTAATTTATATAACTCTTAATCCAAGTTTTAATATGCATAAGTGGAGAAGTTAAATTCTGAAATTTTTTTATTTGTAGATTCAAAATATTTTGTTTGTACTATATATGTAATATAATTAATACTAATTGTATATGGATACGGTTCAATCGATTGTTTTTTTCTCAAGTAATTAAGTAAAACGGGGGTGATTTCCATTATATCGATTTGGACAGTTACTTAATCAAAAAACGTCATTCTGAGAAAACTTTGTAAAATATATAATACGCATTTTTTGGGTTAATATTGATATATCCAGAAACAATTCATACCTACCAAGAGGTGAAATATGATATAATAAATATTTTTGAATATGTTATGATGAACTTTGTTCTCATATAATTAGAGGAAACTTGGATATGAAGTATGTGAGGATGCCTGTACCAAAAAATAATATCAGAAAAGAAAATATGTCCAATAAATAAAAATATAGCATTTTCGGAAATAATATCGTTACTTTAACGAATAATACATTTGCTCCATGTTACATCGCGGGAAAATATGATTTTCAGTATGCTTTTCATTCTAAAATTTATAGTGTTCAGTTAATATTCTTCGTTTATCCCAACTTAAGTGTGAAATTTATACACAATGTACAAATTGAATTCATTTGAGACTGTGAGTCTGTAATTGAACATGGATAATTGCGTGAGATGTGATTTTGTCTACGAGTATAAGCTAGGAGAGATTTCATAAATTGGAAAGTTGACATTCAACTTCTTGATAATATAGGACTAAAAATAGAGCTTTTGGAATGTAGGGAATCAAAGATATCCTAAAAATACTCAAACATTAGAAAATTAACCCATTTCATCAGTTATTCAACGTTAAATACTCAGAAATTAAAGTTATTGGCTACTCTTAGCATCACGTAAAGAACACATACAGGTTTAATTTTAATTACTGAAAATATTGGTATATTGGTACGTTTTAAAGGACTTATTGTCAATCTGTGCCTTCTTTTTAAAATGTCTTCATAGAAATTTTTCCAGTCGTGAATAACAATCAGCCAAAGAAGATCTGCTGAATACACCTGGGAGCTTATGAAATAGAAGACGAAGATATCTGGCAATTAAAGCCATCCCACATTCTGGGCTTTCTAAAAGGAGTGGCATTACCAAACCAGTTGTGAACACAATAAATCATTTTGGTAGAGTATATATGACACCTCAATATCTACATACATACATATATCAATCAGCCTTCAAAGACAGAACTCACATACTGTAAGGTCATAAACCTAAATGCAAGACAATTGTGACAAAATCAATTAAATATTCTGAATTCCAGGTAAGAACATGAAATTTAAGTTTGATGAAACATTTTTTCAAATTTAATTCTCGGTAAGTTATCAATTTTCCATTATTTTAATTCTATGAGATGAAAGTGGGAAGCTTTAGGAAAGATCAAATCAAATCATACTCAAGATCATATGACAGCATCTTGTTGAAACCATTACCATCTTATTTGATACTGACACCCCAATATCTACATACATACATATATCAATCAGCTCATACAGACAGCGCTCACATACAGTAAGGCCATAAGCCTAAATGCAAGACAATTGTAATAAAATCAATTGAATATTCCTGGTAAGAACATGAAATTCAAATTTAATGGAACAATTTTTTTAATTTGATTCTCGGTAATTTGTTAATTTTCCGTTATTTTAATTCTACGAGATGAGAGTGGGAAGCTCTAGAAAATATCAAATAAAAACTCAATCAAAACATACTCAAGTTGATATGAAATCATCTTCTTGAAACCATTGCCATCTTATTTGCTACATACAAGAATGCAATTTTTTCAATACTGTTCGTATAAGTTGTTCACATGATCATTGCTGGAAAACAACTTTGACTAATACAGACTTGTAGGACTGGGGGGATGAAGAAAAGTATTTAACATCATAGCAGTTCACATTCATGCAATAGGTCAAATTCAAAAATGACTGATGAAAAATGGAAGTTAACAGAGCTATCCGTCGAAATGACACATTCATACCAAAGCTTTTCATCGCTGGCGGTATTGTAGCATGCATTTAAGAAGCTTAACAGGAGCCTAAGCGTGGATATTGGATTTGCGGACGACCTGCTACTAATGAGTAAAGACCCCAATGAACTAGCCAAAAAGCTTCAAGAGCTAAATGTCGCATTGAAGAGTGTATACTTGAACGACCACAAAAGCGTCTAAAATTTAAAGGTTGAATGGATGTAGATAACTTAACGATATTAGTGGATGTAGTACAGTACATAGAGACAAGCTACACTATGGAATAAGATGAAAAGTAGTCTTAAAATTAAGACGGAATACTTCCGGAAAACCAGAAAATAATGTGAAATTGTTGAAAAATGGATCCCACAATAAATTGTTGAATAGGTAAATGTAAAAATAGTTTGAATAGGGACAAGTGCTTATTCCTCACAGCCCACTTCTTTAGAATTGTTTTTCGGAGTGGAAGGTTGATTGGTGGGAGAATTTAGTATAACCAGGTAGGTCAATTTAGTTTTAGTCTCCCAAGACGATTTTGTTATTTTGAAAATTACAACTTAGTCACCAAACATGCGACAAAAAGCTACCTGCACCTTCAGATGGACCTACTCGTATAAATTGCTTTCCAAATGTGCGAGACAAACCTTTTAAAAAACCACATTTAAATAAGGCAGATAGAATTGAAATTTTTTGACGGAACTTTTCTCCGCAAGTAAACAAAAAAGACTAATAACAAGGAAAAGACAGTGTTGTTGAAATCGTATTTATCATATTTTGACAAAACAGTTGACCATGATGGAAAACACCACATAATATAGCAAAAATTCGTGGTTTTCTATATGTATATATTCCATAAAGGGAGTCTCTGACTATAAATAATAAATACAAGTAAATTTGATAAAGACAATATTGAAGTTGGATACATATTAGTAAACCTGTAACTGTACGATTATACATAATGAAAATGAATAATGTGTTGAACTTATTTGTGTAACTTCCAAACTCAAAAAGCGAATAAAATATTATTTTGCAAGTGTGTGATGGTATTTATTGTATATACTTTTATATTTCATGTGTTTATATAGTCTTTATGGTATATACAGGGTGCATATTTACTGGGATCGCAATAATATACAGTATGGTACATCATTATTCAAAAACTCAACAGCACTCACCTCCAAATATTGAATTTAAGTGTGTTGTTTAATAGATTTCGTTAACAAGAGATATGATGTTAAATTGTGAATTTAATGTGAACCATTCTGTACGTGTTTACTTAATTCATCATACTACTAGCAGCAACACCCTATATAAACTCAAAATCAAAATATCTTAGTATAATTTTCAGACAGAGTGAAAATGTTGGTGAAAAAATTAAATGTACATATTGAACTTAATAATAGTTTAATTGTGGAACTGGTAGAATGATCTATTTTTTACTCGATACATGTACTAATTCGGAGACTAAAAATGGGCTTGAAATTTTATTTCTCACTACTAGAACCGAGTCAATATACCTCATTCGAATTTACTGATAGAGATCGATGTCACTATTTGGGTGAGGAATTTATTGCATAATAGGAAGGAATAAATTGTTTGATTTCTATTCCTACATAACAACATGTAAGATTCTCCAAGATTTGCACATTTTTTTCTGTTATTACAATCCAATCATGATTAAGATCCATAATAATTATTTTTCCAACCCTACGCATAGTATGCCTTATTATCTAATAATTTTAGCAACACTAACGATAACGTATTACACAATACTTGAAAGGCTTACTAATTCAAATTGCTTAATCGTATAAGCCTGCTCCTAAATTGGCACTGTCGAGGACTTGGATAACCTCAACGTTCCTATATTGTAGTATATTGAGATCCTTATTCACTTCACGCAAGTACTGCCAACAAAAACTCCAACCAAAACTAGTTAATATTTGAATTCCATAAATTTGAATTTGGTAGAATCCAACCAGAGAAATAAAATTCTAATCGTTATCAACAGCCACACGAAAGTATAGTTGGGGCAGTTATGTATAATGAAGTTAGATCATTCTCATCTCTTATTAGTATCAATACATTCAACGAGAGAAGTTTCAAGTGAAATGAGATACGTTTCTTTGTTAAAAAATCGTGGATCTTAACAATAAAAATCTGGACAAATACGACATTGAATCGAATTTTATCATACGAATTGTAAAAATTACTAAAAGTAATTTCATTTTAATACTATTTTGAGTAACTTTTTCAAATAATTAATTCACCAACATTTTCCTCATTTTTAGATATCACCTCAAATTACCTTTATTCCTTCCACGTATTTGGTTTTCTCTCGGTGGAGGTGGGGGTCCTCTGGCTCCCGGACCAACTCCTCTTCCCCTTTGACCCCTTTGTACAGCTTGTTGAGATGTTTGTCCTGCACCATACTGATCAGGAGCTTCTGTTAGAAAATTTGAAGGTACTAATCCGCGTACGCCATCTATTTCACCCATATAGAACCCATCGTCATCCATATCTCCGTAGACAGTGATAATTTGGCCCGTAGTGAAGCTCAATTCTACCTGCAGTTGGGGCGAAAAAGTTTTGGTAGAGCTCGAGAGTTGTGATGAAGCAGGAAGGGTTCTGCAGAAGTGTGAAAAATGTCGTGGTGGTGGTGATTGGAGCGCAGTAATTGAAGTAGAAGCGTGTATTTTGTAGTTGGATGAGTGATATATATATATATATATATATATATATATATATATATATATATATATATATATATATACGTATATGTAATTCGAATTTAGAAGGTGATACTGCCTCATTATCATATTGTAATATGGTACAGCTTCATAAATCTGTTATGAATATTTTCTCATTTCTTGTCAATAAGCCGAAGGAATTTAGATAAACTTTAATAAAATCGGCATCACTTGCTCAATAAATGGACAAAATTAGGAACTAGCAAATTATGACGATGAAATTTATACTTTTTCTAGCAAAATCGTTTTATACCTTGGTGCCAAAATATATACTGCACTGCGTCCTCTACATAACACATTATGTTCTTTAAAGTTCTGTGAGTACGCAAAGTTTCCGGCCGGTTTCATAATCTTCAATTGATTGAGGAGCTAACTGACATATTTCCCAAAATTAATATGAAATACACTTACAAGTTGCCTTGGTTAGGTTGTAAAAAAAATTGCTAAATGCCTAATACATTCTATTCAGTGATTATTGTTAGTTTTTCTCTTTTAAACTACAATGAAGATTTTATATTCACTTTATAACAATCATAAAAATTTTAACTATTTCGTAATAATTACTCAATTAATTTATTATATTAGATTATTATAAAAAAGTACATATCATGTCATTGATATAAAATACTTCCATCAATTTAATTCAGCTCACAAGACAATAAAACTTACCAAATTTTCAATATGTTAATTACAGCAGAAAAGCAATAATTGTTGGTGAATACACATGTGAAATGTCATAATCATGTTATATATGCTCACCTCGGCGTCAACATTAGGACTCAACTCTTGGGGATCATAGTCATATAATGCCACCATCCGTTTAACTGGCATATTACTTAAGCTGTCACCCCATCTGTCTCTATTTTGGTTGCTTTCTAATTCCATCACCATATTATGCGGAACGTATCCTCTTCTTCCTAAAAAAGTCAAACGATTACGAAATACTCATATTGAGGGAAAAAAATACTGATTTTTGGATAACTTTGCCTTTTCAATATGGAATGAAGAATATCGTTGACAATTGATCACCTTTACCAATATTATAGACTGGAAGAGTATATTTTTATTCACGTCGCATTTAATTATTTCTGGTGGAGTCCTACTCCTTCATCGGCTTCCGTTATTCTATAAATGTCTATGTCTACCGGTGACTCATTCTTTGCTTCTTTATTATATTCTTTTTTATGCTTATTCAGTACTCCTTCCAAATGTTATGTCCGTCATTTTACTTTTTCTTGTTGATCTGCCAGTATCTTTTTCTCGATCTAGAATGTCCCTTCTTGGAAAAAATTTCCAACTTCTTTCATATTGAAATGTTCCTCCATACTCTGAAATAAACTTTGTCGAGATTTCCTTAGTAACTTTCCTATATTATATTTTTTTCCTCTTACCGATTCATTTTTGATTTATTAACAGCCGCTGCTTGATATTTCCTAGTAGTAGGTGGTGGCCAATATAGTTTTTGATTCTCTTGTCTGGCGAAATCAAAAGGGTTTTTTTTGTATTTTTCTGTGAAGAAAGTTTTTACTCATTTATTTCTTCACTTCCATTGATTTGTTTGTATTAGCTCTTTCGTTTGATAACGTTTGAATGCTAAAGGCCTACTATTTTTCTGTCGGTGAGTGTCAATTTAGGTTTCTGTACTTTTCTTGCAGTCTAATTCTACACAATTCAGGAATCACATTCAATAATTACACTTTCCATAATTTTTTTTCTCAACACAAATCCAACTATTTAAATATTTATATTCTCATCGCTTCCACTATCACAATATCCTCATCTATTTATATTTATTTTATCTTTTGCTTTGTTTCTTGCACTGACAAAATGTCATACGTCTACCTCTTCATTATTTGTTCTAGTTTTATCAAAGACGTCTTCTGTCGACATTACTTATTTTTATTGTTCCTTCAATATATTCTCTTCACTGTTTCTATATGTTTTTTTTTTCGTTCTACCATATTTATCTTCATTTTTTTCTTCTCTCTCTTTCTATTTTACATATCTCATTATGTTGCCTTGATTTTTTACTGCTGCTAGTTTTCATATAATTTTCTCCTTTTTGTTGCTATAATCACCCCTAATCTTAATTTACCTATAATTATCACAAACTTTTTATATCAAACTTTTGCTTGACCTCGTTTTCTTTTATCTTAGCGACAGTTCGAATATGATTTTGAATCTCATATTCCTTTTTTCATAACTCCGAATCTATAAATATTTTCCGGGATAGTCTTCTTAGCTTGCTTTTTAGCTGGGAAGATAATTTGTGGTAGTGGATTTCATTCGATTACTTATCTACGTAGTAGGACAAATAATTTTTTATGTTAATTTTTTCTCTTTTTCTGCTTGAGGAGTATCATCTACATAATTGTTCATTATTTCAGACAGGTGTACGTAATTTTTCTTTATTTGCGTAATTTAACTGTTACGAACAAATTTATATAGTAAGTAGTTATCAACTTACCTCTACATTCACCCCAATAAAAACCATCAGCATCCTTATCTCCCCAAACTTTGATAGTATCTCCTTCCGAAAAAGGCAGTTCTTCATCACATGCATCTGGATTTGGTGACATTGTAGCAGGATCGTAATCGAACAAAGCAACGAACCATCTGGCTCTTTTTTGAGGATCTGGACGATTACCTGGATTGCTCTGTGGGTTGTTTGGACCTCCTCTTATATTTTGTATTTGTTGATTACGTATCTGTTGAGGCATACGACTATTTGGGTCCCTTGAAATTGCTGGAAATGGTTAATTGAATTCACAGAAGTTGTATATTTATCTGGTTACCAATGTGTATTGTATCTTGATTTGTTTAGAATAGTTACACTACGTTCTGATTTGGTATGTTTAACTTACAAAATACCTATACAATCAACTGACATTTTGAGCAAACGATTAAATGTATTGTCACATTAATCGAAATTATATTCGAGGAATATTGTCTACATTTTTCATCTTGCTACAATCTATTCCAAAAACCTACTTGTTTGGAAATTATGGATATATTGCAAACAAGCTACTGCTGGTTTCCAGAGAAATAGAAGACCTCTACTCATCCATATGTGTAATAATATACAGAGTGAGTTTTATGTATAGAACGCCTAAATTGTCTTGGAAACGGCTTGTACGATTTTTGTAAATGTTTGTTCGCAAGGGTCTTATAATACAGCCTTACCTTTTCCGGAAAAATAATATAATATATCATAATTTCGGAGTTGAAGCTACATTTACAGTATCTCCATCAAAATTACAATAAATATTGTACAATTAGATAGCTACGATTGAATAAACTCGTTTAATTTGAATATTCTTTAATAATTTATGCGCTAATACAAATCTCGTAACAAGGTCTAATGTCAGTAAGTTGTAAGAAGTTAAACGAAACTGGTGCAGTAAAATATTTATCCAAATCATGGCAGAGAAAACCTACAACAACTGAAGACAAATCTTTAAATATTTGTGTCATGTTAGAAGTATATTCATATTTGTGAAGTAGAAAAATTAGGAATTTAGGAAAACATACTGTAGAGGCAATTACAGCAGATGCTTAAAATATTGTCCATTTACTTCAATACAACAAACCATGCGATTTTTAAAACTTTGCAATACATTTTGCAGCATCCCTGACTGCTCAATTCTTCTTATCTCTGTGGTAATCCTATCTAAATATATCATTTAACTTCGGCAGAGATAACGTAAATGTAGCTATAACTCCGAAATTATTGCATTTAGGTATAGGGAACATTAGATGAGAAATAATAAGTATGACTTAAGGATTTCGATAAGAGAAAAATATACAAGGTGATCCATTTGAAATAACAGAGTTTATTATTTTTTCAGAAAAAGAAAATATCTGACAACAATGTAAATACCATAATACCGGCTGTACCAAAAGATCCTTCTACACAAAAATTTATAAAAATGTATAAATGTATAAAAAGCCGTTTCAGAGATAAATCAGGCGTTTCATACATAAAACTCACTCTATATATGGGAATAATTGTGGACGTGCTCCAAGTTATCGACATGAAAAAAAGAGTTGTTTCTTAACATTTGACAATGGTCGAAAACCTCTTTGTTATAAGATTAGTTATTTTCATAGATTAATTGGTGCAAGTTATATTTTACCCTATACAGAGTATTATGAAAGGAAAATGTGTTTGGCGCCATGTTGAAGACGTTGTTGTTCGAGACTGTATGGAATTTGAGTCGAACTTTTGGATTTTTCTTGTCATATCTAACTATAAAAGTAAAGAAGAATTTCGGAAATGTCGAATGAAATCAGGTATATCCAAAAAATATCACTAACAGCATTGTAAAATGTTAAAATGGAATGAATTATATATATGAGAAGAAACCAAATTAGAAATGAATGGGTATAGAGAAGTAACAAACAAAAATAAAGAGAGGAATAGGGTGACTCAGTAATTACTGTATAGAAAATACACAAAACTCCATGAAGTACGAACTAGTGAATTCAAATCACGAACAGTATCGATCCATAAGAACCAAGAAATTATTTAATAATCGGAAAAACGATGTGGTACTAGAAGAAAATAGAAATAATACAAAAACTACAAACAAGGAAAAAAGCAGAAGTGGACATAATGACAAAATAATTAGTGACTGCATAATTGGAAACGAGAAGCAGAAAATAGAGTATAGAAACAGTAATATGCTGAAAATAAAGAAAAAAAAACACATATGACCAGGTTACAAATGTAGAATTTAAAAGGCGAGAAAGTTGAAAGGAAACACTAGACGTTAAAATAGATAATTTCATCTCTGCTCTTAATCAAAACTTCTTTATAATCATTAGAGTAACTTCTCGATGAATATCTATATGTCTGTGTTTAAAATAACAACGAATCAACGTACATTGTTTTCAAAATCTAATATCTATTCTATATCCTAAAGATTTGTCATTGAAAGTATATTGTATTATCTTACACAATTAATATACTGTCAAAACTCTATCATTGCTAAATTAATGTAGCACTACAGCCCTGATTTATACATGCTCCTTGCTCATTATTACTTACCTTGAACATAGGTAGGTGTAGGTGTGGTTGTGTTGTTTTTTTTTGATAATTAATCGTACTCTCTAAGAAAACATTGAATAAAATTTGTTTTAAGATGTATTAACTTCATTTGATTATGAAATCCTTCTACAGATTATTAGTTAGAAAATTATTCGCTCAATTCATATACGCTATATTTTATTTTATATCCACATTTTTATTATTCTTAACTTCAATTATACCAGTTAAAAATCTCATTTTCATCGTATGAAATCTCGGACCACCATTTTTTTGGCAGAGCCTCAAACATTCAACAATTTTATGTTTACGGTGAAATTCAAATCTATCAACAACATCCTCTGTTTATCACTCACAAAAATATGTTGGTTCATAGATATATTTTCATACAAACATAAATGACTACCAAATGAACTGAAATATGACTTACGGAAAAACCCAAAAATTGCTTTTTGACAAAGTATTAGCCTAATTTTTTATAGGCGTAATAAGTTTCTCTGGGGTTTGGAATAAAGGGAATGATCGAAAAAAATATATTAGAAACATAACAAAAACTAATGGATTAACCACAAAATAAGTAGTTTGATATAATTCCTCCAATATCAATTGCAGATCATAAAAACCCACAACCACTACACCAATACTCACAATTATACTGTTTGACGCGCGTTTCGATAACCAAGTTACCGTCTTCAGAGAGTGAAGGTAAACTAAAATAAAATCACTTGACTCACCTGTTTTATACTAAATTTTCCCACCAATAAACCTTCCCCCACAAAAATTAATTCCAGCGGGAAAAAACTTCTTAGCGGAAATCTTCACATTAATCCTTGACTACTGAACTATAGAGTGGGCTGTAAGGAATTGACCCTTTGTTCCTACTCTAACATCTAAATTGAAGATGGGTAAATTTTAACGTCCTTTGATGTAAGTTCATTATTTCCCAGTGTGCCGATCCCCGAGTACCTTGAAGACTTATTGAGATCTAGTAATTTGGGAGCTGATGTAATAGAATATTTACAGTTAACAAAAATATGTATGGAACAAAATTATTTCCAGTACAACAACGAAATCTACAAGCAAGAGTAAGGAACAGTAATGGAAAACTGCCTATCCCCGTTTATGGCTGAACTTTTCATGAGTCATTCTAAGAAGCAAATTAGTTAAGAGTTTCAGAATTTTCGCAGGATATGATACAGGTTTGTGGATGATATTTTCTCCATATTCGATACGAAGGGAAACGTAAACGTTTTGGAACTCAACTCAAAATATCCATCTATAAAGATCGCCTATGAAATGGAAAGTAATGGAGGGTTGCCATTTTTAAATACTTTAGTAATTAGGAATAGTAATAGGTTAGAATTTGATGTACTTAGGAAAAAAATTGCTACGTTTAAGTAATCCCGGTTGATTCTTTTCATTGTATCCAACATAATATGCCCAGTCTCCATCTCTTGGTATATCGGTTAATCCACTTTCCACTTACCATCGAAAGATACAATAAAGAAAATACCTTCATTGAGGATGTAGCTGTACTCAACGGTTATGAAAAAAAAATTGTAAATCAATTGCCATCGGTTTAAGAAATGTGAAACCACTTTTTTCCAAACCTAAAATGAAAAACAATAAGAATTTGGTCTGATACCTTTCAATCCTCTTTATACAGATTGGAAGGACTATTTAGCAGAGTGGGTTTCAAATTGGTTTATAAATCCATCAATATATTAAAACAAATTGTTGGGCAACCGTGAGCATAAGATACCAAATTTGGAAAAGTGTGGTATATATGAAATTAGATGTGGTAATTGTTACGGAAAGCATATTGGGCAGACTAAGAGATCCGTTATTGTCCGGTATATCAGGTATTGCCGATCACGCTGCCAGTCACAATCATGTCATAAATATTAATAATGTAAAATTCTTAAAAAATGTATCCAATAATACTTTGTTGGATGCATTTGAAAGCATAGAAATTGCTAGATGTAAGAGTAGCTTAAATAGGGACAAAGGGCCAATTCCTTACAGCCCACTCTATAGTTTAGTTGTCAATGAATGAATGTGAAGATTCCCGCCAAGGAGTTTTTCCAGATGGAATTATTGGTGGGAAAATTTAGTATAAAACAGGAAAGTCAAGTCATTAGATTTTAGTTTACCTTCAGTCTCTGAAGACGATAACTTGGTTATCCAAACGGGCGTCAGATATTGTAATTGTGAGTTTTGGTGTAGTGGTAGATGGTAAACAGTGTATTCAGTATGAATATCGCCAACGATTCCAGAAATTCCAACTCAGTTATAAAAAGGGTGACACCACATACTCATATTCTTCTTTGATAACATATTATTGTACCCCATTGGTCTCTTAGAGCTTCGGTAGTCTTTTATCTGACCCAAATAACCTTGTCGCCATCGAACTAATGATTGTTCGTCAATATGTGTTACACGAATTACATTGCTTCAATGCCAGTGTTACCACTATTAGCATTAATACCAAAGAACCAGGCATTTTTCTTCCATATCTGTCTTATGTGTACAACTATTGTTGGATTTGTTTCTTCTTGAAAGTACCTGCATTGTTGTTTTATTTATATTTTATATATATATATATATATATATATATATATATATATATATATATATGCTGTTGAACTTTAGGACAACATACTCAAATATCGAAGATGAGATTTAGTTCAATTAATGTGAAGTTTGGAGTGGAAATGTTTGGGATATTGACAATGTATGTTCATCGTGACTACAAATATCAATGGTAGTACACAACATATTTTGCTTCTGTACTGAATAATTTGTATTTATCAATGCAAAATCGATCTATCGGAACTAAATATTTATACAAGTTACAATGAAACTATGCATTCGAATTGTAGCCTGGTATTTCAATGTAAATTAATCTTCCAAGTCATCAGAAATGTAAATTATTGTGGCTGTAACTTTGTGGTAACAAGTTCACAAGCCTTTTGAATAATATTATTACCCAGCAAATGCTTCATAATTTTTAATGATCAAATTACATCAAAAATATCGAATAATAAATATGAATCAATTTCCAATGAAAATTCACTGATATTTTATTCAATGTTCTCTTAATAGTTACCTTGAGGTTGCTGATAATACTGTTGTTGCTGGGATTGTACTTGTTGCTGTGGTTGTTGTTGTTGTTGTTGCTGCTGCTGTTGTTCTGATCTTTGTTGGCCTTGCCTTTGTTGATTTCTTTGTTGATATTGTCTTTGATTACGTCTTTCTAACAATTCGTCTTCGGACATGTTGTCCTCATAATTTTCTTTAGTTATTTCTGCAACGCATCGTTGTGCTAGTATTTAGAAATAGGATTCTAAGAAAAATGATTAGTATTTCTTTGTATGACACCAAGATCTAACTCCAAAATCTATCAAAATTTGCTGCATACCTAAGCATCTTTTACCACAGATGTGGCTCATATGCTAGATATGGAAATACTTTTTTTGTAAACAATAACAGAATGGTGAATCATTACATATGTGAAGAATTCGTGAAATAATGCGGAAAAATATATTTCTGCTTATTGTTTTTGAGCTCTCACAAAATGAAATATTTGTGTAAGGATGAGAAAGAAATGCACAAAATTCACAAAACGTACAAATGTTCATTTCTGATAAAAATGTAGTAAGACGTTAAACAGTTTATTTTATTCCGCATCTATTGACATGAGTCAATAAAATGAAACGAAAAATTTGTCACATCATTATTTTTTAAATCGGAAGCTAGGTTTTTCACACTTTCTACTGAAATAATAATTTAAGTAAAAGACTTACATCAGAAAAAAAACTGGAAAATCAATAAAAATAATAATAGCTGCTATAACTGTGGAATTATACCTGTTATGTCAAGTCTAATTCGTTCCAATAAATCTTTTATATTGTCTTGCCGGTTAACGTAGACCCGAATTTTTGAATGTCCTCACAAAAAACATCAAGAAAAGGAAGAATGGGTGACCTAGGTGGCCCCTACATCAATTTACGTCTTCCACATCACCTTTCTTCAAAGGTTGGTTATCCAGAAGCTTTCGAATATTGAGTGCACCACCTTGATTGAAACCAAATAGTAGAATCCAAATGAAATTTACTGCACCCCTTCTGAATATACACTATTAAAAAAATATATTTATACTAGAACGACTCATTTGGATTTCACTAAATTTCAAACATCTATCCAGATCATCTCTTGATAGTTTGTGAACAAGTTGAACTTTGTATGAGTGCAGCTTTTCTTTCTTTAGATCTTCCCTACTAACAACTGACTAACATTTTGATCTAAGGCAATTTCTGTTATAGTTAAGTGAGAGTTGTCTTCTAGCAAAACATCTGTTTTTTCATCGTCGGTTATTGCCGATCTTTCAGTTTTTGGAGCACCCATCACGTTTTTCATTTAATTGATTTTGCAACAATATTCCTTACTGTTCCTATGGTCTCTCGCGCTGAGTGTATGACAACTTTTTCACTTGTTTCTGTTTAGGCCCATTTATTCAATTTTTCTTCATGGGTAATGGTTAGAATGCTAACAAAAAGTGCGTAGGTAAAACTTGGAACCTTTTGAATATAATTATGTTCTTTTTCTTTTTCAATGGAACATTTTACTCTTGAATAATCTCGAACTTAAATATTTGTATTCCATGAAGATGAAAAGTATTGATATAAATTGGTCCAATTAATAGGAGTTTGCAATATTTAGTTGAATCGTGTTAATTAGAACATGTTAGTTATGGATATGTTTGTAACGAGTTTTTCACTACAAACTGACCCCTTTCTATTTTGTTACAAATGCAGATGAATAAGAATCTTCCACACAAATGTTATACAGAAATGAATAAATTTTTTTTCGTTTTGGTAGCTATTAGGTAATTTAAATTATAATTTTTTTTATTCTGAGAATGATCTCGTTGCTAATTATTAGTTTGTTTGTTTATGAAAACTCTCTGCTTAGCCATCATAGCACTGGCCCTTAAATGCCTTATTTGATGTATTATACGTACGTCAGCGTGATTAGAGGGTCGATATAAATTTTGGCTTTGGATAGTCGTCATTGTTATTTTGAGTTTAACAGGATTATTATTGTCTACTTTAGAAACTACAAATCAAACACTTAAGGTAAGTTGAACATATCTATCATTTTGGTTAGAGAATCATCATTTTATTTATTTTCATCTGATTATTTACGGAGAATAGACAAAAGACAGATAGAACTTCTAAAATGGTTTGTGAACGTTTTTTCTTGAGATAAAGTGGAGCAGTTTTCTGAGCATAGTAATCATCAAACTGAGCAGATAGTGATACTAAACAATCTTTTGATTTTTGCCGATGAGGGAAATTAATCCTGTTAGAGAAATGCGAGATCCTCTTTTTGTCAGATAAAACAGAGTGGCTGAAGTATTAACCGGTTACTCCTTAGAGAAAGACTCGTACTTACAATTTGATTACTTAATTACCTCGTGTGAGAAGTGCTGCTAAACAAATAAACAGCTAAAAGAATTTTGAAACCTTTTTTTTATTATCAAGCAATGAGAGGAATAGTGAATTTCATGAATTAGAAAACGAGGAGAGAACCGAAAGACTAGCACTTTCATTTGATGCTGTCATGAGTGTCTTAAACTCTGACGATGCAAATATAAGAATAAACAACTCGGCTCCAATACAGAATTTTTTTATTTAATTTCTAGAGAGATGTTCTGTTAATTGCAATGTCAGAGAATATGTGACAATTGACGAGATGTTAGCAATATACGGCGTAGTTAATGCACGTAAATTTTAGGCGCATAAAGTAATGTTATTTTCTATATACGATTTCTATTCATGGGATGAATTGATAGACAATGTCTCTTACGTTATTATTTTATTTAAACACTATACACACTAACTTATAATATTCACTTATTACTAACACTTATTTACGCTAATTTAAATAATTTATTTATAATTCTTCAATTACTTTCAATTTAGGTCTGCTCACTATCGTTATTTATTACGAACTAAACTAACTGCACTACACAAACTTATATATATTCCAAAATTATTTTCAAAACTTCTAGGAAATTAAGAAACAAAACCTTCGTAAAATTATCCCCTCCTTAGATGGAAGTTCCTCGAACTCATGGATATGCATCCATGAATTCTACGAAGGCAGGATTAGGCTCTTCTCTCAACTGGTCAATTACCGAATTTCTGATCTGATTGTGGATATAATGCCGTTCTCCTAGTGTTCTTTATTTTGGAACATATGGATCTCGTAGTTTCTTCCTTGACACTGTGGACTTCCAAGGGCACCATATCGACTGATAAATTCTTTCACCAATACTTCCGCCACAGTTGTGGCCCTCTTGATTCGGCATCGTATAAATTTCTACCCACTTTGTAAAATAGTCCATCACGACTAGTATGTATTTACCACCACTGTCTTTCGTCGGAAATGGTCCAACCATATCTGAAGCAATCTTTTCGAAAGGGCTTGCAATATTATACTATTTCATGGGTACCTTTCTCTTGCGATGTGGCCCATTAGTCATAGCACAAGTTTTACATTTCTTACGCCAGTCCTTCACATCGTTGGAGCTGTTCATTTAATAAAACCTTGTGTTTGACGGCTGATGTTCTATCAGTCTTAACTCCTTTCGGTTCAAGTAGGTCTCGCTTCAGTCTCTTCGATCAAGAGAAATTTCCCCTTTCTCTTTTTATCAGTTGTGTTCAAGGATTGGCCAGCTAATGATATAATCTATTTTAATCCGTAATGGAAATTGTCGGTTGTCCTCGTTTGGTGGACTATAGACGTTACTCGTACGCAGGATCCAGCACTGGTTTCCTTTTTGATGGTTATCGGGATATCGTTTACATTTATCACACGTATTGGGATCTCCTTCGCCGACGTATCTAATGCTTTTCCAATTAGTACTTATTGCCAACCAACAATAGTAGCCGCGCAACTATCATGATTTCGCTTCGGTAGAATAGTACTCTCAGATGGCTGAAGGAATAATTATTCGAACCCACTTCAATGGTTCTGTTTCTAAAGTCCAATTGGAAACCATGAAGATTCATTACGTTCATTCCTAGAATAACATATTCTTCAATATCAGCGACGATTACCTCAAGTGTGAACTATTCTGCACAAATTGTCAATTGGATTTGTGTTTCTCCGTGCATGTTGGCCCTTTCACCTATAGCGGTCCTTAGTAAAATCCTGGTTGGTAGTAGCTTCTTCCTGGAGCTTATCAGATCGGGTCTTAAGATAATTCTAGTTGCTCCCGTGTCTACTAGAGTATATTTCTTCCCATACACTTCTCCGTCCACACATACACTGTCATTGCGACATCTGAGAGAAGGTATCAGTATGAGAGGGTCTTTGGAACAATCCTGGGTCGGTCCCCTCTAAAGGCGTTCTTGTTTTACCTTTTAACAAGTTAACGATCTGGTCCAATTTATCCTCGTCACTTTCTTGTATGGTTGCATTCCCGTTATAATCTGAAGCATTTGTAGCTGCATCATATTCAAGAGCAGCTGTCAGGGCATCTACTAAGGTTTTCGGATGGGTTGAAGTAAGCGTGTTCTGCTTATCTAGATAGAAGTTCTATCATAAATCTGTCCAAGCAACTAACACTCGCACTTACGAAAAAACGAGAATCTGTTCCAACAGTACTCATACCTCTTCCTCAAAAAATTATTGATGTCACTAGAATTCCAGTACAGTAATACCAGCAACAGAAATTGACCAAACATACAAAAAGTAATTTTAATCCATCAGAAAAAATCGTTCTACAAAGGTACAATGTATGACATGTGTCAAGCATAAGTAATGGAGAGTCCGATGAATAACTATTGTTCTATTTATCTCCTAGAAATATGAAACTGATGTTTTCAATAAAATTTGTACGACTTGATTTCTTTTTTAGAAAAATTCTGTATCGTTAAAAGAAATCTAACACACGACCTTATACGTTATAAAACGGACTCGACTTATCACCAGTTAAGAATCTCCATAAGAAATTTTTTCATCTCTGTTAGTTGCAAAATTAAC